>NC_136063.1:278119215-279390610 GCF_964261635.1 Lissotriton helveticus | reverse complement strand
TTTTCAGAATGGGTAGGACTTGGCCTGTTTTCAGCGAGGTCGGTATTGATCCCTGTCGTAGGGAGGCATTAATGATTGCAGTCCAGCTAGGGATGATGGATTTGGTAACGGTCGCGAGACAATTTGAAGGGAGCGGGTCATTGAAGTGGTTGTTGGGGTTCAGGGAGGCCAGGATTTTTGCGACAGAGACTTCGTCATAGGATGCAAATTTGGACCAGTGAGCTAAATTCTTTGGTAAGTATCATGGCGGCAAGGAAGGAGGAGGCAAAGGGTCAAAGTTCGGAGGGGGGAAGGAGGCAGCCTTGAGTTCAGTATCTAAGGTTTTGATTTTGTTTGTGAAAAATGAGGAGAAAGCCTCAGAGGAGATGAGAGACTTGGGGTTTTCTTTCACTGTTTTGGATAGTTTGTTCGATTGAAGTTTAACCATCTCAAAGAGTTTGCGCGGTCTATTCTGGGCGTTTCCTAGTTCCGCTCTGAAGAATTCTTTTTTAGAGTTGACGATGTTCTTGTTGTAGATATTTCTGGCCTGGCGAAGGAGTTTTAGGTGGTCTGTTGAGGGGTGCTGTCTCCAGGTTCTTTCATGCTGTCGGAGGGATCTTCTCTCGTAGTTGAGGGAACCAGTGAACCATGGGTTTTTATCTCTGACTTGAGTTCTTTTTAGCTTAAGAGGGGCTAGGTCATCCAAGATGCTTGACATAGTAGCCGAGTAATGATCATTGAGGTCACTGACCGAGGTGATGTGGGGGGGGGGTGGTAGGTCTGTTTTGCAGCTGACCTCAAGCATGTTGATGTCTAGGTTTTTGGTGTCTCTGACCCAGCGCTTTGGGAGTACCTGTTGTGGTGTCCTTGTCTTGCGTGTGCTAGGTAATGTGGTAAATAAATAATTAATTACCGGTACTATTTTTGAATACATTGAATAAAACAGATAGCTCAATAAATAAGAGACAGGATTCGAGGTATCTGAGTCTAACAGGCTTTAATCAGGCATAAGGGAAGGGACAGGAACGGGATAGCCTGCACGGAAATAGAATGGATGGCAGCTGCAATGCCTCATCGACAGTGCAGCATATATATAGTATAATACATTACATTACATTGCATACAATAGGCGTAGCAGTAGGCGTAACTCGTAGCAGTCGCGAAAGATAAGCATAAATGGGTGTAACAAGAAGGCGTGTACAGGGCGTATACATAGACATGTGATGTAGACGTCACAGAAGTGTCATAAAATAGGCGGAAACACGGAGGGGGCTACCTGAGCAGCTGGGACCTTTAACCTAGTGGTGCGCGCAAACGGGCAATGACGTGTTACCAGGGAGAACTGGGGGCTATGACTTCTACACTAGAAGAGGAGACTAAAGTCTGCGGTGTCAGGACGACATGTACCTATGGCATATCTGGTATCTTGTGTTTGGAGTACATGTTGATAGAATCCAAAAGTTATCAGGGAAAAAGGCTACTTGACACTAAGACTGGTGCATGCATATATTCTACATGTATTGCGTGTGCTAGGAATATTCTATGAATATTAATACAGTAATTCTCTTACATGGAGACAGAAAGACTAGACTATAGCTGAACTGTTTATGCGGTTCAGTAGCTTAGGAATGCAAATACGAGAGGCTGGACTGATAACTAGAAGCATAACATACTCTTGGCAGACAGGCAGGCAGAGCCAGGCCGGGCCGGGCACCGCGCTGCGCGGAAGTAAGTGAAGGGTCAGGGATGCAGGTGGGGGCTGTATCACTCCTCGGAGTGGGTTCAGAAGACTGGAGCTTGAATCTGGCGTCCGGGCCCTTTTGAGGCCTAGAAACGGGGACAATTCAATGAATTAACGTGTACACTGTAAATCGTGGTAACATAGGCCTAATACTCGTTGCTTTCACGAGAACTGGAAACTGACATACTAGAGTTGGACACAACTATGATTGCGTCTTTAATCGATCATAGGGGGATATATGCATATCAATCATGCACATATAACATAGGATGGGGAACACGTAGGCACATATAACATGGCAAAATTTACTTTTCCACATTCCCTCCTTGTGCCCTACGTTTCCATCAGGAAACATCAATATTCATGATACCATCTATCTGTTCATATAGCATCATTTGCTCGTCTCGAATTATTTTGGAACGGGATTTAGGACTAGGAATACAGGATGTAGCAGACAAGCCGCAAATCGCAGGGCCACATTGTAAACAGAGGCAGCAACTGAAGATGATCATTACTGCTATACCTAGGAATGACAATACTTTCCATCCCCAGGCAGATATGATACTCCAGAGCCAACCGGACCATGTCCAGGTGCCTGGATCTTGGTGTAACTGATGGGCAATTTTATGAAGTCTGGTTATAGCTGAATAAACAGACGGCGCGTTATTAGGAATGAAAATGCAGCAACTAGATCCGATGACTCTACAAGCTCCTCCCCTATCGGCCAGTATGACGTCAGGGACGAGACGATTTTGGAGCACGACAAATCTAATGGCAGATTGCTCTTCAGTTAAATTACCTAGAGCGGAAGTAGTCTCATTCACTACTGCTTCAAGGGTTCTGGTTAACCTACGTATTAACTTACTATTCTGGACAGGACCTATGAAGAAAAAGAAACCTTTATTGAAGTCTTGATATTGTTCTAGAGTAGTTTCAGTTTGATCGACAATTGGGGACTCAGTCTCCCTTCTATGTCTAACGTGTACTAGATATGTGTTTCTGTGATAATCGGATGGGGCCAGAAAAACTGGTGGCAGTAGGAAGGCAATGTAACATGTTCCATCCCAATCGAGGGGCAGACGAACATATGCGGTCTGACCACAAACAAAATAAGAATGACGTGAGGCTTTGAAAATAGATTTCCCACTGTCACTATACTCGACAATAGTAGTACAATCACTATGTCCTACATGTGCGGAACCATTCTTTCTGACACATAATTCGCCTTTAACTGGTAGTACTGAAATAGCAGGCAAATCTGGAGTAGTATCGGACTGAACATTCAGAACCATGAAATTCGAGGAATAATTACCTAGATCATATACTTCATTTTCTAGATCTAATCCTGTTCTATGGGAAAAACCTTCCTTGTCTGGGAAACATGTTCGATTCAGAAGGGACATATCAGTTGAGGATGACGTTAACGTGGACCATGCTCCACACGAACCATTGTGTGAAAACGGATAAGGAAAAAGTGGCAGAACTCCCTTCGGTGTCTGGAAAGGGGGAAGTCGACCACACACCCAACAATTAGTGGCATTGCTGGTCTGGTGTGAATAGTGTAACATTCTGATAAATGTGTTATTACGCATAGCAAGACGATAGGATAACTCGTGAGGAGGCAGGTCACTAAATGTGTGCTCTACTGTAACATTAGGAAACATATGTACATGTGAAATAGGAAAACATAAATGAAAAGCATAACTTATGCAGGTAACCATAAGACTCAGAAACATAAAAAATAACAGAGTAACGATGCATCTACTGCAAATATTCTTTTGATAGCGTATTCTCTTAGAGTTTTGACTAACTCTCTCACTATGTGGGTCTATCTCATACATGTCAGGAACCTGTCTAACCGCTTCACCCGAGAGGGACTTAAACAATTAAACTGTCTGACTGGCTAGACCTCAACTTGGCTTTATACTCCTGCTGCAGAGTTTTCTCTAACAGGGGAAGTTTAGAGTCTGTGTCTGGACAGTCCTTAAGAACGGGGCAGTCTTTGATAAATGTCTTTGGCCGTAATCCATGGAATTTCTTGATGTGGCTGGTATGCACCCAGCCTTTGCGTCCTTCGAGCTTGACTGCGGTCCTTGTTGTTAATAACACCAGCTGGGGCTCCTTCCAACGGGGCTCCAATGGACTTGAACGATCGAAATTGCGCACCAGGACGAATTCTCCCGGAACGACTTCATGCGGTTTCACCTCAGTGTTGTCTGGAAATGCAGCGGCAACCTGTGAATGACAAGAGTGTAGGGCAGACATCAAGGAAGCTAGGTAATCTGTCAGCATATTACTGGAAACGTCTGTAATCTTTCGGGGCATAGGTGTACCCCACATATTTGGAGGACGGCCGAATACGACCTCGTACGGGGACAGACCTGATCTGGAGTGTGCAACCATTCTCATATAAAAAAGGGCAACTGGCAGTGCTACCAACCAATCTACGCCTTTTTCTGCGCATACTTTTGCAATGCGGATTTTCAAAGTCTGGTTATGTCTCTCTACGAGACCGGCTGCTTCAGGATGGCGTACACAATGGAACTTCCACTGGTACCCTAACAGAAGGGATACTTGTTTCATGAGCTCGGATGAGAATGGCTGGCCGTTGTCTGAATACACGACCCTAGGTAAACCATAGCGGGGAAAATACTCACGAACCAACTGCCTGGCAGTGGTCGTGGCAGTGTAATCTGGAACTGGATATGCTTCTGTCCATCTGGACAAAGCACATACAACTACGAGGACATACTTGAAACCTCGACATCGCTCCATCTGAATATAATCCATCTGGAGGACTTCAAAAGGGTGGTCGGGAGGATGGAATCCACCTTGTTCCACCGGGACACTTTTACCTGGATTGAACTGACAACATATCATACAGGTACGTACTTTCTGTTTGGCGGCTGCACGTAGATGCTTGTTGAACCAAATGTTCTGGATACTGTCTAACATAGCTTTTTCTCCTAAATGTGCTGGACTATGTGCGGTATTAATAATGACTTGAACCATAGAGTCGGGGAGAAACCATGTGGCTTTTCCCTTCGTCAACCATCCTTGATCTGTCTGGACCCCTCCTTGTTCGGACCATTTCTTGATTTCATCGGGAGTAGCATGTGACTGTATATCTATTACATCTTGTGTAGGGTCCTTAACTGTCATACAAGTAGTCTGTTCTGGAATGTGTGTCTGTGTCGTGTTAACTGGAATGTCTGGAGTCTGAGCTGTAAGCTTGGCTGTACGATCTGCCAGGTCGTTACCCTGGGAAATGATGTCAGTAACTTTCGTATGTGCTTTGCACTTCATGACGGCGATAGCTGTCGGTAAATGTATTGCATTTAACAGAGCTTGAATGAGGAGACCATGCTGAATCTTGGTTCCATGAGAAGTCATGAAACCTCTCTCTTGCCAGAGCACTCCAAAGTCGTGTACGACTCCGAATGCATACCGTGAATCTGTGTATATGTTAACTTTCAGGTTCTTGGCACGTATACAGGCTTGGGTCAGAGCGATGAGCTCTGCTGCTTGAGCAGACAGGGTGTCAATACGATGTGTTTCTATAACTTCGGTGTCAGTAGTCACTGCATACGCGGCTACTAGTTCTCCTGTACTTGTTCTCATACATGAACCATCCACATAAAGTGTCAGGTCGGGATCTGGTAATGCAATATCTGTCAAGTCTTGTCTTGGCTTTGTCATGGTGTTAACAATTTCCACACAGTCATGTGTGGCAGTATTTGAAGTAACTGACGGTAACAGTGTAGCTGGATTTAAAACGTTGCAGCGTCTGATTTCTATGTGTGGCTGAAACAGTGTCAGTTCATAACCTGTTAAACGTGCAATTGTCAAGTGCTGGGTCTGTGTTCGGTTTAAAAGAACTTCCACGGAGTGTGGAACTTGTACTGTCAGGGAATGTCCTAACACTATGGAATCACTCTGTCTGATAGCTAGAGCTGTGGCTGCAACTGACTTGAGGCACGCAGGCAGAGCCTGGGCTACTGGATCTAATGTGCTAGAAAAATAAGCACAGGGCTTGTATTGTCCTGCTTGATCTTGTGTGAGAACAGATAATGCAGTACCATCACGTTCAGTAACAAAAAGTGTAAAAGGCTTACTGTAGTTTGGTGTTGCTAGAACAGGTGCATTACATAAAGCTTTCTTTAACTCATTAAAAACAAGTGTATGTTCCTGGGTCCAAGGGAGGACAGTCGATACGGCTGCCTCCTGTGTCGTTAACTGTATCAGTGGTTTGGCTAGATATGCGTACTGAGGAATCCATTGTCTGCAGTAAGAAGTGAGGCCGATAAAAGCTCGTACCTCCTTCTGAGTCTTGGGCTGTGGAAGATGCGCTATTAACTGGATACGGTCAGGTGTCAACTGCCTACCCCTCTTGGACAGTAAGTGTCCCAAGTAGACCACTTGCTGGACACAGAATTGAAGCTTTGAAGAGGACACTTTGTGCCCCATCTCGGCCAGGAAATACAAGACTGTCAGTGACGCACGTTCGCAGTCACATTCAGAACGGGCTGTGATCAGTAGGTCATCGACATACTGGAGCAGGGCAGTGTCAGTTGGCATGTGAATATTGTCTAGTTGTCTTTTAAGTGCTTGACTGTAAATACTAGGACTTTCTGTGAAACCTTGAGGAGCTCGTGTGAATTTATAGCTTCTTCCATTTAAACAGAATCCGAAAAGGTACTGGCTGTCTGGATGAATGGGGACACTAAAGAATGCGTTCTTGAGATCAATAACTGTAAAGAATGTGGCTTCAGAATCAATGGCAGTCAATAGGGAAGAAATATCTGGGACTACTGGGTACTGTGGTATGATACATTTATTAAGTTCTCAAAGGTCAATCACTAATCGATAAACTGGAGGTGCATTTGGATCAGTACGTTTCAAGACTGGAATGATAGGAGAATTACATACATTGGAGTCAGTTTCTACAACCACTCCTTGAACAATAAGCTCGTCAATAATTTTGGATAAGGCTGCTACAGCCTCAGGTGGCAATTTGTACTGTCTGATTCATGGTAATACAACACCTTGTTTCAGAGTGACACGATAGGGTGTAATGTGCATACAACCTACATCAGTTGGACCTTGCGCCCATAAATGCTGTGGTACATTCAATAATCTTGGATCAAAATCACGTAATACATAATGACCCTTAAACTCTCGCAAGAACAGGCGGACCCCTTCTGGGGAGCAGCAAATGACTGCTCCTAATTCTTTTAATGTCTTAATGCCTAACAAATTTTCTGGACATGACTTCGTAAGTAACAAATCAGTAGTTCGGGACAGTGGACCAACTTCTAGAGTAACTGGTTTCGATATTTCATTAACAATAGGCTTTCCTGAAAATCCAAGAGAAACATTTCTTGAGCCTGAGAGCGGAGCCCCTGGAACCTCGTCATGGCTGATGGTAGTCCTACTTGCCCCTGTATCAATCAGAAACTTTCTGTCTTTCCCTAATACTTGACTGTGTACATAGGGACCCTCTAGATCTACAGGAATCTCGATGAGAGGCAAGCCAACCTCCCTCTCTAGGCTGTTTCATGAATACGGCTGATAATCTGGATACTCTGTCTGTGCATACTGGTACATCTGCTGTGTAACATGCTGTGTTGCAGCGATAGGTTGCGGTACTGTAACTGTCTGTTGTGCGTTCTGCGGTGGCTGGGAAGTCTGTAAAACATGTTCTTGTCTAGGCGGACGCGGTCTCTCTTTGGTCTTACCAGTAGCTATGTTGTGTTTCAGAACTGCACATTCGTTTATAAAATGACCTGGCTGTTTACAATAATTGCATGTCCCTTTAACGGGAGCTGTAGGATGACTGGCTTGATTCGGACCCCTCTTCTGACTGTCTTGCGGAACAGATTGTGCAACTAGTACTTTCATTTTCGTGTCTTTCATACGTCTTCTTTCATGTTCCTGCTCTTCCCTGATTCTGTTCTGGTGATACTGGAGCATCTGGAGCATCTGTGACGGAGTATTAGCTTGCCAAGAACTCTCGACTTTCAGTACTCTATTTTTAACTTGTGGACTTGAATTCTCGACTAGTTTGGTAACAAAAAGATGAGGGTACGATTCACTACTTGTTTTCAGACCACTATTAATAATGAAACATTTCTCGAATCTAGAATAAAAATCACTAGTATCTTCATCTTGTTTCTGTTTACAGGCTGAGATGGCATCCCAGTCTTCCTTTTTCGTGGCTAGTAATCTGGGCAAGACTTGTATTAACAGTTCGGGCAAAGCCTTAGCTTTATCCCCAAGACCGGTACCTGGTACTCGTGTGTTATCTTCGGCTTCTAATGCGGACCAATCTATCTTATTCTCTCCCACCTCCCTTTCTTTTTCTTTAAGTTTTTCATATATGCCCGCAGGCAACAAGACCTTTAACATTTTAATGATATCAGGATACGTGTATTCTCCCATACGGAGCATGTCTTTTAGTTCACGGTGGAACCCTGCTGGATCTTTATCATGACAGGGAATTAACTTTTTCATTTCCAAGAGTTCTATTTTCGTGATGGGGGTGTAAACAAATACTCGTTCTAGAGCACCCCCCGTTGTCCTAACTGGATGTACTTCTCGTAACGGATTCTGTCTATCTATGTAGAATGACTTCCTTACTGGGGGTGGAACGGTAACAAAATGCGGAGTCAAGAACGTACTGTATTTGTGGCGCTGTTCTAGAATGACACTAATTAAATCGGTACCTAGACCTTTCCATCTGTACTGGAGTAACTCGTTCAATACATCATGTAAAGGACCTGGATCAGAATGCTGTTCCTCATACAGTGTGATGAGGTGCTGGATCATATACATACCCACCAGACGCTGCTCGGCTGGGGGCAGTTTCAGGAACATTTGTGCCACGATTTCATCTGGAAACGTGGTAAAATCACTAGTCCATCGGACTGCTGATCGGGCTAGTTCTTGTTCATGCATTGTACTAAGTTCACTATAACCTATTCGTGATTTCAGAATTTTATCGGTAGCTTGGAATACTTGCTCAAGAGAACATTGTTCTGGCACTGGAGGAGGAAAACTTTTCTTGTAATCTGGACGTGAATGTCTGTCGGAAAGTCTAGTTCTACCTACATATGCTATTCTGTCGGGATTCTCGCTGTCTACCTCTTCACTTGAAGAGTCATTCTCTTTCTCGGCTATTTTCCTTGCTTTCTCTTTTTCGTGTATGTCTAGAATTTCCTTACGGATTTTTCTGTACATAGCGTCTATACAATTCTGTGTCTTGTGTTTTCCCTCGGCTATATTATCGCTCCACTTTGTCAGGACTTTCATCTTATCTTTATCTTTCTCAGGATAGTCTTGTTCTCTTATTAAACAGTTAATCAAAAACTGTAAAATCAGATGTTGAGTCTCGACTTTTCTGTGTGCCATAGCTTCGTGAATACTTTCTGGATCCTCCCCTGTACGGATAAAACGATATATTCTATCTAGATGGTCCTTCATGTCTGGCAGAGTAACCAAAAAGGTGGTAACTCGTCGTAAACGTACTGAATACAGTATCATGTAATCTTCACCTGGTACTGAATCATATACGCAATCAGTAAGGTATTTCTTGAGGGCTGCGTAAGTAGAGACTTTCGGTGTACGTTGTAACGCTGCTTCTCTCAGCGTCATTCATTTCGTTTGAGGCGGGGTGGTAGGAGCGCCTCCCGCCGCCCCTCCTGGGCTAGAGTCGTCAGGTAATACCGGACGTGCGGGTGCTGGTAACGTGACTGGTAAAACGGGTGCATTTACTGTAGGCTGGGCCGGGGGTACATTAACTTGGTCCCCGGGACCAGTGGCTGGAGGAACAGGAATTACATTATTAACAGGGTGCTGAGGTTGAACAGGCGGATTATGATTTGCATATTCTGGGACTGTATCGTCCAAATAGGACGAAAGAAAAATTTCAGCTGCGGTCGGTTTATGACGTAGCTTAGTCGGGACTAATGGTGGCGGAAAATTACTGGATGCTTCCGGGGTTGCCTTCGGCAAGCCCTCGGCAAGAAGAGGATACATGCCCCTTATAAGAGCATTTCTCTGTCTGTCTGACTGTTCTGCTCTAACTCGTTCACCTTCTTCTAGAAGTTCCCTTTCTTGGGCTCTCTCTGAGGATTCCCTACTTAACTCTGTTTTTCTGATTTCTTTTTCGGTTCTTCTATGAGATTCTTTGCGCCATAACTCGATGGCATCTTTCTGGGACTGTTGGGCTTTCTTTTTCCATAATGCCTCTTCTACTCGCATGATGCACTCGGCATCCCATGTACCTGATACAGGCCATCTATATTTCTCTTCTAGATCCTTGGTATAGTCGACCCATAAATCTAAATACAATATGGCACTTAAGCCATGCTTATGATACATAAAATGTCCTGGACTGTCCCTAGGCGGGACAGGAACTGATTCTTCGAGCAACCCTTTCCGGGTTCCTATCTGACGTAACTTGGAAAACAGAGGCATTCTAGACTTGAATCCAAACACAATACAATACACGATAAACACAGTAATGAAAAACAAATCACTCATACCACGACATTGAAAACACATTAAATAACATTAATAACAGTTCGAACAGAATATTACCTGGTACATTTAAAACATAATACTTGAACTTCTCGAGAACAGACTTACTAGAATTACTGGATGCACTGCTAAAACAGTACAGAACATACCGGTCCCATAAAGAGACACGTCGGACCCGTATCCACCTAGGTGAATACTTCGGACTGGATCTGTGTACCCAAACCCATCGGACCAGAGACAAATTAATGACCCTGTCTAGATACTACCCCAGCAACGGTACTCACCGGGCAGCAAGAAACTGGAAGGCCTCGGACTGGACTGGACTGCTACGACGTCGGACTACGAACTTCGGACTTCAGTTACAGGTGGGCCTCCGGATACCTCGGACCTTGTACTCTCGGCTTGGGCTCTGGTCGGGACTCGCCGCATTCCTCACCGCCTCGTCTGGATGCTGGACCGCAGTCTCCGTCTCCTCCGTGGGCCTGAGGGATACTTGAAGCAGAAATATCTGCACGTGCACGGTATGGTTCCGTCACGGCTGCAGAGGGTCAGGGGGCCTGCGTGGCTTCGCCGGCGCGTGGGGAAAGGGCAAGTCCCTGTTCGGGCGCCATTATGTGGTAAATAAATAATTAATTACCGGTACTATTTTTGAATACATTGAATAAAACAGATAGCTCAATAAATAAGAGACAGGATTCGAGGTATCTGAGTCTAACAGGCTTTAATCAGGCATAAGGGAAGGGACAGGAACGGGATAGCCTGCACGGAAATAGAATGGATGGCAGCTGCAATGCCTCATCGACAGTGCAGCATATATATAGTATAATACATTACATTACATTGCATACAATAGGCGTAGCAGTAGGCGTAACTCGTAGCAGTCGCGAAAGATAAGCATAAATGGGTGTAACAAGAAGGCGTGTACAGGGCGTATACATAGACATGTGATGTAGACGTCACAGAAGTGTCATAAAATAGGCGGAAACACGGAGGGGGCTACCTGAGCAGCTGGGACCTTTAACCTAGTGGTGCGCGCAAACGGGCAATGACGTGTTACCAGGGAGAACTGGGGGCTATGACTTCTACACTAGAAGAGGAGACTAAAGTCTGCGGTGTCAGGACGACATGTACCTATGGCATATCTGGTATCTTGTGTTTGGAGTACATGTTGATAGAATCCAAAAGTTATCAGGGCAAAAGGCTACTTGACACTAAGACTGGTGCATGCATATATTCTACATGTATTGCGTGTGCTAGGAATATTCTATGAATATTAATACAGTAATTCTCTTACATGGAGACAGAAAGACTAGACTATAGCTGAACTGTTTATGCGGTTCAGTAGCTTAGGAATGCAAATACGAGAGGCTGGACTGATAACTAGAAGCATAACATACTCTTGGCAGACAGGCAGGCAGAGCCAGGCCGGGCCGGGCACCGCGCTGCGCGGAAGTAAGTGAAGGGTCAGGGATGCAGGTGGGGGCTGTATCACTCCTCGGAGTGGGTTCAGAAGACTGGAGCTTGAATCTGGCGTCCGGGCCCTTTTGAGGCCTAGAAACGGGGACAATTCAATGAATTAACGTGTACACTGTAAATCGTGGTAACATAGGCCTAATACTCGTTGCTTTCACGAGAACTGGAAACTGACATACTAGAGTTGGACACAACTATGATTGCGTCTTTAATCGATCATAGGGGGATATATGCATATCAATCATGCACATATAACATAGGATGGGGAACACGTAGGCACATATAACATGGCAAAATTTACTTTTCCACAGTAACAGAAAGGCGATGGTATGGTGGTCAGACCAGTCGCAGGGCTCTATGGAGGTGAGCTTGACGGTGGTATCCTTGGAGATGATCCAGTCAAGAGTGGCTCCTTTCGAGTGGGTTGGGAGAGGGCAAGCTTGGGTCAGGGCTAGATCGGCCAGGAGGTCTTTAATGATGTTGACATGGGAATCCTTAAGATCGTTCCAGTGCAGATTGAAGTCGCCGAGGAAGATGTCCTTGGAGTTAGGGGAGTTCTTAGCCGTAATAACTTCCATGAGGTAGTCAGTGAAAAGCTTGTTTGTGCCTGGGGGGTGATAAAAGATGTGTAGGTTACATATGTAGATGGTGCTATTGAATACTGAGAGGGCTAGATATTCGCAGGAGTCAGTAGTATTCGTTGCAAGCTCAGTGACAAGGAGGTTAGCGCAATGGATGCAGGCAATGCCGCCTCCTTTTTTGTTGTGTGGTCTGTCGAGCCTGACAATGTTGAAGTTAGGGGGGATTAAGAGGTCGAGGCATGGCGATGAGGATTCATTAAGCCATGATTCTGTAAGAATGGCTATGTCGGTGTTGTTGTTCAGGATGAGTGCGGCGACATCAGCCGCATGCTTCACTGCCGAGCGACAGTTGATTAAGAGGCCCATCAGGGCAGGGAGAGGAGTGGTGGCGAGGGTCGGGACGGACAAGGGCACTGGCGTGAGGTTGCTTCTGAGCATTCTTCTATTGCTGGGGGGGCTGATCTGTGTGGGTCGATGGCTACCGTGTGGATGGAGTGTGCGGCACTCACGTCACTCACAACAGGTAGACAGGGGGAAATAGGGGCTGTGTTAAGGTCCAGAAGGAGGTCCTGGATTTCCTTTTCCGTGAGATCTAGTGGATTAGTTGTGGTGAGGGAGAGGTTGTAGGAGAGGGCAAGGTGAAGAGTTTCCTCCTCGGACAGGTAGCTAGTGTGCTTGTGAAGGCACAGATGTCTAGAGGTCATCGGTAGTGGTCGTTTTGGGAGCTCTGGAATAAGAAGGGAGGCAGTCTGGGGCATGAGCTTTGCGAAGGAGAGTTCAGCGAGGTGGAGGAGTTTTGTAAGATCGAGGAAGGAGGAGTGGAGGTTCTGGATTATTATGGATGCTCTGGAGTGTAAGGAAAAGATGTCTGCGGAGTGGGGTGTAGGAGGGCCCGGGTGGACTGAACTGGGAGTCATAGGAGAGGTGGCTTGAGTGTTAGAAGTGTTGCCCTGAACTGGTACCGTAGGAGTCGTTGACGGGGGTGGGGCTTGGTGGCTAGGACGGATTGTGTGTGGTACCGTAGGAGTCATTGAGGGGTGTGGGGCTTGGTGGCTAGGATGGATTGTGTGTGGGGTCATAGAGGGAGTGGCTCGAGTGTTAGCGGGCGGGTTTGACCTGCTATAGCCCAGGTCACTAATGACGTAGAGGTAGTGGTCCTGGATATCGAGGAGGGAGGACAGGGGGAGGGGGTCAAAGGTTCAGTGTTGGGTTCGCTCGGGGCAGTTGAAGGCGGCCTGATGGGGTTAAGGTGCAGTGTGATGGGGTCCGTGGATTCAGAGTGGGAAGCGTCTGGGGGTGGACTCATGTGGCGGGGTGGACTCAGGTCCAAGGCGTTAGGGAAGATTGTAGGCGTAATGATGGGGTTCGGGTGTTCTGAATAGGGCAAGGGGTAGGTGTACGGTTTGGCCGGGTGTCGGTCGGCGACCCTATGTCTTGCACAACGTTTCGGAGAGTAATGAAAAGCTCTGAGAATTTGTCAAGGTTTTTAGGTGAGGCTTGGGCCAGTACAATGCCGCTTTTGTAGAGGGTGATGGTGAGGTCAGCTCGAAAAGTCGTTGAAGGCGCTATTGTGAGCTTAGTGCCGTAGGGAATGATCCTGGATGAGTGGACATTAAGGAAAAGTGAGAAAGTGTTACGCCAAGCAGGGATTCTTCTGGAGTAAAAAAACAGGTCATTGGTGACAGTGCCTAAGTCCGCACAGAAACGTAGGTCTGCAATCAGTGTCTCTGGATGGTTTTTCAGGGTGAGGTGTTTTAAGGCTTTTGAGGCATTTTTGGGGAGGTTTGGAGGGTAGACCAGTGTGAAGGCATTTGGGCCGTAGGCGGTTAAAGCAGGGCCAACCATGATGGCCAGGGATGGGTATGCACAAGCGAAACTGGATCAGTGAGCATCCGACATTGGGGTCATCATCAAACAGTAGTTATGTGTTAAAAGTAGTCTCAATGATTAGATAAGAGTGAGTAGACCACTTTCAGATTGAGGAGAGGTAGAGAGCGGTAATTTTCCTGTTGCGGTGGGTAGAGAGAGGTGAGGATGTCTGTCGTCCTTTGAGGCTGTAAGTTGGGTTAGTGCCACTGCAAGATGGCCACCACAGAGGTAGAGGAAGGAGTAGTCCTCTTTCAGTTGCAGTGAGAAGGTGAATAGGCAGTCCTCTTTCTGTTTCGGTTGCTGTTGCTGCAGTTAAGGTTTGTGGAGGCTTCTTTCTGAGGAGGGGGTTTGCCTAATCGGCGCAGTCCTCTTTCTATGGCCACTGATTAGGGGGCAGCCTTTTTGACTCAAGTTGTGCTTGCAAAAAACAACAACATGGTGAATTCGGGCAGAAGATAATCATCCCCAATTTCACTTGGCTGAAAGTTAGTGTGAAGCCATCAACCCATTAGTTTGTCTTCTTTGTTTCATTTAAGCCAAAAAGTCCTTTAAGCCAATAGTCACGAAATGCATACGAAGTGTCAGGGTGAGTGAGTGCGCCTCGCACCGAATATGCTTGTCGTCTGCCCCAGAGAATGAGCGATAAGCGGAGATGCCGACGGACGGCTCAGAGAGCACTCTGAGGCGAGGTGGTGGTGTAGTGAGTGAGAGAGGGTGGCAGGCTGGCACGAAAAGTTGCACCTCGATCCCTTATTCCTAGTAATGGCCATGGGAGTGCTGGGAGAGGTGGGAGGGTCATGCGGGCCGCCGCAAAGGCAGCCAGGAGACAAACAGTATTTCGGGAGCGGGAGGGGGGGCAGGGGGCCACCCTTACCTTGATCCTTGTGCCGAGATGTCCGATGGGACGCCTCTGGACTTCGGCAGGGAGGGCAGCTGGAGGATGTGCTGACTTCCGCAGGCGGACAGGTTGGGCAAAAATAGCGCTGGCGGTCACTCCGTTGCGAAGATTTTGCCGAGACGTCCACGGGAAACTTCGGGAACCTCAGCGAGGAGGGTGGTGGTCTCCGCAGGCAGGACTCGTCGGGCGAAGAAGCGCTGGCGGTCGCTCCGTTTCAAGTCGGCGACAGGCTTCAGGAGGTGAAGACCAGAGGAGGCAGCAGCGGAGCCCCCGGCAAGCAGCAGGCGATCCCCACGGCTCGAGCTCGAGAGGTCGAGAGGGGACAAGACTCGCCGCACAAATCCGTGGATTCCAGATGTCAGGTAAGAAATAAACTCTCCAAATAGACTCTCAAAAATAGCCCCGATGGATTGTTGGACTCGATGGGGGGGGGGGGTTGCCAGGGATTTACGCAGATTGCGATCCCTTACCCCTGGAGCAACTCTGGAGGTGTGACGATCAACAGGTGGACCTACAAGCGCACCTAGAAGACCTTGAAAACCGCTCTCGGCGGCATAACATACATATTAGGGGAGTGGCACGGTCAGACGATGACAAGGACCTGTTTAAATTTACCAGGGAACTCTTCAACCACATCCTGGGTCGCCCGGCGGAGGCAGTGCTCATGATTGACAGGGCGCACAGGGTCGTGCTCCAACGCTCCGGGACAACATTCCCCACTGACATCTTGGTGTGTGTACAGGACTTCCGCACTAAAGAAGAAATTCTACAAAAGGCGCGGCAGATGCACCCCGTCTCCTTTCGTGGCCATTCGCCGATCCTGCTCCAAGATTTATCAGCACTCACTTTGCAGAAACGACATTGCTTCAAGCCGGTTACGAGCTATCTTCAGCAACAAGCTATCCCTTACAGTTGGGGACACCCTTTCAGGATCGTGTTCAAACTGAACAATAAACCGACCCAACTCCGCTCTCTGAAGGAGGCTTGCCAGGTACTGGGTATAGACCCGCCGGAAGAGGAAGATGAGCAGACAGCGCCCCACCTGGGCACGGGAGACTCAGCTTCCCAATGGCGTCAACAACGGGGTCGGCGCTGTGTTAAGAAAGCGCCAAAGACGGAGATCGAAGATGGTCAGAGGGCGGCAGTGGAAGCAGCGGACTTAGCTTCCCAGCAGCCGGGCTGAATAATCGCCTGGATCCTGAGGCGTTTGGGGCCTATTGTGTGTCTTTTTGGGGGTCGGCGGTGGGGGGAAGGGAGGAAGAACTTGACTTGATATACCCCGTATTACCTTTCGACCAATCAACGATGGGAGATGATGGGCAATTGTTTAGTTTTCTTCTTCTTCATGTTCAAGTTTGTGGTTCAGTGGGGGCGGGGGTGGGGGACGGGAGGGTGTAGGGCACGGGGTAAGGGAGAGGGGGGGATAGGTTGGCAGGGGTCTGCGGGGAGGGGTGGGTGGGGTTCCAGGTTCTAGAATGTCCAAAGAGGGATGATGAGGCGAGTCTTCAGAGCTTCTTCGCAGGCCACAACAGACTGCGGCAACGGCCAGAATGTAGACGACCTTTAAGAAGCGGTGCCGTTTTGGCGGTGGGCCTCAGGTGTGTGGAGCAGTCACGGTTGGGTATAGGTTATGCCCCCCTCTGAACTGCGAATTCTCTCCCTGAACGTCAGGGGGCTCAATAATCCGGTCAAGCGGATGGCAGTCCTCTCATGTCTGGAACACGAGAAGGCCAATATATGTATTTTACAGGAGACACATTTATTACAGAAAGACTGTGCTAGGATGAGGGCACGTAGCTTCCCACAGCAATTTCTCTCATCAACCTCTAGTAAAACAGCTGGAGTTGCGATACTGGTGTCGCAGCGATTTAGAGGGCAGGTACTTCAGAAGGGAGCGGAGATTAAGGGAAGGTTGCTGTCCTACCGCGTGGGGGGGTCTGAATTCCCGATTTGCTCAGTCTATGCCCCCAACGAGGGGCAGGAGAAGATCCTTCATTCAGCGCTAAGCGAAGTGCAGCCTCCACAGACAGACACATCCTGATTGGTGGGGATCTTAACTTGGTATTGGATAACACCTTAGACAGATCTGCGCAGCGCACCACACAGTCGGGCACCCTCTCTAGTGGGGCGTTGGCTAGGCTGGGGGAGCTGGGTATGGTGGACGTGTGGCGCGATTTCCACCCGGGTACGAGAGCATACTCATACTTCTCAAACGCACACCGCACTTACGCGAGATTGGACTACTTTTTAGCTTCCACCTCCCTTCGGGCTTTGACATCCACTGTTGACATAGGGGTAGCATCCCTCTCTGGCCATGCCCCGATTTCAGCGACATTCCTTCTTCCCCCGGTGACGCGCCCTACTCGCTGCTGGAGATTGCGCAACACACTTTTACACCGCAAAGACACAGTGGAGAAAATAGTAGGAACGATCAAAGACTACTTGCACCACAATAACATCTCCGACACCTCGCCGGCAACACATTGGGCAGCCCTTAAGGCAGTTCTCCGGGGCGAGTTCATAGCAATATCGGCGGCCGAGAACAGAGTCAGAGCGGATAAAAGGGACGAACTTACACAAAAGGTTATGGAGCTAGAACGCATTCATCAAAGGACGTGTGCCCCCAGGATCTGGAGGCAACTGACAGTGGTCAGGAAGCAGCTGAGTGCGTTAGACCAGGATAGGGCAGAGTTTGCTGCTCTGAGAGTGCGACATAAGTACTATACCGGGGGGGATAGATGCGGCCGTTTATTGGGCCGGGCGCTTAGGGAAACGAGACAGCGTCGCACGTTAAAAGTGCTTTGGAAACAGGATGGAGGTCTAGCAACGGACGATGCGGAGATCGCAGCCACTTTCAGCGACTTCTATGCCTCTTTATACACCGGGGCCACACTAGATCTCGTGGCGGGTGAGGCTTTCTTGGATTCTTCCCCGCTCCCGGTGCTTACACCAGACCAGGCGGAGTTCTTGGACCGCAGCATAAGACCCAAGGAAGTCATCTC
Source organism: Lissotriton helveticus (assembly GCF_964261635.1). Lineage (NCBI taxonomy): Eukaryota > Metazoa > Chordata > Amphibia > Caudata > Salamandridae > Lissotriton > Lissotriton helveticus. Next base: position 279,372,526 of record NC_136063.1, on the reverse strand, counting down.
GGCCATCTCTAAGCTTACACTTGGAAAGGCCCCGGGGCCTGACGGCTTCACAGCCGTATTTTATAAGACGTTTTGCACACAAGTAGTGCCTTTGCTTACTACCCTCTTTAACTCTTTCTCGGAGCCGGGCGCGATTCCGCGAGACCTACTATACGCCACCATCACCGTTATCCCCAAACCAGGGAAGGCCACTCCAAGTGCAAAGCATACCGGCCAATTTCGCTACTGAATGTAGACCTGAAATTGTACACGAGCATACTTGCGGCAAGACTCGCCCCGCATATGCCGGGGCTGATTGATCCCGACCAGGCCGGATTCATCCCGGAGCGGCAAACTGTGGACAACACAAAGAGGGCGCTGCACCTAATAGAAAAGGCTACGCGGACGAAAGGGGAGTATATGATGCTTGCGATTGATGCAGAGAAAGCGTTCGATCGAGTCCACTGGCCGTACCTGGAGCAGGTCCTGGTGGGGGCCGGGTTGGGGGACAGGTTCCGTACCTGGATATTAAATTATTATTCAAGGCCTTCGGCGACAGTACGCGTCAACGGCTGCTCCTCACCCCGCTTTTCCATCGAACGAGGTACGAGACAGGGGTGCCCGTTGTTGGCCTTGCTCTTTGATCTCTACATGGAGCCGTTGGCGCAGGCTATGAGACTTGCCCCCTCAGTTTGCGGGATAAAAATCGGGGCCTTTGAACACACTATAAGTTTGTATGCTGACGATGTTCTACTGTCACTATCTTCCCCCCGAGAGTCTCTGCCGCCCTGTGTTGATATTCTCGACGCTTTTGCAAGGGTGTCAGGCTTTAAGGTTAACCTGAGCAAGTCGGTGGCACTGGATCTCTCCCTGGCGGCGCCTACCCGCGCCCACTTGCAGGGACTCTTCCCCTTCCCCTGGGCCTCGGAGGCTATCCCTTATTTAGGGATTCAGCTGGCGGCCACTCTACAGGACACGGTCCGTCTTAATTATACTCGGCACCGGCAGTTGGTCCGGTCAGAACTGGGTAGGTGGAGACATCTTCCGCTATCCTGGTTGGGCAAAGTCGCGGCCATTAAAATGACGATCCAAGCAAAGGTCCTCTACATATTTCGCGCCATACCTCTGAAACCCCCGGAGGGCTGGATTCACCAGACACAATCCGAACTAGCGCAGTTCATCTGGAACGGAAGGCGGCCAAGGATGAAACTCCGTTTGGCAATGCTGCCCCCGGAGAATGGAGGTTTGGGGTTACCGGATCTGTTTCTATATTACCAAGCGGCGCAACTGCGAACGCTGGTGGAATGGAGCAAGTGGGAGTCTGAGAAGCACTGGCTCTTTCAGGACCAGGCAGTGGCGGGTCGCACGCTTCAGGAAGTCCCCTTCCTGCGAAGGCAGCACCGGCCCCCCAACCTCTACGCCTCGTATATTACGAGGACCCCGCTGGAAGTGTGGGATCTTGTGAACGTTGCACATGAGTTGACATCTTTTCCATCACCACTGACACCCATTCTGAATAACCCGGACTTCAGCCCTGGCCAATATACAACGGCCTTCGCTCGTTGGGGCCCGGCTGGATGCAGGGTACTTTCCCACCTATACACAGTGGAGGGAGTCATTCCCTTTGATCTCTTCCGGCAGGAATTCGACATGCCCGAGGAGGAGCGTTTCGATATCTTCAGGTGCGACATTGGGCGCTCCATGGACAGATCCGAGGAGAGGCGGACCGCAGACTTAGCGCGTACGAATATTGGCTGTTATCGAGGAAATCGGATCGGAAGCTCATTTCAGACCATACCGCATGCTGCTTGGCAGATACACACACACCTACAACTCAGGGAGGGCAAGATGGGAGAGAGACCTGGGACGCACACTCAGCAATAAAGAGTTGGAGGGCATTTGCTATCGGGCTCGACACTCTGCCTACCATATGGGCCTGACTGATACCTTTACCAAAATCACCACGTATTGGTACTACACCCCGGAGAGGCTTCATGAGATTGATCGCTCGCGTGATGTGACCTGTTGGCGTGGGTGTGGTGAGAGGGGATCCTTGGTTCACCTATTATGGGACTGCACTCATCACCAGGAATATTGGAAGGTCGTCTTAGACGAGGTGGACACACATTTTGACACGACGCTCCCAAGGTTCCCGGCTTATGTGCTGTTGGGATTACCCAATCCCATCACCTACCCGTTGTGTGCTCGCCGGGGCCGGCTGATGGCTATAGCCCTGGGCTCCGCTCTACAGAACGTCCTAACCTATTGGCATACCACACACGTCCCCACCTTTCAGGGCTGGCTGCACCGTCTCTGGGACGTACTTAGTATGGAGAAGCTATCCCTGGTTGTAAAAGGGGAAGGGGACAAATACCCAGACTTGTGGCAACCCTTTTTAGCTCTGTTGGCCACGGAATTTAGGGAAGTGACCTGTCCCAGATATTTGCGTCTTCTGAGACTATCGCAGGGAGGAGACCCGGAACCGCCCAGTTAGACTATAGGGCACAAGCAGGAGGATATTGGACCTGGAACGGGGTAGGTGGGTGGGTAGGTTGGGGGGTGGCGGGGCTTGGGGAGGGGGGGTTAGTGGTTGCTTTTATGTTTGGATACTCACATGCCCTTCCGGACAAAGCTTTTAGTTGCGACAGTAGACCGGTTGTGATATTGTGACTATTTTGCGACACTGTTAGCTCTTGGTTTGGCCTACGTGGAGACTTATTACTGTCTTGGTTATGTATTGCACGAATATATGCTTGTATCTGTCTTTTTCTGTCAATAAACAGATTTAATACTAAAAGTAGTTTTCAAAATGGTATCAAACGCCCAGTTACCCCAAGCAGCGCACCCTGCAACACGCAGAGGTGCACTCCAACAATAGTACCTCAAACCAGAATGTGCAACAGATAAATACATTTTGTATGCGTTTTGGGGAAGTATTATCTAGTAGTTTGCACTGATTTGAGGTTAAGACTGTGAGTGTGAAGTGGTGAGTTGTGTATGGTGATAGAGAAGGGGTGGGACTGTGTGTGAGAGTAGAGCGTCGGTCTAGTGTGAAAGTGGGTAAACAGTGGTTTTGAGAAATTATTGTAGGCTGATTAGGGGGGTTCCTTATTGGTGGAAGGGAATGTTGAAAAAATTGATGTCATTAGTTTTGTGTATGAAGAAGAAGAGGGTCATGTAAAGTGGTATGACAGATGGTTAAAGAAAGGGTGACAACGGTGAATCTAAGAGTAGTCAGAGGGTAGCGAAAGGGTTGTGTTTGAAAAGGGTGGGAGTTTGTGAGATTAAATATATGACTTATTTGTTTTAGTGACATATATGCAAAATGTTTGTCTGGTTCTGTAGTAGTTCAGATCTCTGGTTTATGTAGGAGTGTGTAGATGTAGGAGTAGAAGGGTATGTAGGAGTGTGTTATACAATTGGGTAGAGTTTAGTGAGTGAGTGGAGGTTGTATTGTTTTTGTGTGTTGATAGAGAGAAGTGTGTTTTTGGTATTAGTTTGTGTGCATGACTGAGTTTGTGGCTGTTTCCTGGAGTGTTGATTGTAGATTACCAGGCCCAAACAGGCAATCACCCCTGGCCTCTCTCCCTTAGCCTTGATGCCCAGGTCAGAGGACTTATAAAGGCTGATAAGGATGTCACCTGAACCCTTTCTCAGCCGCCAATGCTCAGCTTCAGGCCTAGTCAAGTGGTTGCCCAGCAGCTAGCAATGGGTGAAAGGATGTGGTCAGCATTCTAATCCACAAGCTGTGTCTAGCAGAGCAGGTATGCAGGGAGAAACTCGATAGGAGAGGAGAAAAACTGGGTCTTACAGCAGTAAACTTTGGTTAATGGTAGCAGGGATTGCACAAAAATCACAGACTTTTACATTTAACCGAGCACAGTTTGTTTCCAAAATAAATGCTGCTATAAATCTCAAAAATATACTTGATTATAGTCTAAAGAGTATTCAGCTCTTGGACCGATAAACACAACTCAGGTAGTCAGCAGGCACCCGTGAGTGGATAAACCAATGTGACAGACAAACCTGGGGTGAGCAAACAGAGAGAGAAACAGATCCTATAAAGTGAGAAAGGACGGCAAAGAAGGGAAGCAGAGCCAGTACATTGAGTGTATATGAAAGCAGGGAGCAAGAGGGGCATCTCGAGATTACACAGGGGGAAAAGTGCAGAGGAAAAAAGATGGAGAGAAAAAATGGATACAGAGCGGACGGTAAAGAGTGGGAAACAAAGGCTGTAAAGGTGCAAAGTATTTTTCCGGTACATTTTGTAAACGTAATCTCATTGTAGGGCTGTAAATAGGGAAAGGAAGGGACTTTACAGACTTTAGCAAGTTCAAAGACTGTTTTTAGATCGAGCCTAGCACAGCGCACATGCGCTGTTCTATGGGAGGCTTCTTGTGAGGGTTCAAAACTTCTCAGTGTGGGTCAGACTCCTCCCACACATCTGATTGGCCTTTGCGTGTGTCTTTCAATGTGTGTGTCTTTCAATAATGAAAGCACGCAAATGGCCAAAGGCGGGTGCATGTCCCACCTCTTCTTCAAATGTTCACTCCCACAGCATTTTGATTTCGGGAGCGAGCAGCGGCGTGCAGGCTGGCAGCTGCATCCCAGTGGAATAGAGAGTATAAACCAGAAAACGCAAAGTAACAGGTCATACCATATATTATATTTATAGCCAGACCTTGGTTAAGCCAGAATAAGAGGAGTAAGGGTGCTCCTCTTACCAGTACGTGTGTCTCAAGGTGTTGCAGGCGGAAACTGAGGGTGGTGGTCTTGAACCCCAATGGGTGAATCAATTGGCGTAGGGTTGTGGGGGGTGGGCACACGTGGTACAGGCCCAAACAAGCAATCACCCTTGTCTTCTCTGCTCTTAGCCTCTATGCCCGTGCTGAGACACCCTGGGGTGGAGTGCTTATGAAGGCTGTGGGAAGGTCACCTGACACTTTCTCATCCTCTTCTGCTCAGCTGCAGACTGAGCTAAGTGGTTGCCCAACATCAAGCAATGAGAGCTTTTGGAGGATGGGTTTAGACAACTTTATAATCCAGAAGCTGTGTCTGGGAGAGCAGGTAGGAAGAGAGAAAAGGGAGGGGAGAAGTGAAAAACTGGGTAATCATTGGTTAATAGTGGCCATGAATGCACAAAAATCACAAACTTTTACAATTAACACAAGCACAGTTTGGTACCAAAAGAAATGCTCCTATGTAGCATTAAAAATGCCCTTTGGTGATAGTCTTAAGAGCACATTGCTATTGGGCTGATTAACACAACTTAAAGAGTCGAGAGGTGCCCGTGAGTGCAAAAAGCAAGGGGGGACACAGAGTGGGGAGAGCAAACAAAGGGAAACAGAGGCTGTAAAGGGGAAAGCACAGCAAAGTAGGGGAGCAGAGCCGGTAAATGGATTATATATAAAAAAGTTCGAGATCACACAGGGAAACAGTACAGAGGGAAAGAGAAAGGGAGAGAAAAAACGGGGTGCAGAGCAGAGGATACACAGAGGGAAACCAAGCCAGTAAGGGAAAGAGCACAGCAAATAGGGGAGCAGATCTAGTAAATGGAGTATATATTTGGAGGGTCGGGGCAGTTCGAGATCACACAGGGAGAGAGTGAGAAAGGAGAAAAATGGGGTGTAGAGCAAAAGATAAAGAGTGGCAAACAGTGGCTGTAAAGGGGATTTCCAGTATCTTTCCTCTACATGCTGAAACTATATTGTAAATGTAATCTTATGGTAGGGTTCAATTACATCCCTGAAATTTTCCCCAGGGAAAAGTCACCTAGGCAATCAGGTATACTTAAAAAATCATGACATCATTAGGATCTTGGGATTCTAGGATTTCAGTTCACTTTTTCCATGTTCAACAATGAGGAAATGTCTGAATGACACATCTTAAGTAATTTGAGCTATCTCTTAATGGAACTGTATCTGAGTAAACTATGACAATTGCGAATCATGTTACTAATGTAACATGAGTTGAAGCAGAGTATGATCCCACATCTTCTTTATTGACCTTGCAGACCTAAAACAAAAGGGTAATTTTTGTATATTTCCCTTTCAATTCAGCGTGGGAGCGATCATTGTGATCAAAAAAGTATAGCGCAATGTACCACAAATGCAAATGAAACTTTTGATTAATGAGTAACATTAAGAACTGAACACACTGATGACATTTCCTCTCTCTCTCTTCTTCATTTTCAGCAGACAGCCAAGACCATTATGTGGATAAATAGGACATGGAGGAGGTGGCTCAAGACATTATCTGCACAGTGAACACAGAATGATACCAGCACCATTGAGGAGGAGGTAGAGGGGAAGGAAACAAATGGCATGTCTACTGAACACATCTGTACCTTGACAAAGTTGCTGACCAAGAGACTCCAGTTGGAGGCTGGAGCCACAGGTGAGGGGATGGTGATGTTGAAAATGGCAATGTATATGCACATAAGCGGTGTTCATTTGTGTTCACTGTACCCCTTGTTGTAAGCAGAACGGATATCGCGAAACACTGACTGTGTTATCCCGCCAGCATAGACCCATGCACACACGTACACGACAGCCATTTTAGGCACCATAGCCTCTCTGCCCGTTTGTTAAACCCCCGGCACCCCTCCCCGCGCGCACTGCTCATGCATCGGCCATAAAACCCTCTCCCTCTGCGTGACCCTGCTCTAGAAGTAACACTCCTGCTTGACCCACACCCCCCATTTCCTCCCAAGAACACCCTTTCCCTCAGCTGACGAACCCCCCCCCCAGCTGCACTTGGCCTTTTGACCCGGTCCCAAATCCTAAGACCAAGCCTCGTGGATGTACACCCCCCCCCCTTTTCCCTGCCCAGCATAACAAAATCGTGATACACCAACCGAAGTGCCCGATCTTATCGCCTGCTCAACCTTTGATCTGCTCATCCCCTCCTGCCCTCGTGTCCTGTAGGAATGTCCGGCTGAGAGATCACAATCTCTTACTACATTCAGGAGGGGAGGATGGCATCTGAGCGACTGGTATGGGAATAGGCCTGAAGCTGGGATTCCAAGCATGCTTTTTCCTACTTCAAAGCGTCTTTATTGCAATAAGGAATGTTTGTGCATCATAAACATGTGTATAAAAGGCGAAGCCTCAGAGAAACTTGTTAGAGCACCTCCTGAAGACACTATGCGAGTGTCCGAAATGACAGGCTCTCCTCATGAAAAATAAAACTCTGTTCTTGTTTTCCTGCTTCCAGCGCCCGTCTCTTTATTTGGTAATTGTTCAAGATGGGAACTAAGAGGCGTCCTGCGCCAGCAGCCTGGGCATCAGGTGCGTTATGGGCTGACTTTTCCACAATTGGCGCCCCAACGCGGGGTCCATCAGCGACATAAGGTCCGGTAAGAGAGGTCCAGACGATGGGGTGAACATCTAAACGATTGGAGTATACCTGCCTTGAGAGGGCCCTCGTCCGGCTGCCGATTGAATGAACTTCACCGATTCCGAACGGACCTCTCTCAAGTGACCTACTGTCCTGACTGGAATCCCACAGGAATGCTGCGGTAAAAACATGGAGAAAGAGAACGATTGGGCGCTGGAAAAGGGAAGGCGAAGAATTGCCCACACGGTCCGGTCCGGGTAAGGTTAAGTAGGACGTCTTTACGTCCGATTGGTAGGATGGCTTTATCCATCTGATTGATTGATTGATTGTACTTGAAGTATTGGTTCTCTTTGAGACATTCTCTATTTGCAAACAGCGATGAATAGGAACGTTCCTCTCTCTTTGCAAATGGTGAAGGATAGGTAATGCAGACGTTTGTCCCCCATTGTAATCCGTCATGCCTATCTTTCTCCCCACTGATTGTTTGTTATCGATTTTTATCGATTATTGCTCTTTGAGATATTCCCTGTCTACAAACGGGGAAGAATAGAAATATTCTGCCCCCTTTGCAGATAGTGAAGGATAGGTAATGCAGATTTTTGTCCCCGTTGTAATCCGTCATGCCTGTTTTTCTCCCCACTGATTGATTGATTGTCTGGACATTTATTGTTCAAGGAATAGTTCTTTTGAGGTATTCTCTGTTTGCAAATAACGTAGAAAAGAAATATTCTGTCTAATCTTTGCAAGTAGTGAAGGGTAGGTAATGCGGACCTTTTTCCCCCGTTGTAATCTCTCGGGCCTATCTACTCCCCACTGATTGGTAAACTAGTTCCACCCGGACCATTTATTAGAGGTAGGTCATCTGGCTCGACCTGAAGGCACCCCTAATAAAAAGGACATATGCAACAATAACGCTAGAAAAAAAAGGGAAGAAAGAAATAAGAAAGCAAAATCAGTAGGCCACTGATGAGTTTTTGATTTCGCTACAAATAGGAAAACGTTAGAAATAGCTCACGATAAAAAACATGATTTCGCTAGAAATAAGAAACGTTAAGAAATAAGCCCGTAATAAGAAACATGAAAATGGTGAAAGAAGCCAAGCTTGACATCGCAACAGCCACGAGGCAACTAGGCTTCGCCACCCCTCACTGCTCCAAACATGTCTGTCCCACCGCCTGCCACGCCCCAATAACGGTAACATGAGATAGATACAAGTCAGCAGATACCTACCCCCTTACTGGAAACTCCCGAAGTGCAACAGGTTCGCGGCTACGCCCATCCGGAAGACGAGATCTTCGGCACGTGTAGGGCGGGTCCTGCTGCCAGCCGTCGGCCGGAGGTCGTCGCATAAGGTGGGCCAGAAGAGGAGCCGAGGCCGACGGGATCCGGGCGTCCCCTCTTCTTTCTTCAATAATGGCTGCGACAACACGGGGGGATGTCTTGCTCATGCCACCGACCCCCCCCCTCGCATCTCCTGGTCCAGCCCCGGCTTGATAGAAGCTCCCCGTTCGGCCCTGAAGCGGCGCCTTGCAGGCCACCGGGGGGGGGATGTCTTGCCTATGCCTCCGACCCCCCCCCCCTCTCATCGCCTGGTCCGGCCATCATGAATATTAGCGCCGAGAAAAACGGCGTGGGGTGCACTGGGAGGGAGAGGCGGCGCGAACGAGCCTCTCCCACCTCCCCAGGTGGAGGCCCCCAGTGGCACCCCCAACGCTCCACTCACCCGACAAGGGTTCGCCCACTCGTAAAATGGCGATCGACCGTGCAGAAGCGGGCCCGGCGTGAAGAGATGGCCCGGTTGCTTGTTGTTTAAGAAATGAGTCCCACAATCAGAAGTGTTCTCCTCGACTTTGAAGATTCTATAAGAGCCACGGGGCCCCCGACCCCCGCGGACACCCCCGATGGGGAATGACTGCCATGATCGCCCGCGGAACGATGAAAATGTAGCCGCGAGACGTCGGCGCTCCCATACTGCCGCCAGCCTCAGTTTGAATGACTAAAATCCTGCAGACTACAGTTCGGATCAGTTCCGGTGGAAACCCAGTATGACCCGGTAGGAAACAATTGTTGCCTCCCTCCCCCTTTGACTGATGGTTCATACCGCCGATCCTTTCTGTTGCCCTTTAACGGAACTCTTGGACTGCCGAAAGAGGCTCTGGGCCAACCATGAGTTGGTGGAGATTTTGACTATGCATGGATCTGCCTGGCTGCTCCCAAAATGGCGCTGGTACAAATGAAACTTTCAACTCCTTGTTGTACCCCGATTGCTCAGCCTTGATGTCATGAGATATGTATGCAGTTTTTTAAACACAATGAATTGATATGGGATGGGTACTGATTATGTGTTCGGACAATGAATTGACACGAGATGGGTACTGATTGAACATTCGGACAATGAATTGTTGTAAAGTTTTGGCGCATCATGATTATTGAAAGTTCGAATTTCAACACTTATGATACTCGCTCACACTGAAGTTTCAATATGATTTTATTGCACTTGTTGCACCTTTTTATTATGAAATCAACGACCACCGACTCCATTAGGTTTTCCACTAATAAGTATCCCCGCATGTACAGTTCCAGCCTGCTCCGTGGCCGGCCCACAGGGTTGTAGGCCCGTATTTGTGCACCGACATTCTTATTAAAGATTTTTGGAAAAAGCAAACGTAGTTGTCACGCGTAGATTGGTAAGTTTCGAATAAATGACCACTATTTCCGATATAACTAAAATACAGGTGAAATGGCTCAGCTCGATTAGTTAAGGGTTAAAAAGTATAGTACGCAGAAATATTGCAAATATGAACGGTCCAGGTTTTTGTTGTATGTGTTTTGCATTTTTGTACAGCCTAAAGCAACCGCTAAAGATCCTGGTATTTAGCCTATACTTTATATGCTACCTGTATCAGGAAAGTTGTTTTAAAGTGCCCCTAAGTCGCCATGAAGGAGTGCCACCTGACCCCCCTGGTACGAACGACAACGACCCCGTACCACTGTAGGTTATCTCTTTTCCTCAAAGGAGAGCACGAGCTCGCCCCCCCACTTTGCACCGACTGCCCTTTGTTCTGACCCCCCCCCTGCGCACGACCCGTAATACCACACTTGGGCGACCTATGCTATCCACAGGCTTCCGATAATCATCTCTCCCACACTAAAAGGTCCACCTGGGCTTAAACGCCGAGTTGGCAGGGACTGCATTCCGTGGAGATAGGCCGAGTATGTAGTAAGTAAAAGCCTTTTCGGGTTTATGCGCGCTAATGTGTTTTTAAATGCTGCCCCCGCCCCCCTTCTTTTTCCCTCTTTCTACAGGTCACATCGGAACGTCGATTAAAGTACGAAAAAGAAAATGGTGATCTAGCGGACAAAGAGATGGGAAAAAGGGGTTCGATTATGGTGCCTACACACGATGAGCGAACAATGACTATTTCTCTCCCTGAACTTAGCGCTTGGGAGGACAGCCTGAAGCGGAAACTACGAAATATGACTTCGCTTGGCACCCCGAATAATACAACCAAGAATGACGTGCACTAATGAATAAAATTCCTACGTTTAACTAAATAGGGAAAGTTTAAGGAATATTCCAAGGTGAGGTTTACCCAAGTACCCTCCGCTTGGAGGACTAGGAATGTTGCCAGTATTTAAAATCTACTACATCCTTTTCGCACCCTCATAGACATGAAACTTAAAGCTGCCCCATTGTTCTCACAACTGACACCCACTGTTGCCTCAGCCTGGAAACACATTAGCCCGACCAGGTTAGTTCTTGACCAACTGCCAAAGGCGTAAGTGCGTACAACCAAAGCCACCAGTGAAGGCAGCCGACGATAAAAGAGAAGAAAAAGGTAAAAAGAGCTTAGGATGCTAAGGATGCGCAGTGTACAGGAAGAGATCATTTTGGCCAATAACTGTTCTATGTTTTGTCTTGGATTTTTGTATATAATACCAATAACTGTTCTATGTTTTGTCTTGGATTTTTGTAAATAATACATGTACTGTCTCCCCCGCCTGAGTTTGTGTGTACGTAATGTATGGATCTACGTCGTCCCTCTGCCTGTGTTTCCGTATTGCTTAACCCCTACTGTTCTGTGTTGTGTGCGCACTTAAATGGCCTATTATTGTACACGTTTCTCTCTCTCTCCCTCTCTCTCTCTCTCTCTCTCTCTCTCTCTCTCTCTCTCTCCATGTCATACGTGTACCGAATGGTTCGTTTAGAGTGCGGACGACTCTCTCTCTCTCTCTCTCTCTCTCTCTCTCTCTCTCTCTCTCTCTCTCTCTCTTTGAGGGTCCCCCTGTTCCCTCCTCCCTTGTGTAGTAACGCTGTGCCCCACCGGCACAAACCTAATTGGGACTCTTCGAACACAAAGGTGTTCGGCAAAATTGACAGGAACTAAAACGATTGTAACTTGCCATATTACTACCTCTCCTTTCTGCAAAACGATAGAACCCGAGTTGGTAATGAAAGAAAGGACAGGTAAGACGACTGATGTCCCCTAATCTGGCCTTTTTATAGGGGGACTATAACGTCAATGGTCTTCTGTTTTTCAGTTCGTTAGAAATGCAATCCCCAATGCCCAGATTGCCTCACTCCTCTGCACTTAAGTGCGGATGTCCAAAGCGTCCTCGCTTCTCCCGATTGACCCCAGCTCCCTGTCCAAAGCGTCCTCGCTTCTCCCGATTGACCCCAGCTCCATATCAGCTGCCCCCGAAGCGTACCCCAAGAAAAGCATGTTTAACCTCTGCCCCACTCTCATGATGATAACCCCCCTGCTTGCAAGAGTTAGCCGACCCCGAAGGGAAATGTAAGATTGTCAGTACTTGGGTTAAAAAGAAAAAGGGCGAGTCACTACCTAAGGACTCGATTTCGAGTTTGATAGAATACACTGTCAATAGGAGTCCGATTTCTCTCCACGTACGTCACGAATGAACGCCAAATAGACTTACGAATTCAGTGGAAATGCCCTCCTACATACTCCATAAGTGATGACTTCTGACTGTGACCGATGAACTTATCCCCCACCTACTTAGGATTGGGGACGGAATTGAGATGTATAAATGTCTTCCCCTGCCAGTTTTTCTAAAACTTGTTTTGTACCTATTCAAAGATACAATCACCGGAGGAGAGGAGCTGGACGTGACGCACAGCCTGGCCACAGATCATGAAGCACGTGTGACCTCAACCAAAGGCGGAGTCACAGAGCAACGAGACGCGGGACGAGGCACCACTCTCAATCTCGGCAGATGAAGGAATGAAGGGCTGCCTTGAAGCCCTCGATTTGCTGACCCACTCGTGCCTGAAGTCCCCGTCCCTTTTGAGCCCGACTGATGGGCCTGCCTGCTCGTCGTCCTTTGCTCCTTTGGTCCCTTGGTGTGTTCAAAGATCTGATCCCACTCCGCCCTCTCTTCCCTCGATTATTATTCAACAACATCACCCTTTTCGCATAACTTTTGACTCAGAAAAGAAGAGCAGCATTTAGATAGAATAAGGTTTTGCCACGGAAGAAGAAAGACACGCAGGTGCCCAGCATGAGGCACCCCTAAGAAGATCAGTTAGGAAACAGGACTGTGATCTAACAGCAGAGGACTGATCGCACCCTGCAACGCGTAAGGATGAATCCGAGCTGGACCTATAGCTCCACCGCCGGTGCTCAACAGCGCCAACGAAAGAAGACGGACTACCAGTGATGGCTCGCTGTTAAAAAGACATTGTGACGAAGACCCCCCTTCCTGAACTTTCTACCCACCCCTTGACTAATTGCTTGTATCGAACTGAATTCCTCCCTCAACCATTTTTGTATTGCTTTCAAAAATGTTTCATCGGTCACTCATGTATTTAGTTTTCCAAAAGTCTCTTATAACACTGACAAGACCCGAAGGTATCAGAGCACTTTTTACTGTATGTTGATGTCACCGGAGAGAAAGTCAGAACCTGATTCTATAATGTGTCGGAACCTTTTTCTTGATTGACCCCGACTAAGTATTATGCCGATCTCTAGACTTGTATGAATAACCCAACAAATGTAAATTCATATGTACCGCATTCCGCCAATCGTATCGACTGTATATGGTTACACGCAATCTGCTAGTATTGACAAACGCTATTTCATTGGCCACACATGGCTATATGTGCACTCCGTCAGTTGAGGTAAACACCGAAATAAACTTACTTATGTAAAAAAGCGGCGACTGTTGAAAATGGCAATGTATATGCACATAAGCGGCGTTCATTTGTGTTCACTGTACCCCTTGTTGTAAGCAGAACGGATATCGCGAAACACTGACTGTGTTATCCCGCCAGCATAGACCCATGCACACACGTACACGACAGCCATTTTAGGCACCATAGCCTCTCTGCCCGTTTGTTAATCCCCCGGCACCCCTCCCCGCGCGCACTGCTCATGCATCGGCCATAAAACCCTCTCCCTCTGCGTGACCCTGCTCTAGAAGTAACACTCCTGCTTGACCCACACCCCCCCATTTCCTCCCAAGGACACCCTTCCCCTCAGCTGACGAACCCCCCCCCCCCCAGCTGCACTTGGCCTTTTGACCCGGTCCCAAATCCTAAGACCAAGCCTCGTGGATGTACACCCCCCCCCTTTTCCCTGCCCAGCATAACAAAATCGTGATACACCAACCGAAGTGCCCGATCTTATCGCCTGCTCAACCTTTGATCTGGTCATCCCCTCCTGCCCTCGTGTCCTGTAGGAATGTCCGGCTGAGAGATCACAATCTCTTATTACATTCAGGAGGGGAGGATGGCATCTGAGCGACTGGTATGGGAATAGGCCTGAAGCTGGGATTCCAAGCATGCTTTTTCCTACTTCAAAGCGTCTTTATTGCAATAAGGAATGTTTGTGCATCATAAACATGTGTATAAAAGGCGAAGCCTCAGAGAAACTTGTTAGAGCACCTCCTGAAGACACTATGCGAGTGTCCGAAATGACAGGCTCTACTCATGAGAAATAAAACTCTGTTCTTGTTTTCCTGCTTCCAGCGCCCGTCTCTTTATTAGGTAATTGTTCAAGATGGGAACTAAGAGGCGTCCTGCGCCAGCAGCCTGGGCATCAGGTGCATTATGGGCTGACTTTTCCACAGTGAAACGTGACTCAACACACCAGGAAGAGTCTGCGGATGGAGCTTCTCCTGGGCAGGAAGAAGAACAACCTGCAGTGTCCTTAGATCAAGTCTCTCTGACATATGAGCCTGAGGCTACACCATCGATCTGATTTCACTGACATGGGATTATTAGAATGCCTTCCTAGTTACTTCTCCATCCATCAAGAATCCCTGAAAAGAGCTGCAAACAGTGAGGATGCACTTCACCCCAAAAACCCCTGAGCCCTCACATGTGCCCCACCCCCTTCCCACCAATGGGTGTCTGTGCGTAATTCCAAAAAGCCATGAAGCAGATCTTCACCCGAAAACAGGCCATCTTTCATGGCACTGTTTCTGTAATCAAGGCCCTGCTAGAGGGCAAGGCTGTCCAACGAAAAATAAATCATCTGTTTTTTGTCCTTAAATACTTCCCTATTTTCTCCAATTCATACCTCTCCAACCCAACAGCTATGTTTGTGACCCATAAGCCAATTCTGTCCCTTCCTCGGTTCCAAATTGTCCACAGTCTCAGCAGGCTTTCTGGTCTTGCCTCACTAAATACCACCCCCGCAGGGGAAGAGTTTGTCAAATTGAATGCTAACATAGATAGCGAGGAGACTTCAACCTAGGACATCAACGAGGAGACCATGTCGAGGTTGGGAGAGTGACTTTCTAAGGCGTTTGAACTATTTGGCTTTACTTTCCCTTGGATTTTAATGTGGGGCATCTGGACTTCTGTTAGGACTTTTCATTTGGACCGTGGTTTTGACTTGTTTCCCTTGTATGATATAAATTGACTTTTCCAAGACATTGCTACTTTTATCTTTGTTTGTCCACCCTGTCCCAGTTCAGTCTCCCTCCTTAGAGTTTAGGAACTATTTTAGTTAGGTATTTCCCTTCTAAAGGACAGGTCTTACCAAACCCCTACTGCATATCCTGGATCCTAAGACTCTTAATGTGCCATTTCCCTTTTCAAACATAAACATTTGTATGTGTTGCTTGTATGAAATATGTGTGAGCATGCCTCTTGGTGGAGTTTGTGAAGAAGATACTAACCAAGACTTGCCCACTCATTCTAGTCCAGCAGAACTCACAAACAGCAGAAAGTAAGTGCAAAAGGTGTTTATTTCTCAAGTGTAGGCAGGGAAGATGTCAACATACATTATCAGTGGTGGGATGGCTTGACATTAGGCCTGGATGAAATTCATATGATTTCCTATGTGAAAATTATGCGAAATGTCAAAAAAGTACACAAAATTACATGTAATCATGGAAAATGCCTGCTTCTGCATTTTGCAGTATTTCTTTAGAGTGAAATGTGTCATTGTATCTATTTTTGGCAAAAGGAAACATTTCGCTTTTAAAAAGCACAAAATCGCATTTGACATGAAGGACATCTGCACGTGTTCAGGCTCCTGCAATTGGATTGTAACCTGAATGAAGTCCCTGTATTATGATGTTTACATAATAGTACAATCTAAGGACTTTCCCATAACAATTAAAACACTAAAAGCTAGAGATTACATCATATTACGATGGCATCAATTAAATAAAGTCCTCACCTAGTTGACACATGCGTGACTGTGTTAAACATGATGGTGGGTCAATGAATGATGACTGGTTGGTCAAGGGGATTATGGTTATTGCCAACACCAAAGGGAGGGTGTTCCCCATCCGTAGAAATGCAACACTGACCATAAGGTGGGATCAAGATAAAGTTGTGATATGGGGGAATGTGGCTTAGGAGGTTTGGAGGACCCTGCGGGTGGTTGCTGTCCACCAGTTGTTTGAGATGCATGCCTTCACCCTGCAGTTTGAAATATTTCCCATTAAACTCAATGACCTTGGCATACTACCTGCATCCCCCTATCCTGACATCCTTAGTTGGGTCTCCAAGACAGGGTGGCGGAATGGAAATTTACCCTGGATAGTGTAGAGTCTTGCTCCCCTACCCTCTGAGTGCCTGATTTTGCATCTGGTATACTTATTTTTTGTTTTTATCTTGGTCCTTGTTTCACATTTATTTAGTCTATGCACAGAGGCCTAAGCCTATCCCTTAATATGAGTGATGTCCGGGACCTGTCTTGTGACCTTGTGGGGCACACCAAGCATGCCCTCATTGAAGAGACAGTGGATCCCTGTCGCCTTCATTGGCTTAGTGTGCAGAGCGGTACTGGAGTACAGGTGCACTGGGCTACTCATTTAAAGTTCTGCTTAAATGCGGTAAATCAAATCCTTGTACTAATATATCAAGTGCATGTCATGCATATATGTGTATGTGGCCTACATGATACATTCTTGTAGCTGATGAATGAACTACAGCCTGATTCATCAAGCTAAATCGCACTCGCAAAGGGCAAGATTCTCAGAATCTTGCCTTTTGCGAGTGCAATTTTTGCATTTGGGATTCATCATCCCAAATGCAAAATTCGCTATTAAAGAATTCGCACATTTGCGAAGAATTGCATTTAAGGAATCTCTATTTGAGATTCCTTAAATGCAATTCATGAATCATTTTAAAATTGCGAAATCGCAATTTTGGGCCGCTATTTACCGAGAGGTCAGACCTCGTGGTAAATAGCAAAAACTTAGAAAAATGCATTTAAATGCATTTTTCTAAGTTGCATGTTACACACACACATGTCCTTTGGACATGTGTGTGCGCAACACCAATGTAGATTACATTTCAGGGGTGCTACAGGGTGTCCTTTGGACACCCCTGCACCCTTGAAATCGCATCCTTATTTGCGATTAGCAATTTGCTAATCGCAAATAAGGAACATGTAGGAATCGCAATATTTTTTGCAATTCCTACATGAATCCTGTTTTGCAAGTCCTTAATAGCGATTCCTTATGATTCGCTATTAAAGACTCGCAAAACGGGTCTTTGATGAATCTGGCAGCTAGAGTTTTGGAGGCCTGTTGGGATCAAGTTTTGGACACCCCAAGCCAAGCAGAAGATGGAGGTGAGGATGTTTTTCCAGACAGTACACGTTTATTGCTAAAATTCCATAAGGGAGAGGGAAGAGACTATACACTGAATTGCGGAAAGATGAGATACGCCTCCTTCAGAAGTCTGATTTTCTTTTTTAAGGAGCTGCTGATTAGTATTCCCATACCTTGCTGCAATAGCTGATTACCTGTTGTGAAGCACCTAGAAGGCAGCCTGCCTGTAGAGAGAAGGATACCTACTAAACCTGTAGGAAGAGTGACTGTGCAGAAGTAGAGGGTGCATCATGACCCGGGTATGGTGGATCTGCAGAAGCAGAGGACTGTTGCGTGTTTTCAATGCTGCCCTAGTGTTTGCCGACCTTACAGACTTCAGAGCTAATCTGGTGGAAACTATGAAGGTGTTGCATGAACTGAGCTGCTGAGCCTGATCTTTGAATTTTCGCTGTGACCTGAGTAGCTGAGCCCGATTTGCAAAGTTGCGGTAGGACCTGAGCTACTGAGCTTTATCTGTGAAGTTGTGGGGTGACCTGAGCTGCTGTACCTAAATTGTAATACTGTGGTATGGCATGGCCCGAAGCAGCTTCTACTGCACCCAGTTGCAGAGTAACCCAGAGCTGCAGTTCGACCATAGCTCTTGGAGTGCCTGAAGCCATAGCCCACGATCCAAGCAGCAGTGGCTTGAGCCTGGCTTTGGGTGGCCACACGGATCTAGAGCTGAACAGCCTGAGCTGGACTGCACTGAGTACCACCCGACCAGTCATGAGAAAATCCAGCACTCCCCTGAGTATCCGTTACAGGCCACAACACCCAGAGTGGACCTCTGAGGAGGCCAAGAGGAGCTGAAGGCTCGTGCTAAGCCTGGAAGAGGATGAGCGAGAAAGCATCAGAGGACGAGTGGCTGCCGTAGGAGAGCCGGTCCATTCATGGACTCAAAGAGACACATTATGTGAAAATCAGCGAACTGAGTTAAAAAGAATGTGCGCTAACTCAAGAGTGCAATGGTAATCTGCACCTAAGTAACCATTCTAGAAACAAACCTGGGGATGGAACAGCCTGTTTAATAAGTTAGAGACCGGGACAATAGCAGAGAGAGACATCAAACCTGCTCTAGGGCCAGGACACTAAATTGCATACTGTAAATTTTCCTATGTGTAGTAGTTAGTTCTGGAATGCATACTTTTCTTCTTAAAAGTTAAGCAGACAATGATTTATTATACTAATGAGGGTTTGCTGAGTGCTGAGCTCGAGCACCCCAACATTACCTCCCTGAGAAGACTGGGACTGTTCACCATCAATGCGACTGACAGCCAAGTGATGAATGGGTTGTTATTGGCCAAGTTTGCATAGTCGTAGTATAATGGACATCAATGGGAAACAAATGCAACCCTTTTGGGCACAAACCCCTGCTTACCCTATAATCCCCCTGCACTCCTTCCAGATTGGGATCTGACACTGGGGTGGTCTCTCCATCAACTTTTAAATATCCTACTGGTAGATATCAATGCTCCCCCAGTGGGTGGAGATGGCGCACATATTCCCCATTTCATCAATCCCATACTATTGCTCAAACAACTCTTCCTTCCATAGGGTACATTCTTGATCCTGCCAACCCTAACCTGATCCCTCAAGCATGGACATCTCCACCTAGCGGTCCTCCAGTGTGAGATTTGACATCTGCGCGGTTTGGGTGCAAATTCTTCAATAGGAGAGACAAGTGCCTCACCTCATAAGGGATGCTGGGCCACTGCAGTGGTGGTGAGAGACACATAACGAGTGCTAAAAGAGTGCAACACAAACAGTATATCTATGTAGTAAAATGTCAGAGTTACACAGTCATTGAATATTCACTGACATTTTCCCTATGTGGTGAGGGCGATGTCTCAGACTGAAAACATTTAAGGTAGCTTTCAGATAGGACAATTTAAGGTGGACATTTCTCAGGTGTGTGATTGTGACAGTCCCAATAGTGATGTGTTCCTGGATGAGGCTTGCCACAAGTGGAGATGCTGCTGCTGCAGCTATCACTTGTAATACAACCATGGTACTGTAGAAAAGAACATTAGAAGATGTTAACATTAGTATATTTACTCTACATATGTAAGAAGGCAGGCTGTGTGTCACTGGCATGTGTGGGGTGTATACAGGACCACAGAAATTATGCAGCAAGGGAGGTTCTAATTATGCAGCAGGGTTGAATATATTATGGCGCAAGAAAAGCCAAATTATGCGGCATAATGTGGCAGATTTTGTGATAGTCTTACTTCATTATATTGACATTTTTATTCTTGTTAACACTGTCTGGGCATTGGTTGCACATCATTTTAACACTCAGATATAGCAATAAGCAGCCAGTGAACCTTTTCAAATGGCCTTCCACTGCTCTGAAACTTGTGGTGCTGCATTTTTAGTAACTTTTGAACCGTTTGAGCTAGAAAAGGCATTTTTTTGTTGAAATCTGTTGGATTATGTGGCAAATGCGGCTAATCCATAAGTATGCAAAAATAGCCACAGTCGCACAATTAATTAACTCCACTGGCCCAGGGTGGGTGCCTATGGGTGAAGTGGGAAAGGGCTACTGTTTGTGCATAGTATTCCATATTCCATGATTTGGATTTCAGGAACTAGTTGAAAACAGAGGTGTGTTCATCATGCCCGGGCTGAAGTAAGAATAGAGGTGGGCGAGCCAAAAAGTTAACAGGGAGAGCTGAGCCACAGCTGAGCCAAGGGTCTGGCTGGGCTCTAAGAGCCCGTCCATGAGCCAAGTACTGAAAATAGTTGGCATCTAAATCATGCAACAAACATTAAATGAAAATATGAAAGTATCTTTGAAATTCAAAAGGTATTTCTTTAACATGCAGAAGTGTATCTGCATCAGAATATTTTTGCACAGTACACACTCAGAACTGTATTGGAAGGTGCCCTCATATCTGATATTGATGAAAAATGAGTCTCTATCAAGTTAAAATATTTGTCTAGGATCACACACTTCGGTCAAGAGCAGAAGCTAGAATTGTTCCCAGATTTTCTTGTTTCATATTATGCAATTCGCCCATTAATGGCTAACTCTTTCACTCCCTTCAAATACCAAAGATTTATGCTTTGATTTTAGTTCTTGGAGCATAATGGTAGAGAATGGGTGGCAGGCAGAAGCCACATTAAAGCTCAGCTCGTTTTGGGCTCGAGGGTCCAAGAGGACCTCGAGCTGAGTCACAGCCAGGTTCAAACTGTAAGTGGCTCGCCCACCTCTACATTAGAGTAGCGTAGAACAAAAGATTTTGCAGCAGGTCAGGAGGCATTACAAACTTGTGCTTCACCCACCTCTTCAAATCCTGCCATTTCTTCTTGATGTCCATGCACTGACACATGGCTGCCTTCCTCACTCAAGTGAGGGTGTGGGGAGGCAGACCATGCAATTTCCTTTAGACAGAAACTATATATTTCACCGCAATATTAGCTTACTCCTCAGTGAAATTTCTCTTTGTCTTGAACATGAGGGCCTGCTTCCTGGAGGCGCTAGGTGATATCTGTTCTTTGCGGGAGGTTAAGGACCAATCGGGCTGCGGTGTTCTGAAGAACCTGAAGTCTGCTTAGATGATGTTCATTTATGGAGGCTAAGAGCACATTACCATAATCCATTATATTTATTATTAGACCCTGTACTAAAGGTTTTTGGGTCTGAACGGGGATCCACTTGAAAATCTTCCTCAGACTGCGCATTAGTCCGAAACATGTACCTATGATGTTGTTAATTTGGTTAATCATGGACAGTTTGTTATCCATCTGGAAACCCAAATTGCGGATTGACTCCTTTGGTCCTGGGCAATTGCCCAAGTTAGTTGGCCACCAGTTATCTGTCCAATGCTCTGCCGCTTTGCCGAAGAGCATAATTTCTGATTTACTGCCGTTTAGTTGGAGGTGATTGGTAGTGGACAGCAAGAGGTGCAAAGTGCCAACTGCAGGTATCTGCTACGCTGGGCTGGGACAAAATCTCAAGTTCAGGCCAACCGGGAAGGAGTCCTGGCAGGATACCGGACCAGGTTCGTCCTGCTGGAAGTTTTACCTTTTTACTTCAATGTGAGGACGGTGTGGAGCAGCTCTGTGAAGCCCTGTGTTGCTCTGCATCGGATCTGGTGTAGCTTTCAGTTAGGAGCTGCATTATTCTGCATGACAGTGCATCACTTCGCTTCATATCCTGTGAAGCAGGATGTGCGTTGAGGCTCTGTGGGGCTTTGCATCACTCAGTGTTGTATCTGGTGGGATCTGCTCACTTCTGCAGGGCTCTGCATTGATTTGCATTGGATCTGGTGAGCATTCAGTTGGGAGCTGTGTGGTTTTGGAGGGCTCTGCATTGCTTTGTGTTGGATATGGTGAAACCTTCATTTAGGCAGGAAGAAGAACACTCTGATTGAAGCCAAGGTTACAGGAGCTTGAGGACAACAATTGGGGGGCAGGATTCTCTCTCGCACTGAGGCCAGCAGAGGGGACCAAGTCAGATCCAGTTGGGTTTGGTTGGTTGGGAAGTATAAAAGGCCTCTGGAACTTGTTCTATTCCTGTACTTCACACAGGAGGTCAGCCAACTGACCTTTGGAGTCACTTCTGGTATCATGGGTTGAAGGCAAGCAAGCCCAGTCTTCCTTCAGGATTCAGACAGCAAGGTAGTCCTGATTCTGATCTTAATAGGTCCAAAAGTGCTCTGAGAGGGTTCCTGGCAATGCCACTTTTATGCCCAATGCCAACCTGTAGGTGGAAACTGTAGGGGGAAACTCCTGGCCCCTGCCTAATCAATGGAGTAAAAGTTATCAGGGGTGATCTCATCTACTTTACCTTTACTTTCCTGTGTATTTTAATATCCAGACGATGGCAGACATGTCCACTGTTGTGGTGGGCTCTGTGAGCAATCCCCATGATGCAACAAGTTGTTGTGACCTGTGCTGTGGGTAACAATTAGATGTGGCTGCAGGATGTAGGTACTCGTCCATGAATGCGAGCGCAGCTTCATGTGCCATGTGTTCCAATAGTACTTCATTGTCGTGTTTAAGGAACACCAGGGTGAGCCAATCCCTTAACTGGTACAGGCAGGTGTACTCAGCCCACGCCATTTCACCAATCCGCAACACAGACCATGGAGCAGATGCAGGCTGGAAGTATGTCTGACATGGCTGGACACCAGTGAGTAGTATCTGGGAACTTCAATGCCCTGCAGTACTTTGTCTTGCTATTGCTGCCACTGAGCCATTCGCAGATGACTGCAGCGGGAACATCAACACACACAGCTCCGACCCCTGATGTGTCCGTGTCACACAGTGATGCTGCCCCATCACCTTCGCAGTCTGTTGTGTCAGTGGCACACAGTGATGCAGCCATCACCCCGCCACACAGACCGGACACACCGGACAGAGAACCCGTATCTGGGGAGTAAAAAGGGGATGGGAATTATTGTGTGAGGAAGGTGGCAGTAGCATCCATCACCGTCAAATGCCCTGTCCCTGCCTGGTTATGACCTATGCAAACACCTTCTACTAACCCCCGGAACACTCGGCGACATTCACCCGGACCCCGACACGGACTCCCATTTCATCACTGCTGGCCAATGACACAGCAATACTGCTGCGGACTGCACTCTCGTACTTCCTAGCCAGTTCACAATCCCCAAAGGACTCTGGTTGGCCCACCACTGGGCTTCCATGTGATGTCGGCTTGGATAGCCATGTACAGCTCCAGCTCCATCAATCACCTGAATGTGAATAAAACATTCTAAATCACACAGATGTGTCATTACTATGTTCACTGACATATGGAAGGATGGCTGGTTGTAGGGACAATAATTGCACATGAAGGTACACCATGGTAACTGACATCTATGCACATGTGTATCCCTGAGATATATGGCAAATTGGATGGCTGTGAAGGTGAGTACTAGCTGTGTCCCAATTGCAAATCAACAACAATCTCACAACCCCCCAACACAGGCCCACGTGTATGTGTTGAATAGGGCTCTGTGTAGAGGAGTGATCAAATCGGTAGCAGGCCAGGAGTGGTGTCCTACTTCACATGTGACAACAGAACTTCATGACTCATACCTACTTGCACACATCTGTGTGGACACATTCTGTTATGACATATGACATTGCTCCACATGGTCCAAGGTTGGACACCATACTCACATTGCTGAAGTCACTTTAGTGCTCGTGTCGGCCAGCACCTATCCCATAACAATGTCTGGCTCACAGAGGTTGAGCTTGCAAAAGGGACACACCTCCATTGCACATGTGTCAGTCAGTTCCTCCCTCTGTAGGGATGATGCTCATTGTGGCACGTGAGTGTACAATCTAATGAACACACCTCACAGTTAGACACCAGTGGGGTGGAATAGACTTTATTGGCATGTGCCTGTCAGTCCGGACAAGGCAAAGGACACTACAGGCAGGGACATGCTTTAGACACGTACACGCAGCATGGGTACATGTCGAGGTTCAGACAAACTATCATCACAGATGGCAACGCCCCACCCCACCTTGCCTTGCTGGATGAGTCATGTGTTGTTTGGCATCTGCCCATTGCCCCCCCGTATGAGGGAGCACGGCTCACTGCCCATGGTATCTGCATAGTGCTCTGCCACCGGAGTGCGCCGATTGTCTGCTCTGCTGACAGTGATGAGGTGAAAGGGTCCGACAGGTTCACATATCATGCTACGTTGCCATGTGTGTGCTCTCCCCCAGCAGTGTGTCCGAATTGGCAACATTTCAAAACAATGCTGTGTTGCTCTGACCATCCACGCACATGCATCCAGAGTCCGGACGATGGCAGACGTGTCCACTACTGTGGTGGGCTACGCGAGCAATCCCCACGATGCAACAAGCTGTTGTGACCTGTGATGTGGGTAATAATTGAATGTGGCTGCAGGAACGTAGGTACTCGTCCATGAATGCGAGTGCAGCTTCATGTGCCATGTGTTCCAATAGTATGTCATTGTCGTGTTCAAGGAACACCAGGGTGAGCCAATCCCTTAACTGGTCCAGGCAGGTGTACTCAGCCCACGCCATTTCACCAATCCGCAACACAACCCAATAGGTGAGCACCTCGAGGTGGCCACTGAACACGAGGAATTGTGCAATCTCCCATGTACAACTGCCAAAACATAAGCAGTATGTCAAGGCATCCCATGTACGGCTGTATCGGTTAGACTCCTGTTCGTGATCCAACAGGGGACGCAGGCACAAGTCATAGTCCAATTCATCTACCATTATGTTGGATAGGCAGACTTTCATGGGACACTCGAATGTGCATGTTCGGCAATGGAACCAGGGCAGGACGCAGGTGACGTAGGCAATGCGGAAGCTGAGCCGGTAACTGATCCGTAGCACTGCTAGTGGCACTGAGCCCAGTCAATGTAGAATACATGCACGGTAGTGTTCCAAGTGACAGGGGTTGTGCATGTGCCCGATATTGCCTGCCATTGCCTTGGTGCGTCTCGTGGAACCGGCACTCTTCTGAACTGCGTCAGTTGTGTGGGGGATATGTCGCAGCTCTGGGCAATGATTTGAATGTGTGTGCAACATTGGGCTGAATGGGTTGCTGTTTCCGTGTGTGTCAAGGGCATCCAATGCACGGGTCCCTCAGGCAGGGGCTTCTGTGTTTGGGTTGTGGATGGGTCGGATAGTTCATTTGCGCAATGCATGGTGTGGGAGTCGTCCACATCTGCCATGGCATCTCTCTCAGGTTGTTCCAGGTGCATTCTGGAGCAAGGTCAGAGGTGCAGGTGTCCTCTCGCCTTCTGCGTAGGGACAATGGAGCTTTCATCCCTGTTGTTTGTATGACTGCTACTTGCGTTTTCGGAATGGGATGTGGCTTTGGTACTGAGATTGGGACACAGCCTTGGGCTCATGGGGTACGGATGGCGATACACACGCAATTGTTGCCATGTGGAGCCAGGTGCCCTGCAAGGCCAGGTGCCCTGCAAGGCCTTGCGCTGCTTGTGCAATCTCACACTGTTTCTCTCGCTTGCTCTCTCCTTTTCTTTCCTTTGTTGGGCGCATGGCACACCTTCTTCTCTTGGATTTAGTTTTCCAGGCTATGTCCTATGGATTGTCCAGAGAAGACCCGCTAGGAATCATCTGAATGGTTGTTTTGGCTTTTGTTTGTATAGTGTTTTGTGTTGGTGGTTGCATTGCTGTATGACTGATTCTCTATTTCCTGGCCACGCATGCTTGGTGATTTTCCTGCTTGTGCGACATCAGGCAAAAATGTTTGTTTTGGGGTTTTGGGATTCGTGGTGTTGGTGTGCAGTTTCTTGGTCTGGGTTTGGGGGTGAACCGAGGGGGGGGTGTTGCGGGCCTGGGTGTGGTGTCTGTAGGTGTTGTGGCCCTTTTGGGTGTCCTTGCTGCATGTTCAGTTGCTCCATGGCATCTCTTTGTCTTCTCTGGGCTGTGCTCACTTTTGTGGTGCAGGCTGTGGTCCAACTTTACACCAGGTCAGAGCAGGTGTTAATCTATTGCTGCTAACGCACCTTATCACGTGTTTTGTGTTCTTATCGCCAATCTGGTTGGTCGTTGTGAATGTTGAGGTGTTGTGTTGTTGCGACTTTTTGCACGGGAACGCCTACTCAGAATCTCATTAGCGATAGTTGCGGGGGTCCTCTGTGGCGATGTTTTTTGCGGCTGCTATTGCGGGATAACTGGTGCTCTGGGCTGTTAGCACCAGCTTGTGAATGGGGGGGGGTAAATTTATCATGACTTTGGCTGCGATAAAGTGCCGTTAATTCGGTGATAGCTCCTTGTGAATATGCCCCAGAGTGTTGGGAACACTTTTAATATATCAATGGTTTAATTTGAAGAGATTGCCCAATTCGAATATACATCCACCCTGCTCTTATGCAGGGCGGATGTCATAGGGAACTAACCATGTTTAATGCCTTCAAGATCAGCTCTGGTAAATGGCAACCAGCCTCCTGGGAATTAAACAACCTGGCACTGGATTCTTTTTTCAATTAGCAAATTATTGACACAGAATAAGATGATATCCTAATGAAGCCAATGTAAATAAGAAAGCAGATGTATTTTCTTTTCCCAGATCATCCTTGTCAGTTAGAATATGTATTAAGAAAATAAAAGTAATATTTAACAGTTAGAAAGCTTGCACGGTGTGCGTTTTCCAACAGAACAGGAACGATAAATCTTGCACGTGTAAACAGTGCCTCATTTAATGATCAATGCTAAAGCGCAAGTCTCTGCATTAAGACTGATCTCCTAGAATAATGTTCAAAGTTCGAAAATGACCAGTTCGTTGCTTCTAGACAAATATCACGTGTGGACAGATAACTATGAAGGAGCTACATCTAGCAATTCATTTGAAAATCAACTCAAGGGTGAGTATAATGGCCTTTCTCTTTCACTCAGGTCATCTTCCAAGCTAGGACACGTCCAGAGACTTGCATGGACACTTTTGGTTGATAGTAAACTAAATCACATATAAAGGCACATATTGGGGGGCATATTATCAAGAACGGCGTTAAAATTATCGCTAAAGCTGTGATAATGTGCTTGATAATATGCCCTGGAGAATTCCAATAGAAGCCCCTGTTCACACCAGAAGAGGGACTTCTATTGGAATTCTCAGGAGCATATTAGCTTTAGCGGCAGTTTTCTGCCGCTAAACCGGCGATAATTTTTAACACCGTTCTTGATAATATGCCCCTGGGTTATTTTATGTGGGGCAATCAGCTGACAGATCATTTAAATTAGGCAAAGGTTCACAAAATAGTTCTCCACAGATCTCAGACTTTGGCGAGTGGGCAGGAAGGGGAAGGTAGGCTGGTCCCTTGTGTTTGTCAGGTTAGATTACATACACTGACTGCTGTTAAGTCATTTTTCGTGGTTTAATTCCTATTTGTAAAGCGCAAACATAACACCTCTTAAGGTTTCAAGGCACTGCAGGCCGTGGGGGAGATTGAGTGAGCTATTGGCCAGAGTCAAATGACGCTGAGCTGAGATGCCTCCGGCGCTGTGGATGGTAAACATTGTACAGCGAAAGCAATGTTTGCATTTAGTTTTTATTAATATAGACATATTTCTCCTTAACGTGGCCTGGACATCTTTACCTGCGCTATGGCAGCAGCTATGGGTTATGTGTGTCAATATGTCATTAGATTGCACGGGTTCTACCAGACACTAGCGTTTTTTCACAAGCTTCCCGGGGTCTAACAGCCACATGTATCAAAGGAAATTGCATTGGCAAACGGTGCGAATCGCAAAATTCGGCTGTTTGCGAATGCAATTTCCATTTTTGGGATGCATTATCAGGCACATGCATCAACATTGCAGTTTGCGATTCCTTAATTGCGAAAAATAAGGAATCGCAATTAAGGAATCGCAAACTGCAATGCATCAAGAAATCGCTAAATAAATTGCGATTTCTTAAAATTCCTTAATTGCGATTCTCAATTTGAGAATCGCAATTAAGGAATCCCTTCCCATTCATTCCTATTGGCCTAGAGGCCCATAGGAATGAATGGGAAGACATTCTCATTTTGCGATTCGCAATTAAGGAATCGCAAAATGAGAATGCAATTTCAAGGGTGCAGGGGGGGTTCAAAGGACACCCTGTTGCACCCCTGAAATTTGCCATTAAGTACATTTTTCACACACACATGCCCTATGGGCATGTGTGTGTGTAAAATGGAACTTTGAAAAATGCACTTTTGTGCATTTTTCAAAGTTTTCGCAAATTACCATGAAGGTCACCTTCATGGTAATTTGCACCCCTTATTTGCGAATTCGCAAATTTTAAAAGTTTGGTGCATTGCATTTAAGGAATCTCAATTTGAGATTCCTTAAATGCAATCGCAATTTAAGAAATCGCAATTTTGCGATTTCTTAAATTGCGAAAACATCAAAATGCATAATGCATCCCAAAAATGGAAATTGCATTCGCAAACGGCCGTATTTTGCGATTCGCACCGTTTGCGAATGCAATTTCCTTTGATGCATGTGGCTGTATGCATTTTGATGTTTTCGCAATTTAAGAAATGCACCCATGAAATTGCATTCTCATTTTGCGATTCCTTAATTGCGAATCGCAAAATGAGAATGTCTTCCCATTCATTCCTATGGGCCTCTAGGCCCTTCGGAATGAATGGGAAGGGATTCCTTAATTGCGATTCTCAAATCGAGAATCGCAATTAAGGAATTTTAAGAAATCGCAATTTATTTAGCGATTTCTTGATGCATTGCAGTTTGCGATTCCTTAATTGCGATTCCTTATTTTTCGCAATTAAGGAATCGCAAACTGCAATGTTGATGCATGTGCCTGATAGATACTGTACATTGCACGATTTGTCATCAACTCACCGGTTTCACTTCTGCACCCCTCTGATACACCTCAGGTCATTGAGGTGGCCTTCTGCACAAGACATAAACAGCAAGTCAACGCTGAGGAAGTTCAAACGCAATACACATGAACATCAACAACTACCAGATCTACTTCCAGTTGGAGATTTATGTGGAAAGACCATTTATTTCGTAGGAAAGACCCATTAAGATACCGCTTTGAGGAAAGTACTTTTAAATGCCTAATATAAGCTTTAAATCTTCTGCCTGACTGAAAGCAGGCTATATTGGACATTATGAGTCACATCCTGAAAAGTACAGCACCCTTCCTCTTTGCAAAAGATGAGAGTAGCCACTCAAGTGCTGCATGGGTCTGGTCATGTTCAAAGGTTGAATGAGTCAA
The DNA here is from genome assembly GCF_964261635.1 of Lissotriton helveticus. NCBI lineage: Eukaryota > Metazoa > Chordata > Amphibia > Caudata > Salamandridae > Lissotriton > Lissotriton helveticus. The sequence continues at coordinate 279,343,440 of NC_136063.1, read as the reverse complement.
TGAATATTTGGCAACAAGTGATTTCTATACAGCTTAGAGGAGCACAATGTCCATTCAATTCTTCCTCTTCCAATTCTGACAAATCAAAGCGACTTGAATTGCAAAATGGCAATGAATATTCAATTTAATTTCATTAATATTTGTATAGCGTGACGAATGTCCAAAGGCGTGTTGGCGTGTGTAGTACAGAAATACTCAGCATAACCAAATCATAACAGGACCTAAGAGAGAAATTGAAAAAAGCCAAGTTTTCAAAAGCTTTCGAAAAATTTACAAATTTGATTGAGGTCTTAACGGGAGTGGCGCTTGATTCCACAACAAGGATGTAGCATGAATAAAACTCTTACCACCCCAAAAGTTTTTCTGATCTCAAGGATCCTGCATCTTTTTAGCGGTAGCTGATCACAGGCTTTTTTAGGGACATACCACACCATTTTGTTCTTCAAGTAGTCTGGACCTATTCCATGCAGGGCCTTGTGTGCAATGCAGAGTGATGATGACCAAGACAAGGAGTGTGTTCCTCCTGCTCAGAAAATAACTTTGAGTTATGTTTTTAATGCCAACACTGATAAAGTGCACACTAAGGGTGAAAAGCACACTGTCAAGCAGCATTGCCACAACAGCTGCCTGAGGCTAGGGGAGAGAAGTAAAGCAGCTCACTCACTCTCCATCCAATGGTGATGCAGTAACTCAGAGATCATAAAGTACCAATGCAGCATGTTAATGCATGGCAGGAGCACTGACCAGGCAGTACCATGACAAGTGCAGATTATGCCTTCAGCTCCTGGGTGTCATATTGAGCATTGTCTTACCTCTGCTTCTACTTAACAACCAACCTCTGTTAAGGATCCGGTGCGTGTCCACCTTCTAAAACCTTTTTAATCCCACTTTGTGTCCAGTAGCCAGCCTCAAACGAATACACTGTTGCCTAGACTGACATTCTTAATCTCATGTTCTGCTCACTGAAGCCACTGCACCCAACCGCCGAACCAATGCCCCCCACCACCACCCTCTGCAACTGGGCCCCGGTCAGCACCGAAGACACCACCCGCACGATGAACACCATCCACTCCGGATCACCAACCGACCCCTGCCCCCACCACGTCAACAAGGCTGACTCCATCATCGCACCCCAACTCCGGGACATCATCAACATCTCCTTCAACACAGCCACCTTCCCGGGGAGCTGGAAACATGCCAAGCTCAGCTCCCTCCTAAAGAAACCAACAGCGGACCCCACCGACCTCAAGAACTTCCACCCCATCTCACTCTTCCCCTTTGCTGCCAAAGTCATCGAGAAGACCGTCAACAGACAGCTCGCCGCCTTCCACGAGACTAACGGATCCCTCGACCCTTCGCAGTCCGGCTTCCGAGCCAACCACAGCACCGAGACCACCCTCATCACCGACGACATCAGATCCCTGCTCGACAACGGTGAAACAGCTGCCCTCATCCTCCTGGACCTATCTGCGGTGTTCAACACTGTCTGCCACCGCACTCTAGTACAGTGCCTCAGCAACATCGGTATCCAAGGGAAGGCTCTGGAGTGGATCATCTCGTTCCTCGCCGGAAGAACCCAGAGAGTCCGCCTCCCCCCGTTCAGATCCAAGGCAACCGAAGTCATCAGCGGCGTACCACAAGGATCCTCACTCAGCCCCACCCTCTTCAATGTCTACATGAGCCCCCTCGCAGCCATCGCACGCCAACACAACCTCAACATCATCTCCTACGCCGACGACACCCAACTGATCCTCTCCCTCACCAACGACCCCGCCACTGCCAGAGCCAGCCTCCAGGAAGGGATGAAAGACATCGCCGAGTGGATGAAGAACAGCCGTCTGAAACTGAACTCAGACAAGACGGAAGTCCTCATCCTGGGATCATCGCACGACTCCTGGTGGCCGCCCGCTTTGGGCACCACCCCCAAGCCAACGGACCACGCACGAAACCTGGGCTTCATCCTGGACTCCTCCCTCTCGATGACCAGACAAGTCAACGCCGTATCATCATCATGCTTCAACACCCTGTGCATGCTCCGTAAGATCTTCCGATGGATCCTCACCGAAACCAGGAAGACAGTCACCCAGGCACTCGTCACCAGCCGACTGGACTACGGGAATACCCTCTACGCGGGAACCACTGCCAAACTACAGAAAAGACTCCAGCGCATACAGAACGCCTCCGTACGACTCATCCTGGACATCCCTCGCCACAGCCACATCTCGACCCACCTGAGAGACCTGCACTGGCTCCCCGTCAACAAGAGGAACACGTTCAGACTCCTCACCCACACACACAAGGCTCTCCACGACATGGGCCCAAAGTACCTCAACAGCCGCCTCACTTTCTACACACCCACCCGCCAGCTACGATCGGCCAGCCTCGCCCTTGCCGCCGTACCACACATCCGCAGAGCCACCGCTGGAGGAAGATCCTTCTCCTATCTGGCGGCCAAGACATGGAACTCCCTCCCCATCCACCTACGGCTGACCCAGGACCACCTCTCCTTCAGGAAACAACTCAAGACCTGGCTTTTTGAACAGTAACGGACCCCCCCAGCGCCTTGAGACCCTACTGGGTGAGTAGCGTGCTATACAAATTGCTGATTGATTGATTGATTGACTGCACCCAGTCATATCCATGTACAGTAGGTGCAGGAAGCACAAGTGGCTGACGTGCTCAACATACACTTAGTAGCTGCCGGCGAGTCAGTGGACAGAAGCAGAAAGGCTCAGTGGTCAGCAGTTCTTGCACCAAGCGACAGCATCTTGGCAAGAGTTAGCAGCAATTCCTAGCATTTTGTATTTTATTAATCACACAATAAATTTCATGGGGTAATTGACACAGAAGTAGTGATGTGCACTATATCTTGTGGCACTCTATTTTAAACTTGTAGTTTCTACTCACAACTCACTCATAATTGACATTTTGTCTCGGTAGAACGGCTTCGCAGTGCATCTGCCATAGGTTCAGTGACATGACACACATTTTTGCCTTCTGGTCATTATATTTATATTGGGTGCACAATTTTTGGATGGATACATGATTTGCTGCTGAACAGTTCATGAGGTTTCTTTTAAGATTGCTTGCCAACATCCTTGGAAATGTATGTAAAATGCACAGGGGCATATTTACAAGCCACTATCGCTACCATAACGTCACTTTTTTCAACGTTCCTGTGGCGATACGGGCTTCGCCTAATTTACAAGGCAGCGTTAAGCCACTTAATGTGGCTTAAGGCTGCCTTGTAAATAAGGCCCCCTTTCACGCTATACTTAGCACGAAAGGGGTGGGCAATGGGTGTTATGGTGGGCGTTCCACCGCAACACTCATTGATTTTGATGCTGCCCCATATTTACAAGGATGGCATAAATCTGGGCAGCGCTAAATTTACGACCAGGGAAAACCTGCTCTTACCCTGGCGAAATGTGGAAAAATACTTTATTTCTCCTTGTTTTCCCTGTTTCTATGTGTGCTGCGTTGTGCAGCACACATCAAAACCGAAAAATGCCATTGCTTGTTTATGTACAGAAAGGTGGCCCTTTCTGCACATAAACAATCCTTAAAAAAATGACGAGTTACAACTTCTATGTGTGTTGCATTATGAAGCACACATAGAAGTTACAAGTAACAAGTTACAAAACATCATTGCTGAATGTTTATGTGCAGGAAGGTGTCCCTAAACAATCTTACCCTGCAACGCAGGCACCCTTGCACAATGGTGCAAGAGTGCCTGCGTTGGCGCGAAGCAGCTAAATTTAGCACCAGAGCAGAGTGAAACGCAGTGCTTCACCCTATTGTTGTAAATACGGTGCATCCCTGCCTTTCAGAAGTGGAGGAGTGTGGCATTAGGCCAAGAAGGCTAAAACCGCTCTCTGTCACTTCCTTGTACATATGCCCCACAGTTTGGAGCTACTTTTTCACCTTTTGATGGTGGTGAGGGAAAGCTCCTTCAAGGCACCCCCTTACCCAGTACAATTTGGGGATGTATGTATCCCCCATTGTGGAGGTACTTGTGCCTCATTTGCCTCAGAGTTCACCAGCAGCATTTGTAACACCCTTTTTTGGCATAGAAAAAGCACTACATTCTATACCTGTGTGGATTTGAGAATATTCAGTTGATTTATCTCCCACAGTAAATATACAATATCACCAAGTTTTTGGTGGTACCCAAATGTAATCTATATTATTAACTATTGGCATTTATAAGCTCGAAATGAATGCTTTCTCATTAGGAGAACCAAATCACAGGGCTGTATGTGTCATATCCTACAAACATTACAAGAGCTAAAACCGGAACTAGAGCTTCCTGCGATGCTCTCATTGGTCTCCTGGTGCTACATACTTTTTGTCAAATCCATTCTTCAGATTTTTTTCAAGTTGATGCAGTTATCAAAGGTTTGGGTTTTCACTTTCTAAGACATTGACATTCACATACCAAACAGATTGTTCATGGCAAGAAGCCAGCATGAGAATCTAGGGGCCTCCTTACAAGTTCTCTGATTCCAACCAGCATGCTTACGCCTAAATCCAGGGATTGCGAGTTATTTCCCCCAAAGGAAGAATCACAGAAGGAACTGGAAATATTGAGTTCAAACCTGTGTGTTCACTGGGACATAATGAGTCCAAATGTGTGTGTGGGTTATTGCCAGGGCTTTGTTGTGGGTGATTGTGGTTGGGGCTGGGAGAGGCAGAGTTCAGGAGAGGAATCCTAGGGAGCGTTTAGTGATCCCCTCCTTGTGGAGCTCCAGGGCAGACAGGGGCCAGGCTCAGCATGCGAAAGCCACAGCTTAGCTGAAAGTTGAGGTCAGGTGTCTCCAGGCTTGGAATTATCGGATTTGCGGACCCGGTAATTCGATACCTAGAGACACTACAACGTTTAAAATGGCCATTTGGGTACTGCTCGTAGCGAGGACCGAAGAGTGAAAGAGCCAAAGCAACATTATATCTCATATTCAGAAAAAAACGCATCAAATGCCTGTCTAATACTTCACATTGTCAGGTGAATTGACAGCAATGTGCCAGGTGAATTGTTTACAACACTACCCAGTTGTACAATGGTCCCGCAGCATGACACTGGTATGAAGCTGTGACTGTCTGCTGGATAGCGACTCAAGCCATGGTTTTTCTAAAGGCTGACATTCTCTAGACATTGGCACAAGTGGGCATATTTACAAACAAATGTTGGAGCGTGGTGTTATGCCACATTTGGCAACACTACGCTCTGACATTTTCAAAACGCAGGGATGCGCCGTATTTACAAAAATGCGGCACACTGCTGCATTTCCCCTAGCACTGGTGTTGAAAAAGCTACCTAGCGCCAGTGCAGTCACCCTTGCGCCATGTTGAAAGAGTGCCTTCACTGCAGGGGTGATTGTTTATGTGCAGGAAGGGACACCTTCCTGCACATGAACAATCAATAATGATGATTTTCTCTTTCTATGCAACAAACGAGGAAAAATTAATGATTTCTCCTCATTTCGCCATTCTAAGACCAGGTTTTACCTGACCTTAGTTTTTGGCACTGCCTCAGCCTTGTATATCTGGGGCAGTATAAAAAAGCAATGGATGTTGCGGTGGAACGCCCACTGCAGCACTCATTGCCCGCCCCTTTGCCACAGCAGACTGTGGCGGAAAGGCGCATATTTTCAAGGTGGCGTTAAGTATGTATGTATTAAGTGAATATGGAGAATGGCGCAACGCCACAAGAGCATCCAAAAGGGACTGTAAAGATAAGTGCTGACCAGCACACAAGAACTAGAAGTAGAAAAAATACATGTTGAGGAAATAAACAAAATTGTTCGTTTACAAAAATGAACAAATTACATTTAACGCCTTAACCACGGCGGTTTTTCCGCCGTGGTGCAGGCGTTCTAAAGGGTGGGCGGGGCCGCGTCTGCCGTTGGACGTGCGCAGCACCAGGGAGGTAGCTCGTGCGACGTCTAACGGCAAACGGCAGCAGGGAAGGGGTTAAGTAAAAAAAAAGTGATATCCACTAATATCATATACTATATTCATTCTTAACCGCACAAAAAATACAGTGTGTCCGAAACAAAATCAAGACCTCCCGTTCACAATGCCACAATTTTAACTAACAAAACGTGAAACATGTGAATACATTGAACATAAAACATACATGTTCAAGAGGTGGCAAATACAATAATTTGTGCTCTTTACTACTTCACTATCCATTTCTCCATGCCAATCTGTTTCACAACATCTCCTCAAAAATGGTGTTCTGTTTAACAATTTTGAACATCTTTTAGAAAATTTGAAAATTTTACAGATTACGATGATGACAAATCTGCCATATTGTTAGATGTTCTAGTATTGTAAATTTTAGGTCAATAGTGGGAGTATTCATGACCCCAGGGGAAGGACAGAAAATGCTCATTGTAAAGGCAGGGATTGTCTGCAATGCTGTAATTCAGTTGCTATTGAAATGCCTTTGCAGTGGCTTTATGCAAAGCATACACATCTGCACTCAATGACTAAAAAGACTGGAGTAAATGTGCAAATTAGGTGTGAAAACACATAAATATCAACATGCTACCTTGGGTGTAAAAAAGGGGTTTCTTCACAGACTGAATTCATAACTGTCACCAGCAAACTGTAGCTAAACGGAAGCACTCCCTTTTAACTAGTATGGTGTAAAGAATGGGAACGAAAAAACTATGGCAGCAGGGAAAGAGGCCTTCCCCTGTGCCATAAGGGCCGAGAGGCAATCTCTTGTGGGAGTACGTCTTCCCGTGTTAGACACTATTCCACACTAAGTATCCAACAGTCTGGTGAACAAGGTTTACGAGTTCCTAAAGCTAACCCTTGGTAAGTTAGATTTGGGAAGATCCTTTTTGAAGCCATCAGATGTTACACACTAGAGAGTGGGGAAGGAAACAAGTTCTTTTGTTTTTATTACCCACACACCCCCTAGTGGTGTCATGCTTCAGCATCAGTCACCCTGACGCCTTGAAGTCTGGGTGGGCTCAACCGTATTACAGGGAGCTCCTGGTGAGATATGGCCAGGAGGGTTAAAGATTAAAAATCTGCAGACAGATCTCAGTATCCCTTTTTTCGTGGAACTGTCAGGGATATTAATCCAAAATCGGGGGGTCACTGGGAGTTTTATGGTCCTATGACCCTAGTGCCAACATGTTCCAGTCCTTCTATGGCCAAAACGGTCCTGCACTTTTTTCAGGGCACGAAGAACGCAAACTCCTCCCTGGTTGTAGGTGGAAAGGGGAGTCCCTATCCTGTTTTAAATGAAAGGGCATTTGGAAATATCAATTTTAAAGACCATATTTTCTTCTGTAACTTTCGGAAGTTTGTCAGAACTTGCAACACCTAGGGGCTCACAATCCATCAGGTAGGTGGAAATATATGCTGCTTGTGGTAGGGCAATGTGGTTACCGTGGATTGGGTGGTAAACTTGTGATCTGTTCATTAATTGGAACAGAAATAGATCTGATGGTAAAATACCTGGACTACATTTTCAGATTTTGGTTCACCTTTCATTTGAATAGTCCTTCAGTTATTATTCAGTTTTAGCAAGTTGGAATGTGGGGAGCTCCAATGAAAACAATGGAGTGCTCCTTGACTCTAATGGCTGGTAGAAGACCGGAGCATCAACATTCCAAAGTTTGTTCACAATTTGCTGTGAACAAAAGGCATCACGGAGCCAGGCCCTGTGAGGCCTTTGTTTTACAAATTAGAACTTTCTGGTTCTAAATGTTCTAATAGCCTTGGAGTAGGCTATTAGCAGGCTCTCCCGGCCATAAAAGGTCCGCTCTCCCGGCTCTCCCGGCCATAAAAGGTCCGCTCCCTTGTTAAATACCCTCGCCTTCGGCTCGGGCCTTTAACACTGGAGCAGGCCTTTAATGGCTATGACGGGCTCTAAGGTTATAGGAAGATACTGATGGTTGGAATGCATATAAGGTCATGTGAGAGTTATAAGCATTCCTCACCTACCATGTACTGCACACCCAAAGGAAGATGAGTCAGGGATAAAAGTAACTGAAATTAAAAATACTATGCCAGGTCCATGTGGGCTCCCCAAATAACAGAGCAAATGAAAAACATAGGGTATGTGACTCCTAAACAGCCAGAGTGTAGCCAAATAAACAGGGTTAAGGCAGACATCCCATGGTGGGAAAAGGGGGTTAAAACCAGCATTTGCTAAAGAATAAGTGCTGGGGCCCAAAGTTTGGCTCAGAAGCCCATGGCCTGTGCTTTTGAAGGTCACAGTGCCTAATACCAAGGCTGTACTGAATTGATTCCACCTCATGCTCCTTTAATCAACCACCACACTCTCTCTGCATCTTTATCTCACTGTTGCAGGTCCTTTTTCATCACTACTTTCTCCTTTTGGCACTGTTCTTTCTCTTTATTCTTCTCCGTTTTTGTGTTTTCTCTCCTTTGCGCTGGATTAAAACCCTGTTGAGACAAAATAAGCGCCGGGTCCCTAATAATGAGTTCAGAAGAGCCTCACCGGCAACCACCCGCTAAAATTAAGCACTGAATAAAATAAAACAAAACCAAACGTCTGGAATTCTGTCATGAAAATTACCCTAATGTACTTTTTCCTCAGCATCCTTGCGTGCCAAAAATGTAGTCTCTTTCACCAAAAAATGAGAAAGGGATGCCTTGTAAATAACTATTTTAGTCAAGTGGAAGTCTATCAAGAAAGCCCTATATTTAAAAATAAAAGTTATTTATATAATCATCCAGCAAACTACGTGGCAGTGCACCATCATTAGCATAAGGAAGACATGCTTATTTGCAAATCAAAAAGAAGAACACTTGTTAATGGAAAAGACAACAGTAACTCTTAAGGAGGTAAAAAAATGTTGCCTACAAGATTTAAAAAAATAAAAGTTCATGAAAAAAAATCCACAAATATGAACCACTTGGAACTCATTAGTTGCAATCAAAAATCTGAATTGTTAAAAATATCCAGCTCAACACATGTAACCCTAATTTCTATCCATTGTTTTCTTGCCATGTTTCTTTCATTTGACACAATCAATTTCAAATAACTAAACACATGACATCAGTGAAAAAAAACTGTAACTGCAGAAATGATCATTCTTTCATTCAGCCTTTTTATCTTATCAATCAACCAATTATTCATATTTGGATAGCGTTGCTAATCACCCATTAGGGTATTCAGGCACAAAGTTGCTGGGCTCAGTAAAAAAGTCAGGTTTTGAGTCTCTTCCTGATTTCCGCCAGTGAGGGGGATGGTGACTTGTTGGTGAGGTAGGAGAAGGAACAGCCTCCACTGTGGCTTTGGCTAATGCACAGGGTCTGTACAAGGGAGTGGAGGTCTCTATATGGTTGGTTGAAGTTCAGGCGGTGGTTGATATATGCTGGTCCTAGGTCATGCGGTGCTTTGTAGGCGTGTCTCAATATCTTGAGTTGGTATCTTTTCTGGATGGGGAACCAGTGGAGGTTCCTAAGATGTGGGGTGTTGTGGGTCGGTATCGGCAGGTTGAGGATGAGTCCGGCCACTGATTTCTGTATCGTCTGAAGTCTCCTCATGAGTTTGGTGGTGGTTCTTGCATACAGCGTGTTGTTGTTGTCCAGCCGGCATGTGACCAGGGCTTGAGTGATGGTTTTACTTGTGCCAATGGGAAACCATTTGAAGATTCTTTGGGGCATGCAGAGAGTGTGGAGGCAGGCAGAGGAGACTGTATTGATCTGTTGTTTCATGGTGAGTTTGCTAACCAGGACGATGACGAGGTTGTGGGCGTGGTCTGTCGGTGTGGGAGTGGGTCCCAGATCGACAGGCCACCAGGTGCCGTTCCAAGGGCGTTGTTTCCAAAGATCAGCACTTCGGTTTTGTCTGTTTTGACCTTCAGATAGTTGGTCTTCATCCAGTTGGTGACATTCTTCATGCAGTTATGGAACTTGGGGGCATATTAGCAAGGGCAATATCGCCGCTTTAGCAGGACTTTGTCCCGCTAAAGCGGCAATAATTTTATCGCCCTATTAGCAAGCTGTCGCTAGCAGTTAGCGACAGCTTTTAGGCAATAGAGACCGATTTGGGGCCCACTTTGCATGTCAGCTATATTTATCGCTAATGACATGCAAAGTGGGCGTACCCAACCTGTTAGCAACTGAAAGCAGTTGGTAACACAGCTATCGCCTATTAGCAAGGCAGGCTGTGTGATTAAAAAAGTATCCCTAAGCGCAATTATCGCCAGAACTTAACGTCTACCCAGACCATGACTTAACCTGTAAATCCAATGGGAGGTGGATATTCAGGTTAAGTCCCCATTAGCATTAATACCTGAATATCGCTGGATTTCCAGCGATATTCACGCATTGAGCCGCTATCGCCGGATATTTTATCGCATTAGAGATAAACATTGCTAATATCATGTTATCTCTCAGATAATATCCGGCGATAGTCAGCAATAAAAAAAATGTGCTAAGCGGATTTAGCGATACATATCGCTATTTGTTGCTAATATGCCCCTCGGTTTTCATGATGGTGGGGTCTGCGGAGAGAGAGGATGAGCTTGGTGTCATCGGCACAGGATATGATGTTGAGATCGTGGGTTATGTGTCAGCTGGAGATGTCATGTAGGTGTTGAAGAGTTTGGGGCTGATGGATGAGCCTTGAGGGACATGGCAGATGGTACTCTTTGGCTCTGAGGCAAAGGGTAGTTAGGGGGATTCTCTGTGTTCATTCCGTGAGGAACGATGCGATCCATCTGAGGGCATTTCCCTTGATCCCGATGCTGTGCAGTGTGTGGTGGGTTTCAGTGTCAAACATTGCGGAGAGTTTGAGGAGGATCAGGGCAGCTGATTCTTCCCTGTTGAGGAGGGTATGGATGTCATCAGTGGCTTTGATCAGGGTGGTCTCCATGCTGTGGTTGGCGTGGAAACTAGATTGGGAGGCATCAAACAAGTTGTTTCTCTCCAGATGTTTGGAGATCTGCTGGTTGATGGCATTCTCGAGGACTTTGGCGGGGAAAGGGAGCAGCGATATGGGATGTTACTTCTGGGGTTTGCTGAGGTCAGCGGAGAGTTTCTTGAGAAGAGGTCAGACTTCTGTGTTTTCAAGCAGCGGGAAAGGTGGCTGTGGCAATGGATGCGTTGAGGATGGTGGTGAGTTGGTGGCTTATATCCTTGCCTTCAAGGTTGAAAAGGCAGTAGGGGCAGGAGTCCATGGGTGCTCATAATGGCTGTGGTGTTCTGTGTGGTGAAGTGTCCCTGTACAGTGAGTTGCTGGTTGGGGAGGCTTCCATAGGAGGAAGCAAGCTGTGGAGGTCGGTGGGTTGGGGTTCAAAAAGCTTGTACCTACATCTCAAAAAGGAAGGAATGATCATAAGCGAAGAACATGGATGTTCAAATGCATAAGCTAAATAAAACCATACAGCGCTTGAAACTATTGCCAATAGCCATTATGAATAGGGTCAACATTGAAAAACTGATGTTTCTACAGAGAATGGTATATTCCCTGTAGAATATTCCTTTTAAGATCCCTGCACAATTATTTAGACAGGTATCCACTTTCATTTGGCCCTTTTTTGGCAAAACTCTAGGTCGAAAAAGTGCTGCAAATCATACTACAAAGGTGGCCTAGGTATGGCTATTTTTTGACACACTACAGAGTTGCACATCTTGAGGTGGTCAAAGCGTGGATTTTCAATACACAATTGGTAGCTTGGAACAAATTGTAAGGCTTAATTTAGAGGCAATATGTGAAACATTTATTCAGCACACAAACAGTAATAACATGAAAACACAACACAAGAAAACTCCCACACCAGTTAGGAAGATAGAGTAAAATGTAATAAATAAAACAAGATGAAAATAACAAAGATACAGTCAGTAACACTAGAGATATGTAATTTCAAACATTTAGGTAAGTGCCTAAAAGAACAAAACTCTACTCATGGTCATCTGTTCGTGCTAGATTGGAGAAAAGTCACAAGATCAGACCTACTGCTTTTAATTGGGCTACAATCTCCCCCTCACTTGCACCATAATTGTTTGAGCATCGCTGCTTAGCGGGTCCGGTTCATGGGGCGGTGAACCAGAGGCGCCATCTTAGGTGTGGTAGTGACACATTGCGGGCGCCATTATCGAGCGGTCTAGCGCTCCGGCAGCCACGCGGGACGCTTATTTAAGGCGACCACTTCTGAGGGCAGCCTGGACAAGGTACCCTCACGCCGCTTTGCTTACTAGGCTTCCTGCGCTTTGTGCTCTATCAGGCGCGCTATTTACATTTTAACCTACCTGTTTCTTATTTGTGTTGAATTCAGTTTGTTTCCCTTGCTTTTAATTGGGATACAATCTCCCCCTCACTTGCACCATAATTGTTTGAGCACCGCTGCTTAGCGTGTCCGGTTCTTGGGGCGGTGAACTACAGGCGCCATCTTAGGTGTGGTAGTGACACATTGCGGGCGCCATTATCGAGCGGTCTAGCACTCCGGCAGCCACGTGGGACGCTTATTTAAAACTCCCCTCAACGCGCAGCGGTTTCGCGCAGCGGGCGCGCCTTCCCTGCGCCTGAGTCGTGCCAGAGTCCTGCCCGTCTGCGCCCGTCAGCGCTTAGAAGGCGCGGGTCGCGGCAGGACTCTGAGCTCCAGTCTCATCATCATGACATCGCCTACTATTATATATCAAAGGGATGAATTGCTGGCCATCAGAGGTGGGGTCATTAATTGTAGCCACAGCCCTGTTGGCCCGCTATGTGGTCCTCACCTGTGTGCTTGTGGAGGCTGGTCCTTAGACACTCCTGTCCCTATTTGAGCGGTGGAGAAGCCATTCTCGCATAAGTGCACGACAGTATTGCGTGAGCTTAGCATCTGGAACCTAAATGTAAGGTCGCTGGTAAAACATCATCAGGAGATACACGATCTCATCAAGGATGAGTATCCTGACTTATTTTTCTTGACAGAAACCTGGTTGCAGGATACGGATACATCCATCCTCAACCTGGCTTTCCCCCCGGAATATTCCATCTTCACGCTCAATCGTGCTACCAGGGGTGGAGGTATTGCGATGGCCATCAAGTCGTGTTATCCGTGTGAATGGAAAGTCTTAAAACTCCCAGGTTGTGAGAGCGGCCTCTTCAAAGTTTCAATTAGTCATCACTTCACCTTCTCTGGCATTTTGATATATCGCCCTCCTGGCTGTGATTCTGCTTTTAGGGCAGCCCTCCCTGATTTAATTAGCACTTTGGCACTAGGATGTGCTAATTTTAGTATTCTCGGAGACCTCAATCTTCATTTTGACTGCCCGACCTCCCCTACTATCAGTAGTATTCTGGCTGACTTAGAGGCCTTGCAACTTACCCAGTTGGTCACATGTCCTACGCACATTGGAGGGCATATCCTTGATCCTTTTTTCACCAACCTAGCGGGGGCTAGGGTTTTAAGCCCTATTCAGATCGCTTGGACAGACCATATGTTGGTGAAAATGCTATGCTCTTCTCATGAGCACCCCTTTAAACCTCAGGACAGAACAGTACTCAGGCGCCACTGGAACAAACTGAGATTGGAGGATCACTACTATCTGCTGGAAGAGGCCCCGCTGGGTCCCATAATCAATGCAGAACATGGCTACAATCTCTTCTGTGAGTGGGTTACCCGTGCCCTCGATTCATTGATCCCCATGGTTTGGTCTAAGTGTCGCCCAAAAGAACCCAGCCCCTGGTATGATAGCTCTCTAGCGCTTCTTAAAAAAGCCTGTAGACAGGCTGAGAGGGAGTGGCGGAAATCGTTTGACCCTAGGAAAAAGGCATGCTACTTCGCCAAAATAAAAATCTACCATAGGGCGGTGTGTAGAACACGAGCAGCCTTTTATGCCCAAGAATTCCAAAATAGCTCCAATCCGTCAAAACTCATATTTAAGGTGCTAAAGGACCTGATGGCTAAAAGGGCAACGGCGGTGGAAATCTGTTCGGATTCCCACTGCGAGGCCCGTGGCTGCCTTCTTTCTCGAGAAGGTTCAAGCCATCTATCAAACCTTCGCGAGTGGCACTCACATCTCGGAGCCGGTCAGCTGTAGCCTGGGTGGATGTGAGTCTCTTACTACCCTGCCCTGTCTATCAATTGAGGCCTTTAACACATTGAGCCTTAAAATCAAATCAGGATCTCCTGCGAATCCGCTTAAACCGGCTCAGTTCAGGATCATGTCCCCTTTATGCCGGGCTCCGGTGCTTTCTTTGACTAATTTGTCATTATCTTCAGGTGTGGTTCCCACTAAGTGGAAACAGGCCGTAGTCACACCTATTCTGAAGAAGGCTACCCTTGACCCCCTCAAACCCGAGAATTACCGCCCTATTTCCCTTTTTACTTGGGCCGCGAAAGTAGCCGAGGCCCATGTGAACGGTATTCTTTCAGACCATCTCATGAGGGCTAACATCCTCGACCTCACTCAGAACGGCTTCCGTTCTGGTCACAGTACGGAGACGGCCTTGCTCTCTATGGTTGAACATCTGCGTTCTGTGCTTGATTCGGGTCGGACGGCGGCACTATTGCTATTAGATCTCAGTGCCGCGTTCGACACGATCTCGCACAGGACTTTGCTCCAGCGCCTGGAGGAAGTAGGCATCACGGGCTCCGCCCTCCACTAGTTCTGTTCCTTCCTTGCCGATCGGTCTTTCAAGGTTGCGATCCCGCCCTGCCAGTCTAAATCATATACGTTGGAACTGCGTGTCCCGCAGGGCTCCTCGTTAAGCCCCACTCTGTTCAACCTTTACGTGAGGCCGCTAGCTGCGGTCGTCAAGCAGTGGGGCATGACGATGGTCTCATACGCTGACGATACGCAGCTGGCGGTCACTTTGAGTGGGGACTCTGACATGGAGGCTCCCAGGTTCCGTGACGGACTTCGGGCAGTGGCCAACTGGATGAATACCAATACGCCAAAAAGACTGAGGTCATGGTGGTCGGCAAGCAGGCGGAGCTATGGGGTGACATTTGGTGGCCTCCTGAACTGGGTGTGACTCCTACCCCAGCGCCGGAGATAAAAAATCTAGGGGTATGGCTGGATCCGACCCTTAGTTTCATCTGCCACACCAAGAAGGTGGCGGCTACTTGCTACGGCATTATCCGAGGTCTAAGACCTATCCTGAAATTTTTCGACGCGCCCACCAGGCAGCTAGTGGTTCAGGCGTCAGTGTTATCCCGGCTGGATTATGCTAGTTCGCTTTTGGTGGGGATCAATCAAGCGGAAGTCATCCGGCTTCAGCGAGTTCAAAATGCTGCAGCCAGAGTGGTGACTGGTCTGCCGAGGCAGTGCTCTGTATCAAACACGCTGCGCTCTCTTCACTGGCTTCCGGTGAACCAGAGGATAAAATTCAAAGTACTATACCTTGCCTTTAAAATCCTCAAGGGTTCATCTCCTCAAATACTTGAGAATCTGCTGGTGCCATATGTACCCTCGCGAACCCTCAGATCCTTGGGCCCAAATCTGGCAGTTGTTCCGCGCTTTAGGCTGAGCAGAGCCGCTCTTTCTGGGTGCTGGCGGCGAATATGTGGAACTCTCTCCCCCCCTACATTCGGGCCCTTGATGATCTCTTGCTGTTCAGGCGTGCCATCAAGACTTTTCTGTTCGCTTAGCCTGTATTATTTCACTCTGTTGTTGTTTCATTTTTCTGGCCTATTGACTGAGTTGTATTTTGTGTACCTTGCAAAGCGCCGGGACGCCCCTTTGCTGGGGCAGCTGAGCACGGTATAAGTGCAGATAACATAACATAACATAACTGCAATCGAGTGAGTGCCTGATACAGGGACCAGATTAGTCCCACTGGAAAAACTTACCTTGTCAAAGGTGCCCAGTTTGCAGTGGAGTAGGTCGTGAGGAGCGAGGTGAGTGTTGTGGATGGCCATCGCTGTAGCATGAAGCACAGGTCTGGCATCACGGACAGTCATTGCTGTAGCCCAGAGAGTTGTTTCTGGAGATTCACAATGGCAGTTACCACAGGCTGTCTTTCCTGTAGCGTGAAGTGTAGATCTCCTCTTGCCGGTCGTCGGTGACAGTCACTGTAGCATGAAGAGTCAGGCTCATTGGAGCTTCGCATTGGCAGTCGTCATGCCCAGCAAGATCTCAGCATGAATGGGCCCATTCACAGTAGCAAAGAACCCAAAACGATTTATTTGTTTTCTTCAGAGGAGTGCACTCAGATGCCAACTAAAGTTCCAGGATCAGGGAGGTGCTTCTTGTAGATCACAGACTCACTCTAGCAGAGGCCAGCAAGGCTCAGGCAAGCCCAATTAATGGTTGAGGCAGGCCGAGTTGCAACAGGTCAGCTGGAATATGACAGGGAGGCCTCTGGAGCGTGTTGAGACCCTCTAGCTCAAAAGAGGCGGTCCACCAGCTGATCCTTGGAGTCACTCTACCTGCGATAAAGGGAACAGGTCCAGTCTTCCTTCTCAGAGAGGAGGGCTGGCCTCAAGCAGCAGGGCAGTCTTTTGGAGTGAGAAGTCCTTCTTCTGTAGTATCCATAGGTCCAGAGTTGATCTGAGTGTCCAATATCTATACCTGGTGTCAGCTTTGAAGCGGGAGAAACCTCTAGACTTCCACCCACATCTGGTTCTGGAACATCCTTTCTCCATTTCCTAGACCCAGGATATTTGGAGTCACAAACGTCTAGTGTAAAGTTCCTTGTGTACATGGTGAGGCAGCTTCTTTGAAGTGCATTAGGTCAGGATGGTCCAGCCTGCCAACTTCCGGTCCCCCTTTATGATACTGTCTTAGAGGAATACACAAAGGCTAACTATCAACTACATCTACTTATGTGACACAGGACATAGGTTGCAGTCACCAAATGGTTAGAACAAGAAAATTCCAACTTTCTAAAACGAATATAATGAATGGGCAATCCAGTCTACCCTTGTGGGCTTGGGTATTACAAATTGTCGAATAAGAATAAGAATGCCTGCAAGGGATTTTGTTTAACAAGCAATTTCATTCATTACAAATTTGCTAGTGAATGCCCTAATAGTAGCATCGAAAGTATACATTTTCAACATAAATGTAATTGTTTGAAAGTGAATGGCGTATCTGCAATCAGCGAGTTGTACTAATTCTCTCTGCACTGCAATGCGTCGCATGACTTGATTCACTCCGTGTATCTCCTTGAAGGATCAGCGTATCTAGTTTATCTGTATGGCGTATATCCTTGATGGGGCTACACTGACATGTGACACATTGCAATGCAGAGAGAATTAGTACAACTCACCAATTGCAGATACAGCGTTCTAATGGTGCCCACGTTCAGAGATACTCCGCCTAATTATCCCCATACAACATAACCAAAAAGTATTTTGATTGATCTACTTATCCAAGGGTCTTTGTTCTTCATGTGAATTATATGTCCTAAAGATGGTCTTATAGATGGACAACATAAAAGACTGAAACATTGGCGTATCAACCCATTTTCCATTTTGCAGAAGAAATTTTGCGGCAGATTTACAAGCCCTTTGCCCCACCGGTACGTCATGTTGCATCACCCACCGGTGGCGCAACCTACTGCGTCATATTACCTGTGCTTGTAAATATCGACCCATTTCACACAACACTGTGCATGTTAGGGGCATGACGTGGGTGTTGCTGTGGGTGCTCCCACGTAACACCCATGTCCACTGATGCATTTCTAGATTTACGAGCAATTGTAAATCTGGAAATGCATCAGAAGGCTATGCCAGAGGTGCAACGAGGAGAAATGTTTGCATTTCTCCTCGTTTTCTTCCTCTTTCAATGCGTGCTGCATTCTACAGCACACATCAGGAGAGAAAATCACCTCAATTTGTTGTTTTTGTTAAGGAAGGTGCCCCTTCCTGCGCAAAAACAATCTCTCCACGACGCAGGCATCCTTGCACCATGGTGCAAGGGTAACTGCTCTTGCACATGGCAGCAGTTTGTGCGCCAGGGCTGTTATATTCCACATTGGTACCCCAATATAAGCTCAGGTAACATCCTAACCATTCACCTATATTCTTCCCTACATTACACACATAACGGTTCTTAGGGACTGACCTTTTACCTATATACGACACTGTGCACAGAACGCAGGATTTTCCCTGGTAAAGGCCTCATACATTATGCATTAGGATTCTTGGAAACTCAGCAGGACTACCTTCTCCTGTATAATATCTATGTATGAAGTTCATTCCCGACATCATCCTAAGCCTGACAAGAAGCACAGAAAGGTAGAACCATCGGGGAGACCTTTGGGTATATAAACATCACATCTTGCTGAGACAAACAGAGGAGATCAGGATTTCCCTGCCGACACACTGGCGCAAGACGATGAGGTTCCTGCATGTGGATACTCCAGCTCGCAGGGGTCTAAAACATCCCTTGAGGGGCATCCAACTCGAGACCAAGACAGGGTCCCACAGTCTCTCACTTCAGGTCATGGGGTTGACTTTATCCTAGAGGGATTCTTGGCTTAACACCTACATGCATGCTAGGTACACTTAGGTACATCTAGTTAGGGTAGCATCATAGGAGTACGCATTTTATTGTCATGTATTTTATATATTTGCCTGTATTCATGGTTATAGCAAAATGGTAGGGATCTACCATCCTTTTACTTTCTCAGTGCTTCTCATCATTTATGTATTTTACTGTCTAATGATTGTTTCAGCAAACCTATTTTACACTAGAATAACGACTGTTCAATAAATACTTATTGAAAAGCGCCCACTACTGTTTATTCAGTGTAACTTTCTGAGACTAAGTGAGCACGAGTGACTAAGCGAAAAGTAGTACACTGTTTCCACGGTCCTGAGGGATCAGGGTTGTCCTGTTCAATAGTTACCAAGAACTATTCTCTCCTTGGTAAGAGGAGTTTCTAGTGGCACTGTGAGCTAGCTGGTACACAGGCCAACATAACCAGTGGGAGTGTCTAGAATCAGTCTGACACCAATCTTGCAGTGTATGTTGTCTAAACGCACAGATCCTATATAGGTGTTATAGGAACTACACAACAGCGCAGGGGGAAGCACAGAGATGCGACCTATTGTTGTAAATATGTTGCATCCCTGTGCTTCAAAACTAACGCAGTGCGGTGAAGCAAAATTACTTGCTTCACCGCACTGTGTTAGTTTCTTGTAAATCTGCCCCTCTGTGCCTAGGGAATCTATGTCATATATATAGACTATTTTCCTATAAGATCGTTATTTGAAATGGTTATGGTACATTGGTGACAAAGATAAATTGTTTCATATGATTGTGGTTTTCTATCGCCTTTGTATATGAGGTAAATTTGTACTCCTAATTTTGTATTTCTGATCATAAAGTTATACAAAAGAAGCACACCTGTCTTCTTTTTTGAAATTTATTTACTTTAGAATTTTAGAATTTATGTTGAAAATGTAGACTTTTGATGCTACTATGTTATGTTATGTTATGTTATTTTAATTTGTAACACGCTCGGATACTCACAAGTGTTCCAGAGCGGTGCCTAGCAAAGGGAAAGAGTGTCTGGTTAGGCGAAAAGGTGTGTTTTCAAATTTTTCTTGAATACGATTGGATTTCGAGTATTACGTAGAGCAAGGGGCAGTGCATTTCAAGCAACAGAGGTCTTCCTTGTCAGCGAACTGCCACCTTGCCTCTGGTATTTGAAGCGGGGGACCTGAGCAAGGAGAGAATATGAGGAGCGCAACTGTCTGGGTGGTACATAAAAAGAAAACTGTTTTTGTAAGTAAGATCGGCCGAAGCCATGCAAGGCTCGGTGGGCCAATACTAGCGATTAAAATTTCACCCGTTCTACCACGAGTAGCCAGTGCAGAGAACGAAGGTGGTGATGCACGCTGTTCCTGGAGGAAATGCCCAGAAGAAGTCTGGCTGCCGAGTTCTGGACCACCTGGAGCCCTTTCAGTAAATATCCTACGATGCATATGAGAGCATTTGCGTAATCTAGCCAGGACAGAATAAGTGAACAGGTGACTGTTTCTCTTGCTGACTGGGGAAGCAGATGAAAAAATTCCTCAGAGTCTTAAGAAGACCAAAGCAGTCGCCGGTCAATTTCTTAATATGGGTGGAGAAAGAAAGCCTCTTGAAGAACCACACCACCAAGTTCTTGGCCGGCCTTCCAGCAGAAGTCGGCACGGGGAACTCAGGCGGCCAAAGAGATTCCTGATAGTTGGGAGGAAACTTTCTGTAGAGAAGGATCTCCGACTTCTCCTCAATAAATTCTTATTGCGCCACGGCTAACCAATTAAAAATGGATGAGAGACAGTGATGTACCGAGGAAACTGACTCATCACTCTGTGGGCATTCACTAGCAATGTTGTAATGAATTAAATTGCATGTTAACCAAATTGTCTTGTAGATGTTCTTACTTGAAACTTTCTAAAAGTGGCATTTTCAGAATTGGTACTTCAAAGTCGACTTTACCATTAAAAAGGGATTTAAATTACAATTCCTTAGACACCAAGCATATCGTTTCTAGTTTCTACCTGTTTCCAAACAAATGTTATCACTTATTAGATGTAATAAGCTAACCAAATACTTTCCTAGGAGAGAGGTAGGCCTTAAAGTAGTGAAAAACTAATGTAATAATTCAGGTCATGTAAAACTTAAAAGTACATGTCCAACTTTTTAAATACAGTACACTTTGGCCTCCAGGCTGTTTGGGGTCTACCCTAGGAGTGACGTACATGTTTTAAGAAGGAAGGTTTAGGCCTGGAAAAGATTTCTTTTTCTTGGTTGAAATGGCAGTTAGAATCTGCACACAGGCTGCAATGGAAAGCCTAAAAATTGTTTAAAGGCCTACTTAAGTAGGTGGCACAGTAAGTGCCTCTGGCCCACTAGTAGTATTTAATTTACAGACGCTTGGGTAAATTCAGTATGATTTTACTAGGGACGTACATGTTAATTAAATGTCCCAGTTGGGTGTAAGCCACTTTTACCATGTTTAAAAGAGAGAGCACTGGTTAGCAGTGGTAAAGTCCTTAAAGCCAACACACACGGGTTCAGCCGGTGGGGTGAAGCCAAGACATTTGGGGGTGACCCCGCAGAGAGGGCTAAGTCAAACACCAACCAATAAATAAAGATACCTTCATATTCTGTTTGTATTTTGTCACATTTGCTGCGCTTCAAAGACAGAGTTCAAATCCTATTCTATTACTTCTGACATATTGCTGCTTATTTTTTTAACATGGGGATTAATGGTTAGAAGCTCCTTTCAGTTTGCAGTCAAAGAAAGAGACATAAAGCAAATTATATGACAATCTTGCTGGGATACAAGGAGTGTAAAAGTAAAGTCTGCAGGATGTTTTTGTTTGTAACACACAATAAAATGTAAATACCTGTAAATAAACTGTACTCATTCAGCAGTTATGAAAGAAAAAATGAAGCACATTTTTTGTAATTCTGAAGTGTCAATGAAAGAAAGATTTTAACAGGATCAAAAAAATCAATCACTTTAGTTGGCGATGAGCAAATGATAAATATTTACTGAAACCGATTTTCACTAAGCATGGGCGGATCTAGCGGATCTCGCGTACCCGAAATTGCCGATTTACGGATTCGCAATCCGCGAAGATACGCGAACTCTAGCGGATTTGCGGATTTTCCCGTTTTTTGTGTTGGCGCGCGTTCGCGCCGATTTTGGGACAAGTTCGCAATTGCGAACTTACTTTTTGGCTCGCAACGGCCGCGACTATGTTGTTTCTACGTCTGGTTTATCATCACAGGTTCACAGCACCCTCTGTTTCACCACTGCCACCCTCTGGGACACCCATGCCACCCTCTGGTACATCCTCACTGCCACCCATTAGGTTTATTTATCACTGTAGATTATGGTGGTTGAAAAAAGCAAGGACACCTGCCCTTCTTCAACTGCCATCAATTATTTTGTGGGTCATTAATGTGTCAGTAATTTTGAAAGTTCCAGTCTGGCTGGCACCTGCTTCCTTCCTTATCTGTAATTTGCTTTTTGTTGCAGTGAATTTTTTTTTCACAGGACCTTTATGGTCTACTTGTAGCTATTCTATGAGCCTGCTGTTTGGGTCATAGCAGGGTCATAGAATAGTTGCAAACTCTGGAGGGGCCCCTCAGGAAGCACTACCTTGAATGTTACTAATGTTAAGTTTGCACTTTTGCACCTGCTCATTGCTTTCAGTTTAGCTAAAATCGTTTTTTCTGCAATTTCGCGCGTTTTTGGGGCGCGAATCCGTGCGAGATCGATTTCGGAAGCCGCGAATACGTGCGAATACAAAATTGTTTTTTTTGCGACGTGTATGTTCGCGTGATCTTGCGCGTGTTCGCGAGGCGCTTCTAGCTATACGTTTGCCAAGTTACCCTATCGGTCGTACACGGGCGCGGCCATCTTGTTTGCGTGACGTAATTCCGTTTCCGGCCGCTATCTCGCAAAGTGTGCTGCTCGCTAGTACAATTTCGCGCGTGCTCGCAAGGAAAATCTCGCGCGAACTTACCCACGCGGTCGTGAACGGGCGCGGCCATCTTGTTTCTCATTCATTGCTATGGTTCTGGGCATGCTTTCTCTATCCTCTCTCAATCTCTGCCATCCTTTGCTTGTTTGAAGTTTATTTGATCTAATTTTACTTATTATCTATCCCTCTATTTTTCTAGCTCTATATTTTTGTTTTTTCTGCTGCTTTTAGTTACTTTTAAACTACTTTTTTAAACTCTTTTCTTTTCTTCTTCACTATTCTATTTCTTGTTTATCATTTAACTGTATTTCTGCCCAGACCATGGTAAAGGGAGCCGGGAAGCACCCTGAGAAGGGGAAGGGTCCCGCACCCCGTGCCCGGCTCCCGTGCGGGCGTTTGAGGGGGGAGCAAGTGGTCCCGCGGGAGATCTTCAGCGCGGAGGAAGTGGCGGCACTGATCTTCCACGTCCAGCGCCGCCTCCCCAAGACGATCCTGGGAGGCGGCAAGATCGCGACTGGCTATGGCATCCGGGATCGCCGCAAGCGGTGGGAGAAGGTGTGCCGGGCCATGTATAAGCTCTCTGGGGTCCGGCGCACATATAACCAGGCCACCCACCGCTGGACCGATGTCATGGACCGGGAGCGGGACTTGCTGGACGCGCTCGGCGTAGAGGTCCCCGGGCTTGGTGAGTAGTAGTAGCTATTCATTTACTACTCTGTTTTATCCGGCTCTGTTATTTGCAAATCGTTGTTCTTTACCAAGAGCAATAATGCTGCCGATTACATTGAGGTAAATTATATTTCAAAATCTTCTATGCATTTCAGGTGCACTGCTCTCCTTCTCAGTAGCCTTGCTTGCTACTATGCTTCTTTGTTTTGTATGTTGTGTTCAGAAGCATTTCATTGGCCTGAGAAATTATGTATGAGTGTAGTGTAAAGATAAGAACTGCGTAATGCTAGACAGTAAGGGTCATATTTTCAATTACCGGCGCATCCCTGCAAAGTAGCAGGGATGCGGCAGTAATTGTGTGCCATGCCACCACCACCCATTGGCCCAAAACGTCACAGAAGCCTTACGCATCTGTGCCATAAAGGCAGCGCATTGCTGGAGTTGCGTGCCAACGATGGCGCAGCTCCAGCAATGCTCTGGGGTACCCTATCTCCCCAATGCTGCATCAAGCCGTACGTCGGCTTCAAGCGCGCAGGGTTTGAGTCATGCATCATTGTCCTAAAAGTGACTGATTGACATCTTGTAGATTTCCCTCAGCCACTTTTAAGATTCGTTCCTGCGCAGGTACGCCCTCCCTTGCGCCGGAACGCCCCCTGATGGCGCAGGGCTTTACAACGTGATGCATCGCCCATATGCCCATATGTGTTTTTTTTTAATATATACGCCGCACCAACACCATGGCGAGTCTTTTGTTCTGCCGCTGCGTCACAAAAGGCACGCAACAATGGAGGAAAATGAGCCGCAAGGGACTTCTAAATCAGCCCCAACAGACTGAAGTCCAGTCCTTCCTTTAGACACATGGCTATAAGAAGAAATAGTCTCGAAACAACAGTGGTCCCCAAGAGTATATGAAATCACAAAAGATAAACAATAGTCCACAATGGAAACTATGTTGACCACTGTCCAGCCGGACAGGGTGATTTATTTTCCAATAACACAATTAATGGGGTGTGAAGAGGCACAATCCTGTACCAATTCTAAGAACAAACTCATACAATTTTTAGGCAAGAAGGAGCATGATTGGCCACTTGTGATTCAGTAGACATTCAAAGTAGTGCCAATTTATAGTGCTAGACACAGCAAAAATTTAACACAATGGTCGGGCTGTGAAAACACTTAAAACAAGTCGACGTTTCGGTCCCTTATGCTCAATATTATGGGACCATCATCAGGACTAACAGTACATACAGTTGCTTGCCTGGTGTAAACAATTTAAACACACATCCGCCCCTATGGGTCGGGTGGTTTGATCGGGTATTGTATTGGGTTGTATTAACCTCGTTTTGTGAGCCGCCTGTACAATATGCGCGGTTCCGCTAAGTACGCCTCTGTTCCAGGGTGCAGTATTATCTAGCGTTTAGCCATCGGCCGGTGTGGTCCGATCTTGAACAAAAACGGGTCGGTACGGGGCTAAGCCTCCGTGGTATCTGGGGTCCCGAGGTGCTCTGCCGGATCGCAGTCACACAGAAGAAATAGTGGCGGTGGTGGGTGGATTGATAGTTTGAGTATTCACTGATATGCAAGCAGGATGGACTTTGTCTGTCACTTCGCGTGCTGCGGACTGCTGCCTGCAGTGCCAGGCCTAGGCAAACCTCTTTAGTAGTCTGTTTATTGAGTTACATAGGAACTTTCTAAGTCAACGTTCCGCAAATCAGGCAATACGAATAACGTAGTATACCACATGAGATAGATCCCGTGGAATAGTTGTCTATCTATTTGCTATTTCTCCAAAATATTTTGTTATTGTTCTTTTGAAATGTTTGATTTGGTTGAAAAATCTCATCCATGTTTTCTGGTTTTTCTTTCTTTCATGTTGTACATCAGCTCCCCCCAAGGGCAAGAGGACACAAGAGGAGGGTGCTGAGGATGCAGGCCAGGATCGGGCAGGCGAGGGCTCCTTTGCTGGCCCCAGTAAGTTTACATTTTAATAAACAGTACCTATTTTTTCCTAGCGTTCCTCATTCGATTTTTTCTAAATCGTCTTTGATCTTCTTGTAGACTGGATATAAATTCTTATCCTGCCTCGAATATGACTCCCTGTGGTATTACTAGACTATTCTTATTAGTCTGTCTGTGTAGCTAACTAAGATTGGACATTTGGCAATTCCATTGGACTCCCATTCTATTCAGCAATAGCTCTATGCACTGTCTCCTTACTGACTAGATAGTGTGGCAGGGTCATTCAGCTCCCGAAGTCACCGATTATTGATCCCCAATGATCTCTAGATTATCGTACGCAGGACAAGAGAGTACGGAGTCACAGCACAGTCAAGAAGTGTCAGAGGCACTCATGCTTGCAAAAATTCCAAAACCTTTAGCTCATCCACTCTAGTCTGGAGGAACAAAAACCACAGAGTCTATTTAAGTTTAAAAGCTTTATTAAAAGTAAACACATTTATTAAAATCTACTTTGTCATAAAACTATTTAACTGAAAACGGAAAAGTGGTTAGTGCTGACGATTAATTGGACACATTTCTTGTGGTCGAGCCGAGCTCTCACCTGGTTTGAACTTGATCCTGGTCGTGTTCTTAGGAGTCAAGCTTCTGTCTGTTAGGAGAAAAAGTGGTGCGTGTTAAAAATCAAAAGCAAGCATTCATCAGTTGTGCATAAAAGTGCAGCAAGACAACAGCCTTCCCTGGAAAATGGGACATTTTTACTATGGAGTAGACAGTCACAAATTATTACATTGTATTCAGTTTTTTTAACATTTCTCCTAGACCAAATATTATATAGTAGTGAGTGGTGTATTCTAACATTCTTAAATGTACTTTGTAGGTGTAACATCTGGTGACGGGGCCAGCGCGGAGGTGGCTGTGTTGGGCGAGGACTCGGAGGACTCTGGGGAGGAGGCGGTGCAAGAGCCGGCGGACGGTCCTGTGGGGGTTCAAACGGTGGTGGCGGAAACAGGTAAGCTATATATTCCTTACTTATTGAGATTGAAGACTGCATAGTGTGCTTTCTGCACGGGTGTATTACAATTACAAATCAACCAAGTAGTAGCCTCCTCGAAATGTACTTCGACTTAGCTGTGAAGTTTTTGGTGAGAAGAATCCCAATAAGTTCTTAGACGATCGTGATGGATGGGATGAACGAAAAGCGAAAGAAGGGTGTAAGTAAGTGGGACGCGAACTTGTATGATGGCTGGCAAAGAAGAACGATATGTGTTTGCTTGGCCCCCGAGGTGGCTGGGAAGGAAAGAATATGGTATGGTGCATGGCTGGGTCAATGATGAAGCAAGGATGGGTGGAAGGACAGCAGCCTGGGTGGGTGAAACAGAAACTGTATGTGTGCGTATACTTTGACTGAATGGATGCCTGGAGCATGGTATTCTCTGACTCTTAGATAGCACATGTGTATCTAGAGAGAGTAGATGGTCGCCAGATGAAGTAAGTGTTACCTTGAAGAGCATGTACCACCGCACCCGCACGTCCGTTCCAGTGCAGGGAAGGCAAGGAAAAGAAATTGTAAATGTGTCCAATACTACCATGAATAGTAGCAGTACTTTGTATTGCGTCTGCAATCACAGCATATATCTGGTTATTACGGTGGACACTCCGTACCTCTCTTAATAACTTTAGTTTACTTGTAGTACGTCATTCATGTGTGGGTGTATCACTGTTCACTCAATATTAAGCAAAGCACCTAAAGTCATCTCATATGTCATCAAATACGTCCCATGTGAAGTGATAGATAATCAAATTAGTTAGCTTCTTCATTTTCCTTTTCTAGTACTCATTTGCACTGTAGGGTGAAAGGTAAATTAATTAAGCAGTAGCCCTTGTAACAGAGTATTCTCAGTGCCACCCGTAATAGAAAAGTAATAGCTTCACCACCTGCATGTACTGGACCGGTACAGTAACGCAAGTCTGTCTCACTCATCATGGTGTGCAACTTTTTTTCTCGGGTGCAAGTTCACTGGGCTGTCCATGTCATTCTGCCGGCTTGCATAAGATAACGTACCAATTTCCCTAAACAAGAGAGAAGAAGAAGAATAAGACTGGTGTACTGTCATAGTCGACTGTAATGGAAGTCCATAGTGGTCAGAGAATTTGTTCATTAAACTACCACTAATGTTAGAGCAAGGATGCAGAAGTGGGAGGTTACATAGATACTGTCCTCAATAGTTATGTACTGTGCTTTCAATTTGCTACTTGTACTGTGACCCAACTTTCGGCTCAATCACTTTGTGTTATTAATGCTAAGGAGCATTGGTTACAGACTATGTCTTTCTTTCTTCATATAGTTGCTCCTTCCAAATCAACAACACGGAGGGAGCAGGCTAGAATGGCCCGGCAACGGAGGCTGGAGGCCACTGTCGCCGAATATCGGCGGCTGGTGGCCCTGGAGGAGGAGGAGGACACGCCGTCGAGCGGGGCAACAACAACATCCTCGACTGTGACCACTGCATCCTCCTCCGTGACTAAGCCAGCGGGACCGAGCCGGGCTAACAAAGACAACCGCCACCGCCAAGCAACAGAAATACCAGCTGCCCCCCACAGGAGCTGCAAGGAACGCCAATGCCGCCTACGAGTCCGCATGTCCAACCTGGAGCAGGAGGTCCTGAAGTATAAGAACTTGGTTAAGGGCCTCCGCTCCGAGCTTGCCACCCTCCGCAAGGAGTATGATGCCCATGCCGCAAAATGCACCAGCACCAGCACCCTCCAGTAGTGGAGTGTCCCTTGCCCTTTTTTTATAGACTTTTGGGGGGTGGGATTTGGGAGTTGGGATCGTTTTGGGACGTTTCAAAGACAATCGTTGGGGTTAGGGTGGGTGAGGGAGATTATTTTGTTAGGGCTACATAAATATATTTTTAAACTTTATCTGACCATACCTGTTTTTTACTGCTTTTCAGTCTGGTGGGTGGGGGGCGGGGGTGTAACAGTAACTTTGTTTTCCTGAACAGTCGTAGGACTTTAGTAGTACAACCGTCAATCTCTTGTCTACTCCGAAATAATACTCCATTATACTACCTCCCACCAAACGCTTATCTTACCTGTAATTTGTGTTAGAAATTAGGGCTAGGCCCAGGGCTGGCTCCACGTGAAATGGGGATTAACGTTGTCAATCCTGGGCGGGTGACATTTCCTCATTGCGGTGGTACTAGTGGTGTGACACAGTGGCAGTTGCATGCCTATGGAAAAAAAGAAAACGAAACCTTGTTTGTCCTTACTGTAGCATTACAACGGTTACGGTACGATCGAGAATATAGCAGGTGACAGACAGAACAGTGCCATAATGTAGCCTAACAAATGGTAAAGTATTTGCTTGCAAGTATAACTAGTACTTGCGTTGAATTTATTTGACATTGGCTACTACTACTAGAAGATATAGTACTGAAGCTGAGTAAGTCTAGAAGATATCCTCGTATTCCTTCACCAGCCTGTAGCTATGACCTTATCCTCCCCAGCAAGTGTGTGGAATTATTGATGTCATTTTAGTCAGACATCAAGCAAAACAACACAGCCCGGGGGGAAGAGGGTTAGGGTTTGTAAAATGGATGGGAATGGGGGTTTCTTTTTGGGTAGGTTTTGTTGAGAGAAGAAAAAAAAAGCAGAGCATGGACAAACAATAATTGAAGATAAAGACAATCTTTGGTTACAAAGTAAAGCTAAGCACATACAGTCACACTCATAGAATAAAACGATGGATACTGTATCTGTATTGCGTATGTTGTTGGAGTTGTCCTTGAATTTGGTAAGTAAGTTGCATGCAGCAAACAATTCCTCTTATTGGCGGCACTCCTCCATTCCAGCTGACGCTTCGTCCATCAATGTTGGTGACCACTGACAGAAGACACCCTGTCCACTGCCTGCCTGGCGGATGTTGACTGAAACCCGGCCTGTAATTATTGAACGGAAAACAGGAAGTGCTATTACAATACCACTGATAAATAAATAAAAGGTATGTACGCTGTGTGGTTCAAAATGTGACACTTTGATTTCCCTAATAGACAGTACAATATTTTTGAAATTGCGTGCTCTGTCTGAGTCACCTTTTTAAGGATAAATAAGTATGGCCAAAATATTATAGCGGATCTTTCCCCTCAAGGTAGGTGTACTGTAAACTGTGTTTTAGAACAAAATTTGACCTTCCCAGCAATGCTCCCACCAAGACCCTTACTAAAGCCAGTCGCAAAAATGTAGAAGAACCCCAATCAGATCTCCAAAAACGATGCCTAGCAGAAAAATGGTTACAAAACGTACTTTGAAAGTAACAGTAGGCCCAAATACAGACCGTGGATTGTATTCAAACCACTTGCAAGCAAGCAAAAGTATCCATAGCCAGCATCGCTCCAACAGTGCTCTACAACACCAGAACTGCGTTGCAATAGAACCCCCCGAAACACATGCAATCCTGCTGCTAGGGCTAACCCTAACGAACCCTAACTTACAAAAAGTGCCAAAACTGGTGTTTCCTTCAGGATGTTGTCCAAAACACTTCTATCCGGTATTAGACCTTCCCAGGAATGCCCCAGGCAAGACCCGCCAACCCACCCGGAAAAAACCACCCGACAACACCCCCAAACAGCGAAAAAGCTAAATCTCATACTTACAATATCTCTCGGCCTTCGGTCCAAACGCGGCGCTGTGCAGCTAGGTCATCATCATCATCAATCATCATAACTCCTGTTTTCCACCACGGATTTCCTGAAAAGCAAATGCAATCAAGATTAGATTGTCGCAGCAGTGCTTCGACAGAGACCCCGGCCGCAACCCACCCACGAACAGCAGGAAGCCCCCCAAAACGCTACATTGAGCAAGATGACAGAAGAAATAGCAAAAAAAAGGCTGTTCCTTCAGGATTTTGTCCAAAACACTTCTATCCGGTATTAGACCTTCCCAGGAATGCCCCAGGCAAGACCCGCCAACCCACCCGGAAAAAACCACCCGACAACACCCCCAAACAGCGAAAAAGCTAAATCTCATACTTACAATACCTCTCGGCCTTCGGTCCAAACGCGGCGCTGTGCAGCTAGGTCATCATCATCATCAATCATCATAACTCCTGTTTTCCACCACGGATTTCCTGAAAAGCAAATGCAATCAAGATTAGATTGTCGCAGCAGTGCTTCGACAGAGACCCCGGCCGCAACCCACCCACAAACAGCAGGAAGCCCCCCAAAACGCTACATTGAGCAAGATGACAGAAGAAATAGCAAAAAAAAGGCTGTTCCTTCAGGATTTTGTCCAAAACACTTCTATCCGGTATTAGACCTTCCCAGGAATGCCCCAGGCAAGACCCGCCAACCCACCCGGAAAAAACCACCCGACAACACCCCCAAACAGCGAAAAAGCTAAATCTCACTTACAATATCTCTCGGCCTTCGGTCCAAACGCGGCGCTGTGCAGCTAGGTCATCATCATCATCAATCATCATTAAGCATGAGCGCAAAATCCGCTCCGATCGCGGATTTTTCGGATTTTCGGTAAATCCGCGATCCGCGAACTCTCGCGGATTTACCGAGAATCCGCAATCCGCGATCGGAGCGGATTTTGCGGTCAAAAGTTCAAGCCCCATGTAAATAATTTACGATGGCGCCGGCAAGCTGCCAGCGCCATCCTGAAATGGTTACTTAATTAGCTTCGACAGGAAGCTCTAACAGCTTTTATCAGTTGGAGCTTCCTGTTGAAGCTAATTAAGTAACTTTTGCAGGATGGCGCTGGCAGCTTGCCGGCGCCATCGTAAAGTATTTACATGGTGTCTTCTTCTTGATTAAATATGAAGGGCAGGGTTCATTCTGGCACGACGGTCCTGGCACAAAAAAAAAACCTCAACAGGAAACACTTGGTGGAATTCAAACGCACAATCGACTCCTGAGATGTTACTATATCGGCATCTGGTCCATTTCTCTTGCCTGTTTGATGTGTTCAATTCATATAAGCACAATGTGCACTTTGGTACCAGAGAAGGACCATTTTGAATATCACGCATTCCTTCAGATCTCCACTTATTTTTCGGGATTAGTAGCTGGATGTTGATCGAACGTGAAACACGTGCTATTTACCAGCGTGATGAGATGGGTGTTTCTCAGATTTTCTGAATGTTGGTAAAACATTTGCCTACTTAAGGCAGAATCAAAGGACAGATGTGCGGATTCTGTTCTTAAATGTTAATAGCTCTTACATATTGCGCTTTTTCCATCGCTTAGACTTTTTTGCAACACGATGTATTCCAATTTACTAGTTAATACACAATCTTAGAACGCTGGCTTCATTTCAGCACTACGGTTTCCTGGGAAGGCTCTCCTTGTCTTCTGTTTTCGAGTTAGACTCTTGCTGATAACATTGTCAGGGACTGTGCCGGGTTAGGTTCCATTGCTGTCTTTTCAGCATTGAGAGGACAAGTTGCCTAGACTTCACACAGCGATACTTTATTTGGGAAAGAGGAGCCATTATTGTGCCCTGCGGGTTACTGCACAGTACCCATGGGCCTCTTTATGCTCACGCCGTTTATAAATCATGGTACCATGGACCTGTGGGATTAGGGGTGCAGTGGTGTACTGTTCTCTGGGTGCAGGAGGAGGGGTGTTGATCTGCTTGGCTCGAAACATTTGCATATCTATGAGGCGCTCCACGGTGGCTGTGGGCTCAGTGCATACAGTTTGGATGGTGAGAACGTTTTCACTCCTCACCATATTTTTGCATAGACTTCGTGGGATTAACAGTGGATTACGCCCCCGCTGCCGTGTTCCTATATATTCAGCAGCAGAGCCTCTTGCTTGTTTACATATATCGAACCAACATATACATGCTTTAAGAAATACGTACCAGGATTCCCTACATGTCTGTCTGACAACCCTGTTTCTAAATGAAGGATCTTGCCACGTATAGGAATAAGTAACTGAGTTAGGATTTGTCAGGGCAGACTTGTTTTTTTCACGATAATGTTAGGAAAAGCTAATAGCATCACTTACTCCTCCATATGTGTTTTTCATGACCGTTTTATGCCATTCGCTTATAAGCTTAACTTTCTCAGATGACTTACTTTTAACAAGAGATGTAATGTACCGTTTGCCGCTTTAAGGGTCAAATAATGTTCCAATAAAAATTTCACCACGGAAATTGAGACCATTACATATTGCTAATTGATGAGAAAGGACACGTTTGCATTGCCTGCCACATTCAGGCGATATAGTTATTATTGCGCCACTAATCTGTCTGCTGTGCATATACTTTAATATTTTTAGGCATTCAATATAGCTCATTCGACGAAGAACTCTGCTTCCCCACTAGCGAACGAAATGCTGTGCTGCCCAGTTCATGGTGGTACAGCAGTCATGTCGAAGATCTGGCTTCAGGGCCTTGTTGGAGCGCTTGCCATTAGATGCTCCGATGTTGGTGAACGCTATGCTTGTAAATGGGAGTAAATAGTGGCAGGTGTTTTAAAAGGAAAGATGTTCGTCTGCATATTGCATGAAAGCGATGGGATGTAAAAAATACTCTGAGCCCCAAACACATTATTGATGGGTGATTTTGTTGTGCTCGTAAACTTGCACGGCCCTCCTGATTGTACTAAACCACCGTCATACATAGTGGCATATCCAGCTGGCATGCAATCATCTTCCAGTCTGGTGTGCCAGCACTCGTCAAGCTACCGCATTGTGTAGGTGGGTTGTGCTCGCTATGAGTAAGTCATTTCCTGATTAGGGATTTGTATGCCATGTTCTTAGAGCAGTAACTTAATTTTATGCCAGGGCTTCCTTATGCGTCGATATTTATGTTTATACTGGAGTTTCCCATTTACACCTGTGTGCATCTAACATGTAGAAGTGACTTTGCATTTTGAAGTAAGTTAGCCTAAGGTATAAAGGGATTTCCCTTTCCAGGGCAGTATTAGTGTTATTGCGGTGTGTGTGAGAGAACATGGAGCTTTGTTCAGCTTCATAGATGGAAGTAAGTGACCAGAAAGGCGAAGCAATACAGGGTACATTTGCATCTTTGACTTTCACGAGCGCAACCCCGTGCTGTTCCTGTGACCAGGGGGCTTCTGTCTCTTAATCTGCTGCTCTGATCGATCTCTGACCTTTAATATACACAAGAGGCATGTGCGCTCGCATGGAAGCCCCGTCCGTTTGGCCCCGCCCACACACTCGAGGAAGCCCCGCCCCAAATCCGCAAATCCGCTAAATCCGCGGATTTTGCGGATCCACGATCCGTGAATCCGCAAATTCGTGAATCGTGGATCCGCAAAATCCGCCCATGCTTAGAACTCCTGTTTTCCACCACGGATTTCCTGAAAAGCAAATGCAATCAAGATTAGATTGTCGCAGCAGTGCTCCCAGACACCAAAAATTACCCACAAACACCCGGAACCCCGCCAAAGAGCACCTCAAAGGCAAGCAAGTCAGCAAAAACGGCAAGAAATTTCCACCTCATATTTGGTCCAAAACACTTTTGTCCATTATTAGAGCTTCACAGCAATGGGCCCAAATCCGTCAACTCACCCGCAAAGAAGTACAACACCCCCACAAGTGCTGAGTCTTTCTTCATTGGGCGTAATCCAGCACTCTGCTTTGAGGGAAATCGCAGTCTGGAGGAGGAGGATAGAGGAGCATGTTCTTCAGAACTTGTGAACCTGAGGAATGTAGACTGCGGCACCTTCAAATCAATAAGCAAACAAGTGAAGACAGTTCTGATGATGGTCTTGTTTTTGGGATTAGGTGATTAAAGTTTGAATTAAATTAACTGTGCAAAACAAAGAAAGAGAGACACAAAGCACACAGGAATAAAAGTGAATAAGGACGAAAAAGAAAGTTCTTGATTGATTGTCTCATTTTCAGGGCTCGGTGTCAGGGAATAAGAACAAGATTTCGTCATCATACTCTGCGAATTCAGGCTGGATGAGGTCAGTGCCACCGAACAGAGAACAAATCCCCTCATCTACGTTGCCGTCCTCCTCGTCTTCATGCGGCGTGCTTTCTCGTACTTTGTAATCTGGTGGTATGAGGTGCTGATTCATCTTGATCATTGTCAGCCGCTCCACATTCTTGGGCGAGAGGCGGCTCCGTTTGGGAGTTACAATGCCACCAGCAGCACTGAAAACACGTTCAGAAGACACACTTGCGAGTGGGCAAAACAAATAGTTTATAGCCAGGTTGAAGAGCTGTGGCCACAATTGTTTTTTGCCATGCCAATACTGCAATGGCTCATCATTAAGAAAGACCTCTGTTGAGTCATTCAGATAGTCCTGCACCATCGACTCAAGGTCATCAACTGTTCCTCCACTTTGCTTACTTTTTGCTGTGCCTGTGACATTTTTTCGAGAACCATACCCCATCAAACTTAGCCAATCCTCCTCCGCAGCCACTGTTAGTGTTGTCATTGTGTGTGGTGCAGATGATCCAGTTGCCGGTGTCTTTAACGGCTGAGAGGTCACTTGTGCCCCAGCCACAGGTGCAGAAGTGGATTCTTGTGACTGGGGATGGCCTGCTGATGCTGATGCTGATGTACTGGCTTCTCCTTCAATAACCTGCCGTTCTTTTTCAAACCTCTTGGCTGACCAGGCTAACCAATGTTTGTACTTTTGAACATCTGCATCAGCAAAAGGAAAGAATGCTTCGCCTGCCAGCGCCTTTTTGTAGCGTGGATCCAGAATAGTAGCACAAATGTAATGCTGTTCTGAGTTGATCATTTTAAGACGTTCATCACCACGTAGGCGCTCTAATAATTTCTCAGACAAAATAAAATGGTCTTTTTTTTTTTCATCTTTTTCAAACTCAGAAGACACCGCCATCAGTTGGTGCTCCAGCATGCACAACAATGGGATAGCTTTTCCCAAATTACAGTCCTCCTGGCTGACTGCACGCGTGAAGAACTCAAAAGGACGAAGCATGTCTGTCAGGCTTTTAACTATGTCCCACTGCGCCGCACCCATCCGCATGTCCTCCTTCTGAGATGTAGCCTCTGTGAAGAAATAGTGATCGAGTACCGTATACTGCTCATACAGACGCTCAAGCATGTAGAAGGTTGAGTTCCAACGTGTTGCCACCTCCTGGATGAGTGCTTTCACTGGCATTCCACGTTGAAGTAGCAGTCTCCGCAGATGCTTCCGGGCCTTAAAAGAATGGCTGAAATGGTTGCACATTTTGCGGCAGGTGGCCATTACCCCGAACGCTGGACTCTGTTTATCACTCAAGAATTTTTGAACTACCAGGTTGATACAGTGCGCCAAACACGGCACTCTAAAATGGTCACCCTCCAACATGGCCTTAACTACATTGGCACCATTATCCGTGGAAACATAACCAATCTTGCGTTTTAGGGGGGATAGAATTTGCAAGACCTTTTTGTTAAACTCTTCCAAAAGGTTTTCTGCTGTGTGACTTTTCTCCAAGCCAAACATGGCTAGTGTTGCATGTTTCCGAGCAGCTTTGAAAACTTTGTCCGGGTCAACACCTGCGTTTAGCTTTGCTTTAACACCTGAAAAAGAGACCCAGTGTGCAGTGATGCACATGTAATCAGCGCCTGCGCCACTGGTCCACATGTCTGTTGTCAGATGTATTGTGTGAACAGCACTCTTCTGCAAAGCTGCCCCAATCGCCTCCAGCACATCTTCATGTAGTGCTGGAACCGCAACTCTGGCAAAATAGAACCGGCTCGGAACCTTCCATTTAGGGCAGAGCGTTGCCACTAATTCAAGAAAACCTACCGCTTCTACAAAAGAAAAAGGTAGAAGGTCCACAGCTAGCATTTTAGCCAGCTTAGTGTTATACAGACGCGTCAGTGGGTGGTTGCGTTCATATGGCACGTCTGAAGTAAGCATTGTTCTAATGTTGCCCTGGACCAAGCATTTACGGGCTGATAATGACTTCGTTGACCCAATTTTGCTCGCTGGTGAACTTTTGTGCGTTGGTGTCTCACTCGCTCCAACACTCTTAGTGTGCCTCACATTGGGTGTGCTGCTGACAGGGGTACTGGGTGTAAGGGAAGTGTTTGACACGTCTTCTTCCTGCTCGTCATCATCAGATGAAACATCAACGTTTCCTTGAATTTGGCCTTTCTTGATCGCATCTAGGTGCGCAAACCATTTGACAGCGTGCTTTCTCTCAAGATGACCTCTCTGGCCGCCGGTACCATAGTTGGTACCTGACTTACCACGACTAACTGCAAGCTTACAAAGGGTACAAATGGCAAACTTTGGATTTTTGGGACAAACAGTAAAGAAGTCCCAAACTGGGGACTTGAAGTGTCTGTGGGACCTGGAGGAGGCGGCGATACTGGTGGTGGTGGTCATGAAGCTAATGCCAGATGAAGTGGAGGATCTGGATTGCCCAACTTTTGTACGTTTTGCACTTTCACCGCCACTAATTAAGGTCGAGGTTGACGGAGGTCTCTTCTTGCCAGAAAAAAATATGGAAGCGGGACGAGTTGGTGTACTACTTAACTCCAATGATTGTGGTGTTTCCACTGCCTCCTCATCGACAACATCATCATCATCATCATCACGCTCAGCAGCTCTTCGGGCTAGGGTCAAAATGTCTGTTTGCTGCATGCCCGCTGGGGCTGCAGTGACCTTTATGATGACTGGGTCGTCGTTGGCAGAGTCTTCATCAGCAGCAGTATCCGCCACTTCTTGTTGAGCCTCATCACACTCCATAACTCTGAGACTTTGGACGAGCTTCCTTTTACGCTTAACTACCTTTGTTGGATCATGGTGTGCCTCACTCTCAGACGGCTGTGGTGCTGGTTCCCAAGTTTGATCCGTATCATCAGAAGGAGGTGTGCTTGAAGAGGATGTAGACACCACCCTTGATCTCTTCCTTGCTAGGGGTGTGGAAGACAATGAAGGATCATCAGGAGGAGTGGCTTCCTCAAATGATACCTCGCCTTGATTGTCGATTTCCTGATGTGCCCCTACTTCGGGAGGAACAACTATTGTGGGCACTTGTGACCCTCCATGCACCTCTGCTTGCGCATCTCCTTGCGCTGCCTCTCCTTCCACATGTACTTGGGCTTGTACTTGCACATGTGATTGTTGTTGCGGCTGTGGTTGTTCAACACTCGTCAGATGAGCTACAACAACCTGTGTTGATTGAGGGACATTGCTGCTGCTTTCTTGCGATGAGCCAACATCACTGGTCGATGGTGATTGAAGAACTATACTGGCTGCCTCTGCAGCACTCAAGGGCTTGGACTTAAGTTGGCGTGGTGGTGGTGGTGGCACTGAGCCCAATGGAGCGGGGGTGCTGCTGCCAGCTTGGTCCCCAGCAGATCCCGCTGCTGCTGCTGCAGGCATACTTTTTTTTTTACTCCCAAAAAAAGGGGCGGGCGGCACACCAGTGTCCTTGGTAACTTGCTTCTTCTGCTCCTTACTGGCACCTTTCTTGCTAGAGGAGCTACGGGTTACTTTTTTTGGGGCCATCTTCTTCAGAGCAGGTCAGCAGGCAGCAGTTGCACGAGTTGCAGAGGGTTCTGTGTCCAGACGTGACGTTATGCTGCACACACACACCGCTGCAGGACTTCTTCCTGGCACTGGTGGTTCTCTTGAGTCTTCTTGTGCACCTAAAAGCAATGGAAGACAGAGGAACATCAGTTCAGTTATACACCCCAAAAAATCGACAAAACACAGAAAAATGAGCACAATCCCATGCCATCCATGATGTTTACATTGAAGACACCCCTCAGAAACACTAGGCCCATGCAACACTCACTACCCCTGGGCATAATGGATGAAAAGTAGGCAAAATATGTGCAGGCCTCAGACACTGCCTCTCCTCAAAATGGCCCCTTACACCCCAAGCACATGTTGCCTGTTCCAGCCAGCACTCAAGATGGCCACCACCACCACCCACATGGCCAGTCCACATCAACAGTACACCCCCAAAAAACAGAAAAACAGCCAGAAATCACCACAATCCAATGCCATCCATGATGTTTACATTAAAGAGAGTGAGACCACACCACAGGCACACTCAGTCCATGCACCACCACCCCCTGGGCAAAAGGCCACACCAGCAGCCCCCCAAAAACGACAAAAAACAATACAATAAGCACAATCCCAGCCCATCCATGGCCTCAATTATGTTTAAATTCAAGAAGACACCCCACAGAAAGACTAGGCCCATGCAACACTCACCACCCCTGGGCAAAGGGCCCCACCAGCAGGCCCAAAAAAACGACAAAAAACAATAAAATCAGCACAATCCCAGCCCATCCATGGCCTCAATGGTGTTTAAATTCAAGAAGACACCCCTCAGAAACACTAGGCCCATGCAACACTCACTACCCCTGGGCATAATGGATGAAAAGTAGGCAAAATAAGTGCAGGCCTCAGACACTGCCTCTCCTCAAAATGGCCCCTTACACCCCAAGCACATGTTGCCTGTACCAGCCAGCACTCAAGATGGCCACCACCACCACCCACATGGCCAGTCCACATCAACAGTACACCCCCAAAAAACAGAAAAACAGCCAGAAATCACCACAATCCAATGCCATCCATGATGTTTACATTAAAGAGAGTGAGACCACACCACAGGCACACTCAGTCCATGCACCACCACCCCTGGGCAAAAGGCCACACCAGCAGCCCCCCAAAAAGGACAAAAAACAATACAATAAGCACAATCCCAGCCCATCCATGGCCTCAATTATGTTTAAATTCAAGAAGACACCCCACAGAAAGACTAGGCCCATGCAACACGCACCACCCCTGGGCAAAGGGCCCCACCAGCAGGCCCAAAAAAACGACAAAAAACAATAAAATCAGCACAATCCCAGCCCATCCATGGCCTCAATGGTGTTTAAATTCAAGAAGACACCCCTCAGAAACACTAGGCCCATGCAACACTCACTACCCCTGGGCATAATGGATGAAAAGTAGGCAAAATAAGTGCAGGCCTCAGACACTGCCTCTCCTCAAAATGGCCCCTTACACCCCAAGCACATGTTGCCTGTACCAGCCAGCACTCAAGATGGCCACCACCACCACCCACATGGCCAGTCCACATCAACAGTACACCCCCAAAAAACAGAAAAACAGCCAGAAATCACCACAATCCAATGCCATCCATGATGTTTACATTAAAGAGAGTGAGACCACACCACAGGCACACTCAGTCCATGCACCACCACCCCTGGGCAAAAGGCCACACCAGCAGCCCCCCAAAAAGGACAAAAAACAATACAATAAGCACAATCCCAGCCCATCCATGGCCTCAATTATGTTTAAATTCAAGAAGACACCCCACAGAAAGACTAGGCCCATGCAACACTCACCACCCCTGGGCAAAGGGCCCCACCAGCAGGCCCAAAAAAACGACAAAAAACAATAAAATCAGCACAATCCCAGCCCATCCATGGCCTCAATGGTGTTTAAATTCAAGAAGACACCCCTCAGAAACACTAGGCCCATGCAACACTCACTACCCCTGGGCATAATGGATGAAAAGTAGGCAAAATAAGTGCAGGCCTCAGACACTGCCTCTCCTCAAAATGGCCCCTTACACCCCAAGCACATGTTGCCTGTACCAGCCAGCACTCAAGATGGCCACCACCACCACCCACATGGCCAGTCCACATCAACAGTACACCCCCAAAAAACAGAAAAACAGCCAGAAATCACCACAATCCAATGCCATCCATGATGTTTACATTAAAGAGAGTGAGACCACACCACAGGCACACTCAGTCCATGCACCACCACCCCTGGGCAAAAGGCCACACCAGCAGCCCCCCAAAAAGGACAAAAAACAATACAATAAGCACAATCCCAGCCCATCCATGGCCTCAATTATGTTTAAATTCAAGAAGACACCCCACAGAAAGACTAGGCCCATGCAACACTCACCACCCCTGGGCAAAGGGCCCCACCAGCAGGCCCAAAAAAACGACAAAAAACAATAAAATCAGCACAATCCCAGCCCATCCATGGCCTCAATGGTGTTTAAATTCAAGAAGACACCCCTCAGAAACACTAGGCCCATGCAACACTCACTACCCCTGGGCATAATGGATGAAAAGTAGGCAAAATAAGTGCAGGCCTCAGACACTGCCTCTCCTCAAAATGGCCCCTTACACCCCAAGCACATGTTGCCTGTACCAGCCAGCACTCAAGATGGCCACCACCACCACCCACATGGCCAGTCCACATCAACAGTACACCCCCAAAAAATAGAAAAACAGCCAGAAATCACCACAATCCAATGCCATCCATGATGTTTACATTAAAGAGAGTGAGACCACACCACAGGCACACTCAGTCCATGCACCACCACCCCTGGGCAAAAGGCCACACCAGCAGCCCCCCAAAAAGGACAAAAAACAATAAAATAAGCACAATCCCAGCCCATCCATGGCCTCAATTATGTTTAAATTCAAGAAGACACCCCACAGAAAGACTAGGCCCATGCAACACTCACCACCCCTGGGCAAAGGGCCCCACCAGCAGGCCCAAAAAAAGGACAAAAATCTGCACAATCTCAGCCCATCCATGGCCTCAATGGTGTTTAAATTCAACAAAACAGTTGTATCATGCACCCCTAACCAACCCTGGTCCTACTGGATACTGTGGCTACCCACAATATAATTTATTTAATGTTCTGAAAAAGTTCCAAAATTTTACTTGCAGCAACTGTAATGCCCCAAACAAACTTACTTGTGAAAGTTAATTTCTAATCCAAAAGTGATCCAAAGACAGTCAAAAAGGCCTCAAATCCAAATATCCAGCAGCACCCACAAAAAGTAAAACTTCCAGCTCCAGATCCAAATGAAAGTGACCAGGAGATGGACAAAGCACTGGGAGGAGCCTGCTGGACAGGAACAGGAAGTTGGAGACTGTGGGGGACTTCCTTCCTCCCCCCCCCCAAAATGGACTCCTTGCAAAAAAAAAGGCCATGCAAATGTCAACCTGAGGAGTGATTCTGATAAAAATCATAATTTTCTGAAGGTTTATCCTGTTTGCTGGTGATTTTCTTGTGCAAAATTGCAAAATCTCTATTTCGCAAGTGCGAGATTGTTCCTTTCCGCCGCAACTACGTGTTCGCAATTGCGAACTCTCGCGAGGTGTGCTGTGCAAGGTGGCAAGCCGCGATTACGTATTCGCGGGCGCCAAACTCCCGCGGGAACACGCAGCAAGATCTAAAATGGCGCGTCACTCGCAAAGAAAAACAACTCGGCAAACGCTAAATGACGGAAAGTGAACGCCGTGCACCACGCCGCGCGCCGCAACCAAGCAAAAAATCCGCCGCGAGCGGATTCACGGATTTTCGACAAATTCGCGAGCGTTCGCGGATTGCGAATTTGCCGAAAATCCGAAAAATCCGCGAGCGGAGCGGATTTTACGCCCATGCTTAATTTTCACACATTATCATTTCAGTGCAATTTAGTTTTATCAGTAAAACTGTATGTCTGTGCAAATTTAGTGGCCATTTCAATGGAAAATTTGCTGTCTGTATATCACAGTGAGCTACCACATGATGCTTTAGTTGCATTAAAAAAACTCTCCTGCCTCATGTCCATTAAACCTAGGTGGGTTATGAAAGTTTATTGTTCTAGAAATCGGGTTGTGGTTATAAAATGTTTCAGAAACATTGGTGTAGAATACTATTGCTAGATGTTCCTTTTCTCAAGAGTTTGTGATTCATAATGTATAATTCTAATTCCAAAAACATAATGTTTTTATCATTATTATTCAAAAAGGAATGATAATGTTTAAGTGATTCTTCTTACCCATTTCAAATCGTAAAAGCATCAGCTATAAAGTGAACTCACCTAACAACATGGGTATAACTTCTATGCAGTGTTTCATTCAAGGTATACTTCCATTCATACTAACCCATAAAAAAGTTGGCATGAAGGAGAGCAAACCAGGCAATCATAGCTGTTCCACCCTACCAATATCAAGATGAACCAAGACGAATACAGTTGATTCCAATATCAGATTTACGAATTGTATATGACTCGCAGATTTCAATGAGAATAAATATTTTAATATTGAAATATTTCAAATCAGGTAATCCATTCTTATATTCTATCACTTATATAAAGTTTTGCATCCATAGAAACCAATCAAAAGCTATCTTACCTAAGTAGATCATAAAACCTCTTTAACAGATCCTTGGAGTCTTTTATGGAGGAAGGAAGATTCCTAGTTATGGGTGCTAAAAATATGTCTATGCACTTGGACACTTTCTCAGTAAACTACCCTATCCATGCATTTATAGCACATCCAGAGGGGCATTTCCCATCTTTATGTATTTTCTGTAGAAAATAGATAATAGGAGTAACTGGATGATTTGTATCTAGGTCCTTCTAGATATAAGAACCTTTTTTTAAACCATATCTGTAGCAATTATAACTGGTTCTTCGTCTTGATATGTTCATCACTCTTACATCCAGCATAATCTTTTCATACAATTGTCGCTACAACAGTGGTATATTCACTAGCATGCACTCAAAAAATCACCATTCATGTACACATACACACTATCTGCAACATAAGACACACAACCCATCCATTCCCTTCAACACACCCCCTAGAACAAGCAAAATATCAAACAAGCACTGATACAGAAAATGGGTTCTTTAGTATGGTTTTGTGAGATTGACTTTTTCACATAGAAGACTCTCAAGACCACATAATGTCTCTGCCGGTGTACAAAATAATGACCACTATCTTTTAATTTACCAAGATATACTTGCTAAATGGTGTTAAAATTCACATTTTCACCTTGTTCTTAACATAGACGTGAATATTGCTGTAGGCCCTCCCAAAAATTGTCACATAATTCTAATAACCATAGCATTACTTTCTATACTATAGCAGATTATAATTGTAGCACATACCCCTGGAATAATGTGAAGCAGCTTTCCATCCCTGTCCATTAACAAAAGTAGGGTATCAGTTCTGTGAGATGCTATTTCGTGGCTGCCGCCTGTCGAGACATACGCTCTAGAGAGAAAGCAAAGAGATGCTGGCTCAATACTCTGTCTCCCTCCTCTACCTGTCCGTCTCAGTGAGACAGTGCCTGGGGCTACTGGAAGACCCCAGTGACAAACATGAATGGATCCGTGCTCTTAAATGAATGCAGTCTGTGTGGATTTTTTATTCACCCTACAGCAGATCCGGTGGTGCAATCTGGTGCAAGAAACACCAAGGCTCCATCATGACTGCAACACCTTCTCTAGCCCTTCTCTGTCCATCATTCCCACCACATCTAAACATAATGGCTCCCTGTCGTGCAGTTAAGTTCAGCCTATGTCGGTGGTGCAAGGCATTCTTTTGCTTACAGACCTCATGCCAGTAATCAGAGCTCTCACCTGGTTAGTCACTCTTCTGCTAAACAACCCACTACAAGGGAGCTGACTGCAATGTTTAACTCGCCTGATGAGAGGGACTGCCCATAATTGTCATACAGCTGCTTGTGCACATTAGTTTCATGGTTCCAAGGAACCTTGTACCACCACAAACCAAGATTTGTGAATGTAATTCTAACAGCTGAACATAATACCTCGACCAGACATGAACAACTAGGTTTTAAAGTGTTGAAACATTTCCTTGGCATGTACGAAGCACTGGTTGACCTTGATGTGGTCCTTCTTTCTGGGCTTCTTTTGGATGCCTTTAATTCAATTCAATTCAATCCAATAAATCTTTATTCGAATAAGAAATATCCATAAAAGCCTTTAAACCTACACTACGTAGGCCGGGGGGGTTGCTACTCAGAAGCAGCAGCCGGGAAGTGAGAGGGTGCTAGTTTCAGGCACCGCTGACGCTTTTGTTACAGGGTGCTAATATTGCAGACCGTTGCCCAGTAGCAAAACCCTTTCCCCACAGGTCAAAAACCAGCCCCCCACGTTTCTGACTCAACAGGAAAACGCCCAGTGCCCACTACGGCCAGGTTGGCCCTGCTCTCTCCCCTTGCACCCTGATTGACTTGAACCCTGCCCTTCTCCCTGTGCACCCTACCTTCTGTCTTGAACTCTATACCCCATTCTTCCACCGTCTCTCATCCTTTGCTTATTTGAATTGTACACTGTGCCCCCACTTAAACACTGTGCCCTGCACCCCTGTGCTTCCACTGTAACCCCAGCACTTCCCCTTGAACCCTGACCTACCCTGGCACGCTTTGCTCTGTCTATCTCTGCATGCAGAATTATGTCTTTTGCACTCTAGCCTCTCCCAGGACCGAATTTAGGGGTATGCCACCAGTGCAGCCGCACCTGCCACTGAGCTCCGGGAGCTGTATTTAGAAATATCTTATGGGCTTAAAATCACCTTTCCCAGAGTTTTTTGTGACTCAAGTCTTGCTCAAGCAACAATAAAAATGTCAAGATAACTCTACTGATTAATGTTCCTGCTGCAGAGGGATGGGAGTTATGTTTAGTGGCAGTTTTGACTCATCTAAGGGTTAACATGTCTGCTCCAAAGAACGTGCACCATGCAGATCACAGAACTGTATTTTATGTGGATAGCTCAGTGGCTTATTTATTTATTTATTTAGTTATTTATAAAGTTTTATATATATCGCGAATGTGACCCACGAGGGTATCAAAGCGCTTTACAGTATAAGAATATAAATGGTTGAGGTGGTATACATGCATTCAAATGTGTCAACTTGTACAAAGAAATATAAAATCTATGAATAACAAACATAGAGGACCGTGATTCTGTAGGAAATTGTACAATAGACAGTTAATGAACATTAGGTGATTATGATAGCGAACATACATATAATAACTTCTATCGATCCACAGTGGATATAAAATGTATAGGTGACCAAGGGGGACCCACAGCCAACTAAGCTTTAGACTACATACAATTATTGAGCAAAAAGGGCTGTGATATAAGTCTTACATACAGTAG
Organism: Lissotriton helveticus; assembly: GCF_964261635.1. Taxonomy (NCBI): domain Eukaryota; kingdom Metazoa; phylum Chordata; class Amphibia; order Caudata; family Salamandridae; genus Lissotriton; species Lissotriton helveticus. The sequence continues at coordinate 279,298,545 of NC_136063.1, read as the reverse complement.
AATCATCCAATCCATCTGAGATAGGCAATGGTAATAGGATCTTAAAGAAGACTCGGTGATTTTCTATAATTAAAATTTGGGACATGAATTTGTTCATTAGTAGTCTTTTTACTTCCTTTTTTAATGCAGTAAAGGAAGTAATTCCATGCACTAGTGTAGGTAGAGAGTTACAAATCTTTGGTGCAATCCCTGAGAAAGCTCTACAACCAGTTCTCGTTTTATGACAAGATTGAGGTTTCAGAAGGAAAGTGCCTACTGACTATGTTACAGAGATCCTATTGTAACTTGCAGTTCATAAATTACAGTCATAATACAGCACAGTGGCAATATGAGCTGCCATCAGAGAAGTGCATGGTATAGTTTAGAATACTAATGGGCCTCATTTACAAGATTTTGGAAGGGCAGTGCTGTAAGCCTAATTACTGCACTGCCCTATGTCAAACTAAAAGGACAGGAATAGGCCGCATCTCTGAGATACAGTGTATTCCTGTCATTTCCCCCTGCATGGAGCTCAATTAGCTGCAATGCACCAATGCAGACACATGGTGCAGGGGTGTCTGCATTGTGGGAATGATTGTATTATGTGCAGGCAGAAAGACCTTCCTGTACAAAAGGGAGACCTTCCTGCACAAAAACAATCTATGGAGGTGATTTCCTCCTTCTATATATGCAGCTAAATGTCGCACACAGATAGAGGAAAAAACCAAGCAGAAATAAAGTTATCTCTCCTCATTGCACCTCCCCTACACCCCACCCTAGGAGGAGGAGACATTTGCAGCATTCCCAGAGCTGTGGCGCAGCGGCCAGGGTGGCTGACCCCGGAGCACGGGGCTCACAGTTCGATCCCCGGTGCCGGCGGCAGCTCAGCCCAGCACCATGTGACTCTGGGCAATAGCTCATTTAATCTCCCCGACGGCCCCCAGCGCCTTGAGACCCTTAGGAGTGATTAGTTTGCGCTTTACAAATACCAGATTATTTAACAGAATGTTGTAAATCCGGGAATGTGTCAAACGCCATGGGTGTTACGTGGGAACACTCACCGTAACGCCCATGGTATGCCTCCCCATTGCAGTGTGAGGCAATGCAGCGACTTGCACTGCTTTGCCACATACCATATCTACAAGGCCATGAAAAGTCACGCAGGGTAGCTTTACATGGCTTTGTAGATATGGCTCTGCACTCTGCACAGCCGGAACGTCAATAAAAGTGGCTTTCTGGCAGCGCACAGAGACCCTTTGCTTTTTCCCAGTCATTCATTATCCTAATGTTGCGAAAAAATGATCGTTCATTCACCGTTGAATTCAGAAAAGCCCTGCTCATCATATACCTGTTGGCCCTTCACCCATATTACCCCTCACCACTGACGCAAATGCCTTTTGCGCCACCCTGCAACATTGTGACATCCTTGAGAGATCCTTGGGACGCACTCTGATCTGAGGGGCAGATTTATGTTAACTGGCGCATCCCCAGGGATGTGCCAGTTAATGTGCGCCACAGTGCGCCACTGCTCCGCCACCCATGGTGCGCCGCACTTACAATGCGGCGCACCATGGTGCAAGGCAGTGAAGATGCGTGACGCATCTCTCGGCGCACGGGCGGCGCATTGCAGGAGTCATGTCGCAAGTGCGACATGACTCCTGCAATGCACAGGGGCCACCTCTTCAATTTATGGTGCGTCACCCTTAAGCCTGCTTCAAGCAGGCGTAAGGAATTGACGTAGAAAGTGACTGAGTGAAATCTCATAGATTTCACTAAGCCACTTTTAGGAGGCGTTCCTGCGCAGGAACGCCCCCCCCTGCGCAGGAACGCCTCCTTATGGCGTAGGGGTTTCCAACGTGACGCATCTCCTAGATGCGTCACGTTGCAAATAGGGCGCATTGTTTGCGCCGCCGTGGCGTCACATTATGTGACACAATTGCGGCGCAAGGAGGCGCAAGAGCCTCATAAATCTGCCCCTGAGTTTGATTGATTTGTTTCTTACCTCGTACCATGGCTTTTTATACGTCTCCTTACTGGGGATTCCCCCACAGGGGGTATTCTACACCTGTATTTCCTCACACTGCGCTGTGGCCCCTTTATATTGTTGCCTGTGAAATTACTGCTACGCCATGCTACCTATGGCCGGTGGAGTAGACGTTTTCAGCAAGTCATGTACTGTTTGTGAAGACCTTTAATAAACACATTTCAAGCAAAAATATAGCAATCGTTTGGATAGCAATACATTGTTATTATGTGAAAGAGGAGCTATGGAGAGATGAGGGGCACTGTTGAGGTGGGGCAAAAAAGTATATTGCACTTGGCGCCACTAGAGCTAAAGCCAGTCGCGGCAAGTGCAGGTAAGAGTGGGGGGCCGGATTTCAACAGATGACCCCCCATGGTCGTCTGTCAAATCCTCCCCGAACTCGGCCCCACTGCTCTTACCTGCAAGGGCCGCTCCTGGCTAAAGCCGGCCCTGGTGTCTCCCTTTGGATCTTGCATTTCTTGATGGATATTGTGCATCTCTTTGCACCTGGTACTTCCCCATTATAGCCTATGCATTCCCTATTCACCATGTGATTCTCCCTACTGCACCTTGTACTTTTTCTCTTTAGTGCAAGTCTCCTAATCCAAAACGTGTTAGTTGCATGTTATGGGGCAGCTGTAACTTTTTTTCTCACACGCAGAGAACAAGCACAACTCCATATGTGCGGGAAACAGACATCTGGGACTGGCACTCATATATTGATGAAAATTGCGAGCATCTTTCCAATATACAAAAGCCAAAATGATTGTCGTTGCCAGTGCCTGTTTATTCTGCGTATACCAGCTAGCTGAGATGCATGGTCTTCCCAACTATTTTCGGTACTCTAGTTTTAAGCATCGCAAAGGCAAATGTACAGTACTGACAGGGCGTGGGTGTAATATTTCTCATGGTCGCACTTAGCACTCTGTTTAGGGTGAACCCTGTATCACCTCTTTTCATAATGATATGAACAGGAAATGAGCAACTGACGAGGATAAGCGAGGCCTCGATTTTTTCTTCTGGGTAATGTATTCATTTAGCATACTGTAGCTAAGAGGAAGTGCACTTTTCCTTCTGCATTGACCATAATTATCAAAGGAAACCAATCCTTCCTACTGTACCAGATCCTTTCTCACTGTAGCTCATATTTTGAAGGTCAGCATTAACAGCCCATTTGGGAGAATGTGTGAGAGCACAATCAAGGGCATGCTTCCGGTTTCCTTTTCCACTGTACATTATGATTCTATATATAAATATGCACATTCATTTTTATGTTCATTTAATTTACAACGTCCTATCGGAAAACTCACGCGAACAGATGTTTGGCATTATTTTTAGAAGAACAGGATGCAATATAAAACACTGTCATGTGCACTGTAGTCTTGTCCATTGTATTATTTGTCAGACTTTAATCTTACCTAATGTCCATTTTACATGTCCTTGTTTTCTTTCTTCCATTCTGGCGTTCTCTCTTATTTTTTTAATTCTCTGCTCTTCTCTTCTCTTCTCTACTCTTCTCTTCTCCTCTCTTCTCTTCTCTTCTCTTCTCTTCTCTTCTCTTCTCTTCTCTTCTCTTCTCTTCTCCTGTTCCTACCTTCTCCGTGCAAGCATGTAAAGCATACAACACTAAAGCACAAAAACTATATATATATATGTATATATATATATATATATATATATATATATATATATGTATATATATATATATATATATATATATATATATACACATATCTATATATATATTTATTTATATATACCTGCTTTGCCCTCAGCTATGCCAATTTACATCTTGGCTGGTGGGAGGAGCAGGTGGGAGGAGGCCCCCCCCCCCCCGGAACAGTGGTCGGAACATATATTATTGTGGGTCAGGTTTATAGACAACGTTTTCCTGCTGTGACAGGGTACGGAAAATGAGGTAGAACTGTTTATAAATTACCTGAACTAGAATACCCTCATTCTGAAGTCTGTGGGACATTGCAGTCAAGCAACTATAGAGTTCCTGGATATTAGAGTTTCGCCACAGGATGATAAATTGGAGACCACTGTTTTTAGAAAACCGACAGCTGGGAACACCATCCTTCACGCTCATAGCTCTCACCCCACACCATTAATAAGGAGTATACTGTAGTAAGTCACTCTGAGGCTTCTGGTGTGTAACAGCAAGTTTATTGCTGGAGCAAAACAGCAGGTATCTTCAACGCTAGCTGGCCAGGCACAAACTGTCTCATCCTAGAATCCTAGGATGAGTCAGGGCCACCTACATTCTGGAATACATGACATAGGGCTAATACAAGGGAACGCCTAGAAACAAAGGTAGGAATAATATACAACACATCTTCTCTCTTTCAAAAGAAAACAACATTTGAAACCATGGAAAAGAAGCACGAGAAAGGAAAATACTAAAACAGGAAACAAGCTCGAATAATAACATGTCAAAACAATAATGGGAACACACCTCCTCTCATTAAACATTTTATATTAATCGCAGCAGTAATCATTTAGATATAAGGGTGGTCTACGATACCTTTGAGACCTGGAAATGGTCTGGGAGGAGACAGCACAAGGAGAAAGAGAAGACTGGTTAGACACACCACCGCTGATTTGAGAGTCAGGAGCATCTCCCCCACCATCGCTTCTCCCTAGAATTTGCACAGAATTTGGTGTGGTAGAAACATGAGAAGGAATAAACATGTAACCAGTACAATCATTCCTACAGTCACGTTGATTCTGCCCAGGAACAGAACAAGTGGCCAAAAAGTCAGTACGAGAACTCCCTTTCTGGTAAAGTGCCACTCTCCTTAAGTTCCACTTTTCTCCAATTGAAAGAACAACGTAGTGGGGAAAAACCTTCCTTTCGGTAAAGGGACCTCTAAATTTGGACAACCCACCAGAAACTCTGCAAGATTTCACTTTAACAAGGTCACCCTTAGAAAACTTTGAAGAAACATTCTTCACCAATTTCCCAACCAAACTACCTTTGGAAGAACTAGAAGAGGAAGCATACTCAGAACCATTTTTTGCTTCATCAGAATGAAACACCATTTTTTTAAGCCTAGATGGAGTTAACTTGGTACTCGGAAGCCTACCCCTCATGAGCTCAAAGGGGGACTTGACCTAAGCACCATGAAGAGTAGTACAGTAGGCATAAACCATTTCTCGTACAAGACCACTGACAGATGAGCCTTTAGAAAGAGCCATCTGAATTGTCCCTTTCACCAATCTATTGATGCGTTCACACAAGCCATTCCCCTGAGGATTATAGAGAGAGGTTCTGTGATGGGAAACCCCACAATCGGCCAAGAAAGTGCGCATATTATGTGAAACTAATTGCGTGCCATTGTCTGTAATGATAACATTAGGAAAACATTCCAAAAAAAACAAAGACTTTAAGTGTTTTATGGTAGTGTCTGTGGTGATGTCCTTCAAAAACGTAACTGACAGCCATTTGGTAAAGCAATCAACAATGACAACTGCAAACCTCTGAGACACAGGCAACTCCTCCATGGGACCTATAAAATCCATCTGTGGTGATGTCGTCCAAAAACGCAACTGACAGCCATTTGGTAAAGCAATCAATAATGACAACTGCAAACCTCTGAGACACAGGCAACTACTCCATGGGGCCTATAAAATCCAAACAAATAGTGTGCCAAGGAACCTCTGGAAATTGCAATGCACCTATTTTAGAGCCAACAGCAATTTTCAATCTTTTCTCCCCCACCTTACACGTAGGACAATCTTCAACCCAGGAGGATACAATTGAATCCATCCCAGGCCACCAAAAGTTCAACTTGAGCCTTTGTTGCGTTAAGGTTTGGCCAGGATAACCCTCATGCGCTATGGAAATGAGCTTAACTCTTAAATCAGCAGGAGGGACAAACTTGTCTCCACGCATTACCACATTGCCCTCACAGACAGAAAGATCATCAATAACTTTTAAAAATGGACGAACAGAGACATGAACACAACTCTCCCGTCGCGAACCTAATTTAATCAACTGGATAACTTCCTGCAAAACATTGTCCATAAGCATAGCTTCCACCCAATCCTCACGTGAAAAAGAACTCTCACTGAGATAGAGCACATCAATAATCAAGGCAATGTTTTCCTCTATACCTTCAAGACTAAAATCCCCATTAGACTTAATTTTGCAAGGCACCGGAAGTCTTGACAAACAATCTCCTTGGAAGTTTTTCCAGCCCTGAATGTGAGATATATCAAAATGATATTCTTGAAGCTTGGAGGCTAACCTTGCCAACCTTGGAGAACTACAAGTTGCGCCACCAGGAGAAAGAATTCTGATAAGTGGTTTGTGATCTGTCTTAAGATTAAACCGGATACGCCATAGATAAGTACGGAAATGGTGGGCCCCCCAAGCTGCCGCCAACGCTTCCTTCTCAATGACAGAATAGTTCTGTTCACATTGAGAAATAGTCCGTGATGCAAAGGCAATAGGCCTCTCGCCTTCCTTATGTGTTTGTAGAAGAACTGCGCCAAGGTCAGTTGCACTTGCGTCAACCAATAATGTGGAAGTTTTGTTTGTATCAAAAGGCGCAAGAACCTTAGCACTGCAAATGGCATGTTTGATGTTATTAAAACATTGTTCAAGTTCAGGCCCCCAAACAAATTTACAACTTTCTTTAACAAAGCTCTGAGAGGTAAAGTTTTCTCAGAAAATTTCTCAACAAACTTCGAATAATATTCAATCAATCCCATGAATGAACGTAATTGGTCCTTATCACCAGGACAAGGGGCAGAGTGTATTGCCTCGAGGAGATCTCTCTTCGGTTTAACCCCGTTAGCCGATATTTCATGACCTAAGTATTCAATGTCCTGAACTAGGAAAGAGCACTTCTCCCTTCGCAAGGTAAGACCAGTGTCCCAAATCCTATGCAAAACATTCTTAAGAACATGATTATGATCAGCCACTGAATCACCAAAGATTAAGATATCGTCCTGAAAGAACACTACCTTCTTTAACCCCTTGAATATTTCAGTAACTAACCGTTGAAACACACTCGCTGCCGAGATTAATCCAAAGGGAAGGCGAGTGAACTGAAAAATTCCTTCCGGAGTAATAAAGGCAGTGAGGTGCTTTGAGGTCTCATGAAGCTTGACCTGATGATAAGCACTCTTCAGGTCCAGCTTAGAGAAAAATTTGGCTCCCTGAAGAATAGACACCATCTCAGTAATATTAGGCAAGGGGAATGTGTCAGCTACAACACACTTATTCAGTGCTCTGAGGTCAACACAGAACCTCAATTTGCCATCAGCTTTCTTTGAAATGACCACCAGAGAAACCCATGCTGAGGCCTCTGTTGGTTCTATCACTCAACATTGAAGCATTTCATCAATTAACAATTTTACATCGTCACGAATAGAGATAGGAACCCTTCTCACCCGATGTTGCACAGGTAAGCTATTCTTCTTAAGTCTAATGAGGTGGGAATAACCTCTAAGTTACCCAAGCTCATCCTTAAACACAGAACTGAATTCGTTCAGAATGCTCTCAATAGAATCATCTTCAACAACCATAATTTGATTTTTGGCTCTGGGGTTGATAATAATGTAGAGATCATACTGATGTACCCATTCGAGAAGGGGAGGGCCATCAATAGAGACATACACCTTACCAAATGTAGATCTTTTCTCAAAAACAATTTTAGACTCAAAGTAACCAATGATCTCAATCCTTTGTCCATTAAAACCCTTAGGAGAAATGTCACTCTCTTCTAAACTTATCCCTTCCCAGAAGGTGTCAAAAGTAGATTTTGGAATGATGGTATAATGCGACCCTGTGTCCACCATCAATGACACTTCATGAGAGTCTATCTTGAAAATGGCCTTAGGTCTGTTCTGTCTTGGATACTCACGAACAACATCGACATCATCCACCACCAAAAGTCTTTCAGCTTCAGTTTCATTATCACATTCGTAGTCAGCCACAGTAGCAACTTTTTGCTTAACCTTAGACTTGCACATCTTTGAGAAGTGTCCAATTCTACCACACTTAAGGCATTCCTTGTTTGCAGCAAAGCAGAATCTTGCCTCAGAAGAATGACTATTGCTTCCACATTTAGTGCAAAACTTATTTGATGGAAAACTCTTTTTTACAGGAACCCTGGGTTTGTTTCTAACCACAGCAACACCATTTCCACCACAATGCTCACACTCTGTAGTACTTTTCTTATCAGAAACTACAGATACTTCTTGTTGTGGACTAATTTTATGAGAATCTAGAGCCTTCATACATTTGTTAGACTCTTCAATAACTTTCGCTAGGTCAATAGCATCTTTTAATGAAGGATTCTTTGCCGCCCAAAGTCTTTCCTGTATTTTTTTACTTGAGCATTGAACGATCAACTGATCCCTTATAAGCTCATCGTTCATAGCGCCAAATTTACACTTGATAGATAACTCTCTCAGTCGAGCTACAAAGTCATCTATCGACTCTGAATCCTTTTGGCGCTCTGTATAAAATTTGTAACGGTTCATAACAAGATTCTCTTCCTTGGAGAATCTAACTTCGAGCCTTGCAACAGCCTCCTTAAATTCGTCAGGCATTTCCTGACCATTAGCCCTCAAAGCTATTGGAAAAAATCTGAAAACCCTTTGCCCTTCTTTGCCAAGAGTACTCAAAACAATAGCCTTTTTCCTCTTTGCGGAAAACTCTTGCCCATCTAAAGCCTCCAGGTAGTTATCGAACATTATGTACCAATCCTCCCAAGGTATCTCTGGAATCCCTGGTTCAGGTAGAAATTGTGGTGGCAAAGTAACCACTATTTGTTGTGCCATGTTTAAACATTGCCAGGAAAATAACCAACACAATACCACAAAAGTCACTTGTAAGGTAGAAGAAATTGATGCAGTTCAAATGTCAACCAAGATGTTAGGCTTCCTAAAATCGGATTTGTGTTAAGAACAGTACATACCTCAAAACTGCCTCTATGAGCAAGATTAGACCGTGAGTAAACGTTGGCTTCGTGAAGCACCCTGATGCAAAATGTTGTTAGTAAATATCGAAACGGCTGCCACAGAGAAAGACATTCAAACAAGGCTTGCCACGTCAAATTTACATTCCCAAAAACGAAGCTTGAAACGCTGAATATCAGACACCAAATTTCACACTCAAAATGGCCGCCACGAAGATTTTCGTCAAAACGAGGCTTGGAACTCTTGATTTCAGAGTTAAGATGGCCGACACGGATGTGATAATCAAAGTGAGGCTTGGAGTAAAGGCGATGCTAGCGTGACCTAGCACCCGTCATTACGTTCGTTGCCAAGGAGATGATGATGACGTAGGAGCACAGCAACAACGGCCGTTGCCAATGCGCTCGTGCTGCAATGCTCGCGCTACTCTCAATTTCTCCTGAAAACTTCTTTATCACCGAAATCCATGTACTCGGTGGCATACGAGAGAAGGCATACCGCACACAATGGATTCTTGAGAAGATCCTTCGCTGTAACGCTGGCTCTCACCACAACGATTTCACCACGGCGATAAAACGTCTTGGATTCGCAGGAAGCCACCAGGACTACAACCGACCAGCTGCAATCGTCGCCAAAATTGTAGTAAGTCACTCTGAGGCTTCTGGTGTGTAACAGCAAGTTTATTGCTGGAGCAAAACAGCAGTTATCTTCAACGCTAGCTGGCCAGGCACAAACTGTCTCATTCTAGAATCCTAGGATGAGTCAGGGCCACCTACATTCTGGAATACATGACATAGGGCTAATACAAGGGAAAGCCTAGAAACAAAGGTAGGAATAATATACAACATATACCTTTTAGGGATTTCTATAGGGCTAGAAGAGTGTGCAGTAACCTGGATGAATACTCTAAAATAGAACAGGAAATTACCTCTAGATTTATCCAAAGGGGTTAGTCAGCTAGTGTTATTAATGGGGCAGATATGAAAGCATGGAAGCTAGAAAGACAAAAAGTGTTATTTGAACCATCAAAAACCCAGGTGAAGAAATTGAACAAGGAATCAGATGGTCAGAGATTTATAACAACTTTTAACACTGAACATAAAGAAAGCAGACCAATCCTAAATAAGCATTGGCATTTGGTGAGGGATGATCTGATCCTGGGCCCGAAAATACAGATAACTGTCATATTCTCAGGAACTACTGAACAGATTCACACTATTTAAGCAAAAGGCATTAGTCTGCACTGAGTACTACATCTCTGCCAAATTTGGCGTAATTCCATTCAGCAGTTCGGGCTGTAGCTGTGGCTAAAGGTCCAATGGAAAATTGTATGGGGAAAACACGTCATCACGTTCGTTGCCAAGGAGATGATGATGACGTAGGAGCACAGCAACAACGGCCGTTGCCAATGCGCTCGTGCTGCAATGCTCGCGCTATTCCTTTCTGTCATGGAGAGTATCCTGGGTAAATATAACGGTTTCTGTACAGCCATTACCTTTCAACCCTACCCCCAAACTATGCGCCTCCAGGGAGAGATCGCTGCTGAACATCACACCCAGGTTCCGGACTACCTTCACATGCTGGACCAATGTAGAGAAGTCCCTTGGCCAGAAGTTGCTAGTTAGAAAAGATTGTATCCTGGGCCGAGGGCAGTATAACACCTCGGTCTTCCCTGTGTTAAATTGCAGCGAGTTGGCTTTCAGCCATTCCGCAGTGTCTCGCATGCAGTTGTGGAATTCCACCAAGGAGGTAGAATCATTTCCCTAAAAGGACAGAATCAGCTGCGTATCATCAGCGTAGTTGACAATTTCGATCTTAAATTGTTTGATGACCACTATTAAGGGCTTCAAATAGATGTTAAAAAGTATTGGGCTGACTGCCGAGCCTTGAGGGATGCCATGCGAAATGGTAGAGAAGGTGGATTGGAAGGGAGGAAGGGACAGAGCTTGTTCCCTACCCTGGAGGAAGGACTCAAACCACCCAAGGGCACTCCCTGCAACTCCTACCTCTCTCAGCCTGTCCAGCAAAATGTCATGGTTCACCGTATTGAAGGCGGCAGACAGGTCAAGCAGGATCAGAACCCCTGCTTGTCCCCTGTCTGCCCGCCAACGTAGCTCATCCAGTATGGTCACAAGGGCCGTCTCGGTGCCATGAGCTGGACGGAAGCCAAATTGAACGTCTTCCAGGAGCTTGTGCTGTTCAAGATGTTTGGAGAGAGTGCCTGCCACCACCCGCTCTACAATTTTTGCTGGATAGGGTAGGAACGAGATTGGCCTAAAGTTCTTAAGGCAGTCCGGGTCAAGGGAGGGCTTTTTCAGTAATGGGGTCACCACCGCTTGTTTCCACTGGGGTGGAACCATTCCCGTAGCAAGTGACTGGTTACACACCAGCCGAAGCGTAGGGAATCCTGCCAGATTTTTTATGGGAGCGGATCAAGCGGAGACCCAGATGTCATGCCAAAGGCCACTTCCTTGAACTCCTCTGCAGACAGCTGTGCAAATTCTGCAAGGGACTCAACTCCTCCCAATTCATGAAGAGCACCGGGAGTCGGCAGGCTACCACAGTCAGCTTTTACCAAAGATTGTTGCTGCTTCACCCCCAGGTCATCAATGATCAATTTGATTTTATCCTGAAAGAACCTAGCTAGGTTCTCGCAGAGTTCCTGAGAGGGGGGGAATTCATTCTTGGCACACTCTGGACTAGTAAGATTGTTCAGGATATTGAAAATGCTGCGAGAGCCATTCGGGGCGTCGAGAATCACCTTCGAGAAGTATTCTACCTTAGCTCTGTGAATCTCCTTCTTGTAATCCCCCCGCTTAGCTTTCCAAGCCAGCCTGTCACTATCCAGGTACGCATGCCTCCACCTTCTCTCTGCTTGTTTACATTCCAGTCTCAATTTTTTTAGGCTGTCTGTAAACCATGGTGCAGAGGGTCTGCCCCTGCTCGTATGATGTGTCCAACACCGAGATAATCTTCGAGCAGAGGGCAGCGTAATTCACCTCAGCCTGTAAGGCGGGGGCAAAGCACTCCTCAACCACGAACGTGGGTGACGCATCTTTTTTCCGAGCAAGGGACTTCCAGTCCCTGCTGACATACTCCCTTGCTTGGCCAGATGTCCCAGCCATAGGTGTGCCTGTCTTTACAAAGACCTTAATCAAAAAGTGTTCCATCCAGGCCATAGGTAACACATCCCCAACAGTGAGGAGGTTGGTCTCAGAGAAGATCAGATCCAACCGATGGCCTCCTGTATGGGTAGCTTGTAAAATTCGCTGGGAGAGACCAAGGGCCTCACACGAGTGAATCATATTAAGGAAACCTGTATTCAGAGTGCCATTCAGCCACAGGTTAAAATCCCCAAGAATCACCAGATGGTTATGAATAACGGCCATATTGGAAAACAATTCCAATAACGCCTGCTGCTGGGCAAGCGTAAAGACCCCCGGAGGTCTATAGCAGATGATACACGTTAGAACAGGCCTCTGTGAGTTCTTAATGGAGAAACCAAGTAATTCACAGCCGTTGCATTCTTCAATGTTAAAGATGTTCAAGTCGATTGTATCTCTAAAAATAACACCCACCCCACCCCCCCTCCCACTAGTTCTGGGCTTATGGCGCATTTTAAACCCTGGTGGGCAGGCGTTCCCAGCATCAACTTCGCACCCCGGCACAGTCCAGGTTTCAGTCATACACAGGAAGTCTAATTCGTGAGTCTCCAACACCAGTTGAATATCAACACTGTGTTTAGGGAGAGACCTCACATTCAGAAGCCCACCTGCTAAGGAGTCACCCCTCAGAAAGTCCACTACAGGGAAAGCCGTGTGAGACAGCAAGAGGGTCCCTTTATCACTTCCCCTCTCACCAATAATAGTAAGTTCATTACTGGTGTACCGTCTGGGCTCTCCCTCCGCAGCAGGCCCCCGTCCTGGCCCTGAAGGAGCAGCATTTCCGGCGCTGAGCGCGTCCTTGGCGCGGATGGAAGTAGACGGGCTTGCCTTTGGCGTACCGCCGGCGCGCCCGCTGCGCGCGTCCGCTGCGCGTTCGTTCCAGCGTCAGCTTATGTGCCCCCTTGAGTCCTGGAGACTCAGCTACTCCCAAGATGGCGGGTCCGCTCGCACGGACGGACCCCCACTCGAGGAGAGTAGCAAGAGTGAAGCGCGGCTAGCCCGGACCCCCTGTGCTCTCAGGTACCATAGTAACAGTTTATGGCACACTTAAGTGAGCACAGAGGTTAGAAGTTCACCACACTATGTTGCTAATCGAAACAGTTACTGTGCTGGAGTTTTAAAAGTTTTCCATAGGAACCGTTAGTCGTAGCTATAGACTCTGGTAAAGAGCTGGTAAAGAGTTAGCCTTAGTATTATACTTCTAGTTATAAATATCATTTCTATTTTGAAATGTTTTCTAACTGTATTATCATCACACTAAATAATAGTGAAATGTTGTCAGAAAAAGAAGATGTATATACTTTTTAAAATAACTTTTAATGAAACAACAATAAATATCTGGAAACGTAACTTAAAGATAACAATATAATAAATAACTAGAAACATCATTTTAACAAAACAATTTAATGAACAAAATGTGATATGGACTCCAATAGAAGTAGGGTAGGTAATCTGCAAAACAAACATTACAAGTTAAGGTAATACTTGGCAGTATTTTTTAATTTGCACGTCTGCAGTGTGCCTGATACATTCCACCTCTCTTTTAGGCCTGCGTTCAAGAGGTGTCTGTAAGCAAGTGCCTACTGCATAAAATTTACAGTATGGATCAACGAGTCTTTAAAATGATTCTGAGATGAGACAGAATTAGGTGGGAGATCCCGTCATTATGCAGGACAATATTCTTTGGGGCTTATTTACAAGCCCCTTGCGCCACTTTTGCGTTACTTTTCTCATGTTAAAAGTAACGGAAAAGTGTCGCAAGGGGCTTGCAAAATACCCCCCTTTATTTCTAACGCATTTAATCAGTGGCATTGTGTATCTAGGCCGCTCTGCTTACCTTCTGTAAACACTGTGACCAACAGAGTTCACAACTTGAACTCAGCTTTGGTTCTACACTGGAGAGTAATAAATTCAACCTTGATTTTTATATCGGCAGAGTGGACAGCACCGTCCATAACTTTAAAAGAGAAAGAGAAACAATGTGAGAGACAGTGAGAGAGAGAAAGAGAGAAAAACAACATTAAAAGTATGGGAGAGATAAATTTAGACATGGAGCAGTTAATATTGGAGAAAATCTTCGTAGCTCACCTTTTGCCTTTGTTGTGTGTCCAAGCACGTGCTGGTTCATGGTGCACCCTCCAGTTTAATGATCTGAAAGATAGTATGTAGAGTTGGTAATAGCATAGTCCATACAACTGCACTAGTATATGTTTACTTTATTTATTTGTACACTAAGGATAATGTACTTCATCAACTTCCACTGTAAGGAGGTGTCTTTGTGCTGTTTTTCTTCCAAAGTAGTATATCCCATGGACTCCCACTGCATAGCAGTAAGTTCTCAATATTGCGTACCTAGACTGTTGCATCCCATTGACTCGCAGAGTCCGGAGGTGAGTGCTTTTTCTTGCAAACTCAAAGGCAGATTTACAAGCTCCTTGCGCCACTTTTCCCATGTTAAACGTGAAACAAAAGTGGCTTGTAAATCTGCCCCTTAGACTGTTGTAACCTATCTATTCTCTGAGCTCGGAGGTAATTGTACATTCCTACGCAGTGAAGCTGCTGCACACTATCCACTCTCTCTGTCCACAGATGACTTGTCGTTGTTTCGGAAACAAGATTCTTTGCTCACCTTGTGCCATTGGCACAATACACAGACACAGATAGATAGTTGAAGTGGGTACGGGCATGTGTGCTCGACTCCATTTTATTACGTTGTTGTTGGTGACAAGTAGAATAGTATTCATGATATCATACACAGATATTTAATAATAAATGGTTTATGACTTCTGCTGTACAAAGGTAGGAGTACTGTATGTGAAATAATACACAGAAGATTCTATCGTAAAGAGTTCATGAGTTGTGGTGCACTGGGGCAGGGGTGGTTTGTGTGGAGCCTGCGATGATGCGTGGTTCAGGCACACCGCACTGGTAAAAATGTGTTTTGACTATTGAATTTTGCCTTAACAAGTGCACGTGGCGATTATTTACGGTGTACTGAGTTAGTGGTACATCTGGTGTTTAGCATGTGCTCACCCTGCAATGATGCGTGGTCTGAACGGGCTGCACTCAAGGCATTGACTGTTGCATACTGGACTGCATGTACTTTGAGGGGAAAAAAGTGCCATCGATGGTTATCAATTTTTCAGCAACAAAATGATCTGAATCAGATGATTCTTCTAGTAGTGTAGCCATTTTTGTCTCCAAAAAAGAAATTCAGGTTTCCAATGAAGAAAAAGTGAGGTTCAAATTGTGACCTATGCTATTCACAGTGTAGACTATCATTAAGTGTACCTTTGCACTTGCAGCGTGAATTTTATTATTGAACTAAATCTATAAGTGATATAAAAGAAGTTCTTAAAGGAAGCATAATAAAGGGAGATTGTATAGGGTTTGGTAAATGTTATACTTAGTTTGGTATTGTACTCTGAAAATAATAAATCAACAGTGTAATTAATTGTGAGCCCTGATGACCATAGTGTAGGCAGGAGGCAGCGGTTAGGAAGAGTTCCCGACCACGTCGCATTGGGTAGAGCTGCACAGTATTGGTAATTTAGTGTGTGTGCAGCCAGCAATGATAAGTGGTGCACTGAGGTAGTGGCACCTGAAACAACAAGGTTTTGTGGAGCTTGCGATGATGCGTGGTCTGGGCAGGCCGTTACTGATAGTAATGTTTTTTGTCTTGTGAATTCTGCCTTAGTGAGGCCACGTGGCGATGATTTTTGGTGCACTGAGTTAGTAGTCCCTTTGGCGCTTAGCATGTACGTTCCTGCGATGATGCGTGGTCTGGGGGGGAGGCACAGTAATTAAAGTAATGTCTTTTGTCGATTGAATTCCGCATGAATTCCATTTAAAAGTGATAGTGTGCCTCATTGCTGACATAAATCTTTGGCGCTGAGCTTGTATGTACCCTGCGATAATGATTGGTAAAGGGAGGGCCGCATTCAGACCAATGTCTTTTCTTTATTGAATTCTGCCTAAATACGGCCACGTGGCGATGATTTATGGTGCAGTGAGTTACTGGTACCTTTGGCACTGAGCGTGTACGTAACCTGCGATGATGCGTGGTCTGGGCAGGCCGCACTGGGAGCAATGTTTTTTGCCTAGTGAATTCTGCCTTAACAAGGCTACGTAGAGATGACTTGTGGTGCGGTGAGTTAGTGGTTCATGAAGAACTCAGCATGTGCGCATCCTGCGATGATTCGTGGTTCGGGCGGGTCGCACTGTACAATGTCTCTTGGCTATTGGAATGCGTCATGTGCAATCGCCATTCCACCTGAATCATGAGCCCTCACAATGTACAACAGAGGCAGGTGTTAGTACAGATATCGATGAATGATTTTTGTGACTTTTGTAAGAAAAATCTGAACACATACAGTAGAATTGTCTCTGCATTACATAAATCAAGGCTGCATTCCCTACTGTCCGTAGTGTAGATGGAAAGCTGAATTCAAGTTGTGAACCCTGCTGTCTGCAGAGTACATTTATGGCAGTAGTCCACAGAAACATTGACGAATGCTTTTTTGTCACAGTTAACAAAATCTGATGAGACAGTATAATTGTCTCTGCCTTAAATAAATGGAGACTTAATTCATTGTTGTCTGTAGTGCTGATGCGCTTCTGGTATCAAGTGGTCAAATCTGTTGATCGCAGAGTACATTTGAAGGCAGTACTTAGTACAGATATTGAGGAATGTTTTTTGTAGCATCCATTAAGAAAATTGTCTCTGCCTTACATAAATCAGGGCTAACTTGAATGCTGTTCGTAGTGTAGATGGAAAGCTGAATTCAAGTTGTGAACCCTGCTGTCCGCAGTATAGATTGAAGGCAGTTGTTGACACAGACATGGGACGAATGCTTTTTGTCACTTATGTAAACAAAATCTAAAGACATATAGTATAATTGTCTCTGCATTAAATAAGTGAAGGCTGAATTTCCTACTGTTCAAACTTTTACAAAATCTGAGGACATAGAACAATTGTCTCTGCTTTAAATAAATCGAGACTGAATTCAATGTTTTCTGTAGTGCTGATGCGCAACTGCTATCAAGTTGTCAATTCTACTGACCGCAGTGTAGATTGAAGGCAGTACTCAGCAGAGATCCTGACAATATCTATCTATATATATATATACATATGAAAACATATTTTTGTATATTGCTAATAACACTTAATTCAGATGTTCTAAAAATGAATATGATCTATCTAAAGTGCTTAGCTGACCAGTTCAAACTCGACTTGGAACGAATTTTGATGTTGGTCATTGACTGATACCCTGAGAGTCTTTAGGTGCCCCCACCTGAGGTCCAGGGAAGTGCACTCCTTCAGGCACCAGCAGAAAGTTTAGAAACTTTGAAACACCTTTTGCAGTAAATTTTTTGCTCAGCTTCAGATTGCACCTATGTCCCGGTTTACTGTGAAAATTGACTACCATTGGTTATTTGCACTTTTTTTATGCTATATTTATCCAGAGAAAAAATCATATCTCTGGTTCCCATTATTAGAGTTTTGTCATTTTGGTGTTATTTTGTTCATTAAATGTTACTCTAGTTTTCTAATTTCCTTTGGTAATTTTATTGTTTGGTGTTTTGTCTTCATTACTGCTTTAGTACTGAATAAATCCTTTACATATTGCCCAAATTTAAGCCTATCATATCTAACCCCAATAAAATCAGATCTCCTATTTGAGCATCCAAAGACAAGAAAGTAGTTCATACCTAAGAAGAGATAAATGATGTTTCTGTAATTGCTACGGTGACTCCTACAGGGACCAGACCAGTGAAACTGGAAACTGAGTGAAGAGATTTAGAAATACTGACACAGTAGCAAAGAGAGGAAATGGAAGCCCTTACTACAGTTCAGAGATATTATAGCTGACCTGGCTAAAGTAACAATCTCAAATACATCTTACATAAACAAACAGGCAGGTGCCTAAACAAGATTATGTACCCACAATGCCATACACAAGGGATTTTCTTCCTGGCTTCACAATGAGACTTTATTAGAGTCTCTACAAAACCACAGGCAGGAGATATTGGATAGCTATTCATAGATCCCTTTTCCATGTTGAATTTATAGATTATAAGATACTTGGTAGAATTCTTGACAGTGTGTGCGCTAGGGTACCCGAAAAGTCTACACCCCAAAATATCACCTCAACTGAACGCCCACAGGTTGATGAATCAGAGACAGAATTAAACCTCAATTTCATGAGGCAATTGGTCCCTATGGAATGGCACCTCCCAACACATCAAATGCACACTTAATTAAGTAAAGTACTACTCAGTAATTAAGTACTAGATCAGCTGAATACATTTAAGACTTTTATTTTAAAAATTCAAATGGATTGAGATACAAACTAAGCATAAAGTCATTGCTATGAAGGCTCTTAGCAAATGAGGCATTCAAAATATATGCAAATCAAAAGAATACTAAGTTTCAAATGAGTAACAAAATCAATAGAGAAACAGTCAGCAGTCCTAGTAGACTGAAACAACCAACAAAAGAAAATCCCCCTGCTACTGATGGCTTGAAAACAGAATGTCTGGCTATTCACTGGGACAAACGTTCCCACAAACAGACCAAACCACTGTAATAAATAAGCTAATATGCATGAGTTGATACATCAAGTTATACTTATTTAATATAAAATTCTGTCGGTACATCCTTTCAATACATGCAACATGGTACACAACTAATATTGTGTGTTTGCACGCTGGATAAAGTGTGCATGTCTTTTTGTCTGGCCGTCTTGCACCGGGAGCCACACATGCACACTATAAACAGCTCTAATCCAGCTGTTTTAATACAGCTGGGTTAGCCCAAGTGCAGGCCTCCAGAGCACTGTGCAGTGCTGAATGAGGCTGCTCTCTCCAATCAGGGTGCTGATCTCATGCTACTGGTTAACAGCATGAGAGCAGTGCCAGGATTGGCCAAGGGAGTTGCTGCATCCAGTTCCTGTGAAGAGAAGAGGACTGGAGCGGAGGACATCGCATTCAGTTATGTTTTTATACATTTTTCTTGTATTTTGCGTGTGCCTCCGCCCCATAGATGCCAGTTGCTACTGACACCTTCATATTAACCCACTTAGCAAAACTGGTTTAGCTCACTTAGGTACACCTTGGGGCAGATTTACAAGCCCCTTGCGTCATCTTTACGACACAGTTGCATCACTTCTGTGATGCAGCGGTGTCGTAAACCATGTGCCACTATGCAACAGATTTACAACATGACGCATCTAGTGAGATGTGTCACGGCTTGGTAGTTTGGTTTGCCCTGTTCCCATCATGCACTGGGACAGGAACAGACTAATTTGCATATAGCCAAGTTCTGAGCTGGGATGGTGCAGTGAGCTAAAAAACGGTGATGGATCAAGCCCTGATCTTTGGACTGGGTAAGAGTGGTCTGCTTAATTCAGGCACTCTGTTCATCACCACCCCCTTTTCTGAATCATTTTGTCCACCATAAGCGTGGAAGGGTATACTCAGATGTGAGTCCCTTGCTCATTGCACCATCAGGATTCAAGCAAGCCGGGCCGAAGACGCCTGAAATGGCAGAAACCGGTCCCCGGAAGCTGGTTTCCTTCCCAGTATAAGAATTGGCTTGGTAGTTTGGTTTGCCCTGTTCCCATCATGCACTGGGACAGGAACAGACTAATTTGCATATAGCCAAGTTCTGAGCTGGGATGGTGCAGTGAGCTAAAAAACGGTGATGGATCAAGCCCTGATCTTTGGACTGGGTAAGAGTGGTCTGCTTAATTCAGGCACTCTGTTCATCACCACCCCCTTTTCTGAATCATTTTGTCCACCATAAGCGTGGAAGGGTATACTCAGATGTGAGTCCCTTGCTCATTGCACCATCAGGATTCAAGCAAGCCGGGCCGAAGACGCCTGAAATGGCAGAAACCGGTCCCCGGAAGCTGGTTTCCTTCCCAGTATAAGAATTGGCTTGGTAGTTTGGTTTGCCCTGTTCCCATCATGCACTGGGACAGGAACAGACTAATTTGCATATAGCCAAGTTCTGAGCTGGGATGGTGCAGTGAGCTAAAACACGGTGATGGATCAAGCCCTGATCTTTGGACTGGGTAAGAGTGGTCTGCTTAATTCAGGCACTCTGTTCATCACCACCCCCTTTTCTGAATCATTTTGTCCACCATAAGCGTGGAAGGGTATACTCAGATGTGAGTCCCTTGCTCATTGCACCATCAGGATTCAAGCAAGCCGGGCCGAAGACGCCTGAAATGGCAGAAACCGGTCCCCGGAAGCTGGTTTCCTTCCCAGTATAAGAATTGGCTTGGTAGTTTGGTTTGCCCTGTTCCCATCATGCACTGGGACAGGAACAGACTAATTTGCATATAGCCAAGTTCTGAGCTGGGATGGTGCAGTGAGCTAAAAAACGGTGATGGATCAAGCCCTGATCTTTGGACTGGGTAAGAGTGGTCTGCTTAATTCAGGCACTCTGTTCATCACCACCCCCTTTTCTGAATCATTTTGTCCACCATAAGCGTGGAAGGGTATACTCAGATGTGAGTCCCTTGCTCATTGCACCATCAGGATTCAAGCAAGCCGGGCCGAAGACGCCTGAAATGGCAGAAACCGGTCCCCGGAAGCTGGTTTCCTTCCCAGTATAAGAATTGGCTTGGTAGTTTGGTTTGCCCTGTTCCCATCATGCACTGGGACAGGAACAGACTAATTTGCATATAGCCAAGTTCTGAGCTGGGATGGTGCAGTGAGCTAAAAAACAGTGATGGATCAAGCCCTGATCTTTGGACTGGGTAAGAGTGGTCTGCTTAATTCAGGCACTCTGTTCATCACCACCCCCTTTTCTGAATCATTTTGTCCACCATAAGCGTGGAAGGGTATACTCAGATGTGAGTCCCTTGCTCATTGCACCATCAGGATTCAAGCAAGCCGGGCCGAAGACGCCTGAAATGGCAGAAACCGGTCCCCGGAAGCTGGTTTCCTTCCCAGTATAAGAATTGGCTTGGTAGTTTGGTTTGCCCTGTTCCCATCATGCACTGGGACAGGAACAGACTAATTTGCATATAGCCAAGTTCTGAGCTGGGATGGTGCAGTGAGCTAAAAAACGGTGATGGATCAAGCCCTGATCTTTGGACTGGGTAAGAGTGGTCTGCTTAATTCAGGCACTCTGTTCATCACCACCCCCTTTTCTGAATCACGTTGTAGAGACCTGCGCTATATTATACCTACGTCAGGTATAATGTATTCAGGGTGGGCGTTCCGTCGCAAGGAAGCCCCGTAAAAGTAACGCAGTGAAATCGACAAGATTTCACTGAGTCACTTTTACGTCCATTCTGCATCAAAACCTTACGCCTGCTTGTAGCAGGCGTAAGGAGTGATGCAGCATTGCAAGTATAGGATGCCCCTGAGCAGTGCTGGAATTGGGTTGTGCTTGCGACCCAACTCCAGCACTGCGTCACCTACACGCTGACAGATGAGTCCAGCTTCTGTCTCTCCTTGCGCCACGGTGCGCCGCATTGTAAATGTGGCGCATCCTTGGTGGCGCAAGGGATTCCTAAACTCATGCAAAATAACTGGCGCATCCCTGCTGATCTGCAGGGATGTGCCAGTTATTTTAAATCTGCCTCCTTGTGTGCATTGATCATACTAACCAGGGAGTCCTCGATCCAGTTTAAATGTCTACTATAAAATAAAGAAATTCTCAATCAAGGCCAGCCATAGTTAAGCACCTATGAGGAAATTGCTGATTTTAAGCAGTACTTAATACCTACCATACTTCTAGGCTTTCTAAGCAATGTGACTGACAGCATTTACTAACATCCAATTTAATAGTGCTCAATTAACCGACCTCAGAAAGATGGGAGGCTGAGTTAGCTTTGCTGACAGCCAAACACATAACCTACAGCAGTTGTCGGGGGTCAGACTTATAACTGATCACTGCACTGTTGAGACCCTCCAGTTGTACAGAATTAGTGAAAGGTGTCCCTGCCTGCAGGGTAGAAATATTTAATATCTCTGCTAAGACCCCTCCATTGCCTTTAGATGCTCCGTGTCAGTCTGTCCGGTAGCAGGGTAGATACGAGAGAGTATATCCCAGCAGTGTTGTCATACTGCAAATGTATTACCCAATCTGAACTCCCCGAGCACTTCTCCCATGACAGCCACTTCCTCCGGACAGAAAAAGGCGTCTCCGAGCTGATTTGCTAATCTTGGCAAAACACCACAGAAAAGTGCGTGCCTGGTCTTATATTTAATGCGTTCATGGAGAGTTTGAGGCGCTTCCGTATCACAGACACTTCCATTAAAAAAAACATAATACACAGAGAGAAACACAGAGGCACGTCCAAACCCAGGGTGACCTTAAACTGTTCACCCCTCCTCGCCGCCCATTGTAGTGGAGACATAAAAATCCCGGATATCCCAACATTACCCCATCCTGCCTCGCAGAAAAACGCGCCGCGGGTCCTGTTACTCACTTCCACAAGGCCGCTCTGTTTATTTTTATTCTGAGAGTAATCTGGGATTAGCGCTATCAATATTTGTTGATGGCTGACTGAACTCAAACATCCGGCTTGCCTCTGAAAGTGGCTCATATCTGATAACTTCAGGCTTTTTTCTTATTCATGGAGCAAATGTATGTCTGGTTAGGACACACGCCATATGTCTAATAGACAGCGTGCCCAAAGGCTTCAAGGCGCGTGTCCCTATCAATGCCCGGTAATGGATGTATAATGACGACCCTTAAATGGTGCCAGATAGATAGCAGAATTCTCTTTGTAGCCAGGGGCAATATTCCAAACAAAAAGCAATAAATATCTTTTGCAAATGAATGAAACATTATTCATGTGAAGCTATTCCACCTGCCCACGTCATTCTCCTAGGTCATGAAATATTTTGTAATTACATGCTCTTGATTGAAAGAGGGTGCATCACATATTTATTTTACGAAAAGGATTACCAGTTTGAATAATGCAGCGTGAGTTCATGTTGTTTGAGGCGTTGAATTGATTTCGTAACTCTACACCTTCTAGAAGGGCTTGGATGCGGAGACGCCCTTGCTTCAGCACAGTTGCACCTTCAACACTTTGGCGCACACGAGTTTGCTGTTAAAAAGAAAAAAATACAACTAGAACATTCTCTTGTATTGCCGGGGACAATGGCGACACTGCAAAATTGCGTGGAAGGGAAGCACTGATGTTAGATTTCAAAGAATGTTTTAATAAATGTTTGTGTCTCTGCTCCCCTCTGCTGTGGCGGCTCAATGAGTAAGACTATTGCTGCTGATACCTGGTCATGTGTTGGAATCGTGGCAAAGCAAGCTCTGCCATTCATTCTTCTGCTATATATGTGTTGGTGTGTGTGTGAGTTTCTAAATACACACATATATATATATTCACTGAAAAAACCATAGGTTATAGACCATATATAGTTAGGAATTAGCATTTACAAAACCTTGAAAATTCACTGAAAAAACCATAGGTTATAGACCATATATAGTTAGGAATTAGCATTTAAAAAACCTTATTTTACTCACACAAAACCATTGAAATTCCATATATAGTTAGTTGCACTAACTATATATCGCGCACCCGCAATCCACTGCTGATCATGTCACATATTACATCATTCATGACATGGTCAGTGACATCACTGATGACATCACTGATGACATCTCAAATGACATCACTGATGACATCTCAAATGACATCACTGATGACATCATCTAGTGTCTGTGTGTTTTTGTAAAGTTTAAATATGTTTTACATATTGAAGAATGAGTGGATGTATAAGTGTCTGGATGAAGGATTTAGTAGGTGCGTGACTGACTGTATGAGTGAGTGATTAAATGTGTCTCACTGAATGCATGGGTTAGTGACTAAACTGTCTTAATTTGTGCATCATTATGTCTGTTGTTCTGTAAACTGCTGCATGTGTTGATCATTAGCTATACGAGAGGCTATATGTGTTATTAATTGGTTGCCCAAGTATTTCTATGGGAGATTGAGTTTGTGTAGGGGTGGCTGGAAGGTGTGTGACTCTATGCATAGATGTGTGAGCAGTTTATTCACTAGGTGTATGAGTTCAAGAGTGCATGTGGAAACAGCTACATGGGCAGTTGACTGTGTGCATGAGTGTATTGATGAGTGAATGGATATCTCAATGCTACATGTCATAGTAAGTACATATGTAAAACACAGTACATGTGAGAGTTGGCATATATAAATAACTGTGCATGAGAGCCACTGAATGAGTGAGTAGTTGTATCGATCATTGTGAACTTGTATCAGGGATTGTATAAGAGAGTAAATATGTGTTAGTATATGTTTCAATAAGTAAGGTGTGTTTAACTGTATAGTTGAAGAAATGGAGGTGAGATTGTTTCTTTGCACGACTGACTGGGTGTGTGAGTAACTCCATGGATGAGTGGCAGTGTGTGAGTGTCTGTATACACTGAGTGTATCTAAGGTTATATTAGAGTCTGAAGAGGTTTATCGTATTAGCACAAGAATGATGTCAAATGAGATGTCATCAGTGATGTCATCAGTGATGTCATTTGAGATGTCATCAGTGATGTCATCAGTGATGTCACTGACCATGTCATGAATGATGTAATATGTGACATGATCAGCAGTGGATTGCGGGTGCGCGATATATAGTTAGTGCAACTAACTATATATGGAATTTCAATGGTTTTGTGTGAGTAAAATAAGGTTTTTTAAATGCTAATTCCTAACTATATATGGTCTATAACCTATGGTTTTTTCAGTGAATTTTCAAGGTTTTGTAAATGCTAATTCCTAACTATATATGGTCTATAACCTATGGTTTTTTCAGTGAATTTCAATGGTTTTTTAATAGCAAATATCATAAGCTGTCGAATGTCAAGTACGTGGTAAGTGAAAACATTTTCGTGTTTATGCACACTGATCTGCTTTGAATGGTGCCCCCCCCCCTCATTTCTATTAGGAGTACTCTCTCTTTGCAGATAGTGAAAGGTAGTTAACGCAGGCCTTTGCCCCCATTGTAATCCGTCGTGCCTGCTTCTCTCTCCATTTGATTGATTGTTATCCAAGTATTTACTGTTTTAGAATTAGTTCTCTTTGGTTCATTCTCTATTTACAAACAAACACAGAGTCGCAATACTCTGTTTAGTCTTTGCAGATAACGAAAAATCGTGTAAAAAAAAAGAAAAGGAATCGAGCAAAATCAGTAGGCCACTAATGGGATCTCTTTTTGACCTCGCTAAAATAGAAACATTAGGAACAACCCCTCATGACAAATACAAAACTAGTGAGATGAACTGAACTCCACACAATGATGGCTGCAAAACAGCTCGGCTCCGCCACCCACCCCGCCCAAAATAACGATAAAGAACGGCTGCCATGATTGGTTGCGGAATGACCACGACGGAGCTACGAAATGGTGCTGCTCTCATGCTAACCCCAGCTTCAGTCTGAAACATCCAGAAACACTGTAGACTACCAATTCGATCAGTTCCGGTAGCGCCCCAATGTAACCCGGTAGAGAAGAACTAGCCCTCCCCTCTTTGACTGATGGTTCTTGTTGCCTGTCCCTTCTGTTGTCATTTAACAGAACTATTTAGCCTGCTGAAAGGGGTTGTGTTCCGACCGCTGGTTGGTGGAGACATTTTGACTATATTCTGTACCTGCGTTGTCTCGTAATGCGTCATATGACGCGCCGCGTTAGCGCATCCGGAAGTCATCCGGGGCGCGCAGCGCGTAACGTAAGCATAACAAGTCATGTGACTTGTTAATAAAACTTTTCATTGGTTCATTTTACTTTTCTTATTGTAATGATGAAAGGCTTGGTCATATGACCTAAAAATTACGCTTTTCATTACTTCCGAACATTATTTTTTCTTAAATATATGTTATAATGTTCCAGGCTAATGTACTTTCCCGGAAATTTTACAACTGTCCTGCAAGTAAAATATATTCTTTTTTCGAGAAAAAGAGCGTTTCTTCGTCCCATGACGGAGCCGTTGAGCAAAAGAGGGTCGACCTGCTGTCTTAGTCGCCGATACGCCTGAATATGAGATTCTTATCGATCACTTTATGTTGCAGGAATAGAAAACACAACAGCCCTTGACCATTTATCTTTACTGCGTTCCTTCGTATTATACCTTTTACCCTTCATGTAATTGGTCTGCTTTATTTCACTTGCCTTTTAATGATTCTAAAACAGTCACTATTATTAAAAACTTTACCAATGTATATACTACTACCATGTTTTCTTTTAAAAACCTTTATTGTGAAAATTTCATTATACAAATACGAGCCTATAACCACGTGGGCCTGCCACAGAGCAAACTGTAATCGTATATGATGAATAGACATTTACACTGTAGAGGAACGTAACGGGCGGGCCATTAGGTTGCAAGAACTAAGGTGTCTAACAGTTACGGAATCGGTGGTCGTACATTTTATAATTAAAATACGACAGGGCCAGTTACAATAAAATTATCTAGATATACATTTGCGGGCAAGTACCATGGGTGACGTTAATTCGAACTTTCAACAGTACAGTAATCAATAACACATCAGAACTTAATATCAATAGGGATGTCGAAATATTCAATCAATTCTCGTCCCCGCCCGCCATGTGCTTCAAAACTGCATACGTATCTCGTGATTTCAAGGTTCTGCAACCAGTACACAACAAGGAGTTACGAGTCCCATTTATTCCGGCGCCATTTTGGGCGAGGACGGGCAGGTCCAGGATATAGTCAAAATGTCTCTACCAACCATCGACTATGATGATGTTCATATGCTGTATTTATTAGAGTAACACTCATCTGTCCACATGAAATTAATTTGCCACAATCTAAACATGTCATTTTAATCTTTCCAAAGTTCTTCTAAATATTTGGGACCGTTTCCCTTGCCTCTGAAGCTCTCAGTGCCACTTCTTTGATGAATGTACTAGCAGGTCAGGGGTTCTCCTCCAAATCTCTCTTTTATGCAGCACTATAATTAATTGGTGCCACCTCTCCATATGACGATGCATGGTATAGTTACCACAACTATATATTTTTTCGGTTCCTCTGGAGAGTTCATCGTGGCAGATGAAGCGTGTAACGTACCGGGCATTTACCTTTTTTTGCATGTACAGGAAAGGAAAAAAAAATCGAGCCTCCGAGTTCTAAGGTGTCCCAGGGCCATTTTAGTGGACCAGGCCCAAATCCAAAGAACAGGCCGCCATTTTGAGAGTCCTCTTGCAGCCGCCTGTCGCTGTAGCATCAAGAGCAGCCGAAACTCAGCTGAATGGCAACTGAAACGGTAAAGGGGCGCCCCACTACAGCAGACGAGCCTCCACCTAGGAAGGCCCATTCACGCCGGCTCCCCCCCCCTTCGGGCACCCCACGCCGTTATTCGGAGCAGTATTGTAGGATGGCCACACCAGTGCGGCAACTTGCTAGACATCACCTCGGTGGTAACCGAATCTCAACGCCTTGTGGTGTCTCCTATTCAGAAAACATTGTTATGCTGCCTTCGACCTATTCGCCGCAAGTGCGCACACAACTCAACTGCATAGCTTGCTAGACACCACCTCGGTGCCATCCGGATCTTGGAATGTCAGCACCTTTTGGTGTCTTCTCTTCAGAAAATATTGTTGCGCTGCCTTTGGCCCCATTCGCACATCGGTCCGCTACTGACGCCATCTCACAGGCTAATGGGGCGCCCCACGCCGAGTTTCAGCATTGTAGAATAACCACACCAGTACAGCAACTTGCTAGACATCACCTCGGTGCCATCCGGATCTCGGCGCCCCACTGCAGATGAAGTGCCTCTCAACTATGAAACCACCACGGTGACATCCGGATCTTGGCGCGTTGTGCTGCCTTCGGCCTATTCGCACATCGGTCCGCTACTGACGCCATCTCACAGGCTAATGGGGCGACCCACGCCGAGTTTCAGCATTGTAGGATGACCACACCAGTACAGCAACTTGCTAGACATCACCTCGGTGCCATCCGGATCTCGGCGCCCCACTGCAGATGAAGTGCCTCTCAACTATGAAACCACCACGGTGACATCCGGATCTTGGCGCGTTGTGCTGCCTTCGGCCTATTCGCACATCGGTCCGCTACTGACGCCATCTCACAGGCTAATGGGGCGACCCACGCCGAGTTTCAGGATTGTAGGATGACCACACCAATACAGCAACTTGCTAGACATCACCTCAGTGCCATCCGAATCTTGGCATCTCAACGCCTAGTGGTATCTTCCATACAAAAAATATTGTTACGCTGCCTTTGGCCCCATTCGCACATCAGTCCGCAACTTAGACATCACCTCGGTGCCATCCGGATCTTGGCATCTCAGCGCCTTGTGGTGTCAGTCAGAAAATATTGTTGCGCTGCCTTTGGCCCCATTCGCACATCGGTCCGCTACTGACGCCATCTCACAGGCCAACGGGGCGCCCCACGCCGACTTTCAACATTGTAGGATGGCCACAGAAGTGCGACAACTTACTAGACACCACCTCGGTGCCATCCGGATCTTGGCGCGTTGTGCTGCCTTCGGCCTATTCGCACATCGGTCCGCTACTGACGCAAACTCACAGGCCAACGGGGCGCCCCACGCCGACTTTCAGCATTGTAGGATGGCCACACCAGTGCTGCAACTTGCTGGACACCACCTCGGTGCCATCCGGATCTTGGCGCGTTGTATTGCCTTCGGCCTATTCGCACATCGGTCCGCTACTGACGCCGCCTCACGTGCCAACGTATTTTCTCCGCATTTTATACCCTATGCCGCATAACAGGTCATGTGACTTGTTTATAAAACTTTTCATTGGTTCATTTTACTTTTGGTTTCCTAATGATGGAAGGCTTGATCATATGACCTAAAAACAACACTTTTCATTGGATGAAAACTTTTTTTTTCCCCCAAACGATGAAAGCCCCACCTTGTTTCTGGATGTTTCAGACTAAACTGGCGTCAGCATGAGAGCACCACCATCTCGTAGCTCCGTCGTGGTCATTCCGCGAGCAATCATGGCAGCCGCTCCCCACCAGAAGCCTGCAGGAGTCGGGGCCCCCAAAACTTTTGATGAATTCTCAAGGCGGAGGGGACGCTTTCGAGAATGGGGTCCAAGACCTAGCAGACAAGCGTCCGATTTCCAAGGTGTCCCAGGGCCATTTCAGTGGACCACGCCCAAAAAGGAAAGAGCCTGCCGCCATTTTGAGAGTCCTGTGGCAGCCGCCTATCGCTGCACCGCAAGAGTGGGCGCAACTCAGCTGAATGGCGGATTTTGACACAGTGGACCAAAAGCGGACGGAATGGCAACTGAAACGGTAAAGGGGCGCCCCACTAAAACAGATGAGACTCCACCTGGAGAGGCCCGTTCACGCCGCCTCCCCCGGGGCGCCCCACGCCGTTATTCGGAGCAGCATTGTAGGATACCAAAACCAGTGCGGCAACTTACTGGACATCACCTTGGTGCCATCGTTCTGCTGCCTTGGAACTATTCGCACAACAGTTTGCTACTGATGACCCACCCCCCGCGACGCCCCACGCCGTTATTTGCTGGGTGGCAACTTACTAGACATCACTTTCGTGTCATCTAGATTTCGGCGCGTTCTGCTGCCTTGGAACTATTCGCACAACAGTTTACTACTGATGACCCACCCCCCGCGACGCCCCACGCCGGAAATCTGGACGTTGTGCTGCGTTGGGACTATTCGCACAGCCGACCGCTACTTCGTTGTTTTTCCCTAAAAATGTTTATATGTTATTACTATTTTTGTTTTCTTGTATATATTTATAAATTATTAAAGTTTTATAATCTTACTACTTTGTCGGAGTGCTATATATTTTTAATGTGACACATAATTGTAAAAACTTTGATGTACAAAGAGTCATCCCTGGAATCTTCCGCTTCACGCTCGGTCCCCTCCCCAATCACAATACAGGATGGTTTTCAGATAATAGCAACGCTTCTGCTGTGACGGATCTCATCGAGTGTGGGCCTTGATCTACTATAACTCCTTTGAAGAGGGGTGATTCTTTACAGCTGTGGCCATAAACTACATCTGCAGGGCTAGCTGATAGCCTAGGACCGGCCTGGACAATCGGACACAGAGGAAAAGGAGTGTCAGAGGGTGCGGTAGTGAATAGGGCGAAAGGGAGGTGTCGGGCGGGCACAGGGTGTGATTCTCAGGGAAGAGCAGCGCAGATGGGGGGAGGTTTATTACCCATGCATAAGACAGAGAGCGGGGGTGACCACTGCCTGGGTGAGATGCTTGCGAGGGTGGGGAGCCATGCTAAGGATCGACAGCGTGCACAGAGTGGGTCTGGTCAAGGCATCTAAAATGGCTGCCGTGCACGACAAAAGTGTGGCATTTGAAAAAAGACAAGATGGCGCACACAATGTTTTTCAACAAATCCTGATTTCCTTCGAATCG
This sequence comes from Lissotriton helveticus, assembly GCF_964261635.1. NCBI lineage: Eukaryota > Metazoa > Chordata > Amphibia > Caudata > Salamandridae > Lissotriton > Lissotriton helveticus. Next base: position 279,268,040 of record NC_136063.1, on the reverse strand, counting down.
AACGTTAACAGACGTTGGGGCATATTACCAAAGTTAAGCGATATTTATCCCTAACGATGCATTGCAAAGATTTTTTTACCGTCAGAAATTATCGCAGATAAACCTTGCTATTATCAAGGTTTATCGCAAATACGATAAAAAACGACCGCAATGCATTAATATCGCTGAAAACTCAGCGATATTCATGCATTACCGAGCTAATGCTCTTAGCCATGTTATCCACCTCCCATTGGATAACATGGCTAAGAACTGCTCAGGGCAGCTGTTACTTTTTGGAGATATTCGCGCTTATCTGGAATATTTCCAAAAGTTGATAATAGGAGATAGCGATGTTAGCGACTGTTTCCAGTCGCTAACATCTTGGCATGCCCACTTTGCATGTCATTAGTGATAAATATCACTCACATGCAAAGTGGGACCCAAGATGGTCGCTATCTCCTACTAGCCGTCGCTAACTGGTGTTAGCAACAGCTAGGTAATACAGATATAATTTTATCTCCGCGAAGCGGAGCGCTGTTACAGATATATATCTTGTTTTTGAACGTTAATTTCTCAAAATGCACTGAAGCACATATATTGAGACATAGCAAAGGCACATCGGGCTACCAGTCCCTAGGAGATAGCGATGTTAGGGACTGTTTCCAGTCGCTAACATCTTGGCATGCCCACTTTGCATGTCATTAGTGATAAATATCACTCACATGCAAAGTGGGACCCAAGATGGTCGCTATCTCCTACTAGCCGTCGCTAACTGGTGTTAGCAACAGCTAGGTAATACAGATATAATTTTATCTCCGCGAAGCGGAGCGCTGTTACAGATATATATCTTGTTTTTGAACGTTAATTTCTCAAAATGCACTGAAGCACATATATTGAGACATAGCAAAGGCACATCGGGCTACCAGTCCCTAATATTTTACCAAGTTTCGTGCAAATCCATTCAGCCGTTCGATTATTATTATTATTTTTTTTTTTTGCCCCGCGGGGCTCTTTTAAAACCTCCACATCAAACCTAGGGGGTCAGCGAGGATCTACTATGCCCCCTTATGGTCATTTGCCCCTTCGCTTTGGCCTCCTCTTGTCTCTCGATCCTACCGAGAGACAAGATGGCGGCCGCTACGTACTGTTTGGAATGTTTACAGACACCGGAGAGCCAATCAGCTTCGCTTCGCAAAGCTCCGTAACGCGAAAAGTACGCGAAGCGGTGCGCTGTTACAGATATATATCTTTTTTTGAACGTTAATTTCTCAAAATCCACTGAAGCACATATATTGAGACCTAGCAAAGGCACATCGGGCTACCAGTCCCTACAATTTTGCCAAGTTTCGTGCAAATCCATTCAGCCGTTCGATTATTATTATTATTTATTTTTTTTTGCCCCGCGGGGCCCTTTTAAAACCTCCACATCAAACCTAGGGGGTCAGCGAGGATCTACTATTCCCCCTTATGGTCATTTGCCCCTTCGCTTTGGCCTCCTCTTGTCTCTCGATCCTACCGAGAGACAAGATGGCGGCCGCTACGGACTGTTTGGAATGTTGACAGACGCCAGAGAACCAATCAGCTTCGCTTCACAAAGCTCCGTTGCGCGAAAAGTACGCGTCCTGGGCCGCTGCCCGGTCCGCTGTTACAGATATATATCTTTTTTTAAACGTTAATTTCTCAAAATCCACTAGAGCACATATATTGAGACCTACAAAAGGCACATCGGGCTACCAGTCCCTACAATTTTGCCAAGTTTCGTGCAAATCCATTCAGCCGTTCGGGCTAAAAGTGAGGCCAACCGCCCTATGGAAAACTCAATGTTAAAAACACGTTTTGGGACCCCCCTTTTTGCTCGGCCCCCACTGGACGAACCCCCCCCAAATTTTCAAGGGCTGCTCAGAAACAAAATGTGCCATTTTCCTGAAAATTTCAGCCAATTCCGTCCACAAACGCCAAAGTCATTAGACATAGAATTTTCAAAAAACCCATAGAGAAAAAATCCTAACTATATATACCTACTGGCGACCGCCAGTAGGTAATACACACACATATATATATGCATATGTATGTGTATATATGTGTGTGCGTGTGTGTGTGTGTGTATATATTACCTACTAGTTTTCATACGAACAGTATTTTTTGACTTGCCTTTAACTTTGGCGTTGTTTGACTAATCTTCATGAAATTATTCCCAAAAAGTGTCAAAGTAGGTTCTGTGTCATGGAAAGTTTGGGGGTGATCCGTGCAGTGGGGACTGAAAAGTAGTGGCGTGAAGAAAGGGTGCGTTTGAAATGTTATAGGATTGCGTTGTCGAACTTACAGCCTGAACTCCTGGACGGATTTACACTAAATTTGGCAAAAAATTAGATGTTGTTATGCAGATTGTGCTTTTTTGTTATTTGGTGCAAATCCGGTCAGTAGTTTTAAAGGAATCTAAGCTAAAAATGATAGATATATCTCTGGGCACGGATATTTTGCGGCGATTTCGCGATGAATCGCAAATGCATGCACCAACGGGAATGCTCCGACTGGCTGGATGCAACTTGAATAGAAAGTTGGGGCCACCATTATATCTTGCGGGACCGGTTCCTGGGGCAGAAATTTGTGTGAAAGCTAACATAAGGGATCAGGGTGGAGATACTCTGGCCCAATGTTGGAGAAATGGGTGTGTTAGTGACAAAAGTTATGTGTCCAAAATTGATTTTTTTTAAAGCTTACTTTATTTGTGACGACGGCACAACTGCCAGCGTGTATCATCGCAGGGACGTCGCGACTACCGACGTCTTTGCGAATATTGGGAAAAAGGTAAAAATATATATATATATTTGTACACACTCGCCGGTCACTGTCACAGACTCATGTACGCACTCATAAACTCACTCAGACACTTATACATCCATTCCAATATCCGCTCAAGCACTTATACATCCAGTCACATACCCACTCAGATACTGATGCACTCACTCACATACCCATTCAGGTACTTATGCACCCACTTACAGACTTACTTGGAGAGTGACGCTCCCATGTACAGACCCACTCAGAGACTCACGCACCCACTTACAGATCCACACGTACACTCACGTATGTTCTTACAGACCCACTGAGACATTCATACACCCACTCACAGATCCACTGAGACACTCATACACTCCCTCACACACCCATTCACACGCCCACTAAGAAACTCATGTATCCACTCAAAGATCCTGTCATTGTTTTTAACTGAGACCTGACTCAATAACGAGTCAGAGCCCGATCTTGTTCAGGCCCTCCCTTCTGGATATCTTATCCAGAGACAAGATCGGGAATCAGGCAAAGGTGGCAGCATCGCCATCATATATTAAACTGGATTAAAATTCTGCACCTCGGTAAGACCTCTATCCGACTGTGAGAACCACTAATTTGCAATCAGGTTCTCACCTACTTGTACTTTCTCAGGCATTCCAATCTATCAGCCCCCGGGTGCCAATGGATATTTCTGTAATTCCCTCCCTGACGTGGTAGCGACTTTAGCCAGCTCACCCTCTAATTTTATATTATAAGGTGATTTTAATCTTCATTTTTTTGACCCCTCGCATTTAGCTGCGTCCAAGTTGGCTAATGACCTTGCAGCATTCCAGCTTAAACAAAAGGTTAATGGTCCCACCCATCAGAAAGGCCATCTACTGGATCCCATCTTTTCCAGTATGGAGGAATTATTGGTAAAGAACCCTATGCCAGTGCCTTTTCTTAATCCTTTTTCCTGGTCACTCCAGTCCCTCTCCCTCCGGCTAGTATGGCCACAAGACAGACACGTTTATGGTCGAAACGTCTGCTGGAACAATGGGCCCTAACTCTGGAGAATACCAAACCGATACCAGAGCTCAGTCCTATTAGTGCTAATGGCAAGTTTAACAGTTGGATCGAGGCATCACTAAATCAGGTCCTCCCAAAAAATTGGATTCTTAATACTGCTGAAGCTAATGAGACAGCATGATACTCCCCTAAGCTCTGTGAGCTTAAACAAACTTGTAAGAAAAAGGAGAGAATATGGAGAAAGGATTATTTCCCTGCTAATAAACTCAAATACAGGGAAGCCATTAAAATCTACAAAGAAGAAATTAAATCCGTATAAGCTTCATATTATGAAGAGAGAATTACCCTGGCATCTAACTATCTGTGCGAAACCTTTAGCATTGCAAAAAAGCTCCTTAAGCCATCCCCTTCCCCTTTGGCCTCTGATGATGCTCCCTCCTGCTGTAATAAATTGGCAGAGTTTTTTCTTGATAAAATCCAAGACATCTATACCTCCTTCCCCCAGGGGGCCGACCAGAATACCCTATTACTACTGGATAGTGTGCCTCAGCCCACTGAGCACTCTTTAGAGGAAATCCCTCCCCTTAACACGGAGCTGCTACGAAGTACTTCAGCTCAGGTAAAATCTGGCTCACTTAGAGACTCAGCACCTCTGACCATCCTGCTCCAAGTTTTTGTTACAGTTTTCCCAGTGATAATGGGGCTAATCAATGCCGAGTTCTTGGCGGGAGTGGTCCCTTCACCATGGAAATGTGCCATGGTGAAGGCGCTGCTAAAAAAAAAAAAAGAGTCCCGACCGGATCTGATGGGGAACTATCGCCCCATTTCACTCTTGCCACGGGTCAGTAAGATTGCTGAGAAGCACGTTAACTCTACCCTTTCTACTTTTCTGGAGTCTCATGGCTTCCTTCACAACTCACAAACTGGATTTCGACCTCAACAAGGTACCGAGACCGCCCTCCTAGCAGTGGTTGAGGAGACTAAGAAAATCTTAGACGGGGAGGCAGCACAGCCATCATTCTTTTGGACCTCAGTGCTACCTTCGACACTGTTAATCAGCTGTTTGGGGTTCAGATTGTCACCTAAGCTGACGACACTCAACTGGTTGTTGCCCTTAATCATTCTGCTAATTCCTCACCAAGCTTAGGCCTTTGCTTGGAGAAGGTCGCAATTTGGATGAAACATTCATATCTGAAATTGAATGGCGAAAAAGAGGGAGTTGATGCTCCCAGGTAACTTCCCACCTTTAACATAGGAGTGCTATGGCCTGTTTTTCTTGGTCCAGCTCCTACGCCTAAGGACCAGATTAAAAGTCTGGGCATCTGGCTAGATGGCAAACTGAACTTTAAGCAGCAAGCCTTGAAAGTGGCAGCCAGCTGCTACGGTATTCTCAGGATGTTGCAAATAATCCTCCCTCTTCTACCTTTCCTTGCCAGAAGACTTATGGCCCAGGAATTGATTTTCTTTCGCCTTGATTATGCAAATGCTCTCTACTCAGGAGCCCCGAGTGCCACCATCATTAAGCTACAGACTGTACAGAACTGCAGATCCCAAACCGTCAATCTGCGAAACCAGCTCTTGCCAGTCTCCACTGGCTCCCCATACAGAAGAGAGTTAAGTTCAAGGCCCTCTGTATTGCACATAAGACACTATCTGGGAAGGGACCTCCTATCAATCAGTGCATTATATAACCTTATTACTCGGAAAGGGGCCTACGATCGGACAACCATCACCTTGCCTTGGTGCCCAGAATCAGAAAGGCGAAAAGTGGAGGCTGCCTGTTTTCTTTCAATGCATCCAGGTTGTGGAATTCTCTCACTTTCCATCTCCATCTTAGATCTGATTATTTGGCTTTCCGGAAATCTCTTAAAACATGGCTCTTTCCTTAATGCTGCTGGCAGTTCTCTATTTTATGTGCTGCTATCAGCCGTGGGATCCCCTCGGGTAGGCATGCGCTTAAGAAATATTTAGTCACATACTTACTTACAAATGTACAAAGGCACTCATGCACCTACACCCAGATTGAGTGAGAGATTTACGCAACCAATCACAGACCAATTGTGACACTGATGCTCCCACTCATAGATGCACTGAGGCAGTCACGCATTTCGTTACAGAAGTATTGATCGACTGATGCATCGTCTCACAGATCCTGTCAAATACTTATACAGAGAATGAGACATTTAGTGATATAGTGATGCATGCAGTCATAGGTTACACTGAAAAAGTTATACACTGTGTTATAGAGATATTAAGGGGGTTGTGCATGCTATTATACAGTTGCTTAGATAATTATGTGTTTAGTGGGTTACACTCCATTTTAGAGTTGTAAGTTTTGAATGTGGTGGTGGCTATTGAATGCCTGCATTTGTTTTGTCATTTTGCAGCATATTTGCGGTGATTGCGGTTACCAAGTTTATCGCTATCCCTGGCGTCACCGCAAAAAACTGAAAATCATTTTAAATGGTTGTTTTAATGCAAACTTCCTACACAAATATGACTTTAAACAGTGCTGTAACAAACCCCTAGCATCTAAAATACTGAAAATGTGTGCATATATGTGTTTTGCACCCCCTAAAAAAGGCACAATCGTCTTGGTTACTGGAATCATTGTGACTCTCCGCATATTCGCAAAAACAGGAAGTAGGGTTCAAACACAGTTTTTGAAAAAATTACTACAAATATATGTGAACAAATATGTTTTTAAAGCAGTGATGTGGTTAGTAATGTGTGTATTGTAATAGAATGAATGTTTTAAGTAAAAACAATTTAATGTGGTTGTGGTCATTGAATGTGTGCTTTTATTTTGCGATTTTGTGATGTGATCGCGATCATTGCGATGTCATCACGAACTTAAAAAAAACCAACATTATTTGACAAGAAAATAAATAACATTTTGGCCTCTTAGGTGGCTCTCATTTAAAAAATGTCTTTATGTGTATTTTTAAGTATGTAAAATACATTTGCTGATCACAGATTCGCCACAGTATATGCGACAAGGCTGTGCTGACTCAAAAAATTCTTAAGAATAAAACCAATTAATGTACTTTATGATAATACCAAATCAGAAAATGAGTGGAATATAATAAAAATATAATACACAATATACCATTATAGAAAGAAACTACGAAAATCTTAGAGGCTCACTGAAATGGATGTTACAATTAAGAAATATAATTTTTAAAAAACCTTAGAAATTTACTGAAAAAAACGAAAGTTACAGGGATGTTATAGTTAGGAATTAGCAGTTAAAAAGCCTTAGAAATTCACTGAAAAAGAACAAAGTTACAGGGACGTTGTAGTTAGTCTGATATTTCACTCGGGCAGAACCAGAGAAATTCAGCAGCTATAGTTAGCTCAGCTAACTATTACTCGCACCCCCGCAATGCACTGCTTATGACTTCACATATTACATCACTCATGACTTGGTCAATGACATCACTCATGACATCACTGATGACATCTCAAATGCTATTACTGATGACATCATCCACAGGATCTCTGACACACCCACTCACACCCCAACATAAACTTTCTTACACCCACTCCAACTTTCACACTATCATTCCCAAAACCATTGACACACCATACCAGTACTTACACCCCACTCACTGATTCATAGGTCCACACACACATCCACTCAGTCACCCATACATCAACTCACTCATGAATACAGCTACCGATATATCCACTCATACACGCATACATCCACTCACATGTGGTTAATCATCCATAGAGCTACTCACACAGTAACCTAATCACATATACAGTTATACACACACCCACTCACTTATTCATACATATACTAACACATACTTACTCACCTATACTTTCAGTGACACAAGCACACTTTTTCAAGAGCTCTCAGCACCTCAAGAAGCCCCAGGCCCCCTGCCGAGGCTGCCTGGCCTCGTGATGGCTGCCCCCTCAAACACTAAGAGCCACAGCCTACCATTAGACAAGTCCTAATAACCTAATAACAGAGGCAAGGGCTCTACATAAGGGGATACCATCGCCCCCTCCACGATCAAAAGAAGATTTTTGAAATTAAAGCATGAGCCCTATGCGGAGCTACTATCCCTCACAGGACCCTGCCTGGCCTTAAGATGGCCGTCACCCGACCATCGGAGTCCCGTGTCTAATTTAAAACAGGCCCAGGACCGACACCGACGACAACCGTTAACTCAACATCTAACTCACTCACCGCTGATCTGCCTTTCTCCCCAACTCCCCTAAACTCCCTTTCAGAGACTTGATCCCCCTTCATACAGAATTCACACTATGGCTCATGACAAGCCAACTCACCCCACCCATTACCTACCTACCCATCTGAAACCTCACAGCCTGAACTCATACACTTTTAACTCCCCCCCACCTTTCTGCTAAAATGAGACAACATTTCAAACAGAAACTAATCCGACAACACAGAGAAACCCTCTTTACAGACATCTACCACTCCTCTTCCAAAGGTCTGATTAAGATGAACCTAATTTTCCACACGGAGAGACCAGAATACTGGATCTCCACTCTCAGAGCACAACTTTACATCGCCAAAACCACATCCACATCACACAGCTGCAAATTAACATCCTTGCTCCCTAATCGCCCGTCAAGAAGAGGGATCACATCCGTGACCATCTACACTAACAGCACTGTCCTCATTCAGGCAAACAGCGAGAACCTTGAAGCTTTTGACTCCCTCTTCCCCACACTACGATCCTCTCTCCCCTACCTGCCTCGACCCACCTCAGCCCAGCTCCCACTACAGCTAATCGGCCCAAACAGGAAACACAATCCACAACACCCCTCCCCACGCCCCCACTGTCCACCTCCCCCGAGTCACCTCACACTGCAGTACCCCTACTAAGCATGCTCTACAGCTCCCTAAGGTAACCACAATTCCACTCCCTAATTGGATCCACCCACCGCAACCTCATGAACGAGCTCCGCCGACAGTGACCCCAAACCTCACTAGTTCCCGCAGAGATCTCAGAAACTCAAATTCATTTCATGACCCAATTCACCCCCTCCCAGGATTACAAAAGGTGACAACACTCCATAAACCCGACCTATATCACACAAGGCGAATCCCCCCAAGATGCCCTCACCCCCTCCAATGACTCTGTGGCGCAGTGACTCGTGTCACTAGAAAACCAGATAGACTTGATCTCCTGGGGATCTCCCGGGGCCTGTCCGAAATCCTCTCCAACCTAAGTAAGGCACGCAGATCCCCCCCCCAATCCCCTCCTTGTGTTCCCCCTACTTCCAACACCAACAGCCACAAGAGTCCTTCCTGGCCCTTAGAATCCCACGAAACTCAGCTTCAGAGACCCCCAAGATTGGACACGGAAGCCTGGCCACAAAAATCCTCAATAAACGCAGTCCTTCTCACTAGGGCTCCGAGACCCACAAATACCGATACCAAACCCCGACCTCAAGACTCACTAGAACAGAAGCAGCTATGTCCGATAATGAAGCAGCCGATCTAGCCTCCTCATATGACACACCTCCCTTTAACCCACCCGAAAAATCCCAAATCCAAGTGATCACGGGTCTCTGACAAGACCTTCCCTGCATAAAACTCCCGAGACCGCCCGTCCTCACCACCCTACCTAGGGCGCCCAAAGAAAAGACCCCCAGCAACAAAGAGCTTTTCACCAACTGCTTGCTCATAAACTGCAGGTCGGCTTCTTTGCATGCAACTGAACTAGCAGAGGCCATCCTCTCGCATGACATAAGCTTTGCGTTCATCACAGAGACCTGGCTCAATGAGCTATCCTCACCATGCTTAGACATGCTTTACCCCCAGGTTTTTCCATCATCAACAAAGACAGAAAAGACCAGCGAGGGGGTGGGGTAGCTATCATCCATAAAGACAACATGGTCATCCCGGAAATAGATTCATGCAATTACAACACATTTGAATGTCTCTAAGCCACCATTAAGACCAAAGATAATGGAACTTTACTCCGCCACCTTCTCTATCATCCTCCAGGCAACACCTCCTCATTCGGGGAACACTTATTTGACCTGATAGCTTATGGTGCACTCGGAGTTGCCAATAATTTAATTCTTGGCGACCTTAACCTGCGGTGGAATGAGACTAAGAACCCGCCAATCCAATCGCTTTCCAGTCTCCTCTGTGACAACAATTTAATCAAGTACTGCACGGAGGAGACGCACCACAAAGGAGCCACATTGGATGCCATCATCGCTCAAAGAAACACAATCACAATCAATCACTTACTCCCCGTCAACTGGTCGGACCACCACATGATCTTATTTCATATCAACCAACTAACTCTCTTTCAAACACCTATGCAAGACCCCCCAAATGGTTGAGAAACTTCTCTCAGATTCCCATGGGAGTCCTTGCAGAGCGGATGAGCTCGCTTCTTCCCGACACCAAAGACCACCTCTCCACAAATGAACTTACTGAGTGCTACAACGCAAAGCTAGTGTCCATGATTGACCAACTAGAGTGGTGGGAGAAGTTTCACTAGCACCTGAATAGGCTGTGTCCTCCTGTTGAAGTCTCAGGGAGATAAAAGACTTCAAGGAAAGATCCATGCGATATCTAAGAAAAGTAAACCTGCCTGAGAGGAGAACTGGAGAAACTATGGGCCAGATGTAGGAAGCCTAATACCGGTCGGTAACGGCCGAAATTACCGAATTTCGGCCGTTACCGACCAGTATTAGGCTTTCCAGATGTAGGGGCCTAAATTAAGGATTCGGTAATTTACCAAATCGGTAATTTAAGGAATACGTAAATTACCGAATTCTTAAATACCGATTCGGTAAATTACCAAATCCTTAATGTAGGGAGCACTCAAATGAGTGCTTTTCCCATTTTAGGATTCGTTATTTACCACCAACTATAAGTTGGTGGTAAATATCGAAAACCCCAAAAGAAGCTATTTTTTGTAAATTATTACAGTGCCATGTGGCAGACATACATGCCCTTATGTGCACCCATACACAAATCTGGGGTGGAACAGGGTGTCAAAGTGACACCCTGCCACCCTTCAATGTGTTCCCCCTTTTAACGAATCGGTATTTACCGATTCGGTAATTCCCATTCATTCCTATGGGCCTCCAGGCCGATTCGGTATTTACTGAATCTTACAGATTCGGTAATACTTACCGAATTAATACCTACATCCCATTTACCGATTCTAAAATACCGAATCGGGAAAATTCGGTATTTTAGAATCGGTAAATCTGGATTACCTACATCTGGCCCTTTGTGAGGAGCACTGCCCCAGAGTTGCATGGGGTCGGACAGCCTGCATGGGTTGCTCCTGCCTGGAGCAGAGAAAGGACTGGACTGTCCTTATACCTTTGGTGTGAAAGAAGTAAGCTTGTGTTGAGCTCTTTATTACAAAATGGGAGGAGCGCTGTGTTCTGCCCCCCCAAATTTCCAGTGGAAGCGAGTGAGGAGCGATTTGATTGCTCACAGAATGTGCAGTGCTGCACTTTCCTCGTGGCCTGTGAGCAATAGGAGGGGAGAGCGGAGTTGAAGGAAGTGCTCTCCCTCTCGCTGGCGGCCTGCCATTCCGGCACATATTCCTTATCTGCGGCTGGGGCTCTGCTAAGTGGCCCGGGCTGCTAAGCACTGCCATTGGATTCAAACTAACCTTGCTGATGAAGGGTGATATCCTGAAACTGGTCCCAGGATGCTTGATTCTGGTCCAGGGAGGACCTGGCTTGACAGTTCGGGCTGGACTGTTCCCATAAGGAACAGGGTAAAGACTGATTTGCATATGGTTGGGACTAAACTGAGGTGGTGTGGTGAACAAAAGAATGATGGATTAAACCCAGATTTTTGTGAGTGGGGGTGAGTGTTGGCATTGTCCAGCATTCCGTCCATCAATTGTTTCTTTTGCATATGTCGCCCTAAGTGGTAAGGGTATGCGCAGACGTGCCTCCTATTCTCACTACACCACTGGATTCAAGCTAGCCTGGCTGATGAAGGGCGATACCCTGAAACCGGTCCCAGGATGCTTGTTTCCGGTCCAGGGAGAACCTGGCTTGGCAGTTCGGGCTGGACTGTTCCCATAAGGAACAGGGTCAAGACTAATTTGCATATGGCTGGGTCCAAATTGTGGTGGTGTGTTGAGCAAAAGAATGATGGATTAAACCCATATCTTTGTTCCTGTGGGTGAATGTTTGCATTGTACAGCATTCCATCCATTAAATGTTTCTTTTGCTAAGCACTGTGGCACTCAGGCGCTGAGGAATCCCAGCCAGGAGTTCCTCTGCATTGCTGAGCCAACGCTGACGACGCCTGAGGGAGGCAAGGCCCAACCACTGGAGGAAGTCTGAGCTGCGCTGGCTCCAACCAGCCACACCCGGATGGGACTGGAGCCTCGCGGGCTCCAATATGCTGCCTCATACCTGAGGAGGATTAAGAGCCTCGCAGGCTCCCACCAGCCGCCTAGGGCCTACAAGTCACCCCGCTCGGAGGAGCGGCGCCTCGTACTACTGAGGCCCGAGGAGGGCTCCAAGCATGGCCGTAGTGCTCCGCCGACATTATACTTTGGCTGCATTTCTTTTCCTGAGCCCCTGATGCTTGTCGTGTGGGGCCGAGCTTCACGGCAAATGTGGCAGCTGCACCGCGCAGTTGCAGGTAGCTGCCTGGTGTTTACTATGTGTGCGGGGGGGACCAAGTGTGGTCTCCGGCCACCCCTGCCTGGGCCCCACAGTTCTTCCTAAATTGCCGTATTCACTGTGGTAGGTGTGCCAGGGGCCTGGTAGCCTACGTTGGGGGACCACGTTGATAGAGGGTGCACTTGCAGCCCAGGATACAAACCCAGGGTGCTTCCGATATTAATCAAGGCATGCATTTTTAAGGTCGGCCTTTTTTGTGAATGGCCGGTAACGTGCCTACAAGGTGGTATTAATACAATGCTCAGTTTTTATGATCTGTGATTCTACAAAGTGATTTGTGATCTATGCTATGCTTATGTCATTTGCCTTATGGCCTGTGCTACTTATGCGTATTTACTTTAGTGCACTATATTCATAACAGTTTGCCATACGGCAAAGTGATTTATATGAGTATGGTCTTTTGTGGTATGCTTAGCGTGCCACTGGTATGTGTGTGTGTTGCACAAATAATATACACATTGCCTCTGGGATAAGCCTGACTGCTCTGTCAATCTACTAAATGGGTGAGCAGGGGCTATCTTGGGTGTGTAACTCTTTACCCTGACTTGAGTGGTTGGTTCTGCCTGGCTTTAGTGCATATCCTAGCCAATCAGAAACACCATTTCTAACAGGCAGTATGGCAGTTAAAGACCAAAATACTTTTTTTCAAAACGTCTTATTATTGAGTTGCAGGAGCTTCACATGTTCTGGTTAATTTCCAATGTCTTGAGTGGCCTTCCTAGTTCTGAATGACCTCAGAGACCTATTGTATGCCATCTTACAAGTAGAGATGGTTTGTTGTCCGGTAGAATAAATGTGCGTTAAAAACATTGACTGCATACATTTTTCAAGACACTGAACACGGTAGTGGGAGAGAAAAATCAGGGTGTTCCAAGAATAAAATGTACATCACCGTTCATCACAATTTTTTTAGGTGGATTTACCGGAAGGCTCTGAAGGCTCTAAAGTGAGGCAGTGTGAACCTGAACAATTTCACTTGATCTACTGTGTAAGATTTGTTCAAAGATTTTGCTAACAACAAAAAAGCTTCACAAAAGAACTCGGTGAAACCACCTGTAAAACATCAAGCACAAGCTGGCTTTTAAGGCAACCCCTGCACTCCATATCAAATTCCCTTCAACCAAAAGAAGGTTCTTATCTAATGCCACTATATTGGCTTTACTTTCAATTTAAAAAAATATATTTTTAAATGCTTGTGAAGAATGTGCTTAAAACAAGCGGGCATATAATCTGTGATTCATTTCAACTGACAATAATGTATGATCTGAAACGAGGTAGGCAGCTGTAATTTACGCCCTAAAGAAATACCACATATTGCTATATATAAATAAACAAGCATTTATTTAAAACTGTATGGTTATGATAAATCTGTGCAATGAGATGTAAATCACATGAGTCAATGTGTTAATACAATTTTTCTTGTCCCATTTTCTAAAGTGGTAAATTGTTAATTTGCCTATTAGAATGTTTGAATCATTCGCTTGTCACTCCCCAGACCAAGGTCTTTGGTGTCCTGCAAGACTTTGGTCTGAAAATGGAGACACTAATACAGAAGGTAACCCAAAACTACTTTTACTGCATCAAACTCCTCAAGAATATAAAAGGATTCCCCTAAGCGAAAGATCAAACCATAATCACACAGGCATTATTTGGAGCCAGAATTGTTTATAGAAACATCCTCAAACTCGGCCTACCTAAAATCAGCTGGCTCATAAGCCAATCAACAATCTAAAAAAAAAACACTAGTGATCCACAAGATCCATCATGTCTACCTCTCAAACTACTTCCAGAAAAATAGCAAGCCATACATCTGTACACCGAATATGAGATTTGTATATCAATACCAAAGTTAAACATTGTAATACAAGAGGACAGACATTCACAGACTATGGAATTCCTTTGCAGTCCATTTTTTAAGTAGACTTCAACTCAGTTTTTTTTAGAAAAAAGGAAAAATCTCAACTCTTCCCATAACAACATCAACATCAACCTATAATCTGATTTCTCATCAGCCTAGATAGCATATACAAATCTTACTTAATATTCCTAAAACAATTTCATATAACTTCTTTGCATACGAGCTCCGAGGCTTGTCTTGCAAAAACGACTGCCTTCTGCTTATGGCAGATTTAATCTACAACAGCGTGAAATAACAAGCACTTGTATTACACTTTAGGGTTTAAGAGCTAGCTAAATAGTATATATATATACATTTTATTTGCATATCCACAACATGTCCGAGAGTAGTTCACTAATATATCTATAGTGTGGTGAAGATGAGTTATTGGCTTTTTCTAAAGGCATAGCACAATCTGGGCAACCGCCTAGGGAGCCACAAACAGAAGTGAACTAGAATACCCTTAAAATCAAGAAAAACATAAAATATTGCCTTGGTGTAGACCAAGTGGCACCACAACATTGACTTTAAAACATCAACCTGCGAGATAAGTATTGTCAAGGTAAGTAGATGTGCAGTTAGAAATGTTAATAGTAAATCAACACCCCACTATGTATGCATATCTTGACAATATTCTGCAAGTCAATATCTTGCAGTCTATGGTGTTGCAGGTAGATAGGTTTGTATTCAATATTTTGACATACAACCACCTGGGCAAGCATTGGTTGGAAAATATCCCTCTGCATAGGGCAGTAAAAACCCTAGCACCAGGAATTACGGGAAAAAAATACTAAGGACCTTATTACGAGTTTGTTGGTCTTTGGCTGGGACCGCCAACGCTGCCAAACCCGAATTGCACCCACCCACCGGATTATGACTTTAATCCAGGGCTGGCAGGTGGGCGGTGCTGCGGCGGTTTTACGGCAGTTAGGCTCATCGGAGAGCCTAATAAGCATACCACCGCCCTGAGAGATACGACATAGTGCATGCCACACCGTGCAGGAACAAGGGTGCAATGCGAGGGGGTTCACAACTTCTGCCCCCTACACGCACCCCCAGGCCCAGATTTAGCCAAGGGCCTCTTAGGGCCCCTTACCTGCATGTCTACCACCCTTTTCATGACAGGGTACCCGCTATGAAAAGGGTAGTGGATATGCAGCTCTTAATATGCTCAGCGGTGCCAGCTTCGGCACTGCCAGCATATCAGGCCCTTTGAAGTCCGCCGCTGTAGCGGGATCGTTGATCCTGGCAGAAACAGAAATTTTGTGGCCGTCCCACGCCACACTCATAATAGGGTGGAAGGGTGTGGTGGTCAGACCGCAACCACAAGTACGGTGGTCCCAGGACTGCTCTCGTAATAAAGCACTAAGACTCAAGTAGGGCTAGATCAAAGCTTTTCTCTCATTTAGCAAGTATGCAGATTGTTCTGCCATGATTAGTTACCAAAAGCATCTCACCTCACACCAAAGAACAACATGCTTTCCATTTCTTTTAAAACTAGAAATATGTAAAGTGCAGGAAGCGTTGACTTCCTTGTTCTGTACGGCAAATGCTTACGTCTGCTTTTCCATTGCCAGTTATATCTATTTTACTCAAAACTGCTTGCCATTAGTCTTCCGGCTCTGGAGCAATAGTGATGTTAAAATCTAAGCATGACACCCTGATGCAATCTGTGTACTCAAAGTTCTTCCTGACTTAATTGCATGATTTTATAATTCTGATACCAGCAAGTATTTCCATTCCAGGGTGATATGTTTTATCTAGGTTCTTACTTCCAATACTTTGTTTTAAAAAAATATATTTTACTTCACTTGAAGAAATTACATTTTACCTCAAATTACAAGAATACTCCTTACTAAACTCAGCATACTTACTGCACCCTGAAACAAACTTTGTTCATTCATTAATTGCCCCTCCATCCAAACTCAGATGTTTAATTCACTTGTCCACTAGCAGTAAAGATCACTAAGTCCAGAGTTAGATGGCTTTTTACCATCAGTCTCTAGGTGGCTTGCACCACACTGTTCATCAACTGGTGCAGTTTTTTGATAGCATTGTTGGGAAGAACTAAATACCATGAATTTGTAAATTCCAATTGTGAAAGAACAGTAGTCATGATCCAGGGGCAGATGCTTTGAGTGTTCAAGTGCAGTGTGATGGTTTGGCTAACAAAAGCTGATGGATGTAAATAATAATAACTTGATCTATGTAGAGACAACTCATTGTGATGCCAACCATTTAGGTCCCCATCCCTGTTCCATTATTGTCAACAACTATTGGACTTGTCCCTCTTTGCAGGGTCAGCCCCAAACGTTTTACCTTTACCCTTCCTATTTGTGCTGAATTTGTTTTATGTGACTTTAGCACTCTGTGCACTTTACCATTGCTAACCAATGATAAAAAGCTTGTGCTCTTGCCCTAAAATATGGTATAATTGGCTTAAAAGGCCCTAGTAAAGTGGTATACCATACACCCAGGTCCTATAAATTAAATGCTACTATTGTCTTGCAGCACCAATTCTGCGACCTACTTAAGGAGCCCCTTCAAACATGTCCCAGGTATGACATTGCAGCCTGAATGTATTTTTACACTGCCAAGTTGACCTGGCAATATAAACCCCTATCAAGCCTTAAACCCACATTTATTTCATATAAGTCACTCCAAGGGAAGCCCTTGGTAGACCACAGGGCCGGGTGCATTGCAATTAAAATGTTGGACATGTACATTTCCTGGTAGTAAAAACCTTCTGAATTCATTTTTCTCTACTGTGAGGCCTCCTCTCCCATGGGATAACCTTGGGTTGCTTTATTACAGTTAATAAGTGCTAACCTTTGATTGGGAACAGGTAAACATTTCATGTTTAGTGTCTAAGAAATAAATCCTCTTTAATGATAAAGTTGACATATTCCTGCCCTAACCATTAGGTGCCTGCAGCCATTAACTGAGTCATATGACCGGAAGATGTGAACAGATGGACTTTGTTTATTCCTCCCATAGAACCACACAATAGAGGAATTAGGTGTATTTGGATGGGTCATCATGTATTGGCTGGTTGGGGAGGCGGTGTTAGGCAGGAACCCACGTTCTACTGAATAGGCTATGGCCTGCTTTCACACAAAGGAATTGTCACCCTTGCATTATTCATGCGCCAAATTAAGCCAGGGCAGGGGAAGCAGGAAAATGTAAGCACTTCAAAGTGAATTCTCTAGAAACTTCTCTTGCTTCTAAGGAGACACTGGATATAAAAATAGGATCCCCAAACCCCCTTTTCAGTGTACTTTTTGAACATGCTAAATGGCTCTCAGAGGACTGCATCCTGCTGTGTGCTTCAGAAGGATGCTTTATTACACCTGGAAGGGATGCTTTGTAGCCTCAAGCCTACCTTGAACCCCCAGAGGCCTGCCTTGCTGTTTGAGGCATTTTCCACTTCTGAACCCAAGACTACCAGAGTGACTCTGAGGGCTAGATGACTGGCCTCCTGATCAGAGCCTCAGGGACAGAAAGAGCTCCAACCATCTTGAACCCGCCTGAGTGAGTCCTAATGCCCTAAGTGGTTTAACTCCAGTCCTAGGCCATTGGTGGTTGTGCTAAAGGTGGCCAGGTAGCCAAAATCCAAAACTTGGGACTTCGAACATCTTTGGTCCCCACTACGTTCTTCTCTGTAGCAGCAAATACTCTTCAACGGCCAATCACCATAGGGATATCTGGCCTCATGGAACACTCATCAGTTAGAACATCCAGCCCCATCCCACTGGAGATTTTCAACTTCTAAAAAATGTGGCTAAGTCCGAACAAAGAAATCATCACCACAACTACATCCAGTGGCTCCCTAGCGATGACGCACCCTCCTCATACACAGTCTGCAGCATTGCCCTGCTGAACGTTGCCATCTCAGAAAATGTTTCTTGGAATTTCTTCTAAGTGTGAAGGTAAGCACCAACTAGGCCCTATATACTTTTTGTATCTTACTCGCCCTCCAACACGGTGTGCCATATAATTTAACTTGACCCAGTCTAGCATGACTTGATGTCCCCGGTTGGCGCTTTGCTCTCTTAGCTGCTAGTTTTTACCTTAATCTTCAAAAAACCATAACTCTGGTTCTGTAAATTGTATTTTTGTTGTTTTTGGGTCAAATAATTTACTAAAATTGACCCTGTATTTCTAAATTGGTGTGTGATTTGTTTTCTGTTGTGTTTTCACTTTACTACTGTTTGTGGACTGCCTAAATACTTTACACATTGCCTCTCAGTTAAACTTGACTGCTTTGTACCAGGCTATTAGAAGGTTGATCACAGGTTAATTTAGTGACTTTTGTGGTTGTGGCTGTTGCTTGAGCAGAGTTAACAACCCACTTAACCAACAACCCAATTTCGCACAACAAATGAATGCTACCTGTGAACATCTGTAAACTTTAGATGATAGCTCTTGATCATGCTAGCTAGTGGCATCACCCAGATGATGATGATGATTCGCATGATGAGCATTGGCACCTGGGGTACTCCACGAATTAAGCCTGCCAGATTTGAAAATCATCAGCGGAGTTTGACATATTTTCTTGAACTTGGCTAATCATCTGAGTTGCTCTGAAGCAAATAATGTCTCACAGTGGCGAACCCACAATAATTCACTAAGGGCCTTAATTAAAGTTTGGCGGACAGGATACTCGGTGAAAACATGACATATACCTTTTCCGCTGTAATAGAAGTACCATAGGCTCTAATATGATTGTAATACGGCAGACGGGACACAGTTTGTGACAGAGGGCCTGATTTAGATCTTTGGTGGGATCGTGACTAAGTGGGTTTTAAAACTGGGGGTCTCTAGTTGGCAGAGGTAGGTACCACTGTCCAAATAGGGACCCTTGCTTCTAGTCAGGGTAAGGAGGAAACACTAATTAGATAACCTCTGCTCACCCCAGTGGTAGCTTGGCACAAGCAGTCAGGCTGATCCAAAAGCAATGTGTAAAGTATTTGTACCAACACTCACAGTAACACAGTGAAAACACCACAAACTGACTCCACAACAGTTTAGAAAAATAAACGTATTTAATCTAAACTACACAAGACCGAAACGACAAAAATCCAACATACACAGTTCAAGAATATGGTTGCGAAAGATTCTTAAAGTTGCGATAATATAATCCACAGTTGCGTGAAAAGTTCACAGTTGCGTCAGGTTTTGCCAACAGTACCTTTAAATGCGACAAAGTTCCAAAGCAGAAGCTGGTGCGGTGAAAAACAAGCGATGCGTTGCTCCTGAGACCATGGGGAGGCGTTGGCGACAGTCCTGCTGCAGCAGCGGGCATGTTGGGGCGAATCCGGTCTTTATGGGGAGGAAGGCGATGACTTGTATGGATTCCGGTGCGTAGGTTCCATAGGAAGTTTGTTCTCGCAAAGGCACGATGTGATGATCTGTAGGGGCTGTGAAGATCTGGCGACGATGCGTGATCCAGCGGCGATCTTCCTCTCGCAGCTCCTCGATGCGATGGCTCTGCGACGATGTTCGCAGCTACGTGATGCGGTCCGCAAGCAGGCCGTGCGGCGATCTCACCCAGCGATGACAGGCTCTGCGACGATGCTCGCAGCGATGATGATCTTCCCGCAAACGAAGGATGCGACGTCTCTGGCAGCGGCAACAGGCGCTGCGACGATCTCGGCCTTCCTAGTGGTGGGAATTTCCTCGCGCTGTCGGGGATGCGCTCCGTAAGCAAGCGATGCAATAACTTTTCTGTAGCAAAGTCTCTCAAATCTTCATTTCCAGCTTCCCAGCACAGGTACAGCTTCCAGAGGCACCACAACAGGCCCAAGCACTCTAGGAAGGACAGAGCTCTCCCAGCAGAGCTCAGGGAAGCTGGGGGTGAAGTCCTTTTGTTCCTGGGACTTCAAAACAGGGAGCCAACTCACAACAGGCCCTTGGAGATTCCTTCAAGTAAGGGGACAAATCAACAACAAAGTCCTTCCCCTCTCCTAGGCAGCAAAGCAACTGCAGGTTAGTCCAGCATCACACAGCAGGGCAGTCCTTCTTCTTCAGTCTTCCAGCTTTCTCCTTGGCAGAGGTTCTTTCTTGTTTCCAGGATGATCTAATTTTCTGGAGTCAAGGGTCCTGTACTTATACCCCTAAAAGTCTTTGATCCCTTTGTGCAGGAGGGCTCTGAGCCAGGTCTGAACCAGTTCTGGGTGTTCCTTGAGCACTTTGTTTTCCTGGCCTCTCCCTTCCATTCAGGGAGAGGGGCAGGGTCGTCAGCCGCCCAGCAGGAGGTGGAGCCAGTATTGTGGAAGGCAGTCACAGCCCTATTCAGCCCCAGGTGCTATCCCCTCCCACCACTCAAGATGCACATGCAGTCATTCAGCCTAGGGCTGACCCAGCCAGCCTCCTGGGGGCTCCCAGCCCCTGTCACTCTCAAACCAGACAGCCAATTCACAAACAGGCCAAGGCACACAGAACGGTCAGACAAGAGAACAGCAACTTTCTAAAAGTGCTGTTCTCAAACACAGGATTTAAAAACAACCTTTCCTAAAAGATATCTTATTAAATTCTGAGTTCATGGAAACCAGACTTTTATGTCCTATCTTGCTCCTATGGCAAGATATGCTGGTAGCCACTGTAGCCAGCATCCCCCATGATAGCCTATAGGGCAAGATAACCTTACAATACTGAAAAATGAAAATGGCTGTAATTCACTACCAGAGCATGTCACCTGCACAAGTACATGCTCTACCTTTCACATACACTGCACCCTGCCTAAGGGGGTACCTTGGGCCTTCCATAGGGGTGACCAATGTGTACAGAAAGGGAAGGGTTAGGCCTGGCCAGTGGGGACACTGACCAGGAGGACATGGCAGTTCACAGACTGCACACAGGCACTGCGGCGGCAGGGCTGGGACACCATTTTAGGGCTACTCATGTGGGTGGCACAATCAGT
The DNA here is from genome assembly GCF_964261635.1 of Lissotriton helveticus. Classification (NCBI taxonomy): domain Eukaryota; kingdom Metazoa; phylum Chordata; class Amphibia; order Caudata; family Salamandridae; genus Lissotriton; species Lissotriton helveticus. Next base: position 279,246,771 of record NC_136063.1, on the reverse strand, counting down.
GCTGCAGGCCCACTAGTAGCATTTGTTATCACCAGCCCTGGCACACTCAGTGCACTTTACTCTGGACTTCTTGGTGACACAAAATGCCTATCATGGATAACCAATCACAATATCAATCTACACAGGGAGCACTTGCACTTCGACACTGAACAGCAGTGGCAAAGTGCCCCAAGCATCTAAACCAGCAAAAACGAAATCCAGCACAGCATCAAAAAAACTGGAGGTAGAGGCAAAAAGATAGGGGGAAACCACGCCAAAGATGCCTGGTCTAAAAGTGGGCTTTTTTGGCAGTCTTCCCGCCCGATTGCTGGAGTTCATTAGGTGAGAAGACTGCGGCAGCCTGGCCATCTCCGCCATGACTACGCTCCCCGCACCTTTTGGCGAGGTGGGCTGCAGCAGGCGGTGGTGGAACTCCAGCAAAGATTCCTGCTATTGGATTTTGGTTCTGGCTTGTTTCTAAGGGAATTATTGCAGGAATCCCTCCTACTTCAAGTGGGCTGAAATGGACGAAAAGGGGAAAAAAACTCACCTTTTTTGGGGGTACAAGCTGCAGTTTCCTCCTCTTCAACTTCGTCCAGGTCCTCTCTGTCCTGGCGCACCTTGATTACGATGGACCAACACCCATTTCGACTCACTCGAAGGTAAATGTAGATGGTGCGTGCTGATATACAGTGCATGGTGTGTGTATGTTGGTGGGGTGCAGTGCAGAATGTACAACATTGGGTCAATACACATAACCTAAATACACATATCGACCCATACACAACATATCTGTGTTATATGTAAAAAAGCAAAATGTCACTTACTCGTCTCCCCAACACTACAGTCGCCCTCGTCTTCACCATAACAGAGCACCATGAGCCTAACGGGAACATCCAGATTGACTTGGCGGGACCCTGCAGTCAGGACAGCAATGGAGGGAGGGTCACCAGCACAGAAGACTGCTGCTGCAGTGGTCTTCTGTGTATCATGTATACAGATAAATATGGCACATGGTACTCTGTCAAACTGATGGAGTACTGGAGCCTGTCACTGCAGCGGGCTGGCAGTTAGGCAGCCAACATCTAAATCAGGCCCATGGTATCTAAAACACCAAACCATAAGTAAAGCCCTAAATCTATATGAAAAGAGTAAATTTGTTCCTTGGCATGGTGTGAAAAGCAAAATAATTTGTATCAAATAGACTTTGCTCTTCAACAGCTCCAAATAATGTTTAAACATATATCTTTAATCATTCAACTGATCTCAGTCTCAACTTTCCACTCTCCTTCAAGTTGTGTTATCCAGAACAAGAGAGACCTCACCTTTTGAGTTCCAAGAAGGCAGCTGCTAAACAGTTTGAAGTGCATCTCAGAGTTCACAACCATCACCAATATTATCATTACTGCACTGAAACTGCTATGATTTGTGTAGTAAGAAAAAGTTCTACAGTTCACTTGGCTTTTGTTTTTTTAATCTAGTTGTGGTTCCCAAAAGGTTTGATCACCTGGCAATACATTCGATTCTTAATTTTTGCATAGACTGCTCAGTTAGAAAGGAGGGGCTTAAAGGGGCATATTATCAAGGGGGTTTATCGCCAAGAAAGCGGAGATAAAATTATCTCCCTATTACGTAGCTGTCGCTAACACCAGTTAGCGACAGCTACTAGGAGATAGCGACCATCTTGGGCCCCACTTTGCATGTCAGAGAAATTTATCACTAATGACATGCAAAGTTGGCGTGCCAAGATGTTAGCGACATCGCTATCTCCTATTACCAACTTTTGGAGATATTCGCGCTAAGCGCGAATATATCCAAAAGCTAACACCTGCCCTGAGCAGTTCTTAGCCATGTTATCCAATGGGAGGTGGATAACATGGCTAAGAGCCTTCGCTCGGTAATGCATGAATATCGCGGACTTTTCAGCGATATTCATGCATTGCGGCCGATTTTTATCGCATTTGCGATAAACCTTGGTAATACCAAGGTTTATCTGCGATAAAAATCTCCGCAGGTCGGCGATACATTTTTGTCTCTAACCAAGCAATAGCGATAATTATCGCTATTGCTTGGTAATATGCCCCAAAGTAGGTGAGGTAGATCTAGAGTAATGAGAGGTCAGAGGAGTAACGGAGGGGGATTAGAAAGAGGAAGAGATGAAGAAACTGTGGCCAGAGGATAGGGGGCATAGAGACATAGTTGGTGATGAGAGGAAAAGGTTTTCATCCTCGCAGTTGAAAACTCTTGGCCTAGAAGTGTGGTGAGAGCCTGTGAACCTGTGGAGTAGAAAGAACTGACAGGGAATTTACAGCAGGCTATTGCACAAAAAGGATCAGCATGGACACTGTAAATACCATCCAGAGACCCTAATAGAGATGTTTTGGTGGCACCAACTTTGGATCTCAGAAGTCATGACATCACACAATATTGCTTTTCTGCAATTCTTTATTGAGGATCAATGACACAATATTTTGGTAAACAATAAAGTTGACAAAAATATTTCGTAAAAAATATTGTTTACTGCAATATTGTATTCTCATACTAATAATGGAAATGACAAAAATATAGAGAAAAAAATATTACGGACATTAATATACAAAATCTTGTTTTTCTAATATAAACATAGTTTAAAGTTGCAAACGTAAAATCAATCAATCAATCAATCAGTATTTGTTAAGCGCGATTACTCACCTATGAGGGTCTCTAGGCACTGAGGGTGTGGGAGGGGCCTGCAGGTCCTGATTGGTGCTGAGGTCCAGTTGAAGAGCCAGGTCTTGAAATTTTTCCTGAATTGAGTCAGCAACTGTGATAGCCTGAGGTGTAGAGGCAGGGTGTTCCAGATTTTGGCAGCAAGGTAGGAGAAGGACATTCCTAACGCCCTTGTCTTTTGGATCCGAGGGATGGTGGCAAGGGTCAGTTCAGTGGAGGTGTCCGGTGGGTACGTGGAATGAGAGGTGGTGGTTCAGGTATGCTAGTCCGGCATTGTGGAGGCCTTTGTAGGCATGAATGAGGAGCTTGAACATGACTCTTTTGTCGACTGGGAGCCGGTGGAGTTCTTGCAGGTGTTCGGAGATGTGGCTGTAGCGTGGGATGTTGAGGACCAGTCTGGCTGTGGTGTTCTGAACGTTCTGTAGTTTCCTGAGGAGTTTATGGGTGATGCCTGCATAGAATGTGTTGTTGTAGTTGCTGATGAGTGCGTGAGTGACCGCCTCTCTAGCCTCAATGGGAATCCATCTGAAGGTTTTTCGAGGCAGGCGAAGAGTGTGGAAGCATGACAAGGAAACAGCGTTGAACTGGTGGAGCATTGTGAGCGAGGAGTCCAGTATGATGCCAAGGTTTCGTGCGTGGTCTGTGGGTGTGGGGGGTTCCTAAGGTGACGGGCCACCAGTTGTCTTCCCAAGTGGAGCTGTTGGGCCCTATAATGAGGGCTTTGGTCTTGTCTGAGTTGAGCTTGAGGCAGCTGTCTCTCATCCAGGTAGCAACGGCCTTCATCCCATCATGGAAGTTGTTACTGGCGATTGGGGGGCTCGTTGGTGAGGGAGAGGATCAGCTGGGTGTTATTGGCATAGGAGGCGATGTTGATTCAATGGCTCCGGACTATGGCTGTGAATGGGGCATGTAGCCCTTGGGGACTCCGCAGCCCATCACCGTGGGTTCTGAGAGGAATGGTAGTAGTCTGATTTTCTGTGTTCTACAGGTGAGGAAGGAACGGATCCAGTCCAGTGCTTTGTAGAGGATGCCAGCGTTGGGGAGTCGTGTGCTTAGGGTGCAGTGGGAGATGGTGTCAAAGGTGGCTGAGTGGTCCATGAAGATGAGAGCTGCTGTTTCTACCCGGTCAAGGAGGAGGCGGATGTCATTGGTGGTGGTGAGGAGGGTGGTCTTGGTGCTGTGGTTGCTTCGGAAGCTGGATTGTGAGGAGTCCAGCAGGTGATTGGCTACGATGACCTTTGGCAGACAGTTTCTTCAGCAGGGGGTTTATCCCTGCATATTTCCAGTCATCAGAGAAGGTGGCGTCTCAATGGAGCAGTTGATGGTGCGGTGTAATGAAATGAATGAAATGAAATGAAAAAAGTATTTATACAGCGCGATTGCTGCCCGAAGGCGTCCAAGCGCTAAATGAAAAATATATTTGCTGCAACAAAAGAGGGAGGGAAAAAGCAGGGGGGGTGCTTACAGATGGGCGGAGAACAAAAGAGTCTTTAATTGTTTTCGAAACGAAAGAAGATTGGGGTCGGACCTAAGCTTCAGGGGGAGGGAGTTCCAATGTTTGGCAGCATTAAAGGAGAACATCCTACCACCTGCTCTCGATCTCCTAATTCTAGGAACCACAGCTAGAAAGGACTGACTAGATCTAAGATTTCTAGAAGGATGATATTGGGTAATCAGTTGGTGGTTGATTGCTGGGCCCGAGCCCCAAAAAGATTGGTGGGCGATGCACATCGCCTTAAAGATGATTCTCTGTCGTACAGGCAGCCAATGTAATTTAATCAGCCCTGGTTTGGCAGATTGCCTGCGAGGCAGCTGGAGCAGGGTTCGGGCGCTGCAGTTCTGCACAATCTGCAGCTTACGTAAAGTATAATCCGGGGCACCGAGGTACAGCGCGTTATTACAGTCCAAGCGAGATTGAATAAGGCCCTGGACGGCTACCTGTTTGGCCTCCATTGGCAAGAGGGGGAGAACTCTCCTCAACGTCCGGAGGAGGCCAAAACAGGTTGCAGAGAGTTTTGTTGCCTGGATGTTGAAGGAGAGAGCCCTATCCAGCCAGACACCCAAACTCTTTATGGTGTCCTTTGGAGGAGGGGGGCTGCCTAGGCAGGAGGGCCAGAGCGAGTTGAAATGTGCTGGAGAGGAGGGACCCAGGAGCATCAGCTCCGTCTTGTCTCCATTGAGTTTTAAAGAGGATGCTGTCATCCATCCCTTAACTGCTTCCAAGCAACTCCGTAGTCTCGATGGAACAGATTGATCATCCTCCTGCAACAGAGAAACCACTAGCTGGGTGTCGTCTGCATATGATATAATTTTGATGCCAAACGGACGGACAACTACAGCTAGTGGTTTCATATAGATGTTAAAGAGCGCAGGGCTTAACGAGGAGCCCTGCGGAACTCCACAATTAAGAGGCCTACTGGTTGAGACAGCATCTCCCTCGAAAATCTGAAAAGACCGAGAGCTCAGGAATGATCGTATCCATTGTAGTGCCCCACCTGTTATTCCTACATCGGCTAGACGGTCCAGCAGGGTGGTGTGGCTGACCGTATCGAAGGCGGCACTGAGGTCAAGGAGGATCACTGCCACTGATCCCCCCTGATCCAGCGTCCTTCGGGTTTCCTCTGTAACCGCTAACAAGGCGGTTTCTGTTCCATGCTTAGGTCGAAAGCCAGTTTGGGTGGCATCCAACAGATGGTTCTTCTCGAGAAACTCCGTCACATGGATATTGACGTGCTTCTCGAGAATTTTGCTCACCCAAGGGAGCAGAGAGATGGGGCGATAGTTCCCATGATCCTCGGGATCGAGGTTGTTTTTTTTTAGCAGGGCCCGGACCTTGGCCTTCTTCCAGGCTGGCGAAACTGTACATGAAGTAATAGAGGAATTTAACAGATTCAAAATGATGGGAAACACCACTCGTCGAGCTAGTAGTATTATTTCCGGTGGGGCTGGGTCACTTGGTGATCCTGATTTAACTTGGAGAGCTAATTGTTCCAGTTGACTGTGATCTAACAACTAATGCAGGGCCGAAGGAGGTGGCGGCACTGTGGAAGATGTAGTGCAGTCCGGGTTCCGAGGGTGCTCTGGAGTGAATCCTCTCCATAGTCTTGGGAGTGTGAGCCGTGGTGAGCGTGGTCCAGTTGAGCAGGATATGTTAGGGGGCGGCGTTGTCACATGTGGTGGGTGGGTCTTGGGTGTCAAAGCTGTCATAGATCATCTTGACCTTGCAGTGGAAGTAGGTGCTGAGTTTGTTGCAGAGGTCTTGGGAGGGTGGGACCTCTGTGATCTTGCTGTTGGGTCTGGTGAACTCCTTAATGATGGCGAAGACTTCTCTGCTGTTGTGTGCATTGATGTTTATTCTGTCTTGAAGGTGGTGTGAGGTCACTGCGGCTTTGAAGGCTTCATTGGTTTCCGGGGTTTTGTTGTTCCGCCATCTCTTTTTGAACTGTGTACAGGTGCGTCTGGACTCACAGAGGGTAGCAGTGAACCAACAGGCTCTCTTTGATTGTTGCTTGCCGGGTGCTTTCTTGAGGGGCGCCAGTGCATCGGAGCACTTGGTGATCCATCGGTGAAGGTTGTGTTCTTGGCATCTGTGAGTGTCGGAGGTGTGGCTGTGCTGAGGGTGGTGCTGAGGTGTCAGTCAGTGACCTTGTTCCAGTTACGGACGGGGGTAGCTGCAGTGGTGTACAGTGGGTCTCCTGAGGGTGAAATGAACACAGTGGTGGACGGTCCAGAGGAGTTTGGAGGTGTGGCTGTAGGTGATGTTTTCACTGGTGGAGAACATAGCATTGAGCGTGTGTGTCCCTGCATGGGTCAGCGAGCTGACTAGCTGTTTGAGTCCGATGTTGGCGAGGTTCTCCAGAAGATTTGCAGTGTTCTGGTCATTGGGGTTATCCAGGTGGAAGTTGAGGTCACCGAGTAGGATGGAATCCATAGGTGCAAGAGTCTGGGGTGCGATGAAGTAGATGATGTTGTCGGTGAAGGGTAGGTGGGGGCCAGGCAGTCTGTAGACGAAGGTGCCATGGAGGGTGTGTTAGGTTTGGTCTGGAGATGTTCCATAGTTGTTAATGGGTTGTCCGAGTGGGTGGTCCGGCGGAGGGAGTTCGTGTGGACAATGTTAATGCCTCCTCATGGTCGGTCCGTTTGGACTTTGCTAGTGATCTTATAGTCATTGGGGATGACGGTGACAATGTCTGGGCCTGAGCTGGGATTCATCCAGGTTTCTGTGAGGAAAGCAATGTCAGGGAATATGGAGTCGAGGAGGTCCCAGATCCCAGATGAGATGTCATCAGTGATGTCATGAGTGATATCACTGACCATGTCATGAGTGATGTAATATGTGACGTCATCAGCAGTGCATTGCGGGCGCGTGAGTTATAGTTAGCTGAACTAACTATAACAGGGGAATTTCAATGATTTTGTATGAGAGAAATGTCCAGCTAACCATAACGCCCCTGAAACCTATGGTGTTTTCAGTGAATTTCTAAGGTTTTTTAAATGCTAATTCCTAACTATAACGCGCCTAAAACCTATGGTTTTTTCAGTGAATTTCGAAGGTTTTTTAAAAGAGAATTCCTTAGAATAACCTGCTTGAAACCTATGGTTTTTTCAGTGAATTTGTAAATGATAATTCCTATTTATAATGTCCAATAAGCTTATCTGTTTTGTTCTATCTTTTTTATTTATCATCCCATTCTCAACGTAGTGAAAACTGCAAATATTACCACTCTTCAATTTATTCCTTCCTCCAAGAAAATCACTACAAACCAGAACCACAACTAACGTTAATAATATACAAACTAGGCATTTTCGTAGAAAAAATAAATAAATTACCACTTCCCAAACTTTCAAAAACTAACCAAATCTACAATGCTATCCAAAATAAAAGGTAATAGTTCCATTTACCACTAACAAATTAATATCAACATTTAACTAGTGTAAGGATGTCAACTATGTAAATTACTGTGTAAATTACATCCAACTCACACCCATATCTAAAGACAAATATGTAATAGAGGCACTAATTATACACTTCCAACACCCAACAAAATAACAACACTTAGATCCACCACCAAAAGAACAACCCCTCCTGACCGCTCCCTCTCTACTACCTCGGATGCAGCGCAAAACAGGACAACAGGCCTTCCCGAAATAATATATCCCCTCAACAGCACACTAGCTCAATGTTCAGAGTTGTGGCAATCAACTATGTGTAAGGGAAAATCTCACACATCAACAATAATGTACATACTGCTAATACTACCGATGATATGCTATACACAACACACTATAGAAACTAAAAACTGTTCCGTGTGTAGATATGCTATAGATACGTGTAGTGTACTGCACAGTGGACGCAACCATATTATCTCAGACACTGGGAAATATTTTGGTCATATAGCTGTGTTGTCTCCCCTCCTCCCTTGAAGCAGAAGCGGAGTGGGCTACTCCAACGTGTGCAACGTCAGCGTAAGACTATAAATAATTAGCCTACGCCTTGGGCGTGGTTCACTTCTGCAAAGAGAAGAGACTCAGCCACAGCGAAGGTCCGCACCCTGCCATGTGGCTACCGCCATGACCACGTGCCTCATCGATACAGGCCCATTCCGAACTCTACACCACAGCACCGCAGACTTATGTCTGTATCGACTACTGCCTTCGATCTTCACTGCGCACAGCAGGGTTCACAACTTGAATTCAGCTTTGAATCTGCGCTACGGACAGCATTGAATCCAGCCTTGCTTTATTTAAGGTAGAGACAATTGTACTCTATGTCTTCCGATTTTGTAAAGGATGTGACAAAAAGCATTCATCTATATCGGTGCTGGCTACAGCCTTCGATCTACTCTGCGGACAGCAGGGTCCACAACTTGAATTCTGCTTTGCATCAACACTATGGACAGCATTGAAATTAGCCTTGATTTATGTAACACAGAGACAATTTTGTTAAATGATGCAACAAAAAACATGCCTCAATGTCTGTACTGATTAATCAACCCAAAACTATATCAGCAATTTACATGAGCACCGTATTTACAGTAGATTTTCAGGCACACGTAGAAAATGTCATTACTCTACAATAACAGGATGTGGACGCAATTCCAAGCCTCGAACACTGATTTCCAGTACCAAGTTCGACAGTGTACCTGAATGACCACATACATATATATATTAGCTGCCCTTCATGTGCCAAAAACTGCAACTTAAACCTTTCACATCCCTGTATTACTACAGCTACAACACTCCACTGAATGTACAACAAACATTCATAATCACAGAAATGCATCATGTCCACCATCTTTTATGTGTGCAACTATGAATGAATATAAAGTCAGTGATACCCGTACACATTTATACCAAATGGGAGTTCCATGGTGACTCATAGTGACGTGGATGTCGCAGTACAGAAAGGAAAGAAATACAACAGCGCTAATACAACAATTAGGCAATAGGGTAAAAGATATGGTAGAGTAATATAACGGAAGGTACAACACAGTGATACCTCGTACCTTTCATATTCGCCATGTTGTGGAAATTTACAGACATAATGATGCATTTGCGTTTAAGACCCGGGTGACATCAGCACTACAAAACGGACACCCAATTCACTTGATTGTTCATATAACTCACAATGGAACCACGCCCATAGCTCCGGAATCATGGTTCAGATTCTCACGCAGCACTGACATACGTCACACCAGCCCACTTCGCCTACGCTTCCAGGAAAAAAAAGCAACATTGCCCATATTCCCATTGTACTGATTTCTTAGTTCCAGGTCTAGTTGTCAAAACAGCACACACACACTCCCTCATGGCTGGTATACACCCACACCACACCGATCTAGCACATGCGTCACTACACATGTGACCCTACCAATAAAAAAGACGGTGCACACGTGCTATACGCCATTTTAGAGTTGCTCCCATCGCACGCATTCTGATGGTCCATCCTAGTGGTTCAGACGCCTCATGTAGGCCCGAAACACCGAGTACAAGGGCCCACCACTACGTGCCTGGCCTCTTTGGTCACTGAGTTAGTGGTACCACAAGGACTGAGCGGGTGAGGAACCTGCGATGATGATGGGAGCACGAGTATGTCGTTAGCCATACCGATATCAAGACTCGGCACCATATATCAGATTTCTTGGTGACAGAGCGTGTCCTGTCCACGAAAAGGTGAGCAGTGAGGCCTTGGTGAGAGTTAATGGGGTGCAGCAGACTGGATACAAAAAAGAGAGGCAGTGATTTAGGCGTACGCAGTCCTATATACCGTATCTTATTGCATTTAATTTTTTTTCCAAAAGCAGGAACGTTTTTATAATCGGTCAAATGTCCGGTATATAAACTGTACAAATTGTTGTTTTTAAATGCGAGAGGGAAGGTGTGTGAAAGGGCGATGTAATTCTACTCCACATTAAGATAGTAACAAATACCAATCATAACATCTTTCCTTTACTATCTTTTAGATATAGAGCTTCAGGGTGCATTATGTCCCGGCACATGGTGAAAAACACACTGGTGACAGAAAGGTGAGCTGTGAAAATTCTTTGCAGTCACTCTCTCACTTCCTCTCTCCTTTGATAAACAAATGACACACAATGGTAACTTCCTTTTTAACTTACAGGTTGTGTTTCACAAATTGGATTTATCGCCCCAAACACCAACCAAAGCTCTACGTTTGTGCATTCTGCGATGATGCGTGGCCATCGTAAAAACGTTTGAAAAGGCTGCTTCGACACGTGGTGCACCCTCTTTGAATCACGCCAATGGCACAAGGTGAGCAAAGAAGCTTGTTTCCGAAACAACGACAAGTCATCTCTGGACGGAGAGAGTGGGTAGTGTGCAGCAGCTTCACTGCGTAGGAATGTACAATTACCTCCGAGCTGTGAGAATAGATAGGTTACAACAGTCTGAGGGGCAGATTAACAAGCCCCTTGCGCCACTTTGGTGTCACTTTTAACATGGAAAAAGTGGCGCAAGGAGCTTGTAAATCTGCCTCTGACTTACCAAGAAAAACACTCACCTCCGGACTCTGCGAGTCAATGGGGTGCAACAGTCTAGGTACGCAATATTGAGAACTCACCGCTATGCAGTGGGAGTGTCTGGGATATACTACTTTGGAAGAAAAACAGCGCACAGACACCTCCTTACAGTGGAACTTGATGAAATACATTATCCTGAGTGTACAAATAAATAAAGCAAAAATATACGTGTGCAGTTGTATGTACTATGCTATTACTAACTCTATATACTATCTTTCAGATCACTAAACTGGAGGGTGCACTATGAACCAGCACGTGCTTGGACACACAATGGAGGCAAAAGGTGAGCTATGAGTATTTTCTCCAGTATTAACAGCTCCATCTATAACCTTCTCTCTCACACAGTTTTAATGTTGTTTTTTTCTCTCTTTCTCTCTCTCACTCACATCATTTTTATTTCTCTTTAAAAGTTATGGACGCTGCTGTCCACTCTGCCGTGTACAACCAAAGCTGAGTTCAAGTTGTGAACTCTGTTGGTCACAGTGTTTACACAAGGTAAGCAGAGCGGCCTAGATATACAATGCCTCCGATTAAATGCATTATAACTAAAAGAGCTTATTTACAAGCCCCTTGCACCACTTTTGTGTCACTTTCAACATGGGAAAAGTAACACAAAAGTACACTTTAACGCCTGCAAACTACAACAAAAATGCCGAAAATGGACTTCAAAATCCTTTGTTATCTTACCGGAAGATTTTGTCAACATTGCTGTTTCCTATACAAGACTGAGAGCCACCCCTCGGGGCTATAAAATAAATGGCTGTGGGGGGTTCCAAGGCCCCCCTGCAAAATTAGAAGTGTGGGGACCTCAACGACCCCCTTCAAGCCCCGGAATCACCACCCCCGGGGATTTGTGTATGGTGGGAGGCAGACTGCGTGGCCCTCCGCCTGGAGCCCTCGAAGGCCCTGGGGAGGGCTTCTACCTGCTGGATTGCGGTGCCGCTCGTGTGCTGCGTCGCCTGAGGGCATGGTGTTTTTTAATTAATACGCGGCGGCCCTGCACCATCCCTAATGCTGGGGGTCACGGGACTTTGAATCACGGAAGCCTGATGTGAAGTGGTACCAAGGGATTAATGGACACATAGTATTCTGGGGTCGATACAGGGCTGTATATTTTTCAGCTGTGGCGCACCCATCCAGGGAATCAACACTTACTACAAATCCCACAATGCAGCGTTCACACTCATTTGAGTTTTTTTCAATTAACAATGGGAGTATTGAGCGCCAAGGACAGTCGAGCCTCTGATGACGAGCAAACGGCTCAGAAAAGCGTCAGGCGAAGAACGACTGAGAGCTTGCTCCGGCATACTGATGTGTCTTCTACCCGCTGGATTGTGGTGCCGCTCGTGTGCTGCTTTGCCTGAGAGCATAGGGTTTTTCAAATAATACACGGTGGCCCTGCCGCGGAGGCATGCACCACCCTGAGTGCTGGGGGTCACGGGACTTTGAATCACACAAGCCTGATGTGAAGCGGTACCAAGGGAATAATGGACACATAGTATTCTGAGGCCCATACAGGGCTGTATATTTTTCAGCTGTGGCGCCCCCATCCAGGGAATCAACACTTACTACAAATAGATATATATATCACCAGTCGATTTGGGCTTCTTGGAGTCGACCGCTGTTTGGAGTAAGGAGCATGGTATTGCTACATTGATTAGCCCCCGGGGAAGTTTCCGGAAAGAGGAAGAGAGGATGACAGCATCGTGGGAGGCGGCATCTCGATGCGAGGAGGTCTTTGGGCATTCAGTGTGGGGTTGCTGCTCTTCCCTGACTCGAAATGCCTCACTCATTAAACCGGGGGATACCTGGTGACTGGGCATCATTAAGCCAATTCTGAAATGATGAGGTTTGCTTTGGCTTATGGATTTTTGCACAACGATCTCCCCCGACCCTGCTCAGTGACAGCCAAAATGCGTCTCTCTGTGTTGCTGGGTGGGAGGAGGCCCTTTAGAATAAAAATGCCTTGAAACTCAGCATTCTTCGTGTGTGTGCTCTCTTCCGTGTGGAGTAGGGTTTGTTTATATAGATATATCGCGATGTTCAGCCTGAATCAAAGTCTGTAGTGCTGTGTGTCCTCGTTGGATCAGTGGGACGGAGACGGCGGAGTATATATACACGGACCCAATTTAGTGCACGGAATAGTCTTTATTTAGTTGCTTTCCTGTCGGCCATTGCGCGTTTCGGCACCGGAGTGCCTTGATCACATGACACGTGAGTCAGTCATCTGACTGCTTTTGTACCAACACTTTTTTTTCCCTTTTTTTTTTCTTTTTTTCATTGCTGTGTTAAAGTGACAGTGCATATTTTGTTCTTTTCTTGTTTACTACATTGGGCATAGATGTACATTAAATCACATGTTTCACCATAGCTGCCTATTAAATAATTTCATTCTGACAATTGATTTCTGCTAATCATTTGTACAGATCAAAGGATAATGGTGTAAATACCCATATTCTGACATATGCATGATATACTGTATGATAAATTGTTTCACAGTATTAGACATTCAAGTATAAATACTACGGTTATCATATGTACAAGTGCAAACTTTGATTCAATATGCAAAATGGTGCAGATTCAATTATAATGCATCCTTACTACACAATATATATATAAATAAATAAATATGAACTATATAAATACAGTCATAAAACATAGATTTAAATATACCATATAAAAGATATTTAAAATTTGTGCAAAAAACGCAATACAACCGAATCTTATTTGAATTCTTTCCATTTTGACTATTACTATATCTAATCAATTAATGGACCTACAGTTTGCTTTGTGGTATAGGTGTTTCATAGGTTCCCCCACTATGGTGTTTTTGGGTAATTTTGACTTGCCTCCCAATTTTGTAGTAAAACTCATCTGTCGACAGAAGCCTCTGTCGACACCAATATATCTTTATTATAGTGAAAAAACTAGTACCAAAAGTGAAATTTCATTTAGTGTTTAAAAAATGTTTAAAATTTGAACCTATAAGATAAAAGCCTTTATCTTAATCTATTTGTCCATTTATTTGATCGTAAGGTCTTTTTTTCTAAAAAGTACTCCACATAAATGTACTTTCTTTGCTTAGCCCATCTCTTGGTAGTTATTCTTTGCATAAAATCCTACATTTCCTCATGTTCTTTTTGCAGATATGGAGTAAAACACGAGTACCCGCTTATAGACATGTATATAGGTCTACCGTGATGTTCAGACCATTGGGGTGTCTGGAATCCAATTCTAAAACATACTTTGTTTCCATTTTACGGAGGCTACCCTCCCTATTTCCCCCTCTCTTGTTAAAAGGTATACTGTCTATTAAGTAGTATTTTAATAGTTTTGGATCTGCTTGTTGGAACTCATTAAAATGTCGTGCAACAGGGTAAGTTGGATCTTGATTTTTGATTGCTCTGATATGTTGTAAAATTCTCTTGTGCCCCTGCAGCTTGGTACTTTCCACGTACCTAAGCTCACAGGGGCACTCGAGAATGATCACAACATATTCAGTTCTGCATGACAGAGCTTTAGTGATCAATTGTTCACCTCTACCAAAAGCCGTTTTGAAACTGGTGGTGTTTACCCCATTCTGACAGGCTTTGCAGGTCTTGCATTTGAAATATCCTTTTCTTTGGTTAAGCCAGTTCATTTTGGGTTGTTCAGTGGGGTTATTTATCACCAGTCTATCTCTCATGTTGGGTGCCCTTCTGTTTGTAATCGAGGGTCTGAATGGTAAGTTGTCGCCCAAAACCGGATCATTCTTAACTAGTGACCAGTTTCTCTGGATTATGTGGCTGATTTCTTTATTTTGCTTGCTATACCCAACTATCATTCTGAATTCTTTAGTGGTTGGGTCTGGATTTGCAACCTGCTTTGCAGCAATATCCATCCCAACACTTGATTCTATTTCTGGTAGGTTGAGTTTTAAAAGCTTACTTCTGTCTACTGAGTTACTTTTCCGTATTGCTGCATCAATACATTTAACCGTGTAACCCCTTTCCAAAAATCTTGATCTGCTTTCCTGTTGAGCTTTCCTCAGTTCAATCTCAGTGCTACAGATGTGTTTTATTCGTAGCATTTTCCCATTGGGGATGCTCTGGACCAGGTGTTTAGGTAGTGACTACTTGCGTGTAGGACTGAGTGGACCGCAGTAGGTTTTCTGTGCATTTTTGTCTCAATCCTACCGCCCTCTAAGTATATTTCTACATCCAAAAAAATAACCCGGTGTGCTCTGATTTCTGAGGTAAACTGTAAATTGATGTCATTTTGGTTCAATTCCTGAATAAACATGTTTGCTTCTGATTCAGACCCATGCCAAATTAAAAACAAATCATCGATATATCGCCACCAGCATTTAACATGTTGATTTAGGGTGTTCGCAAATTTTCTATGGATGACCAGTTCCTCCCACCAGCCGATGTGGAGACAGGCATAACTGGGGGAGAAGTCTATTTAAATCTATAACTACTACAGAGGGATAGTATATAACTGGGGGAGAAACTGGCCCCCATAGCAACACCACGCATTTGTTGATATAATGTATGCTGGAAGAGAAAGATGTCATTATGTAAACAGAAATCAATAGTATTCAATTGCCCTCATTCCATCTTTATGATTAATACTCGTATATAGAGATGTAATGTCCATGGTAATTAATAAATAATCTTTGTGCCACTCAAAGTTATTCATTTTAGCCAAAAAGTCACCGGTATCTTTCAGGTAAGAGGGCAATTTCTGGACAAAGTCCTGCAAAAAATGATCTATATATTGGGAGGCATGTTCTGCTAAACTGTTCATTGCCAAGATTATAGGATGACCTGGAGGTTTCTTTGCATTTTTGTGTAATTTGGGTATAAATTAAAGTACCGGTGTAGTTGGTGTATTGTTTTTTAAAAACAGATATTCCTCTTTACTCAAAAGTCCCAATCCTTTCCAGGCCGTTAATTTTGTATAGAACTTTTCATATGTTGTTTTTAGCATAGTCTGGTCACAACGGCAATAGCACTCCTTATCTGTGAGCTGTTTTTGAGCTTCATTGATGTAATTCGATTTGCTCCAGATTACCAAGTTGCCCCCTTTATCCGCTTTGCGTATTACAATTTCCTTATTGCTGGATAGTTTGCTCATCAATTGTTGATATTTGATTTCTTGTTTATTTTTTTTTATTTTTTTTATTTGTTTATTCTGTAGTTTAGCTGTTTCAGTTCCTTAATCAGTTGTTCATGATAGACATCTATCCCATCTCTTGGCATTATCGGGACAAAGGTTGACTGGGGTTTGAATTTTGTATTGTGTGCCACATTGCTCACATTGATTTCCCTTATATCTTGTGGTTCTGTTGTAACAGGGGTTTCCAAATCTTGTAGTAGTGTCATATTTTGGCTCGTAAAGTTATAGCATGCTGTTGCTTCCAGTGATGGAGATGAGACTATAGGTGTGATATTTTCAACTTGTTCAGCATTTCCTTGTAACAGGTGATACTTCTTTAACTTTAGTTTCCTTATGCCTCTGTAAATGTCCATTCTCGTGGCGGCATAGTCAAAGGAGCTTACTGGTGCAAAGGACAGGCCCAGTGATAGTAACTGTAGTTCAGCTGTATTTAAAGTTACACTTGACAGATTTGTTACTGTGATGGTAGTATTCTCAGATTGTTGCACCATTTCTTGTCTATTTATATCCGATTCCACCGTCGTGTTTGATAACGCCTGGTGGTTTCTCCTTTTCCTTGCCCTTCTCCTTTGTCGCCGTTTGAGGGTGTTGTTTTTACTGGTTGTTTTGTTGCTTGTCTTTTTGGACGTAGGGTTTGTTTTTGTTCCTCTACTAAAAAATCCAGTTCTTCAACTAGTGATATTGTAGTTGGTACTCTCCCCTCTCTTGTGTCTTCCGTTTCACTCTCTACTGCCGAACTTAGGTCTGAGGCTGATGATTCACCTGGTTGCCCCTATTTGTATATTTTTCGACACTCCACTAAATTTGGATATCTTCATACTTTCATATTTTTTGGCGAAAGTGAAGATTCTGCCACATTCATAATCAGCCCTGTCTTGGTGATACTTATATGTTTTCCGTTCTCTTACTTTGTCCTCCTCTTTTTTTAGGCGAGGTGTCATTTCTTTTCTTAATTTATTTTCTTCTTCACTTCACACAAGACGGAAGTCCTCATCCTGGGATCCTCGCCCTCCGCCTGGGACGACTCCTGGTGGCCCCCCGCCCTGGGCACCGCACCCAAACCGACAGACCACGCACGCAACCTGGGCTTCATCCTGGACTCCTCCCTCTCCATGACCAAGCAAGTCAACGGCGTCTCCTCGTCATGCTTCAACACCCTGTGCATGCTACGGAAGATCTTCCGGTGGATCCCCACCAAGACCAGGAAGACTGTCACCCAGGCACTCGTCACCAGCCGACTGGACTACGGCAACGCCCTCTACGCCGGAACCACCACCAAGCTCCAGAAGAGACTCCAACGGATCCAGAACGCCTCAGCCAGACTCATCCTCGACATCCCACGACACAGCCACATCTCCGGACACCTAAGAGACCTGCACTGGCTCCCGGTCAACAAGAGAATCACCTTCCGTCTCCTTACCCACGCACACAAAGCTCTTCACGATCAAGGCCCGAGCTACCTCAACAACCGCATCAACTTCTACGCTCCCAAACGACACCTCCGATCAGCCAGTCACGCCCTCGCCGCCGTCCCCCGCATCCGAAGAACGACAACAGGAGGAAGGTCCTTCTCCTACCTGGCCGCCAAGACCTGGAACTCCCTCCCGACCCACCTGCGCCTGACCCAAGACCACCTCGCCTTCAGGAAGAAGCTCAAGACCTGGCTGTTCGAGCAGTAGCAGCACCCCCCCCCTAGCACCTTGAGACCCTCCGGGTAAGTAGAGCGCTCTATAAATGCCTATGATTGATTGATTGACTCTGTCCCATTGCCTTGATGTCCTCATTCAAACCATCAATTTGTACTTGCAGCTTTTGACGATCTGTTTCCGCATATTTGACCAAAGTTATCATTCATTTTCTGGACGATTCCAAGTTTGTTTCCGCCCATTCTTTCAGCATAAGCGGATCGGGTGTCTCATAGCTTGGCGCAATTAATATGCGCAGCCCCCTCGGCACACAATTTACATCCAAATAGCGTTGGAGGGACCTGCCCTGCCACCATTTACTCTGCTCATTCTTACTTAATTTTTCCAAGTTCCGAAATTTATCCCGGAACGTGCTGTTGTATATATATATATTACCTACTGGCGGTCGCCAGTAGGTATATATAGTTAGGATTTTTTCCCTATGGGATTTTTGAAAATTCTATGTCTAATAACTTTGGCGTTTGTGGACGGAATTGGCTGAAATTTTCAGGAAAATGGAACATTTTGTTTCTGAGCAGCCCCTGGAAATTTGGGGGGGGTTCGTCAAGGGGGGGCCGAGAAAAAAGGGGGGTCCCAAAACGTGTTTTTCCCATGTTAATTTCCATAGGGCGGTTGGCCTCACTTTTAGGCCGAACGGCTGAATGGATTTGCACGAAACTTGGCAAAATTGTAGGGACTGTTAGCCCGATGTGCCTTTGCTAGGTCTCAATATATGTGCTCCAGTGGATTTTGAGAAATTAACGTTCAAAAAAAGATATATATCTGTAAGCGCGCTCCAGGCAGCGCTCCGGTTCGCGTACTTGACGCGTAACGGAACTTCGCGTAGCGAAGCTGATTGGCTCTCCGGTGTCTGTCAACATTCTAAACAGTCCGGAGCGGCCGCCATCTTGTCTCTCGGTAGGATCGAGAGACAAGAGGAGGCCAAAACAAAGGGGGAAATGACCATAAGGGGGCATAGTAGATCCTCCCTGACCCCCTAGGTTTGATGTGGAGGCTTTAAAAGGGCCCCGCAGGGCAAAAAAAAAAAAAATTCTTTTGTTTTTTTGCGTGGGGAGCGCCCGGTCCGCGAACCGGGAAGCGTTCTGGGGAGCGTACTATAAGGAAAAAAGAATGATAGACTTTTCAAATACTGTATGTTAATTGATTGTTGGTTTTGTTGATTATTTTTTAATTTCTTTATTTTTTAAGCAATTATTTATTATTGTGATTGTGTTTCAAAATGTAATAACATTTCTAACATTTCACTGTCTGAAATGTCGTTATTTTCATTGAACATAGCTTGTAATCTCTGAGTGTGTAAAATGTCCTCATTTTGAAGGAGGTCATCTACTGCTTGCACACATTGCAGTAGTTCTTGGTCCCAAGTTTCATCCATAAATTCTATATAATTTGGATCAATTAATTCTTGGCTGCTCTCTTGCAGGACAATTTGAAATGAAACTTTCTGTTCGCCTTCCATGTTGCCTGAAATTTGGATAAAAAAAATATATATTAGTAGAGATAGGGCACTGTTGGGATTAATTTTAGATAGGCAGTTTTTATCAGTGAATTTATCTTTGGGCAGTGTATAGTATCAGAGTGGAAGTAGGAATATAAAAAAGTGTATGTGATTTAACGTAAGTAAATTCATAATTATACAAGAGAAACCTAACTCCATCCATAACTATAACAGAGAAGTCTATTTAAATCTATAACTACTACAGAGGGATAGTATATAACTATCAGAAAAAGTTTACCATATTAACTGATAGTGCACAATATACTTCAGTTTTTAAAATAACAACTTACCTTTACAAAGAAGTTGAAGTGATTAGTGAAAATCCAATTGAAATGTACACCAGGAAGTAGGAGTCAAAATGGCTGTGTTCCCTTCTCTTCCTTTAAATATATTCAGGTATATAACGAATCAAATGTCAGGTAAAAAAAGTAGAAAATGAAAGTAACATTTTCATTGGTTGTCAATTCCAACACTTCAGATGTGTTCTGTGAAGTAATTTACCTCACGGTATTTAGAAAGGTCTACAGGCTAAATGGCTAAATGGAATTTCAATCAAATTTGTGAAAATGGTAGGGATTGGTATGTAGTATGAGCTAATCTATATTTGGTGAAAGTGTCTCCAGTCGTTTTTCTGTAAATTACTTTCCCACCTTTTTTGATGGAGCGCTTCCCGGGGAGCGCCCCCGTACGCGAACTGGCGAGCGCCCCGGTACGCAAACCTGAAGCGTTACGGGAGTCCACCATTTTGTGTTTCGGTCGAATTAAGATACAAGATGGAGGGCAAATAATGTTCAGAATTTGTAGAAGGGGGCACGGTAGACTTATCTTGACCCCCTAGTTTTTCTGAGGGTGGCTGAGGAGGCCCATATGTGCGAAAAAAAACATTTTTTTAAAAAATTTCGCGAGGTTAGCTTCCGGTTCGCGTACCGGGTAGCGCCCCGGGGAGCGTACTTTGTTGAAAATTTGTGAAAAAAGTTAGAGTAAAATAATAATTGTGAGTGGTCAGATATAGGGTAGCTCTGAGAAGAGCTTTTGGGTTTATGGTACATTTAGGTACTTATAAGTAGGTACCAATGCACATTTTTAAATTCAGAATGAAAACTCTGTTCCCTTCATCTGAGAAGTGAACTCCATCTCCTCTGTAGATATCTTGCATGTAGTAACGCAAGTTATTGTTGTACACGGAGCCCATTCCATGGTCTCTCATGTAAGCTGAAACAGATTTGTTTACATGCTTCCTCGACTTCTCAATTTGTGGACAAAATTGGTTCGACCACCTCCATTTCTGTCTTTGGCATATATTTGAATATACCAAGGCAGTTTGAGGAAAAAGTGCCATTAATTGCTCAAAGGTGTCCTTTAAAAGCATTTCCAGACCTACTCCAGTCAAAGTGCCCAAATCATTACCTCCACAGTGCACAATTAACAGGTCAGGTTTTGGCAAATGCATAAAGGTTTTCACCAATGGTATCAATTGGAGACATTTTAATCCTCTGTGGCCAAACCACTTAATTTCCACATCTTGTAAATTGAGGTTAGGTAAATTTCTGTTCTCAGCATACCTCTGAGCCCAATAGATGTAACTATGTCCAACAATCCAGACAGAAAACATGGTGAAAGAAGGTTCTGCTGCAGTCAGATGAAGTGTGGCAATGAAATGGCAGTTGAAAAAATAAGAGTTTAAAATGAAAAAAAAATGTGGAGTTTCTGTGTTAATGAAGCAGTAACAGTGATTGGTGGATTTTGATTGCTGAAAACAGAAAGTTAGGGTGCATGGATGAGTTCTTTGAAAGATGTAATTTGAATGGTCAAGCAAAAATCATTTAATGAAAGATTGCACTGGATACGCAGGTGCACTGAGAGTTCAGAGTTCAATTGAAACATTGTTGTGTGAACTTGCAAACACCAGAGGTCTTCCAGGAGGTGGTTGCTATGCAAAAAAGGCAGAGAGGGCAGAGGGGGGAAGGGTTTTGATTTGAAAAAAGTGAGGGAAGAGTTTTGATTGGGTGACATGAGAGATATGTGTGAAGAATTACAGCATTTCTGTGCTTTCTATAGCTGCAGCCTCTGGAGTGAATACCCTTTGTTCTGCTGAAGACAAATTGGTGTATTTCTGAGACTGTTTTGAAACTTATAAAGTATTTGCTATGGTGAGAAAAGATTTATTTAATTTAGATAGAGAATAGTGTGCTTTAAGGAGAAAAATATGAAGAAAGTTGTGTTTTTAAAATGTTGCTTTGTCTCAAGTGTTTTACAAATAGATTTTGTTTCTTTGAGAAATTGTAATTGGAGAAAATGTGAAGTATTAGTACTGACAGGGTGTTTTTGTGCATAGGAGCTGTGCAGTGTTTTCAAATTATGACTTGAAAATCGTTTTTGATGAAAAGGAATGCTTTCAAAATTTATGACAAGGACATAATGGTGTCTGCTTCTTTATAAGGCATTTGAGTGTCTCTGATGTTATTTTTCCCATTTTAATTTAAGACCTTTCCCCGTGGTGCAAATTTCTTGTAAATATGCTCGCACCTGTGCTTGGAAAATTTAGATTTTGATTGTTTGAGTTACATAGCCATGTTAAAAGTGACCCAAAAATGCTGCAAAGGCAATCAAAAAACGCTTTCATGTGTCTTAAGGACATTTTCAGTCATTTCCCCATGTGCAGTGTTTTCAAATTATGACTTGAAAATCGTTTTTGAGGTAAAGGAATGCTTTTAAAATTTATGACAAGGACATAATGGTGTATGCTTCTTTATAAGGCATTTGAGTGTCTCTGGTGTTATTTTTCCCATTTTAATGTAAGACCTTTCCCCATGGTGCAAATTCCTTGTAAATATGCTCGCACCTGTGCTTGGAAAATTTAGATTTTGATTGTTTGAGTTACATAGCCATGTTAAAAGTGACCCAAAAATGCTGCAAAGGCAATCAAAAAACGCTTTCATGTGTCTTAAGGACATTTTCAGTCATTTCCCCATGTGCAGTGTTTTCAAATTAAGACTTAAAAATCGTTTTTGAGGAAAAGGAATGCTTTTAAAATTTATGACAAGGACATAATGGTGTATGCTTCTTTATAAGGCATTTGAGTGTCTCTGGTGTTATTTTTCCCATTTTAATGTAAGACCTTTCCCCGTGGTGCAAATTCCTTGTAAATATGCTCGCACCTGTGCTTGGAAAATTTGGATTTTGATTGTTTGAGTTACATAGCCATGTTAAAAGTGACCCAAAAATGCTGCAAAGGCAATCAAAAAACGCTTTCATGTGTCTTAAGGACATTTTCAGTCATTTCCCCATGTGCAGTGTTTTCAAATTATGACTTGAAAATCGTTTTTGAGGTAAAGGAATGCTTTTAAAATTTATGACAAGGACATAATGGTGTCTGCTTCTTTATAAGGCATTTCAGTGTCTCTGATATTATTTTTCCCATTTTAAATTAAAAGACCTTTCCCCGTGGTGCAAATTCCTTGTAAATATGCTCCCACCTGTGCTTGGCAAATTTAGATTTTGATTGTTTGAGTTACATAGCCATGTTAAAAGTGACCCAAAAATGCTGCAAAGGCTTTAAAAAAACGCTTTCATGTGTCATAAGGACATTTTAAGTCATTTCCCCATGAATGTAGGTAGGCCTCACCTTAAACAAACCTCTGGATAGGCCACACCTTATCGTCATCCTGAATTAATCATTTAAAATGCTAGGGACAGATTTATGATAGGTGTATGCCTCTTTTGCGCCACTGTGCGTCACTTTTGTGACGCAGTGGCGGTGCAAAAGATTTGCTATGTGGCGTCAAAATTTATGACAAGGACATAATGGTGTCTGCTTCTTTATAAGGCATTTCAGTGTCTCTGATATTATTTTTCCCATTTTAAATTAAAAGACCTTTCCCCGTGGTGCAAATTCCTTGTAAATATGCTCCCACCTGTGCTTGGCAAATTTAGATTTTGATTGTTTGAGTTACATAGCCATGTTAAAAGTGACCCAAAAATGCTGCAAAGGCTTTAAAAAAACGCTTTCATGTGTCTTAAGGACATTTTAAGTCATTTCCCCATGAATGTAGGTAGGCCTCACCTTAAACAAACCTCTGGATAGGCCACACCTTATCGTCATCCTGAATTAATCATTTAAAATGCTAGGGACAGATTTATGATAGGTGTATGCCTCTTTTGCGCCACTGTGCGTCACTTTTGTGACGCAGTGGCGGTGCAAAAGATTTGCTATGTGGCGACAAAATTACAAATTGATGCATCTAGGAAGATGTGTCATGCTGTAAAAAAACCGTGCCACATGAAACCGATGCAGCAGTGATGCAAAAGATGCACCATGTTGCAAGACAGGCCTCACTTCATCTCCAACAAGATAAGAAGCTTAGGGATAGATTTATGATGACTGGTGCATCCCCAGGGATGTGCCAGTCATCCTGCGCCGCTGTTCCGCCACCCATGGTGCGCTGCATTTACAATGCGGCGCACCATGGGGCAAAAACGGCACAGATGCGTGACGCATCTGTGCCGTAAAGGTGGCGCATTGCTGGAGCTGCATCGCAAGTGCGATGCAGCTCCAGCAAGGCTCAGGGGTGCCCCATCTCCATTTAATCTGCAACCCTGAGTAGGCCTCACCTTAAACAAACCTCTGGATAGGCCACACCTTATCGTCATCCTGAATCAATCATTTAACATGTTAGGGACAGATTTATGATAGCCGTGTGCCTCTTTTGTGCCGCTGTGCATCACTTTTGTGACGCAGCGGCGGTGCAAAAGATTGGCTATGTGGCGACATATTTAAAAATTGATGCATCTAGGCAGATGTGTCATGCTGTAAAGTCCTGTGCCACATGAAACCTGCGTCAGTTTTCATATAGGTGTTTTGTTGCAAGGTATGCCCTAATTTGCAAGAAAGCCCTGTAAAACTAACACAGTGAAATTTAGAAGATTTCACTGACTCAGCTTTATAGCATTGCTGAATCAAATCATTACGCCTGTTTGAAACAGGCATAAGGAGTGATGCACCATGCAATGTGTGGCTTGCTCCTGTGCATTGCAGTAGACATGTTGCGCTTACGACGTGATTCCTGCAATGTGCTGCTTTTGCGGCACAGATGCGTGATGCATCTGTGCTGTTTTCACTCAATGGTGCTCCACATTGTAAATGCGGCACACCATGGGTGGCAGAGCAGCGGTGCACATTAACTGGTGCATCCCTGGGAATGCGTCAGTTAACATAAATCTGCCCCTTTACATTTAAGTATGAGCAGGGGACACAGAGTTGGTGAGGCTTATCCAAGGTTAAGAAGAGATGAGTCCTGTTCACTGAAAACTTGGACATAGGCCTTACCTCCTCAGCATCGCTGGTCATGGCTAAATAATAGCTGCAAAATGTTTCTCTTGTTAAACAATTTTACTATTATAATCTCTGAGATTTGTCTCTTACTCTGCAACATCTCATTGTTGTTCTCTTTCTTTAAAGATAACGACAACATCAACCATGAGTGACAATCAGCAATCAGTTGATTATGACATTATCATTGAACTTGTAATTGAAACGTCAGTGGAAGTAGATCCATTGGATGATTTAAATTCTCAGGATGATGAAGAACATGATGAGGATGCCGATTTGTCAGAATTGTATGACATAGGTTGGGAAGCTGACGTGCTTGAGCCTATGGAACTATAAACATTTATTTTTAAAATTTATAATAAATGAAAAGTAAAAATGTAAACCGTTTGATTTATAATTAAAAACACCTTTAAAAACAGGTTATGTCTAGTGTCTTCAATAAAATATTAAAATATGCTCATAAAATTAGATCAGAATCACATATAAAATAGTAGAGGTAAAATGAAGAAGAATTCTATTTCTTTTCTGCTATTTGTGTATTATATATTTGCCAAAGCACTAAAAAATGTTCTATGTAAAAATGTGAAGTAGTGTGTTAAGTTTTTGATGACTGTTATTGATTTACTGTTTGGTAATAGTGGTTAATAACATTTTTTATTATATTTTACCACAGATTCAACTGCATATCATTTCAAGATTTCAGCATGCCAACCAAGGATAGACTTAAAAAGGCTGCAAAACGTCAAAGACAGCAGGTACATGAAATAATGCAGCAGTCCTCTACCAAAAAAACTTGTCAAGTCACCAAGAAAGCACCGGGTAAGAGCACAAAAACATTCATAAGAAATATTTGTAGTAAAAAAAATATTACTACAGAAAATGTTTCAGTCCAGAAAAAGAGAAGCATTTTAAACGGAAAGGAAAGGCCAATCAAAAATGTTACTGCTAGAGCAAGAGATAACTCTGTGCATGATAGTAGAAGGAAACAACAGTTTAGGGACATTCGTAAACGAATGTTCCGCAACAGGATAATTGGCAATTTGTTAAAAAATATTAAGAAAGGTCAACAGAAAGTGGTTTTTTATAAGAGAAAAAAAAAAGTTGAGAGAGTTATTGATCAGGCATTTGAAATTAAACGTAAGTTATTTATTTTGATAATCAATAGAATTAGGAAGCTAAACAAGGCAATTTATGATTTCAAAAGAAATAGTAGATGGAAGAGAATAGTTAATCGTAGTAATTTTTGTGAAGTTTTTTCCGGAGAATGGATGCATAGTTCAAGTTGTGAGGCATTTTTTAATGAGGAGAGTTATTTCCAGGATAATGATTTGGTGCATGCAGTTGACACCAGTGGTCGAGCTTATGAAGTGAAAGATGGTTGTCCAGTTGAAAAATAAAAACTTGTGACAACAGAGACAGTGTTAGGTAATGAGGTTTTAGGAAGACGTCCTAAGGGTCCTGTGTACACCTGGAAGTGTAGTAGTATTTGCAGTGTGCGACAGGATTCCATCAATTTGCTTTGTGATTTTGTACGGACATTTAATAAGAAAAGTTTGAAGCAGAAAATGAAGTTGTTGCAAGAATTAGATCCTTGCAGAGTGAGAGAAGTGACAGGTTTGCATGGTCATTCACTGGCTTGTCTTTCCAGGAGAGTATGCCAGAGTGTTTTTCATCATTTCAGGATGCTAGCAGTGCATCATAATAAAGTGAGGAAATTAGTTAGAATGTTGTATTATGCTAAGAGTCCAGCAATTATGCTTAAACAATTATGCGCTGCTCTTTTGCATGGTTCTGAAATAGATGTGAAGAATATTTGTGAAGAAATTGAGTTTTGTTACTTTGGAAGTAAAGAGGAGAATGTTGAAATTGACCAAGAAGAAGAAGGTAATGTGGAAGATAGTGTACAGGTTTCCAGTACAGATAATTTTCAGAGGGAAATTGCGACGTTTCAGGTGAAATCAAGTGAGAGGCCTAATTTCACTTGTGTGTGTTGTCGACGCACTTATTATAAGAATCAGACTAAGTTAGTGGATTTATATGCAAAAAGTGAAAGGGAAAATAATAGTGAATGGAATGATTTCACAACATACTTGATGGTAGAAAATTGTTTTGATTTGGGATCGGATCAACGTGTGTGTACTTATTGTTATAACAAATTAAATCAAAACCAGATGCCTGCTAGAGCAGTTCATAATAATCTGGAATTGGTTGAGATTCCTTCTGAATTGAAGGATTTAAATACTTATGAATCTATTTTGATTCAAAGTATCCATCCCTTTCAGGCTATTGTAAGAATGGAGCCAAAGACAGGGAAATTGCCTCCATCAGATTTACAGAGAGGATTAAAGGGAAGAGTTGTTTATTTGCCTCTAGATTTGAAGAAAAACATTAACACAATTGGAGTAGAAAAAGTGGAAGAGGACCCTCTGGTTATCTTAGTTAATGGGGTTCTGACAAAGAATAAGAAAATATGGCAAGATTTAGTGGATGTTAGGAAAGTCAAAAAGGCAACATTGTATTTGAAAAAAAATAATAAGTACTATAAGAATATATATGTTGCAGAAGAGGAAGTAAGTGAGGAAGAGGATAGCGATTTGTGTGCTGGTCAAATTGAGAAATTAGAACCCTCTACTAGTGAAGAAATATATGAACATTATAGTGTTCATCCTTTGCATTCCAAGGAAGTCATGGGGAATGCTATTGAGTTGTTTCAAATGAAACAAGCCAAAGGGAGTCCCAATAGTGTTTGGGAGGAAAGTTTGGAAGCTCTGTGTTTCCCACAGCTTTTTCCAACAGGTCAGGGAGGAAGATATGATGAGCGACCTCATCAAATTCCTGCTTCTGAATACCGGACTTTGCGATTGTAAGCAGGAGATGCTAGGTTTCGACAATGTATTCCCTATTTGTTTCATCTCCTGTTTGAAAGCGATCTGTCTGGACTGTCATATGCAGTGAACCACATCTTGAAAAGTGGTATACACATGCAAAACATCTCGGCAAGTGACTTTATGGATAAAGTCAATGTCCAAGACAGTATTTTGGATTCTCACCTGATTAATCTCATGGCGTGTCAGCGTGGTACTAATGAGTACTGGTACCGTCGTCATGGTGATTTAAAATGTATGCTGAGGAACTTAGGAACTCCCACATGGTTCCTCACTCTGAGCTGTGCCGAGTATGGCTGGGAAGACTTACTTGAATTTCTACGAGAGGCAAATGGAAACATCGAAAACATCGAATTCAAGACACCCGGAGAACTGTGTTCTTTGGATCCAGTCAATGTATGCCGGTACTTCAATCATAGATTTGAAGCTATGATGTCTTTCATCATGAATAAGAAGAATCCACCTCTTGGAGAGGTGTTGGATTTCTTCTGGAGAAAGGAGTACCAAGCAAGAGGTGCTCCTCACATACATATGCTGTTGTGGATCAAGGATGCACCTAAATTTGGAACGGATCCAGAAGACTCAGTGATGAGTTTCATACAACAGTATTCTACGTGTGCTGTTCCAAACGCAAAGGAGAAGAAAAACCTAACAGAAAAAGTTCTACGTTTCCAAAGCCATCGTTGTGGAAAGTACTGTCGTCGTAAATTCCGAAACAAGGACAAGTTCTACACCAAATGTCGTTTCGGGTTTCCACGACCGGTGATTTCTAAAGGAAGAGTAAACAGTTTGATGTCTTCGCTGTGACATAATGTGATGAAGAAATCACCGAAAAACACATACAATTTGAAGAGGAACGAAGAGTCCAAGTACATCAACGACTACAACCCAGTGATTTTGTCCATGTGGAATGCTAACATGGATATACAGTTTGTGGCTGATAACTGTATGGCTGTGGCTCGGTATGTGACATCTTACATCACCAAAAAAGAGAAGACAGAATTGAAGGATATGTGGGAGGACATTTCCCATGAAAAGAGCCTCAGTAAGAAGTTGTACAGTTTCAGTCTGAAGATGTTGTCGCATCGAGAAATCGGAGCTTACGAATGTTCTGACCGGTTGTCTTCAGCAAGTCTCTATGCCAAATCTAGGAGTATCGTTTGGGCGAGTCTTGGTCTTGCTGCAACGCGTAATCGAGTTCTGAAACCTGTGCGGGAAATTGAGTATTTGGCGGAAAAGGAGCCAAACAGTACCGACATATTGAAGACCAACATGTTGGATACATATTATCCAAATCGAAGCAGTCACCTCGAGAATGTTTGTCTGTATGAGGTTCTTCAAAATTACATATTCAAGAGGAACATCAAAGAAGATACTGAGAAAGGAGTGTATGCTGTAATTGGAAGTGAGGGATGTCTGGTCAAGCAAAGAAAATGCCACTTGGTAAACCATCGAAAATTGAGTGGCGAATCTCCTGAAAAAAAGGAGTTTTTCTATTTAGCACTTTTGCAACTTTTCAAGCCTTGGCGTGCAGAAGAGGAACTGCTTGGAGATTTCCTCTGTTACGAAGACTCTTTCACTGCCGCCAAGCAGACCATAGAATGTCCTGCTTTTCCCAAATATGTAGAAATGTTGAATGCGGAAATCGAGCAGGAAGCAACGATTGCAGCCGAGATTGCCAGAGACAGTTCTCAGGACAGTCAGAGTTCTGCTTCATTGAGTCAGGATCCACTAGGAGGACCTGTTATCGAAAATGAAGCTGCCACTGCCATGAATGAAGTGGAAAGAGCCATGGCACATGCTCAGGAGGATGCGGTTAACTTAGAAGACTTGGAAAGACAACTCAACGTTGAGCAGAGGAAAATATATGACGAAGTTACCATGCAATTTGATCATGGATTAAGTCATGAGAAGAAAGAGTGCTCATGTACGTCGTTGAAGCCTGTCCGACTGTACGTGAGTGGAGAAGCGGGAACTGGAAAAAGTTTCCTCATTAAAGCAATTTCATGTTATTTGCAGGAAAGGACTGAGTCATCGCTGTCTTGTGTTGTCACCGCTCCAACTGGACTGGCAGCACATAACATTAAAGGGATTACTTTACATCGTTTACTGATGCTGCCAGTGGAGCATGACAACAAATTACAATATCACAAGCTATCTGGAGATGCTTGTTGTGAAGTTTCAAGAATCTTGAGGAAAATGAAACTTCTTATCATTGACGAAGTAAGCATGGTTTCCAATGTCATGCTTGCCTTCGTGCATTTGAGAATGCAAGAAGTTCTCAAAACAGAGTATGATGTGTTATTTGGTGGCAAACACATCATTGTTTTCGGAGATCTTCTGCAGCTGACACCAGTGAAAGGGCAACCTGTGTTCAAAATGCTCACGCATGAAGATACCAGGAAGTGCCTAGGGAGCATTGGCAACGTCAATATATGGTTAAACTTCAATTATGCTGAACTGCATGAAAATATGCGTCAGGCGAAGGATGAAGTTTACAAGAATATTCTACAAGATGTTAGAATTGGAAAAGTGACCGAGCATGGGAAAGAAGCTTTACATGCACGATTACTGTCAAATTTATATCCAGAACAAGATGCTGTGCCTGAGAATATTTTTCAGAAAATTACTGAGAAGAAATCTGGAATATGTTTGATGCCAACTCTTGCAGAATGTGCCATCTTCAACAACAAAATGTTGCATTTAGAAAAGCAAGAGATTGTGAAACTGGAAGCTATTGACAGAGTAGAGCATATGGGATCAACAATTATTTTGTCTGAGAATTTGAAATCCAAATTGGATTCATTAGAGAAGACTATATCTAAAACTGCAGGTTTTGAAAAGACTCTGAATGTGTGCTTAAACTGCCGTATAATTTTAAGAAGGAATTTACATGTTGAAAGAGGTCTGGTAAATGGATCAATGGGTAATGTTGTTGATTTTGTGAAATACAGAAATAGAGATGGAATTGAATTTTTAAAAATTAAATTTGATGGCATTGAGGAAGTACAGCTAATTGGTCGTTGTTCTGCTAGATTTTTGCTTGTAAAAGACTTATATGTTCGCCGTAAGCAGTTTCCTGTTTGCTTGGCATATGCGGTGACAATCCATAAATCGCAAGGTTTAAGTGTAGACAGTGCATTGGTGAATATTGGCAGTTCTGTGTTCAAGGAGGGTTTGGCATATGTGGCATTGTCAAGAGTTAGAACTTTATCGGGATTGTACTTGATTGAGTGTGATGTCACAAACATTTGTGCGGATCTAGATTGTGTTAAGGAATACAATAGGTTGAGAAGAGAGTATGCGCCACATTTGCCTCAATATCCTTTGTTTGAGAAACGTGTGGTAGGCCGGAAACGAAGAAATGTGACCAATACTAGGGAGGTTGTAGCAAAAAGACGAAAAGTCGATGAACCTGAAATTATAAGCAGAAACAAAAAGGATTCTGTTGAAGATGTTGTTGGTTTTCAATTTGAAAACAGTTCTGGTGTCAACTGCTATGCTAATGTAGTGGTTAATGTTTTGTTTTCTCTAGAAAATGTAAAAGAAGAGATTGTGGTCAATTCTGATCAAAGATTTTGCAGTTTGTTAAATTCTGTGTTAGAGAAATGTAGCACTGATAGAACAAAAATAGAAAGTGTGTCTGAAATTCGAAATCTGTTAGACAGATGTTCAGGCCAAACACAATTCTCTCAAAATATTCAGCAAGATTGTCAGGAGTTTTTAATGTATATGCTTGATGTATTGCATGCTGAAGGTGTAGATGTAGATCACCTGTTTGGGCTTTCTTATCAATGGCAGCATGACTGCGAGAACTGTAGGGTATCAAGTACTACTAGTGTAGACTCAGAACGATTTATATATTTAACTTTGCCAGACAGTAAATCAGTCTCCTTTAATAAGCTAGTAAAAGCAGCTGATCATAACATGGAATGTAGCCAATGTAAATCTGAAATGATGTCAACATTATTTATATGAACATATGGCCAGTATGTCATTTTAATGTTCCAACGATGTAGGCCTGATGGAACAAAATTGACAACTTTAATTAAAAATTTTGTGGCTTCACAGTTGTCAATATCAGGAAGGACTTTTGTAACTGTAGCAATTATATATCATGACGGTCCTTCAATAACATCAGGACATTACACAGCTTATTTAAAGTCTAGAAATGGCTGGTCATTCTGCAACGATTCTGTTTTAATTTTCAAAAAGAAATTGCCGTATGACCTTAAAAATTCTTACCTGGTGTTTTTAAAACCAAAATTTTAGGGAAAAAATCTCGGGATGTGCTCTGAGGAATTTCAAGAAGTTCTAATGGCTCCTACACGATTTGGCCTTGAGGATAAGTGTAGTACAGAGACATAACTTCTTACCATAACACTGGACGTCCTGGAAAAATAACTGCACTTTGAATGAGTTCAGAAAAACTATTTCTTTTTATAAGCTAATTCAAGCAGCCAATCAAAACATGGAGTAGAGGGAATGTAAGTCTGCAATGCTGTCTACTGTTTTATATTGCTTTGTGATTAAAAGTGATGTAGAGAATTAAATAATTGTAGTAGTCATAGAGGTAGTGTAAGTCTGCTTCATAGTAAGCAGTATCACTGTCATAGGAAATGTAGAACATGAGTGAGCAAGAAGGGTAAGATATTAGTAGTCCAGGATTGTGAAAATGATCTTCAACATTTTAATTCTGAAAGTTGCGGAAATACAACATGACGGGATTGGCTTACAAGAATTCCAAGAGTTATAAATGGCTCTGACATGATTTGGCCTTGTGGAAACGTGTGGTAGAGAGCGAGAAGTCATTTATTGTATGTAATATATTTTTCAAAACGATGGAGGTTTTCTTTCAGAAAGTGGCGGGCTGAAAGTAATAACAGCACAACAGAGTGTAAGCTGTTCATAGGACATCCTTCAACGTCATGGAAAGTAAGTTAACTTTAAGGAGTTCTGAATTCTGATTTGTTATGTTGTATGGGTTTTTTAAACACAATCATTTTGATTGTGTTTTTTTTTCCCCGCTGTTATATGATGAATACCTTCAAGTCACTGTTTTTAGTGAAATTTGATACATTCTGAGAACAGCAAAAATAAACCATTTAACATGTATAATTAATTCTGTACTGTTTGCATTTATGATGTACATTTAGAACTGTGTAGGAGGCATGGACAAGGAGAGGCTTCTGTAAGTGTCAAAGTTGTTGCATACAATGCTCATATTCTACGTAGTCTTTCATATGATAGACTACATTTCCACAATGAGATACCTAAGCAAAGGAAACACAGGTGATATGATTGTGGAATGAGCCAAAAAAATTGCACGTTTTTCAATTATATTACCTGTGTTTCCTAACATTACACATCACATTGTGTAGATGAGGTTTAGGCCTGTTCCTGGAGACAGAGGAGGTCTGACATTTGTTCAAGAGTGCAGTGGACATGACTCACTTCGTTGGTAGGCCTGCACATGTATTATCTCCTCTGTATTCTTTAACAAACCTAAATTTCATCTGCAACTCTGAGTAGGACTTACCTGAAACAAATCTGTGGATAGGTTACACCTTATCGGCATCTTGAAACAATCATTTAAAATGTTAGGGTCAGATTTATGATGGCCGTGCGCCTCTTTTGCTCCGCTGTGGGTCACTTTTGTGTAAAAGATGCACCATGTTGCAAGATAGGTTTCAGTTCATCTCCAGCAAGATACCATCAGTTTAAAATGTATATAATTAGCACTGTGTAGGGGGCATGCAGAAGCTGAAGCTTTTGTAAGTGTCAAAGTTGTTGCATGCAGTCCTGCACTTCTGGGTACTGTTTCATATGCTGGACTACATCTGCACTATGAGATACCTAAGCAAAGGCAACACAGGTGATGTGATTGTGAAATGAGGAAAAGAAACTCCACATTTTTCAATTACATCACCTGTGTTTCCTAAGTTTACGAATGACATTGTGCAGATGAAGTTTAGGTCTGTCCACGGACATAGAAGAGGTCTGGCCTTTGTTCAAGAGTGAAGTGGACATGACTTACTTCATTGGTAGGCCTTCACATGTATTATCTCCTCTGTATTCTTCAACAAGCATAAATTTGATATGCAATCCTGAGTAGGCCTCACCTTAAACAAACCTCTGCAGAGGCCACACCTTATCGTCATCCTGAATCAATCATTTCAAATGTTAGGGACAGATTTATGATAGGTGTATGCCTCTTTTGCGCCACTGTGCGTCACTTTTGTGATGCAGCGGCGGTGCAAAAGATTTGCTATGAGGCGACAAAATTACAAATTGATGCATCTAGGCAGATGTGTCATGCTGTAAAAAACCCGTGCCACATGAAACCGATGCAGCAGTGATGCAAAAGATGCACCATGTTGCAAGACAGGCCTGACTTCATCTCCAACAAGATAAGAAGCTAAGTCTTCTGTAAATGTCAAAATTGTTGTATATACTGCTCAACTTCTATGTACTCTTTGATATGCTAGACTCCATCTGCACTATGAGATACCTAACCAAAGGCAACACAGGTGATGTGATTGTGAAATGAGGAAAAGAAACTCCACATTTTTCAATTACATCACCTGTGTTTCCTAAGTTTATGAATGACATTGTGCAGATGAAGTTTAGGTCTGTCCACGGACACAGAAGAGGTCTGGCCTTTGTTCAAGAGTGAAGTGGACATGACTTACTTCATTGGTAGGCCTTCACATGTATTATGTCCTCTGTTCTCTTCAACAACTCGAAATTTCATTTGGAACCCTGAGTAGGCCTCACCTCAAACAAACCTCTGGATAGGACACATCTTATTGGCATCCTGAAACAATCATTTAAAATGTTAGTGTCTTGCGACACTTTTGTGAGACAACAGCAGTGCAAAAGATGCACCATGTTTTAAGATAGGCCTCACTTCATCTGCATCAAGATACTGTTAGTTTAAAATGTATATCTTTAGGACTGTGTAGGGGGCCTGGAGAAGCAGAAGCTTCTGTAAGTGTCAAAGTTGTTGAAAAACTGTTTGTCCTTCAATCTTTTCCCTTGTCTTTTCTAATTTTTAAATACATGTTTTAATATTTTTCAAATGTTTGTTCTCTCTTTCACAGATTGAAAGTATAAAAATAAAAAGTGAGTAAGTTAACGACAATTATAAGGTAAATGTTTTGTACTCTTTTCGTTACATTTCTATCACATTCACTTACTATTAGTTCCACAGCTTCATTTCTTTAACCCTCAGTTTCCTGCCTTTGCTACTTTCCTCATTCCTTTCTCTATTACCTACTTACTCAACTCCTTCCACTCTTTTTCTCAGTCCCTCTCTTCTCATAGTTCCTCACTCTTGTTCACTCACTCCGTCTCTATTACTCTTAGTGTCTTTGACTGATCACTCTTTCACTACTTGTTCATAATGCTTTCTCTGTGTAGTTGATGCACACTAAGGGGCATATTATGAACACAGTCAATAAAATTATTGCTGTTTTTATTGGCAGAAAACTGCTGCAAAAGTGGTTTTAGCGGCAGTTTTCTGCTGCAAAAGCGGCTTTAGCGACACATTTCTGCCGATAAAAGCTGCACAACTTTTATTGGCTATGTTGATGATATGGCTCTATGTTATTTACATTTCTTTGCTGTTTCAATTAATCTTTTTCTGTTATTTTTTCTTTTCTGTTTTCTGTTTTTTCTCTCTGTTATTCCACATGTTTTAATCTTATTTTGAACATTCACTCACATTCTCCAAGAAACTCTTCTTTGTTATTGTTCTACTCTCTTTTTTTTCTTTCACTTCCTTATCTATTTTGTTTTTCACAATTATACCCTCTTCCATCTTTTCTTCGGTAAATAGATCTATTAAACAGTATCTCTGGTTTACTCCCTATAGCTGTCTTTCTTTTAACATTACTCTCTGTTTACTTCCCTTATACTTACTCTTCTTTTTTTTTTTTTAAGTTTTTTTGGTTCGCTCCCGGTTCGCGAACCGGGAAGCGAACGGGGAAGCGAACCAAAAGAAATAGAGCTTGCCAGAGTGCTAAACATTCTAGCAATTTTTTTTGAAAGGGGAGGTAGTTCTGAAAAGAACTTTTTTTTAATGTTTTTGTTGTTTTATATATATTTTTTTTTTTCTGAACATTTTTTGTTTTTTTTGTATTTTTTGAACAGTTTTATGTTTTTTTTTTATTTTGATGGAGGGGAAACAACAAAAAACAGGCATTGGAAAGGGCTTAACAGGAGCAACAAAAAAAAATTACTGTCTGGGGCGTTTACGGCAATTGTGATTTTCATAAGCTAGGTTGATTAAGGTAATGCTCATATTGCCACATGACAGTAATGCACCGCAATACAAACAGGTAAACTTCATATGGACAAAGTTGTCCGGAATGTTTGGCACGGTTTCCCGTGCCTCTGCTCCTGTCAGAGATATCTGTGATGATGACCTGGCCACAGGAGTTGGTGGGTTGTCCTGCAGGTCACGCATCTCTGCCCGGCTGTAGTTTAATGGATGCCACCTGCTCATATGACGATGCATGGTGTAGTTACCGAAGCTATACTTTTTTAAGGTGCCTCTAGATAACTTCTCTTTACATATGAGGCAGGTGACATATCTAGCATTAACTTTCTTCTGCCCTTCAGGGATTGAAAAAAACTGCCAAATAAAACTGGTTTTCCTATGAGAAACCCGGGGCTGCTCTTGTAAAAACTGTGGTCCTTCTGTCTCCTCTTCCTCTTCCTCTTGATCATCCTCTTCCTCCTCTGTGTTGCTGATGAACTGGGGAGGTGGTCCTCTCTTCCCATGATGAGGTGGTGGTGGTGGTGGGGGTCCACCAGCTGAAGCTACCAATGAAGCCATTGCTCAAATATCAAAAAA
Source organism: Lissotriton helveticus (assembly GCF_964261635.1). Classification (NCBI taxonomy): domain Eukaryota; kingdom Metazoa; phylum Chordata; class Amphibia; order Caudata; family Salamandridae; genus Lissotriton; species Lissotriton helveticus. Next base: position 279,210,606 of record NC_136063.1, on the reverse strand, counting down.
GGTCTTCCTCTCACAAAGATGAAAGTCAGAGTGAGGAAAGAAGGAGGGGTTTTCATCATTTGGGAAAAACAATAGTTTTAAACCAATGAAAAGTGTTATTTTTAGGTCACCTGACCTAGCCTTACATCATTATGAAACCAAAAGTGAAATGAACCAATGAAAAGTTTTATTAACAAGTCACATGACCTGTTACGCTTATGTTACACGCTGCGGAACGCGCCCCGGATCGCTTCCGGGTCGCTGCGCTTCGCGCCTCGGTTCGCGCTCCGGAGCACTTCCGGGTGCGCTAACGCGGCGCGTCATAAGACGCATTACGCGGCAACGCGATACGTCGTGCTTTCGTGACGCGCCCCGGATCGCTTCCGGGGAGCTGCGCTTCGCGTCTCAGTTCGCGTACCGGAGCACTTCCGGGTGCGCTAATAAGACGCATTACGCGACAACGCGATACGTCGCGCTTCCGCGACACATCACGATGTTGATTTCTAACGCGGCAGTTGCGCAAACGGAACGTTTACTGGTTCGCGGACCGGGTCGCGGCATCAAATTGAGCTAACGGGAAGCTTCCCGGTTCGCGAACCGGGAGCGAACAAAAAAATATATAAAAATTTTTTTATTAATAAACATATAAAATATATTTTTGGATTTAAAGAAGAATACATTTTACAGCTACAGATATTAGCTTTTAAAAAACCAATGAAATTCACTGAAAAAACCATAGGTTATAGACCAAATATAGTTAGGAATTAGCATTTACAAAACCTTGAAAATTCACTGAAAAAACCATAGGTTATAGACCATATATAGTTAGGAATTAGCATTTAAAAAACCTTATTTTACTCACACAAAACCATTGAAATTCCATATATAGTTAGTTGTACTAACTATATATCGCGCACCCGCAATCCACTGCTGATCATGTCACATATTACATCATTCATGACATGGTCAGTGACATCACTGATGACATCACTGATGACATCTCAAATGACATCACTGATGACATCACTGATGACAACATCCAGTGACTGTATGTTTCTGTAAAGTTAAAATATGTCTTACATATTGAAGAATGAGTGGATGTATAAGTGTCTGGATGAAGGATTTAGTAGGGGCATGACTGACTGTATGAGTGACTAAGCGATCAGCGGGTGTGGTTTATATACTTTTTGGTTATTGAGTAGTCTATGGAAGGAACATACGGCTCTGCCCATTTAGATGTCACGTTTTACTGTTGACACGTGCTCACGTTTTCACTGTTTAACTTGTGCAAATGTTAGTAAAAAAGTTACAAAATGTGAAGCGGTAAAGGTTTTGATTTCGATCCTCACACGTATAAGCTCCTTAATATGTATGTACATTGGAGAGCTTAAAAACTGTTACCCAGCAAACCGTGTCATTTCCTTTCTCGTGACTAAAAACATCTATTAATTGCCGTAATTGTAAATTGAAGGTATAAAAGAAATATTGTTCAGAATAGAAGAAAAAAAACTACATGCTAATATTGCTCATCACCATGGTTTTAAATTTTAAAAATGGCAGTATTTGTAAAGTGTACAGCTACCTCCAGAGAGGTGTCCCGGCGGTCGGGGGCGTTGGGAAGATTAAGCAAGGTATTGCCCACAGTGACATTGTGGTGGGCTAACGTGCTGCCGGAGCCAGGAATCGAACTGTGAACGCTGTTGTTCGAAGTCAGGTATCATAGCTGCTGCGTCACACTTTTTCCACACTTAGATGTTAATTAGTGCTAATTAAATTTGAAACATTGTTAATTTATAACTTATAACAGACTACTGTTTCAGTTAGTTTTTCACTTCAAAAATTCTTTACTTAAAAACAATATAGCTTTCAGGGACATTGTGGTTAGAAATTAGTATTTATGAAACCTTGGAAATTCACTGAAAAAAAACATAGGTTTTAAAAACATTACAGTTAGAAATTAGCATTTAAAAAACCTTAGAAACTCACTGAAAAACCATAGGTTTTAAAGACGTTATAGTTAGAAATTAGCATTTAAAAAACCTTAGGAATTCACTGAAAAAACACAGGTTTCAGACACATTATAGCTAGTTGGACATTTCACTCGTACAAAACCAGAAAAATTCTGCCGTTATAGTTAGTTCAGCTAACTATAACTCGTGCTCCTGCAATGCACTGCTGATGACATCACATATTACATCATTCATGACATGGTCAGTGACATCACTGATGACATCACTGATGACATCTCAAATGACATCACTTGCACATGCACTTTACTCAACGCCAATGTTGTAGATAGTAGAACATAGAAATCTATGGCATACTATGTTTTGATACCTTATTTTGTGGATTTAAAATGATAGTCCCGCATACAATGAATTATGAGACTCTCCATTAATATATTGAGTATAACAATGTAAGAATTGGAAATTACAATGAAATGTTTGAAATTGTGATGCCATTTTGACAAAATAGTCTGTTTTCCTGCTTTATGAAAAAGTTCCGATCATGGGATCGGGCAACTCTGCTGGATTTTAATATATGCATGTGAACCAGGAAGTGATCACTGTGTGATCAAGGCAGTGAATGCCGAAACGCGTCACAGTGTAATGGAGGAATAAACCTTACATTCCTGAAACCTCCCCAGTGCCCGTGTCCAATATGTGTGCGAAGAATCGGATGTGGTATGCATACACAGCCGCTGTTGGCTGGAAAAGCGGCAACGCCGACGCAACCTCATCCTGGAGCTTCTTTCGGTTTTCCAGCTTGTTTTGGTGATATGCGTGCAGCATAACAAGAAGCCCCCCTTTTCATGAGAAGACGGAATCAGACCGCATGGTGTGTTAGGCTATCCGGGGTACTGCGCCAGTCATGACGTGGTGAGCCAGAGGTTGAAACGCCGAGAATTTCCGCATGTTGATAATTTATTAACAGGGAGAGAAACTAGGAAATGTTCCCGGCAGGAGGCAAAAGTCAAGTTGTAACTATTTATTCCTGTACGCTCCGCAGTGTGTTTTAGGTGATTGCGTCAGGTGCGAAAGTGAAATTGGAGAGATGGAAGACTGGATGAAAGAGAGAGAAGAGGCCGCTTACTCAGTCTTGATGTGGGGAGAATACCTTGTGGGTTGAGAGTCCTCATAGCCCTCACCTATGAAAGCCCAGACCCGGAAATGCTGAGTGAATGGGATTTGAATAATGTCATGGCATCGCAAAACATGATGAAAATTCTTGTAAAAGTAAAGATCGTGGCAAGATTTTGGAAGAAATTAAAGTAATTGAAAGTGAGCTAAAGAAATTAGCTAAAGAAGACGCAATAAGGAAATTTGAAGGTGAAATGTATGCTCGCTTAAAGAAACATGAGCAAGTTATAACAGAGAGAAAAGCCACAAAGTTCCAGAGAGATCGGATGGACTATCTACGTGGACAGAATATACATTTGCCTGCAGATTTGACAACATCAGAAGGCAGAGGATGTCGAAAGTTGTCAACACAGGCATAATAAGGAATGATGAACCATCCACAGACTTAAGCTCGGAGGCAAGCTCTGCAGTGAGCTTGGATGCGGAAATGGGACCAGACCAAAATAGTAGAGGCCCGAGGCAATATGAACCTCTTTCAATAATTGATAAATTTGGTTTTTCATACATGGATCGGACACAAACTGTAAGGCCAAATCCGCAGAGAAGAAACAAAAAGGACCACACAGGAGGCGAAAAAAACGGCGGCATGGCAATGGAATTGGGGTCCAAATCAAAAACCAAGGAAACATATCAACGTCGGTAGACGAAGAACAAAAAGACATTATCAATTAGACAGATTGTGTGCTTACAAAGGAGGAGAATTGAATTTTATCTTTGGGCCTATCTTTTGGCATTCGGACAAACTTTAACCCCTTCCACGCTAATGACAAAGCCAACTCGTCATGGGCGTTACCTGCGCTGCGCTCATGACGAGCTGGCTTTGTCATGTAAAGTGGGATTTATGAACTTCCAGCGCACAGCGGGAAAACCCCTAGCACTGTAGTGGTTAATTACACGCAAACTCAAATTGACTTTTTCAAGTACACTAGGAAGCTGAAGCCTAAAAAGTTCTTCCATAATGGGTGACAAACTACAAGGCAGAATGAAGATGGTCTTCAGGAAGATGATAACTTAGAATGTAGTGACATGGAGGTATTATGTGCTTTGCAGAATCTTGTTTGGGAGGGTGAGGGCATGTCCAGTGCTGCCAAAGTGAGAAAGACAGTGGACTTGATGGGTTTGTATGTTTGAAAATGAAATATCAAACTTTAAACCAAATCAACTTTCATTCCCAATACCCCAAGAGATGCAAAAGCATGTTCTCGAATAGAGTTATTAAAGATCTTAAGGAACTAGCCCTTACTTCTAGTAAAACCTTTCCCAAAGAATAAGGTCAGTTTGAAAAAAATTATCAAAGGATCATAAATAAAATAAAATCAAGGGACGATGTGGTAGTCCGACAAGCGGACAAGGGCAGGAACGTAGTTCTCTGGTCTCTAGATGCATACAATACTGAGGCAAAACTTCAGTTGAGAGATCGCCATTGCTATTTAAAAGTACCACAAACTAACTTGGAAGAAGTAATGTTGAAATTCTGGAAAGATTTCTCTCGTTGGAGAGGGATGGTGATACTTTCGAAGTCAGAATATCTCTTTATGAAGGTAGAACATCCAGTAACTCCCATTCTATACCTAATACCCAAAGTTCACAAAAACAGAGAAAATCCGCCAGGCAGGCCAATCATATCTGCCATAGGGAGCCTGTTTGAGCCACGTCCAGGTACTTGGATTCATTTTTGCAACCCCTTGTCAAAACCCGCCCAGCTTACATTCAGGACACCAGTGATTTCTTAAATAAGATCTCCAATGTTTGTTGGAAGGGAACCTTTCTCTTGATGACCTTAGATGTCACAAGCTTGTATAGGAGTATAACTCATGATGATGGTCTCCATGCAACCCGACACTACTTGAATACACACCCCATTAGCTTATACCAACACACAGGAATGTTGCTGGAAATGTGCAGGCCTTGTCTGACCAATAACCATTTTATGTTTGGGGGGAGACATACAGACAGCTGCAAGGAACGGCAATGGGCACCTGCTTCGCCCCCAGCTACGCTAATTTGCATATGGGCTGGTGGGAGGAGCAGGTGCTCAAAGTCCAATTTGCCAATGAGTGGAAAAACAACATTGTAACATGGACCCGGTTCATAGATGACCTATTTGTGATCTGGGACGGGCCCATGGAGACAGCCAAACAGTTTGTACATGACATCAACATCAACAAGCTAAATTTAGGATTCACAGAGAACATCAGTAGCAATCTAGTGACGTTTCTGGATTTAGAGGTATATGTAGAGGAAGGTGAAATACAAACCAGAACCTTCAGGAAACCCACAGCAGGGAATACAATCCTGCATGCAGGAAGTTTTCATCCTCAGGGGCTAAAACTGAGCATTCCTTATGCTGAGCACCTGAGTATGAAACGCAACTGCAGTGAAGCCCAGGCTCTAGTGGAGGCACAAAATTCCCTGACTAAGAGATTCATGAAGAGAGGGTTTAAAGTGTCCATCATAGAGAGATGCACTCTATTAAAACCAAACCCAGAGAAGATCAAAATAAAGAAGACTGGGGCAGTGAATCAAATTAGAATGATTAAAGGATACAGTGCCTACCAGTCTAATGTGAGAGATAGTCTGTGTAGGAACTGGCACCTGATTCAACGAGATCCGTTTTTGAGTGAGGTAGTATCTCGCAAACCTATGATCACCTTCAACAGAGCAAAATCTTTGAGGGCGGCATTAGTGGTCAATAACCCTGATGTGAACAAGAAATCGGGTTGGTTACAGAGTATTCCAGGTTTCCATAGATGCTTGAAGTGCAAAGCGTGCAAGATTGGATGCAAAGAGAAACAAGTAATATCACCACTACTTTACAGCCCTTGGAAGATTAGACAATTTATGAACTGTAGAAGTGATTATGTTGTCTATATCCTGCAGTGTACATGCCCAAGATGTACGTAGGCAGCACCATTCACATGATTCACATTCACGTTCTACAGCATTTGCGGGCTGTTAAAAATAATGATAAGAATTATGTGGTGGAACGTCACCTGAATGAAATGCACAAAGGAAATCTGGATGAGTTATCCTATTATGACATCGATCAAGTACCCAAATTGAAAAGAGGAGGGAACAGAGAGAGTAGACTTCGCCAACTAGAGTCCAAATACATCATGTTATTTAACACAAAGATGTCAAATGGTTTAAATACTGAAGAAGACCTGCATGTCCATTTAGGTTAATCCAGATGAACGTCTCTCCAAATTTTATCATTGTACAGCAGAGTAAGATTTTAAGATTTTTTTGATTTTATTTTTATGGGCAGGAAATTGTATGTGGAGAATCTAATATTTAGAATTTGTATATTATAACATCCTTTCAGTTGGAAACAAAGACAGTTGGTGGGCTGAGGTATTTTTTAATTGGACAGGAGGAAGACCAAGTAGAGTTTGTCTACATGAGTGTTGTGTCTAGGTATACATTAGTGGTTTTAACAATTGGCCTTTTAAGAAGAATGAATTATTTGAGGCACTTGCACTTTGGAATAAAAAGCTATTTTGCAATATATGTATACACTGTGTCAGCAAAACTCAGTCTGATCGCTTTATTCATATATTGGTAACTATCCTACTGTTTGGCATAGCTCCGCCTACTGCAAGCAATCCTCTGCGGAGGGTGGGGGCAGGCACAAGGAGCCAGCACTGCAAAAAATATATATATTTTTTACTGCTGCCAGGTACAAGAAGCTGCACTCACGGGAAACTGCTAACCCCGATTTTTGTAGGGTTTTAAAGCACAAAAAGATGCGTGTATTTATATATATATATATATATATATATATATATATATATATATATATATATATATATATATATATATATATACACACATATATATCTATATATATCTATGTATATATATATTCACTGAAAAAACCATAGGTTATACACCATATATAGTTAGGAATTAGCATTTAAAAAACCTTATTTTACTCACACAAAACCATTGAAATTCCATATATAGTTAGTTGCACTAACTATATATCGCGCACCCGCAATCCACTGCTGATGATGTCACATATTACATCATTCATGACATGGTCAGTGACATCACTGATGACATCACTGATGACATCTCAAATGACATCACTGATGACATCACTGATGACATCATCCATTCAGCTGTTCGATCCTACCGAGAGACAAGATGGCGGCCGCTACGGACTGTTTGGAATGTTTACAGACACCGGAGAGCCAATCAGCTTCGCTTCGCAAAGCTCCGTAACGCGAAAAGTACGCGAAGCGGTGCGCTGTTACAGATATATACCTTTTTTTGAACGTTAATTTCTCAAAATCCACTGGAGCACATATATTGAGATCTAGCAAAGGCACATCGGGCTACCAGTCCCTACAATTTTGCCAAGTTTCGTGCAAATCCATTCAGCTGTTCGATTATTATTATTTTTATTTTTTTTTGCCCCGCGGGGCCCTTTTAAAACCTCCACATCAAACCTAGGGGGTGAGCGACAATGTACTATGCCCCCTTATGGTCATTTGCCCCTTCGCTTCGGCCTCCTCTTGTCTCTCGATCCTACCGAGAGACAAGATGGCGGCCGCTACGGACTGTTTGGAATGTTGACAGACGCCGGAGAACCAATCAGCTTCGCTTCACAAAGCTCCGTTGCGCGAAAAGTCCGCGAACCAGAGCGCTGCCCGGTCCGCTGTTACAGATATATATCTTTTTTTAAACGTTAATTTCTCAAAATCCACTGGAGCACATATATTGAGACCTACAAAAGGCACATCGGGCTACCAGTCCCTACAATTTTGCCAAGTTTCGTGCAAATCCATTCAGCCGTTCGGGCTAAAAGTGAGGCCAACCGCCCTATGGAAAACTCAATGTTAAAAACACGTTTTGGGACCCCCCTTTTTTCTCAGCCCCCACTGGACGAACCCCCCCCAAATTTTCAAGGGCTGCTCAGAAACAAAATGTTCCATTTTCCTGAAAATTTCAGCCAATTCCGTCCACAAACGCCAAAGTTATTAGACATAGAATTTTCAAAAAACCCATAGAGAAAAAATCCTAACTATATATACCTACTGGCGACCGCCAGTAGGTAATAGATATATATATATATATATATATGCCTGCTCCGGATTACACCAACAGCGAGTCACTCTTCAAAGCGGGTGCTGCAACGCGGTGGTGTCCCGCGTAATGTATCAAAGCTCAACCACTCTTCGATTTCAATGAAAAGAAAGGCAGCACTCCCGGGATTTCAGCACAGGTAAGTATTTATTATCTCGACAGACGCGTTTCGGGAAAACTCCCTTCCTCGGTGTCAAACAAACGCGCTATGCGCGGTGCCATATTTAAACAGATGTCTGGTCCAACTGAAATAAACACAAACAAGGGACAACCACACAATTCTCTATGTGGGAAGCGCCATGTATAGGTGCAGTGTTTATACAATCACATATTCTCAAACAAAAAAACAAACATTTCTTAATCGTCTGAGATTATAGAAGTTAATACCGCCGTGGATCGGCAATCGCGACCCAGCCGGGTCGCGAGGAAACCTCCTGTGTCATGTTAAATAGGTGGAAGCAAAAAAGTGGGAGCCATTACGTTAAACTATTCTAGCGCCAAGTGTAAATGACATTTTCAGGATATCAACATACTCCAATTATGATACACTTAATGATTTTTCATTCCATTTGTACAATACTCAATGATAATCAATTATCAAACCGTGGATCGGCTATTGCAACCCATTTAGGGTTGCTAAGGCCCCTCTAGGGAAGCTAATTCAACCGCCCGTTATTGTCCACCATTAATAACGACACAGGGTTTATATCAGACATATGGACCAGATTCAAAGTATCCATCTGTTATAGAGTCATTCGCATTGCAGGGACAGAGATAGCAAAAATACTAAGGCTCGTTCAAAAAATAATTACATTCATGTAATTCAAAGCATCCTTTTTTTCAGTTTGTGCATTATTTTACATGACAAATGTGTGTTTCAGAGAAATATATTAAATTGAATGGGCATATATGTCAGAAATCAAGTTTATATGAACTACATAAACTGTCTAACTCTTAGTTTACCTAACCCAGATGTATAGACATCTCCTCTCCACTGTTTAGGCCTTCAGGGGCCTTTGCCTGCAAGTCCACTATATATCGTGACTCTAGTCTCCTCAGCTTTAATAACTTGTCCCCGCCCCTTATACTGTCTGGGACACAGTCCAAACAGAAGTATTGTAGCTGATCTCTGTCACCTTTGTGCTTAATCGCAAAATGTCGAGCGACTGGGTAAGAGAAATCTTTGGCAGCAATCGCTCTCATATGCTCAAGGATCCTGAGTTTCACTGGATTGATCGTACTCCCTATGTATATAAGTTTGTAGGGACAACGTAAGCAGTAAACAGCATGGCTTGTATGGCAGGACATGAACTTATTAATCCTTCTGTTTTCCTTGCATCCCTTTACTTCATAGGATAATACACGCTTGCTAAATGCGCAAGCTTTGCATCTTCCACAAGGGAAGAATCCCTTAGCTTCTTTAATTGATCCAATTTTCTTGATTATAGGATCGAGGTGACTATGTACTAGTTGGTCACGTAGAGACCTAGCCTTTTTGAAAGTAATCTGGGGTGCCTGTGGGATGTCCTTGCCAATAATGGTGTCCATCTTGAGGACATGCCAGTGCTTTTTCATCATGAGTCTCAATTTATAGGAGTCGCAGGAGTATGCAGTTATGAGGCGGAACCTTCCCTCTTCCAAGTTAGCTTTCTCTTTATTCTTCTTTTTAAACAGTGACTCCCTCGGTAGTTTATTCACCCGTTGGAGTGTATTGTCCAAAAGGTTCTTGTTATGGCCTCTTGCTAGAAATCTGTTGGTACTTTCTACTACAGCCTCTTTGAAATCAGAATCGAGCGAACAGTTGCGTTAAAGTCTCAAAAATTCCCCGCACAGTTTAATCAAGAGTATCCCCTACGGGGAATTTTTGAGACTTAAACGCAACTGTTCGCTCGATTCTGATTTCAAAGAGGCTGTAGTAGAAAGTATAAATAGTATAAATTGAGACTCATGATGAAAAAGCACTGGCATGTCCTCAAGATGGACACCATTATTGGCAAGGACATCCCACAGGCACCCCAGATTACTTTCAAAAAGGCTAGGTCTCTACGTGACCAACTAGTACATAGTCACCTCGATCCTATAATCAAGAAAATTGGATCAAGTTATTAAAGCTGAGGAGACTAGAGTCACGATATATAGTGGACTTGCAGACAAAGGCCCCTGAAGGCCTAAACAGTGGAGAGGAGATGTCTATACATCTGGGTTAGGTAAACTAAGAGTTAGACAGTTTATGTAGTTCATATAAACTTGATTTCTGACATATATGCCCATTCAATTTAATATATTTCTCTGAAACACACATTTTTCATGTAAAATAATGCACAAACTGAAAAAAGGATGCTTTGGATTACATGAATGTAATTATTTTTTGAACGAGCCTTAGTATTTTTGCTATCTCTGTCCCTGCAATGCGGATGACTCTATAACAGATGGATACTTTGAATCTGGTCCATATGTCTGATATAAACCCTGTGTCGTTATTAATGGTGGACAATAACGGGCGGTTGAATTAGCTTCCCTAGAGGGGCCTTAGCAACCCTAAATGGGTTGCAATAGCCGATCCACGGTTTGATAATTGATTATCATTGAGTATTGTACAAATGGAATGAAAAACCATTAAGTGTATCATAATTGGAGTATGTTGATATCCTGAAAATGTCATTTACACTTGGCGCTAGAATAGTTTAACGTAATGGCTCCCACTTTTTTGCTTCCACCTATTTAACATGACACAGGAGGTTTGCTCGCGACCCGGCTGGGTCGCGATTGCCAATCCATGGCGGTATTAACTTCTATAATCTCAGGCGATTAAGAAATGTTTGTTTTTTTGTTTGAGAATATGTGATTGTATAAACACTCCACTTATACATGGCGCTTCCCACATAGAGAATTGTGTGGTTGTCCCTTGTTTGTGTTTATTTCAGTTGGACCAGACATCTGTTTAAATATGGCGCCGCGCATAGCGCGTTTGTTTGACACCGAGGAAGGGAGTTTTCCCGAAACGTGTCTGTCGAGATAATAAATACTTACCTGTGCTGAAATCCCGGGAGTGCTGCCTTTCTTTTCATTGAAATCGAAGAGTGGTTGAGCTTTGATATATATATATATATATATATATATATATATATATATATATATATATATATATATATATATATATATATATATATATATATATATACATAGATATATATTACCTAGTTATAGTTAGGACCTAGTTTCCATAGGAAATCCGCAACATTCTATTGGGAATAACTTTGGCGCCGGTAGACGAATTTTCGCAAATTTCTCAAAGAAGATGGCCCGCTCCGCTCTGCTCTTTCCCTGAAAGTTTGGGGGGGATTCGTCAAGCGGGGGCCAAGATAAAAGGGGGGTCCCAAAACGTGTTTTCTCCATGTTAATTTCCATAGGGCGGTTGGACTCACTTTTAGCCCGAACGGCTGAATGGATTCCCACCAAACTTGGCAAAATTGTAGGGACTGGTAGCCCGATGTGCCTTTGCTATGTCTCAAGATATGTGCTCCAGAGGATTTTGAGTAATTTAGGTTAAAAAAAATATATATATCTATAAGCGCGCCCCGATACGCGCACCGGTGAGCGCACCCGGCGCGCTACGCGAGTACGTGAGCGGAAAGCTGATTGGCTCAAGGGTGTCTGTCAACATTCCAAACAGTCCGGAGCGGCCGCCATCTTGTGTCTCGGTAGGATCGAGACACAAGAGGTGGCAAAAACAAAGGGGGAAATGACCAAAAGGGGACAGGGTAGACCCCCCCTGACCCCCTAGGTTTGATGTGGGGGCTATAAAAGGGCCCCGCGGGGCAAAAAAAAAATAATAATTCGATTTTCGCGGGGGGAGCGCCCGGTACGCGCACCGGGGAGCGTACCCTGGAGAAAAAAGAATGATAGAGTTTTTAAAAAATGTAGCATTTTTTTATGAATTGGAGGTAGTTCTAAAAAGAACTGTTTTTTTATTCTTTTTGTTGTTTTATATTTTTTTATTGTTTTTTTGAAATTTTTTTACTTTTTTTGGCTTTTATGAACAATTTTATATTTTTTTTGTAATGTTTATGGGGACAAACAAAAAACAGGGAATTGTAAACGGCTCAACTGGAGCAAAAAAAAAACAGGAAAAAGTTAAGGTTTCTTTGGGCACTTGTGGTTATCACCAGCATGGTTGATGAGTGTAATACTTTGCTCACCATAGGCAATTGTTTTTCCACAAAATATGTTATGTTATGTGTTATGTGCCCACTCTTTTATAGCGCACGGCTACCCAAGCGGGTGTCCCGGCGCTTTAGCAAAGAGATCAGAGTCCAGCCCGCAGCTCAGAAAGTCGTGATGATCATGCAGAAAAGAGCCACGTCTTTAGTTCTTTTCTAAACGTCAGGAGACTGTTGGCTTTCCGCAAAGAGATCGGAAGCCCATTCCAATGGAGGGCCGCTAGATAGCGGAAGGACCGACCACCCATCCGAGCGCGTTTAAAGGAAGGGACCACAATCGTGGCAGATGAAGCTGAACGCAACACCCTCTTTGGGACATAAAAGGCCAGTCTCTTCCTAATGTACAAAGGGCCTACAGAATGCAGGGCTTTAAATGCCAGAGTTAAAGTTTTAAAAATGACTCTTTTGGAAATCGGTAGCCAATGTAGCTCTTTAAGTAAACCAGAGGCTCTAGCTCTGCGTGGAAGGCCAAAAATTGCCCTTGCAGCAGAATTTTGGACTATCTGCAATCTTGCCACCAAATACTTCGGCAGGCCCGCATAGAGTGCATTAGCATAGTCGAAACGTGATCCAACTAATGCCTGCACCACAATTTTCTTATATTGCAGTGACAGCAGCGGCAAAAATTTCCTGAGCATCCGCAGGATGCTAAAACATTTCCCTGATAATACATTGATCTGGGATCTAAATGACAGATCAACGTCACAGATCACACCCAGATTTTTGGCCTGCGTTGACACCGCGTCTGGAGGAAACATGTCTCGAGGCCACCAAGATTTCCAACATGGATCCGGAGCACAGCCAAAAAAGAGCAACTCAGACTTGTCTGAGTTGCATTTAAGGCTGTGTTGTTGAAACCATGAAAAAACGGCGTCAAGGCAGTCCCTGATTCTAGCCCCATCAAATGCCTCTCCCTTCCTGCAAGTAAACAGGAGCTGGGTGTCATCAGCGTAGGATATGACCTGGGCACCATAAGCCTCCGCCACCGCCGCCAGAGGGGCCATGTAGATATTAAAAAGGATGGGGCTCAGAATGGATCCTTGAGGAACCCCCACCCCTAGCGACGGCATTTCAGCGGAGAACGGTGGTGCCCAGATCACCTGTCGGCGGTCAGATAAAAAAGATCTAAACCAGTCCAACACCGTCCCGTGGTACAAACGATTTTGTATCCACCAAACTTGGTTTGTATGTTTGGGACCATCTCCCTTGTCTCTGGAGCCGATGGAGTGGGTTGTTTACTTTGGGAGGTACTGGGTGAAGATTGGGAAAGGTTTCTGGTCAGTTCTCTGACCTCTGCCGCAGAATAGTTGTTTGGATGCCGGCGTTGCATGTGGCGAATCATGGTGTTGTTGCCAAAAGAGTATTTTTTGGCAGGGTTCCCCCTGGACAGTACAGTGCCACAGATCCGACAAGTAACCTTTGGCGCATTAACTTTCTTTTGGTCCTTTGGGATTTTGAAAAACTCCCAGAAAATGTGCTCCTTTGGCTTATAGGGGGTAGTATGTTCAGGCAGGAACTGCTGCCTCTCCTCCTCTTCCTCTTCCTTCTCCTCTTCTTCATCTCCACCACTGTGGTGTTGTGGTGGTCCTTTAGGTGGTGGTGGTGGTGGTGCAGATGGTCCTGCTGCTACTGTAGCCATTTTTCAGTACAAATAGGTACAAATAGATATGTAAACAGGTCTTCCTCAATCAAAGTACAAAGTGAGAATGAGGGAAAAAAGGTGGGGGCTTTCATCATTTGGAAAACAAAACTGTCCTGAACGAATGAAAAGTGTTATTTTCAGATCACATAACTCGGGCTTTCATCATTTAAAAACCAAAACTGTTCTGAACCAATGAAAAGTGTTATTTTCAGGTCACATGACCCGACGCGCTTACGCTACGCGCCCGGGGCGCTTATGTTGCGCGATCGTATGCGCTCGGGCGCTTCTGGGTGCGCTTACGCCGTGCGCCATAAGACGCATCTCGCGGCTACGCGAAATGTGTCTAATGACGCACGGCGTCGCGGCTACGCAATACGTCACAATGTTGTTCGCGGCAATAGCGCTAACGGGACACTCACCGGTACGCGCACCGGGGCGCGCCGCAAGACTGCGCTTACCGGTGAGCGCACCGGTACACGCACCGGGAGCGCTCCAGGGCAAAATAATAAAAAGAAATATATAAAAAATAGTATTACATAAATATACAATATAGGATTCATTATAAAATAGAAATTAGCTATTAAAAAACCTATGAAATTCACTGAAAAAACCATAGGTTTCACACCAGTTATAGTTAGGAATTAGCATTTAAAAAACCTATTAAATTCACTGAAAAAACCATAGGTTTCACACCAGTTATAGTTAGCTGGAAATTTTACTGACATAAAACCATTGAAATTCCCACGTTATAGTTAGTTGGACTCACTATAACTCGCGCGCCCGCAATGCACTGCTGATGATGTCACATATTACATCATTCATGACATGGTTAGTGACATCACTGATGACATCACTGATGACATCATCCATGTGATAATACAATACACCTCCTCACACTCTAATCTAACACATGATACACCTAGTGTTAAATAGAAACTGCCATTCCTGAAACCATTGACACAGTAAAACCACTTACCACATACGCACTTACTGATTTCTAGGTCTACACACACATCCACTCATTCACCCATACAATCTTTCATACATACAGTCACTCATCAATACAAGACCAACATATGCACTCATACACCTATACAGAGACTCACACACTACCACTCATCCATGGAGTTACTCATACACCTAGTCAGTCATGTAAAGAATCAATCACACTCCCATTTCCACAACTATACAGTTATACACACAAAACCTTGTTTATTTAAACATAGACTAACACATACTTACTGTCTTTCACAATCACTGATACAAGTACATATTGATAGATACAGTCACTTATGCAATCACAGGCTGTTATATATAGTCATTTATATATGACAACTCTCACATGCAGCAGCTTACACAACAACAAACATAATGATGTACACATTCAGACAGTTTAGTCACTTACCCATGCATTCACTAAGACACATTTAATCACTCACTCATACAGTCAGTCACGCACCTACTAAATCCTTCATCCAGATACTCATACATACACTTACTCTTCAATATGTAAAACATATTTTAACTTTACAGAAACACACAGACACTGGATGATGTCATCAATCATTGAGATGTCATCAGTGATGTCATCAGTGATGTCATTTGAGATGTCATCAGTGATGTCATGAGTGATGTCACTAACCATGTCATGAATGATGTAATATGTGACATCATCAGCAGTGCATTGCGGGCGCGCGGGTTATAGTGAGTCCAACTAACTATAACGTGGGAATTTCAATGGTTTTATGTCAGTAAAATTTCCAGCTAACTATAACTGGTGTGAAACCTATGGTTTTTTCAGTGAATATATAGATAGATAGATAGATAGAGATATATACATAGATAACATATAAATAAGAAGTACATGAATTAAAAAAGGAAGAAAGGGAAAAAAAGAATTGCATATAATAATATCATAATATCAACTTCCCTAACTACCAACAATATCAAAATTGTGAATCAGTACTGATTTATTTAACTCAAATTAATATATAAAAAACAAATATAATTGCCCAAATAAAATTTCACATTTACTTACTATTAAAACATTTCTTTAACAATATAATAAATATAAAAAGCATTATGGCCCCTATTACGATGTCTGTCAGAGCTGTCTCTGACCGACACTGTTTCTATGTGAGAACCGACCAAACATAGGTCAGCGGTTCCGTACACCCTATTACGATGCAACTGCACATGGGGGCCAATCACGATGTCGGTAGAAAACCAAACCGCCCGATTCCTTGTCAGATTTGGTTCCGCCCGACCAATTATGATGCTTCTAAACACCGTTCGGAAGGATTCTCATTGACCTCAATAGGAGCCTGTGTTCCGACCAACAACACAGGCTCCTATGGTGACAATGGTGTCTGGGGAGAACCTAGCACCCTGTCACGGGTACCCCATGGTGCCTGTCACACTGTGCATCGTTTTACAGGGGGGTACCTTGGGTTCCCACTCAACCCCTAACCAGAGGCCTCAGGATGAAGGGGGGCCTGCTAGACGCCCCCAACGTCAGTTTCTGACAGCCATTTCCTGTCGGACAGGATGTTGGAACCTGACATTGTAATCGGTCGTACGTAAATGCTGTCCTTTGGGCTGTACAAATCGGCTCTGACCGACTCGGAATCTCCGAATGCCGGTCAGAACTATTTCGGAATGATCAAACGATACCCCTTCTGACCGCGAGCATGGTAATTGGTCAGTCGGAATTGTTTTCAACCGAGTCGAGAGGATGGGTTCCGACACGGTCAAGGGGAATCCGACTGTCAGTCGGAGGCTTTTCGACCGATATCGTAATCAGCCGCATGGTGCGGTCGCAAACTCTCATTTCTCAATGGGAGCTTGTGTGACGGGCAGAAACCGCCGGCAGCACAAGCTTCCATTGAGAAATGGGAGTTTGTGGAAATCCCTGTACATTGTGCAGGGATTTTCAGGGGGGCACCAGAGATCCACCACTGCCCCCAAAGACACTTTCCAGCAGCCTTTCCATGTCGGATTGCCTGACATGGAAAAGCTGTTGAAAACCAACATCACAATCCTGACGGCTGAAACGCCGTCATGAACGGATTATGGACAGTTTCTAACAGCTCCTTGAGCTCATCAGAACCCATTCGGATTGACCGGCCGGTTTACACTCCGACTCCCGACATTGAAATTCATCATAAAGAGGCTCTACATATTTATTTGCTTCCTAACAAACTCACCTAAGAAAAATTAACACAAGCCAAAATGCATCTGAAAATAAATAAAAAAAGTGCATCAATTACACAGCCATTAATACATTAATTACATGACATGATTAGTAACTAAATATTAATTAATAAAAATATCAGTATTACATTAAATTACATTCAATTGTATTTAACTTTCCACTCTATGCACCTACAAAAACCAGCAACTCACAATTAAAATATAAGTTAAATAAATCAGTATTAAACTGATTAAATGATTAACCATCAATTAAATAATTAAAAACTAAGAAACAATATTTTGTAATTATTTATTTCTTAAATTAACTTCCCATCCTATACCCTTGCAATCCTAACGACCTGCTACTAATAAATAAGTTACTACTGCTAATAATAAAAACACATTTAATTTAAACTTTAAATTGAATAAAATACTACTAAATAAATGTACATAATTAGTAATCAATTAAAAAAACAATTAACAATTGAAAACAAAGCAATGGTCGGGCCCCCAAAATCCCTTTCTGACAGCCTTTTCGTGATGGTGGGACTGCCTGAAAAGGCTGTGGGAAATGGACATCGTGATCCTGACAGTCGTGCCTGAGCAGGCACCACCTACATTCAGGATCACTATTCCGACTGCTGCCCCGTCAGGATCAGTAGATCCTGGTGGAGGCGGCGGTCTATCCCCCGAGACTGAAGGGTTCAACCGCCTGCATCATAATGCGGAAGTTGGCCCGAAGGGTTGTCTGTCAATGGGACTGCCACCGACGGCGGCAGTCCCCCCACCACCGAAATCAGCCCCTATATTACTGAAAACAACAATATCCTTAAAAACTATATTATTTAGGGAAAAAAAGATATTCTTGTTAATAATATTCTATACCACGATATTTTTGACTAACAATATTGTTTTCCAATATTTCTGTTTTCCTAACACCCTTAATTAATTACTACTCTATAGTAAAAAAGAATGGCAATAAAATAAGAGTATTATCACAGGCAAATAATAAAAAGAGAAAATACCTTACATCATACAAAAGTGGTCTAACATAATCCTGTCTAAATTTGTATCAGTGGGAGAATGTGTATCTAGCCACATATTTTCTTATGCAGACTTCTGTGAGCACAGCGCCCACCTTTTCCCCAAGTCCAAATACATGGACAGAGTGATCATAACTAGTGTTCGTCCCTCAGGATGTCCCACAGAACACCAATTCTCCTCCTTAGCTACCAGCTAAATTTGGGGGCTTTTCATACTTTGCTACACTAAATAACAAGCATTGGCATAGCCAATAGGTCTCGCTTTTAGGACCTTATAAGTATTTAGTTATGCAGCACATTATCCTTGCATGGCTAAACACTTATAAGGTCCCAAAGGCGAGACCTACTATTTTTTCACTTTTGCTATAATCGCGGCACCCACGCTTCACTTTTAATGTTAAAAGTGAAGAAATAGAAAAAAAAAGTTCTGTTTCTTTACCTTTGCTATAATCGCGGCACCCGCTCTTTACTTTTAACATTAAAAGTGAAGAGCAGGTGCCGCGATTGTGACAGACTCTGAAAGATCTGTGTGCAGTATTTTCATTGTGGCTTACAACTCGGCCATTCTTATCCATTCCGCCTTGCCCGCCCGATTTCTCTGTGCTTTACAAGTACTCTTGTAAGTGAGGTATGTTTTCTTTATCCCGGGAAAGTTCATATTGGTATTAATACAGAGAGGCAGAGAACGCGAGGGGCATAGCGAGCATTGAGGTGCTATGGCCGGGCGGCTGTGAAAGTGACACGGCGGCGAGGCACGAAAGTGAAACAAAAAAAAAATGAAGAGCTGACGAGGCAGGAGTGGGAGGAGAGGTGAGGGGAATAACGCGCGCAGCATGAAAGTCAAAGAAAACAAGCTGACGAAAGCCAGATGGCAGCTGTGCGCGCGCTTGTGCACGTGACAGCAAGCTGGTGGTGGCAAAAGCCTCTGGGTAGCTCTTTAAAAACCCGCTTAATAAATGTCTCGCTTGAAACAACATATGCGCTGGCTCAGGCGAGACCTAAAAAATATGTTAATAGATAATACTTTTTCCTCAGATGTTTGTGAAGATAAGGCCTGAGAAATGCACACATCTAAGGTTCCATACTAACATCTACAGTTCTGTTTCTCAACATGGCCTTAATATATTTTCACTAAACAAAAGCCTCAATACCAATAGAAGACATATATTTGAAATTATACAATTGTACAAAAACATCATGCACCTACAACTTTCATAGAATAAAGAAATAATGCAATAAAGACTATATTGCTTTGCCCTACTAAAGATCAGAGGACACAAACCCATGGACAACAAGGGCAGGGAAAGGGTTTGCAGAACAGACAGACTTGCCCAGTCTTAGTTGTACAGTAAGATGAGCCCAAACCCAATTGTTGATGAGGTGTTGCTTGAGGAGTAGAGTATATTTTCTTGATCTCTCTTTAATGAAGATTGGTGCCTTTCACACTTCAATTAAGAGAGTGTTTTATATCTATGGTGTTGGTAAATGTAATGCCAGCATTTGTAAAGCACACAGCTACCATTGACGGAGGTGTCCCGCGCTGGGGGCCGTCAGGAAGATTAAGCACGCTATTGCCCAGAGTCACATGGTGCTGGGCTAACCTGCCACCAGAGCCAGGGATTGAACCGTGAGTCAGGCACCCTGGCCGCTGCGCCACACCTCTTCCACCGTCACACCTCTTCTGGTACAGGCATCTGGTTTTCTTCTTGCTGTTCGGCGACTCCGAGAACAACCAGTAGCAAAGCTGACTAGAACCCAACCTATTGCACCACCGGAACAGAAAGAAAGGTGATCTCAAAGAAACAAGCAGCCAGGGAAAACCAAGGGATAACCCAATCAAG
The DNA here is from genome assembly GCF_964261635.1 of Lissotriton helveticus. Classification (NCBI taxonomy): domain Eukaryota; kingdom Metazoa; phylum Chordata; class Amphibia; order Caudata; family Salamandridae; genus Lissotriton; species Lissotriton helveticus. The sequence continues at coordinate 279,190,458 of NC_136063.1, read as the reverse complement.
AGAAAACACAACCATGGAGCAAACCAAGTACCCAAAAGGCACCCTACCAGACTCTGCAGACCAGACGTTTTTGAAGTTTTTGAAGGCACAAATCTGGAAAACATGAGCAGACAACATCAAGGACCTAAAAACATGTCCCGAAGATGCATAATAGTGCCACCCCATAAAATCCAAAAACCAGTAGATACCACAGAACCCCCAACCAATGTGATGGGCAGGAGTAACAGACCTCTGAAGCAATATGCACTAAACCCATGCACAAGAACAAAGTAAAGTCCACATTTGTAAAGCGCACAATCACCCGTAAGGGTCTCCAGGCGCTGGGGGCCGTCGGGAAGATTAAGCGAGCTATTGCCCAGAGTCACATGGTGCTGGGCTGACCTGCCGCCGGAGCCGGGGATCGAACCGTGGTCCCCAGATTCCAGCGTCAGTCGCCCTGGCCGCGGCGCCACACCTCTTCCCAAAAACAAGTAACACCCACTGACCTAGCCAAGGTCTGCAAAACAGTGAGACAGTGAGAGGCTGGGCATTCCAGGGGGAATGATTTAACAATCCAAACAGTTAGTGTTGCAAGGCCAATCAGTGAACTTATAAGGGAGGTAAATATGAACTTCGAAGTATCTTCATTTATCACAGAGATCTCTGATTCTACCTCTGCAAGATTAGATGCTTAGTCAGAAGAGTCTTGTTTCTTGCCTTTTCTTTTTAGCAGACAGTCAAGAAGGAAGGAACAACCGTGCCGTAGACAAAGAAGAAGAGTGTCAACCATTTGATGGACAACACTACTACTGAGATGGAGGTGGGGAACACAAGCAGAGAGAGGTCTCCCACGAGAGAGAGACATGGTCTCAAGACAAAATACGTCAGGTGGAGGATGTGAACACTATAGAGGGAGTGGTGGACAACACATGCCAGGAAGAGACTACCAATGGGGACTCCACCTGTCCAGGAACATCAAGCAAATATGGTGTTCAAGGAACAGATCCCCCCATCATGGCCTGAAACCATTCCCTCCCGGAGTGACCAGGCTACGACAACATTGGGTCATGTAGCTGAATGACCTGGTACCTCTCCTCTCACAAAAAGAAAAGTGCCCACCAAGAAAATAGGAGGCTGAGGGAGAGATATGCCCAAGGCACCCCTTAGGCCATATGTTACCCGACTGACTGTCCCTCAGTACATTACCATACCTACTTTCAAAGAGGCCATGAGTCAGCTACACACAAAACAATTGGCAATCAGTATGTGCCTTACAGAGTTGGTGGATGCAATCAAAGCATTACAACCATTGGCAGATGTCCAGCACCATGAACTTAACTGCCTCCTGCCTTCCTAGGCTGTAGTCATAACACTACATTCTCCACATCCACCCCTCCCAATCTGTTGCAGTTGTGAGTAGAGTCTGTGAAGGTCCCGTAGGAAAATGAGGACACTTACCTGGGTAAAGGAGTTCGGGCCCTACTGCAACAGGTCCAGATCAGGCGAGGATCCTAGAAATGGAAAAAGGACAATGATTAGACAGAAGAAAGGAGAGGGTGGGGATGGAAAGAAAAGTAGAAAGTAAAGAAGGACTCCCACACACAGGAATGAGGTGAAGATATGGATAGAAAAGGCCACAAAGATGCAGAGAAAGGGACAGAGCAGACTGTTGACAGGAGAAAAATAAATTGAAATTAATCAACTGCAAGGCATGGAGTAGGAGGAATACAGTGAACTGGGGCTGAGGAAATCCATTGAGGAGGATGCAAAGGCAGATGCCACCCCCACACCAGGAGGGGAAGACTTGAAAAGTGAGGAGGAGGACGCCTGATCGGAAGACTGGTGGCTACTACCAGAGGTTGCAGAATTGCCAGGAGGGTTGTGGCTGCCCGGTCGATTGGCGGGAATCTAGGTGGTGGGGCAGACATTGTTAGCCCTGGCACAGGTATTTTTATCTTCTGTTTTTACCTCCACTGTATGCTCAAATCTGAAGGAAAACCAAGATGGGATAAAGAGGGGCACATGAATGATGTATATACACTGTTTAACCAGCCGTGATGGAACAATTGTGAAATGATAAAAGATATACATGTAGAATAATCCTGTAAAACTAGATGACTCTACTGGGAGATTTCTTGCAGAACACATATGTTTATTGGTGATGGGATTGGTCTGACATGGCACAAAGAACGTTAGAAATTGAAAATATCGGGAACCAAAAAGGGGGAATGCAATCAAACAAACTTTGAGGAATTACAACATTTGTTAGGACTATTGTTTTAAACATGTCCTTGTTTTCCTTAATTGTACCTTTTGATCAATGTAAATAGACTTCTTCCAGGTGTTTCCACTGTGTTTATTTTTGTTGATCACCCCCTTCCATGTGCATTCTTGGAATCAGGCTCTATTTGGTTCTTTCTCCCCACCAGACCAGGACAGTTGACATGTTTACATTATCCTTAGAATGCATGGCCCATTCCATTCTTTAAATTCCTATCGGAAGTGTGTTTCTAAGCCAGTGGTGGTGTGTGTATGTATGTGTCCATGAATGTGTCTCTGATGCAGTACCTTAGAGTACATGAGTTTCAGCCTGGTTGGTGGTGTGGTGTTAGTCTGTGTCCTGATATATGCCTCTGAATATGAGTCTATACTTATGAGTAAGTGAGTGTGTGTCTGAATTAATGGTAGTGTGTAAATGTGTGTCACTGCATGTGCCTCAGAGTGAGACTCAGAGACAATAAAGCAACCTTTGATTTGGTCCTCTATCTGTTGGCCAGACTCACTTCGACCTTTACCTGTCCTAAAGCCTGAAGTCAAGAACCTTGGCATCTGGTTTGATGCTAGGATCTCAGATTACGGCTTTAGTGGGCAAGTGTTTTGGGATTTTACAAACTCTTAAAAATATTCTTGGACTTCTCCGCTAGACATCAGAAAGACAGTAGTACAGGCCCTGGTCACATCCAGAATGGACTTCTGTAATTTCCTGTATCTGGGATTCTCACAGTCTTGGCTGATGAGACTTCATTGAGTGCATAACACAGCTGCCTGTCTGCTGCTGAATCTTCCAAGGTGGTCTTCCATGGGCTCTGTGTTCTCAATTTGCACTGGCTACCTCTGAAGAAAAATCACTGTTTCAAAAGCCATGTGCTACTGTTATAGGGTCCTCAAAAACAAGTGCCCTTACACATGCGATATAATTGTATCTTACCTGCAAGTGCCTTTGATGCTTGCTGGGTTGATGAACCCCTTAAAACTTCTGCTCAATAGTTCTTGATAGTGGCTAAGGACCTGCCCTTTTATACATCAACAGAAGAAAGGAGTAGTGACTATAGAACACTGACAATGTCACTGAGGATAACCGTGATAGCTGTGACACTACCAATTCATGTAAAAAAAAAGAAATACCATATTGCTTTGTCATGGAGATATTTATAAATGAAGAAACGTTTGTTAGAAATGAAAAAGCGGAAAGACAATTGATAGATGGGTATAGAAATTATTATATATATATATATTATGGTTAATTACCTAGCACACCAAAGAATAGCAGAGGGCTGACTTGATGTTTGCAGGATGGCTCCCTAGGTGATCAGATGCGTGGGGAATACTGTTGACAACAGTGTCCATTGTATCACTGAAACTGTGGCGACAGACACAGTCACAGAGTATTGAATTATCACAATTCATATAGTATGATGATATAGGAACATGAGAGTGTTACATAGCAACAAAGATTTGAACATAAGAGTGTTACATAACAACGAAGAAGTATTTTGGTGAGAAAGTGAATTCTCTTGCATATGTGCTCCATTAATTACATGTATTCTGTGAAAATGAAAATTCCCATGCATTAGTCCTGTCATCCTGAGGTTGGTCTTCCCCCAAACCTTTTGCCTACTTGTCTCCAATTTTGCTGAATTCTTTGTTTTGGGCCTTAGCAGTAGGAGCACTTTACAACTGCTAACAAGTGCTGAAGTGCATGTGTTTCTCCCCTAAAACATAGTTTTGATTGACTTATCCACAATACATATATGTAATGTACCTATACGTCCCTATTAGAGTAAACTCTGTGCCTATGGCCTGTAGATTAAATGATACTAGTGGGCCTGTAGGACTGATTGTGCCACTCACACAAGTAGCACTTTAAACGTGTCTCAGGCCTACCACTGCATGTCAACTTGGCATTTAAAAACGCTGGCCAACTCTTAAATTCCACTTTTATTACACATTAGTCACACCTAATGTAGGTTGTATGTAGCCCATAGGGCAGTGTGCTGCGTAATCAAAAGGTAGGTAATGTACTTTTAAGTTTGGCATTCCCTAGTTGTGAAAAACCCCCAAATTCATTTTTCACTTCTGTGAGTCCTCCCCCTTAACATTGGGAATTCCTTCTTACACTTATAAATTGTAATTCCTGATTGAGTAAAAGTTGGTCAGTTATGTTTCATATAATTGGAAAGAAAGTGATAAATGCTGCTTACTGGTAAAGTTGAATTCATCACTACTCTTTTGAAAATGCTACTTTTAAAAGGATAACTGCAACAAATGATGGACGGAATGCTGAATAATTCAGACATTCTCCCCCAGTCAAAAGATCTGGGTTAAATCCATCATTCTTTTGCCCAATACGCCACCCCAGTTTGGACCCAGCCATATGCAAACAAGTCTTGACCCTATGCCTCATGGTAACAGTCCAGACCGAACTGCCAAGCCAGGTCCTGCCTGGACCGGAAACAAGCATCCTGGGACCGGTTTCAGGGTATGTCACCCTTTATCAACCAGGCTAGCTTGAATCCAGTGGCACAGTGAGCAAGGGACCCATGTCTGGGCATACCCATCCCACTTAGGGCGAAAAGTGTAACTGCAACAAATGATGGACGGAATGCTGAATGATTCAAAATTTCTACCCCAGTCAAAAGATCTGGGTTAAATCCATTGTTTCTTTGCCCACTATGCCACCCCAGTTTGGACTCAGCCATTTGCAAATCAGTCTTGACCCCGTGCCTCATGGAAACAGTCCAGACCGAACTGCTAAGCCAGGTCCGGCCTGGACCAGAAACAAGCATCCTGGGACCGGTTTCAGGGTATGTCACCCTTCATCAGCCAGGCTAGCTTGAATCCAGTGGCACAATGAGCAAAGGACTCGCATCTGGGCATACCCATCCCACTTAGAAAAGTGTAGCTGCAACAAATGATGGATGGAATGCTGAATGATTTATCAATTGTTCTTTTTGCATTTGTCACCCCGAGTGGGACTGGTATGCCCAGACGTGGGTCACATGCTCTCCATGCCACTGGGGTTAAGCTATCCTGGCTGATGAGGGCTGAAAGCCCGAAACCGGTCCTAGGATGCTTGTTTCCAGTCCAGGGAAGACCTGGCCTGGCAGTTGGGACTGGACTGTTCCCATCGGGTGCAGGGTCAAACCTGATTTTCCATTTGGCTGGGTCCAAACTGGAATGGCATAGTGAGCAAAAAAACAATGGATTTAGGCCCAGATCTCTGTACTGGGATTACTGTATGACATTGTTCTGCATTCTGTCAATCAATTGTTCTTTTTGCATTTGTCACCCCGAGTGAGACGGGTATGCCCAAACGTGGGTCCCGTGCTCTCCATGCCACTGGAGGCAAGCTGTCCTGGCTGATGAAGGCTGAAAGCCCTAAACTGGTCCTAGGATACTTGTTTCTAGTCCAGGGAGGATCTGGCCTGGCAGTTCGGGCTGGACTGTTCCCATTGGGTGCTGGGTGAAGACTGATTTGCATATGGCTGAGTCCAAACTGGAATGGCATGGTGAGCAAAAAAACGATGGATTTAGACCTAGATCGCTGTACTGGGGTGAATGTATGACATTGCTCTGCATTCTGTCCATCAATTGTTCTTTTTGCACTTTTAAAAGGATGGCATTTTTCTTATCTTAGCCCTGTGTGCTTGCAGCCTGTCTCCAATACACGTTCAGGGTGAGTGACAGCCGAGCTTTGTGCATTCCCTATAGGGCTGCATACCCCTCTGTAGTGAGTCTGGAGACAGGTCTGGGGTGGAGGAGTTCTGAGCACTTCAAAGCCCCTCTTTGAAGTCACCTCAGCTTCAAAGGCACAACTGTAGATAAGTACTGGGTCTCTGTACCCACCAAATCAGACACTACTGGATCTGTGAAGAAACTCTGCCAGGAGGAAATACTACTGTGTTGCTGCAAGGACTGCCACTCTGCTGGATTGTTGCTCTGCAAGAACTGCTTCTTTTCTGCTGAGCTACCCTGCTGCCTGCTACCCTCTGCCCTGTTGACTGGACCCATCTCACTTGAACCCAGAGTGGCTCCAAAAACATGCTGGCTTGCCCCCTGTTCTAAGCCTTAGGGACATCAAAGACTTTTCATCACCCTGCAACAGCACCTAGACTTTGCTTGCTGCAAGTCTTGTCCTGCGAAGCGATGCCAATCCAATCCTGGGTCCTTGAAAGTCAGTATAAAGTACTGCAACGGATAAAATACTCATTAATGACGTTGCACGATCAGAACCAGTGCAGCACCCTCAATGCTGATGCATCGCCGCTGTTGCATGGACCGTGGACCTCACATCACTGACAGCGCAGGGCATCACCTCCAGTTCCAGCATCATCTACATCCTGCGGATCACCAACTACGCATCTCCAATTTGTGCATCTCAACAATGACACATCACCTTTTTGCTTCTTGCATCTTGACTCCGGTGATGACGCATCCCAAGTACTTTTCAGCGGGCCAAGGCTGGTCACTGTATCTGAACTGCACTCCATCTCGTCCAGTCAGAACTTTGGGATTTTTCTCGGTCGGGGCTTTAAGATTTTAAGGATTCATCAAGGGCCCGATGTAGGTTGGTCGGTAACGGCCGAAAATCGGTATTTTCGGCCGTTACCACCCGGTATCGACTCAAGCCCTCGGGATGTAGCAGTCCGAAAACCGCCCAAATCGGTGAAAATACCGAATCGGAAAGGTTACCGAATCGGTATAATACCGATTCGGGAAATACCGATTCGGGAAATACCGATTCGGTTTTGACAATGCATTCCTATGGGCCTTTTGGCCCATACGGTTGTATTGCCATTACCGATTCGGTATCTACCGATTCGTTATTTCCCGATTCGGTAAGTGTCGAAACACGATACCGATTGTTACCGAATCGGTATTTTAACGAATTTTTTTCTCTACATATCATTTACCGATTTCAGAATATCGATTCGGTAAAAATCGGTATTTTAGAATCGGTAAATGACTTTTACCTACATCGGGCCCCTATTGTTCAAAGATTCCTAACTTAGGTTACGCTTATTGGATTTTTGTCCTATTGGTCTTGTTTTGTTTATAGAAATATAAGCTATTTACTAATCTGGTGTGAATTCTTTTGTGGTGTTTTCACTGTGTTACTGTTTGAAGTGTTGCACTAATACTTTACACTACTTTACACATTGCCTCTTAAGTTAAGCCTGCCTGCTCTGTTCCAATCTACGTGAGTGTGAGCATAGGTTAATTTATGGTGTGTATCTGAGATACCCTGACTAGGATTGTGGATCCTGCTTGGACAGGGTCTGTACCTCTGCCAGTCAGAAACCCAATGTCTAACTCTATGTTTGACTTAGCGTGCGGTTTCATTTTATTAATAAATTACTATTTCATTATTGTACCTGTTTGAAAACTACTAAAACCTTGGTATTATTGGACATGTACATGCTTTTTAAATGAGTGTTCATCTTGTTATCCTGTGTTGTACAAAATCCCACTTCGGCTTAATTACTCTAGGAAAGCGTAGCCTCTTTATGAAGTCAGCATATCCTAGTGAGGATTTTTGAAAGCTGAAAAGTGAGCTTTAGCTGTAAATATTTGTACCTTTTCTGTCAAGGACTTCTCGCACTGTTTTCATGAGAACCGCCTTGTACCTGCTCATTAGCGCCTAGCCATAGGTTTCAATTGATCACGTGTTCTCTCCTCCATTCACTTACATTGAGAAAATGTGTATAAATGTAGCACTAAAACATGTGGATTTTAGCATTTCATGCTCCAACTGACTGAGGGTGAAGCTCTGGTCCATTGCATTGGCAATTGTCTTGCTTTTTTATGCTTGCTAGTTATTTTGACATTTAGACTTTAATACGCTATCCTGAGTGTTTCTGTTTTTGTTTACACAGAGATCATAGTGTCATCTTAAAGGACGACATACATGTGATGTGGGAGAGTTTTAGGTACTGTGACAAAGGACACATTTCTCAAGGAATGGCTGCACTGGGGAAATGGTTGAATTGAGTGACACCAGACGTCCATATCCTCTTTTATTATAAAAGGATAGACATCACTCATTACAAATAGTGGTGAGACATGCTGAAAAAAAGAAGCCCACCCCCCTTTTATTTTAAACCAAACCCCTTAATCTAATCCATGTACTTACCTGCTATGTCTGACATGGAAGCAGACGACGCAGTTGCTAGCTCGCCTAACCATAATAGCGATGCATTCAAAACCTTCCTTCAAAGGGAGATGAGAACTTGTATGTTAGATACCTTGAGAGAGGTCATGTCCAATAAAAGATCCCTTCTTCTTGATGATACTCCTTCTGACCCCGAAGTTGAATACTCTAAGGCCAATAAAAAAAAAAAACACTGCCTAAGCACTGATGGAGGTCGCGCTACCTCATATGACATGGGAGGTCCAAGCACCTCACAAGGTATGGGAGGCCTTAGCGCCTCAAAAGGTAAGGTTACCCCTCGCGGCACTTTCAGGTTGGGTGTCCGTAGCGGCACAAATTCGGGGGGTGCCCTCAGCGGCACACACATCGACAGTGCACGTGTTGATCCTAGCTCTGATGAAGACGAGTTCTTCAATGACCCCGACGATGAATTCGTCCTTGACCTTGATGAGCAAGACATTGACGATTTGGATCTTAACACCTTTTCAGAGGCAGATTCTAGCCCCTCTTCAAAGGACGCGATCCTTGACCCTCTAGGCGGAGAAATGTCGAATGTCTCGAGAGAATCCCGTAACACTATGAGGTCTGAGTGTCCTAGACCGTACATAGAAGACAAAGTATGCCAAACACCTAACCTAGACCCTGACCTTATTAAGTTCTTATTCAAATTAGGCAAGGATCCCAGGAAGGGCCTCGAAAGGGCTCTTAAAGCCTGTCAGGATCGCCTTTTTTACCTCTTAGGCCCCCTTACTAGGATCCACGACTTAGCCGAGGAATCCCACATTTCTAACTCTCCCCTTGATACCAATCTAATAAGGGGATGGAGCCAAAGAGCAATAGTACTCCTTGGTAACGCAAATTCCTCACTTAACATCTTTTTTTTTTTTTTTTTTTTTTTTTTTATAAAACCTTTATTGATTGAAAAAGCAAGGTACATCAATGCAAGGACAACGAGCAGATGAATTCCATATGGTAATACATGTGAGCATCTTCCCATGCTTAAAGTGGCATAGGAACAAGTATTGTTTCAACAGAAAGATTGACATTCAACCCACACCCTCCCGCTTCCCACAACCAAACCCAACAGATATAAACTAAGCATTCCTGTATTCAATGACACATCCAAGCCTCAAATGAAGAAGCAAACTAAAAGATAGGTTTGACTGCCGTCGTTAGATCCTCTGGCAGTTTGACAGTACAACATGACATGACCATTACCCAAAAAAACACAAGTGGACCCTACGCACAACTGGCGTCGGTATGTGCGCACCAAGGGGACAAACTCCCAAAGGTTGTGCAGGCATAAGATAACAAGTGTCCTTAACTAAAGAATTTACAATCCTTAACCCGGGGCCTGCGTGGCATTGGAAAGTGCAGCAAGTGTGTCCGCAGGCTCATCTCCCTCCCCATCTTGTTGTTGAAGAAGGAAGGACACAAAGGGGGCCCAGATGTCCTTAGGTCTGGATTTTAAAGGCAGTAGGTCCGCATAATCATGTAAGCGTTCCTGCCAAGTGGACATGGTGCGGACCCAACATTTAAATTTAGGAGCGCGGCCCCTGCCCCATCTGCATGCCACAAGGCGCTTAGCTAAAAGGAGACTGAGCGCTAGGAATTTCGATGCACGGTCGCCACCGATTGTGTCAAGCCCAATAATGCCTTCAACGGACATGGGGTAATCGCAGTATCTAGCATGGTGGAGAGCCCTTCGAAAACCTGGTTCCAGTAGGAGGCAACTTGGGGGCAGCACCAGGCCAAGTGTATGAAGTCGGCTCCAGCCGCACCGCAACGAAGGCAGCGATCAGAGTCTCGCAGGCGGAATTTATGCAGCCAAACAGGGGTATGGTAAAGTCTGTGCAAGAACTTATAATGTAGTAGTCGCAACCTATTGTTACCTGTAATTGTTTTCGTCTGTGTACTACTAAGCTCCCACTGTTCAGCAGTCAATGGCTCATCAAGGTCTCCATCCCACTCCCGCCGGGCCCAGGGTGCGGTGGGTCGTGGCGCGTCCTGCACATGTTTGTACAGCTGTGAGACTATATGGCATGGTGTACTTGTATGAACCAGGACGTGTAATGGCGCAAAGGTTTCAGGTTCTGTGGGAAAGGAGGGAGTAATAGCTCGGACGTTCTGACGCAGACGAGCGAGCAAAAAGGTGTCCATAATAGAAGGTGACCTCTCCTTAAAAAATTGCTCATTTGTTCGAAAGGTCCCATTGATATACAGATCGCCCCATTTGGAATATCCCAGTTCTCTGAGCAGTTTGTGACCAATGGCTTTGCACATGATCGGCAGCCTAGGATCGTTATCCAGGGGCAACTTGGGTGAATATAAAAAGGCACAGTCCAGGGTTTGTGTTATACGGGTCCAGGCAGTCACAGTACAGTCAACAGTAGAAGGATCCCGTTCTCTGGGCCCTACCTTAGTGTGGATATATCCAGAACAGACCATTGGGGCCATATAACCATCCTCAACCGCAAGGTGTGCCATGTATGGCGGGGGTGATACCAATATACAGCAAAGTGCGCTTGGGCGCAATCATAGTATCTTTCGAAGTTGGGAACTTCGAACCCAGCTAGGTGAAAGGGGAGCATGAGCGTGTCCAGCCCTAGGCGTGCCTGTTTCCCACCCCATATCAGTCTCGTAATTTGGGACTTCATGGAGCTAAAAAAGAATTTCCCTGGGTTGTATGGAATGTTGACAAAGAGGTATAGGAGTTTCGGCAACAATACCATTTTGGTAAGAGCGATCCTCCCAGCCATGGACAGTGGAAGGTGTATCCACTTAGTGACATTATCTGTGATTTTATCGAGTACAGTTCCGTAATTAGCTCGCATCATGGCATCCTTCTGTCTAGAGATAGTTATGCCCAGGTACTTCAATTCGTCTTGTTCCCAAACTAAAGGGAAGTCCAGCTGAAACTGGCGGGTACTATCAGTTAATGGGAAGATGGCCGACTTGGTCCAGTTGACTTGTACTCCAGCTATGCCTCCAAATTTGGTAATTTCTCTCAACACCTGGTTTAAATTGTCTTGGGGCTTTTCAATGTGAAGGGTAATGTCGTCCGCGTAGAGCGAGACAAGCAATTGCCGAGCAGGGTAAATGAGGGATCGATGGATGTGTTTCTGACGGAGCTTCGCAGCAAGAGGCTCTATCGCGATGGCGAATAGTATAGGGGACAGGGGGCAGCCCTGCCGAGTGCTTCTCTGGACCGTGAAAGGGGCGGACCTCGCCCCATTAAGAAGTACCGTAGCCATTGGCTGGTGATATAGGAGCTTGACCCAGTCTATGAGGCTAAACGGCATTCCCATGTGCTGAAGCGTGCCCCATAGGTAGTCCCACTCCAGCGAATCGAAAGCTTTAGTGGCATCTAAGAACACCGCTACAGCCTCGCATTTGGGGTTGATGTCTTGAAGTACTGCATGTAGGGTACGAAGGTTGTGTGAGGTTGCCCGATTAGGAACAAAACCGGCCTGGTCCGGTAAGACAAGGCGTTCCATAAGGAGATTAAGGCGTGTAGCCAACACCTTGGCTAAAATGTTGGTATCGCAGTTCAACAGCGATAAAGGCCGGTAAGAGTCGACTAGAGTGGGGGGTTTGCCCGGTTTGAGCAAAGAAGTAATGAGTGCCTCACGCATGGTGCGGGGAAGACTGCCTTCTGCCAAAGAGGCATAGAAAACCTGATTCAAAACAGGGGCCAGAATTGGAGCGAAGAGTTTGTAAAAGTCTATGGGTAGGCCGTCAGATCCAGGAGCCTTGCCGGAACACATTCCAGCGATAGCGTCTGTTATTTCGTCAACTTCCAGCTCTAAGTGGAGGAATTTTTGCTGGGAGTCTCCTGAAGGACTGGACTTTTATCAGTACCAGCGGTGCCAGGGAACAACACCTATAACCTTCATGGGATACCTGTTTCGGCGCACAAACTACAGAGACACGGGACACTTCCTTCGACGTCAAAGATTCAAGGTTTATTACTGCAGGGAACACAGAAGTCACGACAAGTACAACACGTGCAACTTGGGGAGACTGCTTCAAATTGGTTCTGTGGATCGCTCCTTTTATACAGATTTTCCCCATAGGACATCATGATACACAAAGTTTACAACCGGTTCCCATAATTATTCCTCAGAGGGGTCGCTTTGGTCACTTTGAAGCACATAAGGTCCGGAACATGAGTGCGGAAACATTTGGTGGTTCCCAACTGTAAAAACCCATCTTCCCAACATTAGCAAATTCCAACCGGCAGTAAAACAGATCGAAAATAGGAACTAAAACAGGTGGAGAGGAAGATGGAAACAGTGGGCGAGTCGAAAAGTGTAAAAGGGGAGGTATCGGGAAACACGAGATACAGGCATCAAAGGGACGTGCCTAATGAGATGCACGGCTGAGACAATAAACTGGCACGGCAAGATGAGCCTCGAGCGGGGCCATCTGCCTTACAGTATCATCCCCCTCATCATAAAGAAACTTACAAAGAACATGCGTCTTCCGCAAATATCGTGGGAGTCCCAGGGTCACGAAGCGGACAGTGTCCGTTCTCTGGCTACTTGAGGGCAAGAGACAAAATGGATGCCGTATCTAAGATGGAACCCGTAGGTACAGGTGAATAACCCACATAACTAACGAACAGTTTAAGTTAGCACAGCGAAACTGCGCACACTTACTAAACTCGTCATTTACGGTTCTTAGATACCAGACTCGACCATATTCGTATGAGTCGAAAACATCACCTAAAATTGTCACGGAACCTCAGACGCTCCTTTTGCCCTCATGTAGGCAAGCACTAGTCGGAATCATATTCGATATTCATCAGACCCTCGAGATGTTGTTGCAGCATAGCTCTGTCCAATCGAGACCCTTTGGTAACAGGTGGCTGTCTCATACACGTTGTAGCACAGAGGCCACATAAGGCAGGACCGCACTGTACACAAAGGCAACACGTGAACAGGAGCACTACAACGACTCCAATGATCGTCAGAATTTTCCAACCCCAGGTCGACATCAGGCCCCAAAACCATCCAAGTAGCGTCCAATCCCCTACATCCACGTGTATGGATTCGGAAATTTTATGCAACCTCGAGATGGCTTGATAGACAGTCGGAGCGTTATCAGGAATAAAAATACAGCAGGCCGAATGGATCACCTTACAGACCCCACCTCGATCTGCTAAGATCACATCCAAAACCATACGGTTTTGTAACGTCATAAGTCTATCCGCCTGAAGTTCTGTGGTGATATTACCAAGGGCACTGGCAGTAATATTAGCTGTCGATTCTACCACTCGAGTCAACTGTCTCAGATTCCTACTATTAACCATAGGTCCCCAAAACGGGAGGAAACCCTTGAAAAAGTCTCCTGCCTCTTGACCGGCAGTATCCTCTTCGTTAATTACGCCTCTCACAACTCTAGTCTTGTGATAATCTGCGTCTACAGTGAACGTCGGAGGCAACAAGTTTGCGATAAAACATGAGCCCACAAAGTCAGAGGGCAACCATGCATATGCACGATCATGACAGATAAAGTAGGTACCCTTGGCAGCCAGGAACACAGGGGACGAGACCATTGGCAATATATAATTTTCAGTGCAAGCACTCTCTCCAAGTCGAGCTTTCGATCTACGGCCACGACCTATTAGACAAAAATTACCAATGTGGGGTACGACCCATATCGGAGGTGAATCTTTAAGCTGTTTTTCATTAGTGAACACACTATATTCGCCTCTACTTAAAATCCTATAGGCTTGTACCTCTTCTTCAGGGATAAGCGAAAGATCATAGATATCGCTATCTAAATCCTCTATTGCTATCGACAAAGATTTTTGGTACGAGGTAGGACCAGAGTAAGGGGAACGTGGTTCTCGAATGGGGTGGAAACCCAGTGCGCTTCGAAACATTGTTTGAAATGCTCGAGCAGACCCTTGGGAGCTATACGGTAACACTAGATATGGAATTCCCTTATCCGTAGTATGGGGCATCAACCCACATACCCAACAATTAGTAGTGTTAACCACTAACTGATGCTGATGAAGGAGTTGAATAAAGGAATTATTGCGGAATTCTGCACGTCTAGCCTGCTCGTGTTCAGGTAAGATGTGAAAAGAATGAGGAGAGTCAGTGGGGATGAGTTTAAGGTCAGGGGTAGGAGTAGGTATGATAGAAGACAAGAAGTGAAACATTGTATAATACACTGCACCTACCAAAAATGCAGAAATAGTCATAAACAATACGAATATTTGAAATATGAAACATTTGGTACGACTGAGTTGCTGCAGCTTGAATCTTCTTGCTTGAGCTCTTTCCAAGTCCATCAGCTTCGAAAATGCCATTCCCTATGACCGTCCGCAACGTTTCTTGACGCACTTCGTTCTGTGTAGCAATAGTCAATTCCTAGGAGTTCCCAGGCATCGACGGTCTTTAACCTAGCGTCAAGACCTACTAACCAGGAGGAAGTACACGCGCGGCCCTACGGTCTTTATTTCATAAATATATATATATATATACGCAAAAACAATGTCTCTCAGCTGTGGAAACAAAAAGGTGTAAAGAACGGAGCTCAATAAATATACAAAATAATTGTAATAACGTGAGTGTTTTACAGTGTTCAGGAAAAACGGGATAATGCACTTATCAAGGGACAGAACGGATTTTTTATTAGTCTCTGGTGCTTGATCGCAGAAAATAACGAGTTTTCCCAGAACGTGTCTGTTCATTAAACAAAAGATCTGTAGAAGGGACAACGCCCTGTTGATCAGCTGAATGCTCTGGTCTTGAGTTTTCTGTTGACAAATGTTCAGTAATGCCTTTTGGCTGTACTGAGGATTCTCCGACAGGTTGTGCGTCGCTGAAAGGTACAAACGCTGGCAATCCTTCGGTTTCAGTTGATGCAATGCCTTTCCTTACCCACGAGTCTGCTGGCAACGGAATGGGGACTTTCTTGGTGTGGGTGGCGTGCACCCAATTTTTCTTTCCCTCGAGACGAACTGCAGTTCTCGTGGCAAGGAGGACTTGGTAGGGTCCAGTGAATCTAGGGTCCAAATTGTTCTTGCGTGAAAAGTTGCGCGTTACCACCCAATCTCCGGGCTGGAGTTGGTGGCCTGGACCCTCCGTCTGTGTTGGCAATGCTTTGTGAACCTGTTGGTGAATTAACCTCAGTTTAGCAGTCAAGTCATGAAGATAATCAATCAACATTGGATACTCAAGTTCACAAAAAACACCTGGTCTAGGGACCCCCCAAACATTGGCAGGACGACCGAACACTATTTCATAGGGACTGAGCCCTACTCGGGAGTGTACAGTTGCCCTTGTTGACAGTAATGCTAAGGGTAAAGCGTCAGGCCACGAAAGACCTGTCGTAGCCTGAATCTTTGCTAGTTTTAGTTTAAGGGTGCCATTGTACCCTTCCACCAATCCTGCTGATTGTGGATGGTTTGCACTATGAAATTTTTGAACAATCCCTAATCCGCGACACACACTCTTCATCACGCTCCCAACAAACTCACTTCCGTTGTCTGACCACACAACCCGAGGCATTCCGTAACGGGAAAAATATTCTTTGAGTAAAATTTTTGCCGTGGACAAAGCCGTATTATCCTTAAGGGGGTAGGCCTCAATCCATCGGGAGAATGCGCACACCACAACCAATACATACTTCAAGTTATTACATCTTTCCATGTGAATAAAGTCCAACTGGATAACTTCGAAAGGGTATGCAGGAGGAGCAAAATGGCCAGGTGGAGTGGGAGTGCCCTTACCAGGATTATGCATCAAACATACCATGCAATTCTTAACCAAACGTTCAGCACATTTCGTAATACCATCATTCTTCCACACAGGAAACAGCAATTTACAGATACCTTTCGCGCTAATATGTGCTAACCCGTGTGCCATAGTCACAACAGCCAGCACATACGCATCAGGCAACATCCATCTTTTCTGTTCCGACAAGTCAATCCAACAATCATTCGCATCCAACTTTCCCGTACTTTCTTTCCACTTCGTCTTTTCAGTTTCGGTAGCCTCATTCTGAATGGATTTCACACTCTCAATAGTGTTTTCACACATACTTGATTCTGTAGGCCACCTTACCGAACTCGTCACATACATTCGAGTGCTAAGGTTCCGAGCAGTCTCCTTAGCAGTCTCATCCGCAAACGCATTACCACGACCAACATCATCCGTCACTTTACAATGCGCACTACACTTAACAATCGCCACTTGCTTAGGCAACGTAAGTGCATCCAGAAGATCATTCACAAGCTGGCCATGCTGAATCTTCTTACCATGTGACGTAAGGAATCCTCTCTCTCTCCACAGTCGTCCAAAACTATGTGCCACACCAAATGCATACTGGCTATCTGTAAACACATTCACTCGTTTATCTTTAGACAATACACATGCTCTCGTCAAGGCAATGAGCTCAGCAGCCTGAGCTGAATTTTGACTCAACCTTGCGCTCTCCACAATTGTTTTTAATGTAACTATAGCGTACGCAGTTGTCACATCACCATTCGGTAATTTAAAACAAGAACCATCCACATACAGAGTACCATCAGGATCTATCAATGGAGTATCTTTTAGGTCAATGCGACCCTTGGTTTCTTCCTCAGTTCTGAGGTAGCAGTCATGTACTGCTTCACTGCTTGATTCTGTGTCGATCGGCAGCAATGTTGCTGGACTCAACACATTACATCGTTTTATCCGTATATGACTGGCCAACAACGTCAACTCATACCCAGACAATCTTGCGCTCGTCAGATGTTGAGTTTTCGTTCGGTTTAATAGAGTGTCGACTGCATGCGGAACCATTACCGTGAGCATATTACCCATGACTAGACCTGCAGACTGTCGAATGGACGCCGCAGCTGCCGCTGTTGCCCTTAAGCAACTTGGCAAGGCTCTTGCTACTGGGTCTAAAGTCGAAGAAAAGTATGCACATGGGCGTTGCTTACCACCAAAAGATTGTGTCAAAACACTCAACGCGCAACCATCCCTCTCGTGAACGTATAGTGTAAACGGCTTACTGTAATCAGGAGTACCCAACACAGGAGCCGAACACAACGCATCACGCAATTCAGAAAAACTTTTCTGACATTCTTCAGACCAAGGTACTGGAGATGAAACATCCTTGCACGTAAGGGCTATCAATGGTTTTGCCAACAATGAAAAATTTGGAATCCATTGTCTGCAGTAAGACGTAATACCTAAAAAGGCACGAACATCTCTCTGGGTTTTCGGCACAGTCATTCGGGAAATCACTGCAATTCTCTCTGGGGTCAACCTTCTCCCTTCTTTTGACAATAAGTGACCTAAATAGGTAACTTCTTGGCAACAATACTGTAGCTTCGAAGGTGATACCTTGTGGTGCAAGTCATGTAAATAGTGCAATAATGATACTGTAGCCGTTTTGCAAATAGCTTCTGTATCAGCTGCCACTAAAAGATCGTCTACGTATTGAATTAAAGCTGCACCTTTAGGCAATATAAAGTCATCAAGCTGACTTTTAAGTGCTTGGCTGTAGATTGATGGACTCTCACAGTAACCCTGTGGAGCGCGTTTTAGCCTAAAACTGCGACCTCCTAATGAGAATCCGAACAGGTCTCTGCTTTCTTCTGCGATCGGAATACTAAAGAAAGCATTCTTTAAATCGATCACTGTGAACCAGGAGGCAGATGCCGGAATCATTGTTAGTAAAGCCGTAATGTCGGGAACCACAGGAAATTGCGGAACCACTATTTTGTTTACCTCTCTCAAATCTATAACAAAACGATACACAGGAGGTTTAGTTGGGTCAGTTCGTTTCAAAATTGGCAATACAGGGCTATTGCACACGTTTCCACGAGTTTCTTCAACAACACCCTTTCCAATGAGATCATGAATAATTCCTAACAGTGCTCGTTCGCCTTCAAGAGAAATACGATATTGAGGTAACCGCGGTAATCGCGCATTTGGTTTTAATTGGATCACATAGGGTGGAATGTCTAACAGACCCACATCATTGGGACCTGTGGCCCATAAGGACGCTGGGAGGGAATTCAATTCCGGTGGGAATTTATCAACCGATAAATACATGGGAGAGATCACTCTCCTCCCCACTGTAAGTTCCACTCCTTCAGGGGAACAATACAATGTTGCATATAATCGTTTCAACAAATCCAAGCCCAAAAGATTTTCACCACAGCCTGTAGATAGAATCAGTGGAGCCGTTAGCTCACGTGGTCCAATCATAAGAGGCAAAGGGTTAGAGACTGGGTTACTAACAGGGGCGCCAGAGAATCCAACGGAAACATTCGTTAAGCCAGACAAAGGTGCGCCAGGGAGTTTTGAATGCATGATGGAACTTTTCGTCGCACCAGTGTCTAACAGAAAAGGCTCAACTACACCCGATGTAGTCACTGCAACGTAAGGCCCACTCTGATCGACCGGAACTGACACTACTCCCTCTCTTTGTCTTAGGCTGTCCTAGTAGTGGTCATTTACAACAGTCTCGTGGTCTATATAATAATCATCAACATTATATTGTGCAGACCGAACTGATCCCGCATTTCGCTGGTCAAAATAATTATTTGCATCCGATTGATTCTGATGACGATCAATCTGATTGTGGGATGAACCACGACCTCTACCACGTGGACCACTGCCACGATTTCCTCGAGCTGACACACCATTTAAACGGTCTTTTAAAGCAAGACACTCATATTTCAGATGTCCCTCTTTCCTACAATATGCGCATTGATTATATCCTAGTGTAGATCTGGGATCAAAGTTGTCAGGACGCTGCTGCATCCTATCAGGCTGTGCACGGGGTCGATACTGCTGTTGCGCATCATTTTGGTTCGATCGCGGAGGGTATGCTTGTTGCAACAAGACCTTCGTTTTGAGTTCTTTCGTTTTCTTTTCTACACGATCACTTTCTTCCTTTTCCCTATTCTCATAATACTGAGCCGTTGCCAATATTTGCGCAGGGGTTGAGACTGCCCACGCACTTTCTGAATTCTTTAATTTGTTGCATAGCTCAGGCAGCAAATTTGACACAAATTTGTCAACGAATAACCGCTGACCTCCCTCAGCGCCCATGTCCTGGCCGCTGTGGTCGATAAACGCTTCCTCAAACCTCGTAAAGAAATCCGAGACGCTTTCGTCTTTCTTTTGCTTACAAGCTGACAACTTATCCCAGTTCACCTTCATCGCTGGCATGAGAGTTTTCATGAGCGTAATGATTCTCTGAGGCAAATCCAAGATCAATTGTTCAGGTTTAGCTCCACCAACTTGTAATGCATCAGCTGCTAGCAGTGCAGCCCAATCACCCCCTAATTCAACAGCGTGATTGGCTTGACGAATTTTAGCCCAAACTGGTTGCGGTACAACGTTGCCAAACAACATGTCGATGTCGGCAATATTCATAATAGAAGCTTCCACCAGTTGTGATAACTCCTTATAATAACCAGCCGGATTTTTACGCGGATCGGGTAAGGATTGCTTCACCTGCAAAACTTCCGATCGTTTCCATGGAAGATGTATCCATACCCTTTGAAAATGCGGCAGAACCGGAGGGTTAGCTTGCGGATCTCCAGGCACCCACAGTGGCGGGACTTCTCTCATGGGATACTGACCAGGAACCGCTTTCCAATTCTCAGTGGTATCATCTAATGACACTCGAGAACGTGCTGCGGGTCTAAATGCTAATAAACGTTCCACGGCACGTCGTACATCGTCACCTACAATCATACCATTCGAAAAGTTACTCTGGAGTTCAATTATGTCGGACGGTACATTCTCTACTTCATCATCGTACCATTCCTCCCTCAAAAAGTTACACATTTCCTCAAATACGAATCTCTGCGTAGGCTCATTAAACTGAGAAAATGTCTCAAAGACTATACGTGGAGTGTAATTAGCAGGATGTCTTATCCATTTACGTGCCATGGTTACTAACGTTTCTTTCTCCCTACCACTAGGGATCTGACTCCGTCTCTGAGGAGTTTCAGATGTATCAGACAAAAATAACGGACCAGAAAGAGGTGAATAAAGGGTAGCAACAGAATTAGGAACACGCTTACGAACAGAAGGAGAAAGAAAAACAGGAGCAACAACATTAGAGGTAAAAGAAGACATAGTAGGAACGGACAAGGTAGTCGGAGAAGCAGAAACAACAGTCTGAGAAGGTACAGGTACAGGAGCAGTAGGAACGATAACAGATGGAGGTACAAACGTAGGATTAACAGCGGGCTGGCCCGCAGCCGCTGGAGCAACAAGGGGAACAACAGGGGGTACTACAGGAGGAACTACAGGAGCAGTAGCACCCTGTACATAAGGAGGTGGTGATTTCATCAAGTATGATAGCAAGGAATCCTCCTTCAAATCTTCTTCTTTCTTTTCTGATTTATTCGGTAAAGCTGGGTAACATTTATCTATTTTCATATGATGCAATCTAGTAGCTATTTCCAGGTCTTTTTCTTCTTTGTCTTGTCTACATTCTTTTATAGCTTGCATTATCGGAACAAATTCCTGCTTTTTATCCTTTTTAAGTTGTTTGATTTCTTTCTGTTTGGCCTCTTTACGCCATATTCGAAAGGAATCAAACATAGCTGGCCTAGCTTTCTTTAAAAATAATTTAGCCTCAAGATTATCTAAAATCAAAAGTTCAAAAGTTCCGTGTGGTGGCCATCTAAGGTCACCGTCCTTCTTCGTGTAGCGGATCCAGTAATCATTATAGATTATGGGACCCACACCGTGTCGACTATATAGATCATGTATCGGAGTTCCAACTGGAGGTATCGGACATGAGTCCTCCAACCGGGAGTCCATTGCGCAACATTTGAAAATACGAAACAAACCACTATGGCTAGGCATCGTGCTCACTAACCTAGTATCAAACTTCAAGGATTACCGAAGCAATAACACCTCGTGTAAGTCAAAACCCTCGGTTTTTGGCAATTGCAACTTGTCAAATAATACTAAGAACCAATACTAAGAACCACAAATGCAATGGAACCATGCAATACAACAAAGCCGTAAGGCTATTACAAAGCTCGGAGAGCTATTACCACAAAGCCTGAGGAGGCTATTACAAAGCTCAATGAGCTATTTCAACAAAAACCTTAAAGGTTAACACCAAAGCTTTCAAAAAGCTAAAAACAATCACTAAGGACTGGGAGCGACCCACAAATACTTAACTCAGAACTTCAATGGCGTCACCAGGAAGGCCCGTCTATCGTCTCGCTTTGTACAAAGATCTACGCCGGGCGTCGAAGACAGGTCGACAGTCAGGGCATCGGTCCGTTGCAGCCGTCAGGAGGCGGGAATCTTCGCAGGGAAAAACTTCGGGCCACTTATTTCGACAACAGGATCGATGAAGCGGGGTGCACCTTCCCTCGGAGATTTCACACGAAGTTCCTCACGAACATCAGGCTTTGGACCGGACCGGTACCGCTGAAGTCGCCCCACGTTGGGCGCCAACTGAAGGACTGGACTTTTATCAGTACCAGCGGTGCCAGGGAACAACACCTATAACCTTCATGGGATACCTGTTTCGGCGCACAAACTACAGAGACACGGGACACTTCCTTCGACGTCAAAGATTCAAGGTTTATTACTGCAGGGAACACAGAAGTCACGACAAGTACAACACGTGCAACTTGGGGAGACTGCTTCAAATTGGTTCTGTGGATCGCTCCTTTTATACAGATTTTCCCCATAGGACATCATGATACACAAAGTTTACAACCGGTTCCCATAATTATTCCTCAGAGGGGTCGCTTTGGTCACTTTGAAGCACATAAGGTCCGGAACATGAGTGCGGAAACATTTGGTGGTTCCCAACTGTAAAAACCCATCTTCCCAACATTAGCAAATTCCAACCGGCAGTAAAACAGATCGAAAATAGGAACTAAAACAGGTGGAGAGGAAGATGGAAACAGTGGGCGAGTCGAAAAGTGTAAAAGGGGAGGTATCGGGAAACACGAGATACAGGCATCAAAGGGACGTGCCTAATGAGATGCACGGCTGAGACAATAAACTGGCACGGCAAGATGAGCCTCGAGCGGGGCCATCTGCCTTACAGTATCATCCCCCTCATCATAAAGAAACTTACAAAGAACATGCGTCTTCCGCAAATATCGTGGGAGTCCCAGGGTCACGAAGCGGACAGTGTCCGTTCTCTGGCTACTTGAGGGCAAGAGACAAAATGGATGCCGTATCTAAGATGGAACCCGTAGGTACAGGTGAATAACCCACATAACTAACGAACAGTTTAAGTTAGCACAGCGAAACTGCGCACACTTACTAAACTCGTCATTTACGGTTCTTAGATACCAGACTCGACCATATTCGTATGAGTCGAAAACATCACCTAAAATTGTCACGGAACCTCACTCCCAGCCAAGCCAGCGCGACATCCTCGAAATATGCTGGGAGGTCAAGGGGTTCTATTCTGTGTGAGGAGTACAGAGTACGGTAGTGCTCCTGAAAAATACGCAGTTGATCCCGAAGGTTCCTATGCAGGTTGCCTTCAGTGTCTTGGATGGCAGTGACATAGTTGTGAAACCTGGGGGGTTTGATCGAATT
The DNA here is from genome assembly GCF_964261635.1 of Lissotriton helveticus. NCBI lineage: Eukaryota > Metazoa > Chordata > Amphibia > Caudata > Salamandridae > Lissotriton > Lissotriton helveticus. Next base: position 279,167,490 of record NC_136063.1, on the reverse strand, counting down.
CGCTAGAGCCTTACCCGGCCTGTCTCCCTCCCCATAAATGTGAGCCATATGTGGTCGACCAAGGAATTTGCATTCCCTATCGGCTACCTGAGCATATTCTGTAAGTTTTTCAAGCATTCGGGCTTGTAATGGGCGGTCATCGGGGCCTCGAGTAAGTGCGTGTTCGAGTTCATGTAGGTCTTTTTCCAGAGCATGGAGGTCGGCACGTAGAGTTTTAAGTATACCTCCGCCCTTGGCTATACACCACCCCCTAACCGTAACCTTGAAGACTTCCCATACTGTGGTGACACTATCTACTGAGGACATGTTGCGGTCGAAAAAGTCTCGAATGTCGCGTTCAAGCTCAGCGTGAAAGAGGGCATCTTTGAGGTGCTCTGGGTTAAGCCGCCAATTCAAATAAGGTGAACATATAAGAGGGATCTGAAGGTCCAGGAGGACCGGAGAGTGGTCCGAAAAAGTGCGAGCCAAGTGTTGTGTCTGCCGGAGCCAGGGCGCTAGACCAGCTGATATGAAGATGTAGTCTAATCGCGCCCAGGTAGAGTGCACAGAAGAGTAATGCGTGCCTTCACGTAGATTAGGATGTACATGCCTCCAGGAGTCTATGAGGCAGTGGTTGTCTACTATGTTAAGCAGCGTCCTTTGCGTGGCGGTGTAGTGGGAGGGAAGCGTGTTCGACCTATCCAACTGGGGGTGTAATGCAGTATTGAAATCACCCCCCCAGATAATGTGTGTAATGCCCAACGCTTGAATCTTCCCCCATAGGACAAGCAAGGCAGTGGGGTTATCAACATTAGGACCATAGTAATTGGCAAACAGGATGTCATGTGTGTACAGTCGTCCCCACACCAAACAGAACCGACCCTCGGCATCTATGTCCATCCCGCCGGGCGTGAACGCCACTCCAAGTTTAATAAGGACAGTGACCCCCCTGGAATAGGAGGAGTAGGAGGAAAAGGTGCAACTCACTGCCCATTTGGATGCGAAGTGAGTGGTGCCCCCCGGGGCCAAATGCGTCTCCTGGAGGAGGGCGATGCTGATGCCATGCCTATCAAGGTATCCCAACACCTGCCTGCGCTTTCTGGGGTCGTTCAAGCCTCGCACGTTCCAGGTGGTCAGTGTAATGTGTTGCAGCGAACTATCCGTGCCCATGGGACCTGCTAATGGTAATGTCTGTGGGTATTTGACGCGGACGTGTAGGTTGTGGTAGAAGACGAAGCAGTCGATTCAGTGAGTTTGACTCAGAGTGCTGTGTGCCTACAGGAAATGCTACGATAGGAAGTAGAAAACATTGCGCATGAAACCCTCCCCCCAACCACACCGGCGACCCCAACTTGCCGGGAAAGACAAACCCACCCGCAAAGCAACTACTTAACAAAAGAAACACGTCCATCCCACCAATACAACAGTGGAGGAAGTGCAGGGGTTCGCCCTGAAGCTAAATGGAGGGACGCTAGGGGCAATCGACCCGCCCGTACATCTCCCTACTTTCACCCACCGGCAGCTCAGCTAGTAGCTAAGCCCCTAAGCGTGGGACGGAGATGAACGTCTGAGCAAAGGTATAAGTGCAATAGTCAGGTAATAAGATAGTCTTATACATCACCAAATAGTTCAAAGCGTTGGCACCAACAGAAAAGACGGTGTGCTTCGTAGAAATGAGTACCAAGTTCTAGAGTCAGTCCTGTTGGGAGAGTGGAGAGGGCGATCTGGAGTGGCGGCCAGAGTCCCCCGCCCCGGCGGCCGCTTGTTTCTGTCTTTTGAGGTACTCCTCAGCCAGCTGCGGGGTCGCAAAGATGTGCTGCTTACCACGGTGTGTGATGTTCAGTTTGGCCGGGTAGAGCATGGCATAGGTGATATCCAGAGATTGTAGCTTTTTCTTTACTCCTGCGAATTTGAGGCGTGCTTCTTGTACCGTAGTTGTGAAGTCCGGGTAAAAGGACAACAAGGTGTTCTCGTAGGGGACATGTTGCTTCTCACGTGCCAGTCTCAATAGTGTGTCCCTGTCCCGGTAATTGAGGAACCGGGCAATGACGGGGCGCGGAGGGGCGCCCGGGGGAGGCTGGGCTGCGAGGGACCGGTGCGCTCTCTCGATCGTGAGGTGTGCGGAGAAGGATTCCCTGCCAAATAGGTCGGCTATCAGTTTTTCAACAAAGTCTTCCATTCGACCAGTGTTGGTTGTCTCCACAAGGCCCAAAATTCTCACGTTGTTTCTTCGAGACCTGGCTTCGAGATCCTCGTTTTTATCCGCAATGACTTTGAGTAGCTTGTCCATTTGAGCGACCTGGCGGCCAGTAGACGTGGCGGTATCCTCAAGACCAGAGATTTTGGTCTCGGCCTCTTTCAAGCGAGTGTCATGCTGATCCAGTTTCGCCACGACTGCGTCCATTCTGGTGTTCAGTGCATCGATTTTGGAGTCTATCGAGGTGAGGCTCTGGTTCATGCTGAGAAGAAGCGATTTCCAATCCTCATCTGGTGGGGGCGGCTGCCCCGGAGGTGGTCTGTTCCGTGTGCTGTGATTCCGGAGGCTTCCGGGCTTCATAGGGTAGCTTGGACTGTCGGGCATCCGTCCGCCCCATTGCGAACCTTACACCTCACCTTTGTCTCTGCTTGCTGTGTGCCGCCCCTCCTCGCCGGACCCGCTTCGCGGGTCCCGCTTCGCGGATTCACAGCAGCAGTCTAACTTCAAGGGGCTTCATCTGACCGGCAGGGCTGCGAGGGTAGAGCGGAGGACTCCACGGACCAGGAGTCCCCGCGCGCCCGTTTCCAGCTGGGCTCCTCTCCCTGCCGGCCCCGCCCCCATCTCTGGGAAAGTTAAAAGACAGCTGAGCCTACCTTCGGTGGATTCCTCCTGCTAACGCGGCGAACCTTACACCTCACCTTTGTCTCTGCTTGCTGTGTGCCGCCCCTCCTCGCCGGACCCGCTTCGCGGGTCCCGCTTCGCGGATTCACAGCAGCAGTCTAACTTCAAGGGGCTTCATCTGACCGGCAGGGCTGCGAGGGTAGAGCGGAGGACTCCACGGACCAGGAGTCCCCGCGCGCCCGTTTCCAGCTGGGCTCCTCTCCCTGCCGGCCCCGCCCCCTCGGCGTTCCCAGCAAAACTATAAAAAGAAGGAAACCTCCCCGCTGCGCGGGAGCGCGCGGGAGGGCGCCAGGAGAAGCCCGGGACAAGGGCGGGACCGTCTGTGGCCGTCCGGGGTCGGACGAAGTTGGGTTGGGCCTAGAGTCCTGGTTCAATCTATATCCTGTAATACCTCACTTAGTTACATCTATAGGCTTTAACATCATCTCCTAATTATGGCATTAAGATCTGGTAAACAGCGCTTAGTGCATATACAAACCTCAAAGGGTGTTGTCTCAGGTCCTCTTGATGCTTTTATCTCTAGAGCTACAGGAATTTTAGAAAAAGAAATAGAACTGGTAGAACATAGATTGTCCCTGGACTTAGTCACTGGGAAACGCTCTTCTATAGGTGCCTTGGCCCGTGTTAAAAGCCCTTTAACTAATGCAGCGTTTAATTGTATTTCTACCATAGAGACAGAAGTAATAGTCCATGCCGATGGTGATGGAGCCACAATAACCACGGCCAATGAAAATATGGAACTGAACTCCGATAATAACCTGACCAGCTTAGAAGTTGATAGCCAAAATTTTGAGGACGACGAGAGTAGCACGTCTGGCGCCTCACAATCAAATGTTCCTACCTTACCCAGTACGCCCGTTTTGCAACAAGCCACCACTAATAATATTTCTCGGAAAAGAAAACACGTCTCAAGTCCACAGGGAGAAAAGGAACAAAAACAACCCAAAATAGATCACGTCAATAGGACGAGCTCCTCCCACTCCCAGACCAACCAAGAACCCCCAATAGTGTACTGTCCCTCATTAGCCCACTCTGGGTCCTCTAACCCCTGTCCAACGTGTTTTAGCAGTGACGACGTCTTGTTGGCCAAGATGGAAGCAATGTTTAAAATCTTATTGCTTCCGGTCTTAGAAAGAACCAGGATAATGTCCGCTAAAATAGATGTTTTGGAAGCAGCCGTCAATATCAACATGGACCTATTGCAAAAACTCACAACTTCTAGTATTAAGACAGGGGGTCATAATTCCACAGGGGGGGCTAATCAAGCTTAATAACCTTCTCTCTAAACCGTGTAAGCCAAACACCGGGCATCTAAATGCCCCAAGAGCAAAATGGTATAATAGAGAGTGTAGAGAGGCCCATAGTTATCTAATAGAGAAAGTCAAATCTAGAGACCTGAGTGCAGTAAAGGTGGCTAGGCAAAGGTACAAAAGAGTGCAATGGGAAGCAAAGAGGGAATGGGAAGATGATTTTTGGGCGGACCTTCTGGACGCCAGTAAATCTAATAACCAGACTAAATTCTGGGATATTGTTAAATGTGGAAAGGATGGTGAATTCCGTACTCCATCAAACCATGTATCCCCGGAAGACTGGATAAATCATTATTCCACCCAATTTTGCTCAGAGGTTGTTGACCCAATGTCCACATCGAACTTGCTACATGCAATACCCACTGGCAATGTGATCATGTCCTTTACAGAAACGGAAACGGAGATTGCACTAGGCTTAACAAAGCGGGGGAAAGCTCCTGGGTTGGATCAAATTCCAGCAGACCTATTTAAAGCAAACATAGGCCTTTGGGTACCTTATTTAACACGCATAGCTAACACCATAGCGAGAGGTGCCCGTATCCCCAAGACATGGAAGGGGGCGGAGATCCTCCCTATACATAAAAAGGGAGATAGATCAAACCCAGGGAACTATCGCCCGATTAGCCTAATTGACTGCTTTCAAAAAGTTTTTGCTCGTATAATCCTGGCGAGGGTACATGGGTGGATGGAACTCGAAGGAATATTGTCCCCATTACAGGCGGGCTTTAGATCTGGTACAAGTACTATTGACCAGGTTCTACGGTTCTGCATGATTTTTTGGAAGGTCGTCATACTTGGTGGGGGCACCATCTTTGCTGCCTTCATAGATTTGAAATCAGCTTTTGATTTGGTGCCGAGGGGAAAATTATGGCAGGTATTAAGGGACTTAGGAATGCCGGGGGAACTGGTTGAGATGATCATTAGACTACACGAAGACAATTTTGCTAGGGTAAGATGGGGGGTTCAAGGGCAATTTACGGACTCGTTTTCGGTCTCACGAGGAGTTCGTCAGGGGTGCGTTCTCGCCCCCACCCTCTTCTTACTCTTTATTGATCAGGTAGTCAAATTCTTTAGGTCCACTAACACTGATGCACCATCCTTGGCGGGGACGAAATTCCCAATGTTGATCTTTGCTGACGACACCCTCCTCCTATCAAAGACCAGGGGAGGTTTACAGCAGGCTTTAAATCACTTTGAGGAATATTGTAACAAAAATGACCTTCAGATAAACGTGGGAAAAACTAAGTTTATGGTTTTTTCCAGGAAAAGACCAATACGTAGTAGTGTACAATTAAACGGGGTTAACCTGGAACAAGTCGACACAATGACGTATCTGGGGGTCACTCTGGATTCCCGATTGTCCTGGAAAGCACAAATAGAGACCCAACAGTTAAAACTTGCCCAACTGACTGGATGTCTCTTGCGTGAGCAAAAGAAAACTATCACGAAAAGGGTCGCCCCTGCCCTACAAATATATGATGTCAAAATTAATGCTGCCACACTCTATGGGGCAGAGTTATGGGGTTTTATGGACCTTTCGAGTTTATACAGAATCCAGTGTAGATTTCTTCGTAACCTGGTGGGGCTGCCCCAATCAACCCCACAGATCCCACTTTGCCACGACATGGGTTGTCTTCCAATAACGGACATGGCAAGATACAGAGTAGTGTCCACTTGGAGGCGCTTATGGACTTCTGAGGATTTGGCACTTTTTGCAAAGGAGCTATCCGAGGTGAAGGCTATGGGGGGTTCGGAGCGAATTCCATGGCTTCGCTCAGTGAAAAAGAGCCTGTGTGATATGGGCTTGAGTCATCTATGGGTCTCCCCAGGCACTAACAATTTCCCCTCGAAAAAGGAATTTAAGGGTTTATTCTGGGCCTCAATCCGCCTTTCTTTGGCACATGCCTCTAGTTCTGAAGGTTTGACGGGACGCTTTTTAAGCTTTAAGATTGACCCTGCCCGTGAGACATACTGGGACCTTATTACCAGGCCAATGGACAAAAAATTGTACCACCAATTTCGGGTGGGCTCATTACCCTTGAATTCCTTTACCTCGTCCTGGGACAAAACCTCCTCAAATCTTTGCAGATATTGCCCTGGATGCAAGGAAACTGAGGGCCACTTTCTGTTCGCTTGTCCTCAATATAAAGAACCCCGTTCCAAATGGCTAAAACCCATCTTCAAACGCTTGTCCTGTAGAAAATCCTCGGACGCAATACGGGCTTTAAAAACAAATACCTCTGACTTTAGTGTGATATGTTTGGCCAAGTATTTAGGTTGGGCATGGGCAATCAGAGCTAGAAGGAATCTAACTGCCCCATGATCACAATGCGCAATGTGTAAATGGTTTCTCTTGCATATGTCAATCCTACTTTTACGATTAGTATTACTTAATGTCTGGTTTCTCCAATAATGGTTTAATAACATTTTAACTGTGGATTTTAGCCCTATTGCATATTTGATAATACACTGACATTGTTTTTTAATAAGATTTTGTATAATGTGGAGATTTTTGAATTGTTCATGAATGTTTTGTCAAATTTGTCTTTTATGATTTTATCATCGAAATAAAGACATTAAAACCTGAAAACCTGAAACCTGATAGGTCCGAGACAACGGTGTTAACCCAGTGAAGACGTAGGAGCCACAAATGAAGATATAGTCCAGTATGGTAGGATGTGTAGTGGAGGAAGGGGGGGCAATCCGGAGGTGCAGGCGCGATACAATTGGGCCCAAGGACTTCTCTGGTTACTCTCGGACTGTAGCAAGCAAGGATGGCAGGCCGCGACACTGGAGAAGCAGCGGCAGGAGCCGATCGGAGGAAATGAGAAGGGGGCGCACAGCCAGTAGACTTGCAAACTGTGGAACGGGTCCAGGATCCTATGGTATCTAGGCGTCCACCAACGCAGCCCGGGCCAGGGAGCAACCGATGGTAGCAGAAGCACCTCAGTGGAGAAGGAGAGAAGTTCAAAATGGCGGTCGGTCCAAGATGGCAGCTATATCCCCCCCGCAGATGAGCCACCGAAAGTCACAGCAATGAATCAGCTATCCACATTGGGGGGGGTTCATAAAGCCAGAGCCAGCCAGGACCAGCGAGTGGGCTTCCAGGTGGGGCCAGCCAGCAGCACGACAGAGCAGGGCTAGGAGAACCCGACACTTGGGACAGATGGTGGTCGGCGAGTCGGGCGCACTCGAGGCAAAGGGTGGCCACTGTAGCACGTAGTGGGAGGAGGGGGTCGGCAATGACCACTTGTGAGTCCAGACAGGAAGCGCCTCTTCTGGCCCTCTCGATGGGAACGCAGCGAGAAGGGGGGGGGCGAGGCTCCGGCAGCGTTGAGGCCCAAAGCCCCGATCTGTAGTAGCCCCTCCCGCCGAGAAAAGAACAAGGCACGGCGGGAGCGCACCTCCGGTGGTGTAAGGCGTATTGGGGCAGGAGGGCGAAAGCAGATCCCTCACCTTAGCTCCCGGCGGGCCGCAGATTGTTCCAAGCAGTGGGCTGCGCTGTGTCGGGTTCCCGGTGCGCCCCTCCTCCAATGGCCGAGTCGCGGGCCTTGCGTAGTCTTCAGCGCCGCGGCGCCGAGGATCCGCCGTGGCAGGGCAGCAATCTGCGGGAAGGAGCGGCAGGCAGCGCGGCAGTTCCCTTACCTCTGGCAGCAGGCGTATCTGGACAGCGGGAGGCGCATTGACGGGCTCCGGCCGCGCACCTCCCCTGCAATCGGTTTCGCGGGCTTTTTAGCGGCCCAGCAGCCGCGGTGTGGAGTGTCAGCAGCGTCTGGGCAGCGAGCTCCGGAAGCGAGTGGCAAGGTCCGCTGACTGGCAGAGATGGTCGTGGCGCGGCTTCCACAGCACAGATGGCGACGGCAGGCACAGCGGGAGACTCCCCACACCCTCACGGTGTCAGCGGTGGTGATTGCAGGCGTTTTAGCAGCACTTCAGGATGGGCTGGCGGATCATGAAAGGCTCAGAGGGCTGGAGCCTCACAGCAGCGTGGCCATCATGGTCAAGCGCCACCTAGCGCCCCCTCTTCCTCACTTAACATCGAAAGAAGGAAGACTGTCCTTAATAGAATAAATCCAAAACCCGGCGATCACGCCGAGAAAGAACCTTCTTCTAAACCCAATGGCCTCCTCTTTGGAGAGAACATGATTAAAACGCTTGGTAAATATGTCGCAACTTTTACCGCTTTGGACAAAGCTCAAAAGAACATGAAAAGAGTTTTTCCGACAAACCTTTTTGGTCAGGCCGGAAGAAGGGGCCGCTCTTCCGGCCGCGGAAATTTTCAGCCATTCTCATCAGGAAGAGGAAGAGGTTCTACCGGTAGAGGCTTCTACCCCTCCCACAACAGACAATACTACCCACAGAGAGGAAGAGGTTCACGTGGAAGAGGTTTCCCCCCCCGTGGTGCTTCCAACAACACTACTCAAAGTAAGTACTTCTCTCTCTTCTTCCCCTCCAAAGGTCGGGGCAGACTCAAACATTTCTTTCACATTTGGGAGTCCTTAACACCTGGGTTCTCGAGACCGTCCAGGGTTTCAAAATAGGTTTTACACAGATCCCACATCAATCTGTTACTCCCAAACCTCTGGTTCTTCCTTTAGAACACATAGAAAACGTCAAAGAAGAGGTCTCTTCTATGTTGAAGAAGGGTGCTATAATCGAGGTACCTTGGTCTCAAAAACAATTTGTAAGCACCCTCTTCTTAGTCGAGAAGAAGGACAAGGGTTGGCGACCGGTAATAAACCTTCGGGAGGTAAACAAATACCTCGTTTATCGACATTTCAAGATGGAGGGCATACATCTGCTCAGAGACCTTCTCCTCCGGGAAGACTGGCTGGTCAAATTGGATTTAAAAGATGCCTATTTCACCATACCCATGGCAAAAGAACATCAACCCTTTCTCCAATTTATTTGGGACGATCGCCTCTTTCAATTTCAGGCCCTTCCATTCGGCCTTTCATCCGCCCCTTGGTGCTTCACCAAGGTCATAAGAACCATCGTTTCCATCCTCAGATCCAGAGGTATTCGCCTCATCATCTACTTAGACGACATCCTTATCATGTCCCAATCTCATGCACAGATATTAGAAGATCCCCAAACCTTCATGAACCTCATAGAGGATCTCGGATTCATTATAAACAGAGAAAAATCCATTCTTTTACCCTCCAAATCTCTGGAGTTCCTAAGATTCACGGGAGACACCTCCAGCTGTCTCCTCTTACTTCCAAAAAAGAAAATTACCAAAATTCGCAAAGAGATCAGGTTTGCTCTAAGGCAACAGTCTCTTTCCCTCCGGGAATTAGCCAGATCCAAGCTATCTTCCCAGGTCCCCTGAACTATCGTGCTCTTCAGAGAGTGAAAGCCAATGCTCTCAGATCCGGACTTTGGTACGGAGACCATGTTTTTCTGGACGAACAAGCCAGACTAGAACTCTCTTGGTGGCTGGACAATTTGGACGCTTGGAACAGAAGGGCTATATTCGGTTCAACTCCAGACTTCGTTTTAGAGTCAGATGCCAGCCTTCACGGCTGGGGAGCACGTCTCCTCGACCAGAACACTGGTGGGATATGGACCCCTTCAGAGTTATCTCACCATATAAATTTCCTAGAATTGACGGCCGGTCTCTATGCCTTGATGAGTTTCAGACACACTCTTCAGGGCAGATCCGTTCTCCTCAAAATGGACAACATTTCCGCAGTCTCCTATATCAACCGTCTCGGTGGTACGAGGTCTGCCGAACTATCAGACCTAGCCAAGAAACTCTGGATGTTCTGTTTGGAACACAAGATCTCTTCGTGGGCAGAATACCTCCCGGGGAAATCCAATCTCTCAGCGGATTGGAACTCGAGATTCCTTCTAGATTTCAGCGATTGGAAACTCGATACATCCGTTTTCAATTCCCTAGTTCACTTCTGGGGCCCTTTCGATGTGGACCTTTTCGCAAGCCGTTTGACCTTCCAACTTCCTCAGTATTTCAGTTGGATGCCAGACCTGGGCGCTCTAGCTGTGAACGCTTTCCTCCAACCGTGGGCTCCTCTCCGCCCCTACGCCTTTCCGCCATTTGCTATGATCCAAAGAGTTCTGCCGAAAGTGAGACAGGAACAGTGCTCTCTGGTCCTGATAACCCCTTTCTGGCTGTCTCAAGCATGGATCCCCACAACTCTGGAACTTCCTTGCGACGTTCCCTTCCTGATTCTGGCTACTCAAGGGCTCCTTCTAAATGCAAACGGAGAAGATCACCACCTGGTTCTCTCAGGGAACCTGAACCTTCTTGCCTGCAAAGTGTCAGGCAATCTAACCAATTGTCTGGACTTTCGTCTTCGGCTCTCACTCTTCCTGGAGAATCTTGGAACACACTACAGATATAATAACATCTGGAAAAAATGGTCTAGTTGGTGCTTGGAAAGGGACTTGGATCCCATGGAGGCTCCTATCGTCAATATAGTGAATTTCCTGGTGGAACTTTTCGACAGTGGTCTTTCCTATAGATCTATTAACTGTTTTAGATCTGCAATTTCCACAGGACATTCTCTTGTCAACGGTAAGACGGTAGGTAAGAACGTTATCATTTGTAGAGTTCTTAAAAGTATCAGGCTTAAAAGGCCCCCTAGGCCTAAATATCAATCTGTTTAGGATGTTAAACTCTTGCTTGACCTTTTTTGCTCCTGGCCTGATAACTCCCTTCTTAACAGAAAATGTCTTTCAATTAAACTTGCCTCTCTCTTATGTCTAATTTCTTGTCGCAGGGTATCCGACGCCAAAGCTTTAGATATCTCCTATAGATGTTATGACATGTTTGGTGTTAAATTTGAAATCTATAAAAGAACTAAGACCATGTCTGATTTCATTTTTTATCCTCGTTTTGATCTCTGCAAAAAACTCTGTGTAGTTGATTGCAGGAATATGACTCAAGAATGAAAGACCTTCATCCACCTGATGCAAATCAACTTCTTGTCTCCTATGTCAAACCCTTTAAACCCATCTCATCCTGCTCTATTGCTAGGTGGGTTAAGTTAGCTATGAACTTTGCTGGTATCGATCTTTCTAAATTTCAGGCTCACTCTCTAAGAAGTGCTATGTCCAGCAAATCTTTTTGGTCTGGTTGTAACTTGGACGTTATCGTTAAGTGTGCAGGCTGGGGTAATGCTTCTACCTTTGCGCATCATTACTGCAAACCTATTGAACATGTTTCTGATGCTGTTATTCAGGGCTACCAACATGCATAATGTAGCCTCCTTGTCTTGTAATGAAATTGCGATTCTCCTATTAACATGACCTGAGAATCTGGATTTCATTAAAGACACGGAGGCTAACATTATCCCCCCCTTCCCTCCCTTGGATGGAGTATGTTTTGGATATTTTGTTCAATTGGACATTTATAACATTTAATGTTTTTGATGTGTATTTAATTTTCAAATTAAAGCTTGCTTACATCGATTGTTATTGCTAACTTTCTGAATTCTCCTCGTATGTTAACGGTTCAAATTTTTTGATGTTCTTCATTTTATTTTCAGATAATTCAAATTAATGGATATTCACGGTTTTTGCTTCCATGGATTTCAACCTCTTCACCATCCTTGGACCAAGTTGCAGCTTGATTTGACGTCTCATTGTTCGTTTCGCATTTAAAAGAGGCAGCTCTACTCCTGCTCATGGCTTATATTGATGGCGTGATGTCATGTAGTTCCTTATTGTTCCTTTATGATTTAAGCGGCTGTTGTGAGTTGGCATTAAAGGATTAATGCATAATGTTAGCCTCCGTGTCTTTAATGAAATCCAGATTCTCTGGTCATGTTAATATGAGAATCGCAATTGGCTGCGCTGGGGAAATGGTTGAATTGAGTGACACCAGACGTCCATATCCTCTTTTATTATAAAAGGATAGACATCACTCATTACAAATAGTGGTGAGACATGCTGAACATGAGGTCTTTATTTTGTTAGCATATCACATTTTCACTATAATTCACCTTATACAAAGGGACATATGTTTAGACCAGCGTTTCTTTAATTGTGGTTTGTGACCCAGATTGTAAGCCGATTTGTCAAATTTTTCGGTGCTTCAAAGAGAGAGGCAAAATATCAGGCTGTCTCCTGACAAATTGCAGCTTAATTTTTTTTAATGGGATTGGTGTGTGGAAATCGGGTTTCTGTGAATATTAAGCACTTGTCCATCTCCTCGGAAAGTGTCTTGATTTGTTTTATTTCTAGTGAATCTCTGTTTCCAGCATACTTCAGAATTATAAATTAAATATTCTTATTTTTGCTTTCCTAACTGCTGATTGCGTACAGTTCATTTACAGATATTTACATTTTCTTGTGTGCTGTACAAAAGACATCCTACAGCGTTTCCTTTCACACTCCATGTACTCCAGCAAAACTGTCACATACAGGCAGATGCATCAACGAAAATACCTCCCGGTAAAACACCGAATCGGTAAAACAGGCCGATACCGAACGCAAAACTAGAAAATGCTATGCATCAAACAATATATCGGAAAAAAATAAAGAATCGCTAAAACCCCACGCGGTAAATTACCGAATCACTAAACAGACAATCGGAATTACCGAACCCCAAAGCTGACTTAGGAAATACCGAATCGCTATTAACGAACCGCAATGGTGTGCATGAAAAGTCGCTAATACCGAAATTCCCTAAAATCGCTATTTAGCATGAGCAAAATAAGGGGAATCACAATCAGGAGGTAAAGTTAACTGAAGGACAGAAAAAAAAAATCCAACCCCATCAGCAGGTGCTGACAATCATTAACCCTTCATAAATGCCCTGGGAAACCCCACATGTCAACCAAAATGGCTGCCCTCTCGGTGATTGCTAGGAGGAGGAGGATCAACGCCCAGGCTCAGCGCAGGAGGATGATACAGGACAGGATCTTCAGGGTGCGCATCACTTTGCTGGGGCAGACCGAGGAACAGGTGTACGACAAGTATAGACTCAACCGTGCCATGATAATGCGCCTAATAGCAGCCCTGGAACCATTACTGCAGCACGAGACCCGTAGGACCAACGCCATACCAGCCCATGTGCAGGTCCTATGCTGCCTGCACCTGCTTGCGTCTGGAAGCTTCCAGGGGGTAATAGCTGAGACTGGAGGCGTGTCGCAAAGTGCTTTATCACGATTCTTCCACCGGTTCCTAGAGGCCATGCTGACATTAATAAATCGCCACATTACCTTCCCCACAACCCCCCAGCAGCTGACCCGCACCAAACGGGAATTCTACCAGGTGGCACAATTCCCCCATTTCATCGGGTGTGTTGACTGCACGCATGTCGCCATCTGTCCTCCATCAGCCACCGAATACATATTCCGCAACCGGAAGTCATACCATTCTATCAATGTGCAGGTGGTGTGCAATGCCAAGTACATAATTACGGAACTTGTAGCCCAATTCCCCGGGAGCACACACGACGCCTACATATTCCGTCACTGTGGCTTCCACAGGCGCCTGATCAACGGTGAATTCGGAGAGGGACACCTACTAGGTACATATAGATGCATCATCGTACTCTCCAACCACTCCATCCCCACATGTATATTTTCATTCATGCTGATTACCATTCTCTCCCCATCCTGCAGGTGACAGCGCATATGCATTGCATGAATATCTCCTCACTCTCTATCTCAACCCAGCTACACCGCAAGAGCAGCGCTACAACAGAGCACACATCAGCACCAGGAATGTGGTTGAGCGGACATTTGGCATCCTCAAGAGCCGCTTCCGAATACTGCACAAGACTGGAGGTGCCTTGCAGTACGACCCAGTGACCTGCTGCCAGATCATTGCTGTGTGTGCCATCCTGCACAACATCGCCACACGCAGGGGGATACCCATAGAGGTGGACGGAGAGGATGAACTACGTGCACAGCAACCCCCCCCAACACCGACAGGCGCATGTGCCCAACACAGCTGAAGGGCAAAGGAGGCGGACATACATCACACAGAATCATTTCTGAGACAGGTAAGAGAGTGACTTGACAACAGGATCAGTTTTGCAAGGGTTTAATGGGCATGGACACCTGACTGGTGCAGAAATACGTAACACAAACATGCTGCTGCTGCAGTTAAAGTCAAACTAAAATTGTCCCTTCTCAGAACGGGTGATGCGTGCGGCACCTTAGTCTGGCCATGGTTACGTCACCAAGGACAGTGTGACTTTGCCACATGTTCACTTCCGTTTGCCGCGTACCCCCAGTCTCTTGTCCTGTGACTCCTCGGCTTCTATACGATGGGAGTCAGTGGCAGTTGCATTGAGGCCACTGCGCCTCCTCCCGCTGGACTCTGACAGGGAGACGCTGCTGACACTGGAGGCTGCCTCACTCCCCTCTTCCGCTCCCAGACTGCTGACACTGGCTGACCCAGGCTGCAGTTGCTCCACTGCAGTGGTCACCCTCTCAAGGGCCTTTGCCACATCCCCACAATATTGACCTAGGTCCACTTGCAGGGACACAGACCTGCGGGACAACACAGCCGTGCTGTTGCACAGTTTATTAATGGCCTCGTTAGTTGTATTCACCGCCAGCATGATCTGCCTGTGACGCAGGCGCTCACTCCGTTGGCCTGCGACCACGGCACGTGTCAGTTCTTGCAGGCACAGCTTGATTTCATTGTTGCCGGCAGCTACGGCAGTGGTGTGCTCACGCACAGCGTCAGTCATGTTGCCTAGTTTGTTGCAAAGTTTGGTCATGGAGAGTTTCATGGCACCCATGTGTCTCCCCTGCAGTTGCTGGACACGCAGCATCCGGGTCTCCACAACTCCGTACCCTTTGGACAGATCGACTGGTCTTGCAGCAGCCCGACCCGGGGGCACAGCCCTCTGCCTGATGCGCTGTCGTGCTGCAGTTTGGCTGGTTGGAGTGACGGCAGCCTGGCGTGGAACATTTGGGTGTGCTGAACTGTGATCCGACTCCATCACGGGCAGGGTGGGAACATCTGCTCTGCGGCTCTGCGGAGTGGCCCGCACTGGTGGTGGTGGTGGTGGTGGTGGTGTCTTGGACCGCGAGGATGGTGGTGGTGGTGGTGGTGGTGTCTTGGACCGCGAGGATGGTGGTGGTGGTGGTGGTGGTGTCTTGGACCGCGAGGATGGTGGTGGTGGTGGTGTCTTGGACCGCTGGGATGGTGGAGGTGTTGTCCGCCGTGGTGGTGAAGGGGAGGACATGGCTTCAGCTCCCTGTGAGCACTCCGCATCTGACAACACTGGCGTCTCTGAGATGACGAGGCGGGCACTGTCGTCAGAATCGATGGGGGATGCATCTGTGTGTGAAACAGTGCATTGTTATTATCATGGTATAGTATGTGACAATAGCTGTGGCATCTCACAAAAAATAACTTTTTCTGACTGACATTTGGCCCTTTGCTGCTGTATTCATCTCTGGGCTCTGGCATGCACCCATCCATGACTACAACTTCCATGGTGCAACACAGTGGTGAGGGTATGTGTTTAGGGCAACGCTACATGTGCACTGGGTCTGGCATGGGGGATTGGGCAGGGACTTAGTACGCACTGCATTGTTACGCTGCCATGCTTCTTACCTTGTCCTCCTTCCGCAGCACCAGAGGTGTCCAGACGTGTGACCCCCACAACAGCTTCCGGTTCTATGGTGGACTCCACTAGATCCTCCAGGGCTGTGTTGGGCGTCACATTGGATGTGCCCCCTCCTGTGCCAGCAGCATCCCTGACCCTCTGCGCTATCTTCTCCTTGGCCCTCTTACGCAGGTCGTACCAGCGTTTTTTTAGGTCGTCGATGCTGCGGTGGGTGACTCCGCAGGCATTTACCTTGTCCTTGATGCGCAGCCACATCTTTCATTTTTCTGCCTCTGGCACCTTCAGCGACAACTTCCCAAACAGTCGGTCATTGTTGCTGGTCACACACTCTATTAGGATTTCCAGCTCCTTATCAGAAAACTTGCGTTTTCGCTTTCGGGGTGTGTCCTTTCCCTGCTGGGTGGCCTCCTTCTCCATCTTGTCCTGCTTGCCTTGTCCTGGTTGCTACTGGTTCTGTCAGGGTCCTCAACTCCTGTGCTCTGCCTCCTCCTCTGTGCTACTCCGAACACTGAATGCAGCGTGGCTGTCTTACTTCCTGGTTGTGATGTCATCTGCCTGCTTCCGAGGCGTCGCGTAAATTTACCGTTTTTGCAATTACCGAATTCGCTAATACCGGATTCACTAATACCGATTCGGTATTAGCTAACTCGGTATTTGCTACTCTCGCTGTCGTACTTTCGGTATTTAATAGCGATTTTTACCGAATCGGTAATTTTTACCGATTATTTTGATGCATCGCGGTTTGCATGTCCTTAATAGCGATTCGTTTTTTTTCGCTATTACCGACATGTATTACCGATTGTTGATGCATATGCCCGATAGTTCATTTTAAAAACTCCTCTCACATTGCAGCCAGAGAAACTCAGCATGATTTGGCCTGTTTGTGGTTGTGAAGAACCCAAACCATCAGGATTTCTCCTTTTCTTCAAGGAGGTGCTCAATTGATGCACCACAAGGGTCCAGGACCTGGGAGGCACATCTTGGGGATCATAAACTCAATCCAGAAGAGGCCAGCAGGGCTGGGGAAGGTACAATTGCAGGTTCAGTTACAGCAGGTCAGCTGGGCAGTTGTAGTTCCTCTGGAGCCTGTTGAGTTCCTGTAGCTCAGAACAGGAGGTCAGTCAGCTAACACTTGGAGTCAATTCAGCCTGAGATGAAGGGTGCAGGTCCACTCTTCCTTCTCAGCAAGCAGAGCAGGAGGGTGTCCTATTTCTGAAAATATGTGCCAGTCCCCAAAAATAAATGTTGGTGCCCCACCTTCATCTCCCCTGCAAGCTCGAGCTCAAATAAAGCACTGGTTTGGTAGTCAAAGAGGACTGGGGCATAGAGAAGTTTTCTTCTATCAAAGATATGGAACTTGTCTTGCATTTCAGAGGGATGAATAAGGCGGAGTAGTTAGGAGCTATGTGCACCACAGTGGGTTTCTATCCGCATTTTTTACCCTTGAATATTAGAATGGTCATTATTGTGGCTGTGGAAAATTCAAATGGAGATTTTGAGGCTTTGCTGGGATTCTGCTGAGGACTCCTTGGCATTTTTGTGGTATTGTGGACTTAAGAATCTTTTGTGAGGACCTCACCATATGTGGATCACGAGTGACCATAAGGACTTTGGTGGCCTTCCTGGATGTTTTGAATAATGAATGATTCATGGGCTACTCTAATGCCCATACTAGTTGGTTACTTGGTCATGGGGAGAGAAGTTGGCCTAACGGCTAGGGCGATCTTCATCAAATCTGGGGAACAGGTTCCGAGTCTCGGCAAAGAGGCTGAACATCCTGTGATTCTGGGCAAACCATTTAATCTCCCTGTGCCTAAAAAAAAAATTAATGAGTGTGTCCTCATGTAACGCAACTGGTGCTATATAAAGCGCTCTGATACCCGATTCGGGTCAAGTTCGCGCTACATGAAACTCAAAATATATATATTCTGTAGTATCCACAGTTCCAGGAGTATATTGCAGAGTGGGCCTGAGGGTCCCCTTTGTTTACCTGATGCCCACTGTGAGATGGGAGAAGATTCTGGAGGTTCCCCCTAAAGAGGTTTCTGGAATTTCCTGCCTCCATGCACTGGTTCCAGTTTGTCAGCGGGTACAATATTTCCAACAGTACGTTTGTGACAATAGCAGTGAGGCATACCTGGTTGGGGACGCTGAGGCTGTAGTACCTGGTTTCTGCCCTGCCACAGAAGGAGCTACTTCAGTGAACTAAGGGACGAATTTAGATATTGGCAGGGAGGTTACTCCATCACAACGGTGACAGATATCCTGTGCACTGAAATATAAATCCCATTATATCCTATGGGATATAGATTTCAGCTGTCAGGATATCTGTCATTATCCGTAATCAGGCATTAAGTCTGTAGTTGAACACCCGAAAGAAGCTTGTAAGAAAGAAACTATTACCCGTCCCATCGTAAATGCAGTTTTACATGTCTCTGCCCCCTCATTTCTGGGTGTGGAGACATGTACTTCTACTACTAGGTGTATCAATCCAGACTTGGTGAATAGCACCGAGATAGAAATTCATGTGTTAAGATATCTTTGAATGTAGATTTTTGGGGGGGTGAATACAGACTGCAAACACATCTACTTAAAAATATATAGCATGCCAAAGCCTTGACCTTCCAAAAATATCAACCTGTTTGAAATTACTTAAGCCACCCAGACTTATTTCCCATTTAGCATAGGCCTTAGTTAATGTGCTATTATAACTCCAGGTGAGGGTGAATGGGTTTAGATACATATCAATTTTTTGCAAGAATAATAATACCCTTTTTAATTTACATTATTCTTCCATTTAGCACATGCCAGATCTGAGATGTATGTAACAGACATAAAGGAACAGATACATCAGTTTCCATAGAGTATGCATGGGACCATTTAACCCAGGAGCAGGGTTTACAGAAAAGTTAAAATAATGGGATACAATGTCTGATAAGACAGAATATTATACATATTTTTAGCAATGGTAGTAGTCAAAGAACATGTGGCATGAAAGGAAGGTAGCACTAGTTAGATATGGTAGAGCCATTGGGAAGGATAACAAAGACAATACTATTAAAATTGCTAGAGCTGGTTCGGCCAATGAAACAGAAAGTCTTGGTTGTGATAGCTGGGGGGTACAATTGCATATACTAGGTGTGCTCTCATCACTATACTTTATTATTGAGCTACTATATTGTCATCAGTGAAGTTATGCTTTCGCGTCTTGTCATGTTATGTAAGTTCACATTATGTTAATCGGTATTTATGTAAGGCGTATCTCGAACCTCAAAGCGCTGAGGTAACTTTTTTAATTGACTGCAGTGATGGGTTTATTGAGTGAACATAATTACAAGTAAAGAGAAACGGCCTAGGGCTTCTTTTTGCAAAGCCTATGCAAAAAGATCCAATGCAAAGATCTAAGCCCACGGACTATGAACGGGTGTCCTCTCTTTTCTAGACATGCCCTTTCATGATATCACATTTTATCTTTCAACCATTTAAATGGAACAGCAAGCATTCATTAATGCACTCTGCCAAGTTTGCACAATACAAAGGATTTGGTGGAGTGGCATTTCCGGAAATCATCTGTTCCCATTACTCATCACTCCTTAGGCAAAGTACACATTAGCTGAACCTGCTGCACCCTAATGTTACCAAACATAGATAGTTTGACATGCTGAAACCCATACATGATTCCATTCAAATCCAGCACAACCTCCATCCAGCTCTTTGTGTAATTTCGTATTAATAAACATTGAAGACCCCTCTTTATTCATGTATGTGCAAAAGATGTGCTTTGAGATCCAAGCAATTACTGCAAATATGGAAATGTTCAATATTCAATTACATTTCATCTATAATTTAGTATGCAAACACGGCATCACAACGTCTTTTTTGAACCCCCTCCGCCCCCATATTCACCATATGATTTTCTACTGGATTGCACTCTGACGCAGGAGCTGGGTCAAGACTGGTTTACATATGGCTGAGTCCAAACGATGGACAGGGATGCGGCCCTAGCGATTACCAATGGCTCAGACTGATTCAAGCATTCCATCCATTACCTTGCTGTTGTTTCAGTTGAAGCCCTAAGTGGGACGGGTATGCCCAGACATGGATCCCATGCACACTGTGCCATAAGAACCAAGTTATACCAGGCTGATGAGCCCTAATAAGGGTGAAACTTTCCAGGATTTCTTGTGTTCCGGTTCATTGAGGACCTAGCCTGGTAGCTTGAACTGGGGTGTTCACTTTGCAGCAGGGTCAAGACAGATTTGCATATGACAAACTGATGTGGCATGTTGGGCAAAATAGTGATAGATTGGTATGCGGCGCTAAGTTATTACTAGTGGCTGAGATTATTTCAAACATTCCATCCATCGCTTCTTTTGCCTACACAAACAAAAAGTGGCAGATGTCCCATCAGCCAACTCAATGGCTATTCTGCATTTCGAGGTTAGAGAACTGCAGGGTTCTGAAAGAAGAGCCTCACCTGGCTCCACCAGCAGAAACCCTTGACCTGACCAGTGGACCACCATGTGACAGTGACATTCACCCCACTCTGTATACAGTAGATGACCATCACTCATTTTCCATTCCCCACGTCACCAGACAAAGCATGCACGACACATGCAGGGAAATCTCACCATGGCCCCCATGCACAGTGAGAAAAAGCACTGTGCTGCACCACCAATTGCGTTTTCTTTTTTTGGAAATAACCCTTGTTTTGGGTGATGTTTTCTGAAAAGGGAAATTAACATCTGTATGGGCTGAAATAAATATGGTATTCTGCTCAGCACGAGCAGTGACTAAAGTGCATCCACAGTGCCGGGAAATATACTTTCATCGCGGAGACCCCACTAGACAGATGGCATCTCTAAAAGGACAAGAAGTTCTCTGCCAGGGGAGTAGAGACCAAAGCCTCCACTGAACTGGTAGGCTGGTGGAACGCCCACCAAGGAAAAATGCTGTTCCAGTTACCTTACGTTTCTCTCCATTACCCAGTTCAATGATATCTGTTGTACAACCACAATTGGGGTACAGGGTGTGTAATGTATAAATAAACAAGAGATCAGATTATCAGATACATACATGAAATTGGGGAATTCTTTGAAAATGTAATTATTTGACAAGACCTAAAGGTATTTAGGACTCCCATGTAAAATGACATTACATTTGGCGAAGTAGAACTTTATGTGTCTGATAGATATGTATTTATTAGTGCAATAAAACAATGTTTGTCTCTTCGACTAAAGCATATTTTTCAAGCTGTATATCTGATTGATTGATTGATAAAAATGTATAACGCGCAAAACAATAACCCGCAGGTATCAAGGCGCCTAACAATACCATCAAAATTGAAACAACATCCTTACACATAGGCTTGCAGAAAAAGGCGAGTTTTAAGGGCACTTCGGAATTTCTGAAGGGAAGGTAGAGACCTGAGATCCAAAGGAAGATCATTCCACCATTTGGGGGCCAGGGCGGAGAAGGCCCTGCCACCCCACTTGGCTCTTCGAATGCGGGGGACTGTCAGGAGCAATTTCCCGGAGGAACGCAAGTCCCTTCCAGGAATGTAGTGGGAAATGATGGAGCCAACTCCCGAGTCACTGTTTTTTGCAATGGCTCTATAGGTCATGCATAGAACCTTAAACCGTACTCGGTGTTCTACCGGTAGCCAGTGCAACGCTTTCCTGGCCGACGTGGCCGAGGAGCGTCTGGGAGCATCCAGAACAAATCTGGCTGTGGCATTCTGAACTACCTGTAAGCGTTGCAGGAGGCTCCTGTTTAGCCCCGCATACAGCGCATTACAGTAGTCCAGACGTGAGCCAATGAGTGCGACAGCTATTTGCTTTCTGGACTGCAAGGAGAGGTATTTCCTAATCCTTCGTAGGGTGTGAATTAAACCCCAGCAGGTGGAGATGGTTCTACTCACCTGCCTGCCCATATCCAGGGCAGGGTCTATCGTCACCCCAAGGTTCTTAGCAGATGTTGTGGGGGAAGGGCACACTCCTAGCGAGTCAGGCCACCAGCTGGCTGACCAGATGTTCTCTTTCCCTCCCTCCCTGTCTCTAAAAAGTTACGTTCTGATTGCCAAACATATTTCATAGCAAATGATATGTGAACATTTTATAGTGCTTCTACCAAAGCATTTTGTTTAGCATTTTTATCAATTTATGTGAAAAGAAAGCATATGGTGAAATGGAATATGTCACTTTACAACTTGTGGTGTTACCACAAGGTAGGTAAAAACATGGTCGATACAACGACTGCGTTGTTTCCATGCATGGCTTTACAATGCAAGTCATTTCTATGACTTGCGCTTGATGGCGGGCTGGACTTAGGAATAGTATAAATTACTATTCCTACTTCAGTTAGCGCAACATCAGGGAATGTGTTGGATTTAAAATCCAACACATTCCCTGGTGTTGCACGACACCTAGCGCAAGTCTTAGAAACGACTTGCGATGTAAAGCCATGCGTGGTAACAATGCATTTGTTGTAATAACTGCGTTGTTACCTACCTTTGTGGTAACACCCGCGTTGAAATGTTGTGCTACTTAAGACTACTTGTAAGAAAATGAATAACATATTAAGACAACATTTGTGTTCTAAGAATTTATATATGTACATACATTACCCATGCACTTGTGAAAGTAAAGATTCTATTTCATGCTCTCTATATTATGGTGTTCCTGAATTGCCAGTGAGAGTTTGTAAGTCCGCACTGGTCCTGGGTAAAGGTGAGATCAAAAGTTTCAGCACACAAGAAGAAACAAATGTTGAAAACATGTTTATGTTTAGAGGTTACACAAGTTACACAAAATGTACTCCCAGTATATTGAGGCAATCTCTTCAGTGGTCGGTGGGCAATAAATGTGGTTTATATTGTTTTCAAAGTGTGGCTGAACAACAGAAAAAGTAACTACCAGCGGAATATATGTAACCAAATGCCTATGTGTAATTACTTATGATCAGCAATATTTTAAGTTTATATAAAGACAATGCTGTGAGGAAATCTTATAGATTATGTTTCATATAGAAATTTATCTGAAACGAGCATGGAAGTCCACCATGACTTCAGTAAGCATACACAATCCTACCTCAAAGGTGTTCCATCCTAATGTATGCCATAAATGTACATGATTAGTATAGGCACAACCTGTGTATGTATATGGAGTTCTGTATTTGAGAGTGAGGAATGGTCTGCATTTACCTAGTTATTGTTTATCCGACAGGTGATATACATTCCAAGTAGAGACAATTCAGACACCTCACGTGTTTTTTAGATGCCCAGTGCACTCTGTAAGAGCTACACATAACAGGAGAAATTAGAAATCTTGTTTATGCGATAGGAAGATATGCAACACTTTTCAGGCCACATTCTGGTAAGATACATCAGGCCTGATTCACAAAGGCAAGTTACACTTTTGAGTAAGTTTACACTTTGCAGCAAGTTTACTATTTTCTGTATTCACAAACTCCATGTTATCTCCCCCAGAGTGATGCAATTGGCCTGCACTTGTGGGGGTGGGCAATATCTTCCCTAAATCCCTCCCTTACCCTTGATAAATTCCTCTTACTCATTCATATTCCCATCCCCTTTAGTAGTAAATCTGACTCTTTTCTCACCCACTTCCTACGGGCCTCACCCACATTTACTACAAAATTGTGTACTTACATGTGCCAGGGCTCCACATTTGTAGCGGGGGACTCTGAGCATATAATTAGAGTCAAAACCGTAATTTTATAGGATGTTTTGAGAATGTTCTGTATCACTTCAAAACATACTATAAAGTGCAGTTTGAGAATCATACCCTCCGAATAAAAGCATCCAGTAGAAACTTTACAAGTTGTTTTTATTTTTTTTAGACTTTTTTCCAGTTTTCAGAATATATGAACATGGATAGATATAAATAGTGTTTGTGTTAGTTATTTTAAAATTCTTCATGAGAAAGGACCTGAACAGGTTATGTTTAGTTATGGATCATTGCTTGTATATTTTGAGAATGAGCTGGGCGCTGCCAAATTAAAAACTTACTGATCATATATGTTGAATTTCGTTCTCAATCCAAGAAACAAATTTAGCAAGTGTAAGGCTTTTCCTGTTCTGTGCTTTGTAACTTTTTGAGTTTAATGTTTTTATTGAAACGTAAAAGCAAGGAAATATAACAGATGGCAATACATAAAATAGTTTTTGTGGTTCTGAAAACATAGTAAAGAGTGTGCAATAAATCAATGTTGAGAAAGAGAAAATGTATGAATTAAGAAAAAGGCAGATCATAATCCATAACCACGTCTGCATTTCTCTGCAATATTTAGTGCCTGGAGACCTTTGTTTCAAGACATAATAGAACAAATGAATTACACAGAGGGTTAACACAATGTGGGAAATTCTATTCCTCAAGCTTGAATAACCTAAAGCCAATAATTAGGGTCTACCTACTCAGCTGAGGCGAATTTCCCTACCACCACCGATGTAGGAGTCTCTGAGAAGGCACGATTGAACTACTCAGGTAAACCATCAAAAAAGAACGCAACCAACGTTGGAGGGATCATGTCATGTAGTTCCTACTAATCAGTAGGACCTGGACGTTTGTGGAAAACAAACTATGGGTTAACTGCCTAGACTGAGTCCATGTACCCCCCTTATATTTGTTGGCCTAGACACCAGCTAGCTCACAGTGCTACCATAAGCCTCCCTAACCTGAACAAGGAGCAAATGGTTTGTGGCAACCACTGAACATGATAACCCTGAACCCTCAGGAACGTGGTAACAGAACTAGAACCCTTTTGCTCAGTCACTTGTGCACTCTTGTTCTCAGAGAAGTGTACAGAGAATACACTGTGGGACGTTCTTCAATATATTTATTAAACCAATGTTATTCTGGTATAGAATACATATGCTGCGATGATCAATAGACAGAAGCATATGAAAGTGATTACAAGCATCAAAATAGTAAATAGCAGGTATAGTTCCACCATGGTGCTAAGAACAGTGTATATGTGCAGACATGTAAAACAATATAATAATCAGGTGTACTTATACAATCCCTACCCTATGTGCATCTAGGGCGTGTGTGAGAGTGTATAGCCAAGAAACCCCCCACGGGACGATCCAAACCCATTAACTGGCGGGACAGAATGTAGGACTCCGTCTTGGTCATGAACTGGACACCCCTCACGGAAATGTTAGGCAGCTGAGCTGCTTGGTGAACCATCAGTATGCAGGGACCTCTCGATGTGTCTCCTCTGGCTAACCACCAGAAATGCGTATTTATTTATAATAAAAATCATCCTTGTAATGTCTACACAGATTAGCATTGTTATGGGTTTGTACATAGCCCTGTTGCCCCATGTATGAAGATAGAACATTGTACAACGTATACAAAGGCATTGTACTTGGTTTTCAAGGCATCATGATAATGTTGCATTTAGCAAAATGTGTAAGCAAAGCAGTTTCAGATAAAGTGATCCAACATTGAAATGCATGCAAATATGTGCAAAAGGTTATTGTAAAATGTTATAGTGCAGATAGAGGGCAATGTAAAAAAATGTGCAGCATGCTACATGGGCCTAACTCAGGCACATAACAAGGGAGGAAAAGAGGGGAGGAGCTACGCCAGCAACCAAGATGGCCGCGTAAGCTCCCGGCTCCGTCGACCTCCGCCAGCAGCTCGTATATGTTATGTTATGTTATGTTATTATAAGCTTATAAAGCGCTATATCACCCTGGGGTATCTAAGCGCTATCAGCGGATACACAACAACGGTGGGTAAAACAAGCAGATCACAGAAGCCCCCACGCCTCCACAAAAAGCACTGTCTTCAGCTTTTTCCTGAACAAAAATAGGTTTGTTTCCTTCCTGAGTTCAGCCGGAAGAAGGTTCCATGCAGGAGGAACAGTGCTGGAAAAGGCACGGCCACCCTTAGATGTAAGGTTGTACCGAGGACAGAGAAGATTACATGCCTCCGTCGATCGGAGGGACCTAGCAGGTAGGTACCTAGGAAGCCGATCTTTAATGTATTTGGGGGCTGAACCGTAAACCGCTTTGTGTGCAATACAAAGGCTTTTAAATTTAGTTCTTTGGGCGATAGGGAGCCAATGTAAGCTGCGAAGGAGGGGCGTAACATGAGTTTGCCGGGGTTTTTTAAAAATAAGCCTTGCCGCGTCGTTCATCACGACCTGTAGGCGGGCCAAAAGGTAGCTAGGGAGCCCATAGTAGAGGGAGTTACCATAGTCCAGCCGAGCTAGAACTAAGGCAGAGACGGCCAGCTTCAAAGTGGAAGAGGATAAAAATGAGGAGAGTTTCCTCAGCTGGCGGATCAGACTCACACAGATGCACAGATATCCTGCTATTCATCCTGAATTCGCACTAGACTCCCGGGTTCATGAAGTATTTCTGCTTCTAAAGGTGCAATCCCGAGGTTTTTATCCTATCGGATGACGAAGATATGCCGTGTTTCCATTCTCGGCCTAACATCGTGTGGAAGCCGGGGCCTCGATTTCTATCTCATCCGGGTTGGAGTTGATCAACAACGGCCGCTGGACCAGGACTGAGCCCGGTCCCCATGAGTGTCCCGTAACCAGTTTGTTTTCGGGTGGTGGCATCGTGAACGGTCTGCACCGTGAACACATCAGCGTATCGCGCCGTCTGCCGTGTCCGGGAGTCCGACGCCCGGGGACCCCGCTGGCGCCCCAGGGTTGACGGGCCGGGGCCCTCGCTGCCGGCGACGGTGTCGATCTTCCGCGACGGAGAGCGCCCACTGTGATCTTTGGATCTGCGTGACCTGCTGCCCCGGAGAAGCCGGCCTCCGGGGTACGAATCCAGCTTTGCCTCTTCTTGAGAGGAGATGGGGCGGACGGAGGGTACGCCATCGCTGCAGGCCGTTATGGCCGCCATTGGAGCGCTCCATTCACAGTTCGCAGCTGTATTCTGGACACTGAGCGTGCAAGTGGACGGTATTTTGGGACCGGTCTATGATTCTTCGCTTCACTCTCATCTATCTGTGGTACCAGCTGTGCAATGTATGCCTGAGATCGAGGTCCCCGGACATAACCCGGATTTACTGTGCTTTGTCGACTCCCAACTCACAGCCAGCGAGCCCGTGTTTGTCGCCAGCGTTCCCTGCTCTATCCTGCTGCCGCCTCATTCGAATATGGACAGTCTTCTGTGCCGCTACGAGTTCCTCAGTGACTGTTGGAAAGACTTGACATCTTTGGACATTTTTCTTCGTTCGTTTTGTGGAAATCGTAAACATCTTTCCGTCTGCTGATCCTGCAACACCAACGTTAACTTTGACGATTGTTCTACATTTTCAATTGTGATGGTGGTTCGAGTGGTAAAGCCTATCACGAAGTACCGTATGGGCCAGGGTTGAACTTGAGGGTTTGGGTTCGATAACATAGCTTGATTCAATGAAGGGATTGTACCTCTATTGTGACGGGAGTTGGGTGGTGTTTTGCTTCCTCCCCCGACTGGTTTGTAAATTTGCTATATGTTGGTTTGACTATATTTCGGGGTGATCGCTTCTGGCGGGGGGTACGGGAGACTGAGGGTGTATTTGCCTTTCACGACTCTCCTCCTCCATCTTTTCCCTTCCTTGGGCTTAGTTTAGTGGGCGATAGGCACGCTGCTAGTGGGGTTAGGTCGAAGCCATCTGCAGGGGTGCAGGGTGGGGGGTGGAGGGTGTTTTTTTTTTTATTTTTCCTTTATTTTGTTCTATGACCTTTCTATGTCCCTTTTCCCTTCTTTGCAAGAGATGTGGCATATTCTCCTGATCGTATACTCCTCATATCCGGGTGTCGAGTGTTGGATTCTTGTATTCTGTATTCTGGATGGGCGGTATCCGATGATGTTCGCTCGAAGCACTCTGTACTGTATTGTTTCATCTCGGCTCTAATTTGATATTGATGTCTCTCAGATGCCTATAACTGATATGTATTCTCTTATTTGGTCTGCCCATTCACTGTTATGATATGTTCCATCGAATGATTCCCGATATGTATATTTCTACTCTTGTGTTATAATTAATAAAAATATATATAAAAAAAAAAAAACAAGGGAGGAAAAGAGAAAGGGATAAGAAAAAGAAAGGAAAGAAAGAAAGGACAGGATAGAGTAAAAGAAGAAAGGCTTAGGAAGTAGTAAGTAGAGATACAAACGTACACTATATTAGTAAAAATATTACAATGTGAATTAAATATCCAATTAGAATAAAACTTGAATTGCTAAGCAAGTACAAAAAAACATATTTTGAAACAAGGTGACTACATCTTTGAAGACATAGAGGCATTAATAAGAGCATTATAATATATATAATTATCAAGTGAGAACCACAATGTATCACATTTAACTGATAATTGCAAAGAGTTCAAAATATACCTGTCCTGCCTGTGGTTCTGGCAAGGTAGATTCCAGGAGTATTGAATGCTAATGTATTCTAAAGCCCTACAGTTGGAGGTAATAACCTGCAAAGCAATTGCAAATCAAAGATACACCGTATTATGAAACCATACAGAATGTACCCCACCCAATAACAATGTATGCAATGAAAAAGATATGGAGACATTAGTAATAACTGAAGTTTTTGGTCCAACCTGAGTTAAAAAGTTAGAAATTTCTGGATACAGGAAAATATATTCACTAACATACCCATATGAGAATTACAATGCCAACAAGTGTCCTGTTTAATAAGCTTAGTTATAAATAGAAACACTGGAGTATAAATCATTCTATTGTAGATATAAAATAGTGTTTCTGTTGAACTTGCAGAATTAAATGTGAAATCTATCTTTGCCCAATTATTTTCCCAAGTTAAAACAGGCCATGTTCATTGAAAATCAGGTTCCCACAAGACCTCTATTTTAGATTTATATATGTCACAATTGGGTTATATGAATAATGTATATCTGACAGCTGCTAGAAAGAGTGATGTTAGAAGTATTTTCCTCTGCATTTCATCATTAGTATTAACAGAGGAAGCAATAGATGTAAGTGCATTTTGAAAGAGATTTGTCAACTCATTATATTGCTTACACATAGTATATGGTTGGTTACATACACATGAGTGAGCAAGAAAAGAAAAATAGAGCTATGCAATAATTGTGAGATGATAAAAATACCTTTGTCTTTACACTTCTTTCACATTTTATGTTTTTTATGTTTTTAATCCACTTATTGTACCAAATGGAGCTTGTAGCAAACTGGTCAAATGGAGATAGATTAGAAACCAAATAAAGCTTCCATAAGAAAGAAGAGTGTGATACAGTTGATGGCAGCAAAGCTTAGCAGAATTGGACATAACAGGAAAATATTTGTGGGAAAAATGAAAAACCATAGCTTTAAATTGAATCACAACTTACTAATGTTATTAACTGGATCCACTACTTTGCTCTGTTTTGTTTGATTTCAAAAGCCCTACGATAGTTGCAAAAGTCTGGGAAGTGAATACCCCCTCCCCCAGACTTTTTGGGGTGCTTCAGTTAGTATAGAGAAATTGAAGGTGGTTTCCCATTCCACAAAAATGTGAAGAGAATTTTGTTTAAAGTTCCAAAAAAACCTTTGAAGTATTTTAACATGAAGAGTCATGAGAAATAAATAATAGTATGGAAAATCATTATGTTGATAGTTTTAATGCGACCCCACCAAGAGAGAAATAAAGGAGACAATGTTTGCATGAGATGGCACATTTTTCGGGCAATTTCATCGGTATTGGTTTTTAAGGCATCTCTGGTAGAATTGTGGACCAGATTCTCAAGCATTTGATCCTAGAGGCGTTCCAGGATAGACCTGCTTCCATAAATGGCTCTTATATTTTTTTAAAGGTATTACCCCTGATTTATCAGCATTTAATTTGTATCCAGACACCTCAGGATATAATTTTAATTTAGTGAAAAAAATTGGAATAGGCAGTTCCGGGTTTGATACAGATAGAGGAATGATGATTTGATGTGTTGGTCTCTAAGTTTAAAGCATGAAAAATGTTCAGAGTGTTTTAATTGAAAGAGAACTTGGCTTTGTAACTTGAAGTTTTCAACTACAGCAAAGACAGTGAGCGGGGATTTCCTCACTCCGTTTCCTACTTTGTTCTGAATAAAGTTCATACATTAACTCAGACAGATTCTGAGTTATATGTTTCAACTGTAGACACCTCTCATGCGAAACACAGTCACTTGGCCTACCAATATACAGCCCCTGGAGTTCTCATAAGGCAACTAGCTGCAAAAGGCCTTTCCTGGCCCAGTTTTTTCTAGGCTTCCCTTGCTGAATATTTTCAACCTACAAAATGTTTGAAGTCTAAAGGTGAAATTGTGAAACAGGGTGACTTATTACCTTCTGCAACTAGTGTCCAGGTCCCTACACATTAAAATTGTTTTTACCCAAAACTGTGATACAGAATATGTATGAACACAGCTTATGATCAATGCACAAAAACAAGACCTTCAGCACACATATCTGACTATGTCTATCTAATAAAACTGTAATTTGATTGGTTGAAGGGTAAGATGCAAATGCGTGTCATAAATATGTTAAAACACATCACTTCATCCATTTATCAATGATAACACTGCCACCTTGTTTGGGTGCAAATTACTGCATGTTAAAACACTCTTGATATCCAACTTGGAGATCTCCTGCTATTCCCTGAGCAATCTACATTTTGCCTAGGCAAGGCTTTTAAAAATTCAGTTTTAGTCAACACAGATAGATTAAAACTAGTGACAAGAAATCTTACACAAGGAAAACAAATAAGGTTGTTATTCTAGAATTAACCCCCCTTGAATATCTTGAATCAAGGATCCCAAATAAAATAACTTAAAATCTGGTACGGCAAGTCACCTCTAAGTTTCAGAGGTATAAAATGGTCTAACTCATTTTTAAACATCCTCATTTAACACTCCTAAATCTATCATTTACATAAGGCAGAGTATGTTAAGATATTTTGATATTCCAGAAATTCATTTTTATTCCAAGGCATAGTACAATAAGTCAATGTTACAACTGTTTTACAATTGTTCCAAGACAGTGGGTACCATCCAGGATTTAGTAAAGATACAACCTATTTTTCTAAACAGTTTACTCATTAATATACATAACCAAATACTAAATAGTAGTTTTGTCTCTTAAATATTTGGATGATATAACAATTGGTCAGAAATAAAATAAGGAAATCTATTTTGTGATAAAATAAAGTATTTAATTCTCACATAGGATGCATAAATCTATTGTCCCAGCCAAATGCCCACAATTACGATATTTTATTTTCTACCAATGTTATTCTATTCCTTTCTTCATATCTAATCCTGTTATGGTTCCTCCAAGTTTCCGCTAGTAATTAATTGGAACTCTGTCACACAAGATGATAGTACTGAGATAGATGGAAGAACTTGTTTATGTCTGACACAGATCATTGGGCACATTTTCAAACATTTTAAAACTTAGCAGCATTATAACTATTTTGAGTCCCGCCCCCAGCCTGGAAGTATGACGATAATTCTTTGTACATGCTATCTAATAGCATATTGATTATTGAACCAGAACCTACCAAACGATGGGCTACCACATCATATCCACACCATTAATGCTGCCTAGATTGTCGTTTTCTTAACAAGCTTTGCCTGCCTCCTCATATTTCTGAATGGTTGTGACTACCCCAGAAACAGTGATCATCTACCCAAATGGGAAAAGTGTTCCATCCTACCATACACCCAACACTCTTCACCATTTGGTGATTCTCACCATTAATCCCATTGTTGTTTATTGTTCGAAATTTGGTTTTTGGTTGACTGGAGTTTGAGCCCTGGTAAAGCAACAACTACAGTCCTAGTCAGGGTAAGAGGCAGGCAAACCCTAAATTAACCTATGCTCACCCTCTGATAGCTTGGTATAGAGAAGTCAGTCTTAACTTAGGATGCAATGTGAAAAGAATTTGTGCAAAACTTCAAAGAGTAAACAAAAGAAAAAAACACACAAAAAGATTCCCTACCAAGTTAGACAAATAGAGCTTAATTTAATAAATAAATCGAGACCAAATGACAAACATCCAATAAGTAGAAGGTGAGATATTGAATTTTTAAGTTTATAATGGAAAATAGTACCTTAAAGCAAAAAACACTATTTTGGGATATCTTGTTGCACAGGACCAAAAAAAAAGTCAATAGTTCAGGCAGACCATGATGGAGCCTGATACAGGGACCCAGTTAGGTCAGCTGAACCAAAGTACCTTATTTCAGGTTAAGGAGTGTTTGCATGGATCCATGTCGAAGATGCGTTGTGCAGCAGTGGCAATGTGATGGTTCTAAGATGCAATGAGGCTGTGGTGCCAGGTCCCGATGCATCGTGGTTGAGAATCCTCTTGATGGTGCTTGCAATGCACAGGTCGGTGTCGTGGATGCGAGGCATAGCCGAGATGATACGTCAGCTCCGATGAGCAGTAAAGCTGCGATGCAGAGATTTGACGTCATTGTCAAGGCCACTGTCAACAAGGGATGTGAGGATCTTTCACCGGTAAAATCGGTGCACAGTTGTGGTTCCAAAGGTGAAGCATTGGTCCCAAGATGTGGGATGCACAGGTGGTGTGAATCTTTTGCGAAAGGTCCAATCCACGCAACTGTGGGGATGTATCAGTTCTGCTCAAAGATGCACCGCTCAGTGGAGGAGATGTGTTACTTTTGCTCGGGAAGTGCTGCCCAGCTGAGGATGCATTGGTTTTGCTGGAGAAACACCTTAGGCCAGCTTCCAAGTGCCAGGACTGGGGTGGCACAACTTGGCAGGGTAGACTCACAGATGACAGAGTCCAGGTATAACAGAAGATTGGTTGGAAGTATTTTATGTCCCTGAGACTTCGGATCAGGAGGCCAGCCAGCTAGCCCTTGGAGTCACTCCGGGTTCAAGTGATGCAGGTCTAGTCACCCCCACCCAGGCAAGAGGGCAGCAGGTCAAACAGCAAAGCAGAAGTTCAGCAGAACAGCAGTCCATCAGAGTGGCAGTTCTTTCAACAGCACAGCATTCCTTCTTCCTGGCAGAGTCTTCAAAGGTCACAAGTGTACTGAAATGGTGGTGTCTGAGGTCTAGTACTTATACCCAGTTGGTCCTTTGAAGTGGGGGAGAAATCAAAGACATGCCTTTGAAGTGCAAAGAGGTCTTCCCTTCTTGCCCCGACTACAGGGGGCTTGCAGCACTTTCTATGGGGACAGGACACAGCCTATTCAGGTGTCAGTGAAGCTGAGGGCCAGATCCTGAACTTCCCACCCTGCCAGGATGGCCCATCAGGCCACACCTAAGCTCCCATTGTGTGTGGCTGTCTAGGGGGAATACACAAAACCCAACTGTCACCCACCCCAGGCATGTGATCAGTGACAGGCAGCAGGCACCAAATGGGTAAAGTAAGAAATTGCCAATTTTCTAAAAGTGCCATTTTCAGAGTTGTAATTTAAAATCTGACTTATCCATAAGTTTGGATTTTAAATAGTGCTTTCAGAGACATCAAACTTGGGTCAGGTATGTCTTCCTATTTAGAAATGACTCTTATAAATTGTAATAAGGTAATCCCAAAGTTATCCTATGGGTGACACAGGCCTTGCTGTAGTAAAAAATGACTTTGAGAGTTTTTCATTACAGGACATGTAAAACTTAATACATGTTTTGCCTTTTAAATACATTGGACCCTACCTTCTTCATTGTCCAGGGCCTACGTTAGGGGTGACATATGTGTATAAAAAGGGAAGGTTTGGGTGTGGCAAAAGGTTTTTTTTGCCAGGTCGACATGGTGGTGTAAACTGCACACACAGGCACTGAAGTGGCAGGCCTGATCCATGGTTAGAGAGTTGCTTAAGTGAGTGGCACACTAAATGCTGCATGCCCACTAGTAGCATTTAATTTCCAAGCCCTGGGCACATGTAGTGTACTTTACTAGGGACTTATAAGTAAATGAAATATGCCAGTTGGAGATGAATGAATATTAGCATGTTTAGAGGAGAGAGCATAAGCTTTTTATCAAGCTTTTTATCACTGTTTAGCAGTGGTAAAGTGTGCAGAGTCCTAATACCAGCAAAAAAGGTCAGAAAAAGTGGAGGAGTAAGTCCAAAAGTTAAGGGGAAGACCACTCTAAGGACGTGAGGTCTAATATTTATCACGTGATATGCACAACAGTTTTCCACTATGTCTATTCTAATTAGTAATAGATTTTTCTGACCTCTCCATACCTTTGGAAAAATAATGTTTCTTTTTCTAGAGTCAAGTTCATTCATGTAAACACTATAACTGTCCTCCTTAGAACAGCATACACTAATTTGATTGCTTATCAACTGTGATGTAAGGTTTCAAAACTCACAAAAGTAAATGTCAGGCATAGGGCTCAACGCTCCACGCCCTTTTATTATATATTTTTCATGTTGCCTTCTGATGTACAATTTGTAACAGTGTACAATTACTCTCACTTGCATTTTAAAATGCTCAGGTATCTCATGGTCACTTATTGAAATTCATCTATTACTGGGTCTCAACTGTGGTGGTTGAGTTATTTTACTCCTAATGTCTTGGGGCCTAGCCTACTACGGGCTCCAAACAACTGGGCCATTCAACCCTTCAGTACTTGACTCTCAGCGGTGGCGCGTATCGAGCAGTTCAAGGCTTCTCAGGGAGGAGGTAAATGTAAGATGAGCACAAATTCACAATTCAAAATACATCCAGCAACTCCAATAAATGATTGTCCAGTCACAAATGTATTTTTATGGGAAGAAAAGCAGTTATCCACTAACAGAAAGTACAATACAACACACTACAAACTCAGCCTTCTTGAGGCAAGCCCACTAGTGTTACCTGGGTCAGCATTCCAGTCCCACTCCCCAATGTATGCCTCGTGGTTATTCCCCATTCATGTGTGGCATCATCCAAGCTAGGCCCCACGCAACTGCTTGCACTATATCTCCTGCTCTCTACCATCTCCAGGCACACGTACTTCCTCAGACTGCACACAATCCAATGCAGGCCAAGGGATGAGGTAAGTGCACATTAGTACCAATCTAGTAGGACAGGCACCCGGAC
Organism: Lissotriton helveticus; assembly: GCF_964261635.1. NCBI lineage: Eukaryota > Metazoa > Chordata > Amphibia > Caudata > Salamandridae > Lissotriton > Lissotriton helveticus. The sequence goes on along the minus strand of NC_136063.1, from coordinate 279,132,730 downwards.
CTGTTCAATCTACTGATTACTAAAAACATGGTATGCTATGCTACTACCACAGAGCTTGTATTACTTGACTCTAGGTCAAGGCAGTAGCTATACACCTCCTGAGGGTAATGCTCAGGCGCCCCTTCCAGCCAAAGCTGCCCACAATCGACGAGACAGTCCTAGGCCATAGTTCACATGCATATTCCATGTTTGCTGATGACCAAAAATCATTACTAGGCATTCAGATATCATAGCAGCTGTGGCACTCAGGGCCAGGTTACACGTCCGTCACTGCGTGGGACGTTTTGGTCCCAACAATATTCAAGGTTGGGTTCCTGCTGCCACATTAAGAAAGGCAGATGTGGGGATGACAGCCTATATTGTGACCACTCGCCCGGCTTAGCAATCTAATTGAGGCAGCACATGAAATGATGAGTGCAATGATTAATTTATTCTTAGCAGGGGCAAGTCAAGCTGAAATCAGGTTTGGCTACACCCCATATAGCCCAAAATGCAGTCACGTCCTCTAAAAGGGATCACAAGAAGCACTAGACCAGTTTCAAGCTTGTTTCTTGGGCCTCATCAGTCGATGCAGCATTATTCTTATGGAACAGCAAGCGCAAAGCTATTGCCAAAAGTAAGAGTGGCTGGGGGGTCACTTAGTAATCCTCAGGTCCAGCCTTAGCAGCAATCAGGGGGAAGAGTGCTTCTCCCTTTCCAGATGAAGTTTAAATAGAACAGAATCAGTCACTCAAGAAAGTACCCTTTCATCCCTGAATAACTGTGATGTTACTGGCACAGCACACCAATGGTTCACATCCTTCTTCAGCAGTCAGTTCCAGAGAGCTGTGCTTGGTCTTTTTGTCTCAAGCACCACTCTCTGCAGTTGCTGACTTCCACAGGGGTCCTTTCTTTCTCTCTGTAGTTCTTCAGGATCTCACTTATGAAAAGTGTGCATCGCTGCGCTAAAACAGAAATGCAACACTTTTCACGGTGCCCTCCTTGCGATACCATGGATGTTCTGTATTTAGTGTATGGCACTCCATGTCCCAAGAAATGACAGATGCGTCAGGTATCCTGACATATCTGTCGGCGAAAAACTCACACATTGCTGGAGTTGTGTCATAAACATGACGCAACTCCAGCAATGCATGGGGGGCCTATAGACATTGCACTGCATCACCCTTACGCCTGCTACAATGCAGGTGTAAAGTTGTGATGCAGTAGGTGTACTAGAAGCGATGCAGTGAAATGTGATAGATTTCACTGCGCCACTTCAACAAGACTTTCTTGCGGGGAACGCCCACCCTGCATACATTATACTTAACGCAGGTATAATGTGGCGCAGGGGATTACAAACTGACGCGTCTGTCTAGATGCATTACTTTGTGAATATGGCACAACGTGGTGCATTGTTTACACTGCCGCTGTGCCACGAAGAGTGACGCAAATAAGGCGCAAAAGTGTTCCAAGGGGCTCATAAATAAGCCCCCCAATCTTTATGTTCGCCTCTTTAACAACTTATCCCATCACACGGTGTGGACTAAACAAAAAATCCTTAATGGATAAACTTAGGGAGGGCATTGACACCTGCCGGCCCCAGGCCTTGGTCCTGTTAGATCTGTCCGCCGCGTTCGACACGGTGGACCATGACATCCTGTTGACCCGTGTCGAGGCGGCGGGCATTGGGGGCACGGCCCTTGCCTGGATCCGTTCCTTTTTAACGGACAGGGAGCAGGCCGTCCATCTGGCCAACTTCACTGCCCCACCTCGGAGAGTGACCTGCGGAGTCCCCCAGGGTTCCTCCCTGTCCCCCTTGTTATTTAATTTATACATCTCACCCCTCATTTTTTCTTTACAGCAGATGGAGGTCTCGGTGTTTAACTACGCCGATGACCTCCAACTTATTTTTAATCTCTCCTCCTCCCCTTCCTCTGCTTTGAATTTCCAGAGGGTCATGCTTTACATCCAAGGGTGGATGAACTGCAACCACCTCAAATTAAACCCTGACAAGACCGAACTGGTTTTGGCGGGGGTGGTTGCAGTCCTTGGTCTCCTTCCTTCTGGCCCCATTCCCTTGGTCCCTCTCCCCTTCCAGTTCCCAAGGTCAAAACCTTGGGCATTTTCATTAACCCCCTGCTCACTCTTCATACGCAGATTAACTCAGTGGTGTCTGCCTGCTTCTTCTCCCTCCGCATAATCCGAAAGGTCTCCCGCTTCTTCTCTGCCGCTGCACTTAAGCTCATCCTTATGGCTATGGTGCTCTCGCGCCTTGATTATGGGAATGTGATCTACAACGGTGCGCCGGCTTACCTGATTCGCCGGCTCCAACTGATACAAAATCAGGCGGCCCGCCTGATCTATGGTCTCCCTAAATTTAACCATGCGACCCCTTTGTTGCAGTCCTTGCATTGGTTACCGGTGAGGGAGAGGGCCCTCTTCAAGTTGGGTTGCATCACGTATCAGGCCAGGTCGGGGACTGCCCCCGCCTTCCTTTGTGAAGCCATCTCACCCTATCTCCCGACTAGAGAGCTTCGTTCCACCCATCAGGCTCTCCTGTCAGTTCCCCGTTTTAGGAAGCAGAAGTCCGGGGGGGGCAGATTTGCGGTGCTAGCCCCATCCTTCTGGAATTCACTCCCTTTCGCACTTAGGACTTCATCTTCCTATCAGGAATTTCGCAAATCACTCAAGACTTTCCTGTTTACTAGATCTGCAGCAGTCTAGCCTCCACCCTCGCCTCCACTGACTCACAGCTATCCAGCGCCATGAAACCGTTCCGGTATAAGCGCGCTTAATAAATATTAAAAAAAAAAAAAATGGTCCTTAATGAATTGCTCTTAGCAACAGGATGGCAAATGTTAATGGATGAGTGGATATGTGCTGGCTCAAAATTAACCTGCTTAAGTCAGAGGTACTCGTTTCCAGTGGTGCCACTTCCCTCTTGAAATCCGGGGCCTGGCCCCCAGAACAGGACTATTCACCTCTTTGAACCAGGACCTATGCCTCTTCCTCTGAACTGCAGTATAATGTATTTCAAGATAGGACACAGCATTTGAAGCTGGCCAGACACAGGACTGACAGCACACCTGTCCAGACTTCTTTCGGCTTCAGAACTGCAGTAACTCCCTCAACCCAATTTGCTTGACAGTTTCACTACCTAGACACTAGATCCAGGCTGTGGAGGAACAGAGATGGATTAAAACAAGGTCACTGTATTTCTAACACCTATACCTTACTAACAGCAACATGATTATAAACCCCTTTCATTAATATATCACTGACTCAATCAATCAATCATTCAGGGGTTCATAGAGCGCAACTACTCACCCATGCGGGTCTCAAGGAGAAGTGTGGCTCACTGGTTAGAGGAGGCATACCCTGAAGCAGAGGTCAGACCCGGGACCAGGGTTCAATTCCCGACGCGGCAGGGTCTTGAGCCCAAATATCCACGGACTCGATAATTCTCGTTTCGGTGCCTACTCGAATCATGGGTTCACACTCTGCAGCTCTGGGCATTAGCCTGCTTAATCTCCACTACGGCCCCCCCCGCGGCGGGATGCCTGGCTTTCACCTTGGGGGAAGCCAGGACGGGTTCCCAAGGCAAGCGCCGAGATGCCTACGGGTAATCGAGCGCTATATAAGAACGCATAATAATAATAATAATAATAATAATAAGGCACTGGGGCAAGGGGGGTTGCTCCGTTGAGTGCTGGGGTTATCTGAAATGCCAGGTCTTGTGGTCCTTCCTGAACTGGGGCATTGAGAAGATTGCCAGATGGAAGGGGTAGGATGTTCCACAGGGGCGGCTCCTCCATGTGGGCGGAGGAGCGTTGCCCCACTGCTTTCTCACAGTGTGAGAAGCAGAAACATAAATTGGTTTAAATACCATTTTATGTTTCTGCTTCTCGCACTGCGAGAAAGCAGAAGAAGGGTTTGGTTGGGGGTGGGTGGGTGGTCGGTTCTGTTGGAGTCCAGGGAGGAGTGGCTAGCCCAATGTTGTGGGCGCTGACTGTTTGGTCGGCACCAGAGCCAGCCAAACCAGTCATGCACACTCTCCCTTTTCTTCATGTAGCCTACATGGAGAAAACGTCCTCCCCATAGATGCCTGTGCGGTCGGCGTCCCAGCCAATCACAACTCTGCCATTGCAGCATTCTGATTGGCCTAGGGGAGGGGAGGGGGGTTGCCTGTTGCTGCTTTCTGCGAGGATGACACAATGTGGGACCGGACTGCTGAAGATAAGTATTTATTTTTTTTAATGTAAAATTAAACCCCCACTGCGTGACCCCTCCCCCCCCCCCCGCCCCCTTACCCGAGAGTCATGCCAGCCACGACTGGTGTTCCAGGCTTTGGCTGAAAAGTAGGAGAAGGGCTTTCCTCCAAATCTAGTCTTGCTGATACGTGGGACGTTTGCCAGAGAGAGGCGGGCTGATCAGACTACCATAGTTATGTATGCCCCTATTATTCATAAAGGTAACCTTGGATGTATGTCTGATACAAAAATAAACACACCTGTCCAGTTATTTTACACACATTTTCTCTATAGTTTAATACATTAGATATAAATGTTATTGTATATGTTTTTGGTATTCGCATTACCTAGTAAAGTATTTGAATGAAACAAGAAGGTGAGTTTTGTACTGTACAGAACGCATCCAATGCGATTCTTGTTATGGCCATCATGGACAGGTACACACAACACTAATGTATGTTGTATGCTGAATTCCAGAGATATTCAAAACCCGATGAGTCATGAAATAAAGGAATGAAATGAGTTGACTCACTCGTGATTAACTACCTTAATTTTTATGATGGCCACACACCTTGAACCTATGGCAACATTCTATATTTCTGGTAGACTGTATTCAAACACCTTCTCCACTCATACTGATGGTACCGCAAAAGAACCAGCTTTTACCAGTGCTTTTTACCAAAATTGTTAGTTCCAAAGAGCTGAGTTGTCTCCTGATTGTGGGGCAGATACAACGAGAACCGAAACCATGGCACGCTGCCGTGAATCCTGCCCGCCCCCCGCCCCCACACCGGGCGCATCTCTCCTTTGAAGTCAGCCTGGCAAGGCGCATTCTCTGCCTAGCAAAGCATGGCCTGCGGACACTTGAGCTTTTCCTGTTTCTGTAAAAGTACCTGCATGAATATCGGTTAAACATTGCACAGAGAATACAAAGTGTTTGCTTTTGCTCAGGGCAAACTTTCAGAATTACGCATCTAAGCTCTTTTCCCACCTCCTACGCCAAGCAAGATGTGAATGACCGCTGACCCACTTTTCCTTTTCTTCTTTCTTCTCTTCTAAACCGCAGGAATGTTGCACTGTCCTAAAAGCTTCTTGTTCCTAACCAGGCGTGGGTTTGTTGCCATAACAGAATTATTGTCTCAGATAACTACTGTACTTTTCATGAATGCAATGAACATTCCTAACGGAGAAAAAAAAGGTTTTTTTTTTAATTCTCGTGAAGATATCCCACGAAGAAATTCCACATTACCTTGTCATGAAAGATCTAGTGATTTGCATGTTTATTGACCATAAATCCTTTCATTAACAATGCTGGATGTTTTAGGTAATGATTCACTCTTTGGTGCTAGTTTGTGCTTGTTGCAAACGTCAAACCTACAAAAAAATTGAATCAGTTTAAAGATTTGGTGGTACTTTGGAATGCTTGGTTGGCAATCAAGATTTCAAGCTGCCAGAACATTTTGCAGTTGTGTAGAATCGAAATACTCATTGGCGTGAGTAGGATTTACAAATGCAGTAGGTTTTACCTTGCCCACAAATTATGGCATCGACAAAGGCCTATCAGTCAGAGGTTTTGGAGAGAGGGTTGGCTATGCAGTAGGTTTCACCTTGCCCACTCTCTCCAAATTATGGCATCGACAAAGGCCTATCAGTCCGAGGTTTTGGAGAGAGGGTTGGCTATGCATTAGGTTTCACCTTGCACACTCTCTCCTAATGATGGCATTGACAAAGGCCTATCAGTCCGAGGTTTTGGAGAGAGGGTTGGCTATGCATTAGGGTTCACCTTGCCCACTCTCTCCAAATTATGGCATCGACAAAGGCCTATCAGTCCGAGGTTTTGGAGAGAGGGTTGGCTATGCATTAGGTTTCACCTTGCCCACTCTCTCCAAATTATGGCATTGACAAAGGCCTATCAGTCCGAGGTTTTGGAGAGAGGGTTGGCTATGCATTAGGGTTCACCTTGCCCACTCTCTCCAAATTATGGCATCGACAAAGGCCTATCAGTCCGAGGTTTTGGAGAGAGGGTTGGCTATGCATTAGGTTTCACCTTGCCCACTCTCTCCAAATTATGGCATCGACAAAGGCCTATCAGTCAGAGGTTTTGGAGAGTGGGTTGGCTATGCAGTAGGTTTCACCTTGCCCACTCTCTTCAAATTATGGCATCGACAAAGGCCTATCAGTCCGAGGTTTTGGAGAGAGGGTTGGCTATGCATTAGGTTTCACCTTGCACACTCTCTCCTAATGATGGCATTGACAAAGGCCTATCAGTCCGAGGTTTTGGAGAGAGGGTTGGCTATGCATTAGGGTTCACCTTGCCCACTCTCTCCAAATTATGGCATCGACAAAGGCCTATCAGTCCGAGGTTTTGGAGAGAGGGTTGGCTATGCATTAGGTTTCACCTTGCCCACTCTCTCCAAATTATGGCATCGACAAAGGCCTATCAGTCAGAGGTTTTGGAGAGTGGGTTGGCTATGCAGTAGGTTTCACCTTGCCCACTCTCTCCAAATTATGGCATCGACAAAGGCCTATCAGTCCGAGGTTTTGGAGAGAGGGTTGGCTATGCATTAGGTTTCACCTTGCACACTCTCTCCTAATTATGGCATCGACAAAGGCCTATCAGTCCGAGGTTTTGGAGAGAGGGTTGGCTATGCATTAGGTTTCACCTTGCCCACTCTCTCCTAATGATGGCATTGACAAAGGCCTATCAGTCCGAGGTTTTGGAGAGAGGGTTGGCTATGCATTAGGGTTCACCTTGCCCACTCTCTCCAAATTATGGCATCGACAAAGGCCTATCAGTCCGAGGTTTTGGAGAGAGGGTTGGCTATGCATTAGGTTTCACCTTGCCCACTCTCTCCAAATTATGGCATCGACAAAGGCCTATCAGTCCGAGGTTTTGGAGAGAGGGTTGGCTATGCATTAGGTTTCACCTTGCACACTCTCTCCTAATGATGGCATTGACAAAGGCCTATCAGTCCGAGGTTTTGGAGAGAGGGTTGGCTATGCATTAGGTTTCACCTTGCCCACTCTCTCCAAATTATGGCATCGACAAAGGCCTATCAGTCCGAGGTTTTGGAGAGAGGGTTGGCTATGCATCAGGTTTCACCTTGCCCACTCTCTCCAAATTGGCATCGACAAAGGCCTATCAGTCCGAGGTTTTGGAGAGAGGGTTGGCTATGCATTAGGTTTCACCTTGCACACTCTCTCCTAATGATGGCATTGACAAAGGCCTATCAGTCAGAGGTTTTGGAGAGAGGGTTGGCTATGCAGTAGGTTTCACCTTGCCCACTCTCTCCAAATTATGGCATCGACAAAGGCCTATCAGTCCGAGGTTTTGGAGAGAGGGTTGGCTATGCATTAGGTTTCACCTTGCCCACTCTCTCCAAATTATGGCATCGACAAAGGCCTATCAGTCCGAGGTTTTGGAGAGAGGGTTGGCTATGCATTATGTTTCACCTTGCACACTCTCTCCTAATTATGGCATCGACAAAGGCCTATCAGTCCGAGGTTTTGGAGAGAGGGTTGGCTATGCATTATGTTTCACCTTGCACACTCTCTCCTAATTATGGCATCGACAAAGGCCTATCAGTCCGAGGTTTTGGAGAGAGGGTTGGCTATGCATTAGGGTTCACCTTGCCCACTCTCTCCAAATTATGGCATCGACAAAGGCCTATCAGTCCGAGGTTTTGGAGAGAGGGTTGGCTATGCATTAGGTTTCACCTTGCCCACTCTCTCCAAATTATGGCATCGACAAAGGCCTATCAGTCCGAGGTTTTGGAGAGAGGGTTGGCTATGCATTAGGTTTCACCTTGCACACTCTCTCCTAATGATGGCATTGACAAAGGCCTATCAGTCCGAGGTTTTGGAGAGAGGGTTGGCTATGCAGTAGGTTTCACCTTGCCCACTCTCTCCAAATTATGGCATCGACAAAGGCCTATCAGTCCGAGGTTTTGGAGAGAGGGTTGGCTATGCATTAGGTTTCACCTTGCCCACTCTCTCCAAATTATGGCATCGACAAAGGCCTATCAGTCCGAGGTTTTGGAGAGAGGGTTGGCTATGCATTAGGTTTCACCTTGCACACTCTCTCCTAATGATGGCATTGACAAAGGCCTATCAGTCAGAGGTTTTGGAGAGAGGGTTGGCTATGCAGTAGGTTTCACCTTGCCCACTCTCTCCAAATTATGGCATCGACAAAGGCCTATCAGTCCGAGGTTTTGGAGAGAGGGTTGGCTGTGCATTAGGTTTCACCTTGCCCACTCTCTCCAAATTATGGCATCGACAAAGGCCTATCAGTCCGAGGTTTTGGAGAGAGGGTTGGCTATGCATTATGTTTCACCTTGCACACTCTCTCCTAATTATGGCATTGACAAAGGCCTATCAGTCCGAGGTTTTGGAGAGAGGGTTGGCTATGCATTAGGTTTCACCTTGCACACTCTCTCCTAATGATGGCATTGACAAAGGCCTATCAGTCCGAGGTTTTGGAGAGAGGGTTGGCTATGCATTAGGGTTCACCTTGCCCACTCTCTCCAAATTATGGCATCGACAAAGGCCTATCAGTCCGAGGTTTTGGAGAGAGGGTTGGCTATGCATTAGGTTTCACCTTGCCCACTCTCTCCAAATTATGGCATCGACAAAGGCCTATCAGTCCGAGGTTTTGGAGAGAGGGTTGGCTATGCATTAGGTTTCACCTTGCACACTCTCTCCTAATGATGGCATTGACAAAGGCCTATCAGTCCGAGGTTTTGGAGAGAGGGTTGGCTATGCAGTAGGTTTCACCTTGCCCACTCTCTCCAAATTATGGCATCGACAAAGGCCTATCAGTCCGAGGTTTTGGAGAGAGGGTTGGCTATGCATTAGGTTTCACCTTGACCACTCTCTCCAAATTATGGCATCTGTGGAAAAGTAAATTTTGCCATGTTCTGTGTCCCTACGAGTCCTCCATCATATGTTATCTGTGCATGATTAATATGCATATGTTATTCCCCATGTTCGATTAAAGACGCAATTACAGTTGTGTCCACCTCTAGTATGTCAGTTCCCAGTTCTCGTGAATACTACGAATATCAGGCCTATGTAAAGCTACGTTGCCACGTTTCTCAGTGTGCACGTTATTCCATTATAAAGTCCCCGTTTCTAGGCCTCAAAAGGGCCCGGACACCAGTTTTCAGCTCCTGTCTCCTGAGCCCTCGCTGAGGAGCGATACAGCCCCCACCTGTATCCTCGACCCTTCACTTACTTCCTGCCTCGCAGTGCCCGGCTCAGCCTGGCTCTGCCTCTGAGTCTGCCAAGAGTATGTTATGATTCCAGCTATCAGTTCAGTCCTCCTTCTCTGCATTCCTAAAGCTACTGAATCGCATCAATAGTTTCCGTCATTGTCTAGCCTTTACGTCTCCACGTTAGAGAAATACTGCATTTAATGGTCATTTAATATTCTTCATCACGCACTACATATAGAATAATGCATGCTCCAGTCTTAGAGTCCGTTAGCCTCTCCCCTCCTGACTCTTAGTTCATATCAACATGTTCTCTAAATATCAGATACTAGATACTGCTTAGGTACATGTCGCCCTGACTCTCCAGACTTCAGTCTCTGCTCCTAGCACAGAGTTCGAAGCCCCAGCTTCTCCTAGTAACACGTCATTGCCAAGTTTGCGCGCACCATCAGGTCAGAGGTCCCGGCTCCTTAGGTAGCCCCCTCCATGTTTCCGCCCCATTCATGACATATCCTGTTACGTCTGCATCACATGTCTATGTATACGCCTCTGTTACACCTCTTTTCACCCTTATCTTTTGCGACTGATACGCGTCACGCCTATTGCTCCTCCCACTGCTCCGCCTATTGCGATGTAATGCTATGTGTTTGCGTTATGTATATATGCTCATGTACTGTTATTACAAGATTGATTCCTTCCTAGCGCGCTCATCCCAGACCCAGCCCCAGCAGCTGCTGGGCCCTGCCATCCTATTCCTATGCAGGTTGTCCTGTTCCTGTCCTTATGCTGTATTAAACCTGCAAAACTCCTACTACCTCGAATCTTGACTCTTATTTATTGAGCTATCTGTTATTCATTTATTCATTCAAAAATAGATCCGGTATTATTTATTTATATACCACATAATGGCGCCCGAACAGGGACTTGCCCTTTCCCCACGCGTCGGTGAAGCCACGCCGACCCCCTGACCCTCTGCAGCCGTGACGGAACCATACCGTGCACGTGCAGATATTTCTGCTTCAAGTATCCCTCAGGCCCACGGAGGAGACGGAGGAGGCGGTCCAGCATCCAGACGAGACGGTGGAGGAACGCGGCGAGTCCCGACCAGAGCCCAAGCCGAGAGTCCAAGGTCCGAGGTATCCGGAGGTCCACCCGTAACTGAAGTCCGAAGTTCGTCGTCCGGCGTCGAAGCAGTCCAGTCCAGTCCGAGGCCTTCCGTTCTTGCTGCCCGGTGAGTACCGTTACTGGGGTAGTATCTAGACAGGGTCAATTTAATTGACTCTGGTCCGTGGGTTGGTGGTACACAGTCCCACAAACGAAGTGTCCACTTCGGTGGATGCGGGTCCTGACGTGTCTCTGTAAGAGACCGGTAAGTTTCGTACTGTTTCAGCAGTGCATCTAGTTTCTGTTCTAGTCAGTTCTGTTCTCGAGAAAATTCATGTATTCTGTGTTCCGTATTCCAGGTAGTATTCTGTTCGAACTGTTATTTTAAATGTTCTTCATGTATTTTAATGTCGTGGTATGAATGGGGAATAAGTATCGTGTTCATTGTGTATTGTATTGTGTCTAGATTACAGTCCAGTCATGCCCTTGTTTTCTAAGTTACGTCAGTTAAAAACTAGAAAGGGTCTGCTGGAAGCAGCAGTTCCTGTCCCGCCTAGGGACAGTCCAGGTCATTTTATGTATCAGAAGCATGGCATAAGCGCCATATTGTATCTAGATTTATGGGTCGAGTATACCAAACAATTAGAGGAAAAGTATAGATGGCCTGTATCAGGCACATGGGATGCCGAGTGCATCATGAGAGTAGAAGAAGCATTATGGAAAAAGAAAGCCAGACAGTCACAGAAAGATGCCATCGAGTTATGGCGCAAAGAAGCTCATAAAAGAACCGAAAAAGAAATCAGAAAGTCAGAATTAAGTAGAGAATCCTTGGAACGAGCCCAAGAAAGGGAATTAATCGAGATTGGTGAACGAGTTAAAACCGAACAGTCAGACAGACAGAGGCATGCCCTTATTAAGGGTATGTATCCTCTTCTTGCCGAGGGCTTGCCAAAAGCGACCCCAGAGGCATCCAGTAACTTTCCGCCACCATTAGTTCCGACCAAGCTACGTCACAAACAGACCGCAGCTGATATTTTTATTTCGTCCTATTTGGACGACACAGTCCCAGAATATGCAAATCCTGTTCGCGCTCCGCCAGTCCCTGTAAATCAGGCACTTCCCGCTCCTCCAGACACCGGAGTACCTGTTACGGTACCCCCGGTCCAGCCCGCCATACAAGTCCAGCCTGCATTTCCATTTCCCACTCTGCCAGGACGAAGAACATCAGTCGATGATTCTAGTTTAGGGGCCGCAGGAGGAGGTCCTCCTCAGACCCCGCCGCCACATAAGCGTTTAACGACAGCCGAATTACATGCACAAGCGTCACAGCGTACGCCCAGACATCAGTCTGTAGCAGAAATAAGAAAAGCCCTTAATGAATGCGGCTATGATCCAGTCCCAGGCGAGGATAATATGGTTTTATATTCATTACGTGTAAGAAAGGTGACCGAGTATCTAGTCACCCTACCGAATATGAAAGAAGATCTAGACAGAATATATCGTTTCATCCGTACAGGGGATGATCCAGAAAGCATTGGCGAAGTCATGTCTCAAAGGAAAGCCGAGATCCAGCTCATGATACTAAAGTTTTTGATTAATTGTTTAATAAGAGAACAAGATTACCCGTCCAAAGATCAAGCCGAAATGAGAACCCTGACAAAGTGGAGTGATAATATAGCCGAGGGTAAGCACAGGACCATCAGTGCTATGGAAAGTATGTACAAGAAAATTCGTAAAGAAATAATAAGGTTACACGATCAACGTAAAGCAGCACAAGTAAGCGAGAAAGAAAGTAACTCTGATACTGAAGAGGTAGATGACGAGAATCCCGACAGAATAGCGTATGTAGGAAAATCTAGATTTCCAGATCGCCATTTACGCCTAGAACACAAGTCAATTTTTCATCATTCAGCACCAGAACAAGGTTCTCTAGAACAAGTGTTTCAAGCTACCGATCACATTCTGAAATCACGAATCGGTTATAGTGAGTTAAGTACTATGCATGAACAAGAACTAGCCCGATCAGCAGTCCGATGGACTACTGACTCTACCACTTTTCCAGACGAAATAGTGGCACAAATGTTTCTGAAAATGCCCCCAGCCGAGCAACGACTGGCGGGTATGTATATGATCCAGCACCTCATTACATTGTATGAGGGTCAGCACTCTGATCCAGGCCCGTTACATGATATCCTGAACGAGTTACTCCAATATAGATGGAAAGGTTTAGGTACCGATTTAATTAGTGTCATTCTAGAACAGCGCCACAAATATAGAACGTTTTTGAACCCGCATTTTGTTCATGTCTCACCCCCAGAAAGTAAACCATTTTACATGGAGAGACAGAATCCGTTACGAGAAGTCCACCCAGTTAGAGGAACGGGTGGCGAACTAGAACGAGTGTTTGTTTACACTCCGATTACCAAGATGGAACTCTTAGAGATGAAAAAATTCATCCCCTGTCATGATAAAGATCCAGCAGGGTTCCACCGAGAATTAAAAGACATGCTCCGTATAGGAGAATACACGTATCCAGATATAATTAAAATGTTAAAGGTTCTGTTGCCCGCAGGGGTGTATGAAAAGCTCAAGGAAAAAGAATGGGAGGTGGGAGAGAAAAAGATCGATTGGGCAGTTCTAGAAGCTGAAGACAAGGCACGAGTACCAGGTACCGGTCTTGGAGCGAAATGTAAAGAATTACCTGAATTATTGATTCAAGTTTTACCCAGATTGTTAACAACGAAAAAGGAAGACTGGGATGCAATCTCAGCCTGTAAACAGAAACAAGACGAAGATATTAGTGATTATTATTCCAGATTTGAGAAATGTTTTAGCATCAACAGTGGCCTCAAGACAAGTAGTGAGTCATACCCTCATCTTTTTGTTACTAAATTAGTCGAGAATTCAAGCCCACAAATTAAAAATCGAGTTTTGAAAGTCGAAAGTACCTGGCAAGCTAATACCCCGTCCCAGATGTTACAGATGCTCCAATACCACCAGAATAGAATCAGGGAAGAACAAGAACAAGAGAGAAAACGTATGAAAGACACGAAAATGAAAGTACTAGTTGCACAATCTATTCCACAAGACAGTCAGAAGAGGGGTCCAAATCAAGCCAGTCATCCCGCAGCTCCCGTTAAAGGGAACTGCAATTATTGTAAACAGCCAGGTCATTTTATAAACGAGTGTGCAGTTCTGAAACACAACATAGCTACTGGTAAGACTAAAGAAAGACCACGTCCGCCTAGACAAGAACAAGTTTCACAGATTCCTCAGTCACAGAATGCACCACAGACAGTTACAGCACCGCAGCCCATCGCTGCAACACAGCACGTTACACAGCAGATGTACCAGTATGCACAGTCTGAGTATCCAGAGTATCAGCCATATTCATGAAACAGCCTAGAGAGGGAGGTAGGCTTGCCTCTCATCGAGATACCTGTAGATCAAGAAGGTCCCTATGTTCACAGTCAAGTACTAGGGAAAGATAGAAAGTTTTTGATTGATACAGGGGCAAGTAGGACCACAATTAGCCACGCCGAAGTTCCAGGGGCTCCGCTCTCAGGCTCAAGAAATGTTTCCCTTGGATTTTCAGGAAAACCCATTGTAAATGAAATATCAAAGCCAGTTACTCTAGAAGTAGGTCCATTGTCCCGCACTACTGATCTGTTACTTACTAAGTCATGTCCAGAAAATCTGTTAGGTATTAAAACACTGAAAGAGTTAGGTGCAGTTATATGCTGTTCCCCAGAGGGAATACGATTGTTCTTACGTGACTTCAAGGGTCACTATGTATTACGAGATTTTGATCCCAGATTGTCCAATGTCCCGCAGCATCTATGGGCGCAAGGTCCAACTGATGTTGGTTATATGCAAATCACACCCCATCGTGTGACTCTCAAGCCAGGTGTAGTGTTACCACGAATCAGACAGTACAGATTGCCACCTGAGGCTGTAGCAGCCTTATCCAAAATTATTGACGAGCTCATGGCTCAAGGAGTAGTTGTAGAAACTGACTCCAATGTATGCAATTCTCCGATCATTCCTGTCATGAAACGTACTGATCCAAATGCACCTCCAGTATATCGATTAGTGATTGATCTCCGAGAGCTTAATAAATGTATTATTCCCCAGTACCCAGTTGTTCCAGATATCTCTTCCCTATTGACAGCCATTGATTCCGAAGCTTCATATTTCACTGTCATAGACCTCAAGAATGCATTTTTCAGTGTCCCCATTCATCCAGACAGCCAGTTCCTTTTCGGATTTTGTTTAAATGGAAGGAGCTATATGTTCACACGAGCTCCTCAAGGTTTCACAGAAAGTCCTAGTATTTACAGTCAAGCACTTAAGAGACAACTAGACAACATTCACATGCCAACTGACACTGCCCTGCTCCAGTATGTCGATGATCTACTGATCACAGCCCGTTCTGAACGTGCTTGCGAGCGAGCATCACTCACAGTTCTGTATTTCCTAGCCGAGATGGGACACAAGGTGTCCCCTTCTAAGCTTCAATTCTGTGTCCAGCAAGTGGTCTACTTAGGACACTTACTGTCCAAGAGGGGTAGGCAGTTGACACCAGACCGTATCCAGTTAATAGCGAGTCTTCCTCAGCCCAAGACCCAGAAGGAGGTACGTGCTTTTATCGGCCTCACTTCTTATTGCAGACAATGGATTCCTCAGTATGCATTTCTAGCCAAACCACTGATACAGTTAACGACACAGGAGGCAGCCGTATCGACTGTCCTCCCTTGGTCATCTGAACATACACTCAGTTTCAATGAGTTAAAGAAAGCCCTATGTCAAGCTCCAGTTCTAGCTACACCGAACTACAGTAAGCCTTTTACACTTTTCGTCACTGAACGCGAAGGTACCGCATTATCTGTTCTCACACAAGATCAAGCAGAACAGTACAAGCCTTGTGCTTATTTTTCGAGCACATTAGATCCTGTAGCCCAGGCTCTGCCTGCGTGCCTCAAGTCAGTTGCAGCCACAGCACTAGCTATCAGACAAAGTGATTCCATAGTATTAGGACACTCCCTGACAGTACAAGTTCCACACTCCGTGGAAGTTCTTTTAAACCGAACACAAACTCAGCACTTGACAATTGCACGTTTAACAGGTTATGAATTGACACTGTTTCAGCCACACATAGAAATCAGACGCTGCAATATTTTAAATCCTGCTACACTGTTACCATCAGTTACTTCGAATTTTGACACACACGACTGTGTGGAAGTAGTTAATATTACGACAAAGCCAAGACAAGATCTGACAGATATTCCATTACCAGATCCCGACCTGACACTTTATGTGGACGGTTCATGTATGAGAACAAGTACAGGAGAACTAGTCGCCGCGTATGCAGTGACTACCGACACCGAAGTTATTGAAACACACCGTATTGACACCCTGTCCGCTCAAGCAGCAGAGCTAGTTGCTCTGACACAAGCCTGCATACACGCCAAGAACCGGAAAGTTAATGTTTACACAGATTCACGCTACGCATTTGGAGTCGTACACGACTTTGGAGTGCTATGGCAGGAGAGAGGTTTCATGACTTCTCATGGAACCAAGATTCAGCATGGTCTCCTTATTCAAGCTCTGTTAGATGCAATACATTTACCAACATCCATTGCTATCATGAAATGCAAAGCACACACGAAAGTTACTGACATTATTTCCCAGGGAAACGATCTAGCAGATCGCACAGCCAAGCTTACAGCACAGACTCCAGACATCCCAGTTAACATAACACACACTCCAGATCCGACTACATGTATGACAGTTAAGGACCCTACTCAAGATGTCATAGATATCCAGTCACATGCTACTCCCGATGAAATCAAGAAATGGTCTGAACAAGGAGGGGTCCAGACAGATCAAGGATGGTTAACGAAAGGAAAAGCCACTTGGTTTCTCCCCGACTCTATGGTTCAAGTCATTATCAATACCGCACATAGTCCAGCACATTTAGGAGAAAAAGCTATGTTAGACAGTATCCAGAACATTTGGTTCAACAAGCATTTACGAGCTGCAGCCAAGCAGAAAGTCCGTACCTGTATGATATGTTGCCAGTTTAATCCAGGTAAAAGTGTCCCGGTGGAACAAGGGGGATTCCAACCCCCTGACCACCCTTTTGAAGTCCTCCAGATGGATTATATTCAGATGGAGCGATGCCGAGGTTTCAAGTATGTCCTTGTAGTTGTATGCGCTTTGTCCAGGTGGACAGAAGCATATCCAGTCCCAGATTACACAGCCGCGACCACTGCCAAGCAGTTGGTTCGTGAGTTCTTCCCCCGTTATGGACTCCCTAGGGTCGTATATTCTGATAACGGCCAGCCATTCTCCTCAGAGTTAATGAAACATGTTTCCCTTTTGTTAGGGTACCAGTGGAAGTTCCATTGTGTACGCCATCCTGAAGCAGCAGGTCTCGTAGAGAGACATAACCAGACCCTGAAAATCCGCATTGCCAAAGTATGTAAAGAGAAAGGTGTAGACTGGCTAGTAGCTCTGCCAGTTGCTTTGTTCTATATGCGCATGGTCGCACATTCCAGATCAGGTCTGTCCCCGTATGAGGTCGTTTTCGGCCGCCCCCCTAACATGTGGGGTACACCCAGACCCCGAAGTATTACCGATGTTTCAAGTAATATGCTGACAGATTACCTAGCTTCCTTGATGTCTGCCCTCAACTCTTGTCGTTCACAGGTTGCCGCCGCATTTCCAGACAACACCGAAGTGGCACCGCATGAAATCGTTCCAGGATCCATGGTCCTTGTCCGGAATTTTGACCGCTCAAGTCCGCTGGAGCCTCGCTGGAAGGAGCCCCGACAGGTCCTCCTCGCCACCCGTACAGCCGTGAAGTTGGAGGGACGCAAAGGCTGGGTGCACCTTTCGCACGTAAAGAAGTTTTATGGACTGAAACCAGTCTCAAAGAACATTTCCCAGGATTCAAAGGACTGCCAAAGTACTATTCTCAAGGACTGTCCCGCAAAAGACATTGCTACGAACCCTTCCCAGTTAGAGAAAACTCCGCAACAGGAGTATAAACTCAAACTCCGGTCTAGTAAAATAAGTCAGCCAGTTTGATTGTCTAAGTCCTCCCCTAGGTGAAACGGTTAGACTGTTTCTGACATGTATAAAATAGACCCCCATAGTGAGAGAGTTAGTCAAAACTCAATCCGATGTATCGTTTTTCTATGTTTCATATTAATTCTCAGTATTATGATTTCCTGCACCAGTTATGCGTTTTATCTGTATTTTTCAGTTTCTCATGTAAATAAGTCTGCTAATGCTACAGTAGAACACACGTTTAGTGATCTGCCTCCTCATGAACTCTCTTACCGCCTCGCTATGCGAAATAATTCTTTCATCCGCATGTTACATTATTCACACCAGACCAGCAATGCCACTAATTGTTGGGTGTGTGGTCGACTCCCCCCTTTCCAGACACCGAAGGGAGTTCTGCCACTCTTTCCTTATCCATTTTCACATAATGGTTCGTGTGGAGCATGGTCCACGTTAACGTCATCCTCAACAGATATGTCTTTTCTTAACAGTACATGTTTCTCAGACAAGCAAGGTCTTCCCCACAGAACCGGGTTAGATCTAGAAAATGAAGTTTACAATTTAGGTAATTATTCTTCGAATTTCATGGTCCTGAATGTTCAGTCTGATTCCACTCCAGATTTACCTGCTATTTCAGTACTACCAGTCAAAGGCGAATTATGTGTTAGAAATAATGGTTCCGTACATGTAGGACATAGTGATTGTACTACTATTGTCAAGTATAGTGACAGTGGGAAATCTATTTTCAAAGCTTCACGCCATTCTTATTTTATTTGTGGTCAGACCGCATATGTTCGTCTGCCCCTCGATTGGGAGGGAACCTGTTACATTGCCTTCCTACTGCCACCAGTTTTCCTAGCCCCATCTGATTATCATAGAAACACACATCTAGTACACATTAGACATAGAAGGGAGATCGAGTCCCCAATTGTCGATTATACTGAAACTGCTCTAGAACAGTATACAGATTTCAATAGAGGTTTCTTTTTCTTTATAGGACCTATCCAGAATAGTAAGCTAATCCGTAGGTTAACAAGAACCCTTGAAGTAGTAGTCAATGAAACTGCCTCTGCTCTAGGTAACTTAACCGAAGAGCAATCTGCTATGAGATTTGTCGTTTTACAGAATCGTCTCGTCCTTGACGTCATATTGGCCGATAGGGGCGGGGCCTGTAGAGTCATCGGATCTAGTTGCTGCATTTTCATTCCAAATAACGCGCCGTCTGTTTATTCAGCTATAACCAGACTCCATAAAATTGCCCATCTGTTACACCAAGACCCAGGCACCTGGACATGGTCCGGTTGGTTCTGGAATATAATTTCCGCCTGGGGATGGAAAGTCTTGTCCTTTCTAGGTATTGCAGTAGCGATCATATTTAGCTGCTGCCTCTGTATACAATGTGGCCCTGCGATTTGCGGCATTTGTGCTACCTCTTGTATTCCTAGTCCTAAGCCCCGTTCTAAAACACGTTCCCAGAAAATTCGTGACGAGCAAATGATACTGTATGAAATGATAGATGGTATCATGAATATTGATGTTTCCTGAAGGAAACGTAGTGACAAGGAGGGAATGTGGAAAAGTAAATTTTGCCATGTTCTGTGTCCCTACGAGTCCTCCATCATATGTTATCTGTGCATGATTAATATGCATATGTTATTCCCCATGTTCGATTAAAGACGCAATTACAGTTGTGTCCACCTCTAGTATGTCAGTTCCCAGTTCTCGTGAATACTACGAATATCAGGCCTATGTAAAGCTACGTTGCCACGTTTCTCAGTGTGCACGTTATTCCATTATAAAGTCCCCGTTTCTAGGCCTCAAAAGGGCCCGGACACCAGTTTTCAGCTCCTGTCTCCTGAGCCCTCGCTGAGGAGCGATACAGCCCCCACCTGTATCCTCGACCCTTCACTTACTTCCTGCCTCGCAGTGCCCGGCTCAGCCTGGCTCTGCCTCTGAGTCTGCCAAGAGTATGTTATGATTCCAGCTATCAGTTCAGTCCTCCTTCTCTGCATTCCTAAAGCTACTGAATCGCATCAATAGTTTCCGTCATTGTCTAGCCTTTACGTCTCCACGTTAGAGAAATACTGCATTTAATGGTCATTTAATATTCTTCATCACGCACTACATATAGAATAATGCATGCTCCAGTCTTAGAGTCCGTTAGCCTCTCCCCTCCTGACTCTTAGTTCATATCAACATGTTCTCTAAATATCAGATACTAGATACTGCTTAGGTACATGTCGCCCTGACTCTCCAGACTTCAGTCTCTGCTCCTAGCACAGAGTTCGAAGCCCCAGCTTCTCCTAGTAACACGTCATTGCCAAGTTTGCGCGCACCATCAGGTCAGAGGTCCCGGCTCCTTAGGTAGCCCCCTCCATGTTTCCGCCCCATTCATGACATATCCTGTTACGTCTGCATCACATGTCTATGTATACGCCTCTGTTACACCTCTTTTCACCCTTATCTTTCGCGACTGATACGCGTCACGCCTATTGCGATGTAATGCTATGTGTTTGCGTTATGTATATATGCTCATGTACTGTTATTACAAGATTGATTCCTTCCTAGCGCGCTCATCCCAGACCCAGCCCCAGCAGCTGCTGGGCCCTGCCATCCTATTCCTATGCAGGTTGTCCTGTTCCTGTCCTTATGCTGTATTAAACCTGCAAAACTCCTACTACCTCGAATCTTGACTCTTATTTATTGAGCTATCTGTTATTCATTTATTCATTCAAAAATAGATCCGGTATTATTTATTTATATACCACACATCGACAAAGGCCTATCAGTCCGAGGTTTTGGAGAGAGGGTTGGCTATGCATTAGGTTTCACCTTGCACACTCTCTCCTAATGATGGCATTGACAAAGGCCTATCAGTCAGAGGTTTTGGAGAGAGGGTTGGCTATGCAGTAGGTTTCACCTTGCCCACTCTCTCCAAATTATGGCATCGACAAAGGCCTATCAGTCCGAGGTTTTGGAGAGAGGGTTGGCTGTGCATTAGGTTTCACCTTGCCCACTCTCTCCAAATTATGGCATCGACAAAGGCCTATCAGTCCGAGGTTTTGGAGAGAGGGTTGGCTATGCATTAGGTTTCACCTTGCACACTCTCTCCTAATGATGGCATTGACAAAGGCCTATCAGTCCGAGGTTTTGGAGAGAGGGTTGGCTATGCATTAGGGTTCACCTTGCCCACTCTCTCCAAATTATGGCATCGACAAAGGCCTATCAGTCCGAGGTTTTGGAGAGAGGGTTGGCTGTGCATTAGGTTTCACCTTGCCCACTCTCTCCAAATTATGGCATCGACAAAGGCCTATCAGTCCGAGGTTTTGGAGAGAGGGTTGGCTATGCATTAGGTTTCACCTTGCACACTCTCTCCTAATGATGGCATTGACAAAGGCCTATCAGTCCGAGGTTTTGGAGAGAGGGTTGGCTATGCATTAGGTTTCACCTTGCACACTCTCTCCTAATGATGGCATTGACAAAGGCCTATCAGTCCGAGGTTTTGGAGAGAGGGTTGGCTATGCATTAGGGTTCACCTTGCCCACTCTCTCCAAATTATGGCATCGACAAAGGCCTATCAGTCCGAGGTTTTGGAGAGATGGTTGGCTATGCATTAGGTTTCACCTTGCCCACTCTCTCCAAATTATGGCATCGACAAAGGCCTATCAGTCCGAGGTTTTGGAGAGAGGGTTGGCTATGCATTAGGTTTCACCTTGCACACTCTCTCCTAATGATGGCATTGACAAAGGCCTATCAGTCCGAGGTTTTGGAGAGAGGGTTGGCTATGCATTAGTGTTCACCTTGCCCACTCTCTCCAAATTATGGCATCGACAAAGGCCTATCAGTCCGAGGTTTTGGAGAGAGGGTTGGCTATGCAGTAGGGTTCACCTTGCCCGCTCTCTCCATAGTATGGCATTGACAATGGCCTATCAGTCCAAGGTTTTGGCGAGAGGGTTGGCTAGACATATACACTAGCATACGTAGTGTATCTGCTCACTTACACTGATTCCTTTCTTCTCTGACCCTACTTGTAAAGTAATGTATTCAAAATTAAATGAATGCACACTTTCAAAGTGTGTTCCGGGGGGGCTGAGCAGAGGAGGGGTCCTGTGTTGAGTGTCAGAGCTGTGTGGGAGTGCCTGCTGTGGGGCGTCCTGGTTCCCGGGCGACCCGGCGATCTGAAGTTGCTGCTGCCAGTGGAAGCTGAGGGATGATGCCGAAAGGCAGTGAGGGGTCCAGCAGACTGGGCTGGTTTTCCTACCCAACAAAGGTGAGCAGTGGGGTACCCCCATATGACCTGACACACAGTAAGGGATGGAAGCCCCCAGGTTACCGCCTCAAACTGAGTGACACTGGCCCCGCACCTGGAGTGGGAACTTCCCCTCCCCCGTGAGGACCATCTGGGGTGGGGGAGAGACAAGGGCGTCCACTTGGCAGCCAGATAGAGATGGCCCAGAAGCGAACTGGGTGAGAAGCTACCTGACAGAAGTGGCGTCTGGCTCTGATGCACAACCCTACTCCCGATATTGGTCGCTAGATTTGTACCCCGGGCTGTGGCATCAGTCCCAGCCGGGGCCTGGGCCAGGCCTGCAACAGTGAGCAGTTTGGAGAGCCTGCATATATCAGAGGCCACAGGGGGCTGGCAATCTTCATAGTGAACGGTCTGGGGGGAAAATGCGGTGGCGAGTCTGCCACCTCTTGTGTTCAGCAAGAAGCAGGCCTAGACTTGAGACAGAGTGGGGGCCTGAGTGGTGCTGGGCATGGACAGGGCTGCTTGGGAGTCCCAGCCCACTTGGAGTTCAACCACGACCCCCTTGAACAGCTTGCCGGGATACCCACCTCTGGGGAACAGACAGCGGTTTTGTGAAGGGGGGATCAGATCGGCTCTTCGGAGCCATGACATCAGCATGGGCGGAGAAGGAATGGTCCCTCAAAAACATGCTGACCATGCCACCCAGCACTCCAGCTGGGGATTGGCAGACTATGCCGAGCACAAGCCAGCCATAAGACTTGGAGGGGGAGGAGCCAGTCACCCACTCCTTCTTAGAGGCCCAGTTCTTCTCTCTGCGCGAGGACCATTGGTCCCTCAAAGGCGAGCTCTCTAGTGACATTAAGGAGATCAGACGCAATGTGGATTCCATCGGAGAGATGGTCTCAGTGATCGAGGACCAGGAACAGACTCTTGATGAAGAAGTGGAGCAACTGCAGCAGGTGGTGATACACCTGCAGGAACAGTCGACGGACATACAGGCCCACAGTGAGGACCTGTAGAATCGCTAGAGGTGAAACAGCATTTGAATCAAGTGTGTGAAATCCACTGCGAAGGGTACCAAACTGGCCCTTTATCTCAGTGATCTTTTCCTTTTCATTCTGGAAGCCTCTGCAGACCTAAAGATTAAAATCAATCGAGCTCACGGGGTCGGTCTGCCAACAGCTCCCTGAACTGGTTCCAACTGGAGTATGCAAGAAGGGCACCAAATGTGCCTTCCAAGCAGTCTGGTGGTACTGCGAACTGCCCCCACCTCAGCCCAATACACTAAGTCTTGTCTGGGAGGTGGTCACACATCCCTGTGACAGGAAACTATTGTTCTACCTTCCCTTCTTGAGCTTGGCTCAGCAGCAGGAGGACAGAATTGTGTCTGTGGTCGGCAGCAGCACTAGCATGCTGTTAGACCCTGAAAGGCTGGTACCGGGGAATACAGGGGGGATCCCTAGGGGAATCCCCCAGTTCATGAGACCCTACATCCAACATTAGAATCTGTGTTGAGGTAGGATTCCTACATGTTTGATACCAGTTTCGATGCAGCAAATATATAGTTAGACATCTCGTAATTGACTTGATGTGCACTATATGTAATAAATGGCTGACTGCACTTTCAAAGCCTTGAGAATCTACTCCTGGGTTTGTAGGGGGTGTCCTGCTCATGCAGGGCACCATCACACTCATAACCAAGCACCCTGCCTTCAGGGTTGAAAGGCCTACCTTAGGTGTGACTTCAGATATAAGGAAACCTATATCTGTTGTGAGTGGTGCTACCAACGGCTCACACAGGCTACAATGGCAGGCCTGTAGTCATAGTTTTACGTGGTCTCTCATGATATATGGTACAGCCCATGGGAGACCCCTGGTGTACCTATGCCCTGGGTACCTCGGTACTATATACTATGGTCTTAGAAGGGTACACGAGTATCCAATTAGGAAGGTATCAAAGTACTTACCATTGTCATATTTAGGGAGAAAGCACAGTGACTGGGGTCCTGATTAGCAGGATCTCAGTCAGACTATTCGAAAACACACTGACTCCAGGCAAAACGTGGGGGTACCCATGCCAGAAGAATTCTACGTTCCTGCAGTACCCTTTCTCAGGAAGTCGCACATGCCAAAGAGCTTGCAAGTGCCCCCCATTACAAAGACGATTGTGGAGTTTTGGGATCAGGTGGCGAATCAACAGGGCCTCTCCTCATTTCCCTCCCCTTGACACCCTGACACATTTGTTCGACAACACAGATCTTTCTCCAGGGCTGCAGCAAGGCGTTCAAAGTCTGGCAACAGACACCATGCTGCTCTCTGGCCACTTTTTTACATTGAAGGGATTACCCGATTCCCCCAATTGCGACAACAAAATGACTTGCCCGAGACCGAAAGAATGCGTTATTTGCAATTAAGGACCTGGCTGTTACACTGTTCTAATCTTCCTGCAGTAGGCAGCCAGCTTACACCTTATGAAAAATGGTTGGTGATCAAAAGTACTGATAAAAGGCTCATCTCTGAGTTGTATGACGTTTTACACCAGCCTACGCAATTGTTGAGCATTCCTAGCCAGAGACAGTACGAGGGGGAACTGGGGAGAACATTTACCTCAAAGGAATGGGTAGAGATCTATTACAGGGCAAGACACAAATCCTGAAACACAGCATGTATAGAGACTGCCACCGATGTGGTTACTTACTGATATCTGACCTCGGTATGGCTCCTCAGGGGCAACCCCGTGTGAAGCCCAGACTGTTGCGGCTACCTGGGCATTCTGCTCCATCTTTTGTGAGACTGCCCTTGTTGAATGAACTATTGGACTAAAGTCCTAGATGACACAGATCTACATTTTGACATACAAATACCCAGATTCCCCTTCTACACGGTTTTAGGTCTGCCCAGCCCCCTAACTTTCCCGCTCAAATCAAGTAAGGGGAGGCAAATGGGACTAGCACTGGGGACGACACTTCAGAACATCCTTGCCAACTGGGATTCCGGACACTTACCCACCTATTTAGGGTGGCTTGACAGATTATGGTATATTTTAAGGATGAAGAGGATGGGCTGCCTCCTAGGCTACACTTGGGGAGATATGGAGCCAATTTCTCACACTCCGATCCACAGAATTTCGAGAGCTCACTTCCCCCAAAATATCTGCACATTGTCAGAATAATGGAACCCCCGACCTGGCAATGAGAGACATATAACCCGCTAGTGCTGCGCACGTCCATTGGCAGACGCAGCCCTGCCCACTGTTTAAAACTCTCACACCACGGCAGAATTTGCGCCGCGGTAAAGAAGATAACATTCAATGCTGAACTCGTGCTGCTGCTGATACAGTCTGTCCTTTGTTAGTGAGTACTGGGGGTGTGGGAGACGGTGAGGGGTATGTTTGGGGGATTGTTTACGGCTACTGATTTCTGATATTCCTAAAATGTTCACACGCAGAGTGCACAAATACTCCTTTTCTGATATTCCTGCTACACATAAGTGAATAAAAAGATTTAAACCTTAATGTGGCGTACAGTAGACTTGCCTAGGCACACTGGGTAAGTAGTCAGCAGGGTTCTGATCCTTCCCTGGACAGTGCACAATGGTATAATTATACTCTTGAAACCATAGTCCCCATCGTTCAATGCGAGGAGGCATTTTGGCATTTGCATTGCCAAATATAGTCAGTAGCACTTAATGATTAGTTACAAGCGTAAAAGGTTTTTCATACAGGAATACATGGAAATATTCACAAGTCCATACCACAGCTAAACTTTCTATTTTTGGCTGTGGGTAAGCATGTTCTGTTTTGGACAAACTTCTACTTGCATGTGCCACAATAAACCTTCTAGCATTCGGGTGTCCACTGTGTGGAGCAAGGATAGCGCCTAACCCGACTGGGCTAGCATCAAAAACAACTTCTGTGTAAAGATTCAGATTGAATTATGCTATTTCAGTAGCATACTCAATGGCTTGTTTGATTTTCTTAACCTTTTCTCACATTCATTTGACAGAAATTCTATTATACATTCTTTTTCAGCAAGTCTCTCAATGGAGCACTTAAATGTGGTAAAGTCTTGCCTGTATCTGGAACAGTAACTGTCCATGCCAGGAACTTAATGCACCATAGAAACATTTTGTGGGGATCAGCATTTGACAGTGCTTATAATTTAGCAGGATCTGGTGCCACAGCCCCATCAGAAAAAATATGGCCCAAGAATTTCAGATTTGTCTTATGAAACTCACACTTGTCTGCATTCAGAGTGAAACCTACTTCGGCAAATAAAGGACATATTTGCATAAGAGTTGTATTGTGTTCTTTCTGTGTAGCTCTGAAAACCAATATGTCACCACTGTAATTGAGGTTATTCGTGACAGGCTGTAGGACAAGTCAAATGCCGTCTTGAAACAGTTCTGCTGCAGACGACACACCAAAATGTAGTCTTTTGTGGATGTATGACATTACAACGCATGCTTTTACCACGCATGCTTTTACAACACGGTTTTTACAACGCATACCATTACAACGCATAGCGCTTTGGGGTGCTGGATAGTGAATAGTTTAATTTACTATTCCAACTCCAGTCCCCGTGGACACTAGGGAAGGTGTTGGATAGTAAATTAAATCTATTCCCTATCCTAGAGCGCCCCCCAGCGCAATGCGTTGTAATGGTTTTCGTTGTAAAACCTGCGTTGTAATAGCACTGCGTGGTAAAAGTTGCATTGTAAAGGATGTTTCCCGTCTTTTGTATCGGAATAGACCAGCATGTGTAGAAAAGATAGCAATCTACCAGCAATCTTCTTCGAGTTCTAACTGGTGATAACCTGTATTTGAATCAAGTCGAGAGAACACCTTTGCACCATTAAATTGCGTTATAATGTCAATAAGGTGTGGACCTAGATGACGTTCTCATTCAATTGCCTTGTTTGTCTGACGCATGTCAATGCATATGCGTACAGCACCTTCACTGTCCTTTGTAGGTACTACTACTATGGGCGAAACCCATGGTGTTGGACCAATGGAATGCTCAATAATATCGTACTTAATTAATGATTCAAGTTCTTTTTCACAGTTTCTTGCAGATGAAAAGCAATTGGTTATCAATCATTCAATCAAAAGATGCTTTATTCGACAGTACATGTCATAAAAGCGTAATTAGTTTATGTCTTTGAGCGACAGGACAGACGTCCTCATTAATATGTAACATTACTTTCATAGTCTTAAGCTTTCTCAAACCATGAAATAATGAAGGGACCTGACTTAGTATTTGTGGTGAACATTTATGTTGTACTTCACAGAAATCAGTCCCATATTAGCAGCTGTGCTGAAATTGTGTAGACAGGCACTCAACGCTGTGCCTTGAAGTACATAGTTGGGTGCTTGCACCTTCGTTTTCTTGTGTTTCATTGTCGCTACAAAGGAACCTTGACTATTTAAGGGTGTCGCTACAGCCCATGTATACACTTTGGTTTTCTATGGCGTAAGTTGCAGCAATGGAAATAATTCATTATATTTCCACTAATGTTTAGCGATGCACCACTGCCGATAATGAAATGTATCAAACAACCTTTTCTTCTCAGTGTAATCTTTGGACAGTGTTTGAATGACTTTGGTACCTTGGCATGTCGATCTTTCTTTAACTGACATTTTTCTTCACAAACGGGCAAACCAACATGGGCACACTTTTCTGAGGTAAACATCGAAATGGCACAATCATTTTCTTCACTTTCACTTGATATTGCGCAGAAGCACTGTTTGACAATGATTTAGAAGACGATCGACTTTGTTCAGTGTCAATTTGTCTCAATCGATGTTACTGCTTGGTGTTTAGGGTGTGCGTTGATGTCACTTCCTCAACATTCTGGTGGCCATTTTGGCACACGTACATTTTCCTTTGTGAGGAACTGAAAATCCACATCTAAAACACAACTTCTCTTTATGAACAGACATCACTTCATGTTCTTCACTCTTTTGTTTCGGCTTACTTTTCACCCTCATGACGGATTCATTCTCGGCACCTGCGGCCTCCATGTCAGCAGCTTGTCTATCAGGAACGCTCTTCAGCTCTGGCCGCCATTAACACTTGCTCAAGATTAAGAGTTTCTCCCAGCCTTCGTCTTCAGAATGAATCTGACAAGCATCCGTCAATAACTCTCAGATGCATAGGTTCTTCATCATTAAATACAATGACTTGCAATGTCTGATGAGTTTGGCATGTGTCGCCACAGACTAATCAATGGTTTCACCAATTTTCTGGCATTCTTGGTTGAAAATGTATTGTTCATAATCAATATTTCGCATTGGAATACATTTGAGAGTCAACACTTTTTTAATCTGACAATATGTGATTTCTTTGTCCGTTCTCGGCATTTCCTTTATGACTACTTTTACACCTTTGGCAGCAAGATTTTTGAAATAATTGAGAATCCTTTTGTTATCAGTCTCTTCAACTGCATCAATGAAATCATTAAATATCTCTATCCAAGCAGTCCATCTATCGTCAATATTTTTCTTTTTGGTGGTATGAAACTGTGATGTTGGTTTTAGGAAAGCTGCAGCATTGTAGCCATTTAAGGAAGTGGCTGATGCTGAGGGTGATGCTCTATAATAATAATTCCACATTTGTAAAGTGTGAACTTATCACCCCTAAGGGTATCCAGGCACTGAGGGGCCGTCAGGGAGATTAAAAGTGAGCTATTGCCCAGAGTTACATGATGCTGAGCTGAGTTGCCAACAACACCTAGGATCAAACTGTGAGTACGTACTCCAGAGTCAGCCACTCTAGCTGCTGCACCACACCTCTCCTCTCAGGATCCCTTGGCTGTTCATCTTGAATCTGTTTATGTGTGCCATCTCTAAGGCTTCAAGATGTTCTGGCTTCTGGAAAGACGGTCTCAGTCTTCGCCTCCATGAACACCTACACTATTCTGAAGATATTAAAGATTGTGGTGATTATCGCATATTTGTCTAACACAAAACCTGTGCTTGGTCTAGGTATGCAGGGGCTGCCGCTGAGGTCGTACAGGCTTGCTTTACTCAGTTTCTGGTGAGAAAATAGCTGTTTTATTCTTGGTGTCTCTTTGCATGCTATTTGTCTTCACCACATTCTGATTGTAATGTTATCTTGCAATTTGTGATTATCAATAGCTGCTCTTTCAAAACATGTTTGTATCTACCGCGGTCACCACTATGCCGATTTCTTTGCAATGCTTTCGTTGTTTTCCACTACTTTCCAGCGGCTGGAGTTGTGATTTGAATCTACATGCGCTAAGCATGGGTTCCGTACTTCAACTGCAAAACATGTGATACGCACAAGCAGTTTGCGTAGACCACAGTAAACGCTCTGGCAGAGCACTGGCAATCTTCAGGTTACTTACCCCTAACCCGTCATCAGTTGTAGCTCTCTCCCCAGCCTGGGTACCTGTCGACAGCTATGTCATACATGGAGCTTAGTATTAGACATCTTCATTAATCTAAGTGTAACTGCAAACTCAACATTCTAAACCAGCCTTCATTGCTTTCTGCTCTAACACTTATGTCACAGTTCTACAGTCCATCAGGAGTCAAAGGGTTCCATCATTTCTAATATGCTGATGACCTGGTCCTTTTGGACCACACGAGAATGGGGCTGCAAAAGGTGTTGACGGCACTTGCCGTATACAACGACAAAAACAGGCTTGTAGCTAATCGAACAAAATCAAAGGTAATTATATTCGGGCATTACCCAAAGAAAAAATCTTTCAAATGGAGGCTAGGTAATCTTTTGCTGGAAAGTACACAGCACTACATCTACTTGGGCATTTGTTTTCAAGAGTCAGGGCTCCCAAGTGCCCATCTTAAGTCAATCCAGGCCAAAGGTAAATCCATCATCTATGCCATCTGCAAGCTGCAAGCCTCCCTACACAGTCCGTCTACCACGGCCATCATCAGAGTGCTTAAAGCCAAGCTCATGCCGGCACTCAACTATGCCCTCCAGGTATTCCCGGGCAAACTGAGCCATGAACCAGAAAAAATTCATTGCAGGGCATATAAGAGACTTTTCCACCTGCCAAGCTGTACCAGAAACATCCTCGTTTGCCTGGAGTTCTCACTCAACCAGCAAAACCTGGAAGAGCTGGCCGCCTTAAGTAAATATTATTTTCTAACAATGGCGGCACAAGAGAACACACTGAAGGCACTCCTGAAATGCATTTTCAGAGAGCCAGGGAATCCTTGGTCGGCCAACCTTGAAGTGGCTAAGGCCCATCTCAACCTTGCCATGGACTCCTGGAATCCTGAATATGTTACATATCCTGCCATCAAAAACGCGATTAAAAAACAAGTGCGTGCGCGGTCATGGGAACTGGATCTGGAGTTCCTGAGGAGAAGAAAAGACCTGCATGAGACCTTGTGTTTCCCGCACACCCTGCACACTCCTAAACAGCGTCTTTCGCAGGCAGTGGGAAGGGTAGCCCTCCATAAGATCTTGGCTTACAGATTACACCCACTGCCCCTTAAAGAATTATACCCGTGTGGCAAGGCCAGCCTAGGAGCACAGGAATGCAGGCTTTGCAGCTATAAACGGGAGTCATTGGCACATCTTCTCTACTGCTGCCCTGCCTTGCGGTTGCCCCGCAGTCTTTATCTTAGGCCACTACTTAGAAACTCTCGGTTGCGCTCTGCAAAGGATGGGATTCTTCACCTCTACACCCTGTCCATGGTAATGCACATGGCCGCCTTTGGGAAGTTCATCTTCCAAGCACGGGCTATGCTGATGACTTCTACTGGTCGGATCACAGAGTCTTTCGCCGGCCCATGAACCTTTTTCTTGGCTTTTCTGCATTCTTGGAGTAACTTTTTAATTTGATTTTTGAAATTCCTTTATTTTAACTTTTTGTAATGTGATGACTTTTGTACTTCTGGTTTTATGTAATGGTTTTCAGTAACCAACAATAAAATATTCATTCATTCATTGCTTTCTGCTCTAACACTTATGTCAAAGTTCTACAGTCCATCAGGAGTCAAAGGGTTCCATCATTTCTAACTCAGAAGACACTGCACATGGAATTCAATTCATAATATAAAAAAATACACATTGGGGCAAACACAATAAAACAGAATAGAACTCAGAAATCTAGAATTTTCCTTTTTACATTACATTTGAGTCCTGAGATCTTCTGTTGGTTACCATTTTTTTTAAAGTTGGCACTATGTTTTGATGCTTTTAGGCGCACGTGTCAAATATGAGTCTCCCTTTGGCATGTATGGATCATTTGGTTCGTTAAATAAGCCCTTGGAAGAAACAGTATGTGATCGTAAACTCTATTAAAATAGATGGGCTTGTCTAATAAAGTTATCACCTTTAAGATCATTTTTAAAGTGTATTTTATTCTTCTTGAAATCGATTCACACCTAATTTACGTGGGTACAGTTGTACAAACTGATATGATGCAGACCTCGACGGATTCCAATGTTTGCTTCACTGCTGGATCCACTATCAGAAGAGGCTTGTAATGCACTGTCACCACCACAATAATAATCCCTTAATTGAACTATTCTCCGGATATATTTTGCTTGATTATTTATAAATGCATATTTCCTTCACCGTTGTGATGTGTCACCAAGAGAATGGCCTCAGCAGGCAGGATGGATCAACTTGAAATGGATGATATAGCAGAGGAAAGTAAAAATAAAAGGCGGATTTCTTCCCACTGTACAGCAGACAGAAGGCAGGCTCCCCTGGGTCAGACATCAGGATGCTCAATCATATACATGTATCCTTTGTGCTAAGTGCTGCTATGTAGAGGATGCGGCGTGCTCATTTGAGTGTCCTAACACCCCGCCACATCAGAGAGCCTGTAATGAGTTATTGCAATTTCCTCATACAAATAAGGGCAAAGTATCTAAGTAAGATATACTACTGGGTCAGAGGATATCCTCTCGAACTTGAAAAGCAGTGATACTGAAGTATGCATTAAGAGCCCTGCAACAAGCTGCACTGTCTGGAAGGGAAGTGGTCTGTCTAGGCAGTAAACTGGCGTATATAGAATGGAGGGAAACCCGAGGAGAAGCTATAAATGTGCACGTTTCTGATAAGGAGGAATGGTCTATAAATATTATGTAAGAAGAAAATGCATATATCAATATATATTATTTTTGAATGAACTCCTTAATCACTGTTATGCATCATGGATGTTCAACATGGAAAGCACAAAATAGTCACATTAATCGCATGTGGCTATCATTCTTGGAATCTCCATCTGTTCCATGAAACTGTGTTTTACTGATGATAAGTGGTCATCAATTTGGTTGATGGCTCATTTGACGAATGTAGTCATGGCAGAGATCTGAGTTTGATTCCATACTCACAGGTTCGCATACAAAGGGTGGCTTAGCCTAACATCCTTTGAGGCCAATAAAATGAGTATGGTTAGTTAGCAATAACTATATGCTATCTATCTATAGCACTACAATACTTTCTTGGGGGTCGACGTGTGCTTAATGCCATTATTATGTTATAATTGGACATAACGGAGACAGTGGAAGTAGAAATCCAGGAGAAATTTAAAGTGGAGCTAAAGTGATCCTAAAATACACCAATAAGTGAATGGATTTAGACAAAGTAACAAACACATCCTCATCTTTGCCATGTGAAGCACGCTGGTTCTTTAGATCAGAAAATTCATCTTTTTGTTATTATGTTATGGTCTATTCGGCAAAACTACTTTAAAGGGGTAAGTTTTAGGATTTTTATAAAGCACCAACACAGACCGTAGGGACTGCCAATGCGGGTGGCAGACTTAAAAGTAGGCCACTGGTGGTTCAAGTCTGGCCTTGAACCTCCAATGCAAGGTTTATACTCTAGGCTGGCAATATTGCAAGATGTCCCTGCTGGCTGGCCCTGGATCCGCCCTTGTCTTTAAGGCTCCTGTCATAACCTACACCAAACATATAACTGGGGAAGGCTTCACACTCAATGCAAGCGATCACAAGCACAGCTTGATTTGTTCTGCAAGATGGAGTGCTTCATGTATTTCAGTAGTTCAGTTAGGCAACAAGATTGTGTGGAAGATTAGACTGCTCATATAACCATCGATATTAGACAAACAACGACACGAAAATAACAAATAGCAAACAGCATGTCAGCTTAGGGCTCCATCATCTATGTGTCTAACATTTCCAAGAGTCCGAGATCTCAAACGGCATTACACTACTAACAGCGCAAAATTGAGGCTGCAGTGCAAAAAAATAAGTGAAACCTGGCCTTTCCCTCTTCTGCTCTGCTTTTAGCAAAAGGAGATATTTATGGCAACATGGTTATTATCTCCACATTTTAGATAAGAATCGGAAAGATAAAGTCTCTGCATTCTGAGCTACAATAATTTTTTTTAGACCTCCCTTATACTAAGATGATTCGAAGCAAACATCAAACTGCTATTTAGTGTGTTTGTTTGCTCTAGAGATTTTAACTGTATTCTACACGTGTACAAACATCCTATCTCTTTCACATCAAAGATCACCACACCAAGGATATAAGTGATTTGAGGGAACATTTATAGTGTGACCATGTATTAGAAGGAAAAGGCACCCCCTGTTGTACATCGAAAGAATATTGCAAGCCACTTTGCAGTTCCATTACCTTATAAAAACATGGCGTTCAGCCTCATTCCTCTATTTCGTCATGGAACTCCCCTGAGACTTGCAATATCTTTATATTGTATTATGTCCCAAATAGTAATTACTTAAAGCACCATATTTATCTATATTTATTAAACAGTTGTAAGAAATTGGATTATTGTTTGGACTAGGGGACTAGCCACTTCACGGAATAGTCATAACCCTTGTCAGGGTGAACCCTCAAAGTTACTAAATGAACCTGACTCAACCCCTGGTAGCTCTGGCACAGAGCTTACAACCTTAACTTAGGGAAATGTGTAAAGTATTAATGCAGTACAAAAACAGCAATAAAGTCAAAATGCAAAACAATAAAAATCCCAAACTGAAATGGACAAAATAGAGCAACATGTAATAAACAAAATGACACCAAAATGACACACGTCTAATAAGGGGAACAAGAAATATGAATATTAAAAGTTTTATGGTGAAATAGGGCCAAAAGTAAAAAACAAAAATTATATTCAATGGTCGTGGTAGACCAAGACCTATGGACAATTCCAGGCTGACTGTGATGGAGTGCGGGTCGGATACACCAACCAAGTACATCCTGGTTAAAGATTTTACTTTCTGACTTTGTCCTTTAGATCACAAATCCACCACAAGAGTACACTTCTGAAGCTGTTCTGGCCCTCAGTGGAGGTTCTTAAAGACTCACAAATACCAGGCAGAGGGCAAAAGCAGAGTCTATTCCAGGATCACGTATGACTGGTCGACTGAGTACGTCTATTAAAAGGGCACTTGTAGCTTGAATTGGAGTTCAGCCTTGTGACCCTTGGAGTCCACTTCTTTGTTCTGGGTACAAGAGGGAGCAGGTCCAGTCCTCTTCTGATCTTCTGCAAGTCCAGGAGTGTTTTGAAGTGGGTGCCTGAAGGGGTCACATTTATGCATGGTACTTGCTAGTGGGTGGAAATGACGCTTGGGCACGCCCTAACCAATGGGGTAAAAGTACCCCGGGCCAACCCTACCCACTGTGGGCCTTTTCAGGATGGAAAAAGCCTTCTGACACACTACACTTGTGCTTTGAGAGCTGGGTGTGTGTTTAGGGAGTGTACTATGGTAATACTAGTTTCCTTCCAAATCTAATACTAAAATCCAGTTTCAGGCAGTCAATGTACTCACAATAAAACCAGAAAAAGGAGTCTGGTAGGACAAAAGCAGATGGCTTTAGTAACCAGAGAGTGGATCCATAAGACATGTCTTGGCAGTCAGTTCTCTCCCCTTCCAAGTGTGTCACAATTGTTACATGTGAACACTGTATACCTGTCAAGCAGGATTTGACACTCAGGCAGGATTTGACACTGTAGTGGCAAAAAGAATGCCACAGCCCCCTCCTTGTATATTCAGTGGAGTTCAGAAGAGTCATCTCTGCCCATTCAGGACAATCTATTGTTTTCTCTGGGCGAGGAGGGGGGCATTTTACACCTATTCATAGCTAATTGCTGACTGGGAGAAGCTAGAGAGTTAATGCAAATTAGCCTACAGGAACTCCAGGCAGGGAAAAGGTAACTTTCTAAAAGTTACTTTTCCTTAATATTTATGAAAAATCGGACTTATTAATAACTGTTAACAATTCAATTCAGCCAGCCAGCCTTCCTACAGTGAATATAGCTTCTGGGTGCCATTCACTGTAAGGGCATGTTAACATGCACGGCGTTGGGAGAGACAATTTGTTTTGGCAACAGCTCACCTTGATGAATGTGTGCCTACAGGGAGCTGTCCTCGCTCTCCCACCAGTTCAAGCACTATTTTTAATAAGACTCGGATACTCACTGGGAATAAGTTACTCCGCCACCAGACCCGAGCATTCACTCAGATTGTGACCACACTCTACTCCAGAAGTAAGGAGGTAGGGATAGTGTCTAAGGGATCTTTCTTAGACCTGATGAAAGCTAGGGATTTCGCGTTATACAGCTGAAACATGTTGACAGTTTGCAGATTGGAGGGGTAGGTGGTTCATAAATAACCACCATACCACCATCCACTGGTCCTGGAATGACCTTTAAATTGGACCATGCAGTCCATCATTAAAGGGTTTGGTGTGGTGAGCCCGAGGTCTATTTTAAATATTGTTATGCACCTTTCACTTGATCCCGCACAGTGTCTTTTAGTGTTTGTTTTGTCTCCCCCTCCCTATTGCTCCACCTCCAGTGTTTGTCTGTGCGGAGGTGTGTTAGCAGCCCTATGATTAAGCATGCCACAGATTTCTGTGGGTGAGGGCAGTATTAAAAAACTTGTGGGTTTTTCTCCTCTTCTTCACAGCGACATTACTTGCGAAGCCCCATTTCTATGTGTGTGTGAAGGTATGTCTAGGAGGGCGGAGTAGGGCATTTCCTCCCACCCCTTAACTACTGTGTGTTTGAACATTACATTTCTACATGTTCTACTTTTAAATAACATGCACCCTCCCTTTTTCGCTACAAGACCTACAAAGGGGTGACTTGTTAATATTTAAAAGGGAACTTTTTATCTTTTACTTTTATCAAAAGAGTTTATTTTGATAGGTCACAGTACATGTTTTCCACTGTTACAGTGGTAGAACTAAAGCCATGTTTATACTGCCATTATAGTGGATGGCACAATAAGTGCTGTCGTTTACTAGGGGCATTTAACTTCCAAGCCCTGTGTTTATTTTGTACCATATATTAGGGACTTATAGGCAAGTTTAATATACCAATTTGGAGTATGCCAGTTCGATCATGTTTAAAAGGAGGCACAGACAACTTACAACTGGATAGCAGGGTTAAGGAGCACAGAGTACTAAAGCCAGCAAAAATAGAAGGTCCAGCAAATGCGAAAAATCTGGGGTGACCAGACAGAAAAGTCAGATTTCTTACAACAGTTTTATATAGCACTCATTCCTTGTGTAGTAAGAGAGTGCTTTTCAATAAATGGTAACAACTTCATCAAAAAATGCATCACTAGTTAAATGAGTCTGGCATTTGAACAAAGGTAATAAATGTTCAATAGACACCTTTCAATCCAAGGTGTGATAGTTGAATTATCAATAGATGAGGAGTAAGGGTTACCAGTAGTAGCAAAGGTAAGTATCAAAGAATAGGTGAGGTATTAGAGGGTGTTGGAACCTTTAAAGAATTCAGGAGAAATTGTTTTATAATAAATAGTAACATCAAAAGTGACTCAAAAGCACATTACTTAAGAACGTAATCAGGTATTTTTGAATTTCCTAAATATTTTCTTATCAGTTGAAGTTTTTTTTAATTATGTATATGGACTCTGTCAACCTTTTTTCAAATTAAGCAACCAATGTCAAATTTTCAGTTGGGCTTGGTGTCCTATTACCATCCAAGCCTTGCCTAAGAGCTAAGAAGTTTAGCCAGAAGGGTTGGCAGAAACTCCCTGTCTTGCCCGATGAGAAGGGTATTTATTATTTAACCCATGCCTGAGGGGAGGCATTTGGTAACCCCCTATCTGGCTAGGAGGTATATGGGTGCTTCAAACCCCCCACCATGACCAGAAAAGAGGGTGTTTGTCAAAAAACATAAACGAATTTCCACGGTAGCTAACACCCACCACCCAAACATATTTCTCATTGTGAAGATGGCACAGCTGACACCTGCCATGGCCTCCAATGTGATGTAGGCCTCAGAGTGTGTGTAAAATGACAATAATCATAACTATTAATGTTGCTCACAACACCAACTAAGTTGTTTTTTTGGCCCTGAAAAAAGTGTTCACTTTCTTTATTTTGTTATTTACATACAGACAGATCCAATGAAAGCAGACACAATAAATTAAGACTAACAGAAAAGAAAGATTTTGGTAGCCTTACTAAAGGCCTTGTGGTTCTTGATTCTCCTTATTTGTAATGAGAGATTAGTCTACTGCTTATAAGTCA
Source organism: Lissotriton helveticus (assembly GCF_964261635.1). Taxonomy (NCBI): domain Eukaryota; kingdom Metazoa; phylum Chordata; class Amphibia; order Caudata; family Salamandridae; genus Lissotriton; species Lissotriton helveticus. Next base: position 279,095,361 of record NC_136063.1, on the reverse strand, counting down.
AGTTTAGAAAAGGGACCACCTGAATTCTCTCTCTTCACTCCCCGAATGCAAAGATGGAAAGAAAGGCAGAAGCTCAAGACTGGTCATACACTGTGTTGAAAAATAATGAAAAGTTTGTATTTCTCTTGTTCAGAGAACATAGCATGAGTTAAAGCAAAACATTTAACTTGCTCTCTTGTACAGCTAGGCCAATGTAGATTTTATTGATAGTTGATATATGGTGAGCTATCTACAGGTTTTTGACCACCCTGACATTGGACTTCTGGGCGCTCTTGAAAGATAACAATTAGTAGGCTCAGCTAGAGACCATATCAATATTCCAGGTTTTCCCTAGCAGTGACAGGCAGGGTAAAAATACATTACACTGTCCACCCTAAATTGGTTGGATAGTGAAATGTGTGGGATCATTGTCATTGGAGGAAGCATTCTGTTGACGATGCCAGCGAAGGCTCTAGTGACAGAACACTTAAGGTACTCCCATCTCTAAATAAGGCAGGTGATCCAAGCGTTTGGTGATGGACTACAGTATCCGCCAAACTCTAAATTGGTCTCATAGTCTCATACTATGTTTCCAAAAAAGACTTAGACCACCTCAGCCACATATTTATTATACATATCTCTATGATATGATGGATCAATAAACCATGTTTCGTGGTGTAAGGGTGATCTAAAAGTATCCCACCCCCAGAAAACCATCATTGACAATAGACCGGATATCGTCTAGTGCTGTTACCAGTGCTGACTGAAAAATTCAACCTGAGTAAAAGCCTACTTGGCAAGTATCCAGTTCCCTTAATTGCTTTAGGAAGTCTCATAGGTCCATCGTGACCTACTCCTTCTCTACACTACCTAATCAGCGCTGGGAGGAGTGTGATGAGTAGTTGTATTTATACCTTCTTGCGTTTCCATTTGGTACCACACTGGTAGAGAAGCTTCAATTGATGGCATAAGGCACAGGTTTAGCAATGCTATGGATCAAATTGTTCAGAATGGACAGTAGACTTGGGTTCACAGGGGAACCCTCTGTGATGATCATGATTGCCTATATTATCTCCTCTTCTGAAGTTGGATAAAAGATCTCTCAAGTGTTTATTAAGTCCCAACAGAAATTATTTGAAAAAGCTCTCAATAATGAGTATTGAGTTAAACTTCCAGGGATTCAGACCATTCCCTTTTTCATCCAGTAATTTGCAATAAAATAGCTTAGTGTATTTGCAACTGGTGCATAATACACTAAGCTATTTTATCATAATAGTAACTTGTGACCTGTGGTACACACAAGAGTCTCTGCCACAAACGCATTCACCCAGTGATATTTCTTGCAGATAATTTACATTTCTTTCCAGCAGGCACAATAACTCTGTAAACTGTTTTATGATGATTCAGCCTTGTAACACAGATGTCTTCAGAAAGTAAAGTAATATCATCTATTAACATGGAGATTGCTGCAGCAGGTGCTTTAATCCCCTATGCTATTGTAGTCCCAGCCTTCCACTAATTTTTGGGGGACCGGAGCAAATGTTTTCATGTCCACTACTGCAGGCCATCCTTAAACTTCCGAAAAATTAGAGCAAAAGAGTACAGGGACAACTGGCACTTGGACAGCTGATACTAGGACTAGATTATAGCCTTATAGCCCGCTGTAGCAGGCTATACTGGCTATTAAAGACCCACTCCAGCGTTGAAGGCCCGAATCGAAGGCTTGGGCCTTTAACAAGGGAGCAGGACTTTATTGCCGGTATTGCCCAGCTACGGAGGGCTATAAGGCTATTAGAACATACCGCTATTAGAGGGCAGAATGTTGTAACAAATAAAACAAAGGCCTGCAGCAACTTTGAAGGACAACACTGGAATGTTGGAGCTCCGGGCCTCTACCTGCCGTTAGGAGCCCGGACCAACATTCTAATACTCTATTAAGGCAGAGAGATGGATAGTAAGAGGGGCCATCTTGGGTCAAAAGACGGCAAGGAAGGGACCACTGCCTGCTCTCCCTGAAGTTTTCTGAAATGGAGAAAAAAAATGTTTTATAACCACCACCACCAGTTCCTAAGGAACACAGGCTGATTGCAGGCAGTCAAAGGGGGTTGCAAATTGTGACCTGCCTAATAAATATCGGCAGGTCATTCTGCACCCTCTGCAATTTTGCATTTTGTGAATCAACCTCTTAATACATAGGTTGGTTTATAAAATACTATTACAATTGCAAAACTTTGGTGCACAGTTTGTGACCACTCTGTTGAGTCCGGAATAATAGTACTGTAGGCCCTATCTCATTGCACAAAGATGTTTTTAGGTATCTGAAAAATAGCATGCCTCCGCCGCTCTCTAATGTCACTAATGTCAAATGATAAAGTCACCTGAAAGTGTGGAATTCCTTTTTAGGAGTGCCATGGTGAAAAGCAGTTCATGAATCGCTTTGACAAATAACTGACTTCCTTCACATACCCCATGCTACAAGGTAGATCTTTTCCAGAAACCTCTAATCTCTTGCGGTGAACCATTCCCAAGAATGAGGCTGTAATCTCTAAGGTATTTCTTCCTTCCCAAAAAACACAAAGGTTTGCTAATCGCACAATTATTTGAACTAGTCACTCCCATTACCTGCATATGAACATTGAGCTCACGCTTTATAAGCTTCCCACCCACACACATGCTGAAATCAGATAAACATTCACACAGAAAAAAACGTGCTGCAACACAAACCCCAGCATTGTCCAATATGAAAGAAAATGGAAGTCACTGAGATGCTGAGACAGAAGATGTTGTGGAGAGATGAGCATGACGAGCTAAAAAGATAGAACAAAAAAAGTGTAGTTCTTCTGCATGCTTTCTTCAGTCAAGCTCATATAGCCCTAATGAGAAGTATACTTTCACAAATATGTCTAGGTGTATACGATTCACACCACGAACGCAAGATAAATAAATATTAAAATAATGCATGCCATAATCTATCATGTTACTTGATAAAATCTATCTGTTAGAAATACTTGTTTTTTCATTATCATTGAAAGAAATAAACACACAATAGGAGTACGGAGCTGTTTAGCACCATACTGTTGATATTATAAGTTGAGTGCTATTTTGCTCCATTTGTGTTCGTGGTGGTAAGTGCTATATGAGCCCAGTTCAAAACAATATTTGTATTTGATTAAAACAGATGTGTTACATATTGACACATTTCAACACAGTGGAATTAGGCATAGTAAAAACCTACCACTGACAAAGTCAACAGCTCAAAAGGCACGCTGTGACGTATTGGCTTTGTAAATATTTTTATTTCAGTATTCTTACTTTCATGTTCGATCCGTAAAATAGCATAAACAGTAAAATATATACCGTGCATTAGGACACATGCACCATGCACATGCGTTATAATATACATGAATGCCTGCAATGACATAAGGCATTTGCACACAGTGGCCTTTTGGGGAGGGTTTATTTCCAAGATGAAGCTGAACACTGTGTGCACACTCACACCTCTGCATATACTGACACACGGGGCATGTGCAGTGACACATGGTGACCATTTCAGCTATTTTTTTGTTTTCTCCATTACATGCGTGCCATGTAAGAATGGTAACATAGAAAACAAAATATATATGCGCAGGAAGGCAAAAAAAACAGAGAAGCCCGGTAGAATTGCCTGCTTCCAAACCAACCTCCAAAGAGATGTATATTACATACAGGGACAGCAGGTAGGCCATTCTGAGTCATCCATTGACCAAAACAAGCTTTCCTATATTCTGTTGCTCCTTTTTTCATATATAACCAGATAAAGTATCTATTAGTGAAGATCAAATATACAAAGTAAATCGATGACAACCACTTACCTCCTCCTCTGACAGTGAGACTAGTGATGGTCACCGGTTCCACCCACAGCAGCATGCATAGACCACAGAAGACTTGTTGAGAGCTTGATGAAGCGACTATATATATATATATATATATATATATATATATATATATTCACTGAAAAAACCATAGGTTATAGACCATATATAGTTAGGAATTTGCATTTACAAAACCTTGAAAACTCACTGAAAAAACCATAGGTTAGAGACCATATATAGTTAGCTATTGTCACCCTGAAATTTACCCATTAGGCTGTAGGCTACTGGGATGCTTTCATAGCAGGAAAGGCTGCCATGAACAAATAATGACCTCATTGCCCAGTTGCAATCCCAGCTTCTGCTGTGTGTAGGCTGGTATGAAAATCTTTGGTGAGGTAGATTTTTTCCAATTTGCCCCTGTACACAACTAGATTTAAAAGTGGAAGGTGGAAAAACACCCTATCTCATCAAAGAGGAGTGCACTATATGACAAATGTCTCTCTTTGGAAAAGGTTACTATCGAAATGTATGACAACAAAATGTACATGCATTTTTGTAACATATCTACTCACAATTATTTCATTTTTTGTCACTGTTGCTTTTTAGCAGGCTGTGCTAGCATATCCATACAAGAGCAGGGATTTGGATGAAGAATATAAAGAACCTCTGTTACTATGTGGACATGTGAAGAAGTCAGCACCATCACTAAAGAGGAGGACCTTACTACCAGCTGCCTGGAGAGTCATATCCTCGTAATCTAAAAGACCCTTGTTAGAGACTGTGGAGCCCACTGAGAGGGTGATGGAGATGAACACCATATGACAGGAGTTGAACGACACACTTCTCTTTTTACCTTGGCACAGAAAAAGATGCTTCAGTGATGTCCTAGGAGAAAGGTCCACAGTCATCTGGGCCTGGGCCCACCCCCTCCATCAGCCCAGAGGCTGGCACACTAAATGGGAATCCAACTGCACACACTGCTACACATCCTCTGCCTACAAGTGCCCTCTTTAAAATCAGCGGCCATGGGGAACATTCAACCCAGACTCTCTGAGCCCTCATGGTTAAGACAGGAGATTACTGGTCAGCAGTTGCTATCTCAAGATGTGAAAAAGATGTTTGTGTAGTTACATGGAACCTGAGAGGCACAAGCTGACCAGCGTCAAGAATGATACCCCCTGGACTGCAGTAATATTCTCTCTTGAAACCCTCCCCTCCCCTTCTGGTGTTCTTGTATCTCCAAGTAATTCTGCACAAACTATTTCAATACCTTCCAAAGTGTGTGCAGAGTCTCTGGGAGTGTCTGGCTTGACCTTCGAGTCCAACTGTCTTGTGTCTCAGTAGGAGTTGTATGTAGTCATTAAATGAGACCCTGGGTAGCCTCTCTGACACACTATCTGGCTTGGAGGATTGACTTCAAAGTTCTTCTCGTAGTTGACTTACCCCGTGAAGTAAGTCTCTATGGGGCATATTCTCAAGGATTTATCGCCGAGTTATCAGCACTCTATCGCAGCCAAAGTGGCGATAAATTTACCGTATCGCCCTATTCACAAGCTGGTGCTAGCAGCACATATCACCAGTTTTCCTGTGATAGCAGCTGCAAAACACATCACCACAGATGACATCGGCTACTATCGCTAATGAGATGCAGAGTAGGCGTTCCCGTGCAAAAAGCTGTGACAACACTACTCCGCAACATTCTCAACGACCAGCCAGATCGGCGATAAGATCCCAAAACAGGCAATAAGGCGCGTTAGCAGCAGGAATTTGACACCTGCTCTGACCTGGTGTAAAGTCGGATGACAACCTGCACCAGAAAAGGGAGCCCAGCCCACAGCCACACATGAAGAGCTGCAGATGCCATGGAGCTGCTGATCATGCAGGTTGGAGCCCCAGCAGGGCCACAACACCCACCACCACCAACCCCAGGCCCGCCACCCCCCCGGACCACCACAGAGGCAGCGGAGACAAGCACCAGTCTCACAGACTTAACACCAGAGAATGTCATTGCCCACTACAGGCTCAAAAGGACTACCATCCTCCGCATTTCGAACATCATAGCCCACAGGCTGACGGTACCAACACAGCGGACAACCAACATCCCACCTCAGACAAATCTGCTGGCTGTGATGCACCTGTTGGCCTCTGGTACCTTCCATTCAACAACCGCCAGAGTCGGAGGAGTCTCACAGCCAGCCCTATCCAAGTTCCTCACACCTGTCCTGGATGCCATCATCAGCTTGGTACCCCAGTACCTATACTTCCCCCACAATGGGCAAGAACAGCTGAAGACCAAGCAAGACTTCTACGCCATAACTGTCTTGGGGGCAATTGACTACACACATGTCCTACTTGTTTCCCCTGCCGACACTGCACACAATTACCGCAACAGAAAGCACACACATTCCATCAATGTGCAGGCAATAGTGGACCACCGGGAACTCTTCCCCAATTTCGTTGCCAACTACCCAGGCAGTGTGCATGATTCATACATCTTCCGACAGTCCATCATCAACCAGGGCTTCCAGGATGGCACCTACGGATATGCACTGCACTTTGGTAAGTACCAAAGGAACACACCACACACCTCAACTCCACAATCATGCAACTCACAACTCTGGGAATGCACACATTACAAACTTACATACAACATGCCAAACAACATGCCCACCCACTATACATGACAGCACAACGTACTGCGGTAACCTGGGCTAGCCATGTACATGAGCCATCAACAGCATGGCACCTCAGCCACAAAATAGCAGACTGTGGGGAGTGGTGGGAACCGGGCATGTGCGAAGGAGGCAAGTGACCAATGATTGAGAATGTACACAAAGGCAAGGGTGGCTTGGATGTGCTGGCCAGACTGCAGTATGCAGACCACAGACATAGCCATGTCAACATATACTGCTGGTGGTGGTAGGGTCATTGACAGTAGACGTAACCATGTCACCCCAGCCAGTGGGCAAAATTGCGGAAATGTAGCTTGTTACATCCCCCCTGTAAGCGGGTGCAGAGTAGGCTGGCCCGGCATACGCCAGGCTAGCGTAGGCGTGTGAATAAAAAGCATGTAGCCTTGGGCGTGGTTCTCTTCTGGAATGGCCAATGTGTCTGCCAGGGCAGCACCTCTCACCTCGCCATGAGGCCGAAGCCGTGAGCGGTAGTGCCTGTGATCCTGTGCGTCTGCCGCAGGCCGGCCGCTGGTCCCCGAACCAGTCTTGCCCGCCCCTGCGCATCCAGGCCTCACTGATCACCTGCCAACACCAGCGAGTGTCACGGAGGGCCCACCACATGTCGGTGCAAGCTCCAAGCCCGAGGCCTGCGACCTTGGCAGCCTCCTCAGACCATCACGGCATACGCGAGCAGGGCCCATAGTACTCCTTTCTCGTTGACGTACTCCACCGGCATACACAGCGGACAAGTAGGTAACACATTTTGAACTGAGTCTTGATTACATAATGGCAGAGTACATATTTTATGGCAGAGTTTATATCTCTATACTCCCGTCGATGTGGTGCCACCAACTCTGTGCATTGCATTACGAACAACACGTATCTGTAGGTGCTTGCTGACTTCAGCATTTGGTCTACACTGCTGTCCAGCAGGCCTCACACCAATCCAATACAGTTCGTACCTGGCAGGACACAGCATTGTCGCAGGCTGCACACCCGCTCTGTAGTGTAGTTCCTATTTTCCCAATAGGCTCTGCACATTGGAATAATATATCCTATAGATTTTTCATAGGACTTAAGTCAATAGGTCTCTATCAAATATTCTAAACTTAATAGTGAGTGCCAGTCTGCTCAGAGGTCACTAGAAACTTACTCGAATACACAAGAAGGGATTTGTTTCTGACAACCGCATAAACATGACAACTTTGTTTCCCAAGAATAAGAATATATCTCTCAGAGTCATGGAAACAATATTTTACTCAGCCAATCGTGCATGCTTTGTTTCTACAGAGTTTCAGAGAAATAGAGAGACAGGTGTTTTCAATAAAAGAGAGGTGCAAGAGAGGTGAACTGCTACAATCGTTAGGCAGAATACAAAGTATAATGTGTACAGCGTAAACAGAAATATGAAACAATACTGTAAGAGCATTGTATGGTTTCTAAGCCATATACAAATACATACATAAATAACATAGACTAAAATACTCAACTGGTGCTTTTTGCATAGGTTTAGTTTTGCCAAGAATCTACCGAATGTGTCTCTAGGTTCTAATCAGCTCCATACCTGTTTAGAATGAAGGAGGTCTGGTATATCTGTCTCGGAGACTTGATTTCCCCACACCCCGCAAGGGAAGCAAACAACACTGGAGCTGGATTCTCGGCAGAGGAGGGCAGCTTCCTGATCAGTGCATCAGATGGAGAGTCGGCTTCCTTCGGCATTTGCTGTAGCGAGCTGCGTCCGGCAAGTAGGTCGTCAAACAGCTCCGAACCAACGTATCTTGCTATAGCAAGTGAAGGTGTATTTATACCTTGGAGGTGTTTAGGAATGCCATAGTTGACGTAAAGTCGGTCATATGAACGTCAGGAATGAACCCCTGGGGAATAGTTGTTCATTGTAAAGTAACTGAGTTCTTGGAGAAATCAATATTCAAGCAAGGGAAAGTCCCTAACGGCTTAAGCTGGTTTTCCAAGAAATCGTTTGGTGAACGGATGGACGTAGCCATGACTGTATTTGGGTAGCATGGGCTATGCCTAAATAAGGACTTGATTTCTATGCCCATATAAGGGCAACGTGAATTGTACCTATACAAGGGCATGAATCAGGAAAATTCATTCGGAACCTAAAATGCCACACAACAGCTCAGCCCTGCTGCCTCTACCTCCGTCAACCACAAATCATCTCCACATGTCATTTCAACGTTGTGTGTTAGAGATCCAGGAGGAGCTGGCTGCACAGCGGTTGACCCGCGCTGACCGCTGCCTCCCGCCTACACTGTGGTCAAATAGGTCACACATTTGGAACTGAGGCTTGATTTCTTCATGGCAGAGTTCCTATCACAGTATGCAAGGAGAGGAGTAAGAGGAAGACGCGGTTCAGTCAAGAGGAAAAAGGGATCTCCATTACGGAGGTGATCAAACACTACCAACAAGTGCACTGGTGCCACTAACTCTGTGCATCACAAGCTGACAACACATGGCTGTGGGCCACTGCTCAAGGCTGCCTCCGTCAACACTGCGGTCGAGTAGGTCACACAATTGGAACTGAGTCTGGATCTCTTCATGGCAGAGTTCATATCATTGTATAGGCCTCCTCGCAGACTGCATCCCCTTCCAGCTCTGGTGCCACTGACTCTGTGCCACGGAAGTCATGGACACTCTCTGGTTAAACTTTGATGGCGTCTGAGTCTATGGCCTGGGGGTTTTCTTCCTCATCATGTAGCTGATACTGACATGCGGTAAAAAGGAGTCTGTAGCATTCAGCTACTCCATATTGCCTGTTTCAGCTTGCTTCTGCCATCTGCATCAGGCCGTGGAAATACACCTTCCACTGTCCCCCGTAACACTCTGCGACATTCTCCTTGGACATCAACGAGGATCGCTCAGCTCTCGTGGCCCTACCTCAGTGCACCGCAAGTCACCGTCCCGTTGCGGTGTGCCTGTGCCGGCCGCAGTGCATCCGGGGCCACTAACTCTGTGCAGCTCAAGTCATGGACACTTGCTGTTTGAACTTTGAAATTCTGATTGTCTGATCACTGTTGTAGTTGTTGCCAGCACCAACCAACCCCTGAGGGGTGGCTTATACTATCCAACACCCATCAGCAGAGGCATCACTGGACATTTAACCCTGGTAATAAAAGGGGGCGGGCGCACGTACCTGTAGCCAGTTTCACAAACTATCTAAGTGTGTTGGTGTGGGCATTATGTATGCATGAGGGCCCCGGGCCATACCACATTACATTGTGCTGTGTACCATGGGTGCACGCTTGTCGCCTCAGGCAGTGGGGTAAACCTGGGACATGTAGCTGTGTCGTGCCCCCCTGTGAGTGTAAGTGGAGTGGACTGGCGTACGGCAGTACATCAGAGGGGTGTGGTTATTTCAACATGTGGCTCTGGGCGTGGTTACGTTTAGGTCTTGCAAGGAAGTAACTAATGCGTGTGTCTCTGTTGTTGTGTATGCGCCACCCGTCCCGCATTGGATAATGTTGTAATGTAGCATGCCCCTGGAGTGCAGGCTTGGCCGAGGGGCAAATGAGGGAACGCAAGCCATCTCCGGGTCAGGGATCAGACATGACAACTGTTGTGTGTGGCGCTATTACCTCAGCATAAGCCAAAGGTCTACCCTCAACTGCATGGCGAGTTCAGCCAGGCATGAAGTCTACATCTGTGTCCGCCTTGTCCTTACCATGGGCCTACACAACATGGCCGCCCACCTTCAGTACACAACATCACTGTGTCATTGTCAGGCTTGTGGACATACACAGACAGGCATGACAGTGGTGTGCCGTAGGGGTGCAAGTGATGCAACCGCGCTTCACACTCTAGCGAATAGGCTCGGGGGGGAAGGAGCAGCAGTGAGGCTATGTAATACACATTGATGCTGCTCATTTGCAACAAGCAGTACATGTCATACAGGAATCACTAAGTTACACATATTACACACCAATGAACCAGTGAACCTGCCAACACATCATGCAGAATGAACTATTGACTCATGTCTCTCTGCACTGTCACAGGTGATCAAGGATATGCACTCTGCGCTTGGATGATGACACCCCTCCGAGCCCCGAACACACAGGCCCAGAGGCAGTACGATGCGGCCCACAAACACACAAGGGGCATCGTGGAACGCACATTTGGAGTGTTTAAGTCACATTTCAGGTGCCTGAACATCACAGGTGGAAGGCTCCTGTACAGCCCAGACATTGTGTGCAAGATCATCGTTGCATGCTGTGTGTTGCACAACATATGTGTACGCAGCAATGCCCCATAGATACAAGTGCCAGATGCACCAGACGATGATGAGGAAGATGAGGCAGACGGACCACACCTCACTGCAGCCGCAGCAGGAATAGCCCGTAGGAACACCATCATTGATGATTTCTTCACACGAGCACGTCACATTGTGACAGTCCTTAGCAATCATGAGGCAGTACATAATTACCACAGGCACAGAATGTGCAAATAAATGCATTCCAAGACACATTCCCTGAATGCATGTCACTCTTCTGTACAAGGAGATCACTCGACAAGTGTGCAGGCGACATGTAGTGCTAATAGTTTTATAATTTGTTAATGGATGGTGGATGTGTCACCTCTATGCAGAGAGGCTGTTTAGGGTGTCACATATTCGAACTGCCAGTTCTGTATGTCACAGTTAGTACAGAATCCCACTCTTCGACGTTTCACATGTGTACCAAATCATTCTATTTTGGCTGTCTTTTGTGACCTACAAGTGACAACAGGGCTTCTTTTGGGTTCAGATATGTACCACCATGATGCAGGGATGCACCCTGTGACTCAAGTTCCGCAACATGGGCAACATTTACGTAAGGGGGAGTCATTGCCCCTACATTCGTCCATGCTTTCACACTTGATTGATCATGGACATGACAAGTCTGTGTGCAGGAGGGGTTGATTATCCCTCTGCAATGTGCATGGGCGATGAGGTTTCAAAGTGTGTTCCATGTATGTTTCAGCATTGGCGCAGTTTACATGCAGACTGCATGTCAATGTCCATTGTGACGGTTTGTGAGGAGATGCCTATTTGATGAGGGACAATGGACATTTGTTCTACATCACGGATGTGGGGTTATACTCGTACATTGTCATCTCACTGTTTTTTCCCCCTGCTTTTCTGGTGCATTTTCCCGCATGACGCTTGGGGATTGCAGGCCTTTCGCTGGTTATCACTGATTTTTGTATTGCGGTTTGGGTCATCGCTGCTTTTTTTGCGTTCGTGTGTCGCATTTTTGCGGCGTCACGTTGACTTTACGGCAGTCATTTGACGCGTTATCCTGAGACTATCGCAAGGTACGGCTGTGTTGAGAAGACCACGTTGACACGCGTTATTTTCCCGCGATAGACTGCGATGTGAAGAGCTGCGTTAAGCTAATTTTGCAGTAATTATCACACGTTCTTGAGAATATCCCCCAATGTTTCATTTGGTTCCCTTTTTATAAAAAATAAAAGTGCAAAATCATAAAATTTAGTTTTTGCATAAAGAATTGTTCTATTCGTTCATGAATGTTTTGGCATTCCAGTTGATGTATGTAAGTATGTAGCAATACTGGACACTGTTAAAGGCTATGGCATGTGTAACCAAATTTATTAAATATTTTTATGTATGTACAGGAACATATGTAGGAGACAAGGGTAAATGGCAGAAAAAATGGATGTTTATTTTTTAAGGTAAAATAGTAATACATCATAATGTTTGTGAAGGGTAGATATCAAAGTATTGTATATTGTGTGAGGGTTGAGCCCCTGAGGGGTTTGGTGACATGTTCATGACATTGGTGGCAGTTTTCCTTATCCACCAAGGAGATTGTGAGAGAGATTGTTTTATGGGTTTTTTGAATACCTCAATTTATAAACAGAACACTGGTGTTGCATCTCCTTTTCAGAGAGGAGCAGGGGAGTCAGGTTTAGGGCATGTAGGCTAAGATATGGGTTGGGGAGAGTCCTACCTAGCTGGCAAAATCAAGCATCTGCAGATTAATACCTACTGCGTGGAAGCTTGGAATGCATCAGAGGTCTTCTTTGAGAGGATTTTCTGAGCTTCAAATCCCCTGAAACGAAACAGGCAGGTGAAATAGCATGTTAGGGTGTATGGTTGGGAGCATTTGTTTATTAAGCAGGGTGACATGGAGACGGACTCCAAGTCTGCCTCCAAGAATAGGTTTTGACTTTTCCTGGAGGCCTTCCCTTCACCCATTCTCCTGAAACTTTTTCTTGAGGTCCCTCACTGTGTGTATCTCCACCGCCAATGGATCAACAGAGCCTGCCTACTCTTGCCTTCTCTCCTCTGCTGAGGGTGCATGAATGCAGACAATATAGTTGCTTCTAGAGTGTACAAAAAAGGTAACAATGAGAGCTGACTTACCCTCAATTAAATTTCTCTTCATCTTGAGCATGGTGGGCTGCTGCAGGTCTGCAGGTGTTTGCCAATCTAGAAAATCATGCAGTACAAGATTAATATGGAAGAACCTAGGGAGTGACCTGTATTTGTTTGTTAGTTGGGTTTACTTTTGTAAGATGTTTGTGATTTAGGTCATGTGTATGTAGTTTCTCTAGTCCATTACATTCAGAGTCCTCCTATGATATGGGCAAGACCTCTGCACATGTGGTAGAAAACTCTGCCTAAAGGGTGTCACATAGAAATTCACTTATAAAGTTATTGCAGGTAACAACATAATTTCAGTAATAAGAATCCCCTTGAGTAAGAGGCGGTAACTAGTAAATCCTATCCCGAGGCGGAGATTTATGCCCGGAATTGGAGAGGGCTCAGCCTAGATGTAGTGAGAAATGTAGAATGTGCAGAGAACTCCATAAGCAGATTTCCTCTCATGAAGAAAGAATCATGTCTACATATCATTAGCAATTGAATTACAAGGAAACAGTGGAAGGTCGTGAGTTCAATTCATGGGAATTGAGGACACCAGATTTGATTCAGAACTAAATATTACTTGAACAGGAGTATTTCTTATTTCCTCACATAAATGGTGGAGAAAGGGAGCTTGCTGGATGTGGATGCGGATGCATTTACAGATCTTTGGTGCATATCAAAAAGTTTTGCCAATTAGAAATACCTTTATGTGGATAATATGTAACAGTCACCTTAGAACCAGCAGTTTCGGGCTCGCTAAAATTCATCGAAGCCAGTCAGAATCCACGGTTCCAAATAGGATGAGTAAGATACACTTGTCTGCTAACCTGTGCTCACCCTCGACTAGCTTGGCACCGAGCAGTCAGGCTTATCTCAAGGCTTGAATGTAAAGTATTGGCACAGCACACCCCTTGCAACACACTGGGTATGCTACAAAAAGACTCCACGCCGTATGTATAAAAACACTTGTTTTTGCATTACACACACACTGAAATCAAAACTAGATACACATTGTATATACACTCTACAGTTATACAAAATTGTCAAACTTCTCTATTGAAATCAAAAAGGAAAACACATTGTATATACACTTTACAGCTGCATGCAATTGACAGACTTTCCCACTGCAGAAAGTTCATTCACTAGTCTCTGACTACACCTCGTGACCCAGCCCCTCAGTACTTCAACTCCACCAGCCAATAGTATTGGCCCAGCTGGCTCCCTGTTGACTAGACAGTCAGATCCACCTAACACAGAAAAAACAGTTACTTAGTGTTGTCCGTCCAGGTTAGAACTCCAGGCAGACGATGACACCTGCTCGAGTGCGGGATCGCTATCCCCCATAGACAAAATGCTTTCTCCCAGGCGGAGGTGTGACCTGCTGTAGACCCCCGACTTTCAGCTGCAGATGCCCACAAGGCACACAAAATCCGGAGAGGCTCGTCACAGTGTTTTCCAAAACAAAGCACCCATTCACATGGGTCCAGGGAGAGGGAGCCAATGACCTCCGACAGAGGCTGAGCTGTCAGGCACTGTAATCTTCCCGATCTGGAGGCCGAAGACAATCTCAGCTCCCGGCTTAGAATCCCCCAACACTCCTCTGACACCACTTACTCTGAGCTCAAGTGAGCACAGGTTCCCTATTTGCAAATATGTGTCCCTCGGACTCTACAAGCTTCTCCCGCACTCCTCAAACTCCTCAAATCCCGACACCTCAGATGGCTGCTGTCCTTGTGCACTCCCTCCTCTTGCACGGTGAGATGATGGTCTATGTCAGGATGGTCCTTGTCCCAACCAAGATCACTTCCACCTGTCTCCATCGCACCCAGTGCCATCTTTACAATCTTGGGGAGACAGTGAGATAGTTCCCTTCTTGGAGCATGACAAGCTCCAAGACACCACAAGTCTGTGGATAGTCCAGGTGCAGTCCCTTCTGCTTTAATCATTCCTCGTGTCAATGTCTCAGTATCAAATCCAAAAGTGTCTCTACCTTTGGAGGCCAAAGGCCCAGTAATGCCCACCATGGCCTTTGAAGATACGATCAGTTCAAAAGGCCATCTTTGAAATGCACAGGTCCTCTCTAAATGTTGTCCTGTCTGCCAGCCTAGCCCAAGAGGTTTGATCACAGTCTCTAGTGGTGCCAAGTCCCTGCCCCTTAGAATGCAGGTGCCAATCCCACCCCCATGTAACTGTTCAAGAAAGGCCCCTTTGAGTCAGAGGTCTGCAGTTTCCTGTGAACCCCTCATGTACGACCCTCTATCAGGAATGCACGGATGTGGCTGCCTTCCTAGCACCCAGTTGTGCATTAGGAGACAGGCCACCAGGCACACAGAGTCCCAAGCATTGAAACGCTCGCTTTCCTAAAGTAAAATTTCCATCACTGTAATACAACCCCCTTCCACTACCGGAGAGGATTCGTCATTATCAACTCATCGATACCAAACATTATAGTGTTACTATTCTACCCGTAGAAAATAATGCTCAACAATCTTTCCCTACACTCCCTCTTGTTAATCCAATGCAAGAAGCAGGTTTCATTGTTCCAAACACACCATCCGGTGTCTTTCACAACTCTTGCCGTTAACACCTATACACACCTGCCCAAGATCTTCCCAACACCGAACCCTGTCACCAGGGAGAACTCTTATATAGCGGAGACATGCAGAACCTTGACACATAGCTTTTTACATGCAAATCTGAGTAACAGTAACCCGTGCATACAGGCTTCACCAGTGCAAATTTGTGGCTCAATCGATGAGCTAACTCCATGGGCGACACAACCAGTGCAGCAGGCTCACGGAGGCGCATTCAAGATACATGCTCTTGGTGTGGATCTTAACCCATGAAAAGGGACTAACATCTAACTCGATTCAGCCAATCATATGTACGCTGATCCACAGTATGTATATGACGAGCACAGTGCTTTGACACTGCACAGCAGTGCCAAATGCACTCAAGTCCTAAGGCTAGCATCCAGATCAAAGGTAAACTGGAAAGGAAAAAAGCAAAAGGTTGAGGGAAGGCACCCTAGAAAGGGCCATTTCCAACATGCTATTTCTGCAATGTCCCTGGCACCAAGGCTATAGTTTTAGTAATAAGTCTCCCCAGCGCCACATAATTTATCCCTCATATATCAGCTTTAAATATATTTAGAAAATACAACCATTTTCCACCAAACATCTGCTTATGAGTTCTGAAAATACACACATTTTCATCTCAAATACCCATTTTTCAATTTTGGTATCAGTATATTAATTCAGCCAAGCTAAAACGACACACTGGACTGCAAACAGGAGAGCTACTTACAAGTAGCTGGAGAGCTACCAATAGCTCACATGCTACTCATTGGAACAGACTGCGTTAGATGCACCTGAGATAGTGAACCTGTTTGTGTTGATTTCCTTGTAAACGATGCAGGAGACTTTGAAAGTACTATGGTCAGAGAGTGAGAGGCAGTGGAGTTTTTAGATTGAGGCGGATAGTCTATTATACTTCCATCAACATTTAAAGGGTTAGGCAACAGGAAAACAACACTCTTGGGTTGCAGATATGCTTGTAGGATGGCAACCCGGAAGATGCTGCCACTGAGGCAAGCAGAATCAATGCTTGGAAAGACGTCCTCATTTATACTTCTGGGAGAAAGGTCTTTACTTTGCAGAGCAGGGAGAGTTTGTGCCAGATGGCTTTCATCTTGTTTGCAAAGTGAGTTCTAAAGCAGAGGTTGATGGGTTGTATGTCACAGTATCAACCACAAAAATATTATCACAACTATTATCAACAACAATTGACTTTACTTACAAGTAAGGTAGCAAAATATCGAGCACAATAATATGGACTGAAAAAATATAAATTAATTTAAAAACTATCAGCTCCAAAAGTATCACCTACAAAAATATAGGGCCTAATTACAATAGCGGTTGAACCACAACCGACAGCTATTTGGTTGCGATCCGACCACCATCTACTGCTGTGGGCAGACTGACGCATTACAATGCGTGCGGTCAGAGGCAGCAGTCGGAGGGTCCAACTGACGCTTTCCGATGGGCTCAAGGAGCCATTCGGTCAGTCGGAAACTCACCATAATCCCTTAGGGACAGCCTTTCCAATGCCGGCATTATGATGTTGGTTTCTGACAGCCATTTCTTAACGCCCTTTCCAACATGGAAAAGCAGTCCGAATGTGACATTGGCGGCATATACCAGGGCCCTCGTCCCTCTTTGGCCTCCGCTATGAGGCCTATGGGACTTTTCACTGGAAGCTTATCCTGCGGGCGTTTTCCCCTCCGCACAATCTCTCATTTGAAAATGGATGTTTACGACTGCACTATGTGCGGTTCCTTCCCTGCAACGTTGTCGGTCCGACCAACATCGGAATGAGGCCCTTAGCATTTAAAAAAATAATATTAAACATAACCAAATATCAACTTACAAAACAGTTAACAAAAATATTAAAACATTATTTACAATAAAAAATATACATTTTGTTTTTAAATTATATTAATATATAAACTCAGAATAAAAATTTGATTATTTGTTAAAAATAGTTATTGTATTGTAACTTTTTACTACAGAAAAATAAAAACTATAGTGAGCTTTATCAATTTAAGGAATACCCACCATAATAAGTAATTCCTAATAAATATAAAAATATTAAACAAATATATAAATATTTCTAAACACATTCATAGGTTAGGATAATATTTTAAGCACTAATTTAATACATATGAATTTATCTTTAAATGTATCAATTTCTAACAGAAACATATTCAATTCAAACCAAAAGAGAAAATCACTAAAACAAAAAAGTAGGCATAAAATAACGCTATTTTCACAATTCTATAAGCATTTTTGTGAAACAAATTTGGCGCAAGTGAGATTTACTGTTAGAACCCCAGTCCAATATGAATTTGCAAATGTGCACATATGGACAATTTTACTATTCTACCTGTAATGTCACACATTGGGGAAAGTGGTTGTTTTTCGGCAAGGGGCTGAACTTTACTATTCTTTCTCAAGTCCTACTAAGTACTAGCTAACTGCATATGTTTTGAGAGGCATATATACTATTGTAAATCCAGTACCACAAACATTTTGGAAAATGAATATATTTTGGGAAAGTCATATTTAGTATTCTACCTTCAGGGCCAAGAACATTGTGGAAAGTGGAAATACAGGGGGCTAAGGTGGCAGGTGGAATTACTAATGTGTAATTTGCACTAGGGAAAATGTGGCTACTTGATTATGGTGGTTTATGATTAAATTTCCTAATTCAAAATACACAGATTTATTAAAGGATATTATATAATTTAATTAAATATGCTGTTAGAAATATCTCTTTGTACTGTTATTACAGAAATGTAAAATAAATTAATGTAATAATATATGTAATTTACTTTATGGTTTGTTGTATATTGGAAAAAAAGGTTATTTAACAAATATATTTTATTACATTTTAAAACATTAAAAAACAAATGTGATGCCATTAACTTAAAAATAAACTAATGTTACTGTAGTTCACCAATTGCTTTCTCAATAAATCTTTCTAATGGCAGTAATCGTGCCCACCTAATCCCTCCAAAAAATATTAAACTTGTTTTTTAATTTTCTCCAATCTTCAAAATAGAAGTGCCTGAATCACAATATGTATTAAAATTTACAATTCATTTTAGATTACTAAATGGAAAATAATAAAATTATTTTTAAATTATTAATTTGTAATAATTAATAGTTCATTATAATAAAACAAGATGTATTAAATCTCCCAATTAACTGAAAAACAGAAAAAACCATAAAATATATGTTAGAAATCATTATTTAATATGTAAAGAAATAATACATTTGGGCGTGGCTTGGAAGCTTGCGATGGAAGTCGCGAGAGCCTGCAACTCCGTGCCGGCCTACCATATATCCTGCAATAATGGTGACGACTGGGCCCTGGGCACCTGGCGTAGGACACCCGGGGACCAGAAAGTGCTCCGGGGCTGGTTTCTTGGGTCGCCCCCTGGCAAGGTGACCATGAATGGCTAATTCCAGATGGGGATGCTCCGGACTGCACGGACCCAAGATGGCGGCATAGACCCTGGAACATCGCAGTAAGCTGGACAGAATCGCGAGTGCGATAGTCGGAAGGTGCGAACCCATGCAATGGAACGCATTAGCTATGACGCCCTGGTGGACTAGGGAGCAGCATGCTCATCGGCAGAGCCCTGGAGGCCTGATTGCGGCCTCAGTGACAAGGAGGAGCTGTGTCAGCAGGGTGAGTTGGCGGAGTGCTGGAGGCTTGACTGCACCCCAGAGGCAGTAGTGAAGCAGAGAGGAGCCCTCAGGGTGCAGAGTCGACACGTGAGATGCTTGGAAGGCCTGTTCGAAGTGGTGAGGAGTTGCAGCTTCCCCTCGGGGCTCAGCTTAGGACCTACGGGGGTCTAAAATAAGAAGGCTAGTGCTGAGAGAGCCTGTTGACTCCAGGAGGAGGAAGGGATTGCGGGCCCTGATTCGAAGCTGGAGTGGCTCAAAAGAAGGCAGAAACATTGATAAAGCACCGGGTACAGTGCAGAACTGGGCCCAGTAGGTCTCAGACTGGGAACCTGCTGTGCAAGGGGCTGACTAAGTAGGGCCTTAATTACACCGGGCCCAAGAAGAGAACCGGTAGCCAAGACAGCTGTGGGGAGGGTCTTGGCTCTAGTCCTGCATGTACACTGAGTAAGCTCTTATTAACAACAGTGCGGTTAAAGTGGGAAGTATCCAAGCTCTCCAGCGCACAAGATCTACTTGATGATGTGGATGTTTGAGACACTGGGCGCAACTCATGCCCAAAGAATCCCGGGGATTACCCCGATCTAGACTGTTGGGTGAAGAACTGTATGCTACCCAGAAATTCATCTGCACTCGGATAAGGGCCAGTTCCCGGAACTGAACAACCCCGTTACGGGGGAAAGACGAGAAGCACACCACTATACCTACGAGCATAGGCCCTATCCCATAATGTCACGATAGTACCGACAGGGATCCTCCCACTACCATGGGCCAACCGAGAGTTAGACAAACTGCCCCCTCACCAGGATCAGGAAGAGACTTCACACAATAAAGCATAAAGAGATCCAGGTGACTCATTACAACAGCAATCGTTAGATATTGGAGGCAATTGCTGATACAAAAGCTACCCAACATCAGGACATGAGCACAGTATCAGTGGGGTTGGATCTACTTCGAACCGAACATAAGAATATGGCAGAGAGAGTGAAACAGGCGGAATCTACAAATGCGGACTTAGAGCCAGCTCACAAGGATCTGACCAAACGAGTAGGGGACCTTGCTGATCCGGTCCACTTGCTGGAAAAAAGAGCTGATGATGCTGAAGGTAGGAGCAGGAGGAATAACATCAGGATCCTGGGTCTGCCGGAAGGAGTGGAAGGTGATGACATGGTGGCCTTCCTGGAGCAGTGGCTCTGGACAGTGGTTGCACCTGAGGGACTATGAACTTTTTACACCCTGGAGAAGGAGCACCGTGTCCCAGGTAGACCCCCGGCTCCTGGACGGCTCCTGTGCCCAGTGGTGGCTCATTTCCTTCATTTCAGGGATTGGGATACCCTCTTGCACAAATCTCGGTCTAAGGGCCGTATGAAGTGGACAATAAAAGAGTTTCCATCTTCCCAGACTACACGCTGGATGTTCAAAAACTACGCTCCGCCTTTTTTGAGGACAAGAAAGTGCTAAGAGAAGAAGGCCTTCAGTATTCCCTGACATTCCTAACACGATTGCGCATACTCCTTGACGGGAAAACCCATTTCTGCGATGACCCGAGGGCTGGGTGGGAGTGGATTGAAGCCTACAGAACTGAGGCCCCCAGGCAGTACGGTACAATATGGTACCGCCACGGGTTAGAGAACCCAGAAAATGACCCCGGAGGAGACCAGGGAATGGTGCCCCAAAGAAGCCAAGCTCTTCACAAACCGAGAGGGCAGAGACACTGGAGGCGGTAGCGGCACTTATGCAGGAACAACGGACCCCTTCGGAGGCTGGCACCCGCTCCACTAGAGAGACTGAGGGACTTGAATCAGGCTCTTCCCCTGGTGACAGTGAGTCGCCGCCGGTGGTAACCCCGAACACTGCAGATGAGATTATTTGATGCTGGGATTGGTCCCTGACCCTAGTGTGCCCAGAGGTGGCCAGGGGGTCCCGGTGGGATTCCCGGGGCTCCGTCTGGTTCAGCCATTCCATGGCCAGTGCGCTGTATGGGACTTTCATGCTTTTTGCCATGTTTGCCCCTTTAGATCCTTACATTACTAGGGGGTCCATTAGG
Source organism: Lissotriton helveticus (assembly GCF_964261635.1). NCBI lineage: Eukaryota > Metazoa > Chordata > Amphibia > Caudata > Salamandridae > Lissotriton > Lissotriton helveticus. The sequence continues at coordinate 279,074,176 of NC_136063.1, read as the reverse complement.
ATTGCGGGCGGATCGCCACCACCCGTATGGCGGTGGCGATCCGCTCGCGAAAAACCTCCACCCGCTCTCCATTTACCCCCCGCCACATTACCATGGCGGGGGGGACCCCGGCAGACGGAAAGACCGTCCGCCGGTTTTCTGCCCAGTCGCAGAGTCGACCGGGCGGAAAAGGTGCTAACATGGTGGCGGTGTCCGGGAGACGCCGCCATCCATATTAGCATGTCTGCTGGGTTGTGCCTTTCCACCACAGAAAGGCAGGTGATTTTCGCCATTGGGGGCACTTAGCGGGCCCCCTGGGATTCAGGGGGTTGGGGGAGTTCACATGGGGGGTACCTGTACGCCCGCCATCCTAATGACCCCCTAGGTTTGGACCTTATTCAGTACTTGATGTTGCATATAAGTTTTGGGCAGCTGGCCAATGCTGGACTTCCTGGGCTGTGGGAGTTGTTCAATATGGGAGTTTTGTTAATGGTTTAGGTTACACAGACACCATCAGCCAAATTACAATGTGCAATTGTGAATGCCTTTCTGCCACGCAAAGGCATGCGGAGTCTGCTTGGGGTGCCCGTTGCGGGCCTCCATGGACTCCGGGGGGGGTGGGGGCTGCACATGGGGGGTACGTATGGTACCCCCCTGCCTTACAAAGTACAACGTGGCAGGCACCGTGCAGTGCCTGTCACGTTGTGCTTTGAAAAGCACAACATGTTTTTTTAGCATTGCGGCGGACGGTGCTTTCAGCACAGTCCGCCGCAATGTTAGAAATAAGGGATGCTCCCGCCACTGGACCCCCGCCCTTATGGCAGGTGGTCCCTTTCACCGTGAGGATGGTGGGCGGACAAAGTCCACCCGCCATCCTAATGATGCACTAAATATTTTTTTGTTAGAAGCGGAGATATGCCAAAAGAGACATTCTAATCCTAAAGTCTGTATATGCATTGAATCTGACATATATTCTGAGAGTTTGGAAATATATAATTTGATGTAACACAGTACTGTTTAAAATAACTGAAACTGATGGAAAAACTGGAATTTTGTAATCGGTCATGTTACGAATAACATGCCAATAAAACTATGTTTTAAAAAAAATAAAGAAATGATAAATTTTACAATTCATAATTTAATTAAAAGCAAATTATACATAAATAATGTATTTTTTTATTAGAACTACCCATATAATCCCCAGATCAACCCTATAATCAGAAATAAAAATTTGAAAAATAAATAATTAAATGTCAGCACTTTTACCTACATGGTATATATACAAGTTACTAAAAAATGAATAATTTTATAAAAGCGATATATACATCAATATGTTAGTATATCTATTTAAAATATTAATATTATTTACAAACAAAAACAATATACTTTCCCCCTATATTCTGCCCCACTATATTTTGGCAGTGATGATATTTTGACCACAATATTATGGTAAAAAAAAATTTGGGAGTTGATATTCAGGTGCCAGGCCGGTAATGTCTATGTTACATCGCAGAAACTTGTATCTGTCTATGAGTTTTTAGGTGAAGAAATCAAGATTCATCACCGAGAGCCACCCATGGTTGCCCCTATCGACTGATGTTGTTCATGGTTCTTACTCGTGGTGTGGTGTTACAATCTGTGGTGTCACTGTCACACTTTCCATATCTCCTCCAATCACTAGGTACATACATCCTCTCATCTATATTGCTAAAAAATCATTATATTATAATTTCTGTCCTCTGGGTTCATGCTTCGAGCACCTATTCTGCAATTCATAGTTCCTCCTAAACCCCTCCCAGGTCTGTGGTGCCCTACTGCTATCACACTTCCCTACTTTTATCCCTCACACCAGCAAGGATCCCACCCTCTCGAAATTGATGTTTTCTGTGTGCATTTCCATGTGCTTTCCCTATGGCCGCTACACCGTTGCTTCCTTATTCTACCTTGTATCTAAATGGTTGGACATATCTCAGGACTGTCTCTGCCTTAGTGCAGACATTTCTATAAATAATAAACCTGAGGCAAAGGATTCAGAAACAATAGCACCATCTGCGGTCTCATCCAACCCTAGACCAAGATGGACTTCTGAATAACTATCGGTCTTGGTTCCACTATTATCTTTATGGACATTTGAAAGTAACTTTTCACTATAATAGACCACGGGCTCACCGGTGCACCTATTCTGCACAACCGTTCAATCTGAGACCCTAAGCTATGTGGTATTGTTGCATCAGGGGCACAGCACTGAATTTATCTGGATTATTTCTACCACGTCATTCTAACAGAACCTGTCACAATATTTCTATGTATCCATTAATATGTCATATGTGAGCTCCAATCTGGATTCACTAGCTGAACTGTCCTATTGAGGGTGCACATGTTCCTGCACCTAAGATTATGGCTAGCAAGTCAGTTTTGGCAACCTTAAACTTTGAGAAGTATCTATATTCTGTCACTAAGCCAGCGGCTGATGCGGATTTGTACCAAAACCATTGTCTTTTCCTTTCCCACTCACTGCTGATGCACCACTACAGCAGCATCTATGTCAGTCTTCCTGCAAAAACACTGCAGAAAGTAGAGTGTAGTAATGTCCACAAACACTTGTGCAAGACAGTTGCTTTTCTATTACAAATATGTACCAGTCCGAGTGGTTCATTGAAAGCAACCTGTATTTATGAATCCCATAACACATTATGATGTCAAATGAAGGCCCAGGGCTGCAAAGTTGGGTCCTGATTCACAAAGGTAAATTTACACGTTTGCGTAAATTTACTCTTTTTTTGGTCTTCACAAAAAATGGTAATAAATGATAGACCTGTCCTCTCTTTTTATGTGCAGAGTTCTCCGCCCTACTTCAGATTCTCTGTGCTAAACCTACTATTCAATTTCAGTTTTTGTGAATACTGAAAAAGAGTAAACTTACACAGATGTGCACGTTTACCTTTGTGAATCAGGCCCATTATGTCCTGAAAATATGGCGATCTTAGGGACAAACCTATACCACTGAGTGAGGTGCTAGCCCTTTAGGAGGCTTTCTCTTGGAGTACAATAATTGAAGTAATACAGCTCCATCCCACCCTGCTTCATTTTGCACAAGGACAATAGCATTAGAGTTGGATGGATTCCCAGTTGCTCTGTACTCTGTGCTGTTGTCTCTGGTTATCTGTAACCTCAGTTTTTATGGTCAGGCTTGACAGCGAGGCTGTCACCAGACAATTATGTGAGCATTACAAAAGAGGGGCTTTCGCTTTACCCACATGTTGGGAGGCAGGAGTACATGTTTTGATTGGGCAGACGTTGTGTGCTTGCTCTCCAAGAGCTGTGATTATTTTGTTTATTAATCCAGCAGCCTGAACCTAAACGTTCAGGGACATACACATGACATTGTAATGCTGAAAGGATCTTAGAAAACAAGATTGCAGTCATTAACCTACATGGATGTTTAGGTCTGGCGTTACTGTGCAACTGTCACCTGACCTTTTAACCTACAACAATATTATTTACAGTTCTTTGCTTCCACACAAATACATATTCATTCCCATGCTATTTGTAATGTTTACATTGCCATAAAACATTCTTGTAAAGCCAGACCTATTGTCATTGCCAATGCTTGTTCTGAAAGATATTCCGAAAAGATGTGATGGTGAAGACAGCTGTGTACAACATTGCCATCAAATAAAATGGTAGGCAGATGCAGTGCCTGTGCAGGGACAGCATGGGATGACGTAATATGTTTTAAAGACAACTTCTGGTGTAATTTCTTCCCCAGAGTACAATTGTGAATTTAGGATACAATTGTAATAGAGTGCCTCTCGGGTTTACATGTTTTAATCCCCACCATGGTATTCTTGTAGTATAAAACACATACAGTGAGAGTCCAAACTGGGACCCACCTATTGAGCACAGATTTATGTACTTGGTGTCACATCTAGGAGTGTTTGAATTTCATTTCTTGCTACAAATTTACGAACTTTTAAACACAGAAATGCTGGGAAAATTGTCTGCCAAACTAAGATTTTAATTTAGAGAATTAGAAATGTTTACTGAAATGTCCCACCAATAGCAATTTCATTCTTAAATCTAAAATATATATGTTTTATGATCATTTTTTCACCAAAGCGTTTTTGCCAACATTTTAACCCGTAGGTGAAGGATCGCAAAGCTGCCAACTTTACAATGTTTACATAGCCTTAATCCGAATTTAAAAGTAATTAATACATTCGATCGGTGATGTCATTGAAAACATATGTGGTGTTTTTCCCCATACGTTTGCTGAATACATGCTAAGCAATTCACACATTTCTCTGCCAAATGACACCAAAGAACTACAAGCAGGGACATATGCCTAAATAAACAACACAGATTTGACTAAGTCTGAAAGGGCCTCTTATTGATCTCGAGATGATAGATCCTATTTTCTGAGGACACACACAATGTAAAGGGAATGTCATAATGAACATCCTGATTGACATGGACATGCCTGTGAGCGCCCACAAACAAACATTAGAGTGCCAACTGGACCCTTGCCAGCGGGGCGCGTGTAATAGCCTTTTGCCTCTGTAAGGTGGCATCCATGACTTTTTACTGACTTCTCAATTCTCACAAGTGACTCACAAAGGAATTATACCATTTGCTAAACTATACCTAGTCCCCTGACTTTAAGAACGTGGATAAAAGAGTAAATCTTCAGTGGCTTTCAGTATGCCATAGAAGATGAATAAACAATAGTTTAGGGTGGGGGGTGGGGGGTAAAGAGGACTATAAAAGCTAAGTAAGTGACACCTATTTGATTCACCTAAGACATATCAGATTGAGCCATGTGATACAACAGTCTTCCCTTTCTTCCTTGATTCCTTGAGGAAATGCATGGGGAAATTAATTGTGATTTTATGCACTCAGATTGAGCCATGTGATACAACAGTCTTCCCTTTCTTCCTTGAGTTCTTGAGGAAATGCATGGGGCAATTAATTGTGATTTTATGCACCTAGAAATATTCTAATTGTAGTTTTACGTTTCTCCATATGAGCAAAGAGCTAATATATAAGTATTAGTAGGCGGCCAAATAGAGTGAGCCAGTCGGCCATGTAGTCCATCTCCATTGTGCATCTCCACTAGATATCCAGCTGCAGACCCCACAAGCCCTATCAGCTGACTACATTATTCTCTTTAATGGCCATCCGAACTAAGACCATTCGTCCTGGTGAATATGGCCTCGTAGGCCCTTCCCCCATATCCCGTTCAGTCTGCAGGCCGCCTACTAGACTGGGAGGTCACCAAGTGATAATTACTAAGGAAGCCATAAGTCCAATCGGCCATCCTGGACCGGCATCTGTAGAGATGCATCACTCCTCCTACCACCACAGTTCATCACCTGGAGGCTACTCTAACTAAACAACTTCACTGTAACTAGAGACCATTATTAAATAATCTACTTCTTTAAGATAAGACCCTTCACAATGTATTGGTTAACATCCTATGCAATTAAGGTAGATGAAGTAAGTAAACACATAACCTGTAGCAGATAATCCTGCAGAAGACAATATTTTCAGGATTAAAGTCATTGGTCAGATCGGTACAGGGCTGTGGCTGTGGTAGTAATTGAGCATAAGATAGAACCTGGGTAATCAGGTCAGTAGATGCCTTAAACCTATGCCCAAGCCATAAAGCTTGATTCTCTATAATTGTGTAAAAATGTTCCACCCGAACACCAATAGGTCACACGTTCTAAAAATGACACTATTTCATACAGTCTTGAGTTCCGTAGATGTTGAAGAAAAAAGTAACAGGAAATTAGGTGATATTAACAAGAAGTATTTAAATGCCAATGGCAAACACAATGTAGGGATATTGGTAGGTAAATGTATGCATCTATGCATGTTTGTATACATTGGTACTCCTACCACGTATGCGTGCAAGTAACGGAAGAGACATCTGCGTCCATGAATTTGGAAGGTCAAGGATCCTGCAGGATATTAGCAACAGAGGTGTTGATGTTTCTTTAGGAGATGTAGTTTCAGCTTGTTGGACTTCGCCCTTTTTGCAGGGTCATCCCTGAACTTCTTGCCTTCCTCCTGTTTTTTTTTCTGACCTGGTGTTGGTGGTTTTAGGACTCTGGTCACTTTATCACTGCTGTCCAGTGTAAACTGTTTGGCATATTTGATTTACCTATCAGTCCCTTCTAAAGTGGTATTTCATATACCCAGGGCCAGTAAATGAAATGTTACTGGTGGGCTTAAAGCACTGCTTGCGCCATCCACCAAAGTAGCCTTTCAAACCTGTCTCCGGCCTCTGCCATTGCAGGGCCTGCGCGCAAAGTTTACTTCCGCTGTGACGTGGCACATAAAAAGGTTGCCACGTCTGTGAATCCCCTTCTATTACATATGAGTCCCTCCTAAGGTAGGCCCTAGCTAGCTCTAAAGGCATGGGTGCATTGTAGGTAAAAGGTAGGACATGTGCCTTAACTGTATGGCATGTCCTGGTAGTGACAAACAGCCATTTTAGTTTCTCACTGCTGTGAGACTGTCCTCTCATAGGAATGCATTGGGGATTCCCTGATAAGTGTTTCAGTGGTAATTCCTGATATGAGAGGGGCAGCGTGGTCAAGTTTGGTATGTTTGGTATAGTGGTAATAAATGCTGCGTAGGTGTGAACAGATTTATTATCACTATTTTAGAAATGCCACTTTTTTGAAGTGGGCATTTCTGTGTGCTATGTGTCTTTGTGCCTACCTGATATGTATTGCATGTCTGGCTCTGCAGTGACAGCGGCTGGTGGGGTGCAGTGGCTCCTGAGGGGCTAGGTGAGTCAGCGCTAGGCTGAATAGGCAGATCTGCATTCGGAGTAGTGGGAGGAGTAGCCCCCTGACCCTGAATAGGTCTATGCCTGCCTTGTACAATGCTGGCTCCGCCCCCTGTGGTGTGTCTCGGGCCAGAGCCTAACCTAACAATGAAGGTGTTTGAGCACTGTATCAAACTGATTTGAACTGGGACCCCAGCTGTTTGCCAGATCAGATCAAAGGACAGAAGGAGTATAAATATTTGAGCTGTGACCCCATGAAGATGCTGTGTGCTGCTTGGTGCTACTTGGGGCCGGCAGGCTGCCGGTCTTCTGGGAGGAACCGCCGCTTGGGCTGGACCTGCTGCCCTGCTTGGCAGCTGAGGGGTCTGCTGCCTTTTTTTGAGCCCCAGTGCGCTGGCCTACCTGTGCCCTGCTGGAGGAAAATGCTACCTGTTCCCTGTTGGTGCCTGCAGGTGTGAGCCTCTTAGAACACTGCCCAAGCTTCAGATGATGATTTGGGCCGACAGCGCGCGGTGAGCGCTTTTTCCTGAACCCAAGAAGGGGGGTTCTGGCTGGCCAGCGCCTTGTGTGTATTCTATCTTTATTGCCCCTGTACACCAGTGCTGAGGCGTGCCCCACCTTTCCTGCATTCTGAGAACAAGAGCAGGTGGTGGGGTGCTTTGCTACTCAGAGGGCCAAGCCGCGGTTTCTGCACACTCCGAAGGATGTTGATGGCACGTTTCCCGTTTTCTGCCTGCAGAGACAGGAGGAAGCAGTTGGAAGTAGGCTGAATTAAGGCGAGACAGTGGGCGGTACAATGAGCCCTCAAGAAAAGAAGCCGTGCTCAGGACTGGAAGTCAGGCATCTGTTGCCTGGTGGTGGGTGTGGTCAAGGAGCCACACGTGGAGACAGGGCAGAAGCTTTCCGAGTTCACCTGTGCCGGCATTGAGAGGTATGGATCCTCACGGGCTCCTGTTGTCCAGCTTCGCGCCTCTCCCCCACAGCTGGACGTGCAGCACTGCAACGAGAAGCTGCAGTGAGTGGGGCTTGCAGGGAAGCACTAGCGTGAGGTCCCTGTGAAAGGAGCCCCGGGAATTAGGGGCTCCCAAGGCATTGTTGATGACTAAGGGTTTGGTACACAGCTGTACCGCCAGATCACTGCAGCTGCAATGTTGGGGGCATTTTGCGTCTCAGGACAGACAAGGGTGAGTTGCACCCTCGCCCCCCATTTCTGGTACCGGCCTGTTGGGCTTGTACCCTGCTGCTGTGGCAGCCTGGTGGCAGATGGAAGCCACAGACTCCTAGAGCCCTGACTTTTAAGGACATAGGGCATTGCGAGGAAGCTCAAGATGGGCCCCCCGAGGAAGGCCAGTGGGCCTGAGAGCACCTTGTGTTCTGGTGGGGCGTAAGGCCCTAAAAGGATGTATGCACTGTGTTAGGATTACTGTGAGGCATTGCTAATATGATAGATGCATAATGTGGTTTATGCCTGATCTAAGGTGATCTAAGGTGGTTTATGCATCATGTGTTTGTGCTAAGTGCCTGTACCAGTAGTTACTGGTTGTTTTATTACTTACCTGTTCTAAGGGTTCTAACATTGGCCCAATTGGCCCTGTCATGTATATAATCCGCTGTAAAGTAATACCTAGTCCCAGGTGGCACAATGTATGTATGTGATTGCATTCTAATGTGTTTTATGCATAATACAAAGGCTATTTTTATATAACCATGTGTAGAGTTTCTTTTATGGTGTGCCTGGTGTGTCGCTACTGTGTGAGTGTGTTGTGCAAACGCTTTACACATTGCCTCTGGGATAAGCCTGACTGCTCTGCCAAGCAGGGGCATAACACAGGCCCCCGCAGCCCCCACCATGTGGGGGGGTTCCAGGGGCCCCCCTCAGCACAGCACTTCGGCCAAAGAGCTGATAGAGTCCAGAGGGGGCTCCTCCACGTACCTTGCAGGGGGCCCACTCAATTATCGTTACGCCTCTGCTGCCAAGCTACAAAGGGGGTGAACAGGGGTTATCTTCGGTGTGTTACTCCCTTGCCCTGACTAGAGTGGTGGTTTCTGCCTGGCTTAGGCACTTGCCCTAGCCAACCAGAAATCCCATTTCTAACACAGCTCCATTCTGAACAGGACAGAAATGTTGAGTCTGAGATTTGCATGATGTTATCCCAAATTTTGGGAGAGTAGCTTGAGAAGGGTTTTCTTGTGTATTTTTCTTTTGCACCTGTTGGCTTCTAGTTAGGTCAGGTGATGTAAATGAAATGAAAAAAACATTTGTATAGCACATGGCTACCAGGGAGCATCCCAGCGCTGGGCAATACTAGAGAGAAACAGAACCTTAAGGGAAGAGTAATGTCTTTAGTTGGTTGTATGACGTTACAATGCATACCTTTGCAACGCATGCCTTTACAATGCATTTTTTACATCACAACATCCTTTACAACGCATTCCATTACAACACATGCCATTACAACAAATTGTCTAAAACTACCTTCACAACGCATTCCATTACATCGCATACTGCCTTTACAACGCATACCATTACATTGCATGTATGGTAAGTATTGGATAGTGTAGGGGTAAGAATTACTATTCTAACTCCAGGGGGTGCAACAGTAGGGTAAGTGTTGGATAGTGTAGGGGTAAAAATTACTATTCTAACTCCAGGGGGTGCAACAGTAGGGTAAGTGTTGGATAGTGTAGGGGTAAAAATTACTGTTCTAACTCCAGGTGGTGCAACAGTAGGGCAAGTTTATGATAGTGTAAGGGTACTATGCGTTGTAATGGTATGCGTTGTAATGACTGCGTTGTAATGACATGCGTTGTAATGGTATGCGTTGTAGTGTCATGCGATGTAATGGTTGCGTTGTAATGGCATGCGATGTAAGGGATGTTGCGATGTAATGACTGCGTTGTAATGGTAGTGCGTTGTAAAAGTTGCGTTGTAAAGGTTGTTTCCCCTTTAGTTGTTTTCGAAAGGCAAGATAGTTAGATTCCCTGCTAAGGTACAGTGGTAAAGAGTTCCAGAGCTTGGCAGCGTCATACGAGAAGAGCTGGCCTCCACTTTTGGCCTTCTTGATCCTTAGGACCCCAACTAAATGGAGCTCATCCGAGTGCAGTTTCCTATTGGCCTTGTAGGGGAGTATCATGGCTGAATTTATCGGTGGCCCCTTCCTTTGCAGGGATTTATGCACAACGCAAAGGGCCTTAAAGCTGATTCTTTCCTGCACCGGAAGCCAATGAAGGGAGTTTAGAGCAGGTGTTGCTGAATGGCGATTGGACACTCTCCTCAGCAGTCTGGCTGCACAATTTTGTACAGTCTGAAGTTTTGTGACTACTGCGTTAGGGGCACCTAAATATAAAGTATTGCCCTAGTCTATCCTGGAAAGAATAAGCAATTGGACTATTAGTATTTTTTTTGCTTGAAACAGGGAAGAAGGGGAAGCACTTTGGGGGCCATTCTGAGCAGGCCATAGCAAGTGGCCGCAGTCTTTCTGGCCTGAAGGTCAGATTTTAATCTAACCAGATGCCCAGGCTCTTTATCTCAGTTTTTGAGACCGGTACCGGGACCATGCACACTGGCCACATGGTGCTGGATTTAAACCTAAAGGATTGCCCAGAATCATAAGCTCGGTTTTCTCACCATTGACCTTAAGGTGTGACACACCCATCCACTTAGAAACTTATTCAAGACATGAGTGGAGGCCATTAGACCTCTGATCTGCATGGTTCAATGCTACAACCAATTGAGTATCATCAGTGTAAGTCATCATGTGAATCCCGAAGGGGACTACAATATCTGCCAACGGGGCCATATAAACATTAAAAAGAGTGGGCTCAACAATGAGCCCTGAGGGACTCCACATTGTAAAGGGGTGGGTTTTGAGGCAATGTCATCCTCGAATACCTGAAAGAATCTTCCCTCCAGAAAGGAATGCAGCCATTGAAGCTCAGTACCAGTTACTCCTGCGTTCCTGAGACGGTGAACCAAAATGTGATAGTTCACTGTGTCGAAGGCCGTGCTCAAGTCCAGGAGTATGATGGCTGAAGACCCTCCTAAATCTAGAATCTTTCTAGATCCTTCCACCATGGCTAACAGGGCAGTTTCAGTGCTTTGTCGCAGGCAGAATCCCGTTTGGGAGGCATGGAGCAAGTCATGGGATTCAAGAAAACAAAACTAGAGAGAGTGTGGTTTACATATTTCTCTGTGATCTTGCTGATTTGTGAAAGGAGGGAAATGGAGAGATAATTGTCCAGGTTTGCAGGATCCAGATTGGGTTTCTATAATATCGTTTTCACCACAGCCCTTTTCCAATTGGTGGGGACTATACCTGTAGAAAGTGAGGTATTAATCAGGTCAGTGATGGTGGGGGCAATTATTGGTGCTACCTGTTTCAGGATATTTGGTGGTGCCGGATCCCTGAGCGACCCACTTTTAACCGAGGACAGAAGAGTTAAAAGTTATTCCTGGGGGGGGGGTAGAGGTGCAATGGTCTCCAGTGAGTATTCAGTTACATGCGGACCCAGATCCGTGAGCTCGCTAGTAATATCGCACTCACAGTCAGTCTGGGGTAGGCATTTGAGAATATTCTGTACTTCGGTGCTGAAGTACTCTGCCTGTTCATTGCAACACTGACCCGAGGTGTCTAGTGCAACTGGAGGGGCGTGGGCTTTGATTAGTTTTTTTTATAATAAGGAAGGTTTCTCTGGGGGAGTTGGGGGCTAACGAGATCTTTTCCTCATAATAGGAGGTCTGTGCTTTTTTTATTCCTGCGTTATAAATGCCAATAGCCGCCCTATATTCCATCTTCTTGTTAGGTGAGAAATCTTTCCTCCAGCTTCTTCCCAGTACTTTTCAACACTGTTTTAAAATGCGTAGTTCAGGAGAGAACCAATGGGACTTATGAGATCCACCAGTCTTTGTAATCGATATTTACACATTCAATGAGTCCTCTATTCAGTTACAAAAATTATCATTGGCTTTGACTGGGCTGTAAAGGTTTCATGTTTTCCACTGCCACCTAGAAAAGCTAAATTTGGGAAGTGTAGGGTAGGTGAATTTTCTAACATCATCAGTAACACTAACTCCAGTGCCCATCAGGGGGAAGGTTGCACAAAGATCATAACTAACTTTTCATTTAACATCCTCAGTGGCCTTGACGGCCCCACTGTTATCACCCTAATGTCTCTATCTACTCTTTTGGTGGCTGGAGACAACAAGCCAGGATATAGGCTGTCCTCTTTTTGACAACGATTTAGGCAGGTCATATTGGTATATTTGTCATTGGTTTTGTTTCTATCCTTGTGTAGCAGAAATCCGATGACTTATTCTAACATTACTCACAGTGGGTTTAACACACAGTTCAGCAGTCCTGCCAGGCAGATCTAGTGCATGCAAGGCACAGCATGGCTGTGGTGGTGAATCGTGGCTCAGCAGTGTAATTCCTGAAATACCATGGTCCAGCAGCTGTTTTACCGAAAGTTGTATGGCTGCAATCAATAAGTAAATAAATAACAGAGCGAATGCATTTACACTGTTTTGCCACCTGTGTAACAAAAGTGAAGCACATCGGGGCATATTTACAAGCCCCTTACGCGGATCACTGACATAATATCGACTACAAAAATATAGACATTAAAAATATCGAGTTTAAAATATCGACTACCAAAATATCGAAATCCTATCTCCAAACAGGTAAGTACAAAAATATTGAATCAAAAATATCGTTTAAAAATAATATAGTTAGTCAAAATATCGAATTTTTGTAAATGTCTTAACAGTAATTTTAAATAAATGAAATATTAAAAATAATTAACTAAAACATACTTAGAAAATATATAAATAACCTTAAAAGTATAAAATTATTAATTTAAGTAACTTTTTAAAACATAAATATATATATTCACATGATATTAATTAAAAAAACACAATATTTTACCGTAGGATAGTGTAGGGGTAAAAATTACTATTCCCACTCCAGTGAGTGCAACAGTAGGGAAAACGTTGGATAGCGTAGGGGTAAAAATTACTATTCTCACTCCAGAGAGTGCAACAGTAGGGAAAGCGTTGGATAGCGTAGGGGTAAAAATGACTATTCCCACTCCAAAGAGTGCAACAGTAGGGAAAGCGTTGGATAGCGTAGGGGTAACAATTACTATTCCCACTCCAGTGAGTGCAACAGTAGGGAAAGCATTGGATAGCGTAGGGGTAAAAATTACTATTCCCACTCCAGAGAGTGCAACAGTAGGGAAAGCGTTGGATAGCGTAGGGGTAAAAATGACTATTCCCACTCCAAAGAGTGCAACAGTAGGGAAAGCGTTGGATAGCGTAGGGGTAACAATTACTATTCCCACTCCAGTGAGTGCAACAGTAGGGAAAGCATTGGATAGCGTAGGGGTAAAAATTACTATTCCCACTCCAGTGAGTGCAACAGTAGGGAAAGCGTTGGATAGCGTAGAGGTAATAATTACTATTCCCACTCCAGTGAGTGCAACAGTAGGGAAAGCGTTGGATAGCGTAGGAGTAAAAATGACTATTCCCACTCCAAAGAGTGCAACAGTAGGGAAACCGTTGGATAGCGTAGGGGTAAAAATTACTATTCCCACTCCAGTGAGTGCAACAGTAGGGAACACGTTGGATAGCGTTGGGGTAAAAATTACTATTCCCACTCCAGTGAGTGCAACAGTAGGGAAAGCATTGGATAGCGTAGGGGTAAAATTTACTATTCCCACTCCAGTGAGTGCAACAGTAGGGAAAGCGTTGAATAGCGTAGAGGTAATAATTACTATTCACACTCCAGTGAGTGCAAAAGTAGGGAAAGCGTTGGACAGCGTAGGGGTAAAAATTACTATTCCCACTCCAGTGAGTGCAACAGTAGGGAAAGCGTTGGATAGCGTAGAGGTAATAATTACTATTCCCACTCCAGTGAGCGCAACAGTAGGGAAAGCGTTGGATAGCGTAGGGGTAAAAATTACTATTCCCACTCCAGTGAGTGCAACAGTAGGGAAAGCGTTGGATCGCATAGGGGTAAAAATTACTATTCCCACTCCAGTGAGTGCAACAGTAGGGAATGTGTTGGATAGCGTAGGGGTAAAAATTACTATTCCCACTCCAGTGAGTGCAACAGTAGGGAAAGTGTTGGATAGCGTAGGGGTAAAAATTACTATTCCCACTCCAGTGAGTGCAACAGTAGGGAAAGCGTTGGATAGCGTAGGGGTAAGAATTACTATTCCCACTCAAGTGAGTGCAACAGTAGGGAAAGCTTTGGATAGCGTAGGGGTAAAAATTACTATTACCACTCCAGTGAGTGCAACAGTAGGGAAAGCGTTGGATAGCGTAGGGGTAAAAATTACTATTCCTACTCCAGAGAGTGCAACAGTAGGGAAAGCGTTGTATAGCGTAGGGGTAAAAATTACTATTCCCACTCCAGTGAGTGCAACAGTAGGGAAAACGCTGGATAGCGTAGGGGTAAAAATTACTATTCCGACTCCAGTGAGTGCAACAGTAGAGAAAGTAAATACTTCATATATTATTTAATAAATATATATATTAACATCTATAAAAAATTTATTAAAAGTAATTACCAATTTAATATAATATAATAATGAATCAATTAAAAATACAAATACAACTTAATTATTACAAATAATTACCTAACAATACAAATTAATTACAAATTCACAATTAATTAATTAGCAATTAAAAATTAATTAACAATTAATTCAAAATAAATACCAATAAATAAATTAAAATATTTAATTAAATATAATTAAATTACTTCCCACCCTATTCCCCTATAAACCCACAACCCGCTACGGAAAATAAATTTGTATAATGAACATATTTATCAATTAATCAATTAAGTAAAATTAATTGCCAATTAAAATTTAATTAATTACCAAATAAAATTAATTAACAATTAATTCAAAATAAATACCAATAAATACATTTAAATATTTAATTAATTATAATTAAATTACTTCCCACCCTATTCCCCTATAAACCCACAACCCGCTACAGAATTAAATTAAGCAAAAATTAAATAACATAAAATTCATTACTTAAAATAAATTATAACATAAATATACACTTTTTACACATATACTAACATACAAAACACTATAAAAAAATCGATATTATAAAAAATTCGATAATTTTAATAATCTATATTATATACTTTGATATTTTGACTTTCTATATTTATAAAATTCGATATTAAATTACTTACCTCAAAAACGATATTTTTGATGACTATATTCTGTCCATTCGATATTTTGTCCATTCTATATTTTGAAGTCGATATTTTGTCCATTCGATATTTTGTAGTCGATATTTTGTCAGTTTACCCCCTTACGCCACTTTTGCGTCACTTTTCCATGTTAAAAGTGACGCAAAAGTGGTGCAAGTGGCTTGTAAATAAGCCCCATAGTATTTACACCCAGACAAACATGGTGCAAATTGAGTTTCAACTGTTTTTGTGCGTCTAAAGTTTGTTTATCGAATATATTTTAAAGGTACATAAGGGGTCCACATTTTGTACATAGCTAGATTATATAGACAATGAACACAATGTAGTTACAGCCTGTGGATACGAACTAGGAGAGGGGAAGAGGAAACGAGGAAAAAGAGCAAGAAAAGAAACAGGAAAGAGGAGAGGGAAGGAACAATCGGAAGGGGAAGGATGGGATCCAAGGGTAAATTAAAGTGGAATAAGGAAGTAGATATAGGGTAAGAAAAGGAGAGGGGTAAGAAAGGGAGATAGCAACCCCAATTTGGGGAAGAACTCAGTGCAGCAATCAGGATGTATAGTTCGAATAGTGAGGCAGTACATCAGATACGACATTTGGTAGCAGTTCACGGCATGGTGTGTAATAACAAACATGGAACACAAAAAGGTTAGTCCAGCATTAGGAGCAAAGCAACGTCTATGCATTATATCAGGATATTATGGAGCAGAGGTGCACCAAAGGCCAATTGCAAGTAGATATCTAGTGGTCAGTTGTATGGACATCGATTATGTTTTGAGATCTAATCCAATCTTGAAAGGGACCCCAGATATCCCGAGCTCTGGAGGCAGCTGGCATTAGTCCCAGAATATAGCAAGTTATTCCTGGCAAACTTTAGCATCCTGTATCCAACATTTAGGTTTCGCAGCCTCCGGCCTGCCCCATTCCATAGCGACCTGTCTCTTTGCCAACAGCAACAGCATCACTAGCAGTAGCGGTCGGCAGTAGGAGTTACTGCAGGGCGGTGACGTGGGCAGGGTGGGGGGTAGTAATGTATGGATTACGGACTTTAACAGGTAAGTAAACATTTAAATAAATAAAACGAATTTTGTTGCGCGCACTGCATCACCAAATGTGATGCAGTGCGCGCAACGAAAAGCTGAGTTGGTGTTACAATATCTATGTAAGAATTTAAAATGGATTAGGCAAAGTTTATAATTTGGGGATAACATCTCTAGTTGACCACAGCAGTAATTCCACTGCTCCTCGGTGAGGGGCGTCGGTAGCTCCACATTTCAACCCTCCAGAACCTTGGGGTAGATAATCGGATAGTTAAGTTGCATGGAGTTATAAAGTTGTGTGATAAACTTATGTTGGGAGCTATTCATGTACATTTGTTCTAGGGCTGCCAAGGTGGCCAGGGTTGCAGGGACAGAGCTGTCTAAATGACAACAGTTGGCTCTAATACGGTAAGATTAAAATAAGTCAGAGAAGAGTGAAGTATTGTCCTCTGTCGCTATTGGGGGTGAAAACAATGTATCTCCCAGGTAAAGGTCTCCGAATGTCTTTTATCCCAACCTGTTGGTGCGTGCAATGTCTCCACAGTCTGCCAAAGCTGGTAGCAGGGGTTGGTGTGCAAGTGGGGCAAATGGTGCATACAACTGCTCGTGCTGCGCTCTCAAGCGCATATTATTCCAGGCCCATCTTAGTGTCTCTGTGTTATCAATTTCATGTTGGGGTCTTTTAAATTTGGAAAAAAGTAAGCCTGGCCGTAGTTTGCCAAGTAGTGCTACGCGTAGCTACGCGAAGTGCAGTTCACTCTATGCGAGCTATGTGTAGCAGTACGCGAACTGCGTAGTGCGCTGTTCACGATGATTGCACAGTGCCGGATGCTTGTTCACACTGTGCAATCATTGAAAACATCATCTTGCACAGTGTGAGCTGTATTTTACTGCTGCTCGAGTAGATTTTTACTCGAGGGGCAGCTTTCTCAACGCGGACTGGTAGTTTCTCATCGCGAGCGGTTGCGAGCATACGCAACCACTTGCAATGAGAAACCTGACCTCCCCTCATTGAGAATCTCGCCGGAAGGTTTATTTTCCACGCTCGCGATCGGCAACTTGGTGTTGCTAATCGCGAACGAGGAAAAAGTCTCGCTGGGACATCATTTTGCTTGCTCTGGGGCACCAACTTGATGTTGAGGACAGCGAGCAAGCAAAAAATGACCGCTGCATGTTTGCACTGTGTTACGTGCATGTAACCGGGATGGGGGGCGCCCCCCCCTACACCCCGGATAGCGCCTATAATCTGTGACCCCCCCTCTTCTCTCAACAGGTTTCAGAGACCCCGAGTTGGGCCCCTGGTGCGGTCCAGTATAGCTGCGACGAGGAGGAACTAGAGCACGACCCCTTTAATTGGCCCAGAGCAGGTGAAGAGGAGGAGGGGCTGGTCTTCCCTATAAGAGACGCCCAGAATCCAGAACAGGTGTGTCTATACACCGGAGGAGCGGTCAGAGAGGAACAGAGTGGCGGAGAGGCGTGGAGCAGTGGAATCGAGAGGAAGCTGAGAGCAGAGCGGAGGGGAGAAGAGACGTGGAGCGGAGGAGAAGACTGGAATCGAGGATCACCTTGGAGAGCGGGAGAGGAGCTGATCAGTGGATCAGCTGGGACCTCGAACAGAGCCGGGATCGGGAATTCACCGGAGGACTCGGGAGAGCCAGAGGGCGGCGGCGCGTCCGGAGTAGGAGCAGCCTGCGGAGAGGAGGAAGACCCGGGAAGCCGACTTCAAGGCGTACTGCGAAGACCAGCGGCAGCGACGGACCCAGGAGGGCACCGGACCCACGCTTCGCCCAGCCACTCCCCCGGAGGGGCGTGGCTAACAGAGGTACGGGGTCGGGTCACAGGGTGGTTGAGGTTTGGGAAAGGAAGACCGGCTGTCCCGTAGTGTAAACATACCCCTTGCACTCCCCTCACTGATCGAGACAGGATTACACCACAGAGTTGTCCCTCACACCCTTTCCTATTACCGTCTGTAGGAGCGTACCTGATACTTATACCTCCTCTGTTTTTCTTGTCTCCCCCCCTCGGTGGAGCCTGGGGCAAGACGGAGCCCGAAGTGCCTGGGAGGCGGAGCCCGACACGGTGCCGGGAGCAGGAAGGCAACATCAAGACAAGAAGGGAAAGAAGCCGGTCCCCTCGCCCAGTACGCGTTCGCCCAACTTGTACCGACAGACTGTTTCATTCATTAAAACCTTGTTTGAACCCTACCAAGACACGACTATTGCCTATTTCCACCCAACCGGCCACAGTGGTGGAGAATGCGGGCATACAACCCATCAGTGTAGCAACTATGGAAGCGATCCTGGAGAGACTGGCCAAAGGGCAGGAAAGGTTGGAATGGGTGGTAGAGAAGCAGATTCAGTCGGCTGATGCCGATAGGGAAATAATGAAGGCAGCAGTGACCGCGCATGCCCTGGATCCGGTTATTGCCTCGGTAGCTACATCGGCCGGCCCTGCACCCCACAGCTTAGGGGGTGTGTCCCTTCAGAAGTACATTCCCGGAGAGGACCCCGATGCGTTCTTGCTAAATTTTGAACATGCGGCACGGGCCAAGTGGCCATTTTTCTTGGCCCCCCTGTTGGTGGGAGAAGCGCAGGCCACCTATCAGGTGGCCAACCCCACCGGTGACACCCCGTATGCCACCATTAAGGGAATAGTCCTTGACCACCTGGGTCTGGACACTGAGGCCTATCGGATCAAGTTCAGGAAGGAGAGGGGCGTCCCTGGGGAAACCCCGAAAACCTTGTTTGTGCGGTTGAAGATGGCAGCAGACAAATGGTTGACTCCCCAGCAGTGTACCAAAGAACAGATAATGGACAGGGTGTATCTGGAACAATTCCTGGAGGCTCTGCCATATGCCACTCAACGATGGTTACGACAACACCATAATCTTACTACAGCACAGGCCGTCGAGATGGCTACCACCTTTACGAGGGCCCAGCTCCGAGGACCCTTTGCATGGGAGCCGGAGAAACAAAGGCCCCCCCGAAACCAGAGAAGAGACCCGTGCGTTTGCCGGAGGCGGCGAAACCCAAACCCTGGAGGCCAGAACCCCAAACGCATAACGGCCCGCAGTGCTTTGACTGTGGCAATTGGGGACACATAGCAAGGATGTGCCCCAGGAGAAAAACCCCCAAAGAACCTATGGAGGTCGGGTACCTCCCCAGAACAGTCCTATACTCCGCAGAGATGGGCCCCGCTTTTAGAGTAAGTGTGAAGGTGAATGGGTCTCTCATTCAAGCATTATTAGACTCAGGGTGTCGTCAGTCCGTGGTACAGACCCAACATGTAAAAGCCTCCAATCTTATCCCGAACGATCAGGTATTTATTAGGTGTGTTCATGGGGACGTCCGCCCCTATCCGGTGGCCCTCCTACCCTTATACCCCAGGGACGGTAGACCCCAGAACATCAAAGTAGGCGTCTTGGACTCCCTCCCTGAGGACCTCATTATCGGGACGGATAACCCGGCCTTACTGGAGATGTTCAACCACAGCCTGGGACAAAACTCGGGAAAGAGAACTATGCCCACTCTCTTGTCCCAAGAACCGTGGGTATTGGACCGCAGTTTCAGGTTCGCCCAGGCCAACGACAACACGCTCTTCAACGCGTGGGACAACGCTCAAAGGACCCAGGGGCAGAGCCCCATTGCCTATCCACGCTTCTTTGTCAAAAATGACTTACTATATTGACAAGGAAAGAAAGACGAGCCGGAGCAGCTGTTAGTCCCCCTGGTGTTCCGGGATCAGGTCTTATTCTATTCGCATGCCCACCTCGTCGCCGGCCACACCGGGGCCGAGAAAACGACCCAGACCATACTCCGCCATTTCTATTGGCCTGGCATTTATAAAGACGCCATGGAATACTGCCAGAGGTGTGAAACTTGTCAGAAAAAGAATATGACTCGCCCACCAGCGGTACCCCTACAGCCTCTCCCCATTATCGGAGTACCCTTCGAACGCGTAGGCATGGACCTTATAGGACCCCTTCCTAAGACGAAAAAAGGGCACCAATACGTGTTGGTCATGGTGGACTACGCCACCAGGTTTCCCGAGGCGTTTTCTCTGTCATCCACCACCACTCGTCAGGTAGCTGATAAAATGCTTGAGCTATTTTCCCGAGTGGGGTTCCCGAAAGAAATCTTAACCGATCAAGGGACCCCATTCGTCTCCAAACTGATGAAGGAGGTGTGTAGGATGCTCAATATTCAACAAATACGCACCGCGGTGTATCATCCACAGACAGACGGACTCGTGGAGAGGTACAACCGAACCTTGAAGACCACGTTAAGGAAAATGTTGGAGGTGAATGGAGCGGACTGGGATCAAGTATTGCCCCAAGCTTTATATGTGATTAGGGGGCAAAAACAAAGCAGCACCGGTTTCTCGTCATTTGAACTACTGTACGGAAGACAACCGAGATCCCTCCTAGACATGACTAAGGAGGCCTGGGAGAACGAAACCCCCGAAGAGGCCATGAATACCCTGGAGTACGCCAGGAATCTCAGATCGAAACTGGGCAAACTGAGGGATCTGGCCTATACCCACCTAGACAAAAGTCAGAAAAAACAGAAATCATGCTACGACAAAGGGAAGAAGTGGAGGAGACTGCAAAAAGGGGACTGGGCTTTGGTGTTATTACCCTCCTCACTTCAGAAGTTTAAAGCAGAATGGAGTGGGCCTTACCAGGTCATATCCACCATCGGAAACACCAGCTATAAATTGCAGGTACACCCAAAGAAAACCCAGGTCTACCATATCAACCTGCTAAAAAAATGGCTGGGTCCCCCTCCGACTGGCATACACTTGGTCGATCGTCCTACTCCAACCGATGGGAGCACTCTGAGACAGCTTGTGATTAACGGGGAGTTGGTGGCACAAGAGAGAAACGATTTGATGACAACCCTGGATCGACATTCCAGGGTCTTCTCGGATAAGCCAGGCAGAACCTCCCTGGCTGAACACCAAATAAGAACTCCACCAGGCCGAGTAGTGAAAATCCGACCCTATCGTGTTCCCGAAGCCAGAAGAAGAGGCATTCAACAAGAAATAGAGGACATGCTAAAACTCGGTGTCATCCGTCCCTTCAGTAGTCAATGGTCCAGTCCGATAGTGATGATACCCAAACCGGACGGAAGTCGCCGGTTTTGTATGGACTTCCGAGCCCTCAACGAAATATCCTCCTTTGACGCCTATCCGATTCCACGGATAGACGAATTAATTGAAAAGCTAGGAGAGGCGAAGTATATCAGTACCATTGACTTAACTAAAGGATATTGGCAGGTGCCCTTGCGGGAAGAAGACCGGCATAAAACGGCATTTTCCACGGACTCAGGGCACTATGAGTTCAACGTCCTACCCTTCGGGTTGCATGGAGCACCTGCCACCTTCCAAAGATTAATGAACAATGTCTTAAAAGATCTCACGCAGTTTACATCCGCCTATCTGGACGACATCGTCGTGTTTAGTCCCGATTGGCAAACCCACCTTGCCCATCTGGACCGGGTGCTGGACACCCTCGCCAAAGCCGGGCTGAAGATCAACGCGAAGAAAACACGATTAGCCTTCCAGAAAGTGAAGTATCTTGGATATGTGCTGGGACATGGAATGATAGAGCCACAGATCGAGAAGGTCAGAGCCATCGTAGAAATCCCTTTTCCTGGCACCAAAAAGGAGATGCGTGCTTTCCTGGGGCTTATCGGATATTACAGGCGGTTCATCCCCAGGTTTGCCCAGCTTGCTGCTCCCCTCACGGATACCCTCCAGACCACCTTTAAAGCTTCGGGGCTGGCATCCCCCACCGTGGAGATGTTGGGAGCTTTTACAGAACTGAAAAGAACAATCACCACGACTCCTGTCCTATCCTCCCCCGATTTCAACAAACCGTTTGCACTGCATACTGACGCCTCAGACTACGGTATAGGGGCTGTTTTATCTCAGACCGGGGAAGATGGGGTGGAACATCCGATACTGTACGTAAGCCGTAAACTGTTCCCCAGGGAGTTGAAATATCAGACGGTGGAGAAGGAGTGCTTGGCCATACGTTGGGCGGTGGACAAGCTGGCCTACTACCTGGAAGGGCGGCCTTTCACCCTGTATACGGACCACGCGCCCCTCCTGTGGATGGCCCGCAACCAGTCAGATAATCCGAGGGTGTTGCGGTGGTTTATGGCCCCACAGCCTTATTCTTTCACGGTGTGTCACAAACGAGGAGTGGACAACACTGGGGCTGACTACTTGTCCCGTAATCCCCTTCCCGAACGGAAGCGTCCAGGGGGGGAGGAGTGTAACCGGGATGGGGGGCGCCCCCCCCACACCCCGGATAGCGCCTATAATCTGTGACCCCCCCCTCTTCTCTCAACAGGTTTCAGAGACCCCGAGTTGGGCCCCTGGTGCGGTCCAGTATAGCTGCGACGAGGAGGAACTAGAGCACGACCCCTTTAATTGGCCCAGAGCAGGTGAAGAGGAGGAGGGGCTGGTCTTCCCTATAAGAGACGCCCAGAATCCAGAACAGGTGTGTCTATACACCGGAGGAGCGGTCAGAGAGGAACAGAGTCGCGGAGAGGCGTGGCGCAGTGGAATCGAGAGGAAGCGGAGAGCGGAGCGGAGGGGAGAAGAGACGTGGAGCAGAGGAGAAGACTGGAATCGAGGATCACCTTGGAGAGCGGGAGAGGAGCGGATCAGTGGATCAGCTGGGACCTCGAACAGAGCCGGGATCGGGAATTCACCGGAGGACTCGGGAGAGCCAGAGGGCGGCGGCGCGTCCGGAGTAGGAGCAGCCTGCGGAGAGGAGGAAGACCCGGGAAGCCGACTTCAAGGCGTACTGCGAAGACCAGCGGCAGCGACGGACCCAGGAGGGCACCGGACCCACGCTTCGCCCAGCCACTCCCCCGGAGGGGCGTGGCTAACAGAGGTACGGGGTCGGGTCACAGGGTGGTTGAGGTTTGGGAAAGGAAGACCGGCTGTCCCGTAGTGTAAACATACCCCCTGCACTCCCCTCACTGATCGAGACAGGATTACACCACAGAGTTGTCCCTCACACCCTTTCCTATTACCGTCTGTAGGAGCGTACCTGATACTTATACCTCCTCTGTTTTTCTTGTCTCCCCCCCTCGGTGGAGCCTGGGGCAAGACGGAGCCCGAAGTGCCTGGGAGGCGGAGCCCGACACGGCGCCGGGAGCAGGAAGGCAACATCAAGACAAGAAGGGAAAGAAGCCGGTCCCCTCGCCCAGTACGCGTTCGCCCAACTTGTACCGACAGACTGTTTCATTCATTAAAACCTTGTTTGAACCCTACCAAGACACGACTATTGCCTATTTCCACCCAACCGACCACAGTGCAATTCACGTAGTACGAAGTAGCGCAAACTACGGGAGCAAAGCGTAGTGCTTTGCCCAGGGTTAGAAAAAACTGAGACATTTAATGGAATCAGTGCTGTTCTGTTCAGTTCGATAGCTATATGTGGTTGGAATGGAGTGGGAATATCCACCAATTTAGGAACTGAGCTTGTGAGCAGTAAGTGTATAAGGGGATGTCCGGTGCACCCAGCCCCCCTTGATTTAGAGGTCGGTGAGGAGTACCCATGAAACCCTTGCCTGTTTCCCGGCCCACACTAGTTGCACCATTAGGGTTCTCATAGTCTTTAAAAAGGCTGTAGTCAGGGGGATTGGCAGGTTGACAAAGATATACAAAAATGTTGGTAGCACAATCATCTTTGCTATAGCTATACGTCCCGCTAAGGATAAGGGCAGCCGTGACCAGGTGTTAACTTTCCCTTCAAACCAACTGCCGCACGCCCCAGGTTCATCTCCCATGGAACTTCCATGTCACAGCTGAGCCAAATTCCCAAATATTTAACTGACCAATCAGCCTAGGTTAGTGAGTATTCCAGAGTGAATGATTTAGTGCAATCTGTCAGGGAGAAAATTGTGGATTTGGACCAATTAATCTTGATCCCAGACCGCCCTCCAAATTTGGTTATTTCTCGTAGTATGGGGGAAGTGTTTTCCTCCGGGTTAATGATATATAGCGTGATATCGTCAGCGTAGAGAGATATTAAGAGACCTCTGGAAGTGAACCCCACTCCTCTATTAGTATGGTGTTGACGAATCCGGGCAGCCCATGGCTCCATGGCTATGGCAAAGAGCTGTGGTGGTAGAGGGCACCCCTGCCTTGTGCCCCTGGTGATCTTTCCGATAACATCCCATTCACGTGCAGCCTAGCTGTAGGTCTCGCGTATAATAGCCTGATCTGTGCTATAAATGCAGGGCTAAGGCCCAGTCTGCCCAATATGGTAAATAAATAAGGCCATTCAAGTGAATCAAATGCTTTAGTTGCATCAAGCAACACAGTTTCTGCAGGTGTTTTGGGGTGTAAGTAATGGAGTAGGGCAAAAAAGGTTCTTAGATTGTGGGCTGTTGATCTGCCCATTATAAACCCAAACTGATCCAGCCTCGCTATCAAAGGGAGCAGCGGCTGAAGTCATTGAGCTATTAACTTGGCATACATATTATTGTCCACGTTAATGAGTGATAAGGGGCGGAAGGAGTCACAACTGGTTTGGCCCTGTCCAGATTTTAACAATGTCAGGATTACTAACTCACGGATTGTAGGGGGGAGACAGCCCGTTTCGATTGATTCCTGGTATACTTCCAGTAATTGTATGGCCAATAGTTCACTATACGTTTTATAAAATGAGGTGGTCAGGTCGTCCAAGCCAGGAGCTTTATCGTTAGGTAGGCTATTTATGACACAAATGATATCCTCCACCTTATAAGGCACATTTAAGATATTTTCTGTGTTACCCGCTGAGCCATAATAGTTCAAGAGAGTCTAGATAAGTCTGTAGCTCTTCTGGCATGTCAGGGGTAGGGCTAATTATGTCACCCTGGTTGCCTTTTAACTCATTAATAATGGTGGGTTTTCCCGGGGGCCTTAGCATGGCAGCCAGTATTTTTTCCAGGCCTAGCTCCTTCCCCATATCTTGTAACAGTACTGGATTTCCCCCGAAATTTCACTTTCCCGGTCTGCCTCCTCAGCATTTTCAGAAAGGATTGTTCTAGTCGCGGCCAGATGTTCTGCGTCACCGGTGTTGAAAAAATAGTTTTTGCTAGTTTTGATTAGTGCCTCAAGTGACTTGAGTCTTGGTCTTTTCAGCACACCTACGTGTTTGGCGATGCAGCAGCCTATGGTAACCACCTGGAAGGCCTCCCATACGTACCCACCACCTCCATCGAGCCTGTGTTTTCAGTAAAGTAGTCACTTATATCTTTCTTAATTTCTTCACGGAAGGCAGAGTCCAGCTGGGCAAGGAAGGGGAGCCTCCACGCAAACGGGGCCCTGGCAGGGGCTGAAATTTCTATCTGCAGTAAGCAGGGGGCATGATCAGAGAGGGTGCGTGGTGAAAGGCAAACCTCGGCAGTCAGCATAGCAATGTCTCGGGAGACAACCCAGTAGTCCAACCTGCACCATGCATTATGTTGTGAGGTGATACATGATCCCACTGCACCATCGGGGTTACGGCTTCTTCAGACATCTACCAGCTTATTAGTTCTAAGGAGAAAGTTAAAAGCTTCTGTTACACAGGGATGTAGTGCCAGAGACGCTCCCCTTCTGTTGAGTAAATCATTAAAGACTGCGTTGAAGTCACATTTCCAGATAATAGTCTCACAGTCTAGTCTAGCAATGGTTGCCCATACCTTATGAATATTCCTTGGAATAGGGCGGATGTAATGGCTCTTAAAACTACATTGCCTGATCCGCGGAAAAATTCAGCCGCTTTTTATGAGGAAGTTGAGGGAGCCATTAGCTCTTGTGCTATGACTCTGCCTGATATTGATCTGTTCTTTGGATTAATATTACCCCCTGATATGTGGAGAACTATTCGTAAAGTTGATGATCATGCGACTTTTGGGGCGATATGGAAAGACTTAGAACAAATGGATGTAGAAAGGGGACCTGCACGGAAACCATGCCAGTTAATTTTAGACCTTCCCTCAGCTATATTGGTTGAGTTAAAGACGATTATTCCCCCTAAAAAAATAGACTGGACTGTATTAACATCTTGTAAGCAAAAGTCGGGGTAATCATAGTTGAGGCCATATATGGCTGCGAATACCACCTCCATCCCGCATAGCGAGCCCTTAAGAATAATATATCTCCCTTCGGAGTCAAGGAGTACGTGTTTGGCCATTCTAAACCTCTGTGTATCAGTACAGCTACCCCCGTTTATAGTTTCAGTAACCTGTAATGTATTTATTCCCCCAGTGACTATGTTTTAGTTTATCTCTAGATGTATCAGATAAGTATGTTTCCTGCAGAAAACAACAGTCAATTTGGTGTCGAATAAGATAAGCCTGTGTGAGCCGAACCTTCCTTTGATCATTTAGACCCCTGACAGGAATCTTACAGAAGACATTTTAGAGTGATAGTACAGATCCAATATGCGTTGCAAAGTAACCCAGTATACTCCTGGTGCCTTAGTTGTTTATAATCTACCGCCCACAATGTATAGAATTGTATAAAAAGTATACTGCAGCCACAGCCATGCCACCCGCAACCTTCTGGGAATCGGTACATGCTGCCTGACGCAAGAGAATTGATTAGCTGCACAACAACCAGAACCCCAATCCCTCCAACCACACCAACCTCCCTATTAGGTTGAGCAATACCATCCCCCCCAGCCCCAAACAACAAACAGTCTCTCAACATAGGCAAAAGAACAAGTGAGGGAGATCTCCCTGGGGGCAAAGTGTCTCCCGCAAGCACCCTGGTCAAAGACCAGGTGGCTGATAAAACTGATGAGGGAACAATCAATGATACTCATAGTCTTGTGATGGAGGAGAATGATTCCGATGGTGAGGGCACATAGAATCAATAGTGCCTGGAGCAGGAGGCCCACGCAGTCCGATGATCCCTCCACCACAGCAGACATCGACACAGTACATATATGTCAGCAGAGCAGTTAGTCATTGTCACTGAGGTGTGCTCCAGATTGTCCATTAGGATTCGGCGAGCGCTTGGTGCCGGTGATATGTTTGAAGTATTTGAGTGCTGATTTGGCATCTGTAAAGAAGTGGCTGTTGCCTTCATGTGTGATCTTGAGTTTAGCAGGGTAGAGTAGAGCGTAGGTGATCCCAGCTTGCCGAAGGATCTTCTTGACCTGAATTAATTCTCTCCTTGCGGACTGCACCAAAGGAGTGAAATCTGGAATTCTGGATATTTGGTTGCCCTGATGTGTGATCTGGCCCATCTCTCTAGCAGCGCGAAGTATACCATCTCTGTCTCGGTAAATGAGAAGGCGAGCCAAGATGGGCCTCTGCGTGCCAACCACTGGAGGTCTCGGAGAGAGGCAGCGTTTTGCTCTCTCCACGATAAACACGGCAAAGAGAGGGGTCCCAAAGATATCATGCAGTAGGTCTTCCACAAAGTTCTCTACTTTGCCAATAGCCATGGATTCCGGTATGCCCATTATGCGAATGTTATTCCGGCGAGAGCGCACCTCCAAGTCCTCGTTTTTTTAGCCTTTATGACCTCCAAGACCTTCTCCATGTTTAACAATTGTTCCCTTGATTCAGTGGGGAAGTTGTGTGCATCTGATACTTGGTCTAGACATTCAGACAGCATGTCGATTTTGTTATCAATTGTTTTAAGACTAGTTTTCACATCCAGGAGGATAGAACACAGATCAACCCTTCCCTCAATAGCTCCATCTCTGTGCTCGGAGTCTGGGTCCTGATCAGATTCAGTGTTTCTAGTTGTTTGTTTATTTTCGAGCAGCAGCTTAGTCTGCTTGGTATCAGTTTTCCCCATATTACAGAACTAAGTGATGGCTCAGAAGTCCTAGGACTATGATATTAGTTCCCTTAGGGAAAGATTATGATGTTTCAGAACATGTTTTATCTCTTTCTTGATTTTGGAAATCTTCTTTGGTGGAAGAAGAAGATGACAATTGGAGGTGTCTACTGTGAAACCCAGAAAGTCCATGGACTTTGAATGGGAAAGTATTGACTTTTCTTTGTTTACGATAAATCCCAGATTCTCCAAAAGGTCTACCGCAGTATTGAGATCTTGAAGAATTTGAGAATAATCTTGGGACATGATAAGGATGTCGTCTAAGTGAATGATCATACGAATACCCTTCTCCCTTAAGGATGAAGCAACTGATCTCATTATCTTGGTGAAACACCAAGGGGCTGATGACAGGCCGAAAGGGAAGGCTTGGAACTGAAACAGACGGTTCTTCCAAATGTACTGTAGGAAGGGCTGATGTTCCTTGGCCATAGGAATGAGAAAGTAAGCGTCCTTCAGGTCTAACTTGACCAGCCAGTCTCCTTCTAGCAACAAATCCCTGAGAAGATGGATGCCTTCCATCTTGAAGTGTCTGTAGACAAGGTATTTGTTGAGTTCTCTCAAATTTATAACAGGTCTCCAACCCTTCTCCAGAAGGAAGAGTGTGCTCATAATTTTCAGGAAATGCATGGGGACTTCTAAGATTGCACCTTTCAGAAGAATTGAGGATATCTCCTCTATTATTTGCTCTTGAGCTAAGGTAAGTGGAATTTCCCTGGGTAGCGAGGTTTGTACAGGAGTCTCTGTAAAATCTATAGTAAACCCATTTACGGTATTTAGAACCCAAGGATCTTGAGTAATAAGTTTCCAGTTTTGGGCAAAAAATCTTAACCTGCCTCCCACTTTTGGGGAAGAAAGGGGAACAGAAAAAGGAATTGTAGTACTCACTCTGAGGGTTGGTGTCATTAGTAGCTCCTCTTGCTCTGAAGCCTCTGGACCGGAAACTTCTTCCTCTTGAAGGGAAGAATTGTGTTTGATTGGAGGGTTGGAAGCCTCTTCCACTGAAACCCCTGGACCTGGGGTAGGGCCTGCGATTAAAGCGGCCGGAAGATTGGCCCCTTCTTCCGTCCCTGCCAAAAAGGTTGTTGGAATTGAAAACACGTTTCATGTTTTGGTGGGCTTTATCCAGAGCGGTGAAAGTTGAAACGTATTTACCCAATGTTTTTATCGGATCCTCACCAAAGAGTAGGCCCTTCGGATTGAGAGAGGGCTCTTTATCAGCTAGGTCACTTAGTTTAGGGCTAATTTTAGAAAGCACAACTCTTCTTCTTTCAGAGTTGAGCCCGGCATTAGCGTTGCCCCATAAAACTAAAGCCCTTTGGCTCCAGCCACAGATAGTATCGGTGTCAAGGGGAGAACCAGTAATATAGCTATCCTCTGCAGCATCAATGATCTTGGCCAGGGGTCCCAAGACAACAAGGAGGCGGTCCTGACAAATTTTAAGGGACCTCTCCATCCCCTTCCTGGGATCTCTTCCGAGTTAAAAAAAGGTATTTAATAAGTTCAGGGTCAAGTTTTGGGGTATTGCATACTTTGCCTTCAATAGATGGTCTTGAGCATTCTGCTCTTAGGAGGTTTCGGGTGTTTCTTTCTAAAGGGTTTCTTAACCACTTTGTAATGAATTTACTAACATGATCTTGAGGGACCCATTCTGAGCTGCGAGGATGTCTAATGTTAAGAGGGGAAAACATCTCCTCACCTAAAGGATCTAAAATATAATCTCTGGAAGAGGAATGAGCATTATCATCAAATAGATGTGAGTCAAATTCCTGGTTGTCTTCATCCAGGTCGAGGATGTACTCATCAGGGAATTCAGAATTATTATCATCATGATCCAAATCATCATGGAAGAATTCGAGATCGTTGTCTTGAGCACTAGGATAATTTGTGCGGCGAGGGACACCTTTAAACGTTGTGCCGCGAGGGACACCTTTAAGTGTTGTGCCGCTAAGGACACCCGAAGCATCTGAGGAGTGAGGCTCTCCCATCAAGCTTGAGGTACTATGACCTGTTGTAGTGCTCCTCGGGGTATAATCTATGTTATTTCTTTTTCTAGATTTTTTACCCCTTATTTCAATAACTTCGTCATCATTTGTAGGGTTATCTTGAATTAGTGCAGAGTTATCCTCCCCGGAGGAAGGAGGCCTCTTTGACGCCACAACCCTAGAAAGTGTTGAAAACATGTATGCTCTCATTTCCCTGTGAATCATACTTCTAATTGTCTCATCCTCCATATTGTTTAGGGGGGTATTGCCTTCATCTGAGTGCATATGAGTGCATATCAGACATTTTTCAATAAAAGGATAAGGCAAGGTAAGTTATTATATATTTACAATATTATATATTTACAATATTTTTATACAATATTTCTAAAACTCCTCTTCTCTCTTCCCCATTTATTTTTTATCTACTAAATATCTTTTAAGGGGATTAATAATAACAATATTAACTTCAATTCCTTTTTTTTAATAGGAAAAACGAACAAGGATCAAAGGAGATAATAATATAGAGAGAAAACGCCAAACATAGTGAAATACGGGCTCAAAAGAGATAAGGAAGCAGTTGGAGTGGAAAAAGCATATGTGTTAGGTGTGGTCATACAATATATTATCTTGGCATGAGCAGTCAGGCTTATCGAAGGCAATGTGCAAAGTATTTGTACCAACACTCACAGTAACACAGTGAAAACGCCACAAACCGACTCCACAACAGTTAAAAAAAATAAAGGTATTTAATCTAAATTATACAAATTACACAAGACCAAAACGACAAAAATCCAACATACACAGTTCAAGAATATGGTTTCAAAATGAGTTCTTAAGGTTGCGTTAAAATAATCAACAGTTGTGTCACGTTTTAGCCAACAGTACCTTTAAATGCGACAAAAGTTCCAAGTGAAAACTGTAGTGTTGAAAAGCAAGCGATGCGTCACTCCTGAGACCCTGGGGAGGAGAATGCGACAACCCCGCTGGACGTAGCGAGGGTGTTACGGTGACTCCGGTCTGTATGGGGAGGGATGCGGACGATCTCCGGTGCGACAGTGATGCGTGGCTCAGCGCCGATCTTCTCCTCTAACGGCCCCTCGATTCGATGGATCTACGACTACTCTCGCAGCGACATGATGCGGTCCGCAAGCAAGCGGTGCGACGATCTCACCCAGTGACGACAGGCTCTGCGACGATACTCGCAGCGATGGTAATCTTCCTGCACCGGACTGGTGAGTCCCGCAAACGAAGGATGCGAAAACTCTGGCAGCGGCAACAGGTGCTGTGACAATCTCGGCCTTCGTAGCGGCAGGAATTTCCTTGCACTGATGGGGATGCGCTCCACAAGCGAGCAATGCATTAAAACTTGCAGAAAGTCTTTAAAATCTTGGTTTCCAGCTTCCCAACACAGGTACAACTTCCAGAGGCACCACAACTGGCCCAAGCACTCTAGGAAGGACAGAACTCTCTCAGCAGAGTTCAGAGAAGCTGGGGGTGAAGTCCTTTTGTTCCTGGGACTTCTTAACAGGAGCCAGCTCTTCTTCAGGTCCTTGGAGATTCCTTTAAGCAAGGGGACACAGCACAAAGCAAAGTCCTTCTTTGCTCCTTGGCAGCAAAGCAACTGCAGGTCAGTCCAGCAAAGCAACAGCAGGACAGTCTTCCTTCTCCAGTCTTCCAGCTTTCTCCTTGGCAGGGGTTCCTTTTTGATTCCACGATGATCTGATTTTCTGTAGTCTGGGGTCCTGTACTTATACCCCTAAAAGTCATTGTTCCCTTTGTGCAGGAGGGCTCTGAGCCCGGTCTGAACCAGTTCTGGGTGTTCCTTGAGCACTTTGTTTTCCTGGCCTCTCCTTTCCTTTCAGAGAGAGGGCGGGGTAGTCAGCCGCCCAGCAGGAGGTGGAGCCAGCATTGTGGAAGGCAGACACAGCCCTATTCAGACCCAGGTGCTACCCCCTCCCACCACTCTATATGCAGATGGAGCTATTCAGTCCAGGGACGGCCCACTCAGCCTCTGGGAGCCACCCAGCCCTTGTCACTCACAAGCCAGACAGTCAATCCACAAACCGGCCAAGGCACACAGAAAGGTCAGACAAGAGAACAGCCACTTTCTAACAGTGCTGTTATCAAACACAGAATTAAAAAAAAAAACTTTCCTAAAAGATGTGTTATTAAATTCTGAGTTCAGGGATACCAGACTTTTATGTCCTACCTTGCTCTTATGGGAAGATATGCTTGTAGCCACTGTGGCCTGCATTCCCCATGATAGCCTATGGGCAAGGTAGCCTTACAATAGTGAAAAACGAAAATGGCTGTCATTCAATACCAGAGCATGTCACCTGCACTAGTACATGCTCTACCTTTCACATGCACTGCGCCCTACCCAAGTGGGTACCTTGGGCCTTCCATAGGGGTGACCAATGTGCACAGAAAGGGAAGGGTTAGGCCTGGTCAGTGGGGACACTGACCAGTTGGACATGGCAGTTCACAGACTGCACACAGGCACTGCGGTGACAGGCCTGAGACACCATTTTAGGGCTACTCATGGGGGTGGCACAATCAGTGCTGCAGGCCCACTAGTAGCAGGTGTATCACAAGCCCTGGCACACTCAGTGCACTCTACTAGGGACTTCTTGGGGATACAAATATGCCAATCATGGATAACCAATTACAATAACAATTTACACAGGGAGCACTTGCACTTTGACACTGATCAGCAGTGGCAAAGTGCCCAAAGCATCTAAACCAGCAAAAACGAAATCCAGCACAGCGTCAAAAATACAGGAGGCAGAGGCAAAACGACAGGGGATATCACGCCAAAGATGCCAGGTCTAACAGAAGTCAACAGTAAAAAACGGCCAAACAGACCATAAAATAGGCCCACAAACACACTAAAAACGCCCACATATTGAGCTGTCAGGCCAGCCCTTTGGACACTGCCTGATTGCTCAATAGGCCAGTCCAACCCTATATGGATTTGCCTTTTTAGGTCTGGCATTTGCGAAGACCATTTTATTATACTAAAATATATATAATATACTTACAGGGTCTTTCAGCCACATCTCTTCATTCGTTGACCTGTTGTGTCATTCACATTTTGTTTCTGCCCACTACAGCATGTAGCGTGGGGCAGTGGGTCAGCCTACTTAAGCCAACCTCACTTTGAGCGACTGCATTTTGCTCTCTCACAAGGAGCACATCTGCACACAAGCTAGTTCCCTTCAGTGCCAGTGTTTTTATTTTTGTTTTTACTTTACAATTACTTTAGTGTTGCCATTGTGTTTAGAGCCCGATGTGATAGCAGGATGCTTCTGATACACATTCATCTTTCTCTGATACTATGTTCTACCAGAGTTGTTGTGAATTCCTTTTGGAATGTTTTGCTTTTCTGACTGCTGCTATTTCACAGCGTATCAGATCAGATTGTGTGTGTCTTTCTTTCTTACTCACTTTCTTTTTCTTCTTACTTCCTTGTTTCTTTCTTGCCTTTTTTCATTCTTTCCATCTTTACTACCTTCTTCCCTTGTTTTCTTCCTTCTATCTTTCTCAAAGGCAAGAGGCTTGCAAATTGTGTTTACCAAGACCTTTTGATTTTACTAAAATGTTGCCTATAACATAGTTACCTACAGGGGTTTCAGCTAAACTTCCTCCATTATTCTGTGGTAGGTGTCATTAGGTTTTTTCTTCCACCTACTCCAACATGCATAAAGGGCACCGTATTAGCCCACTTCAGCCATTGGCTGACTTCACTATGAGTTGAAGCATGCCGCCCTTTCACAAGGAACACAACCCCACACAAAGTAGTGTTCTTTAGTGTTAGGAATACTATGGTAATGTGCAATTTTATGGAGACCAAAAAAAGTTTTTGCCTGTAGCAAAGGTTTTTTTTTGTTTTTTTTTAACTGATGAGGGCCCGGCATATTCCCAAACAATAACATTTTGCAAAAACCATGACAAATCAAAACAAGAATTGCCAGAAGGTTGGCCACCAACGCCAGGCCTATTGGCTCTGCCAATTCTTGTTTACTTTGCTGCGATATTAAGATTCTTTAGTATAGTCGTGGATGTGTCATGATGATCAAAGTCGCACTGAACAAACCCTGGCTGTTATTCAGAGACCAGAAGTACTGTCATGGATTTTGTAAAAAGATTCTAATCTCACTTATAATATGTTTTGCTTTTTAGGTTTTGCCTGCACTGCGCTTGCGCTGTGCTTGAGGAATCTATTGTTTTCAATTTAAACTTAAAAGATCCTCCTCTATTTCCTGGTTTCGCATTTTTATCTTGTGTGTGTCATTTCCCCTTTCTCCATTTCTATTGGCTGTATCATATATTCCTACATTTACCAATGCTTGTTCCTCGTCTAGTTCTCTTAAGAGTTTCTCGCCGCCTAAATTCTATTAACATCCGCTTTGGGGGAATTATATTTTCATAAAGTTTTGCCTTTTACTATTGCAGCATATTTATATAACCATTTATAACACGGAGAGATTAACAGGTACATGCATCATTGTTGCCGTTTGCGATTCCTTAATTGCGAAAATTAAGGAATCGCAATTAAGGAATAGCAAACGGCAATGCATCAAAAAATCGCAATTTTTTTTGCGATTCCTTATTTTTCCTTAATTGCGATTCACAAATTGCGAATCGCAATTAAGGAATCCCTTCCCATTGATTCCTATAGGCCAAAAGGCCCATAGGAATGAATGGGAAGACAATCTTAATTTGCGATTCGCAATTAGCTAATCGCAAATTGAGATTGCGATTTCAAGGGTGCAGGGGTGTCCAAAGGCCACCCTGTTGCACCCCTGAAATCAATCTATGCACATATGTTGTGCACACACATGCCCTAAGGGCATGTGTGTGCACAACATGACAGTTTGAAAAATGCACAAATTTGCATTTTTCAGCTTTTTCGCAAATTACCATGAGGTCCAACCTCATGGTAATTTTTTCCTCCTAATTGCGAATTCGCAATTTGTTTTAGGTGTCATGCATTGCATTTAAGGAATCGCAAATTGCGATTCCTTAAATGCAATCGCATTTTTAGAAATCGCTAAAAATAGCGATTTATTGAATTTTGGATTGATGCATACCAAATAGTGATTTAGGAATCGTAAACGGCCGATTTTTGAGATTCGCACCGTTTGCGATTCCTAAATCGCTTGATGCATGTGGCTGAAAGTGATTTGCATAGAATCACAGAATGTTGCTGGGCGCCCCTGAGACTTGGGACCCTCAGCTCTTCAGTCACCAACTCTGTGGCCCACTGTGTCACATCCTCTCCACTCCCGTGTTATCTGTCAGGGAGCTCTTTCCTTCTTCCGAACAATGATTGAGGAAAAACAGCTCTTTATTCATTACTAGGCGAATCAGATGCATTTCCAATGCTTGTTTAACATGGAGCGGCATTACTGCATTAAAAATATATTCCTACAATATTTCAGCAAGGGAAATGTCTGCCCATCAACAGAAGGCTGGTGCTAACACTGAACCTTTAAATCTTAAATATAAAAGCTGAAACATTATTTCTGCTTCAAGCTATTTAAAGGTACACGTGTGCATATTGCAATTACTGGATGCAGTAACTTAATTACTAATTGGCAGTATGACCACAAATATACTGGCATTCTCTAAAAGAGAGTAGTGTAGGAGCTGAACTATAACCCACAGATGAAAGAAAGAATCATAAATGAAAGACACATTCCAGAGAACATATAGTTATCATTAAAGATACTGGAACGGCTTCTGTCAGGTGGAAGGGTAATATTTCCAACGAGATGGTTAGTCTGGCATTTAATGATAATAATGTGTGTTTTATACGGTGCTCACACAGTCTTTCTATTTCTAAGAGCAACAAATAACAGGTATTGCTAGTACCATATGTAGTAGCATATTATTTATTGACCTCTGACCTTGTCACGGGACACACAGTCAACAGTGAGCATTCATCTCTTTAACAAGGGCCTCGTCAGAGCGAACCCCGTTTAAAGCGCCAGCTCTCGAGTGGAATCGAATCAGGACCCTCAGTGTAAAATGTTATATAATTTATGGAGGCCAAAAACACACATTCTGAGTTCGCCATCTTGGAACGGGTGAATACCCCTCAAAAAGAAGCAGGATTAGTAGGCTAACAATTTTCTTTTCAATGTTTAGAAAATGTTAACAAACACTTGACTACAGTCATTTAAACTGAAGACTTCTCTATTGTAATTTAAACTGTCAGCATCATTTAGAAAGACAAAGTCAAGGAAGTGCTGTTACAGAGAGGCCCCTCTGCGGTGTAAAGCATGATGAATGACAATTAATAGAGCAGCTGCTATAATCCGAAAAACGTCCTAACACGAGGGGTAGTTACTGGAAACGCTTTACTCGGTAATCCTGAAAAAAATGGAAGCTAAACCCACAGATTGGGATACAGCTGAATGCGTTTGGGATACAGCTGAGCGTACCTGGCACCAGTGTGAGGTCAGGAAATCTGAATCACCACTTGATGTGGGAGATTAACCCGCAGGGTTACATTTTTGAAAGAATTCCAGCTTCCTTCTTTGCATTTTACATGTGAAGGACTGAGAACGCAATATCGTTTTCGCGGTTAGTGTGCACACTGTAATTAACTGGCGTTCCAGCTCACATTGCTTGCAAGCAGAAGGAACAGAAAGTGCCGAGGGTAAACCGGTTGGTCCGGCTGGGGAGCCGGCAAGTGCTCACATGTATGCGGGGGCAACAAGGTGCATGTTAGAATGGATGTTGAATGGGTTCCAGATTAATGAGCATTCCAAAGGGCCAGGCGTGTCTTTTTATGTGCAGTGGAAGTTTAAATGCAAAACATCTTTAATGCTCGATCTGATGGATTTGGCTTGTTTTAATAGGCATGTGACGGACAGAAAACTGATGGAGGTGCCATTGATTGCCTGCTGGTAAAGTGGCTATTGCCCATTTAGTTTGGGCAGGCAGGATCAAAACACTGCTTATCTCGGTGGAATTATTTTCCAGAGCACGGCCCTAGAGAGGGTTCTCTGGACTCTCTGGTACTTAACACTTGGTGAAGGTGCCAACATGAGGCAGAGATCTCGGTAGACTGCGACTTCGGCCAGCTCACTGAGCCCAGATGTACTATGTGCTTACTTTGCCCTTGCATCACGCAAGTTGACGCAAGGCAACGTAAGCCCTTTAGTGAGAATTACTAAACCACACAAGGCCACCTTGTGCATTGGTTGATTTTGTAAATCAATCTGACCCTCAATGTCCTGTGAGACATACAGGAAAAGTTAGTGAAAGCCAAACCCTCTTTCATTATAAACAGACGCACTCAAGATTACTAGGACTAACAGAATACTTCGGTCCACACACCTCCACCTGACTTTAACACCCAGGATCAAAAGGGCTCGATCAGGAGGCCGTCTGTTCTCGTAAAATGCCTCCAAATTGTGGAACTCACTCCCTCTGGACATTCGTGCTCAGCCCAACCTTCTTTCTTTCCGCAGACTCCTAAAGACCTGGCAGTTTCCTTAATTCTCCTTCTTTCTCGCTCGTTTCTATCATTAGCGCCGGGACGCTCACGGGCAGCCATGCACTCTAGAAATCTTTAAACATAAACATAAACATAGGAAGCTGGGAATACATTTACCAGGTTTAGTAAAATCGAAATCCTATTGTAGTGCTGACTATACCAACAGTTGCTGCTATAAAACCAAATAAGATAGTGGCAATGATTTTGTCAACAGAAAATATCGTAACTGTGTGACAGTAGTTTAGGGTTTCTCTACATCAACATTCCAATCCACCCTTCCTTCACAAATGCTTATAACCTTCGTCTTTCAGATGTTCAGTCGTGTCTGGGGTGGAGCTACTTCTTGAATCCATAAGGCATCATGTGTGATAGGTGTTGAGCATGACTTATGGTGGAAGAGTATCTGAGCGAGTGATGTAATTGAACCACCCAGAGTGTGCCCATTACTCCAGAGTTTTCTTATGCTGTGTGGTCTACCCTTAGCCTTCCCATTTAAGCCCGAACATGTCCACTATCCATCAGCATGCCAATTGATTCCTACAGTGTGACACTTTTCCCCTTTCTTCCTGCTCTCTTCCAACCTATTCTTTATTCCCTTATTTCCCCTCTCTTTTCTTAGTGTGCTCATATATCTCACAACCTATTAACTCTCCTTCCTGTCTGATAATTGTTTTCAAGCTTGCTGAGTTCAAAGGTTATTGCCATCTGTTGAACTCCAGGTTACAGGCGATAGAGCTTGACGGGCCCACAGTTACGCTGCCCATGGCATCACACATAGTGCTACAAGGGCAAGACTATTTATTAACAAATCATTGCTAATCCTAATTCTGCACATCATAGATGACGCTTTACTTGCTCTCGACCACAACGAAACATGTCTCCTAATCCTGTTGGATCTTTCGTCGGCTTTCGACACGGTAAACCATGCCAAAATACTAGATCGCATGAAAAACAGAATGGGGCTAAAGGGAAAAGTCCAAAAATGGTTTAGTTCCTTTCTTGAGAACAGATCACAAAAATTCATTGTCAACCAAACTCTATCAGGCCCAACCAGAAATACAATCAGAGTTCTGCAAGGGTCAACACTTTTGCCGGCGCTATTTAATCTATACGCAGAACCACTCATGGATATATTACAAAAAGCGAACATTTCCTTCCACATGTATGCAGATGACACTCAGCTGTACATCAAGGTAGCATCAACAGAAGAGATAAAGACCATGAACCAGGCACTAACGAGAATCCTCCAATGGCTAACCATGAACCATCTGAAGCTAAACCTTCAGAAAACCGAATTCCTGCTGATTACACCCCAGAAAAGCAAATCAAATGTAGTAGAATGGACCAACCTCATCACGGCTCTAAAGTGTACTCCGAAGATTGTCGACTCTACTAAATCTCTGGGAATTATTCTGGACAAAAACCTGAACATGTTAGCACATATCAACACAATGGCAAAAATGCATGTTTCCATTTAAGCTACCTGAGAAAACTAAAACCACTCCTAAATAAAACAGATCTCAAAACAGCAGTTCAGGCACTGGTCATATCAAGGCTAGAGTATGGTTGCACAACTCTGGCCGGGCTCCCCAAGATCTCAACAGCTCCACTGAAAGCATGTCTTAATGCAGCCACAAGACTAATTCCTGGATCCAAAAAGTTCGACCATATCTCCCCCATTCTAAAGCACTCAACTAGTTGCCCTTCGAAGCAAGAATTCATTTAAAGTTGGCATGCATCACTCACAAAGCACTACACTACAAAACACCAGTTTACCTAGCCCAGAAACTCACGCTATCAGGAGGGTGCTGGGTTTCCAGGAGCCACGCAGACCTACTACTGAAACCGGCTCGTTTTTGTAAGAAAGAACTTATGACCGACCGTTCTCCGGGGCAGCTCCGAGAATCTGGAATGCACTCCCCCCTAACATTAGAAGAATCCCGGCCATCGCGGCATTAATAAAGGAAGCGAAATCGTTTTATATGAGGACATTTGTCCCTTAATTCTATATAGCATAGCTACTGTCTACAATCCTCTCTTGACTGTTTCCTTGCTTCCTCTAGCCGCTCATTAATCCGATGTGGGCTTGTACACATGTTTTCCTTGAAGCCTAATGTTTTAGTCTAGTCATGGTAAATTAACTGATGACTTATATATATGTTTTCATTGAAGCTTAATGTTTTGATCTATTCATGGTAAATTAATAGATGACTTGGGAACTTATAAGGTTTTGTTTGTGGAAATGCAACTGTAAAGCACTCTGATACTCTATGCAGGGTCATGTTTGCGCTATAGAGAACACTAACTAAATCAAATAAATAACTGGTGTTTTAGACCAAATAGTTTAATTGAAGCATACCAAGATTATGGGCCTGATTCACAAACTGCATTTTAGAGTATGTAAAGCAGTACTTCACTAGTACTACTTATTCCAAAATCCATTCACAAATCTAGAGGTGGAGCTCTTCACCTCTGCCTCTTGTCTCTTTTCTGTATGGAGCTGTCTGCACAAGTAGGTATACATTTTGCAGTAAATGGGTGAGTGGCCAGGGAGTGGTGGAAATTGGTGAATAATTTCTACAAAATGTGTGGGGTAAGGGAAACTGTAGCAAGGGTTTAGGGAGGGACATGCTAGCACAAAACACACAGCCACAAAAGAGTAATACTATTGCAATAACCAAACTCACTTCTAAATTTACTAAGACCATAATAGTTCGAACATGGGCAATGGTCTCTGGTAAGGCATTATATCAGATTCAGTATTCTATGGAAATAAAGAGTTAATCATAAAATATCAGGAGAACAAAATATCCAATAATAATACAACCATATCAGTGAGGAAAACAAGGTTGGTGCTCACATGTGAGACACATGAAGATCTTCTAAGGTTGGTGTATCACAGTTGCTCATACTTACAGGACACACAAGCTTTTCTAACAATCTTTTAGCTCTAAAAGTTTGTAAAGTTATTTTGTCAATGGTGGTTCAATCCCATAAACAGTATGAGATCATCATCGGGACTCTCAATATCATGAGAGTCCTGTAAATTTTGCAAAATGTTGTCACTTTCTAGCTTGGCATAGATGGCTCTGTGCTAATCCTAAACTTAAAAACTCTGCTAGAAAAACACACATTCAAGGTGATCATGTTTGAAGTGTAAGTGATTTTGTAGAGTTTTCCTTAAAAAGAACCACACTCCACTTAAAACTTGGGAGTTACCCAGGGTTCCCTGCTTCCTTTTTTCATAAATTATGCAGCATTCTTAAAAGGGTGTTGTCATCACTTGTATTGGTTGCTCCTTTATGTCTGGACAAAGCTATACCTCTCTGGTGAGCTCTAATAAGAACAAATCAAGTGTCAGGGGTTGCTTTTATCCATTCCTGGTTGGCTTCAGTGTTTTTTTACCAATCCAAAGATGTAATATTGTGTCTGAATGGTAAAAGGCATTTGCCATTTTTCAACTAGGCATGGATGGAACTTGCTAATCCTGTGCGTAAAGACTTAACTGTTAAAACGGCAAAGAACTTTGTCACTTTCTAGCTTAATGTGGATGGCACTGTACTAATCCTATGCTTAAAAACTCTACTAGAAAAACAGACATTTGAGTGTCCTATATAAAGGAATTGCTCTTCTCCTAAAATCTGTGAATTACCCAGGGCTCTCTGCTTCCTTTTTAGGTTAATTTACGGTGCACTGTAAGCTTGAATTATATTCTATTTTTTTGGGGGGGGGGGGGGGCGAAACAGTGGGCTAGGTAGTTGTTACTTGCCCACAATCTTGTGTGTCCTACTTCCCATGGACACCTACCTGTCAGCCACCCTCTCTTCACGTAGTCTTTTTTGTAGTCTGGTTTCAAACACATACTACATGCAGAACTGTGTCCTCTGTACTGCATTTAAAGTTTCCAACGCTCCAATTGATATATAAATATACTCTTTATAGTGCTCTGCAGCACTTCTGAGTTGGGTTCACACTGATTAAAACACCTCATATAGCATAGGAAAAACTTTGTGGTCTCACACAGGCAAAATACATAGACACACAAGTGCATTAGCCAACAAAGCTATTTACTTCTATTGCAATGGCACTGACGGGTAGAATATTTCTGTTTAACACCCCGAAATGTAAATGCCCAAAATATGCCCCTGCAGATTTAAATCCCCAATTGGCTCGCTCTGACGCCAATCATTTTACGCCTCTTTCAAATCCTCAGTTTCTAATCCTCCCATTGAATTGTGAACCTGCATCTTCATGCATTTTCCTAACCCTTTGGCTAGCTCTGCTGCGTCATCATCCCAGGTACTTATCTTTGCACGAATATTATTTCAAGTTCTGCCTCCAGGCAAAAATATTTTCTGACTCTCACATGCTTGGTGAATCACCTGTTGGATTTCACAAATAAATTATAACATTCTTTATTTCCCTCTAGGATTAATGTCATGTTTCAGTATAAAGCAGAATGTTCCCAGAACTCCTATTGTTGAATTCAGAACACTTAAAATGTTTATGTGAAATGCATTTACATAACACCGCTGAGCAGGTTGCATTACCTTAACCAATGACTCTGTGCATGGACAACTGCAACGAATTAAGAAGGACTTTGTACATTTGAGAGTTGTAGAGACATTAATTGGGAACATAATACTAGCATAAATAAACCATCTATTTGTTTTGTAATGTTTTAGTTTATATTCAAATTTACAGGATGCATAAGTGTAGAAAAAGAAGACTGTGTGTGATG
Organism: Lissotriton helveticus; assembly: GCF_964261635.1. NCBI lineage: Eukaryota > Metazoa > Chordata > Amphibia > Caudata > Salamandridae > Lissotriton > Lissotriton helveticus. The sequence continues at coordinate 279,032,046 of NC_136063.1, read as the reverse complement.
ACTAAGGGCACAAGAAAAGACTGATACAGGCATGTAATATGCCACAGAGAGGGACATGAGGGTGGTGTTGGCAGGCATGGAAAACAAAGACCACCCATGAGGCTGGGAAAAGAATAAAGATAGAGCATTTCCTAACAATTGAAGGAAGTGATATGACTGCAAGAGAGGGTAGTTGTCATGTGACAAACAAGCATGAAAATGGGTGAGTGAAAGGGAGCATCTTCTACCTGATTAGAGTCCAGCACAGGCCCAGCAGTGACGGATCCATGCCAGATTTTGTGGACAATCATTGATTATGTAACTGAATTCCCTTTAGATTCAGTGTATGTAATTGTATTATCTGTGGATAGCCTGAAAAATTGTCATAAACCCACCTCTCTGGCCGCCACATTGGATTTTGTAAAATAGATACTACATCAACTAAGCCTACATAAAAATCACTCTTGTAGAGGCTTAAATGCACTTTTAAATATTCACAGTATTTGGAGGAGTAGGAGGACGCAGCATACATATCAATGAGTGGCTGGGAAAATGTATCATTTCAGCATCATTTGAGGGAATATGTGATCTGCAGGTACCTGTGTTGTATAGGAATCTAGGACCCTAGTGTAATTTTCCCGATTCATGTCCATATATAGGTATAAATTACCCGATCCTTATATAGGCATAGAAATCATTACCATAATTCGAGTAAGCCTATGCAGCCCAAATACGACATGGCTACTTCCACTAAGTTCCGAGAATCAACAACGATTTTTTAGAAAAACCCGCCTTCAGCAGCTAGGGACTTCCCCTCGCCTGAATACTAATTTATCTAGAAAATCATGGAGTTTTCAAAGAACTGAGTCTTTGAGTGACGTTATTATGTCCAATCATACGTCAAACTCGGCACCTTTAAGGTATAAATATGCCTACATTTGCCCAGACAAACACACGGTGGTTTGGAGCAGATCGACTTACTACTTGCCCGACGCCCTGCAGCAGCAAGTGCCGAAGGAAGTCGACCCTCCAGCTGACGCACTGAGAGACGCTTTCTTTTCTCCTGCCGAGAAATCCAGCTCCAGTGTTTCCAGGCTACCCTTGTGGGTTGCTGGGAAATCGAGTCCTGAGAGAGAGATACAAGACCTACTTCATTCTAAACCAAGGTACGGAACTGATTAGACCCGTAGAGAATTCTTGGATAGATTCTTGGCAGGGAAATACTAAACCTAAGCTACTCCTCACTTACTTCTTCCCTTGTACTAGACTTAGGTTAGGTACACCGGGGTAGGCGTATTTTAGAAGCACCAGTTGAGTACTTTTAGTCATTATTTTATCACTGTGTGTATTTTATATGTTTTAGGCAATTTATGGCTTAGAAACCATATCATGCTTTTACAGTTCTACTTTATAATACTTTTCATATTATATGCCTTGTACTTTATAACCAGTATTACGATTGTAGCAGTACATTTCTTATGCTTGAGAAAGAAGACTGTTCAATAAATACTTTTTATTGAAAACGCCCGTCTCTCTATTTCTCAGCACCTCTGGTGAAACGAAGCATGCACGATTGACTGAGTAAAATAGCCATCTATTGTTTCTGTGACTCTAGAGATTGATTTCTTATTCTTGGGAAACAAAGTTGTCATGTTTATGCGGTTGTCAGAAACTAATCCCTTCTTGTGAATTCGAGAAAGTTTCTAGTGACCTCTGAGCTAGCTGGCACTCACAAATAAGTCTAATATATACGATAGAGACCTACTTGACCTCACTCCTACGTCTAAACTATAGTATATGTTATTCCAATGCACAGAGCCTATTGGGAATATAGGAACTACACTACATGGCGCCCGTTTAGTAAGGCGATAATTTAATGCTAGATACTAGAATAACTCAGTCGTGCTTTTCGCACAGACCCCTTTTTCCCGTAAAAACTCCAAAAGACGTCTGGAGTGGGTGAAAGGATAATATCCGCCAAAACTGAGTAGGATGAAAATCCTATGTATTAGTTTTTGTTTTTTTCAACATTGAAGGATACAGTGTTCCAAAATATTGTGCACCTAATCTTTGTTTCCTTGAAACTTGTTCTGCAAACTCTTCAGTCAGTAAAATAATGATCTCTGATGAAGAATTAACTGCAGCAGCAGCACTAGCAGTTCTAGATGACAGAAATCTCCTACAGAATGACCCGGATGTTATAATCATCCCGGTAAATGTAATAAAAACTATAACTTACAAACTCATAAACAATGGAGTATCATCGAGAGGTGGTAAAGTAATCTTTGTTATAGAGGCACATGAATATCCACAGACAGAGGTATTCTATTCATGGATTCACTTTCCTCCAGCAGATGGAGGGACACACGAGTTCCACTACTACAAAGTAGAGGAACCTCCAGAGGAATACGTTCCTTACGAGGACATTGAAATTCCATTAACTTACCAAGAGCATCAGCTCTGGTTTAAAGGCGCCCTACAACATGAAAATCACATTACCAGGCTCGGTCCACTAGGTAGACCAGGAGCAACATGGCCGGTACTAGCCAGCTATACACCACATCCTGACATAGAAAATATGACAGGTCGAGAACTGTTAGCTTAGCTGAAACAGTTAATTAAAATACATAGACAATATGTTCAATATGTCATGCGGACCTTAACAGTCCAACCTACTGTAAGGATTCCACAGCACACCCCTCACCAGGGGAACACAAAGAAAATCACACCACAGATTATACAATCAGTCATTGGTAAATTGCCTGCCAAAAGGGAACAAATTTCATTTTGGTTAGCACAAACAATTACTCAGATAGAGGCAGTATTTCCTGATAGTACACCTCATGAGAAACACAGAATTCTGACAATCTGTTTACCAATGGGGATAGCACCACATGTGGAGGACTGTGACACTTGGGGTACAGTCTTTGCTTCAATCTTCACAAAAACACATGGTGTTCCGTCCATGGCAGTAAGACCAGACGTTCTGAGACAGATTCGAAATGAATACGGGCCAGAACCTGCCTTAAATCTTGGTATGAAATTACTAAAAGATTTCAAACAGGTCTCGGCTATACTATTAGCGAACATTAAAGGTGAAGCAGCATCAGTGGCGATCCGCCAAAAGCTAAAAGAAACAGATATAACAGACCAACCATATGAGCTTGCTAGAATTATTGAAAAATCATATGAAGAACTAGGTAGAGATAGTTTGGGTGGGAAACCATTAAAACCCCAACTAACAGAAAATCCTGAAAAGGTTTTTATTAAAAATAATCTAACTACTCCTAAAAAGAAGTGGAAAAATACTAAACAGACACTTCCTAAAGAGAAGCGTTCTCAGTCCAGAGGAAGATCTCCCCAACGGGGAGGTAGGTCTCCACAACGGGAGCCCTCTGAAAAAAGATAAAACCTTAGAAATAGGGATAATCTAAGAAAACCTGATAGATATCAAGATACTGATACACGTTCCTCTCGTACCTTTTAGACTTCCTCGCAGAAATCCGAGAGGAGAGGACGGTCAGAACAGAAAGAGGAACGCGTGAAGTCCAAAGAAGAACAGGACGTTCCAAAAAATAAGAAAACTCAATTCACCAAGAAGAAGGTAGCACGTCTAAAGATAAGAAATGCCGAGGATTAGAAGGACACAACTCAAGAGCGGGGAGTGGGCCCAGACATTGCTTGACAGCGCAGCAGAAGTAACCATAGTTCGCATGATCCTGAAGGATCATCTGGAGACAGTGGACTTGAATGAATGCATTCAAGTTGAAACTGCCGACACCAGGGTTAGTGTACCCCAGAAGTTATATGAAGTAACAATCCAGATGGAGGGGGACATAACTAGGAAAATAAAAGCTCTCTTTTGGGATAAGCTTTCCAAGGGTTATGACATTCTTCTAGCTGAACAAAACTGGCCACCTGAATTTGTCAGGGAGTGCCCACATGGTGAAGAGGTAATTATGATATAATAACAGTGGTCCTTGACTATAGATTTAGAATGAAATCATCAGTAAACCAATTTACAATAAGTAATGCGAATCGATCTGCATTTATAAAGACTGAATCTATATGGGAGAAAAAAATAATAACTTCTTATTGAGCTCTCTGTATGATCTACAGAGACAGTACCCAAGGTGAACAGCTATATTTACAAGGAAACGAACCAAACAATGGAAGTACAGTATCAATTTCAAATTTTATCAGCAAAAAAGCAAACAATCACATTTATTTACAGTACCAACAGGGATAGTGCTGTTGATATCCGGCGCAAGTGCTAAGAAAGAAGGAGAGAAAGGGGTGCTCAAGTGTTTAGGTGAAAAGTAAAGAAATCTTGCTAAAAAACATTTCCAATATTTACAACAATATAAACAAGCGATAGCTTTCCGCAATTAATAATACAAACAAAGAGCCTGTTCACTTCCTTCCAGGATGAATAATGGAAGGGGAGGGTGGGGGAAACTATGATACAGGCAATTGACAAATTGGGCGTCGACGTTTCGACCCTATTGCTCGTGGGGAATTTACTACCTCGGCTGCGGGTCTTCTTCAGGACATGGGGGGGAGGGGGGGGGGGAGGGGAGAAAAGGGCTTGGCCACAGTTCACTATGGTTCTGGATGGTCACCTGTAAGATAGAATTAAGGTGGATTTTAGCCCAGATGCTGCTTAAAAGGCAGGTTTATTTACAAAAACATTTTTTGGGGGGGTACATTACCAATTAGTCTTATTTGGTCCAGATTCCGTCAATTTTAGTGGGTCACCTGTTGGGTACAAGGTAGGATACTAGTCAGTGATCAGCTCCCTAAATGATCACTAACTGCAATTGGCAAAAACTCTTTGTATGGAGTATCCGATAACTCACCTATCTGCAAGACAGTTTAATTGCCGGTGAGTGGACTCAGACAGCCTTGGGATCCAATCTATAGGAGAGGAATACCCTAATTAGTTCCAAGTAGGACATAAAGCCCATCTAACTTAAAGCTTTAGTGGTAGGTGTGGAAATGCACTTACCAATATATTTTTCTGTAGGCCTACAGAAAAATATATTGGTAAGTGCATTCTCTCCTATAGATTGGATCCCAAGGCTGTCTGAGTCCACTCACCGGCAATTAAACTGTCTTGCAGATAGGTGAGTTATCGGATACTCCATACAAAGAGTTTTTGCCAATTGCAGTTAGTGATCATTTAGGGAGCTGATCACTGACTAGTATCCTACCTTGTACCCAACAGGTGACCCACTAAAATTGACGGAATCTGGACCAAATAAGACTAATTGGTAATGTACCCCCCCAAAAAATGTTTTTGTAAATAAACCTGCCTTTTAAGCAGCATCTGGGCTAAAATCCACCTTAATTCTATCTTACAGGTGACCATCCAGAACCATAGTGAACTGTGGCCAAGCCCTTTTCTCCCCTCCCCCCCCCCCCCCCCTCCCCCCATGTCCTGAAGAAGACCCGCAGCCGAGGTAGTAAATTCCCCACGAGCAATAGGGTCGAAACGTCGACGCCCAATTTGTCAATTGCCTGTATCATAGTTTCCCCCACCCTCCCCTTCCATTATTCATCCTGGAAGGAAGTGAACAGGCTCTTTGTTTGTATTATTAATTGCGGAAAGCTATCGCTTGTTTATATTGTTGTAAATATTGGAAATGTTTTTTAGCAAGATTTCTTTACTTTTCACCTAAACACTTGAGCACCCCTTTCTCTCCTTCTTTCTTAGCACTTGCGCCGGATATCAACAGCACTATCCCTGTTGGTACTGTAAATAAATGTGATTGTTTGCTTTTTTGCTGATAAAATTTGAAATTGATACTGTACTTCCATTGTTTGGTTCGTTTCCTTGTAAATATAGCTGTTCACCTTGGGTACTGTCTCTGTAGATCATACAGAGAGCTCAATAAGAAGTTATTATTTTTTTCTCCCATATAGATTCAGTCTTTATAAATGCAGATCGATTCGCATTACTTATTGTAAATTGGTTTACTGATGATTTCATTCTAAATCTATAGTCAAGGACCACTGTTATTATATCATAAATACCCAGGTCCTTTTTGATTTTGTGGGTGAACACCCCATTAATCTAATGGAAGAGGTAATTATGCCAGCCTTCTCAAATCATATTCCTATTCATAAAAAATACACCTATGCCAGAAAGTAGGCCGTGGCTCAGGCTCCAGCATTATATAAAAATCAATGGGATGAGGACTCTCCTCACCATAAAATCCAGTTAAAAAAACAACCTACTGCACAGGGGCAGTATCCAGTTAAGCAAGAAGCTAAAAAACAAGTCAGGGAGATCTTAAATCTACTTGAATACCAAGGGGTGATTGAAACATGCACCTCGTCAATGAACAATCCTTTGTTTCCTGTCTTCAAACCAGACAATTCATATCGTCTAGTTTTGGATTACAGACATTTAAACTCCTGTTGCAAAACATTTGCAGTACAAAATGCACACAGTGCAGCACTGATGAATAACATCAAAAATATAAAACCACATTAGATATTTCGAATGGGTTTTTCTGTCAAAACATTGCACCTGAAAGCAGGCATTTGACCGCTTTCTCAATTATGGGGACACAGGGACAATTTTGCCGTCTCCCCCAGGGATTCAAGAATAGTCTAGGGTTATTTTCAGCCAGAGTTACAGAGTTACTACAAATGTACGATGATGAGGCATTATCTTATGTCAATTACATCTATCTTACAGACGATGATTTGGACGTGCACTTGAAAAGAGTGAACACCATAATACTTGGGTTCGCTTCTGAAGGGTACAAATTCAATTTTAAGAAACCACAAATTGCCCACCTCAACGTCCTATTTTTAGGATACGAATTATCAAGTGAAGGCAAAAGCCTGGCAGCAAACTTTCTAGAGAAATGTGCGCTGCTCCAACCTCCAAAGACGCTGAAAAACCTACAATCAATTCTAGTTTTCCTGAATTTTGGAAGAACTTACGTTCTAAATTACGCAGAAAGGGTTAAACCTCTCTACGACCTAATCAAACCTGATTTCAAACCAACAAATTGGACTCAAAACCATACAGAAATTTTGCGTTTAGTACAAACAGACATGTTAGGAAAAACACTGTTAGAAACACGCAATAATGCGCGCAATCTTGTGATTCGAATCATCCCAGGGAGATGCGGATTCACATACCTGACCTTTAACCCCTTGCATGCTCATGACGAGCTCAGCTCGTCATGAGCTACAGTGCTCCTGTGCTCATGACGAGCTGAGCTCGTCATGGACTTTAGAACGTTCGCGCGCTGGGCTAATTCCCCTGCTGTGCTGAGCGTTCTAAAGAAACGGGTGTGCAGGAGCACTGTACTGCATGACGAGCTGAGCTCATCGTGAGCATGGGGGCGCTGTGCGCGCCCCCTGCCCCCCAGCACAGCAGGGGAATGTGCGCAGCAGGGAAGGGGTAATGAAGGTGAAAAGGTACCAATAGCATACAAATAACACTTGTACACACAACCTGAAATAAAATTCACTTCTACAGAAAAAATTCTGACAGCGGTTCAAGCTGCAGTACCAAAAGAGAGAGCTCTCGCACAGGGTAAACGCATAATGATCGTTACACCTGTACCTGCCTTAGAGGCAGTGACGAAAGCAAGCATTCCCAATGCTAAAGCTTTACATCCGAGATGGATACAATGGGATAATTCTCTTGCTGCAACAGACGTTGAATACGTCTTAAACCACTACTTGAAGACACAAGAATTCAAACAATACGAATACGAATGTCCTCTGCCGACCGATATTCTGCCTCTAGAACATTACGGATGTATAATCTATACAGACGGATCAGCACAGCCCGCAATTGGGGGTAAACAAGCCTATAGTGCTGCGTGCGCGATTGTTAAAGGTCGCTGGCGCAAAGGTACATTTAGACCTATGGTCACTAAAATTCAATCACTTGGAGACTTTACAGCTCACCAAGATGAACTACAGGCTTTCGAGATGGTGCTTGAAAATACAGACTGCGAATTCCCCACACTGATAGTGTGCAATTCGTATTACTGCGTCCAGTCTTACAATGAATATCTGCAGAACTGGGTTCAAAGCGGTTTCAAAGACGCAAAAGGTGGCACAATTGAGCAAATGCTTTGGTAATAAGTAGTTCTATTACAGAAAGAACTACAAAAGACTCACGTGATTCATACACTGAGTCATCAGCGTGATGGCGTTCACGTTGCAGGGAATTCATTGGCTGATAAAGCCGCGAAAGCAACTGTGCAAACGGCTTCCGTAGCTACAATCACTCGCTCAAAAAGAGTAATAGATTGTGAAACGTTGCTAGCAGTAAAAGTCTCAATGAAAGGCAGCAATGCAGCTCTACCTCTAAACTATCCACTCATTTATACATACATAATTGATGCAAAGTCCGTTCCTTTTGCTCAAATCCCTGGAGTGGGGGACAGAGTAATTCCAAACAGGAACCAGAGAGGTTCTTTGGTTCAAGAAGCACATATGGGAGAGGGTCTGAGACATCAAGGGATCTTAGAATCTCTAATACGACTAGAAGAGATGTACTGGTGGCCAGGGATGAGTGTCCAGGTTTACGAATTTGCAATCAACTGCGATACCTGTTACGGATATCATAGTTTTGAACACCACCATATACCTGACTACAGTGTAGCCAGCCCAGTTCAGACACCACTGTTAGACAGCATTAGACTATCTACACGCAAACGTCATAATGGACGAATGCGGTCCCACAACTACTAGGACAAGATTTATTTGGATGTGGCCCCAGCGCTCGGCTGACGCCAGAACTGTTATAAAGGATTTGTGAGTCTTTATCGGCACATACGCAATCGGCATGCTACATTCTGACCAGGGTCTGCATTTAGCTCTTGAGCTTACAAAGAGGCCATGGCTAGCTTCGGCGTTGCATTGCGGTATTCTAGACCCTTCCATCCTGAGGGTAATGCGGTAGTGGAAAGAAAAAAACGTGACATAAAGCAATCCATAACAGCTAAGGTATTAGGTTCGGGTGACTGTTGGGTCAAACATCTAATAAGTGTCCAACGTAGTCTTAACAATCTGCCAAGAAATTCTCTGGGGGGAATCACTCCATATGAATTACTGTTTGGTACTAGAATGATAATCGAAGACGTCGATTGTCAAACTTCAGTGGTGGAACAAAAACCCTTTGATGTCAAAGATCGTTTGGCTGTTTTACATGACTTAAATGAAACAAGAAGAAGTCTGAGTAACATGATAAAGAAGCCAACAACCACTGAAGAAAAACCACCTGTCCCAGCAAGACCTGTCTGGATTCCAAAGATTGGGGATCTAGGGCCAGATGTAGGTAGCCCAATACCGGTCGGTAACGGCCGAAAATCGGTGTTTTCGGCCGTTACCGACCGGTATTGAGCATTTGGGATGTAGGAGACCGAAAATCGTTCGATTCGGTAAATTTACCGAATCGGTAAAGTTACCGAATCGGTAATCATTCCGAATCAGATAATTTACCGAATCGGCAAATTTACCGAATCGCAACGGTTTGCGAATCGGTAAATTTACCGAATCGGTATTTCCCATTCATTCCTATGAATGGGAATGAATGGGAAATACCGATTCAATAAATACCGATTCGGTAAATTCCGAAAGTCCGATACCGAATTTTACAGATTCGGTAAATAATACCGAATTTTTATCTACATCTCAATTACCGATTCTTGAATACCGATTCGGTAAAATTCGGTATTTAAGAATTGGTAAATTACATTTACCTACATCTGGCCCCTAGTCAGGAAAAGATTGCGGTAAAGAAGGAATTTGGGCCTTCTTACAGAAAAGCAGTACCTGTCTTGGCAATCCAAGAAACAAGATCAGTAGTACTACCGCCCCTTGCTGGTAAAAGGGAGAACAGGGTTGTGTCCATCGACCTGGTCAAACCACATCATGTGGCCGATAATAAGTAGTAGGCCCAGTGGACACCCAAGATGTAGCAGACGACCAAATCTTGCTACAATCCAAGAGGTCCAAACTGAAAGACTTATCACCTTTCATAAACCTGCAGTAAGAAAAGAAGGACTAAGCAACAAAGCAATGGAACTTGTGCCTCTTGAGACCCAAATAACATTTCGTCAAGAAACTCCTGTCTACAATGATGTAGCCTCTGACTTTACAAATATGACAAAGGAAGAAGCAACTCCAAAGATTAATAACAATCCTGATGCAATTCCAACAATTGACAGAACTGCCTCTGGCTATTTCATCAACTTTGATACATTTTCTGCGGATCCCAGTGAACCTGAAGATAAGCCAGCAAATAAAACTTTCAAAGAAAAAATAACAGAACTCTTTCATCAACTTGAAAAAACATATCTGGTTTCACCATGGATTGAACTGTGGATTGTGTTAGGTGTACTGTTCCTCCTGCTCTGGCTCATTCTGGTTTTAAGCTTGGGAAAGATGATAGATGGAAAATACAGTACAATGGACACAGCAAGTAAGAAAATCAACTTGCTCCTAAAAACTCACAAATCATCTCATCGTGAACGAAAAGATCTCTCATCAGTGAACATCAAAGCCGTTCCTATACCTGGTGGTATAGCATGGGACAGAACTGATTATGACATCTATGGCCCGGTGGAGCTGTTGAAGATTCTACACCAGTTTAAGGTTTCTTTGAGTGACTTTGTTTCATCCAGCACATTTTCTGATGATTGGGACTTTGAAACTGTTAACAACATGATGACAGATTTAGAAATGTCAGCTAAATTTACAGAACATTAATGCCTAGAAGGTTCATCAGATTATGAACAAATGTATTGTTTTATTCATTATGGTCACCATTATTTGCATAAATCTGCAAACCCTAAAAAGGTTTTTACTTACAATCAATGGGAACATTGTCCAACACTGCCAAAGGGCAGCTTAAAAACATTTTATGAAAAGTTTCCGTACTTCTGAGGGTTTAATGTTACAAATCCAGAAACGTTTTATTTTAAAAATGAGAATAAGACAGGAATGAAACAATGCTGACCAATACTAAACAAATTTATTCTGCAAACTTTTATGCTCAGCTGTTTACATTAGGTTTTGACTTTTGGAAAGACAACATTGAGACGAAAACTGTCTGGGGCACAAAAGATTGGCAGGTGCAAGGTTTAGAAGCCTTGTTCAGAGCCTGCATCATACCAGAACAAATAATGTTTTTAAATGAAACTGTTCAACAAACGTCTTGTCTTGGCCTAGCTAAGATAAAAGATTTAAACAAACCGCCCATACCAAAGACCTCACCTGACAGCAATAACTCTGTGTATGAGGAGGTAGACGTAAAACAGATTTTACTTCAAAACAGAACTAATCCTGATTGGAAAAAATGGTTAATCTGGCCCACAGACACAAATAACTGTCAAGATAGATTCCTGAACAAAACACAAAGGTTCACAGTGAATAGGCCAGATCCAAGATATTCCCAGAGACAACATCCAGGGACAGTAACTACTTACTGTGTAGGAAAGCTATGCCTTGAGTCGCTACATAAATCTACACTTCCGGAAATCAAACAACACTTATCTTTACTTAAAGAAGGCAATGATTTGCGAGATTTCTTAATGGGGCCTCGCAAACCACGTTAAAAACGTTTCATATGCGCCGGTATATACGCTGCTTACAACGAAACATGGAAAATAACGCAAATGGAAACTGCAGAAAGAATACGAGAAATTGATCGTATTAATTTAGAGAAAAGCTTATGTGTAGTGGACAATGGGTTTACGACTCTGTCCTCCAGAATTTATTCTTTGGACAGCATCGTATCATCTACAATTGACATAATAGAGCAAGACTTGCTAATGTTACAACATGGCCAGTCTCAATTCCGCACTGTCGAGGCCTGGAGTATCCAGGTCTGCATGGTGCTCACCCTAAAAGTCCCTAAGGTTTCAAAAAATATATGTAACACTTGTTATAGTTTAGTTTCAAGTTTATATGAGGTGAAGAAGCTCAACATATACATTTCAATTCATCAATCGAACTTAAAACATAATATGCTCCATGAGAATCACTCATATTTTATCATAACATCCTGAAATTTTTTTGAAAAAACTAAGAAAACCTATTTGTAAAGAACCTAATTTCTAGATCTTAAAAAAATTCACAACACAAAATTCACGTAAAACCCAATGCATTTCGGGTTGTGTAAAACCTTTCTTCAGGGGTTAGTGTACATTTCCATGTATTCGTGAAATTTTTCTCATTATTCCGTGGCAGGACTCTACAATACAAACAATGAAAACCTTATGATTTACATGTTAGAATTTGCACATTTTTGAGGTGAAAAGAAACAATATAGGGTGTGAAAAAGAATTATATAATCGAAAGAAAGAGATCGCCAGTGTCCTTATTTCCTACCGTGTGCTCAAGGTAACTGATATACATAACGTTGCCCAAGAACAAGGAAAACCCTCGTTCAGCCAGACATGGAAGCAATGAAATCTAGTGTACCCCATGTGTTATGCTGTTAACCCCCAAAAGCACCCTCCAAGGTTGCCAAGAGTTAAAAGAACGCTTACAACTCGGGAAGGTTCGTGCCGTCAGAATCCTAGTGCTCCTGAATGTAGTGACTTCGGTCAGCGTCAAACTCTGCTGAAATATGATTTTTGGGCATGAAAGACATATTCTATACCCCCTTCAATTCTAAAACGAGATAAACAGTATATCCGATTCATCTTACCCCTGGCGCGTCGAGTAACGGATTTCTTCTATATCGATGCTTTGGCTTACGGAGAGATCCGTTTCCGTGCATAAAGCTGTGTCGTCTTTCCAACTACCCAAGTTAAAGAAAAATTAGGGAAGCCGTCAGTTATGTTGCACAAGAAATGAAGCCACCGCGCTTCTTCGCGAGCTTGTTTGTTCACGTACCAGTTGTGCGTGCGTCCTCGCATCTGCGTGCTATCCTGACACGTGATAACTCATTCCGGAGTAAACATCAGTACGGTGAAGCCCCTCCAAGTTTAAAGTGCTACTTTTTCAATTAACTTTATTGAAGCCGCATTTGGCATACAGTTCATGAAGAATCCCGCCTGTCAGTTTGTCCCCTGTGGGTGTGTTTATGTGAGGTGTTTATGTGCCTATCTAAAGGTTGCCGTAAAAAGAAAAGAGAAAAAAAGATGTGAATATTATCAAAGTCTAATGTGCAAATTCTTTACAATCACAATGCTACTTCTAAAATAAAAAACTTGATGATAACACGATTTGAGATGAAACAAACATTTAAACAACTTCAATTTGGGTAATGAGCTGTCAATGAGAGACTTAACCAAAGATGCTTATGATCAATGTCCACTTCCTGACTTCAAATATGAGATGATCAGATGCCTACTATAGATCACCTACTATAAAAAACATAACAGTTCGTATTGTTTATTGAGTCCTCCTGGGTTTATGGTGCCCAGATATTTGATCCAAAATGTTTCTCTACGGGATATTTGTGTTTGATGATCTACGCTATTAATGGGATCAACTCTTTCTAGAATGGTGAAGCGAATCTGTGGAATGTTGTGTGACGCTTGTAGTCAATGTGTTGCTAAGCTAGATGATGTATGCCGATTTCGGATTGTGCTTTTGTGTTCAATGATCCGTGTTTTTATGTTTCTGATAGTTCTCCCTACATATACGAGTCCACATGGACAACGTATGGCATAAATCACCCCTGCTGTGTTACAGTCCGAGTTGTGTTTGAGTCTGATCTGCTGACCTGTCTTGGGGTGGGCGAAAGTATTCCCAACTATTACGTTGCTACATTGACCACAATTGTGGCATCTGCTCATGCCTTTGTAATTGGATGTGGATGTGCTGCGTTTATGCTTGAGTATCTCTCTGATGTTCTTCGAGCGTGTGTGTGCAAAAATGAGTGTGTCCACAAATAGATTTTGAAAATCTGATTCATGCGTTATCATTTCCCATCGTTGTTGTATAATCTTTTTAATTGCGTTTGCCTGAACCGATTGCTTCAAGATGAAAACCATCCGTTTCTTGGCTGATCTTTGTGATTTCCGCAGAAGATGGGTTCGTTCCAATTGTGCTACTGTTTGTTGTGCTGTACACAACACCGTGTCTGGGTAACCTCGTTCTTGGTAACGCACAACCTGTGTGCTATGAGTGCTTCACATTGTTGCTTGTCCGAAGTGATCCTCTTGATACGGATGAACTGTGACAGTGGTAGATGATTTTGTTAACGCTCTCGGGTGTGCACTTGAATAATAGAGGGCGTTGTTAATATCCGTTGATTTGCGAAATACTTTGGTGGATAGTCCCTGTGTGGATTTGTAAATTTCAATGTCTAGAAACTGAATGCGGTCTGTCTGTATCTGATGAGTGAATTGTATCCTGGGATTCTTCAGATTGACATCACGTATGCACTCCTCTAAGTCTGTCTTGCTGCCGTTCCAGATAACTAGAATGCCATCTATGAATCTTGCATATTATAGTATGTGATCACTCCATCTTGGGTTTTTTAGTATATGCTGTTCTTCAAAATACGCCATGAATGTATTAGCATATGAGGGGGCCCCAGGAAAGCCCATGGATGTCCCGGTTCTTTGTAAATAATATTGTTCATTCCAGATAAAGTAGCTGTGAATCAAAGAAAAGTGTAAGAGTTCCAACAGTAAAACACTCAGGTTTTGATCTATGTCCGAGTTCAACAGTCTCCATTCCATGGCTTCCAATCCTTCCATGTGGGCAATTGAAGCATATAACGCCACGACATTTATAGTACAGAAAATCGTGTCTTCAAGAACAAGGTGCCTTACACCTTCTAATTTGAGCAAGCAATCAGTGGTGTCTTTTAGATAGGTGCCCCACTCCTGTACCAGTGGTTGTAAGTGATGGTCAATGAAACGTCCAATGGGTTCGTGTATCGATCCACATCCTGCCACGATGGGACGAAAAGGTGGGTCTGTAACATGCTTGTGGATTTTAGGTAACATGTATATATGCGGTGTTTGTGGAGAGGTAGGTGACAAATACTTCCTTGTGTTGGAGTTGATGAGCCCTTGTGCTTCTGCTTTAAGTAAAATGTCTTCCAGAAGCTTGGAGAATTGATTAGTTGGATCACAATCCAGTTTGATGTATGTTTCAGGATCTTCAACATGTTGTTCCACTTTGTGATCAGGAGGTCCCACCCAGTCTCAATTCTGTTCTATAATGGTGCTAGGCTGGACGTTGTAAAATCTCCGTTCAGGCTACGTGCCATGGCGTCTAATCAACACCAAGTCATTATTTACTGTATTTAACCTTACAGATAAACAAATCTCTCTGGCACAAAGAGGAGCAGACTATACGATGCTGAGCATTGAGAAACTGGAAAGATTACCATTGACAGTTTCTGAGAAACCTGTCATTGAATGGATAATACATGGCACCATCACGATACCAGTGACGATTTTCCAATTTCGGTATTGTCTACAGCATATACCAGCGGGCCTGTATGAAAGGTTGGGTAAAGAATACATTAAGTCAACCTGGACTTTACCTTACACACACAAATGTTGGAATGAGGGAAAAGAGGTAATCCTTAGTGGTAAAAATTGTAAGAACTCACTAAGCGGTACACTTTTGTGCCAAGGTATTAATTTACACGGAGCCTGCGAAGGTTCTGCAAATAACCTCTCATGCCACCTGCACGATTCACCCTCCACAGTGATGGAACCAATTTTCAGGCAGCTATCCAATGGCAGCTACGTTATGCTCAATGACCACAGCTGTTGTGGCATGTTGCCAGGAAAAGCGTATCTAGTTAGTATGTCATCCAGGGTCACTTGTTGTATGCAAGTATTGTATCCAAAGAGCAAGACAGAAAGGGAGACGGCGTTATGGCCTTCACTGAATATCTCTTCTATACGAATTGATACTTTAAGCAGAATGAAAGTCATTCTTTTACAAAAAACTGTGCCACTGACCTCGTCTAGAGATGATCTGCAAGTTGAAAGGACTTCTGCAGAGATACATGCATTATTATCAACAAACTGCCCAGTACATTTTGCAGAAATGTTAAGTCAAATCTTAAATATGTCTGATACCAGTGGCATCGCACATGTATTTAAGACGATTTTTTAGGGACTGTTAGCACCATTTGAAGCAGTCCTCTGCATTTTTCCAAATTTTGTGCACTCTGTGTTCGGCGGCCTGCCTCTCATCCTGGGACTTGTAGCAGGAATTCTATTTTTATTTCTTCTGCTCTGATATGGCAAGTCAAGTCACCAGCGATACCCAGACTACCATGGAACAAGCCCTCCTTGCCATGAGGTATCATGAGAGAATTACACAGATTCTTTGCTTGGCTCGTTTAAGGGATTTGAACACAACTTGGTTCCTTTCGTTCAGACCAATCTGGCAAGATTGCATCTTACCTGTTCTGCGATGCCTGCTTTGCGGAGAGGAATGCGTGTTGGACATTTGTCTTACACTTCCAACAGTCCTGCCATCGGATGTTGACACCTTGCTAGGTCCGGAAACGACTCATGCATCGTGTTGCCCCCAACAGCTGCCCATTCTGAATTTTTGTTTTTGCATTTGTTTTTGCATTCTGATGACGGCATTCATTGAGGTCTCACCGGCAAGTCTAACTGAGGGTGAGATACGAGACACTACAGGCCCACAGGTACCACCTATTGCGGACATTGCTAATGCATCAAACGCTGACGGCGATGATCATCATCGATGCACATTCGACCTGCTAACTGAAGTGGTTCCACTTTCGGCTACTGGTAGACGGTTTCTTTGCCAGCCTAGACAATCTGATGTTTTCTCCTGACACAGAGAATAACTTTTGATTCATTCACACAGCGTTCTCTGAACTCTGAAATTCTGCCTTCGTTTTTTCAAAACAAACCGACTAACAAATTTGAACTTTTTCCAAAATAGAACTTGTTGGCACAGAGTAATCTGCTTAAAGTAGAACTATTCTTAGAGAACAAGATTTCTTTTGAGAACTTTCTAATGACTAAACAGTTTAAATATTATGCTATAGGATGGTCTCAACCTTTTTTTTCTGTACCTTAAAGAGACATTTCATGAATGTAATTTCATTGTCCATAAATGTTAGAATGTTTACATAGAAATCATTACCATATTTGGACTAAGCCTATGCATCCCAGTGGTGTCTTTTAGATAGGTGCCCCACTCCTGTACCAGTGGTTGTAAGTGATGGTCAATGAAACGTCCAATGGGTTCGTGTATCGATCCACATCCTGCCATGATGGGACGAAAAGGTGGGTCTGTAACATGCTTGTGGATTATGCGGTGTTTGTAGAGAGGTAGGTGACAAATACTTCCTTGTGTTGGAGTTGGCAATGCTACTTCCACTAAGTTCCGAGAATCAATAACGATTTCTTAGGAAAACCCGCCTTCAGCAGCTAGGGACTTCCCCTCGCCTGAATGCTAATTTATCTAGGAAATCAGGGAGTTTTCAAAGAACTGAGTCTTTGAGTGACGTTATTTTTTCCAATCATACGTCAAACTCGGCACCTTCAAGGTATAAATATGCCTACATTTGCCCAGACAAACACACGGTGGTTTGGAGCAGATCGACTTCCTACTTGCCAAACGCCCTGCAGCAGCCCTCGTTTGACCGAAGGTTGGATGGTATATGCTCAGGCAGTCTGGTTAAGCTAGGTGAGGGATAAAATTAACTTGTCTACTAGCCCACAAAATTAATTCAAGGGATGCACCTTGGATTAGGTAATATAACTTCCACACAGAGGGAAGGTACTCAAGACCCATATTCTGAAAGCTGCTGAGACTGTAGAAGTTGTAAAGAGATTTCTGTGGGTGACTGCTCTGGTTAGTATTTGCAGATTGGGGCACAACCTGAGACTGCAGGACAGAGTAGACATGCCCACAATATCCTTAGCTACAATAGGCGCAATCCTGAGGCAACAAGTGAGGGGAGGTGTGTTTTGATAGTCCCTGAACAGAATTAAGCGAGTCCCTCAGGAGACAGAATGGGTTTGTGCACGCTAATATTTCCCCTGGAGGGACATTGTCTGACCCTGAAAGAATCAGAATGAGGTTTAAGATTCCCTAGGATTTTAGAATCTTTTTTTATATTTGCTTTTGAATGAAACAGACTTTGACACTGGGACAATATAGCGCTTTACGATTCCATTGGAAAAGGAAGCTGTTACTTGGGAGCAGTTACACTGAATTGAAAAGATAATTTCATGCTAAGGTTACTGTAAGAGATTGGAGTATTTGTTGAGAGGGTTTCCAGCCCACCTAATATAATAATCACAATCCTTGGCAGGGTAAATCACAAAAGTCACAAAATAAACCAGTGCTTTCATATATCAGTCTTAATACACAGCATTGTATTCAATTCATAGTTATTTCTTAAAGAATATCGATAGAAATGTTCAAGTTATTCTTTTAGTGTCCAACAGAAGTTTCCAACCACATGTTATATATATTTTCCACATACATGCCTTCTGACCTTTTCATTCAACTTCAATTAAATTAGATTATCTAGTTTTATGTTGCATGTTGGGAAATTAGTATGAGGCGTTTGTTTGTGCCTTATGCTCACAAAGATTTACTGAATGGCATATGCTGATTTTGTTTATGGAAGGGTAAGGTCTTGTTAATAGTTTGAGAATTGTGACATCATCCCAAATTGCTTATTGAATACCAGTTGCCTCATTCATTTTTTGAAGCTATCAAAAGAGTAGAACAGTCTGAACACTAGCAGGATTTTGTTTCATATTTCGGGAGCTAACCAAAAGAAAGTTTACCTCAATAAATGGATTTCTTGTGTTAGGTGTTAGGTTTTCTTTGCTTCTTGAGTTCAAATGGCTTTTGAGAACTGTGAGGAAATGTCTGCCAAGTGTTTTGGTACCAGCCTTCATAGTGCAGGGGATGATAGATCTTTAAAGCACTGAATGGGTTCCCTGTATATGATTTGGTACCCATGGTGGAAAGGGACCAAGCCCCATGTAAGGTGTTGTTTGAATGTGCTATGAAACCGTCGTACAGTAGACTCATACAAAATGTGAAGCCAGAGGCAGGGTTGATTTACAATGGTGAGGCCTTTGGAAAATATAAAGCCTTAGGTAGCAGCGGATACTGATGCTGAACCTGTAAATGTACCAGCTGAGTTGGCAGGATCCCTGTGCCACACTGGAAGGCTGGTGCACTGGTCAAACCCTTGAAGTCCTTTGCTACTTGGCCACTGCTCAGCCTCAGAGAAAAGATCCCTGTGGTGAAGATCAATTCATATGGTGCAACCCCTGAGCTGGAAGGGATGGGTATATGCTAATTAGCTATAGAATAAAATTGATGACCCCTGCTATGAGAGCATCAGAAGCTTATGGGACATCACGAGTGATTAATGGCTATTTATTTGTCGACTGGAAGTTTCTACAGATTGGAGCATCAGGAAGGTCCTCATGAGAGGCTTTGGAAAGTCGATTGACTATCCAGCCCGTGGGTGGGGACACTGGGTCCTGACTTCGTAATGGATGGAGCAGAACATTCCCCAAGATTGCTTCTCAGGCCACCTAGGAGAGTGTCCAAGCATGCCTCTTTAGGGCCTGATTACGAGTCAGTTGTGTTTTTTTCGACCGAGCATAGTTGCTCAATTTATGTACGGGTCGGAATTACGGGTTGAGTGATATTTCACATATACGATGATTATCGGACGCTTTGAATATCTCAACCTTTGTTACATTTTGGCAGTCAAACCTGATGAAATTTAATAGGGGAAAACCATACAACAAATACTGTACCATGCAGATTTTGGTGCATTAAACACCAAAATCTGCATGTTATTTTCCAGAAACTTGTAATAACCCCTGTAGTACCCTGTGATATCGGTATTTATGACGTGCGATAATTAGCACCTCTATATAATACAGCCTGTTTGGGAACATGCAAAGTGCACAAGACTGCTTGGCCGCTCCTCCTCCCAGACGTAACCGGAGTCCCAGCCCCCCCCAACCTGGCCAGAAAAAAATATAAAGTGATAATAACAGAAATACCTTCTGTTATTATCATTTTCATTTTTTTACACTGCTCTGCGAGCAGTGAGTCATCGCTCCTCCAACTTAGTGGAGAAGCCGCCACTGGAAAACATATTCAAGATGTTTGTCAGGCGATTTCAGGACAGTGGCTGTGGAGAGTACAAAAAGGTGAAATCAGTATGGGGCAGTGGGAAGTGGTGTGAACAATACAGCCATTTAGTAATGATGAAGGGGGTAGAAATGTTTTTTCCAGGCCACAACAATTATTTGGGATATGTAAAATGACAAAAAAGATAAAAGCAAAGAGCTGCCAGAGGCTGGACAGAATGGGGTTCAAAAGCAGAAAGGGTAGTACGAGTGCATTCCTCCCATGAAAAAGTTTATTTATTATTTACAATACATACGCTGATTCTTTTTTAAAATGTTCATGTCACGAGGAAAACAGAGCCACAAGGCCATGGTGGCATTGTGGCGCTTCTGGATACACCTATCCTATGGGAATGGTATTTGTTAGTCAGTTATAACACATAGGATTCTGTAATCCCTATATAAACGTCAGTATTTCATTTCTTTATACTTGCCAACTTGTGATACACTGAGTCGCTGATTATAAAGAAAATACTTCAGAACTCAACTATTATAACTTATTACACTCTAGTTCTGACTTCACAATGCCTGCTGCCATACCCAGCAGGCGAGGTGAAAGGCAGGTTAAGTCACAGAGCATAATTGAAGCAACTAAAACAGCATTGCTTTTCTTTCTTTTACTCCATTTTTTAGCTAACAATGACAAGTAGAGAGAGCATATTTATTTTTACACTCCTTAGATAGAGAAAAGATAGGGTCTTTCTGCATGTTTCAACATTCTGAGTTATTGCAGGTTTTTCTTTTAAGTAAAAATTATTTCTATTGAACTAGTTCTAATATCTGGTTGCAACAAATAACTAACAGGTCTTTGATTAGCTTAATTTTGAACCAGAGTTCTTTTGTTAATTCTTCGTGTTTGCAAAAACCGCTTGCTCTTTCATATGAAAGAGCTATGCACCAAGGTTTTAAGTGATTTGTGGGAAAGGTGATAGTGTCAGTGACCATGTATTATATGGGATAAAGTACCTTCTGGTGTACATGATAAGACCATTGCAAGTCACCTTGGAGTTCCATGCCCTTATAAAGGAACTTGGCATTCAGCCTCATTCCTCTATATCAGGGTTCTTCAATCTGTGGGGCGTGCCCCCCTGGGGGGGCGCGGCACCACCCCAGGGGGGGCGCGGGCTCCACTCCGATCTTCCCTTTGTGCCCGTTCCTTTGTCTGGGTGATTCTCCCAGGAGGGGGCCAATTCACGGAGTTCACAGCTTCGGCTGCGGTGCGAGGCGGGGGGAGGGGGGTCTCCTCTGCTAAAAACAAAAGCAAACAAACAGACACGCTTTCAGTTTTAGCAGAGGAGACCCCTTGCCTCCCACTGCAGAGGAGACCCCTTGCCTCCCACTGCAGCTGAAGCTGTCGACTCCGTGAATTGGCCCCCTCCTGGGAGAGTTAGCTCTTCCCAGAAGGGAGAGAAGGTTTCCGGAGAGGTTTTGAGGCACGGGCGGGGTGGGCTCTGGCCCAGGGCCCCAGCCTTTCAAGGGGGGTGGGAGTGAGGAGGTGGGGGGGGGGGGTCCTTCAGTTATTTTGGGAATGGAGGAAGAGGTTGCAATCCTGGTTTGGGCCATGAATCGGAACGGTGAATTTGAATCATCAAATGTGTGAGGGATGTCGGGTGGAGCCGGCCACCAGACGTCCGTTATGTTGCCATGTGGGTGAATAGATGTATGGGTGGAGTGGTGGATCTATGGGTGGGGTGATGGGTGGAATGGTGGATGTATGGGTGGAATGGTGGATGTGTGGGTGACATGGTGGATGTATGGGTGGGGGGTGGATGGATGAGTGAGGGGATGGATGGATGGGTGAAGGGGTGGATGGATGGTGAGTGAAGGGGTGAATGGATGGTGGGAGAGAGGATGGATGCATGAGTGGAGGGATGGATGGGAGTGGATGAATGTGTGTATGGTTGGAAGGGTAGATGGATGGGTCGAGGGGTGGATGGACAGTGAAATGGTGGATGGATCGATGGGGGGGTGGATGGAGGAGTGAAGGGGTGGATGAGTGGTCAATGGATGGATTCATGAGTGGATGGATGAGTGGGTGGATGGGTGAAGGGTGGATGGAGGGATGGGTGGCTGGGTGAGGGGGGAATGGAGAGAGGGGGGAGGATGGATGGATGGATGAGTGAGGACATGGATGAATGATTGGCAGAGTGGATGGGCAGGTGTGTGCATGAATGGGTGAGGAGAGGAGCATGGAGATGGATGGGTCAGAGAGTACATGCATGAGTGGGGGGGAGGGTGGAGAGCGGGAGGGATGAGTGGGGGGTTGAGTGGGTAGATGGATGAGTGACTGGGTGGATGGATGAGTGGGTGGGGGGATGGCTGAGAGTGTGGGTGGTTGGATGGATGAGTGAATGGATGGATGGGTGGAGGAGTGGATGGATGGGTGGAACAGTGGATGGGTGGAGGAGTGGATGGATGAGTGGGAGGATAGCTTTGGTGAAGGGGTGAATGGTTGGATGGATGAGTGGGTGGATGGATGGGGGGAAGAGTGGATGGATTGGTGAGGGGATGGATTGGGTGAAGGGATGGATGGATGATGGATGGATGGATGGATGGATGGGTGAGGGGGTGGATGGAGGGATGGATGGATGGGTGAGATAATGGATGGAGGGATGGATGGCGGATGGGTTTGCAAGTGGTTGAAGGGGTTTGGATGTGGATGGGGCATAGATGGAGGGACGGAATGAATGGTGGGGGAGTTGGTGGATGACAAGGTGTACTTGATGGATGGGGAGGGTTGTGATGACTTCCTTTGCTTTCTCTGTGCCATGGGAGCCGTGGTTCAGAGTGGGAGGTATTTGAATTGTTTGGCTGCTCCCTTACCTATGTGTTACTGTTCTGTATTCTACGTGTGCTCATGTGTGGGATCTATGCATCATGAGTGTGACATTTTGTGTGACGTCCAGCTGCTACTTGAATGCGGGGCCCCCATGGGCAAGGTCGGGGTTCCATGTTTTGGGTTCCGCTTGGTGAAGCACCCATGGTGTGTTCCCTATAGTGGGTTCATCACGGCGGTCCTCCCTTTGGTTCACTTGTGCATGTTGTTTTACATCCTACAATGTATTTGTTTATTTGTTGGGGAGTTTGTGAGATTGGGTTCTCAGCACTGGCGGTGTTGAAGACTAGGGAACGTTAAGGAGCAGCTGAAAGCCTCTAAATCTAAATGCAAACGATTAGAACGCCTGTGGAGGAAGGAGTACTCCCCGGCTGCCAATCTACTCTACAAAAGTGAGCTCAAGCTCTACCACAAAGCCTGCAAGAATGCAAGATTTATCTACGTTACCAAATCCATAACTGAAGCTACTAACAAATCTAAAACTCTTTTCAATCTTGTAAAAGAGCTTGCAGGCGCAAACACTTCCTCAAAACCTCTTCCCCTTGACAGCTTGCAATGTGAGGAACTGGCTAAATATTTCACTTCCAAGATCGAGACCATTCATCAAGACATAACTATACAACAGCAAGCCCAGTCTACAAATATGCAAAACCTCAGATCTAATACAGATGTCACCCTGACCCAACCCCATCTGTCACACATGCCTCTCAATTCGTGGCCTGAGATAAACGTCCAAGGGCTACGGGACATCCTAGGAAAGGTCAAATCCGGGTCGCCAGTCGACCCTCTCCCGATCCCCATTCTTAGACTCCTGGACACTCCTCTCCTTGCCGTGCTAAACCAAATCTTAAACGTATCCCTTACCACGGCCACAGTCCCGTCATCTTGGAAACACGCCATGGTCTCCCCCCTCCTTAAGAAACCAGCGGCTGACCCCAAGATCTTGGCTCATTTTCGCCCAATCTCCCTCCTGCCTGCACTCTCCAAAATTCTGGAAAAGCATGTCCATGAACATCTCTCCAAATTTATTGAGGCTAACAACATCTTGCACCCCTCCCAATCTGGTTTCCGCACGGGATTCTCGACGGAAACCACACTACTTGGAGTTGTGGAAAACCTTCGACATCTGGTCGACTCGGGTAACACTGCCGCGCTGATCCTTTTGGACCTCAGCGCGGCGTTTGACACCATCTCCCACCAAACATTGCTCGCATCCCTCTCCAAGATAGGCATAAGAGGTAAGGCATTAGAATGGATAGCATCTTCTCTGATGCTCAGGACATTCCAAATCTCCTCCAGCAATGCGACATCTAAGGTCCATTTCTCTCCGCACGGGATCCCACAAGGATCAATATTAAGCCCCCTGCTTTTTAACCTCTATGCAGCCCCGTTGGCCCAGATCGCTGAAGCCGCAGGTCTCATCATGTACACATATGCTGACGACTCCCAAATAGTTTTCTCTCTGTCTAATGACAACGTTGAAACTCCTTCACGCCTTCAGGCAGGCCTTAGGGACATCTCATCGTGGATGAACAAAAACATGCTCAAACTCAACGGCAGTAAAACCGAGGTTCTGATAGTAGGCCCCGACCAGAACCTCTGGAATTCCAGACACTGGCCATTTGAAATGGGCCCTCTGCCAATACCATCACACCAGGTCCGCAATCTGGGCTTTATCATTGACAGAGAACTAACCATGGAGCCCCAGGTGAACGCCCTCTCAGCCATCTGTTTCACAATCTTAAGATGGCTCAGAAAGATCATATGGATGCTCCCTGATGACACTCAAAAGACGGTGATAAATGCATTAATTACCTCCCGCTTGGACTACGGGAATGTCCTTTATTTAGGGGCATCTCAGGCAATCACAAAGCGCATCCAACTGGTACAGAATGCGGCAGCCAGGCTGCTATGCAAATGCAACAGGAGAGACCGTATGTCCAGCCACCTCAAGGCACTCCACTGGCTTAAAATCGAAAACAGGGTCAAATTTAAGACTCTCAGCCTCATGCACAGGATAAAGTGGGGCAAGGCTCCCAAATATCTCCAGACCCTTGTGCACACCTATATGCCTGCCCGCTGCCTAAGATCTGCCACCCAAGGTCTCTTCTGCGTCCCTAAGACACGTCGGGCAAGGATGGGAGGTAGATCTTTCTCCCTCCTTGGCCCAAAACTCTGGAATTCCCTTCCCCAACCGCTCCGCCTTGAAAGCAGATATGCGTACTTTCGTAAAGCCATTAAGACCTGGCTCTTTAACCAGTGACCTCCTTGTCCTGCCATACACAATCCTTTCCTATCCCTCTAGTTCATTATTCTGCTTAGCGCCGGGAAGCCCTTTTTGGGTATCTGTCGCGCTCTATAAGCCAAATAAATAAATAAATACAATAAAATAAATAAGGACTGGATGTGGAGCACAGCCTGAGAATGGCAGTGGCAGGGATCCACCCACAGATTGAGAGTCTAGGCGTGGCTGGGCACCGGCACACCCGTCACATTCATGTTGGTGGTGTTGTTGTTGATCTGTGTCCTGTGTAAGGCAGGGCATCCTAGTGGGGAGAATTTGCGCACATTTTGTCTTAGAGGATTGTGTTTTGAGCTGTGTGATACGCCTCTGTCGTTTCACCACACTCACTCACAGGCCTGCAGTTTGCTAGGCACTCTTGTTGTGTTGAGCATTGTTTGCCGGATATGGCCCGTTGTGTGCGCGTGGCAGTCGATCATGTGGTGTGCCGGATTCCCGAGGTTTCTGTCGGATGGTGGGGGGGCCCAACATCTGGGGGAATTCAGCTGGGGGGCTCAACCTGGAAAAGTTTGAAGACCTCTGCTCTATATGCTTATGGAACTCCGCAGTGACTTGCAATATTCATTTATTGTAGGGCATTATACTTTAGGTATTTCCTGGATTGTGATAGGGTCCCCACATGTATGATCATAATAATGGTGGGCATGTAATAATAATAATAACAACAACAAAAACAACTACAATAATAATAATAATAATAAATATTCTTATTACTGTTAGTTGACAGTTATTTTCTTTCTTCTTCCATGGGCATGTATTGAATGTAATAGATTTTATTATTATCTAATTTAATGATGTAGGAAGCTGGCTCTGTATAAACTATACCAAATTAGGTATAGTGTTTACAGAGTTCAGTGGATCCCCAGGGGCTTTATAGCGGCTCAAGTAGAAAATACTAACACTCTCTTTGGTGGTAGTGTCAGCGAGCAGTTGTGGTTATTAGAGAGCAGTGCTAAGCATTTGATTTGCACACTCAAGCAAGAAATGATTACACTCACTGCACCACCAGAGGAAATGGGGCAGCCAAGCGCAGAGGTCAAATTCGGTATCGGGGCTTCAATGTTAATCGATGTAGACCGGGGGCACTCAAAGAGGTGCTGGTTGAAGGTAGGTAATAATGGAGTTGGGAGGCAATTTCTGGGGGTTTAGGCAAGCACTGAGGGGGCCACAAGATAGCACCAAATACACACCCTCAGCGGGACGGGGGCAGCCGTGTGCAGAGTGCCAACACAGCATCGGGCGACCACTGTAAATCAATGGAGAATGACGGTTTTGCAAAAAGACTGCAGGTTTGGACCACGGAGATGGACGAAGGAAACCGGTGGCTCTGGAGTTAAGTTCGGATGCTGCAGAACTAAGGGACACTATCGGTTGAGCTCCCGAAGGCCTGGAGGCTGCAGGGGTAGGGGTGTCTTTGGACGTCAATGAACTCTTATGGAGCTGGTCATGGTTAGGGGGCCCTTCATGTTGATTTGATTTGATTTGATTGATTGATTTGATTTGATTTGATTTGATTGATTTGATTTGATTTGATTTTGGGTTTTGTAGAGCGCTCAGCTGCCCTTAGGCATCCCGGCGCTGATGAACACATCCTGGAGGGTGGGAAGTCAAGTGAGGGAGCGCTCAAGGGAAGAGTAGAGTCTTCAGTCCTTTCCTAAATCTGAGATGGTTATGTTCCTGTCTAAGGGAGAGTGGGAGGGCGTTCCATAGCCTGGGGGCGTTGTACGAGAACTGGCGACCACCTGTTCTGGCCTTCGAAATTCTGGGGATTTTTGCCAAGGAGAGGGAGTTGGATCTGAGATGTCTGCTAGATGTTTGGTGGGACACCAGAGGCCTGAGTATGGGAGGGCCTTCATTGTGCAGTATTCGATGGGTAATGCACAGGGTCTTGAAGTCGACCCTTTCCTTGACTGGTAGCCAGTGCAGACTTTTGAGAGCTGGCTTAGCGGAGTTCCTTGCAGCGGTTCCAGTGAGTATTCTGGCCGCAGCATTTTGTGCACATTGGAGTCTGTGAACTACAGAGACTGGGGCCCCCAGATATAGGACATTGCCATAGTCCAATCTGGAGTTCACCAGCCCCTGCATCAAGAGCTTCCTGGATTGAGGGGGGAGAAGATGGAGAATCTTTCGTGCCATCTTTATGAGGCCGAAGCACGTTCCCGCAGTTTTCCTCGCTTGTGTTTTGAAACTGAGCTCCTGGTCTAGCCATATCCCTAGGCTTTTTACTTCTGATTTAGGGGGTGGTGGAGATCCCATGCATAGTGGCCAGGGAAGAGGAGTGGGGATTTTATTTGGGTTTCCTAAGAGGAGTATTTCCGATTTTTCCCCGTTCAATTTCAACCGAGACTCGCACATCCACTGGTGCACTTTTTCCAGACAGCTACATAAGTTGGTGAGGGCGTTGTCTGGTTGGTTTAGGGAAACGACGAGCTGGGTGTCATCGGCGTACATTATTGATTTAATCCCGAAAGGTTTGACAACATCCTCGAGGGGTGCCATGTATACGTTAAAAAGTGTGGGGCTCAGGGAGGACCCCTGAGGCACCCCACACTTGAGTGCCTGAGCTTTGGAGATGGAGTGCCCATCTGTTACTTGAAAAGACCTGTTCTCAAGAAAAGATGAGATCCAGGCTAAGGCGGAGCCCGCCACTCCTGTTAGTTCAAGACGGTGAACAAGGGTTGCGTGGTCAACCGTGTCGAAGGCGGCACTTAGATCGAGGAGGATCACTGCCACTGATCCTCCTGCGTCTAGTATGCTCCTAGCTTCTTCGACCATGGCTAACAATGCGGTATCCGTCCCTTGTCCTGGTCTGAAACCCGTCTGGGTTTGGCGAAGGAGGTGGTTGGTCTCTAGGAATTCAGAAAGATGTTGGTTCGCTACTCTCTCTGCGACTTTGCTCATTGCCGGCAGTAATGAGATTGGTCTGAAGTTTGATGGGTCTGCTGGATCAAGATGCGGTTTTTTTAAAAGAGCTTTAACCGTGGCTTTTTTCCAGTTTGCTGGGACAATGCCAAGCTCAAAGGAGGCGTTGATCAAGTTGGTGAGCGGAGGGGCTATAGTGGAAGCAACTTGTTTCAGTTTACTGATAGGAGCTGGGTCTGAAGGGGCGCCGCTTTTGATTTTGTGCAGGACGTTGAGAAACATTTCAGTGGTGATGTGGGGGAAAGAGAGCAACCTCGGGGTGTTTTGGGAGATCGGGTGGTGGGGGCCTCTTAGAGTGGTACACACCGCTGGGAGGGCGTTGAGAATTTTTTCGATTTTATTCGAAAAAAATTCGGCCATCTGGTTGCATTTTGAGCCATCCAGGTCGGGGGGTGAGGGGGGTTCCTGAATTTTGGAGAGGCATTTGACTATCCGATAGGTCTCTTTAGCGGAGTTGGTTGCGGCTGCAATTTGGTCCTCAAAGTAGGCGGCCTGTGCCGTTTTTAAGGCGTTTTTGTAGAGCCTAATGTGGGCTTTATATCCACTTCTGTCGTCAGTGTTCCAGTTCTTTCTCCATTGGCGTTCAAGCCTTTTGCCTTTCCGTCTTAATTCGCGCAGTTCCTCGGTGAACCACGGTAGATTGGAGGATCTTCTAATGGGAGGGAGGATTTTTAACGGTAGGACTATATTGAGAGAGTCGCTAATCCAGTTGTGTAGTTGATTTTCGGCTTTGGAGGGGTCGGGGTCAACTATGGGTAGAGTGGAGGACAGAGAGCGTTCCCATAGGTTAGCGTCCAGTTTTTTCCATGGGCGAGACGGGGCCCGTGGGTGAGGGGTTTCCGTGATCTTCCCTGGAAGTTGGAATTTAAAAGGGACCAAAAAATGATCAGACCAGGGGAGAGGGAAAGGAATTTGAGCAGAGAGTTGGGAGAGGTTCGAGAAGATGGGGTCCAGTAGATGTCCTTTAGAGTGGGTGGGGTCATTACCGAGTAGTCGAAGATTCAGAGAAGTTAGTTCAGTTTTTAGGTCTGTGGCGAGTTTATTGTTTTGGTCATCGAAGTGGAGATTTAAATCCCCGAGGATGGTGAAGTTTGGGGTTCGGCAGGCCAGGGAGGATATGACATCGATGAGTGAGTTTATGAAACGCCCTACCTGTCCTGGCGGGCGGTAGATTAACACCCCCGTTAGCGTGGTGAAGGGTGGCAGATGTAGAGAAAAGAGAATATTTTCACTGTCGAGAATGGGGCTGTCTTTGAATTGACATGTGAGGTTGTCGCGATAGATAATCGCGATACCGCCTCCCGTTCCTGTAGGTCTATTGAGGGTTTTAATGAGATACCCAGGAGGTAGTGCTTGGATAATGTCCGGGTCGGAACTACCGGACAGCCAAGTTTCTGTTAGAAACAGAACGTCCAAGTTTGATTCGGTTAATAGAAGGTTAATTTCAACGTGATGTTTAGGGAGTGACCTGCAATTCAGTAGAGCCATCTCCAGGCCAGCCGGTTCGGGGTGGGATAAGGGCATAGCCTTGTAGGCGCAGATAGGGCAGCTAAGAGGCTCCTGCTCCGGGCTAATAGATCCGTTACATCTGATGTTTGACGTATCTCTGAGTTGGTACAGAGTATTTTGTGAGTATTTGATTCGGGGTCGATCTGAGCCGGCCAGGGGCAGGGGCCCTAGGCTCGGTCTGGCGCGGACGGGCGCAGACGGGCTTGCCTTAGGCGCTCCCGCTGCGCTCGTCCGCTGCGCTTCCGCCATATACACATTTTATAGAAGCTGACTGAGGAAGGGGAAGGGGGGCGTGGCCAAGCAAGTGGGCGTGGCCTGACTCCTCGCGCTGCGAGCGTCCGAGGAGTGGAGCAGTTTCTGTGTCAGCTGGCAGCGTTAGAGTCCGCTACGTGGCTGGGTCAAGTGCTCGATTTGTTAGGAGATGCAGGGTGCTGTGGTGAGTTTTAAAAGCTAGCACACGTTATTCTGTGACAATAATACAATTTTAAAACAAAGCAAAGCAATGCGCTACGCGCTCTCCCGGCTTCCGCCTCAGGAGTGTGGTCAGTTACTACCTGGCGCTTTCTATCAGCGTTTTAAGTAGTCGACTCGAGGGGGGCGTGGCCAAGCAAGTGGGCGTGGCCTGACTCCTCGCGCTGCGAGCGTCCGAGGAGTGGAGCAGTTTCTGTGTCAGCTGGCAGCGTTAGAGTCCGCTACGTGGCTCGGTCAAGTGCTCGATTTGTTAGGAGATGCAGGGTGCTGTGGTGAGTTTTAAAAGCTAGCACACGTTATTCTGTGACAATAATACAATTTTAAAACAAAGCAAAGCAATGCGCTACGCGCTCTCCCGGCTTCCGCCTCAGGAGTGTGGTCAGTTACTACCTGGCGCTTTCTATCAGCGTTTTAAGTAGTCGACTCGAGGGGGGCGTGGCCAAGCAAGTGGGCGTGGCCTGACTCCTCGCGCTGCAAGCGTCCGAGGAGTGGAGCAGTTTCTGTGTCAGCTGGCAGCGTTAGAGTCCGCTACGTGGCTGGGTCAAGTGCTCGATTTGTTAGGAGATGCAGGGTGCTGTGGTGAGTTTTAAAAGCTAGCACACGTTATTCTGTGACAATAATACAATTTTAAAACAAAGCAAAGCAATGCGCTACGCGCTCTCCCGGCTTCCGCCTCAGGAGTGTGGTCAGTTACTACCTGGCGCTTTCTATCAGCGTTTTAAGTAGTCGACTCGAGGGGGGCGTGGCCAAGCAAGTGGGCGTGGCCTGACTCCTCGCACTGCGAGCGTCCGAGGAGTGGAGCAGTTTCTGTGTCAGCTGGCAGCGTTAGAGTCCGCTACGTGGCCGGGTCAAGTGCTCGATTTGTTAGGAGACGCAGGGTGCTGTGGTGAGTTTTAAAAGCTAGCACACGTTATTCTGTGACAATAATACAATTTTAAAACAAAGCAAAGCAATGCGCTACGCGCTCTCCCGGCTTCCGCCTCAGGAGTGTGGTCAGTTACTCAGTTATGTTGAGGCTGTAGGCGTTGTCATGGAGTCCAGGAGAGGTGATTCTGCAAATTCAGAACTGCTGGGGAACCTTCTGGGACTGGTGGGCCACTTCGACTTGGGCCGGTGGCATCAGGTGCAGAGGTGGGTCCGGAGGTCGGGTTGTGCGGGACCAAAAGGCACTGGAATTCTTCTTGTTGGTTACTTTTTAGAGAGAGCTGCTGTCCTCTGGAGTTCTTGGTGTTTGAGGAGGACAGGTAGCCTTCCGAGGATCTTTGATGTGCAGGCCCTTAGGACGAGTTGACTTTTGGAGCAGGTGTCTTCGAGGACTGCAGACAGGCTAGTAGGGTTATGGGCAAGCCAGTTGTCGCCAGGAGTCTTCACTGTTGGTGTGGGTCTTTGGTCCTTCTTCTTCTTTAGGTCACCAGAAATCTGAGGTTTAAGGTTCATGGGTGCCCCAACATACTCAATTTAGGGGTGTTACAGGGGGTCAGAAAGTAGTAGCCAATGGGCAACTTAACTTTAGGGTAAATACATGCTTTGTATGTCCACTCTCTTTGGGTAGGGAGCATATTCCCCAACCTTATTGGCTAAAATCCTCCAAAGCAACATGGAGGATTTTCAAAAGATGGGTCACTTCGGCTCAGGGCACCTTAGGGGTGGTACTGGCCTCTCTCGTTTACTAATTTTCCTTCCAACTTTGCCACCAAAAGTGGGGCTTGGTCAGGGAGACAGGTTTCTCCACTAGTTGGAGAGGCCCTGGTCAGCATAACAAAGGATGGGAAGCCTTTGAGACTCACCGCCCTTCAATGCTGTTCCTGCGTGGAGCTTGGTGTGAAGCACCTACACACAGAGCATTCTGACCCACGAGAACAAAAGGGGGTCAGAAAAATGTCTAGAAGTAATAGGCTGGTGCAGACCAGTCAGGCATACACTAGTAGGTCAGTAGGTTTTGAGGGGGCACCTCTGAGGTGCCCTCTGCATGCTTTTATTAATGAATCCAGCACTGCCATCAGTGTGGGCTCATTAATCTGAGATGTATGATATCAAACATCTGGGAATTCAGGCAAGCCATCATGGATCTATGGAACTCGTAGTGACATGGTATGAGCCCATGTGCTCTTTATGGCTTCACCTTGCACTTATAGAGTGAGATTACTAAGATTCTACACTGTGTTTGCATCACAAAAGTGATGCAAATTGGTGCAAAATCTTTTTTTTCCGATTTACTTTATTTTATAAGACGAAAATAATGCAAAGCAGCACATAGAGTTGCTTTGTATTACTTAGCGCCATGCAATCACCCAAGGTTTCTGACACTAAATCCTATTTACTAAAAAAATAAAGCAGGGTTTAGTGTTGGAAAACTGCGCCTATTTGAAGTAGGCGCAAGGAAGGAGAAATGCTTTCATTTCTCCTTCCTTTTGTGACTTTGTACATGTAGTTGCACTTTACAGCACACATACAATCAGGGAAAAGGGCTAAAGTTAGTCTAAGCATGGTATTTTGTACTAGTAGTAGAAAACCAAGCTGGACTCACTGAGACACCCTTGCACCATGGCAGAAAGATATCTCTGTGATGCACAGCAGCCATTTTCTGTGCCGTAGCTAGAGAAAGGGGAGGAGAGTGCCATATTTCGCTAAATGTGGTGCTCTCCCGCTCTCTCCTTCTCACGCAGCACAGCATTTCTGGCTGCTGCACTGTGCTGCGTGAATAAATGGTAAATCTGCCCCCTAATGTCTAAGAATGGACTAATCAAAACATAAAACGTTGTGACTCGCACACCAATGTTTAATCAGATTCATCTTAGTTCTTTCTCTTATGGAGCTCTCCTGGTGTGCGCTTCATCCAAAAAGCGCCAAGCATATAAATCAAAACGAGACGCTGATATACGAAGTACTATCAGTCCCAGGATGCATCACATCATGTCGGTTAGTAACCTAAACCAATTAATCCACAATCCATTTTATTTCTTTTCCATATTTTTAAAGTTTATTGTTCGTTTGTTGATATGTGCAAGGCAAGGTAATTTCAATTTTCAAATGCATGTATACTGCACAATCGCCTTTGAATACAGCATGTAAAATCCCTTGCTCCAAAAGTATATGATAATCTTAACCCAATGCATTTCAAGCCGTTGTGGCCCTTCGTCAGGGGTTCATATCTGTGAAATTAAAATCAAATATGTTGCCATTAACATCTTTAAACTTATATCCACATGCCAATATACATTGTCGAGCTGTTGTCAATACCCCTTTGCATGTATAGTTGTCCCTCCCATAGTCAGCGTTTTCCCTCTATAAGCAAAAAAAGTGCCCATTACTAAAGCGGTTTCTTGAATTGTACACTCTATATAGTACTTCGTATATCAGCGTCTCGTTTTGATTTAAGAATGGACTAAGACACTATCGGTGGATATCTGCTCAGACAGTTATGCCCTCACAAGCGGTATAGTGCGCCCTACCTTAGGGCTGTAAGGCCTGCTATTGGGGTGACTTATCTATACCTCTTGCAGTGCTGGCAGGCGTGGCACACAGGGGTGTGTTCCTAGGTCGGCTCTTCACTTTTATCTGCACCAAAACACGAAGGCTGCAGTGGCAGTGTGCATGTGATTGGTAAGGGATCTCTTAGGGTGACATAATACTTGCTGCAGGCCTGAGGAACCCTCTCTGGTCACAGTGCCATTGGCACCACTGGTACCTTTTACAAAGGACTTATTTGTGGGCAAGAGGTGTGCCAATTGTGTAATCAAAGGTACCGTTTTGGGAAAGAAAACAGGGAATGTGGTTAGCAGGAACCCAGTGCACAGTCAGTCAAAGAGCATCAGGCAGAAAGTGAGAGTAACCATGCAAAAAGGGGCAGGTTCCTACAAATGGTACTTAATTTGCCCAGATTTGACATCTCGATCTGCAAATGTCCACTACGTTTGTTTAATATACACAGCCATCTTGTCAGTATAAAAGCCTAAAGATCTGAGATCCTGTGTAGGCTCAGAATTGCATACTTATGGAGATAGACTTTTATTCTTATCAGCCACCTTAAGAGAGAGCCTGACTATATACAGGCTATGATTTAACCTTAAAACAGGTGCACTAGGAGCAAACAGAGAAAGTGCTCCCTATTACATTTAATATGCTGCCCCCAAAGCAGCTGCTTAGTCATGCTGCACCGGGGGTAGCGCATTCAAGTGAAAATGGAGCGGCTTTGAAACAGCTGCTCCCTTTTTCATTGTCCAGGCTGCAACCCACCTGCACTTTTAAGAGGGGAGAAAATCCCTGTGCAGGTGGGTGAGATGAGTGACTGCTGCTGCCTGCCAGGGGATGTCAGTGAGGGGTTCTTAGGACCCCCTTTGCACCTTCGAAGGGTTGTCATCAGGGGGCGCACTCACAGCTTCTTTACCTCTACGCCCACGTCTATAACACAGCGTGGGCGCAGTGGCAAAGAGATGCCCTCATTTGCATGTGGCCACTCACCCATGCAAATGAGAGAACACCCTCTGGTGCTAGTGCTATGTGTGCAGCATAAGCATCTGCAGCCCTTCCTGTAATACCAAAGTGTCCCTATCCATTTGTTAATAGTAGGTTTACGGTTTTCCCATATCGGGTCGGAGTCCCGCTGAACAGGCTTCAGTCCTTGTAAGCTGAGTGTAAAATTTAAAGTCCCTTGCATATAAACAACACTGCTTTTTTGGTACTAGGCTGCCCAAAGCCATGTGACTTCTCTGGCACTGATATATCTGTATAACTTATTAAATAAGGGTTTACCCAACTTTGATACCAACACCAAGCAACCTTGGATATAAGCTTGCCTATTTAACCTGAGCCTGCCAGATTGAACCCCAAGTTGTCTGCCAAAGGGAAATCACTTTCATTTACTCTTGATCAAAGTTTCTAGAACACTATGCAGAGAAAACCACGTCTGCACGTACGATCTTTCACTCACTAAAACGTGAAACACTTCCTACCCAAAATTGACTTATGAATTACATTGCAGAACCTAGTCCTCTCCAACCTGGATGGAGGCAACACTCTGCTCCATGCCCTCCCCAACATTACTTTTGCATCCCTGAAAGGCATTCTATACGACCTTCCTATCAGGGTTTGATGAAGTTCAGCCACATCACACCAGTACTGAAGTAAGGACTTTGGCTTCCATCCAATAATCATCAACTTCAAGACCCACTGCAACACCTACAAGTACATCAGCACATGATATCTGCAAACATGGTCAGGTAGAACCAGTTTCTTACCTATGGAATGTTAATGCCCTTTCTGATGGATATTCAATTTTTTGTATCAGCAGCATACATACATATTTATTTGTGAAGTTAAATAGCATGTTTTAAAGCATGGTATATCGGTATGATGACCATACAGATATAATAAATGTGATACATTATGCCATTGAATGTGTCACCTAAATTCAAGTTACCTACATAATGTGCTAAATAAATCATATTTTCTGTGCCGTATAAGTGGTTCAACCCTGCCACATAATTTTATTTTCAGTTAACACATAGCTCCAGCAGCCCTCATTATATACTGTTTTACTGAGGTATTACCCTTTTACTACTGCACGTTTGTTGTATACGTCCTCATTGTTAAACTTGTCATTTTATTCACAATATTTACACAATAATTCTGTGGAAGTGGTATTCAGCATCACATTTACAAAGGTGCAAATGCACGAATGCTGCAGTCACAGGTTTTATGGCTCAGGGATGAGAGTGACACAACATAACATTTTGCTGCTGCAATCAGAATGAATGACTGCTCAGTATGCTGACAATGCATCGCTGCTGCAGTGGCAGTGAATGACAGCTCAGTATGCTGACAATGCATCACTGCTGCAGTGGCAGTGAATGACAGCTCAGTGATGCTGATAATGCATTTGGTGCTGAAGTGACAGTTTCCTAAAGCTGAGAATGCATTGCTGATGAAGTCATGCTAATAGAGCATCACTGCAGCAGTCTTTTTTTATTGGCATTTAAAAAATGTACAGAACAAACAACACACAGTTATAGTGGTGCTGGTGCAACAATGTCCACTTTTTGCTGTGGGCTTTCTGGAGTAAGTTGCACTGTCTAGGTGCCAATCATCCAAGAGTGCTCGACATTTTGACGCAGTGGCATCTCAGGTATGGTCAGTTTTGCGTGAGGTGTCAGTGAACACCATATGTGCTTCGGTGAAGGTCAGTGTACATTTCCGAGCACACCGGTCCACCCTTGCCGCTAGTCCCACCCACCCGTCAGCCATTTCCCAACATGTCCTGCTACCCGTCCTGTGTCCACACCTCGATCTGCCAGATAGGTGCACAGTGGTCCCCAGTGTCCTTGGGGAGGGATCCAGCTAGCATAAACTACCAGTATTCTTCGAGTTGTTCCTGACAATGGGACATATCCTGCAACCAGCATCTACAGCCGGATTGGCTCTCTGACCCCTGTGGATTGCTATTCTTCCCCAAGCCTAGAGCAGCAACATGGAAGTAAGTCTATGTGTATTTGTGGGAGTGTCCTTAATGTACCCCAGTACAGCCGCTAACTGTGATCTCAGCACCATGCTGCCAATCACCTCTTCTATGCAGTCTTAGATTGAGGTCCCGAAGGTCGCCATCCTGTGCAGGGGTGGCTCCTCCGCTATGGAGGAGGAGCGTCGCCCCACTGCTTTTAAGCAGTGTGAAGAAGAGAAACATAAAATTATAATACTTTATGTTATTTTCACTTTTTGCTTCCTGACGTGTCCTGCTGCTTTGCGGTGGGCGGGTGGGTGGGCGGGGCTGCTCTGCTCTCTGGTTTGCCCACTCCAAAGTGCGCTGTGACTGTTTGGTCGGCCCTCTCGGGCCGGCCAATCCAGCCATGCGCACTTCCCAGTTCTCCATGCAGGCTGCATTACAGCCTGCTTATTGGAAAGGGAAGGTGCACCATATAATTATTCAGGAGAACAGGTTCAGTCCATAAGTCTTCTTTATTTAAAGTAGTATTTAAAAAAAGAAGCACAGCCAGCGCGTTTTGTTCCTATGTGCAAAGGAACTTCATCAGTGCTTATAATGAGATGTGAAATGGTTATAGTAACAACCAATAATTATTGTTGGTGTACTCCGGGTAACACGAATGAATGTACATGCACAATGTTTGTCGGTTATCATGCCGCTTTGCTGATTCGCCGTTTTATGACAAATATCAAAGTAAGGGTCGAAGTCTTCTGTCTTTCCTTGTCTGGGTGGAACTCCGGAATCCCTTGATATATTTTATTTTTCCAGTCATCATTTTAATTGGGAATGTACATTCACAATAAATGAAGAATTTGACGTCTTGAATCCAATATTTTCTCTCTACTGTTTTGGGACCGTGTTACCCGGAGTACATCATTGCGCAATACTGTATTCCGTGAGGAGGTTCTTGAGGAACTTCAGCAATACTTCACCACCAACGTCGAATCTGTCGATTCCCCCTCCAAACTCTGGAAAGCCTTTAAAGCTGTCACACGGGGTTTGCATTTCCAAACAATCAGGGGTGCTGAAATCCATTCGATCCACTCTAGAACGAATAGAGAAGGAAATACAACAGGTTGAAAAACTGTACTTCCAAACAGGCTTAAAATCGCACCTCGCTTCTATTCGCAGTAAAATCTCGGAGTACAATGAAAAGGGGGGGCCCTCGGCCCCCCCGCACGCATGGCGGCGCGGCGACGTCTCCCCTCCTTTCCCCGCGTGTCATTCGACGGTGGGGGCGTGCCCTAGGGGTGCGGCCCACCGCCGATTGGCCGGCGGCCCTCCTGACCCGGATTCAATGGAGTGGTTCCGGGTCAGGGGGGGCGGGCGATAGGAGGGGCCATCCGGCCCCTCGGGAATAAGAGGTAGGGAGCGCCCA
Source organism: Lissotriton helveticus (assembly GCF_964261635.1). Classification (NCBI taxonomy): domain Eukaryota; kingdom Metazoa; phylum Chordata; class Amphibia; order Caudata; family Salamandridae; genus Lissotriton; species Lissotriton helveticus. Next base: position 278,994,045 of record NC_136063.1, on the reverse strand, counting down.
GGAGACCCCCTTGTCCCTGGACGCTCCCTCGCTGAACGTTGTGCCCCGCGTTCGGGGCCTCTTTGTTTTTTAGTAATTTTCTCCGTTTATTTTTCAGGTGTTGGAGTCGGAATCCTGTGGAGCGGCGCAGAATTTTCGAGCATCGACCTTCGGCGACTTTGCCTGGGGCCGGCCGCGTTGTGGGGACGGCGAGCGTGTTCGAGTGTTTAACCGCTTTCGCTTTTTTCTTCTAGCGTTGTGGAGCGGGGGGCGAGACAAAGAACATCGCTTCGCGGGTCCAGCCGCGTGCGTTGTGGAGCGGAGGGCGAGACGAGGAACATCGCTTCACCGATTGCCGGAGGTCCAAGGAAGCCACGCTGCAAGTGCCGGGAGCGGCTGAGGACGCGTGGTGCGGCCCGTGTAGAGGCCTGTAAGGTATCGGGTGGGGACGAAGGGATAGCCGGTAACGACGCTCTGACGTCACAACCGGTGAGCGCGCCGGCAAATAAAAGGGGATCTGGTGTGCGCTATTGCCTTTTCATTCTGCCATACGGGTTGCAAGAGAATATTATTTGGCGCCCGTTCTCGATTAATTTGGTGCGCATTCACGCTCTTTCTCACATTTTGTGGCGGGGGAGCGTCTTATGTATTGCTAAGAGGCAGCTGTATTTTGTGATCGGGTTAGGCAATTGTTTGCGCGCGCTGTCCCATGCATTTTGCGCTCGCGACGAAAGGAAGTAAAGCAGGGTCCACCAGGGCAGCACCTGGATGGGAGACCCTATGTAAAAATTGTACAGTGGTTCAGAGAAACGATTTCCACGGCTGCACTGCATTTATTAATAGATACTTGGGGTTCATGAGTAGAAACAACGTGTACAGTGGTGTAAATAGCGTTTCTTCAGGGGTTGTGCTTTAGTAACTGAGTGATTCATTGTGCATATCTTTACACAAAGTGAACAGTCCAGGCAATAAGGGCAGTCACAGGTGCAGTAATAGTGTGGTCTTTATAGGAGGGATATTGTGAATCATGCTGAGATAGTGTGTTTTTAGTGGCACACAGCAACAGTGAGGTTAACAGGGGTGTTCAATTGTCTCCTTGTATTCAAAGTGGGTTTGTCTAAATCTGCCCCTGTTCCATTACACGGCGCTAATATTTTTCTCAATTCCAGGCAATTTAACGACATTTTGGGTGCAATTCAACAGCGGACAAGACCTAAGGGCGTTCAGCACGCGACGTGGTGGCCCGTGGGCGCTGATCATTATCGCCGGCGAGGACGCAGGACTGGTCGGTACGAGGGGTACGGGGGGCTGGCATTCGTCGCTCCTGGTGGCCGCCGGGTGGGCCTACATTAGGTTTACTCACCCCTTACATAAGCGGACAAGCCGCTAGTGTTGCGGTCGCCGTTGCACGGTGCTGAAAGCCCCCTGGTGACCCTCCATCAAAAAGGTACACAGAGTCGGCCGGTTGTAATATTGAGAAGAGTGGTAGCATCATGCCAGGTCCACGGGGTGGAAAGAAAGGGTCCAACATGGAGGCTATGATGCGGGCCATGATGCGTGATATGAAAGAAATGAAACAGCAGCTAGGGAAAGTAAATGAGCTGGAAGCACGGTTTAATGAGGAGCATGGTGACGCCCCAGGTCCATCGGGGAGGCCTATTCGCAAGAGGGTTGCACCAGTGCCAAGGGGGGATTTTATCGCCTCACCTAAGAAGACCAAGTCCAAGAGACCCAGGGATGACACCCCCACCCCAGGGCCAGTAGAGCCGGTACCTTCCGTGCCGGCGGCGGTTGTCCCACCCCCGCATATACCTATGCCTACACCCCTTACCCCCGTGGTGCCGGTGCCTGTAGGTCAACCAGTAGACGCTGGGCCTGCTTCCTCACCGGTGCCCACAATCCCGGGTACAGGTGTGCCACACCCGGCACCCGCCCTGCCAGCCGTGTCGGTACCACAGGGCATAACCCCTGTGGTACCTGTTGTCCCTGTGGGTAATTGCGAGTCAACGCCCCCTGAATTGGTATCCCAGATAACGGCCTTGATGCCATGGCTCCAAAAAGGGGGAGCTTTTCCGAATTCCGCAGACCATGCAGCAGAGGCGGCGAAGTTTGTGGAAAAAATCAGATTGGCGGCGGTCGCCAACAGTGTTGTCTTGCCAGTATCTTCTCCCCTTGCAGGTCCAAGTGTTCCCCAGCTGGACGGATTGAATGGGCAGCCGCCCCCGGGGCCCACACTTGGTAAGGAAGTGGCATTGCCACTCTTGGGGGACGGTGTTGTACCTTCCAGGAGCGAGAATCTGGCTCAGCATGTGTCATTAGCTGTGAAAGAGATGATTTGGGCGGATAAATACGTGTACATTTATTCTTTGTTGTTAGATAATAGGGAAATGGAGCAGGCAAAAGCACTGAAGGAGTGGATGCTCCCAAGTGAATGGAGGGCGCAGTGTACTAGATTTAGGGTTGAGGAAAATCTCAACAACTGGATGCAAGCATGGGCGGTATTCACTGCAGTTAAAGCGGAGCGTCCTCCAGATTTACAGGCAGCATTGGCATGCTACTCGAGCAGGATTGTGGGGTGGAGTCAACAGTATTCTGGGGAAGCATGGAAGGGTTATGATGTCAATTTTAGGAAGGCATTGGAATTCAACAGATCATTACCATGGGACACGGTAGATTCCATGGCGTGGCACAAACAGTTCTCCGATACTGCACCTCCCCCTCAGTTCGGTGCGGGCAAGATGTTCACTAGACCACAGCAGCCCTTTCGGCCCCCCCAAACGAGCGAGGTACCTGGGAAGTTTAGAGCAGGTGGGCCTGAGAAAAAAGGGGTGTGCTGGGATTTTAATAGGCGCACCTGCACAAGGGCCGCGTGTAAGTTTAGACATGCATGTTCCTCCTGTGGGCACCCCTCCCATCCAGAAACTACCTGTAGGTCCAAGCAAGGTAACACAGGTCAGAGGGGTAGGGGAAGGCCAGTATAATTCAAACAGGTCAGGCCCCCCCACACCAGTGGATGTGGCGGCAATGATTCCATGGTTGAACAGATACCCAGACCACACATCGGCCACACTACTTCAAGAAGGTTTTTCTAAGGGTTTTAGGATCCCGGCCGGGGGATACACGGGCAGTGCGCACTGTAGAAATCAATTATCAGTCAAACACAATCCGGCTGTTGTGGCCGCCAAAATTGACAAAGAGCTTTCATTAGGCAGGATAGCTGGCCCCTTTTCTGAAGTGCCAGTACCCGATTTTGTGTGTTCCCCACTGGGAGTTGTCCCCAAGAAAGAGAAGGGGCAATTCAGATTGATCCATAACCTGTCAGCACCTAGGGGGGCGTCATTGAATGATGCCATTGACGAGGGTATCTGTAGTGTTAAGTATGCCTCTTTTGACCAGGCTGTTAACTTACTACAGGCCACGGGACCCGGGGCGCTGATGGCGAAATCTGACATAGAATCGGCCTTTCGCCTCCTCCCAGTCCACCCGGCGGACCAACATCTTTTAGGTTTCACCTTTAGGGAGAAGTTCTACATGGACAAATGCATGCCTATGGGTTGTTCTATTTCTTGCGCCTACTTTGAGATGTTTAGTTCCTTTCTTGAATGGGCCATGAGACAAGTGACGGGCCATCAAGGGGTCATGCATTACTTAGATGATTTCCTCTTCCTCGGTACAGCGGGATCCCGGGAGTGCGCACTGGCATTGCAGGAATTTTGCGTGCTCATGCGGGCTTTTGGGGTCCCTCTTGCGCCCGGGAAGACGATGGGCCCGACCACCTGCTTAGAATTCCTTGGCATCGAGATTGACTCAATGGAGGGATGTTTTAGATTACCTATGGACAAGGTGTGCAAATTCAAGACATCACTACAGTTATGCCTCCGGAAGGAGAAGGTCACTCTGCAGCAATTACAGGAGGTAGTAGGGCAATTGAATTTCGCTTTGAGAATCATCCCCATGGCTCGCCCCTTCTCTCGCTCCATCGCCCACGCGATGAGGGGCCTGAGGGAAAAACACCACCGCACGCGCCTATCGTCTGAAATTCGCCAGGATATGCTTATTTGGATGGCATTCCTGGAGGATTTTAACGGTAGGGTGGTCTGGCCCGGCCCGCCCACAACATCGGCGGAGTTGGGACTATGGACTGACGCGGCCGGTGGTGTGGGCTTTGGCGCCATCCTAGGGAACAGGTGGGTCGCTCAACAGTGGCCAGAAGAATGGAAGACATGGGGTCTGATCAGCAACATTGGCTTCCTTGAACTCTTCCCAATCTGGGTGGCACTGATGGTATGGCCTGAACACCTATGTAACCAATCAGTGGTGTTTTGGTCAGACAACATGACAGTGGTGGAATGTATCAACCAGCAGGGGGCGCGGTGTCCTTTCATACTTCGTCTGATCAAAGAAATTGTTCTGCGGTGCCTTAAACTGAATGCTAATTTTAGAGCCAAACATGTCCCTGGTATTTTAAACAATGCGGCTGACTCCCTTTCTCGCTTCAAAATGCAGGTTTTCAGGGAACATCTTCCCACAGCAGACCCCTCGCCAGCACACTTCCCAGCAGTACTTTGGCAGATTGGTGCCCCAGATTACAGGACCTCGTGGTCGCTAGCCTAGCCCCCAGGACCAAGACGGCTTACGAAGGGGCGTTTCTGTCTTATTGTTCTTTCTTGGGGCCACAGTGGGAAGTGCTTTGGGCGAAGGAGGATGGGTTTGCAGCCTATTTAGAATGGATGCATAAGGAGGGGCGCTCGGTGGCAGCGGCGACCAGACATAGGGCAGCTGTGTCATTCTTCGCGCAAGCTAGGGGCTTCCGGGATCCCACTAATACCTTTATGATACGTAAGGCTTTAAGGGGATGGCGCCGTATTCAGGGACACCAGAAGGATAAGAGGAAACCCATTGGATTGGCCCGGCTAACAGCCTTACTGGGCACACTGGAGACTGTTTGTAACTCGGAGTGGGAGGTGCTTCTTTTTAAGGCGGCATTCTCCCTGGCATTCTATGGGGCGCTGAGAATTAGCGAACTTGTGACAGGTTCCAAGTCAGACCTACTAGGCGGCTTGCAAAAGGCTGGGGTGTTGATAAGGGGGGACACCATGTGGGTGACTATCCAGAAATCAAAAACCGACCAAGAAGCTAGGGGTCACACCATAGTTCTGCAAAGGGCCCCCGCCAACCCGTGCTGCCCGGTGAGGCACGTAGAATCACTCCACGGACTATTGGTAGGTTCAGCGGGCAGGGCATTGCTCTGTCACGCTGACGGGAGCCCCTTGACCAGGTATCAATTCAGGAGAGTGTTCGAAATGGGGGTTAGGAAAGCAGGGCTTGACCCTAAAGAGTTTGGCTCTCATTCCTTCAGGATTGGGGCAGCAACTGAGGCGGTGGCGGGGGGCCTCCCGGTGGAAAGAGTGAAGACAATTGGGAGATGGTCTTCAGAATGTTATAAACGTTATGTTCGGATTGACATGCTATGATTACTTGTCACTCACGCCTGGTCTCTTTCCGCTCTCTTACAGTTTCTCAGACCTGTTACGCAGGGGAGGAATTTGTCGTCGGGCACCGCCAATATTCATCGGCACGGAGCGGCGACCAGGAAATCATGAAGAACAATGTCTGGATTGTGGGTCATTCATATGTGAAGCGAGCAGAATGTGTCTTCCTGTCAGGTGATAAGAGGAAAAGGGCGGCACAACTAGGGTTGGACATCACGTTCTTTGGCAGAGGGGGGTTATGTCTTCACGAGTTTAGGGGATTCTTTCAAGGGCTGTTAGCACGCCAGCACTCTCCACCGTCAGTGGTGATACTTCACCTTGGGGAGAATGATTTGGCAACACTGGGCAGGCGCATCTTGATTGAGGAGATTATCTCAACGGCGGGTTGGATAGCTAGGACCTGCCCCGGGTGCACACTAGTATGGTCACAACTCATACCCCGACTACAGTGGCGGGGGGGTCATTCGGTCAGGGCGTTGAATCACTCGGTAAAGAGGATCAACACACGGTTGGATAGGTTGTTTCGAACCCCCTTGTTACAGTCAATACCTCATGGGTGCATCTGGGGTCACAAGTATTACTTGAAGGACGGGGTTCATTTGACGGAAGAGGGTAATGTCCTATGGTCTGACAATATCTGGGCTTGGCTAGAGGGCTGTGAGAGGAGGAGGGTGTCCTTAGGCAGGGGCTAGAGGGGGAGGCCAGATCGTCGGTTAACAATGCTGGCCTGTGGCGGTAAGGTCATTATCGGTGAGCACATATTTGAGGTCTGAGGGGGCGGGCATCATCCTATGGAGGTTCCCGCCCGGGGGGAGGGGCCTGCGGGCCACTCCCAGTACTCCAGGGGCAAGGTAATATGCAAAGGAGCGCGGGTAGGAGTAGTTCACGCTTTCCTTAGGCTGGTAGCCACCCCGCGCGCGTGGACTCATGACGCCACCGGCGCAGAGTAAGGGCCCTCCTTTAGTGGGTAAATGGAGTTTAGGGCGTAGACCGGGCAACTCCCGGGGTAACACTGCGCATGCGCACTTCTAGGGGGGAGGCGCAGCTTGTAGGACCTGACACCGGTAGTGACCCTGCCATATGGCCAGAAATGTACAAAAATCAAGTGTAGGATGTTTAGTTTAAGCTAGGAACAACATGTATTAGAGTTTTGTTAAGGTCAGGCTCTCAAACTTGTTGATAACAATTGTATAACTGAATGTCCTGCTGATTTTTGTATTCATTGTTGATTATGCAATTAAAACCTTTTTTAATTTCATACTTTAATAAATACGGCCGGGCGACTAGCGCCCGCCTTCCAAAAAGTAAAACATGTCTCGTGTCCACGTTCCTGGGTGTTGGGTGCCGGATTGGGGGGGAGGCGGCAGCTAGTCGCTGACCATGTGAAAAGGGGGGGCCCTCGGCCCCCCCGCACGCATGGCGGCGCGGCGACCGTCTCCCCTCCTTTCCCCGCGTGTCATTCGACGGTGGGGGCGTGCCCTAGGGGTGCGGCCCACCGCCGATTGGCCGGCGGCCCTCCTGACCCGGATTCAATGGAGTGGTTCCGGGTCAGGGGGGGCGGGCGATAGGAGGGGCCATCCGGCCCCTCGGGAATAAGAGGTAGGGAGCGCCCAGGAGACCCCCTTGTCCCTGGACGCTCCCTCGCTGAACGTTGTGCCCCGCGTTCGGGGCCTCTTTGTTTTCCCACCCACCATCCCTTGGTACAAAGTTTTAAGCAGTGTTATGTCCGGTCTAATGATAAGTTTCGAAGGTACGGACCACGGGAGAGAGTGGGCTGTTGGTGTATTTTGTGATCTGTTGTTTAGGAATTTTTTCCCCTTTGTAGCAAAAAGATGTGTGAAGTGAACTGTATTTGAAGCTATGTGTCTTTAGGCCTTTTTTCCCTTTATAGCTAGACGTTGATATTGTGATTTTGAGAAACATGAGTGAACCAAATTGTAATTTAATGCCATGTGTCCTTAGGCCTTTTTTCCCTTTTAGCTATACGTTGATACTGTTATTTATTAGCCAGTGTAGTTGTCCTTTAGAATTTTTCCATAGGTCGTCGTATTTATTAGGTATGGGGCATGCGGTAAGGTCATTATCGGTGAGCACATATTTGAGGTCTGAGGGGGCGGGCATCATCCTATGGAGGTTCCCGCCCGGGGGGAGGGGCCTGCGGGCCACTCCCAGTACTCCAGGGGCAAGGTAATATGCAAAGGAGCGCGGGTAGGAGTAGTTCACGCTTTCCTTAGGCTGGTAGCCACCCCGCGCGCGTGGACTCATGACGCCACCGGCGCAGAGTAAGGGTCCTCCTTTAGTGGGTAAATGGAGTTTAGGGCGTAGACCGGGCAACTCCCGGGGTAACACTGCGCATGCGCACTTCTAGGGGGGAGGCGCAGCTTGTAGGACCTGACACCGGTAGTGACCCTGCCATATGGCCAGAAATGTACAAAAATCAAGTGTAGGATGTTTAGTTTAAGCTAGGAACAACATGTATTAGAGTTTTGTTAAGGTCAGGCTCTCAAACTTGTTGATAACAATTGTATAACTGAATGTCCTGCTGATTTTTGTATTCATTGTTGATTATGCAATTAAAACCTTTTTTAATTTCATACTTTAATAAATACGGCCGGGCGACTAGCGCCCGCCTTCCAAAAAGTAAAACATGTCTCATGTCCACGTTCCTGGGTGTTGGGTGCCGGATTGGGGGGGAGGCGGCAGCTAGTCGCTGACCATGTGACAAAGCGGTCCGCTAAACAAATTTCCTTGGCAGGAATGCCAAAGCCCGTGCCTATGGAGAGGGGGATCGCCCAGTCAAAGCCCTGGCCTGCACACTTAAACAACACAGCACCTCTGCTTACATACAGAGCTCCTGGAGGACGACTCCAGCTCTGCAAGTGGACAGTCAGCCACCATAGACACCCGGTCCCATTTCAACCGCACATGGCGGTGGAAAGTGATGTTGCTTTCCCAGCTCCTCTACCAGTCGCTATCTCTCACACTTACAAAAGGCCCAATGCTGAAATGAATACAGTTGAAAATCTACGTTGGGCTTGATATGGGCTTCTATGTTGGGCGAAACTACCACAGCTATACGCACCATCCACCCACTAGCCCACCACCCAAGCTTCCCTCCAATGCAAGACGTCGGCTCTATACAAAAAGCCCGACGAATGGGGCTATCCACATTTGCAGACCTATATCCAGTGGAGGAGTTTTTGCCTCAGCCACACAACCTGGAGGACGCGCATGCCCTCCCCCTTTGATCTTCTATTTTACCACCAACTCAGGGCTAACCACCGACAAACACATAGTTCCTTTCCCACTGCACCTAAACCCCTGCTCCCTTTGGAAAACATAGTTGCAAATCCTTCCCCCAAGAAGCTTTTAACCCACGTTTATAACATCACACAGCAAACCAGCCTGATCACAACACCCAACGCGCAGTCGCAGTGGTCCTCAGACCTGGACCCACCACCCACAGATAAACAATGGGCCTACTGCTTCCCTCAACTCAAGCGCCTCTCTCCAAATTATAAATTGTGGCTCATACACTTCAAATGCTTACATAGATTATATTGTATGCCTGTGCAACTACAGAAAATGGGACTGCGCCCGAATGCTGCATGCTGGCGTTGCGCTAATACACAAGCTACTTTTCTACACTTGTCATGGCACTGTGGCCCCATCTCATTATTCTGGGACAGGGTGTTTGGCATTATTCATGAAGTGACAGGCTTCCAGCATGCCTGCAACCCTCTCACGGCCATTCTCGGCCAAGTCGCTGATGCCCCCTCAAAGAGTGGGACGCCTGTCAGCCATGATGTTCCTCGTGGCCAAGAGATGCATTGCAATCCACTGCGGACTATTGCCACGAGATGCTAGCAGTGTATTGGGAGCTAATGCCCACTGCATCACGTCCTAAAGACATTTGGGCTCCGTTCATCACATGGGCGGCTGAACACACTGAAATGCCAGCCCACATTCCACCAACGCACGCGCCTCCGTAGGCCCACTTGCATAAACCTTTAACATACTACACTCTTGCAAAATTTTCCCCTCTGTAAGACATCATCCCATTTCTCCAATGGTCCAGTCCTGTCATGTCTGTATATTCGATCAATACAATATTACACACACATGCAGTAAACATTATAGCCTTTTTTGCTTATCTACGTTCTATTTCAAATTCCCTCTGATTGAAAGTGCCTTCAAGCTGCAATGTGACACTTACCTGGATACACTGCGACCGCTGGGTTTCGTCGCTGCCATGTGTTTATTTGAATATGCTCTCTATCTGTACTTTTGACATGACCAATTGTAACCTGTCGGTTATTTTTTTGTTTCGTTTGATAATGATAAATAAAGTTTAAAAAAAAATGAAAAACCGGAAAGATTCTAAGTCCAGATGAAGAGGGCTTCATCGGGACCAATGCCAAGCATATCCGATCAAAGTCAAGGCACTCCCAGGAGGAGTCTTCACCGGCTGTGAGTCTTTCTACCTTCATCAATGATTGTGCCGGGAACCGCTATTCAGAAGTCATCCCTACCCCGCTTTCAAGTCGAAAGGTAAACTTCCCACCAGGACAAACCTGGTCTCTATCTGAAAAGACGAACTTTCGCAGTTGGCCTTAACTTTTGACTTTCACATTGTGAGTATGACCAGATAACTGTGGTTGGACCTTTGTTCTTTTTGCCGTCATTTTTAATTCAAAATTTAAAAATTCTTATTTCTTGTTCTACCTATTAGATATTTGTCATTGTGGTGTCATTTGATTTATTAAAGTATTCTCTATTCTTCTAAATGAGTTTGTGATTTTTCTTTTGTTGTGTTTTTACTCTATTACTGACTAAGTATTCTACACATATTTTGCACATTCCCTCTAAGTTATGCCGGACTGCTTTGTGCTAAGCTACGTTGCGTTAAGCACAGGTTTATTAACTACCTTCAATAGTTCACCTTACAAGGATAGTGATTAATATTTCAAGTGGGCTCCCTCCCCTCAATTAACACTCCAATTTCTTACATAACTGCAGTTTCAACACCTTCACTGTCCTGTGTACTACAACAGCAAGAGAGGTACTCTCATCAGTAGTGCCATTGCAAAGGATGGATGAAAGGAAAGATGACTTCTGTCAGGGCATGCAAATGTGTATCCATCACTGTTGTGACAGGGTAACCTGTCACGAGTTCTAAATTGGAATATTGGAATATATGCAGCTTACATAGAGAGTGATCTTTCCACCTCGAAATCCAAATGAAAAATGACCAGGATATGGACAATAAAAGACAACAATATCTCAAAAGGTAACAATGACAGACGCGCCGCGCCCCACCGCATGGATTCATTCTTCGAGTACGACCAGCAGGATCCGATAAGCTCGCCCCAGACAGACGATGACTCTGACCACCACCCGGGAAAACCTGCCTCGCTCCCGTGGCGCCCAACCCGCATTCCCCTCTGTCCCTCCAGGGCCCCCCGCTCATAGGCTCATACCCAGATCCACTGATGTAGGATCCGCCACGCCACGCCGACCAGTACATCACCTACATCAGCCTCTTTGGACCCCCCACAGACAGCACTTCCATAAACAGCAGCCCCGTCCAGAAGATGATCCTGAATTTATAGGATCGAAACATCGTCAACCCCACAGCGCAATTAACGGCGCTTCTACTTCGTGTGGTTCCCCCTAAATCGCTCCCATCCATTCCTATGCAGCCTTTGTGAATCAAACCGTGCTGAACCACATAGTCACTTGTATATATTATCACACTGTTTGTCACTACGCGCCGTTCCGCTGTTCTCACCTTATCACTTACGTCGCCACTTATTTGTGTCACAAGGACAATTGTGCACCAAGTCCAAGTTGGACTGCCTATGCATTTATGCTTACAGTGCAGTTACAACTGTACCAACCTTTTTCGAAATATATGATGCCATGTGCACTTTTGAATAACTTTACGTGAGTCTCCCGTTTTTCCTTCCTCGTAATGTATTCTACTTAACAGTATATCTGACTCCCCTAGTGTTACCTTTTGAGATATTGTTGTCTTTTATCGTATAATCACCCAGATCTCATTTGGTTTATCGGTTACACTCCTGTGGTTTTTTTCAGGAACTTGACAAAGCACTGGGAGGAGCCTGCTGAACAGGAACAGAAAGTTGTGAGTCTCTGGCGCACTTCCTTCTTTCAGAAACAAAAGTAAAATATTAAAACGACTTCTTGCACTAAAAAGACAACCTGAATGGTCCGTTGGAGTAGAATATTAACTCTAAAAGTCTTTTCGAGTAGATTTAGCTGCTTCTCGAGTAGAGAAACAGCCACAGGCGCTCGCGCTCACCAGTGTCATGAAAATGGCGCTGGAAAGCAACATAGCGACCGGAAGCCATGCTAGTGGCTGGCAAATCTCTCACAGGTTAACGAGTGGTCGACAAGTCTTGTCAAACTCGCCAGTACGTGGCAAAAAAAGGTCTCGCACACATAGCGCAGTTTCCAAATTGTGCTTACTCCGCAAGCGGAATGATTTTTCCGTCCAGGCTTAGCAGTAGGTAACTGAGGGAGTGTGCAGTAAATCATTGGGCACCAAGGGAAACAAGTGAATGAATCTCTAGGAGGACCAATCACAGTTCTTAATCGAGGGAATTTGATATGGATTGTATTAAGACAGTGATAATTCACTGAAGTGCAGAGCTGTGTTTGCATATTTCCTTACAACGAGCTACCAATATTTTTTTATGGTTGCTAGGTAGGACTAAAACATATGCGCCGTTTCCTTGCGACTTTATTGTAACTTTAAAATTCGATGTTTGTAATCATGTTTTCTGCAATAACCTGAACATGGGATACTTTGATGTACATGTGCAATTCAACATGCCGAAAGCCTTGTGAACTATGGACAGCAGTGGCAGCATTCGTGAGAAAGACTGGAAGGTCATAAAATAACACATTTGCAACTTCGACCACAACTCTAGTCTCTTTCTAATTTCATTTTGTGTGTAGTCTTCAGAAATGTGGTCAATAGAACTACATCGTGAAACTTAAATGTTTGTACACTTGACGGTTTCACCCCACATCCTTATAATGGCACGTGCATATAAATTGCCATGGGGTTTGCATTTGCACCAGCCCTATCGAATCTCATGGCACTGGTCACGAGAGGCCTTCTCTCTGTAAGGTCATGGAATAGCAGGTGCCGATTTTCACAGAAGCTGAAAGGTTTACAATTCATTTCTTTCTGCAAGTTAGGAGAACAGACAGTGGTCAGACTAGGGGCTACTATTGCAACATTTTGTTTATTAATGACCTTATTTGACCTTTGACCCAGTCCTGCTTCCGCGGGATGTCACCATGATGTGTTGCTTCCCCGGGGGAGGCTGTGACAGCAGAGAGGAAGTTTCTAGGATGTCCACGAATGCTTCGGTTATTGCTGAGTGACACTTGGCGCATACTCTTGGCAAGACATTAAAGGGAAATGTTTCCACAAGGAAGCTCTGTTCTTGACAATGTATTTTACAGTAGGGCTTCACTGCACCCGAGCACGCTTTTGCCTCATATCATGCCGAAGTTAAGTCGTACTTCATTCCAGTTTGCTAGAAATATGACTTACGGTTTGACTTACGGTTTGCGTCGCTCTTGCACTTTTTTGCGTGGTGCAAGAGCGACGCAAACTGGGTCATAAAAATGGCCCCTAGTGTCTGTACAGCTTGGTAGAGCAACACCTATGGTCGTGTTAATGCACATACCCAATGGCAGATCTCAGAGCAGAGCAGATTTGAGGTCAAAAGGGGCTTCACTCTATTATATGAGCATCATATGTTTTTGCATTATTGCTGCCAAATGTTGTTGTGCGTGTCTGTGAGTCGGTTTCTAGGGCAGTGGCCAACATTCTGGTGTATTTCAAGTCACATGGCAGGTCATTTATGCAGAAATCTATGCAAATCAATGTCTATGATTTGTAGCTTTATGCATTTTTTGTCCATTTGGCACAATTCTCTAGCAAGGATGGAAGTGAACCAAGTAGGACAAACATAGGCAAGGAAGACCCAATGATGTTGTGAAGCAAGGTAATATTGGTTAGGTTCACATACTGATAGGTGGTCTCCGAATAAAAGTAATTTCACTCGCTGCCACCCTTCCCGCAAGTCTTCATCACAGTGGTCCCTCCGCCATCATATTAAATATGTCCTCTGCACAGAGAAGACTGGACTCCATGCTAGAGCGGCTAGGTATGAATAGCTGCATAAATAATTATACTCCCGCCCTATCCAAAAACACAGTTAAATCTCTCAAACATAGATTGCTCAAAGCTAATCTAGAAACCCTTATCTCAGATCCATATTTTTGCCTAAAAAAGGAGCTATTACAAGCGATCTGATCTTCTATACAAAAAGAAGAGCCCAGTGGAGGAAGGTATTCCACTCACTACTCAGGATCGACTCGGCTAAGAAATTTTCTCATGGCCTAAGGCTCTAGGCAGTTCTGTCACCCACACTCAGAGCAAATGCCACCATATTCATCTACAACAATGGGTTTATCCTCATTCAAGCCTCTGATTGTAATCTGGGTATCTTTGATGAAGGTTTCTCAGTAATTAAAAATTCCCTTACCCATAGTGACACTCTCAATTACTCAAGGGACTCTAGTCCCGCAAACATTCCTCAGGACCGCCAAGAAGTCTCCTTACTGAGTCCCAATCACCAGGTGACCTACTCTCCTACCCTGAACAACACCCATATGGCCATATCCCCCCACATATAGGTTGCACTGACTCACCCAACATCTCCCGACTACCTCTCCCGACTACCTGGACTTCATCTCCCCCATTCCTAGATGGTGGGGTTCAATGATAATCATAGCTTTGATTACCTCTCTAACACTTCCTCCATTCCCTTACCTCCTTGCACTAACCTAGATAATTCCATAACTCCAACGCAGGCTCACCCACTCTCCACTTTGCAGTTGGTTCTCCCAAACCAATATAACAGTAATAGGCCTCACTCCTTTTCGAATCCCCAACTCTTGAACCTTACTCCCATGCTACCCAAGCTCCTTCACCACTCCAATTCTTGCTCCCCCGCTGTTCCCATCTGACCAACAGCACCTGAAATCTTCCTCCGGGGCCGGCCCCTCTCCTTATCATCCCCTTCCGTGTGTCACGCCTACTTTCACCCTCGTGAACGACCCTGCTGCCTCCCACTGCAAGAGCTATGATCCTCAATCCTACCCTGCCTCTAGACTTACGGAAATAAACTGTGAACTTCAAAAACTCAAAACTGACATACAAAAACTCATAAACATCACCCCTGAGCTGGTCCTTGACCTATCGTCCAACAAGATTGCGAAGGAGATCCTGCAAGTGACCAACCAATACCCTGAAATACCAACTCCTTCTTCTGTGCTAAAGAGTTAGCCTAGGCAGAAATTGCCCACCCAGATCTGGAATGCCACTCCCTACCCTAACGTCCCCTCGAGACCTATCAGATCCGAGAACCACCTATCTGACCCAGACATTCTCTCCCTCCTACTAGGCTACAACTCCTCTCAATCTGTCAACCCAGTCTCATCTGGACCCACACAAACTACCCCACTAAACCCTCCTAGAGCTACTATTCACAAGCAAGTCATATCGGAGCCTATCCAAACTATTCCCCAAACCTGAGCTCCCAGACACAACTCTAATGCCTTAAACATTGCTAACCTTATGCAAGTTCCCATTACAGAGCCTACTCTCACAGACTACAAATCACACCTGAAATGCATGCTGCTCAACTGTAGATCAGCTGTGAAACATGCCACGGACTTCGCTGACCTCATCCTAGATCAGGAACTTGACCTCCTAATACTCACAGAAACTTGGCTTAACGACGCCTCAGGTCCTGTCCTTGACATCCTTGTCCCTCCTAGCCACAACATTATCAGACTGATTCAGTTAAGAGAACTGATGTAGGCACAGCCTGTATATACCATAACAGTCTCTCAGCAAAGCAGTCCCCCTCTGCAATTCTCTCATCCTGTGAATATTTGTGCATAGATATCATCAGCAAACATAAACCCTTATGCAACCTGCACATCTTTTACCATCCTACTGGAGACAACCTCCCTCTGGTCGAACAAACTATGGAAACCATCTCACCCAACTTGGGTCTCCACTGCCCCCAGATCTTCCTGGGTGACTTCAATCTACACTGGAATGACCTGAATGATCAGTCTGTGAATAGTCTCGAAAACCTCCTAGCTGACCTTAACCTGGCTCAATTCTGTGACAGCCCAATGCACAAAGTAGACTCGACCCTCGATCTCATCATCTTCAATCCCAACTCCATTCAACTGGAATCGATTGACCTTTGTGACTGGTCGGATCATCACTACATCACCTTCCTAATCCTAGAAAGATGGAACACCATAAGATTCCAACCCTCAAAACAAAAACACTGGAAAAGAGTATATGAGCTCATATCTCGTTGCAATCTGTACCTACCTCCTGCTGCGTGCATGTTCGACATCCACAAACTCACTGAACACTACAACAACTCCATGTTGACAGCCCTGAATGCAATTGCCCCCCCTACAACTAAAAAGAAAGTCCAACAAAGACTCCAAACCATGGTTCAATGGCAGCTTAAACTCAGACAGAAGCAACCTGAGACTAGCAGGACGCTCTTGGAGATCCTTTCCATCTATTGAACTCCTTAAGATTTTAAGACTGAGAAGGAGTATGTACAACAAACACATCAGAACGGAGAAAGTGACCTTCTTCAAAAGCCAACTGGGCAAAGCCAAAAATCCCCCCAAAATGCTATTTGATCTGATTAAGATACAATCCAGTAACACTCCCAACCAATCACCACTCATCTCCTGCCCACAGCCAAACTGCGGGGACTTTGCCGCTTTCTTCCTTGAAAAAACTAAGGTCTGCCCTGAGCTATATATCACTCTCTCCAGACTCCTGCTCACCTTTGCAGCCTCTTATTGTGCTTTGTCTCTCACCTAAAAACAATGCCTTTTGGAGTCAATTCTCACCCTTCAACGACACATCCATCTTGAACATTCTTTAGACCCTGAAAACTTCAAATCACTTCAATGACCCCTTCCCCCCGAATTTCTTTAAAGAAATGATAAGGTCACTAGGCCCACTCTGGATGCCTCACTTATTCAAGGTAAGATCCCTGACTGCTTGACCTATGGCTGACCCAGAAGATTTTAATAATTTCCAACCAATCACAAACATCCCTACTCTGGCAAAACTCCTTGAGAAATGTGTTTATGAACAACTGTGTAAATACATTGAGGAATTCCAACTTCTTGAACAATTCCAATTTGGCTTCCGACATGGCCAAAGCACCGAAACAGCCATCACCCATATAGTCAATGACACTCTCACAATGCTTGGCCAGAACGAATCCAGCCTATTAATCCTACTCGACCTCTCACCCGCTTTTGACACTGTCAAACATGAAAATCTACTGAGCCTTCTGGAACGTAAGATGGAGCTCTCAGGCTCAGTACTAAAAGGGTTTGCCTCTTTTCTCAATAACAGCACTCAGAGAATCAAATCCATCCAAATCCTATCCAATTCCAGTCCCTCCACTCTGGGGGTGCCCCAAGTGTCCTCTCTCTCTCCCACGCTTTTCAACCTATTCATTGAACCTCTTATTGAAATCCTGAAAGGATCTAACATCCAATAGCACATGTATGCGGATGACACGCAGTTGTACATGAAAATCTCTTCTCCTGACGATATCAAGACACTCAACGGAACCCGGCACAAAACCCAAAATTGGTTAACCTTCTACCACCTCAAACTGAACGCCCTCAAAACGAAATTCCTCCTTATCTCACGGCCCAAGCAAACCCCCATTGTGGAGAAATATTTGAAAAATCTCTCTGCTCTCAACTGCACACCACACATTATAGACTCTACGTAATCTTTGGGAATAGTTCTGGATAAGAACTTAAACATGCAGGATCACATCAGTGCATCTACCAAAGGAGCGAGCTTCCAACTGAGCATCCTAAGGAAACTAAAACCCTTCCTTCCCCCGGATGATTTCAAATCTGCTGTGCAAGCGTTAGTCATCTCACGGTTGGAATATGGCCTCCGAGATACAGATTAGCCCCTCTCAAGGCATCACCCAATGCTGCGGATAGGCTCATCACAGGCTCCAAGAAAACCAACCACATTTCCCCGGACTTTAAATCGCTAAACTGGCTTCCTTTTGAGGCAAGGATTCAACTAAAACTTGCATTTATGACACATAAAGCACTGTATTTCAACACTCCTCTGTACCTTGCAAATAAGCAAGAACTGTCGGCCAGTGCCCATTCCTCAAGGAGTTCCAGTACCTTGCTGGTCAAACCTAAGAAATGTAAAAAAATGAAAACGTACAATTAATCCTTCTCAGGTATTGTCCAGTGAATCTGGAACTCCCTACCTGCGGAAACTAGATTGATTCCATCAATATTTTCCTTCAAAAAGTAAGTGAAAGCTTTGCTGATGAGCACGTCGTTAAGTTAGAAGCTTTTATTTTACCAGACTGATCTGGGGGCTCCTCCGAGCCCAACGACATGCTCCTCCTCATCTAGTGTCACAATAACTCTTCTTGTTCTATTCTACTCACATGTTCTTCTGTCTTCCTTATCATGCACCGCTTCTTCAATCAATCAATCAATCACTGCATTTGTAAAGCGCGCTACATACCCGCGAGGGTCTCATGCTGCTGGGGAGGGGGGGTGCTACTGGTCGAAGAGCCAGGTCTTGAGGAGTCTTCTGAAGGCCAGCAGGTCCTGGGTCTGTCGTAGGATGGTGGGGAGAGTGTTCCAGGTCTTGGCGGCGAGGTAGGAGAAGGATCTGCCGCCGGCGGTGGTTTTTCGGATGCGGGGGACTGTGGCGAGGGCGAGGTTGACTGAGCGGAGGCTTCGGGTGGGGGTGTGGAAGCTGAGTCGGTTGTTGAGGTAGGTGGGTGGGGAGGTAGGTGTTGTGCAATGCTTTGTGTGCATGGATCAGGAGCTTGAAGGTGATCCTTTTGTTGATGGGGAGCCAGTGCAGGCCTCTCAGATGGTGTGTGATGTGGCTGCGGCGGGGGACGTCGAGGATGAGTCGGACCGAGGCGTTCTGGATGCGTTGGAGTCGTCTCAGGAGCTTGTTTGTAGTTCCTGAGTAGAGGGCGTTCCCGTAGTCGAGTCTGTTGGTGATGAGGGCCTGGGTAACGGTTTTTCTCGTGTCGTGGGGGATCCATTTGAAGATCCTGCAGAGCATACGGATGGTGTTAAAGCAGGACGCGGAGACGGTGTTGACTTGCCTGGTCATGGAGAGAGTGGAGTCGAGGATGACCCCCAGGTTGCGTGCGTGGTCCGTGGGTTTCGGGGCTGTGCCTAGTGACGTGGGCCACCAAGAGTCGTCCCAGGCTGATGGGGTGGGTCCGAGAATGAGGACCTCCGTCTTGTCTGAGTTCAGCTTCAGTCTGCTGTCCTTCATCCAGTCAGCTACGGCCTTTATTCCTCTGTGGAGGTTAGCTTTGGCGGTGTGGGGATCTTCGGTGAGGGATATGATCAGCTGGGTGTCGTCGGCGTAGGAGAAGATGTTGAGGTTGTGTTGTCGTGCGACATGGGCGAGGGGGGCCATGTAGATATTGAACAGCGTCGGGCTGAGGGAGGATCCCTGTGGGACGCCGCAGATGATCTCGGTGGTTTTGGAGCGGAAGGGTGGGAGGGTGACGCTCTGGGTTCTGCCAGAGAGGAAGGATGTAGTCCAGGACAGGGCCTTCTCTTGGATACCGGCGTCATGGAGGCGTGCTGATAGGGTGCGGTGGCAGACCGTGTCAAAGGCTGCTAATAGGTCCAGGAGGATGAGGTCAGCTGTTTCTCCTTTGTCCATTAGGGTCCGGATGTCGTCAGTGGCGGCGTTGAGGGCGGTCTCGGTGCTGTGGTTGCTGCGAAAATCGCATTGGGAAGGGTCCAGGATGTTGTTAACTTCGAGGTAGCGGGTCAGCTGTTTGTTGACAATCTTCTCGGTCACTTTTGCCGGGAAAGGGAGCAGGGAGATGGGCCGGAAGTTCTTGAGGTCCTTGGGGTCTGCCTTGGGCTTCTTCAGAAGGGCGTTGATCTCGGGGTGCTTCCAGCTTTCTGGGAAGGTTGCTGTTTCGAAGGAGCAATTGATTGTTTTCCGAAGGTGGGGCTCGATGGTTGCGTTGGCTTTGTTGAAGATGTGGTGAGGGCAGGGGTCCGATGGGGATCCGGAGTGGATGGAGTTCATGGTATTGATGGTGTCTTCGTCGCTGACGCTGTACCAGACGGTCAGGCGACTGGTGCGAGTGGTAGTCGCAGGGGTGGTGGTGGGTGCGGGGGTCGGAGTTGAAGCTGTCGTGGATGTCGGTGATTTTGCGGTGAAAGAAGGTGCCCAGGGAGTCGCACAGGTCTTGAGATGGCGGGATGTCGTTGGTGTTGGAGCTGGGGTTGGAGAGTTCTTTCACGATGCTGAAGAGCTCTTTGGTGTTGTGTGCGTTGTTGTCTAGGCGGTCCTTGAAGGCGGTCTTCTTGGCGGTCCTGATGAGGTGGTGTCTGCGGGTGGCGCTCTTGAGGGCTGTGTGGTTGTCTGGTGTTCGGTCGTGGAGCCATTTCTTCTCCAGCTTCCGACAGGTGTGCTTGGAGATCCGGTGGTCCTCGGTGAACCAGGCGGCTTTCTTGTAGGTGTGGTTGGTTGTAGAGGTCTTGAGAGGGGCGAGTGTGTTGGCGCAGTTGTTGATCCACTGTGTGAGGTTGGTCACGGCGGTGTCTGGGTCGGTGGGGTCCGTGGGTGGTCTCAGGGCGAGGGTGGTAGTCAGTTGGTCCTCGGTGACCTTGCCCCAGCAGCGGCGTGGTAGCTGTTGGGTGCGGTGGTGTGTGGTGGGTTTTCTGAAGGTGAAGTGAATGCATCTGTGGTCGGTCCAGTGTGGTTCGGTAGGGTGGTTGAAGGAGACGTGGGGGTTTGCGGAGGAGATGGGGTCGAGCGTGTGTCCAGCAGCGTGAGTAGGTGTCGTTACGAGCTGTTTGAGTCCGCGGTTGGTGAGGTTGTCGTTGGTGAGGTTGGTGAGGTTGTCGATAAGGGCGGTGGAGTTGGAGTCGTTGTTGTTCTCAAGGTGGAAGTTCAGGTCCCCAAGGAGAATGTAGTCCGTGGAAGCGAGGGCGTGGGTGCTGATGAGGTCGGCGATGGTGTCACTGAACTGTGGGCGGGGTCCGGGAGGTCTGTAGATTAGAGTTCCTCTGAGGGTGGCGTTGGGGTCGGTGTGGATCTGGAAGTGCATGTGCTCGGCGGTGGTGAGGGTGTCATCGGTGTTCGTTGAAATTTTGATGGAGTCTTTGTGGATGATGGCGATTCCTCCTCCCACTCCGCTGGTGAGGTCTCTGCGGGAGATCTTGTAGCCATGTGGGATGGCTATGGCGATGTCTGGTGCTGAGGTCAGGAAGGCGACGTCGGGGGCAGTGGAGTCTAGGAGGTCCCAGAGTTCGATGACGTGCTTGCGAGCGGAGCGGGTGTTGAGGAGGATGCAGCGGAGGTGGTTGGGTCCTCTGGCTGGTGGTGTGGAGGGTTGGATGCTGGTGAATCTGCAGTTCCGGCAGGTGAAAGGCCCCTGGGTGCGTTTTGGGGTGGCCCGGTAGCAGGGGTGGTCTCGTCTGGTGTTGAGTACGTGGAGGGTGCTTGCGTCGTAGTGCAGTCTGGCATTGCGGGGGTGCGGGGTCCAGGGGTTCTGGCGCTGGGTGTGGTCCAGGCGCGGACGGGCGCAGACGGGCTTGCCTTAGGCGCGCCTTCGGCGTGCCGCCGCTGCACGGCCGCTTAGCGGCCTCCATATGAGGGCAGAGGGAGGGAAGAGCTGCTGGGAGGTGGGAGCGGGGCGGCCAATGGGAGTGAAGGGGGCGGGCCGCAGGGCCGGGTGAAAACCTGGGGAAAACCCAGGGAAAAAACGGCAGGAAAAGACGGCGGGAGAGGGACAACAGAGCACAGGGGTACAGAAAGCAAAACACAGGGTCACAGAATGAAAAAACAAGTGGCACAGAAGCCAATCGCAGGGGTACAGAATAAAAAAGGGAGTGAGCAGTGAGGCGGCAAAAGCGGCAACGGAGGTTCAACCCACAGGGGGCTGCGTGGTGGATGGGGGAGCGACCTGCCTGGTGACAGGGTCAAAGGTCGCTCTCTACCACCGCTTTGCGGCCTCCATATGAGGGCAGAGGGAGGGAGGAGCATCTGGGAGGTGGGAGCGGGGCGGCCAATGGGAGTGAAGGGGGCGGGGCCACAGGGGCGGGGGAAAACCCGGGGAAAAACCCAGGGGAAAAAACGGGGGGAAAAGACGGCGGGAGAGGTACAACAGAGCACAGGGGTACAGAAAGCAAAACACAGGGGCACAGAATGAAAAAACAAGTGGCACAGAAGCCAAGCGCAGAGGTACAGAATAAAAAAGGGAGTGAGCAGTCAGGCGGCAAAAGCGGCAACAGAGGTTCAACCCACAGGGGCCTGCGTGGCGGATGGAGGGAGCGGCCTGCCTGGTGACAGGGTCAAAGGTCGCTCTCTCTTACTTTGTTACTTGGCAATTTTATGATCCTAATACCTGCCTTTACAATGTCACTACGTACCTGTTGTTATTTGTATATATCGCTGCTTTTCTCCCACAATTATCTATCATACATGTTCCGCAACTTGTCTGTAAAGTGCTCAGATACCCCATTGGGTCATGTTTGCGCTATATAACACTTTCAATATAAAAATAAATACCCTGTTCTTCTGATAACTTAGCCCAGTGGGTAAGGGATTACTGCAGTGCCAAAGTAGATAGATGGTCCTCTAAAGCTTCTAATATACTTTATAAATGTGATATGAGTTGCTAGATTTTGAATAGTCCCACTTCAGGGACTGTCAGATAGGCCTAATGCACTGTCTGAAATCCCTCCTAAGATAGCCTAGGATGACAATAGGGCGAGCAACTTGACAGCCAGCACACTTAGACTTCACTGTCTGTTGTTCGGTTAATATGAATGTATGGGCACGCAGACCTCAGATGGCATGTACCATCTGAGCACTGACAGAAGAAAGTAAGGGATTCTAGGTTGCCTAAATTTAAAATTGAGGATAAAAACCCTTTGTTAATTTTTGTTTTTTTTCATATTAAACCATCACATTAATATTGTAGAAACAACGAACTTGAAACACAAAATTATATAAAGATTTATATTTAACAATAAAATAAAGCAAACATGAAGAAAAACGCATTTGGAGGTCACGGATTGTGACATAAATAAAATTCCTTCTGTTCCATACCGTGGCTACAGCTTACCTGGTCATCTTCAAAAAAGAGGGCCGATCCCAGGAAACTGCACACCAGCCAAGGCTGTAAAGAACACACAAGGTATTAGGGATTTTAATCTTGTGGCAGAAAGGAATAGTGAGGCAGATGTAAAAACGTCTCCACAGTATAACAGACTATTTAAAAATTAAAACAAATCCACAAGTTTCTACACATTCAGCAGAAACTACAAAAGTAATGTACAGACACGGAATCAAAAACCACAGGTTACAATATTTCTAATTGAAAATCCAGATAGCATGTGGAAAATACAGGCACAGCAAAACAAACAAATTCTGTTATATCCAAGACAAAATCCAAGAAGAAAGTTTGATAATTAGTCAGTTAAAAACCCTAAAACAACATCAATGTCAGCAGCAAAGAGCAGAAGACAGATCAACAAGCGGGAGCAGAGTAAGGATTGCTGTGAAGCAAGAAAGGGAAGAACTGAAGGGAGTTTGAACACAGGTCTTGTTTACTGATTACCAGAGACCCGGTTATCATTAATTCTTCTGGTGACTAGTTATGCTAGGAACACAAATAAGTATGCATCATGTTGCTCTGGCGATATGAATAAAATATGCTACCTGGAGCCAGAAAAAAAGAATCTCTGGCTGCATGTCTGCAGCATCTCTGCCCAGACCCTTCCTTTCAGTGCCAGCCCAGGACACTGTTTGTGGACCACGGCGCTTCTGCTGGCATAAAGTAACATAAATCCACATTTAAGGGATGCCTCTCTCCCGGTACCACCGCGGAGTCTGTTGAAGCCGTGTCCACCAGTCAAGGTAGAAACATATAAGGCTTTGAGGAAGATGAAGTGAACCGAAGGCACATGGGTGGGTGTACTTGTAAATGTGGGTGTACTTGTAAAGCGCACTGCAACTCCATGGAGTATCCTGGCGCTGAAGACTGCTGGGGAACCCGTCCTGGTTTTCCCTGTGAGATGGTCCCTTTCTGGGTATCTCCAAGGTGAAACCAGGCATCCCCGGCGTCTGTGGGGGGCCGTTGTAGAGATGAGGCAAGCTGAGTTGCCGAGTGTGTTCCCTGGTGAGAGTAGGCACAGAGGCGAGAATTATCGAGTCCGTTTTGACCCTGGTCCACGACCCTGAGATGAGGCAAGCTGAGTTGCCGAGTGTGTTCCCTGGTGAGAGTAGGCACAGAGGCGAGAATTATCGAGTCCGTTTTGACCCTGGTCCACGACCCTGAGATGAGGCAAGCTGAGTTGCCGAGTGTGTTCCCTGGTGAGAGTAGGCACCGAGGCGAGAATGATCGAGTCCATTTTGACCCTGGTCCACGATGACCCTGCCGTCGGGAATTGAACCCTGGTCCCGGGCCGTTCTCTGCTTACGGGTCTGCCGCCTCTAACCAGTGAGCCACACCACTCCACTGCGGTGCATGTGAAATAGGCCATGCATGGCCAGACAGAGCCCCATCCGAGGCAGCACTGCACAGACATGCCAACAAGTTAATATATACCACTGTACATCTAATTCAGGCTGCTGCCACTTTGGGCTACAGACAAGTAATTGATCATTGGATTTTTTACACACAATATGTAACCGAGGAGCACATTTTTGCCATTCTTTGGATGAAAAATTAGCCTTTTACAGATTGTGTTCGTCATTTGAAGTTAATAACTGAATATTAGTTAATGTCAGTTAAAGATGTGGGGCCCGATGTAGGTCGGTCGGTAACGGCCGAAAATCGGTATTTTCGGCCGTTTCCGACCGGTATTCAGTAATCGGTATGTAGGGACACATTATTTTACAGATTCGGTAAATTTACCGATCGGTAAATTTACCGAATCTGTAAAATACCGAATCGGTATTTATACCTATTCGGTATTTTTGATATGTAGGTGGGACTCTTCTGAGTCCCACAAGCCTTACAGAATCGGTATTTTACCATGAAATCCAACTTCATGGTAAAAAACCGATTCCGGTGTGCATGCACATGTGTGCATGCACACCTGTGCCATATGACAGGCAGACCTGCCCTTAGGGCAGGTATGCCTGCCACATGGCCCCCGAATCTTTTTTGGGGGTGCTAGAGGGTGTCAAAGTGACACCCCCTGCACCCTTGTCAAAATCGGTATTTACCGATTCGGTAAATACCGACCGGTAATGCCCCATTCATTCCTATGGGCTTTACCGGTCGGTATTTACCGAATCGGTAAATACCGATTTTTACCGATTCGGTAGCAGGAACATCTGGATGTTCCTACATCTCAACCCCTTAGATTTACCGATTTTTAATTACCGAATCGGTATGATTCGGTAATTTAAAATCGGTAAATCTATTTTACCTACATCTGGGCCGTGGTGTCTAGGCAGGGTTGTATGTGGCACACAAGGAATAATTGAAATATGAATAGAAATGTGTAGCTCACACTAATGTAATTTAAGCCTGACTCGTGAACTGTGAAACAAGCGTGAATTCACGCAATATAGTTTACCCCACTATCTTGTCAGTAAACTATTCAGACCGAGCTGTTACGTTGCCTAGTTGGTGTTCATGGGTGTGCGCGTGGAGAGTGACAAAAGACATTCTGTTGAAATATGCTCAAGGTGCTCAGTACATCACAGAAGCTACACATTTGTGATTACAAGGGAGTGTAGTGTTGCTGCAGCGGGGCGTACCACTGCAGCACACGCCCCCTCCCACTGGTTCCTGTGCATCCCCCCCTGGGACGTGCAGGGTCTTTGGTTTGCCCCTTACGTGAGCGCCGTTGCGCTCCCTTGTGAATAAATAGCCCAGAGCCCTGGGCGTGGTCAGTGAGAAACTAGCCACCACCACAACTACACGTGTCCCAGTGTCTCCATTATTCAGGCCTACACCGGGACACTACATTGGCGACGAGGGGGTCTGCCCCCGCTCATCGCGTGCATTATCGGACCCGTGACCCTGCCGGTCACCCACGCCTGGCCCGCTGCCCCGCAGCGCGCATCCTGTCAGCGGCGCACCTCCCTGTCTGCCGAGGCCGCCCAGCAGCTTGGTCCGCGTCTCCCGCCCTCACCTGGCCCGCCTGTGCCCCAGCGGAGTTCCCGAGTACCTCGCCTGCCTCCAGCGCGACGTCCGGCCTTCCGGCTGCCTGTGCCGCTGTCCGGCCCGCCCACGTGGCCTCCTCCAGGTACGGGCTGCTGCCTGCCGCGCCTCACGGCTGCCCCTGTGCCCTGCCTCCATCTCTCTCCTGCCGCCCGGAAGCCCGCGGCCCGCTCCCTGCCGGCCGCCAGCCCGCCCGTCATCCCGGAACTCCCGCGCATGCGCAGTTCCGACGGCAGCCATTTCTCACGCTTCTCGCGTGTCGGCGGGAACGGGAGGTTGCCATTCCTCACGCATCTGGCGGAGTGAGGCCTGTGTGTTCGCCGGAAGTGCCTCTTTCTTCCTGTTGGGCCTGGGCGGCCCCGAGGGACCTGTTTCTGCCTACAAAGTGCTAGGAGTGTGTCCCATTACTCCTTCCAGCTGCCAGCATGGCCACTGTGCCCCCCCTGGAGCCCTTTTCCGTCACCGGCACGCCACCCTCCCAGGCTTCTCGGTGGAAGAAGTGGATAGAACGTCTGGAGACCTACTTTATTGCGGCGGAGGTCGCAGTGGGAAGACGCAGGGCGATGCTCCTACACCTGGGTGGGGAGGGGATCCACGACATCTCCAAGGATGTCACTGAAGGCGATCCGCCCCTCACGTACGCCACCCTACGGGATGCTATCACCAAGTATTTCGAACCTTTCACCAGCGCAGACTACGAACGTTTCCTGCTCCGGCAGGCGCGCCAACTCCCTGAGGAGTCAGTTGATGTGTTCTACGCGCGCCTTAAGAAATTGGCGAGCACGTGTACACTCCCAGACGCGGAAGACGAAATTCGCGCACAGTTCATTCAGGGGTGCACATCTCTGAAACTGAGAGAGAGAGTCCTCGAGACAGACGCCATGCCAATGCGAGACATACTCGCCTTAGGACGGTCCAAGGAGCTCTCCAAAGCCCGGGCGGCCCACATGGAGCCGGGCCCAGCCGTCAAGATCAAGTCAGAGCCAGTGTGCGCTGTCCGGACGCAACGTCCAGATAGCCGGTCTAGGCCGCAGAGGACCCCCCAGCCCCAGCACTCCCAGTCTACCCGGGATCGAAACTGCATGTGGTGTGGTGGTACCACTCCGCACAAAGGAACCTGCCCAGCTCAAGGGAAAATCTGCAGTGCATGCGGCAAAGCCAACCACTTTGCCAGTGTCTGTATGTCGTCACAACGGAAGAAGCCCAGCGGCCCACCCAGGAGAGCGCGGCAGGTGGCGCCTCTCCCGGATACGTCACCCGGCAGTGACATGGACGACGACGACGAGGACGCCGCATCTGTCCACGTGGTGCGCATGCTCAACTCCCTGACGGCTGCTTCCTCGTCCGAGCCGATGTGCACTGTCCAAGTCCACGACCAGGCCATCCGAGCTCTCATCGACACCGGGGCGACGATAAACCTCATGGCTGCCAGTGTATACCAGGACCTAACGGACGCTCCCGCACTCCACCCCACCAGAGTGCAAGTGTTTGCCTACGGAACTCGGCGGCCCCTACGCCTGTGCGGAGTATTCAGAACTACCATTTCACATGACACCCGGCAGCTGCAAACAAAAGTCTATGTGTCCCAAGAGGGGTCAGGGTTCCTCCTCGGTTGCAAGACGGCCCGTGAACTTGGACTTATACACTTCGCCCTGACCGTACAAGCTCAAAGCCTGGACAATCTAGTCACTGAACACTCCTCACTGTTCGAGGGCATCGGATGCCTCCGTGGACCCCCTGTCCAGCTCCACATTGACCAATCTGTAGCCCCGGTAGCTCTGCGACACCGGCGGATAGCGTTCCACCTCCGACCAAGGTAGAAGCCGAGTTGAGAATGCTGGAACAAGCGGGAATCATCGAACGTGTGACCGGGCCCACCCCGTGGGTGTCCCCCATCGTGGTGGCGAAAAAACCTAAGCAGCCCGACGCGGTACGGATATGTGTGGACATGCGTATCCCCAACCTGGCCATTAAGAGGGAACGTCACCTAACGCCCACCATTGACGACATCATCGGAGAACTCGCAGGGTCCAAGTGGTTCTCCAAAATGGACCTAAGATCCGGGTACCACCAGATTCCGCTCCACCCAGACTCACGCCCCATCACCACGTTCTCGACACATGCTGGCCTGTGGAGGTACACGAGGCTCAATTTCGGCATCTCAAGCGCCGCCGAAGTGTTTCAGAACATTATACACAACGTCCTTCAAGGTCTCGTCGGGGTGCTCAACGTGAGTGACGACATCCTGGTGCATGCCCCGACGCTGGAGGAGCACATCCGGCGCGTCCACGCAGTGTTCGATCGCCTCAAGGAGAGAGGGTTGACTCTTCACAAAGACAAGTGCGAGTTCCTGCGAAGAGACATAAGCTTCTTCGGGTACAAGTTCTCCGACCAAGGAGTAGGCCCAGACCCAGAAAAGGTCCGAGACATCCACGACGCGCCCGCCCCCACCTCAGTGACCGCAGTCCGCAGCTTCTTAGGCATGGTGACCTACTGCGGGCGTTTCATCAAGGACCTGTCCGATCTCACTGGACCACTAAGGACTCTCACAAAATCAAATACCGTTTGGATCTGGGGTCCGGACCAACAGGAGTCGTTTGAGAACACGAAAGCGGCTCTCTCAGCCGACACCACGCTAGTGTATTTCAACCCTCAGAACGAATCACAGCTGCTTGTGGATGCCAGCCCCACTGGCCTGGGTGCCGTCCTATCACAGCGTCAGCAAGGCGGAGAGTGGGCCCCCGTTGCATACGCCAGCCGCACCCTCACACCCACTGAACAACGCTACTCCCAGATTGAGCGGGAGGCCATTGCAATTCTGTGGGGGTGCCGCCACTTTCATATCTACCTCTATGGACACCCGTTTTCAGTGGTCACTGATCACAAGCCCCTGATACCACTCTTCCAAGGCTCCTCCTCTCACCCTCCCCCACGGATCGAGAAGTGGGGGCTGCAGCTGCAGGAGTTTCAGTTCACAGTGGAGTACCAGCCTGGCTCGCGCAACCCGGCGGACTATCTGTCGAGACACGCCCGACCCGTCTCGGATGCCGAAGCAGCCGAAGCAGCAGACACCGAGGAGTATGTCCGACTGATCATCGAGAGGTCAAGACCTCGCCCCATGTCCCTGGACGAGGTGTCACGTGCCACCAAGGAAGACGATTGCCTCCAGATCGCGATCCAGGCCATAGAGAGCGGCGACTGGAAAGCACTCCAGAGCCCAGCTTCGTTCCGCACACCTGAGGCCCAAACCATCCTGAAGGCATTATTTCAAGTCCGGCACGAACTGTCCGTATCTACAGAAGGGTGCCTCCTGCGAGGCCCTCGCCTAGTACTGCCCAGCAGGTTGACCCAGCAAGCCGCGGTCCTAGCACACGGATCACACCAAGGAATTGTCAAGTCCAAGAACAGGCTCCGGAGCAAGGTGTGGTTTCCGGGGTTAGATAAAGCAGTTGAGGAAGTGATCCACCGGTGCCCAGTGTGTCTAGCGACGAGCCTCCCAAACCCTCCGGCGCCAATCGTGACCGAAGATGGCCCCACATCCCCGTGGGTGCGAGTGAGCGCGGATTTCGGCAGCCTCCCGGGAGGCAAGTACATGCTTGTAGTGGTGGATGACTTCTCCCGCTACCCAGAAGTGGAGATTGTGTCGTCGACGGCTACGTGGGAAGTCATACCTAAATTTGAGAAGATACTGGCCACCCATGGGCTCGTGAGCGAGGTCCGCACCGACAACGGACCCCCCTTTAACGGCAATGAATTCACGGAATACCTCCAAAGCCATGGTATCAAGCACAGACGGATCACCCCCCGGTGGCCCCAGGCCAATGGAGAGGTCGAGCGCCTAATGAGGACTTTGAACAAAACTATACAAATTGCGGTTGCTGACGGCCAATGTCTGGAGCTAGCAATCTACCAGTTCCTCAGAGAATACCGTTTGACCCCCCACTGCACTACAGGAATCTCCCCAAGCCGACTTTCCTTCAATAGAGTCGTGGCAGACACCATCCCGCACCACCCGGCATGGGAACAGGCCACACCCCCACAGAACCGGTCCATGGAACAGCGCACCAAAACCAATCAAGAAGCGTCCCGACGAAGACGAGCAATGGATAGTCCGATTCAAGTCGGGGGCAGGGTTCTGGTAAAGGACCGCCACCCCGGAGGGAAATTCCGAATGCCTTTTGAGCTGGATCCGTGGACAGTGACAGAGGTAAATGGAACCATGATCACAGCCACCAGAGCTGGCGAGTCTGTCACCAGGAATGTATCGTTTTTCAAGCAGGTGCCTGAAGAGAACATAGACTATGACCAAGATGAGTGGCACCCGACCACTCCTCATCAGTTCCCAAGTTCGGCGGATGTCAGTGCCGCAGCAAGCCAAGCAGAGAACAATAACCCCGGCATGCAAGTCGCTCAGAGACCCGCAGAAGACCCCACTGTTCAAGAGACTAGAGACTCGGAGGGGTCACCTGCAGCCACCGGCGAGAGTCGAAGTCAGACAAGGTACAGCCTACGTCCGTGCCCGAAGCCGTCTCAGAGGTACCGTGACTTTGTAGCACAATGCTGGCGTTGAAGAAATCGAGATGGCTGACCCCGCCGAGAACTGAAGTAAGAATGTTCTGTTTTTGAAGTTAAAAATGTTATACCATGTTTGCAGGTTGATTAGAGACTCTACCAGAGACAATTGGTGAACTTTCACATGGACTTTGGCTCTCCCATGCCTTACCATGGTCGCCGACCAGAGAGTATGTGAACAATAGACTGTGGCTCCTAAATGTTTTGTATACTCCTGTTTTTCCCCTAGGTAAAGGAGGAATGTAGTGTTGCTGCAGCGGGGCGTACCACTGCAGCACACGCCCCCTCCCACTGGTTCCTGTGCATCCCCCCCTGGGACGTGCAGGGTCTTTGGTTTGCCCCTTACGTGAGCGCCGTTGCGCTCCCTTGTGAATAAATAGCCCAGAGCCCTGGGCGTGGTCAGTGAGAAACTAGCCACCACCACAACTACACGTGTCCCAGTGTCTCCATTATTCAGGCCTACACCGGGACACTACAGGGAGGTAGGGGGTTTCAGGGGGGTAGGAGGTTTGTGGGTGCATGATGCCCCAGGTCCTCGCTTTCTAGGGTTCGCTCTCCATCAGCAACATTTGTTTAGATACCTTTCATTGCAAGCAACCTGCTGTCGTCAGTAATAACGAGGCAGCGGGTGGCGCCAGATGCCAGTTTTACTCTTTCCCTGGAGGTGTACATTATTTTTTACACTTACAACATAACGATAAAAATGGAAGAAGCAGGAGTTTTGGCTCCAGGCCTCGCAAGAGCTTCTGACAAGCTTGATTTAAAGTCGTGTGGAAAAAGCAGCATTTTCCGTATTTTTTCACAGGCACGTTTAACATCACAAAATGTAGCACGATTTACAGATGGAAAAGTGCCTGTAATTTTGATGACGAAATACAGAAATCATTGCTCAAAGAAAGATTTCAATGTAATTCACGATTTCGTGGGTGTGGTAATGCTGTATCCAGTACTCAAAGGTATTGCTAATTCTGGGTGCAAAATTGCCGCATGTCATATTTCACAGATTTAGGGGCAGATTACGATGGAGGATTTTCCGCATCCTCCGGGCCGGCGGAAGCCACCGCCGGCCCGGAGGATGCGGAAAATCCTCTGCGGACCCACCAAAGACCCACCACCACATTAGGATGGCTGGTGCGTCCTGGTTTAAGTCCGCCGCTTTTCCGGCGCGGTTGGCTTACAAACGCGGCGGAAAAAGCCTAATATGGTGGCGGTGTCTCTCAGACACCGCCAGACATATTAGGATGGCTGTGAAAACATGCTTTCCGCGGCGGCTTCTCCGCTGAGGAAAAGCATGTGGATCTTCACCTCAGGGGCCCGTAGTGGGCCCCCTGGGTGAAGGGGGGGTGGGGTGTGCACATGGGGGGTACCTATGGTACCCCCCTGCATTTGTATGCAGAAATCGGCAGGCACCGCCCGGTGCCTGCCTCTTTCTGCATACAAATGCAATGTATGCAGCTTGAAGCCGCACCCGCCGCAATGTTACAAATGGAGGATGTGACCGCCAGGGTGGCGGTCACATCCTAATTGGACAGGAGGGAACTCCGCATGCCCATGCGGAGGTTCCCTCCTCCTCTGTGATCGCGGACGGACTCAAGTCCGTCCGCGATCATAATGGGCCCTTTAGTTAGTAGTTAGATGTGTTAGGGAAAATAGTTTAAAGTGAAGTTATGTTGTGTTATGTTATGATATGTTATGTTATGCAGATTTGTAGAGCGCAATATCACTCAGAAGGGTATCACGGCACAGAGCAGATGTGAGCAAACCTAGAGCCTTATGGGACTACTCGAAAAGCCATGTCTTCAGCCATGTCTTCAGCTTCTGTTATGTTATGTTAATTTCATCAACAAGGAACAACAAGGTTTGGATTTGCTACCACAAAATACAATAGATCACAGATTTCACTGAGAAAATGCACACAAAAGCTTTAAAAGACACTGAAATAAGCCAACAACTTCAATTCGAATATGACATTTGTGATTATGAATGTAGTCGGTTTTATTAATTCCACAGTAAATATTGTAATTTTTAAGGGGTTCAACACCTAATTGAACAATCCCTTGCAACCTGTGACAGCACCTCAAATTGCTCAGTAATGAACTCCTCAGCTAATGAGGTTAAGCTGGACATTTTCAATAAAACTCAAGGTTTTTAAGAGAAATGCAAATCAGATTGGCAGGTGTACAAAAACAAAAGAGAAACTTTCAAAAGGGAAACGAACAAATTACAAAGAAGAAAAAGATCAAGGAGGAAGAACTCAAACAGATCCAAGATATTTGAGCAATAGGTATCTGAAATACATTTCCAAGAAAGAGTATGTTTACAGAGTGTGTAGTTATTGAAATATCAGTTACCAATTTATCAAATAGGTCACTGATGATGAAGGACCTTTCAGCAAAACAGGACATGTCATTTTATCCAATATCTCATAGAGAACTACCTTCATTTCATATTCATTTCCTCAGATTTACTTGCAAGCTTGCTTGTGAAAATATTTTTCTCTCAAAACTAAATCTGTTTCTTCTGAATTTAATACAATACTTGGCAAAATTAATCATCAGATGCATATATGCATTGATAACTCACATTCAGTCTTGGATATTTTCTTTACCATTTGATGAATGGGGAACCTAACAAGTGAATGCGGATAGTGTTTCTAAATTGAAGGCTTCTTTCGGTACACTGCTATAAAACAATATTATTTTAGCTGTTGAACTCTGTTTAGTGTGATGGTGACAATGCATTAACAGACTCATATATAACACAATCAAAAAAACTTTCCAATCTATCAACAGATGAAACTATGACACTTGTGAGTCTACAAATGGATGACACAGTTGTAACCAAATGTGAAAAATAACAACCTAGGCAATTACATCTAACTTGTCATATATAATAACAGAGAGGAAAGAAACTAATCATAATAGGAATCCATTTATTTATTCACATATTCAGTTAGAAAATACATGTTTACATTAAAAAATTGATTCTCAAAAACAATCTATCAAATCGCATCAGTAATAATCAATTCAGTACTACAAAATTATACAAAAACAAATTAGCTAAAAGTTTAAGAGTGGCACAAATATATCTCGACGCGCGTTTCGGCGACCAGCGCCTTCTTCTGGAGTAGCCACGTATTACCTAAAGAGAAAAATAATATATAGTAGATACCATTTTACAGATCAATAAAAATAATAATAATACATTCAAGTTCCTACTTAAACATAAATATAATGACGTAATATTTCATAAAATTTCAAACTAGCCTCTCATTATATGACAAGTATATATAAACTAATAGTGATTCATGATGCTTCATAACAGTCAAAATGACAAATTTATTTCATTGCTCATTTCATTTGTGAATACTGTATTTTTATAAATTGACAGTACGGTTATATTGGAGAATATATAGAATAAGGGACGTGTTAATTGACACCATATTCATCGGATACCTATCTAATAACACCTTTGATATTTTTAACAAAAATGGACTTCTAAGTGGATATTGGTCCTAATTCTCATTTATCTCAACAATATTAGTCCATACTTACTAAAAACGCTGAATATATGGCTTGGAACAGCAGAGGGGCCCGCAGTCTTTTGATCAAAGAGGAATAACTATAAAAGATAATATTGATGTGCCATAGTTAAAAATCCTACATGCATGGCATGTCCCGTTAAAGATACACGCTGTACCAACTTCTTTGAAATTCAAGAACTTACAATCAGCAGATGTTTGATATTTATTGATTCGATTCCAGAATATCACAATTTCATAGGTATCGGACTTTTTTGTTGTCAACTGCGGAAGACAATATATTCAGCGAAAACATATCTTTGTGCTTAACGAAGCGGTGTCACGATGACTAAAATGTGAAAAGAAATCACAGAAAAGGGATTTTGTGATTATCCTGGCTAAAAATGGTTCGAAAACCACGTGTTAAACCATACCAATGAGGTAACCAAACCTTCAGATCTAGGTGAAATTATAGCAATATTATCAACATACTTTTAATCTGAAGTAAGTCTATTAGCAGTTAAGGGACAAAAATGAATAAGTAAGTACATGAGAATTCAGATAGAAACTCATTCCTTAATTGACGTTTGGTTACAAGACAGTGCCCTGGATGGTGAGGAAAGCAAATTCTTATGTTATGAGCATTCTGTTGCTCCGGCTTTCACTTTACCTACAGATTGGCCTATGGTTGAGGGGAGTAGGTGGTCTGAGAGAAAATCTGAAAAACTTGAATACGTTTTTGGTTCCATATGTCACAACATTATCGTCTCTTGTAAAACATACCAATGCTGTGATACGGTAACCAAAGAGCTTACCTACTGAAGACAACAGTTTATTTTTTTTCACAGTTTTATATAACACAAGCTTGACCCGAAGGTATCGGATATCAGAGCGATTTACATGAGCACCAGTTTCATTACACATTAATTTTTGTTAGGCACTGGGAGATTAAGTGATTTGCCCAGAATCATAGGATGCTGAGGGTCGTTGCTGAGACCCGAACCCGGTTCCCCAGATTTAAGGTCGACTGCCCCAGATTTGAGGTTGACTGCCCTAGCTGTTAAGCTTCATCCTCTCCTCATTTCTCTCTGGTTTCTTATGGCTTTTGATGTATGTACTTTATAGACATCCATAAATCATGATGATGTTATCTCTTCATTGAAATACATTCTCTCTGATCACTCACCGTCATTTTTGTCTCAGACTAAATTGCTGATTGAGTTTACTAGATAATTTTAGAGAACAAATATTTTCTTTCTGGAGTAAGGCGAAGGGCGTGGCCCTTGCCCCTTCGTATGTAAACCTGATGATGCCAACTTTTAACTTAATCCTGCATTAAAAAAATACAATTACTATATTAAAACCTGGATTAGGTATATGGCGGGCCTATTTATAATTTGGAGTGATATGCCAACTTCCCCCTTGGAAATGCAATGAAATCCTAAATAATAACGCCAGTTCCTTGTACTATTGTCAAAAATGTTATTGATTTCTTAAATCCTTATATCTCTGTGGTTAACCAATGCCTATCCATGTCGTTTTTCTTATGAATCAACTTGAACCCTTAGAGCAGACACCTGTCATGGATGTAGCACCATTCATGCCATCCCACCCATACGGTGAATACAGAAGGGCTTAAATGAACCGCACTTATGACGTAAATATAAAGAAGTAGCCAAGGGCATGATATGCAGATGTAAAGACTGAGGATCGCCTGACAAAGTTCTGTCACAACCCTTAGAGCAGACACCTGTCATGGATGTAGCACCATTCATGCCATCCCACCCATACGGTGAATACAGAAGGGCTTAAATGAACCGCACTTATGACGTAAATATAAAGAAGTAGCCAAGGGCATGATATGCAGATGTAAAGACTGAGGATCGCCTGACAAAGTTCTGTCACAAACTGATCACAAATATATCACAGTTCAGTGAATTATATATACCATTTGACTAGGTCTAAATGTGGTTTACGGTAACAACTTCAGCTCAGTTTAAGACGATTCACAAAAAAGTCGCCCACAAATACTGAATGTGGTACTTTAGACACAAATATAAGATTACTTACACTCTATTCATACCAGAGCTCTAGGTGGGGAAGAGTGTTTATAACCATTGACATTTCTTAACACCTGATATTACTTTAAGAGTGTGATCAATATCCACCTCAACATGTCCTTCCTTAGAGTGGAAAATCTTTGAGATAAACTTACTAGGGACCTTTTAAAGCCATTAGCATTAATAGAGGCGCTTGACTTTCTACGTTAGGATCTTTTAGATGTAGGGCCTTCAGAAAGTCATTTAGATCTTAACAAAAGTGATGAGAAGAGGGGAGCACATGATTGAGAAGTTTTCAATAGATCATTTTTAATTGCAGTAATTAATTTGTAATGTATGTGTTACAGTGCCCTTTATAGTTGTGTGTAAAGCCAGCCCGACCAGACAATCACATCAATGTATTATGGAACACATTAGGGCAGTTAAAAAGGTGATGAGGAATATCCAGTCACTTTTCATTTAAAAAAAGTCACAATTCTGATAATAACTTATTAAAATGTGCAAGCCTTTACCAACAGCAAAACATCCTATAGGTTGGAAAGGGGGAACTGACATTTTGTCAAATGGAATCCTGATTAAGCATCATGCATTCCACTCCAAAGCTTGGAGGGTAATGCCCGCTTTTCTTGATCATTCTGACTAAATCACTAAGTTGCAGAAGATTCCAAAAGCGTTTATACTCCTCGCGACTGATCTTTGGAAATTCAGTCACCTTTCCAAGGCGCTGCAAAGGCTTCCGGTCCAAGGGCACGTTCAGCTTAAGCACCTCTACCTTTTTCACTGGCTTATTACCTCAAGAGTCCCACACTACTGTTTCCTCTGATTTCTCCCAAATATCCAGTGTGACCCCTCGGATCAGGATCCCTTTCATTGCTCGCGCTCTCTCATTTCCATGAGTCCCCGTCCGGGGTCTGGTCCTTTACAATACTTGGGCTCAGTCTCTGCAACAAGCTTCCCTTCAACCTTCACCTGAACTTCCCCACCCCACTTGAGTGAGGGATTCCGCTTTTTGTGTTTCTGTTATTTCTGTCTGACCCTTGTGTTTGGCTGACTCTGGGTTTCTTTTCTTGGTTTGTCCCTCTGTGGGTCTTTCCCTGCAGCTTTAGTGCCTGGATACCCAAAGGCGACAGTTGGCGTGCTACAAATAAATAAATAATGTGCTGAGTATCACCATGAGGGGTGCCCTCATGGTGGTGGTGGTAATGCACATGCTGTCAGTTACAAGGGGGGGCTCTAAGGAATCTCAGAGCACCTCGTGGTCATGCATCGGCAAATGCAGGGTAGGGTGACCAACCGTCCGTAAATTTCACGGACTACCCAAAATATGGACCTCTTGTCCGTAATTTCGGACTTTAGAGCGAGCTGCCCCCTGCAAGCAGCCTGAGAGTTCTCTAACTCTCACTGCAGTGGCCCGCTCGGGCTCCTGCTGTGATCATTGGGCTGCAGTAGCCCCTCCCCAACCTGGCACAGGCTACTATCGGCCCATTATCATTCTGTATGTTGGCCTAATTATCACATACAAAATGATAATGGACCAGTGACAGCATTTGCTGGACCTCCTCCTGCCAGAGCCCAGGGCATGGCAAACTGCTTTTGCTTATGGGCTACTGTCACCTCACCAGGGGCCAAGCTCTGGGGGGTTGGGGGGGGAGGGGTAGGTTTCATGGGGCTCATGTTACCCGGGTGCATACAATATGCTAACGCAGGTATTTAAGTTTCACTCCAGCACACAATAGATGCATTGTAAGGTTCTCTCAACCTAATATAAACTTATTTTGACTTGTGCTTGTGTTGGTTGTCTATTTACTTATGTAATATTGTGCAACCTCTTCTGCTGTGTCTGTAAAATGTACCTTTTGTCCAGAATTTTTGTCCTGAATTCCGACCTTCTGTCCTGAATTTTTGCCCTGAATTTTGACCATTTGTCCTGAATTTTTAGACTCACTGTCCTGAATCTGCACCCATGCGAGTTGGTCACCCTAATGCAGAGAGGCTCTGCGCCTGTCTGCGTGTCAATGAGTTGCACTCACTGAGGGCCAGATGTATGAAGCTCAAATGGGTTCGCAAATGCCGAAATTCGGCGCAAATTTCGGGGTTTGCGAACTCATGTTCGCGAAATGGTATGTATGTAGCAAATTTCAGTGCAAAATAAGGAATCGCAAAATTGCGATTCCTTATTTTGCGATTGTATTTAAGGAATCGCAAATTTTGCGATTCCTTAAATGCAATGTATGAAGCACCTAAGTTGTGCGATTTCTCATTAAGAAATCGCAAATTACCACCAACTTAAAGTTGGTGGTAATTTGCTATTTCTTTCACAAAAGCACTTTTTTGCATTTGTGAAGGTGCCATGTGGCGCACATACATGCCCTTAGGGCATGTATGTGCACCATATGCGCACACATGTGAATTTCAGGGGTGTATCAGGGTGTCCTTATGACTCCCTTGCACCCTTGAAATTATTCTCAATTTGCGATTCTCAAATTGCGAATCACAAATTGAGAATAACTTCCCATTCATTTCCATGGGCCTCCTGGCCCATAGAAATGATTGGGAAAATATTCCTTAATTGCGAATTTGCAATTTGCTATTCGCAAATAATGAATAATAAGAAATCGCAAAAAAATTGCGATTTTTTAGATACATACCATTTTGCAATTCTCAAATAGCGATTGTCAAAAAATCGCTATTTGAGAATCGCAAATAAGTATTTTGATACATCTGCCCCTGAGTCACCACGCGGGTCACTGGTGACCACTGCAAACCTCAGAAAATGCTGCAGTGGTTATCAGTTGATGGACATTTGGTGATGCACGAGGCACACATCATTTATCTGTAAAAAAAAAAAAACAAATACGATGATATTTTACACGGTTCACAGGATTTATTTGCCATGATTATGCTTGGCAGACAAATTGTTTAAATAAACACACCTTGAATTCTTAAAAAATACGCGGATTAGTTAATGTACCTTCAGAGGCCTCTGCCCAGGTACTGTACAAACTTGTGCAGCCCCCTTGGAGTACCCAGCATCTCTGTGAACGGCGCATTCTGTTCCCTGATGGAAGGACTGTGACAGGGGGATACCAACCTTTAGCCTTTGTAGGCTCTTTATTGTGTTCATTATAGCGCTTTCATTTGAAGTGATGAACAAAGTACATAGAACGCTACAAAAGATTCAAGAGAATAATAAAATAGAGCTTACAATCACACGATCAGGGTTGGTTAGCTTTTACCAGCAGATAACTCTTTCAAACGTTTGTTACACGTGGGTGGAGCTGATGCACATCTAACATTCACAGGAAGCACAGTTCCAAAGTTTATGAGTAAGAGGAACAAATGTACAAGAGGAACAAATGTTCAAGAGGGAAGGCGCGCAGGGAGGTCACGGAGCGGGTAAAAGAGAGAGGGGGTGTGGTGTAACGGCCAGAGCTGATGGCCTTGGAGCTTGGGAACCAGGTTCGAGTCTCTGGGTCGGTTCAACATCCTGTGATTCTTGACAAATCACTAAAATCTTCCTGTGCCTCCCATAAATGAATGTAACCGGTGCTCATGTAAAGCGCTCCAATACTTTCGGGTTGAGTTGGCGCTATATAAAACTGCAACAAAACCCCCCAGTTTTTTTTCACATTTTCCTGTAGATTACATTGAGTCTATGTATGTGGTGGTAGTCTAGCTTTGGCAATTATATATCACAGAATACGAATTGTAAGCAGAACAGACCAACACTCCATATAACAGTCAACTTTTCTGAGAGCTTCAATTTTGAACTCTAGTTTGAAAAGGGGATGCAATTTCATTTTTTTTCCCGAAAGGCCCACTGTGCACAAAGCTATCCTTGCAGCTGATGTTAGCTGATCCGGCTGCGGTGCCACATTTTTTACCCCCCAGTGCGGATCTTTCAGGTTTCGGTTAGTTCATTGTGTAAGTGAATTCCTGCACATTGAGTCAGACGCCTCTGCAAGTCATGGGTTGCCTGAACAATGAACTTTAAAGTGGGTCACATCATGAAAACCTCTCTTGGCATACAATGCATCATGAAACATCCCGAAGGCACAGGTAGCCAACCAAGGAAGGCGGGAAAATGAGAAATATGCAGAAAGGGGTTTGATCTTAAATTCTAAAGAGGAGTTTAAGTTACGAGACCTTTACTTTCTGTGCGCATTCAGTCATCTCTTCAGATGTCACACTTAGCCTGGAGCAGTTAAACATTTGTTTGATATATTTTCCCAACAGTTTCAATGGCCATTTAAAATACCTCCAGGCACTCAGTTGCCATCCAGCACTTCCTGTGCAGTGGGTCCAAGAGGCTGATACCGGGAATTGTAAGACTCCCAGAGGTGATTTTTTTAGGACCACAACAACAAGCATCAAAATGAGGAACAAACACTGGCATTTCTATTAACAAAACAGTCACACTAATAATATGTTCTATCTCAACATTGACTGGTTGACTTGATGTGTTCTTGAAACTCTTTCTAAAGAGATAGTGAAGACAATTAGTGCCTAATTATGAGTTTGGCGGAGTGGGAGTGGGCCGCCACGCTCCCACACTACCGAACCTCACTGCAGGCCAACCCGCCCAATTACAAGTTATCTCGTGTTCTGGTGGGCGGTTCTTTGTGATTCCCATGGCGGTGCGTATTAAAAAAGCATTGCAATGGAACCGCCAAAGCCCATTCTTGCATGGAATGGACTGTGCAGTCCATGCCTCAGGAAAGGGGGAGCATGCAGACAGGGGGGCACAGCATGTTCCCCCCCGACATGCATCCCATGGCCCTGAGGCAACAGAGGGCCCTGTAGGCCACCCTTTGTTTCCTCACTGCCACGGTTTTCATGGAGGGCTCACCACAATGAAAGAGAGGTGGAAAGGAAACTTGTAATATACTTGGTGGTGCAGCAGCGGCACGGCCAAGCATATTGCGGGCTCAGACTGCCGCACCACGGATTCCTGGCAGTTGTGATGGTCCCATATCGGTCCGAACGCCGTAGTTGTAATACGGTGTTCGGACTGCCGGTGTGGCAGTCCCTGACCACACCGCACCTCCACCACAGGTTTGGCGTCCTAAGGAGTGCCAAACTCATAATTGGGCCCTAGGGAAACTGTCACAAGGGAGACTGTCAAGACACACCTTGAGGCATCTAAGTCTTAGACATGATCTGCTGTGGTCCCTAGTAAAGGCTTTCCAGTGAGTTAAAGTGATTTGATAAGTCCCTACTGAGACACTGCAAATTATATTTTCAATAGATAACCCAATAGAGTAGCTAACAACGAGGCGAACATTTAGTTCAATTATAAGATTTTGTTGTTAGGGGTAGGTTATAGAAGTGACTGGAGTTCTTTCATTAGGACCATACCTAGAGTGTGTTTTTGTAGGTGTTGGTTGCTGTTGATCTCCGAGGAGCATGATCATAAAAAGAATGGGAGTGCTTTAGAGTTCAGTGTTGCTCACTCCATCTTTTGAAAGATCAGGTTGAGGACACGGCCACGGGCATGGGTAGGCCATTTGGTGTTACACCTAGGACTTTTAGTTTGTCTTTGCAAGACCCCTGGAGAGAGGGGTTGGCCTAACGGCTAGGGCGCTGGACCTGGGGGTCTGGGTTCGAGTCTCGGTAACGACGCCAATAACCTCCTGTGATTCTGGGCAAATCACTTAATCTCCCCGTGCCTAAAATGAATGCGTGTCCTCATGTAACGTAACTGGTGCTATGTAAAGCGCTCTGATAACTGATTCAGTTCGGGTCTAGTTCACGCTATATAAAACTCTGCAAAAAAAAAAAAGGTGAAGCAATGAGGCCTAAGCAGTAGAATGTTTGTATTCACTTGGTCTGTGCAACCACTTCTTGACATGCATAGGCAATGTGGCTTTGTTGCTTGTTTATCTGTAAAGGAGACACAAGTGTTTGGTTGCATGTGGGTAAAGTTGAACTGCTTGGATTACTTTGCCACAGTAAGGTGCTATGGCAAGGTATGGCAAGGTAAAGTTGTTATTAGTACATACACTACATAACTGCCAGGCAACATCCTCCCTTGATCTGTCATGATAGAATAGCCCTCTCACACCAAGTGTGCTAAGATTAACCCTGGGCAACGCACTACGCTCCGCTCGCGTAGTTTGCGCTAGTTCGCACTACGCAAAATGCACGTAGCACAGTGCAAACACGCGTAGCTTAGTGCTGCGGTTATTTTTTGCTTTCTCGAGGTCCTCAACGTCAAGTTGGCGACCGCGAGCAAGCAAAATGACATCCCGGCGAGATTCTTAACGCGGGGAGGTCAGGTTTCTCATCGCAACCGCTCGCGATGAGAAACTACCAGTCCACGTTGAGAAAGCTGCCGCTCGAGTAAAAATCTACTCGAGCGGCAGAAAACTACAGCTCGCACTGTGCAAGATGCCGTTTTCAATGATTGCACAGTGCCAGATGCTTGTCCACACTGTGCAATCATTGAAAACGGCATCTTGCACAGTGTGAACAGGGTACTACGCAGTTCGCTTAGTGCTACGCATAGCTCACGTAGTGCGAAGTGCACTTCACGTAGGTTTGCGTAGCGCTACTTCGCAAACTACACCCAGCCCTAGCTATGATGCCAATGCAAATTGCCTTGGCTTCGTTTTGGTGATGAAGAGATAGCGGGAACTTATTCTAAGATGACACAATGTTTCATGTTTGTTTCTGGCAATAGACCAGAGGTAAAGTGTATGTCAGAATATCACATACAGAAATATTGGTTGACATAAATATTTTTCCCAGTATTTCTTAGAAGAATATTGTTGCAATCAGTGTAGTTTTTCTTTGTTAATTCCAATGTAGTGATATATTTGTAAACTATAATTTGGAAATAATGTTTGCATATCAAACGTATTCTGATAACAATATTTTGGTACCATGCCAAGCAGATGAGTGCATGGTAGGTAATATCCCTTTGGCCTTACAATGAGTAGGTTTGATTTTTTCTAGATTTACTTGATTGTATTTTTTCTAGGTTTACGTGATGGGGTGTGCTTGAGTATTTCAGTGTAAGTATGTTAGATCTCAAGATGTGCATTTCATGTCTGCGTGGGTAATAGTTTTTTTTTTCAGCCTTAAGCCTCCCCTTCTGCAGCACATAGCGCCGAGACACCTACGGGTATTTGCACGCTTTATAAGTTG
Source organism: Lissotriton helveticus (assembly GCF_964261635.1). NCBI lineage: Eukaryota > Metazoa > Chordata > Amphibia > Caudata > Salamandridae > Lissotriton > Lissotriton helveticus. Next base: position 278,950,934 of record NC_136063.1, on the reverse strand, counting down.
TTTAAATAAATAGGAATGAGTGTTGAACATTGAAGTAGACTGAAAGGGACATGGGTTGCAGGCAGGGTTGGAACAGGTAAGAGCTATAGGGTGGGGTGGACGACGGGATAGGTAAAATTAAATAAATAAATAAAACCACTCATCTTGCACTCACCACATCGGCTACTCGGTATAGTGCAAGGGTGTGCGCATGAAATCATGAAGTCATAGTTTTTTTGTAGTGGATTTAGTAGTGGTATTGGTATAGTTATAATGCTGCAGAAAACCAATATTCCCAAAATGAAGAAAAAAAGGGAGAACCTTGGGAACTGCTATAATTGTATCAACTTTTAAAGACTAAAGCTGATAATGGCAAAATGTGGTTAGTCTGTGGCATGACTTCAGCTTGATTTACAGTGATGTCATATTATGTGTTGGGGTGAATAACCATCTTTAAGATTACATATATGCTGCTCTTTTCATATTTAGGGGCAATTTCAACCTGACGCTAACCAAATTAGTCCGAAAGGACCCTGAAATTGGACTAAACCTACCAGGCGTAAGGTGGGTGAACAATTGTGAGAATTGATGGTAAGCTCTGCCTTTTGAGATATTTGGCATGAAAATCTTTCTCAGATGCACCTAGACACACAGGATTAATGATAAACACAACAAGCGGATTTGATTTATATTTCTTTCTGATAACTGAGGGCTTGGGGATCAATAAGACGGAGATACCTGGTGATAGTTTCAGATCCTTTGCCTCTAATTATCTGGGAGAAAGTGGGAAATAAACTCAAAAGTACTGAGGATTATCTTGAGGTAAGGTCTGGAACGTGTGGATCCATGCACTATATGGGATTGTTTCAAGGCTGCGTTAAGGGGTCGGTGGTTATTTCCTTACATGAGAGTCGCCATCGTAGTAATTTAATGGATAGGTTAACATGTCGATTGTAAGGTGGCTCATCTTTAGAGAATGAGGGTGCTGTTTGACTGGAGATACAATTGGTTTATGGAAGGGAACAAGTATTGAATACCTGGTAAATTTTCAAGACAACGGTGAGGGTGATAGTTGTGGAGCTCTGCAAACACCCGTAATGGTCACAGAGATAATGTTGTTTGTTCCCATAGTAAAATGAGTGCATTTTAATGTACAACATTTCAATAACTTAAGTCAGAGCTGGGAAGTCCAGAGATAGTTTATGTAAATGGTGAGAAATTGTGCAATCTAAACCACAATGTGCCAGTGTCATTAGTCAGAAGTGATGTGACTCAAATATCACTTGGAACTTTTGTGGGAAAATGGAGCCTTTTCAAAGCACAGTGGGGGTGTTATCAGTGCTTAGATCTGATGGGGCTTAAATACCGCTTTATAGAAAGGCTGAAAGACTCTCACGATTTTCTTTTTTTTTAGAAAATGATGCATGTTAAAGCACACTGGGTTAGTATCTTTGATTCATTGATTGGAATAGATATGGCTCCAAGGTCACTTCACATGGTTCACTTGGGGGCATCGTGAGTGAAAATGGGGAACATGCATGATTTCATATTGGTGAAGTGATAATAGTCAGATGTGGTATAAACTGTACTTACGAGAGGTTTAAGGGGTCTCCATAAGAATGTTCAGTAATAATAGCAGAACTGTACAAAGCGTAATGACCGTTATAAGAGATTCTTTTGCAGTTGCCTTTCCAAAAAACGATTTCAAAACAGAATATTATAAAACAGGGGAAAGGCAAACACAATGTCCACCTATATTGGTGAATAGAAATGTAGATTTTAGAATTACTCTTGTGCAGCAGCAAGAACATTTAAGTACTTAAGAAGATCATTTATATAACTAAGTCACAAATATTACTCCGATAAAACAAATGCAATATATTTAAAAAAAATAACACCTTTAAAACATTGTAGTAGGAAAGGCAGATCCCCTAGGAATGTTGTTCTTAGATGAATTTCAAGCATAGACAAGGTAATGTGCTCATCCTTTTGTTTTATCAGGTAGATGCATGGGAATAAAATGAGAAGCTAGTGGCTCTGTCGCAGACTTCAGCCTTGGCAGCCATGGTTTGAATCCTGGCTTCACTTTTAGATTGAATTGTGTGAGTCTAGTCAAATCACCCTGTCAGTCAGACCCTTAACCTTATTGAGCGTGCCTAAAGGTGGCTCAGATTGTGTTATACAAGATATTTTAGCAGCAAGGAATACTTAAGAATCGACTCGTTTTCACATGTTTAATTGAGACTAGAACAACTGATGGAGATTAGGCAAGTGCATGAGTTCACATTTAACCCTTAGAGGCATATTTACGAGTCCCTTGTAAGGATTGTGGCTGTTGCTTGAGTAGTGTTTCACCCCCCCTCAACCAACAACCCAGTTTTGTCACCCTGCTATAAATTTAAAATATGTACTCTAAGCACTAGATCACATGATGATGTCGAATTTCAGCATCTCTGACAATAACGCCGCTATAACTAAGTGCTATTATTTTCTCTGCCCATGAAGAGTTTCGCCTGAGTTTAGCAATTCAAGTCTGGCACCATTTCAAAGTTCACGTCGGGCTGGAGGAAGTGTTTTCTGCTCAACAGGCCATGGTAATCCATCCACCTTTCCAGGGGCGGCTCTAGGCTCATGGCAGCACTGGGCAGGGAGCGAAGGTAGGGGGCCCGGAAGAGGGGTCCGGGTGGGGCGGTGCCCCCCGGAGCTCAGGGGGGGGGGGTTCAGGGTGTTTGGAAATGGAACAGAGCCGGAGGCCGCCTAAATCCCTGCCAGGAGCTGCCATGCAAATATGTATCCATCCTCAGAGGATTATTATATTAAGGATATATATTGGCGTGGCGGCCCCTGGGGTTCGGCGTCCTGTGCAGATGCACAGCTTGCACATGCCTAAGGCCGCCCCTTACCTTACCCCGCCTCTATCCCTCTGCAGTTTGCACATGGTGATCTATCAGGCTGTCGGAGGCTGCTTTCACATCAGCCACCTCCTCTGCCTAGTTGGACTAGGACAAACGTACTTGCAAGGGGATACATCAGACCCTTGAAGGGGAACGTGCGTAAGTTGCCTGGCAATTGCAACACACTGGAGAAACCTTCTAAAGATGAATGGCCTCATTTAAGAGTTTTTGTCATAGGCTTTCCCTCTCAGCTGCCCTACGGCAAAAGAAAAGGGCAGGAATGCCTGTCCTTTTCCCCTGCGCCAACGCATAATGAGCTGCCGTGCGCCAATGCAGGCACCTTTGCACCATGGTGCAAGGGTGCCTGCGTTGCGGAGATGATTATTTTTGTGCAGTAAGGGGAAGCTTCCTGCACAAAAACAATCACAAGAGAATTTTTTTTATTTCTATGTGTGCTGCAGAATGCAGCACACATAAAAAAGGAAAATCAAGGAGAAATAAAGATATTTTTCCTCTTTGTGTCTCCCGTTTGCCTCCCCAGGGGAAGCGTATGTTTTTGACACTGCCTCAGAGTTACAATTTCTCGTATATCTGGGGCAGTGTCAAAAAGCCATGGATGGTGCTGGGAACGCCCCCAGCACCACCCATTGCACCCCCTTTTAATGCAGACACCTGCATTAAAGGGAACAATATTTAAAAAGCAGCATTAAGCCAAAGAAAGTGGCTTAGTGCTGTCTCGTAAATATGGAGCAGGCTCCTGTGCATCCGGAGCATCACAAAAAGTGGTACATCGGCAACGCAAGGGTCTCATAAATAAGCTCTGAAGTTTATTCAAGAATTTGCATATACTAAAGTATAAACAATGGTCCTGTGGCAAAAACTGTTCCTGGGTTAGTCACCATTGATAAAAAAAGGAGAAAAGGTGCACAGAAATGTATCAGTGCATACACGAAAGCGTAGCTTAAAACAAAAAGTACTTGAGGCAATCTTTTGAGCTGTAAATATTCATTGTGGGATCTATTTGTCGTAATGAGGCCCACAGTTTTCAAGGATAAATTATACATCCAAAAGTAAATAACACCTTAATAGTCTTTAATAATCTATACATTTTCTTACGGTGTGTTAGCCTTGTAAGGGTTGTCAGGCATGTCAGGGCTATCCTAAGGACCTAAAAACGTAAAAATGTGTACATACACAAAATTGCCATCTAAATAACTGTGGGTGGATAACAGTATAGAAAAAATCCATGCATATGCCAGATATTTTATTCCAACATCAGATTCTGATTTGGATAATTACCTATTGCGAATATGCCATCCAGATGGGTGGGGTACAACAACATCCTGTGGAATATGGTAGACCAAAGCTGCACATGGGCTGGAGGTCAAATGTTGGGACCTGACAAAAAAACAATGATACCGCCTTCCATAGGCCAGACACAGGGTACATGAAAAGACAGAAATCAATGGAGGACCTGCGCTTCACATGAACATGCTAAGGGTGTCTCTGTGTCCTTATGGAAGTGAAGAAGGATGAGGAACTTCATCAGCCGGGAAGACGAGCATATTAGACAGAGCTGAACAGTTGCAGGTAGATGGACAGGAAGTATGAACCTAGCAAGGGAGGGATGAGGCACAATAAAGGCCCAAACAATAGTGGTGTGCCTGTGGAGAGGTAACAGAGCAAGATGTTTAAGAACCAGAAATATGACTAATAGATCATGGGGACAAGAATACTAATAAAAAGCATGGGGCTACGGACTGGCTACATGGGTTGAGCGAACGCTTGTCCTACCTCAAAACCCAAATATATAAGTTCAGAGGGATCGTATGTTAACTAAACCAGATCACTAAAGCATCAGGAAGGTGTGGGAGCATCACAGTTTATGAACTGATATAGTGCAGGAATATAGCCGGAAAAGTACTGGCTTTAAAGAAGACTGGCCTTCACATAGGCCTAGAACAGGGGTCCAATCAGGGCGCATTCATTACATACGTAGCGAGGCAGCTACCCAGGCACGGATGGGGGATCTCTGGGCACTGGAAGAAATCCTCACATATCCAATACTGTGGCTCTCACTTCAACTAGTTTGTAGAATACATGGTCTGTGCAGGGTTCTCAGGATCTGCTGAGGGTCCTGCCTTCCTCAGAGTGGCAGACAAAGTAGTAGTTTGTGCACACTCCATTGTGCTAAAACAAATCTTTGTTGTTATATTCTCAAAATCAAGGACTGGCAATGGTAATTCACGTGGGCCATGTTCTCATCTGAGTAGCCCCTGAGAAGCTGTAGCTCTCCCCTGGTGTGCGAAGATGAGTCTTCATGAAAACTATTGAGCCGTCAGAAGAAGAAGAGTGAAACAGCTGGAAATGCCTGGTTGAACACCTTAAAACGATTTAACAGTTCCTCTTGCAGACTGCATGCTGAGAAGTAAGGGGCTTAGGAAGGACTGTCCCATGTCTCAGGTCTCAGAAATGTATGATAGGACCTCATCATGTTGTGTAGTTCCTACCAATCCGTAGAACCTGCGTATTGTTCGGACAACATAAACTAACAGCTTGGTGTCAAGACTCATTCCAGACACCCCGCAGGATATGTTGGCCTATTGGCCAGTTAGTTTACTGTGCCACCATAAGCCCCCCTAACCTATCAGGGAGTGAATGGTTTTCTGGCAACCACTGAACATGACAACATTTAACTCTCAGTGATTGTGGAAACAGTACCGAATCTTTCGCTCACTTTTTCTCAGAATACACAATGGGACGTTTTCAATATATTTATTGAACCAACGCTGTTCTTGTATAAAATATACGTGCTGCAATGATTAGCACATGAGATTATTAGCACATAGAGAGTGATGAATAGATACATTTCTACAATGGTTCAGAAGCAATGAATATATGCAGGCATAAATGCAAAATGGTAATCTAGCGGATTCCTACGATGCGGACAGTACGCTAAGTGTACCTAGAATGTGTATGGGTGTAGAGCTAAGAATCCCCCAAGGGTGGTTCAACCCCATTACCTGATGGGAGAGATTGAAGGACCACGTCATGGTCTCGAGTTGGACACCCCTCACGGAATATCAGATCAGTGTGTATTGAATTCTCAACATGCACGTACCTTCATATCAGCAGAAGTGCCTCCTCTACCAATCTATTGGGATGGTTACTATTTATGGCCTCGCGATGTGCGCATTAGATTAGTGATGTTATGGATATGTAGATAGGATTGAAGCCGCATGGGTGAAGATAGGACGACTTTTGTACACGATGCGTAAAGAGGCCTAGTACATGATGCTCAAGGCATTGTGATAAGGTAGTGGGAAGCTGAATGTGTAAACAAAGTACTTTCAGAGAAACTAATGCAACATTGTTGTGCTTTTAAATGTGTGCAAAAGTTCACAGCTGAAAAGTTTTTTTCTAGGGCAATGTAAGAAATAAGCTGCTTCGCTACATGGGCCTAACTCGGGAATAAAACATTTGACTGCCCAAAATACCAAATACTCCTGTGTCTCCAGGCTATCACTGAAGCCACAAATAGAGAACTAATCTGGCTTGAAAAAGATTAATCCCTCCCAAAACTTACACTGAGTGGATCAGTATGTTTGCGGATGAGAATCCTATTTTCAGGTACTTAAGTCAAAATGTAAGTGAGACCCGCAAATTGTGTGTGCCTGACAGGCGTGGTATTGAATATGTTACAATATTGCCAAACACAATACTGTGCTCAACACACATATCAAAATTGATATTCTCTGTAAACAACTCTAAATCAGAAAGATCCAATTAAGGATTACGTGTGAATAGAGCACTCAGTCAAGATGGCTTTGGGAACAAACAATATATTTTTCTGAACATACCTCTCCCACACCATCTTAGGTTTTTATTACATGTGGACTAAGAGAGTATGCCATCTCTGTTACTCAGAAATCATGTATGATAATTTGGTAATTATTAATTTTTACATGCAGTGGGGGCGCCCTGAGGAATATAGGATATAGATGCAGAACTTTAAGGAAGATGTTGACAGTCTGTGTGAATATTATGACAATGATATGCTCATATTGATGGGAGATTTTAACCATAAAATGAACACAAAAAGGATAGATCCCTGGTTCATAGAAATATTGTGTTCATATAATATAAGGATTACGAACTTTCCTGACAGTACATCATCCCGACGAGACACAGCATTAGGGAAGTATTTGGGCACAAAGGTTGTGTTTGGTCTGAGTGGCATGATAGAGACTGACTGTCCCCTAAGAAAATGGTTAAGGTATGCACACAACATTGTCCAATTGATTCCAATTTTGTTCATGCCTGGAATTTAGAAAAAAATAAAGGGGATTTGCATAACTCAAAGAGGAGGAAGTGACCACAACCCTTTGATACTTTAATTAAACAGAGGTAAAAAGAGCTTATGAGATGTAGTAATTCCCCTACATCTAGATTATCCAAAGCATTTAACATCAAGATTGGCAAAATTGACTAACTTCCCACAGAATTTAAACCTGGAAAATGTCAGGGGACAGAAACTGGAATGGTATGAAGAAACGATTGGACAAGTGGTGCAATGCCTTTGAGTAAACCTAAAAAATGAAAAATTAAGGGCCAAGGAGATTCATCTTACCCATAGAAAGAGAATGAAGTGGTTTAGTGAGGAATGTAGGAAATTAAAAAGGTTGATAAGAAAAGGAGAGAGAAGTCTCAGAGCTAGATATGATCTGGGCACTCATACTAATCTTGTCAGTATGAGGAAAGTGTTAGAAATCAAAAAAGGAATTACAACGATAACTGTTGGGAGTCTCTGCTGAAGTAATCAAATTAATAAACACACAAAAAATGTGGAACCTAATACAGGAAGCCTCAGGAAAGACCGAGGGGCTATGAGTTCTGTGGTGGAAGAAGCTGCATGGGAAGAGTATTTGGGGGACCTGTATGGCAACAGAATAGAGCCCATAGAAAGAGACATAATATTTTGGGTAGGGTGGCTGAAGATATAAAAGCTCATGTTACAGTACATAATGTAAAATGTACTACAATAAAGCTAAATCTAACTCGTACAGCAGGACCAGACAATCTTCCTGCAATTATAATAAAGACACGGTTGGAGTGGTGAGCTGAAGTGCCATAACAAATATTCTTGATTATATTAGATTTAGGCCAAATCCCTGATAGCTGAAGAGGAGCCATAATTCCACCATTACATAAGAAAGGAGATATGAAGGCCCCGAAAATGTATAAGCTGCTCAATCTCCTGGATGTGGGAGAGAAGTATTTGCGAAAATAACTCACTGAATGCTGAAGATTTGGGTGGAGCAGAAGTCAATTGTGCCTCTGGAACAGAGCAGCTTTAAGGAGAGAAACTCCATAACTGATCACAGTTTTGCCCTCTAGTCAATTGCACAAAAATCAGTTCAGCAGAGTAGCCGGTTGTATTGCTGTTTGGTAGATTTCTGTGCAGCATTTGCTTTGGTAGACAGGAGGTGACTTTGGGAAAACCTGAAAAAATATGATATCCCAAAGGGGCTGCTGACTATAATCCAGGAGCTACTTAGGCAGAATTGGGCATAGGTCATTAGGCACACAGCAGGGACACTGATTTGGAAAATAGCAATCAATAATGGTTTAAGACAGGGTTGTATGCTGCCCCCCCCCAACTCTTTGCCATATTTTTAGCAGATTTGCCTACTGCTTTACAGGTGGATAGAAGCGCCAGTCCCAGATTGAATGGAAAAAAAATATTGTGCTTGCTGTACGCAGATAACTTAGACCAGACACAGTTGGGTCTCCAAAGAAAGTTGAATGCATTCAGAGAATACTGTAGGTCAAAACACGTATCTGTAAATATGGATAAAACCAAAGTATTATGCTTTAGGAGAAGAGAACATAAGTTTAATTGGTACCTGGGCTCCACAAAACTAGACATTGTAAACAAATATAAATATCCAGGGGTCTGGTTTGAAAGGTCCCTGAACTGTCATACCCATATGGAGGCCCTAAAAGTCAAGGTCCATATATCGTGTGTAGTCTGAATAAATGTAATCATGTTTATGGAGAAATGTCCCATGGACCACTCATGAAAGCTTATAGTGCCATAATACCACCACAATTACAATATGGAGCAGAATTACTCTGCTTAAGTGGTAAAAGTGGGTGGGATACAGAGGAAAGGAAGCATATAAAGGATCTAATGTCCCTACCACATTCATCCATGATCCAGGCAATGAGAATGTAGTTGAGTACAACTTCGTGGAACATACAGGCCCAAGTGGCTTTATGAAGATTATGGAAAAGATTGGGCCTGAGTGAAGATCAGAAAGTTTCCCAATGGTGCAAGTATGGGATCTAGCACAGTGATTCAAAATGGGCCAAAGGAATGAAAAAGAAATTGGAATCTGTATGTGGGAATTTGAAGGTGTGAATATGCCAACAGTTGTTACAATTAGAAGGTACTTAGAGTGAACTAAGAACCTTAGGGAAGTAACTCTCTCAGGAAGAAGATTGGCAGTATTTGAGAGAGAAAGAAATCGGTGCAATTTATGTTAAACAGTTAGCAGAAGGAAGCCTGGTTCCCATCTTTGGATATATTACCAAACCGTTGGCTCAGCTGTGAAATATTAAGATTAATAATAAGTATTATTCTCTGGGTAATAAATGAGAGAATAAAAACGAAAATGATGCAATCCGATGGGAAATGTACATGTATGTTGGGTACAAAGTGCGATATTCTGCACCTATTAGTGGATTGTTTAAAAATATTACCCTTGCGGAAACTGTTCTTACCTCCCATCTTTTTAAAATATGGAATCATATGCCGCACCCAAGCCATAGAACGCCTTGTTGATATGCCTAATCTTGATATTGCAATAGCTATTGAAGGTACATGGCTGCAGTAAAAAAGTTTTACATGGAGAAATGAGATGAACTATGAAAGCCTTGAGTGGTTAGGGTTTTAGCTTGAGTCTGGCAGAAGAATTTTAGAAAGGAGAACCTTTCTGGAATTGTAATTCTCTTCACCTTTTTATTTAGTGGGTGTAATGAAGTGGTGTGATTATAACTTATATCCTATATGGTGTATGAACATTTTGATTTTCTTTTTTTATAAGGATTTCTGTTTAATTTATAACTGTTGATAACATTATTTATGATATTAGAGTTGTATATATATCGATATGTTTTTATGCTGTTTAAAGACCAGCAGTCTAAATAAACATTATCTCGACTGACTGACTTTGTATGCCATCAAATGTTACAGGAAGATAACCTGTGTATTTTTTAAACCCACTGAAGAGCCTAGAAAATGTGCATATTGTCACACACTTATGGTTTTCCACTCCAATTAAAAAATGTACATGAAATCTAGAAGTGTAGTTGCAGTAGTCAGGAGAATGATGGGACACTATCAAACTACTTATTTCCAATGCACTTTTTGGTTTGCTCAAATGCATTTTCCCAATAAATCTAATCCCTTACTTAACAACGATGAAGGGGTTAAGAGGCTGATGACCTCTCTATGTGCAGGAAAATCTAATAATCTGATGCACTGGGAATTTGTATGGACTGCTTTTGAGAGGATCCGTTTCTGTCTCCAGTGCACCAGACCAGATCAATAGTCTGTACATATGCACAAACAAGGGCCAGGGTGTTATTAATGGCAATCTTGGATACATGGGTTTTGTTAGAAATGGGATTCTTGGTTGGCTGAGGTATACACCCAGGCCAGGCAGGGACCACCACTCTAGTCAAGGTAAGCTAGATAACTTAAAGATAACCTGTGCTCACCCGCTGGTAGCATGGCACAGAGCAGTCAGGCTTATCTAAAGAAGCAATGTGTGAAGTATTTGTGCAACAAACACGCACAGTATCACAAGGAATACCCCACAAAAAGACTCCACACAGGTTTATAAAAATAGATTCTTTTTTTCTAATTTTTTTATTGTGAGTTTCCACAAAGAGTGATATCAGAAAGTGGTCACTAAAGCATTCTTCGAGGATAGAAAAGCTTACCAATTGCGGTTTATAGTAGTCAAGAAAAGCAAAAAAAATCAATAAGACTTCCTTTTCCTCTGCCCATATAAGAACGTTGATGTGGTGTCGACTGCATAGAACAATAAACTGTCAGAGAAAGGGAAAATGTTGACAATATAGAGATAAAAATGTCTCTGCATGGATTATGTTCAAAATGGCACCTTTCTTCCTTGCCCCCGACCCCCAGGCTGCAAGCGGACAGCTTGGATAAGGGGCACAATCTACATTTGAAATCCCCTCTCCAAAGCCAAATATAGTCAGTCTTGATGTCCCTTAAATGATCAGCTGGATTTTTTGTCAATATTTTTTCACTGTATTCTTATAATATTATTACAGCAATACACATACATCCCTAAAATTCAAACTGTTGGCCATATCTCTAAGATCAGCTATAACATTTACAATACTACCACTGTTATCTTCAACAGAAGCAAATCATTTATGACGTTCTAAAACGCCATTATTTTTTTTGCCAAAAAGATCCTCAAGTTTGTTTAGTTATTTAGAGAAGATCCAGTTGTTCTCTATCACCCTCTTAAAAAATGGGATCAGGAGGATTATCGAAAACGTTCCTTCCATGCACCCCGATGTTGTGAAATAACACATATTGCTTAAGTAATGGCAAAAACATTTCTCCACCAATTGCAATCAGAAAAAATTCAAAACGTCTCATCCATTCCTTCCTGAGAAGCAATGGCTCCCTTCAGTCATTTAAGAGTGGGGGAGGTTAGGACATTTTTGCAGCTGCCACAATGAAAGATTTATTAAACACTAAAACAAAAAGAGAAAATGACTGCAAAATGGGATAATAATATTATCACCCGCCCCCAAAGTGTACAATAGATAAAGTAAAATAGTATTCATAGAAAGATTGTACCACAATGAAGAACAGAGTAATGAAACACATACTTGGTCTAACTAAACAAATTAGTTAACAAAGTTTGTTAAAACACATAAGCCTAGAAACAGAAATTATTTACCCAATATAGATAAAGTGGAATGTGTTATATCAAAAACTAGAAAACATTAATAAAGTTGTGCATGTCATCTTATATAATTACCAATGTATATCAATATGGTAATCATGTCGCTACTGAAAAGTTATTAACACGCATATTATGGTGCATGTGTAACTGCACTATATAAATTGAGAAAAGAAATTCATATGATTTGCTTGCCTCTGCTAACGCAGACAGAAAACCAGACTGGGGTTTTCTAAGATGAGAGTGTTGCAAACAGGCTGCTCATATTCTTTCTTTTTTTTTCCAATATATTATTTTTTTTTCCATACAAATATACATTTAACATTTAGGGCATTTCGCTGTTTCGTTTGGTATACGTGAATTACATCAATAGTGTTTGGTAGATTGTTCTTGGATGTAATTTGACAGAATACAGATGTACATATAACATTTGAATCATTTCACTTTTACCTTTGGCGTATTCGTGTTAGATATAGGTGCTTGGCAGCTAATTACATCTTTTATCAGGCACATGCTTGACGTAACATAAACATATAACATGTAAGCCGTGGATCGACCGTCAACACTGTGGTTAGTTCTTGCTGTTTGTTTCTTTACTACGGTCTACGGTAGTTTTTATGGGTTGAAGGAAAACATTTATTCAGACAGCATAATTTAAAAGATGATCTTTCTTCATAAATCCTCTATACATTTGGATCAAAAGATTATCTGCAACAGAGATGATGTTGAAGTTAACTGCTCCCTAGACATCATAGGCAAAACTTGTAGTCAGTGTTAGAATTTAAAGAAAATTACTGAATAGCTGAGTAACTGAACAGATGTATTCACCATCTAAGCAAGCACCAAGCACGACCACTTCTTAGTCTTCCCTCTACAACTGGAACATCTGTCACTTCAACCATGGAGAGGGAACGTACCAAAGGTGAGGAGGGAAGAAGAGGAATTGAACCACAGGGTGAAATGTGACAAATGACCAAATAGTGGAAGATAAATTACAGATGCCTATAGGTTACAATAAATAATTACAAAAGTAGCAAAACCCGTTTTATGAATCTTTGTCCAACATGTAAAATTGGTTTTGTGAATTAGAAATGGCCCTTTTGCAGTCACAAACTCTGTGATTGTACGAATCACAGGGATCAAAAAAAGACCTTGGGCCTGATTATGAGTTCGACCGTGTGTGAGCGAGGTGGCACGCCACCGCCCCGCTCCCATACCGCCAAACGTCACCAGCGGCCGCCCGCCAGATTACAAGTTTTCTTATGGTAGGCACTCCTTTGGTGTTCCTATGGCAGTGCCTATTAAAAATGCGCCGCAGTGGGAACAACAAAGCCCTTTCCTTCACGGCATGGACTGTGCATATCATGCCGTGCAGGAAAGAGGATGCATGCTGACAGGGTGCCACACCATGTGCCCCCCTGCATGCATCCTCAAGCCATGTGGGAACAGGGGACCCTTTATAGGCCCCTAAGTTTCCTTACAGCCACAGGTTTCATGGCAGATCAGGATCAGCATATTGAGGCCCTCAGACCGCCGCATCACCCCCCGGGTTCGAGGATCCCTGGCAGCTGGAGGAGTCCTATGGTGATCTGACCACAGGAGTTGTAATACAGCAGTTGGACCACTGGTGGGATGGTTCCAGACCACCACCGCACCTCCACTGTGAGTCCTATGGATTAGGCCCTTAGTACATCTGGCCCTTGATCATGTACCCAAAAGCATATATTCAACTGTACAAGCCTTTGGATTTGAGATATTTTGAATGTCCAGCGCTGATTCAGATGTTTATTGAAAGTGTTTATTTTTTTAGTGTTAGATCGTTTGCCAGTTGTTTCACTATTTGCATTTAGTTTAGCATTTGAAATGTTCATTATTATTATTTCTTCAATTTTTATCGCCATTACTAGCACAGGTCACCAAACTGAAGTTACCAGGATTCATTGATGATGCATCAGTCAAGGAGTGTATTAAAGATATGGCTGCGGACATCACATGCATCATTATCTCATCACTGCAAAAAAGGGCAGTATTCAAATCCGGTTTAGAACCAGTAGTGCTCCGACTACTAAGAAAACCTAAGTTTGACTCCTCTTCCCTGCTAACTTTAGACTCTTTGATATGATCCCTTTTGTAGCAGAGTTCTTGAATCAGAATTAGTCTATTTGCTACACGACTACATAGAGCAAAGCAGCTTTTCGGCAGACACCCAACCTGTTCTCTAAGAGGAACCAAAACTGCCATTATGAAAAGCATGGAAAAGGCCATTGATCATAAAATTCGATCCTCTTAACTGTGTTTCTGCTCAACTTCCCTCCTCACTCTAACATTCCGGTTCAGAAATAGTTTGACTCGGCTACTGAATGCGATTTTACCATTATTGAGAGCTAAAACGCCTTGGCTTTATCTATAACAATCAACACAACATCCAGAACACATCATCAACCGGGCCGAAAATGTTCAACACCAAAGTAGACTCTCCAGACTTATTTTTGGAACAACTACGTTCTGATTGGTTTCCCAAAATCTTCCATGCTCCTCTGATAAAGACTCTACAAGCTGTAACCTAACTTCCGAGAGTAAAAGATTTGACCATAGTTCAGCATTTCTCATACTACACTCATTCTATTCAGTTGCTTTCCCACAGAGGGTAGATGCTTCTGTAAAATGAGCTGCATAGTGTACAAACTCTTACACACTTGTTATTCACACTACCTTCCTAGTGACAATCTCAGGGAGTCTCACTCACTACGAAGTTCTGATATGCTGGTCCCAGCTACCCTTCTACTTAGCAAAAGTAAATTATAAATCACTCCTTTTCCAAATGTTGACAGAAAATCTAGAACTCCATCCCTCCCTCCATCTGCACTATTCCCTACCTTGCTTCCTTCAACAGAGAGATGTTGTTTAATAAACCTTTCTTTCCTCATTCAGAGGGTCTCTCCCCTTATCTCATGATTGTTTCCATATTGTGCATCTTGATGTGATTCTCTGAGGAAGACTGCGGGCAAAATGTTTACTCTGATATATTCAGGCTACAGAATGTAAAAGGTGAAGACAGATGGTCTTCATCAAAAATCCTAATAAATTGTTAATGCAAGTTGATTTCTGATTACTGACCCCTTGGGGATCTATCATATTTAGAGGACTTAGGTTTCTAGAAACAAGCAGTGCAAAATATATAATTAATAGCAGCCCATCCCGACCTTGTCCGGGAGCATTCAGGCTTCCCCTACCCCTGCCTCCCCCGACATTGCCCAGCAGCCCGTGCCCCCGCCCGCCCCATCCCACGCCTGCTCTGACCCCCGCCTGCCCCGACGTTGCCTTTCCTCAGCCGATCTGTTTTCCAGCCTGGCCCGACCCCCGCCTGTCCTGAGTCAATGGAGGTCGGACAGTAGTACGTGCAAAATGTTCCACCCGTCACCTTGTTAGTCCCCGTCCCCTGCCTGCCCCGACTCCCGCCTGCCCCGACATTGCCTTTCATCAGCCGATCTGTGCTGTTGTAGTCTGTTCTGTTGTAACTCCTCGTCCCCCGCCTGGCCCGACACCCGCCTGCCCTGACATTGTCCCCGGAGCCTTACCTCAGCCGCCGCTCCTCAGTTCACCGCTCCTCGGCACTCCTCCCCCGCGCCATGTCCGCCTCTCCGCTGCTCGCACCGCCGCTGGCCTGTCCGCTGCTCTTTACGTCACCGCTCCTCCCCCGCGCCATGTCTGCCGCTCCTAGGACGCCGCTCCTCCCCATGCTCCTGACGTGAGCACACACGTCGCGGCCGGCGCTACTTTGGAGGGACTATTTTTTTTATATATAAATTTTGTAAATAACGCTTATTTTTTATATTTATATAGCCTATAACCATCTACACACCCTGACGATTTCAACGGTGTATCGGGTGTGTAGATTGGCGCCGTGGTTCCCGAGTTTACCCGCCTCAAAGCCTGAAAGTTCTTACTTTATTATAGTAGTATAGATGTGTTAGCCATATTTTGAATAAACTGAAACAGTATTAATTGGCAGCCTTTGATATTTGCAAAACAAAGAGAATCAGCTTATTGTCATTGTTATGGCATTTTGCATCGATAACTCTGTAGGTTTTTCGAAGGCACCTTGGATACATCATTAAATATCTTCTAATATCCTGAAATATGTATCTCCTCTCAAATAATCATACTCACCAGTGTTATCACTTTTTTTCCAGAAAACCATAGTCCTTGAGCATTCCACCAACCAGTATATGTATGTAAGAACCTATTCCACTCGTTCACTTGCAACATACTTCAAAGAAAAGCAATTTCCAGCTCTTCATTTTTAACATTGCCATAAAAAAGGGGAAAAGCTGATTTTCAAAGAGAACTACAGTCACATTCAAGACACTAAAATTCGTTTGTTGCTTCTTCAGGGCACGAGTGATTCAACTACGAGTGTTTTGCCTTTAACAAGTTCAAGAATATATGGCAATATAGCCTACATGGCAAGCATTAACAAAATACATTTTTCACACCAGTTTCACATTTTAACTTCTCTATTCAGATTTTAATTTTGGCGGTATATTACTTCCTGCTTTTTGTTTCTACTATTATGTGAAAACCTTTGAATGGAAGGACATAGAGTGCTCACTTTCTTCCGCTTTCCTGAATGTTTCACAAACAATTTCTTGGTATATAAATTGAACGAGATGTGCCAGTCAGTCATGTGTTCCCAAAATAAAGGAAAGTCAAAGTCTCATTCTATCTACAGTTTGATCTGTCGAAATGTAGGTACAGGGAAGCCAATTTACAATAAATTCACATTAGGCTTATGAAAAGCACTGAGTGTAATGATGAAAAATGTGCAGGAACAGTGTGTATATGTTCAGTTGAATCATTGGCACTTCTTGAAAGAAGTGGGTATTTGCAGAATGTCTTCATAAAGCTCCCTCAGGATAAAGATCCAGATCAGAGGACATTCCTTGTCGGTTCTCCGCCTGGAATGCCCTTCCTCTCCACTTTTGCAAACAAAAGTGGATTATGAAACGTTTAGGAAGACACTAAAAACTCATTCATTCGGTTAAACTGGTTGCCAAAATTGGTAGTATCAGTTTTAGCATCAAGATGCCTATAGGCAATCTTTATGTGCTTTAAAAGTTTCTTGTTCGTTCCATCAAAGAAAGATGACTTTTACTCAACAAATGATGTATACTACACTTGAATCTTCACGTGGTTTGATGGCTGATGGAAATTGAGCATGTGCCTGTGCTTTATGCTTCTGTTGTCCTTGTGTCATAAAGGGTGTGGGGTTCAGACTAGGGGAAGACAGCTGGTTCTGTGAGTGGCCTGTAGGATACTCAGTCCCCACAGCTGTCCCTTCCCTGGTTGATGGCTGGCCGAGGAGACCTGTGAGTGTCAAGGAGGGTTACTATGGAAGAATAGTGAATGGCATGGACTGAGAATGACCAAGATCCCCACGCTAAGAAACACAGTGGCGGCTCGCCGAGGGAGTGCAATGGGGCAGTGGGGCGGGGTGGGGAGGGAAGGGAAATGGTGAGGGATAGTGGACTCCGACATATGGTGGGATGGAGTAAACTAAGTAAATAGATGAATAAAACAATTTACCTTGCGTGCGCTGCATTGCCGAGTGGGCGATGCGGGGTGCGCAAGGTAAATAGTTGTAGTTTCTTTATTTACTTAGTTTACTCCATTCCGCTGTATATCGGAGTCCACTACCTCCCCACCCTGCCGCTCCCCTGCCCCGCCCCACTGCCCCACGGCACTCCCTCGGTGAGCCGTCACTGATAATACACCAGCAGGCCTGAGAGTGAGAGAACAGGGCAAATGTGTATCAGCTTGGGTAGTGCCCGGTGAAATGGTGAAAGCTTTCCTGGCCTTTATACAGTAAAAAACATGTGCAAAGCGGCAAACTAGAACCACCCAGGCTACCTGCAAGAAGCCCCCTACCTGACGTACCCCCCCCCCTATGGATTTCAATTGGGTCAGTAAGCTGGCAACCCCTACGAACCCTGTCAAAATCTGTCTCATTTAAAAGGTGGCGGTCCATATATTTCAGACACAATTCAGTATCAGCAGTAGCTAATGAAGAGGGTAATGCAAGGTTATTCTGTTCAGATGCTACACTGAATATTCCACTGGCCCTATATGTCACATAGGCTTCTGTGAAGTTGGGTCAGTCTTTTGATAGATCCAATCACTATTACCGAGTTGATAAGCCTCATAACGTTAGGGGACATGGATGGATGTGATGCTACCCATGAGTAAAAGCAGCTTCAAAAATCATTGGTTAGGAGTGATTTTCTGATTAAATCAAGCATGAGTCCTGAACACTCCTTTTTTGAGTAGGCCTGAATCCTGATATACTTGGTTTTTGATTTAGTTAGACATGTACATTTCTTTTTGAGATTATTGTTTTTTGTGTACGAGTCTTTGACTATAATTGCAACATATTGAGCCACTCATTTTGAGAATGGCTTTAATAACGTAAATAGATGAATTTCAATGTCTGCTCCAGTCCCTGGTAGCAAATGCAGCAGCGATGAGTGTTTCAATACTCGTCATTATAGAAAGGAAGGCAATAAGTGGATGTCGAGTTTGAGGAAGCGCTCATTGGTCGCTGATATCCTATTCTATCACAAACATTAAGTGTGTATTTTATTGATCAGAGCTTGTTTATATACTTTGCATGCAATGTACGATGATTGGATATTTTTCTGTACACGTCCATTCATATTTAATCAATGAATCATTTTTATTGCATTACCTGCCTGGAAGACAGGAAGACTATGTATATTCAAGGTGGACTATAGAAAACATCTACATTAAATAAGTATGTGGAGTAAATTCACACAATCCTGTGTATTAGTGCTTGGAGCCTGGGGCGAATAGAATCTACTTCCTGATTGTTATCGCTAACACCCATGACAGTCTTATGAGAGGCTGACCTGTTTCTCAGAGATGGATGATATACACAGACTGGCTGTTAGGCTCATATGGGAGCCGGACACCTATAATCATTTGAATCCCAGTATTTGAACACCTCATATTGTACCTGTTCAGTTTCAGCTCCAAATATTTTGTTGACCTTGCAGTAAGAGACTATGGGCCAGATGTAGGTGGCCAAATACCAGTCGGTACCGACCGGTATTTGGAGTTTCAGATGTAGGGGGCCTTAAAATTACAGATCCGGTAAAATTACAGATTCCCTAAATTTACCGATTCTGTAAATTACCAAATCTGTAAATTTACCGAATCAGTAATTTGTGATGTAGGTGGCACTGAAAACAGTGCTACAGACCCTTCAGAATTCGTTATTTACCATCAAATACTATTTGATGGTAAATAATGAATTCCTGTGTACATGCACATCTGTGCATGTACACCTGTGCCATGTGACACACATACATGCCCTTAGGGCATGTATGTGTGCCACATGGCATACAAGCCTGAATCAGGGGTGCAACAGGGTGTCAAAGTGACACCCTGTCCCCCTTGTCAATTTGGTAATTTCACCGAATCAGTATTTACCGATTCGGTAATTGCCAATTGTTCCATTGGGCCTCAAGGCCCATAGGAATCAATGGCAATTACCGAATCGGTAAATACCGATTCGGTAAGTACCGAATTGAACCGATTCGTTAAATTTTTCGGTAAAAATACCTACATAGCATTTACAGATTTGTAAATACCGAATCGGTAAAATTCGGTATTTACGAATCGCTAAATGCCATTTACCTACATCTAGCCCTATACTCCTAACACCCCAAAATCTCATAGCTTAGCAACGTTGAATGAATATATTTTCAGAAACATTATGAACTAAGATCTAGGTCAAAAATAAGGAAAATTTGATTTATTACAGAATCGTTAAATTTGTAGTACAGCGAAAAATGTAAGAATCACCATAAAGGCTTATTTGTAGAAATTCAAAGTCAACAGCGTAATAAATCTCATAATTAAAGCGAACTAGTAAAGCCTCAAGAATCAAACTCATAAGGACTACTGAAAACATTTCAACCATGTAAAAAGCCTAAGTACCCCTAATACAGTCAATAGCAAAAACCAAAAGACCAAGAGCCAAAAGCTTAAGTAACCCCAAGTAGCTCAAAAACTCAAAGGCAAAAAAACAACAGTTTTTTAATACCCAGGAGCTGTTAAACAAAATTCACTTAAGCTATTAATAGATTCTATAGATTTGGCATGGTATGATCATGGTTAATGTTGCATTCGCAAATCATGAACGACAACGTATTATTTTAAATTCTAAACTAACCCATTTCTTAAGGTAAGAGACATCTTCCGTCCTCTCCTCAGCAGCTGTGCTCCGGAGATGGACAGCACAAAATGAAACATTTCCCCAACAATGGTTCGTAGAATTATCACTCTTACAGCAGAACTTCAAACTGAACTCCTAGAAAATTATACTTTGGTTGCACTACGGAAGCCTCATTCATTATTCAAACATCCTAATACAATGTTTTATTCTCACCCCTTAGATGTTATTCAATCGATGCTCAGCTGAAACATAGGGAGAAGCAGCAGGACACAGAGTGGGAGGGGTCGGTGAGCAGAAGCAAGTCGAGCAAAAATATCAAAACTACATTAATTTCAATAATATAATGCCTCTCACGAAAATGTGGAATATCTTTCTTACAAACTTACTTGCACTTTCAATTGTTTTGGTAAGTTCATTTTAAACACAATCCGATTACTTCATCATTTATGACTCTGTTCATTATTAAAATCAAAAATATTCAAAAACAATTTTCACATGCTTCTGCACATTTCCAAATTATCTAAAAAATCAATTAAAAACTCCCCCCTCTAATTCTTTTTAAATAATCACTAAAGCCCTATTAAACTTTATTAATCAGCCATTAGTCTTTGATGTCTTCATCTTCTTTGCTAGTTGAATATTTTCTTCTATCTGCTTTAGATGTTGAAACACTTTATAATCATCTAGTTCAAATTCCATCGATGTTTTACTTTTTTTTGAAGAATTTTTTCACATTTCTCTGTCTTCTACTATTATATCTCTTGATTATACCCTCTATTAATTCTGATAAGAAAAATAGGGAAATTGCACAAATCAGTATGAATAGTATTACTGTTAAAATGGTTTGCATAGTTCCACCACCAAAACTGCTTAACCATTCACCTACTGAACCAGAACCGTACTGTGTCACCCAAGACCCTACATTTTCCCATAATCCTGGTTCATCTAATGATTTCATCCTATGTGTTAAATTAGTTATGGTAGTGATGTAAGAATAAATCGCTCAGAACTCTGTTGCTTAAATTACTTTACAAACACCTCCTTCTTTTGCTGAGAGAATATCTAATGCAAGGCGATTCTGCATCACCATTGTTCTAAACACTAACATTTCTAGATTCACTGTTTGGCCTGTCAGCCTTATGGTGGTCTTCCGCCAAACTTTTTGTAGTACTCCTCCATATTTTTCTGATCTCGTTTTTGTTGGCCTTAGAACTCTGTTTACTTTATCTCTGCTAACTAGTTATAAAAGACATGTGCTCACTCCTCAAAACATGGTACCACTGGCTTATTCCCAATTGACATATTTAATTTACTTATAAGTCCCTAGTTAAGTGGTATTGTGTGTGCCCAAGGCCTGTAAATGAAATGCTACTAGTGGGCCTGCAGCACTGATTATGCCACACACTTAGGCAACCCTTTTAATCATGACTCAGGCCTGCCATTGCTGCATGTGTGCTGTTTTACACTGCCATTTCAACCTAGCAAGGGTTAGGACCTGGACAGCCTAGAGGGCAGGGTTGAATATATTTAAAAAGTAGGACATGAACTTTTACGTTTATCTCCCAGAGGATAACATTGGAGTTACCTTATCACATTTAATTAGCTGTAACTTCCAAATGGGAACAGGTAAACAGCTCAAGTTTGGTGTCTTTGGATTTGTACTGAAAAAGTCCTCTTGTATGATAAAGTCAGATTTTCAATTACAATTTTAAAAATGCCACTTTTAGAAAGTTGAAATGTTCCTGCCTTAGCCATTTAGTGCTTGCAGCCTGTTTCTGGGTCACATGGCTGGGTGTAGTTGGCAGCTATTCTTTGTGTATTCCTCCTAGACAGCCCCACACAATAGAAATCTTTAGGTGTGCCTGGATGAGCCATCACTGGCAGGCAAGAGGGCGGAGTTAGGCACAGTCCCACTTACACCTGAATAGGCTGTGTCCTGCCTTCACACAAAGGATTGCATGACTCCTGTAGTTATTCTGGAGCGAGGGCAGGGGAGACAGCAAACCTATGCACTTCAAAGGGAAACCTCTAGTAGTTTCTCCCACTTTAAGGGAGGCACCACGTATAAATCTTGGACCTCGGGCACAAACTCTTCAGTACAACTCTTGACCTGTAGACACTACAGAAGAAAGACTGCTGTGTTGCTGGACTGGTAATTCTGGGCACCGGGCAATCCCCGGTAGGCTGGATGGTGTGGGGGCCGGTTTTTTGGCGGGCCAGTTTTTTTTTTGGTCCGTGGAATCCTAGATATAAATGCAGTTGTGAAGATGTGCAGTGTTGTTTATCATTTAAACAAGCGGTATGCTGAATGGCAGTGTCTGTTTGCCAAGATTTACGCTGTGTTGGTGTTGCGCGGTGTACAGTTTCAACATCCCCAGGTAAACTAATGTTAGTTATGGGCTACAACTATAGGCCCATGGGGACTGAGAATCTAGCATGTGTACATTCTAGGCACTGCAGGGCCACTCACACATGTGCAACACATGCACCAATCACAAGCACAGTTCCACATGCCTGTCGCTGCAAGGTTTGTTGTTGGATATACAGCTCTGGTGGCTAGTCCTGCCCCCTCCCTGATCAGTGGCACTTGTGCTGGCCACACCCCACGCGCAACACGTCCCACCGCTCCCTCCACACGTGATAAACTGCTCCGCTGCAGCGGACAGTAAACTTCCATGATGGGTGAACCGGATGGTTCCTTTCTCTCCAGCCGCCTCGTCAGGTGGATATGAATCCTCGACCCCTGCATCCTGGCCAAGGGAAGAGAAGGGTGACAGCCTGTTAGAAGATTCGATTCTAACGATTCTAACAGTCTCCTCATAAGTGAGAGTCCTCGGCTTTGAGGCCCAGCAATTCCGATTGTCCCACTGGGGTAAGCAACGTGGGTAGACATCTAACAGGAGAGGATGGGGGTACCCATGGTGAGAGGCAGAGAGGGAATGGAAAGGTGATGGGATTATTACACAGAAGAGGGGGGCAGAAGCGTTCAACAGAATAGGAGGAGGTGATGTGCTAATATGCTAGATATCGTCCTGGAGGAAAGACGCCCACACCTGCTTGAAGAGAGCAGACTGGTCTTGCAGGCTGTAAATGATACGTTCATGGGCTGCCATTTGAACCATTGCCAACATCCTGTCTTCCTGTGAAGAGGGGTGTGAGGCCAACGCCATTGGCGGAGAACACATATTTTAGTGGTCACACGTGCCATGAGTAGGATGCAGCACTGTGGGTGGGACAGGTCTCTGGAGCCCGCCATGTCATGTAGCAAAATCCACGAGTGGGAGAGGAGTGTCTTAAGCAATATGGAGTCCCACTATGTCATCTCAACCACCTTCCAAAAGGCCTGGATCGAGGTCTATTTTCAAAGGATGTGTACAAGGTCCAGTGGGTGCTCGGGCTTCACCAGAAATTTGCGTGGGGCAGTAAGCCCACCATGTGTAACTTCATCGGAGTCCAGTACCACTTGTGGACTTTCTTGAAGAGACAGAATTAGAGGCAGGCTTCCCGCCTGCTCCTGGCCAGAGCCTCCATGACTCTACCCAATATTCCTCCTCAAGTTCAATCTGTAGGTGAATTTACCATTTGATGAGGAGATTGTTGAGGAGAAGCTGCGAGAAAAGATGGCCCATAATGAGTTCATAGATTCCTGACATCACTTCCCTGAAACAAGCCCAGGTTATAAGGAATGACATCACAGGTGAGTTCTGGAGAATCCAGAGCTGGGCTTCCAGGCAGTCCACACCTCTATAAGGCTCTGAAAAGATATCCCCATTCGGTGCAGTCAAACGCCTTCTTGGCTTCAAAGGATTGGGTCAGAGCCTTGTCCGGCAAGTCCCTGGCCTCCCATGGGGCATGGGCAAGGGTGCGGAGATGAATTCTGGAGCTGTGTGTGGTGTATCAGGGCCAGGATGACCTTCTGAAACCGGCCACCAGGACACTTGCGAGGATTTTGATATTTCGGTTTAGGACAGTTATGGGCCTGTAACTGCCACACAGGAGGGTATCTCTACCTGGTTTAGGGAGGACCATTATCGCTGCTCTGTTGGAGATAGAGCCCATGGAGCCCTACTGTGCTGACTCCTGAAAGGCAGCATGGAGGGAGTCGATAACCTCCTCTCCAGCCCATTTATAAAACTCTGTAGGGAAACCGTCTAGCCCGGGAGCTTTGTGGTAGGGAAGCTTGGAGATAGCCTGTCAGCCTAGCTAATCTCCCCATATAATTGGGCTGGCCTTTGTCCGACAGTCGGGGGAGCTGTAAACCCTCCAGTAAAGCCTCCACTTGGTCAACACTGGCCACCGACTCTGGGGTGTAAAGTATCTGGTAGAACGGTGTAAATTCGTTAACAATGTCCTGCAGGTGAGTGAGGGCCTCGCAGCTCGTTGAATGAATGGCAGGGATACCCAGAGCCGCCTCTTGTTGACACAATTGGGCAGCTAAGAGTTAGCCCGCTTTCTCCCCTTGTTTGTAGTTACTTCCTTTCAACCACTGCAACGCATATTCAGCTTTAAATGTGTACAAGCCATTGAGAGCCATACAGGCTTGTTCCAGACGGCGGGGCATGGGAAGCGAGGAGCGGGCCGTGGATAGGCGAGTAAGGTATGCAATGTCATCCTCCAGTTTATTCTTGTGGGCCATCTTTTGTTTATTCAAAAGAGCCGCATGAGTTGTCCCTGGATGGTTATTTTCACAACTCCCCATAGGAACCTATAGGACCCTTTATTATCCTCCAGATATTAGGATACCTACGCCCTCAGTTGGGAATTACCCTAAGGGGTGCAATAGCGTTATGCATTCGGGCACCAGGGCTTGCAGCCCGAGGAGGCAAGGCCTATATCTAAGGATATGAGGACCAGAGCATGGTCAGAGCATGCCGTTTCTGGGATGCGGGAGACCTGAGCATGAGCCACCACCCTTTGAGAGACAAGGAAGTAATCCAGGTGCAACAGGGTACTGTGCACAGACAAAAAAAGGTGTACTCTTTCTCCTTCGGATGGGCAAGGGCCAGTGGTCCACTATCCCATGGTCTGAGATCACATACCCCAGTAGGGCCCTGTCTGGATTGTTGCCCACATCTAAAGGGCCTGACCTGTCAAGCACCTTGTCCCAGGCAAATTGACAATCACCCCAGATCAGTTAGTGAGAGGCCCCAATCTTAATAAGGAGACGGGTGAGTTGGAGTAGGAAAAGCTGTTTAGAGTCCATAGGGGAGTATACCAACCCTAGGCAACGTAACCTGTGCACAATTCACAATTTTGTAAAGACATACCTGCTGTCCAGGTCAGACCACGATTTGACAACAGTGATGGGTAATGATTTACGCACTAGGATCGCTACACCACATTACCTGGACGTCCTACTCTCCGAGGCCGGTGGGTCTAGGCAGCAGCTGTGGATCACCCTCCCCACCCAACCCTGGTGCAATTTGACAGACTCAAGGCTATCAAGGTGGGTCTCCGGCAGTAATGCCACGTCCCCCCATTTCGATTGTAAATATGAGAGTACCTCCCTATGTTTTACATAGTGCATCAGCCCATTGACGGTCCATGAGAGGATGCGAGGAGGTTGGGGGCAGGAGAGTCTGACATTGTTGTGGTGTGTATGTGTGGTGGTGGTATGCACCTGTACGTTCCAATGCAGAGGAGCAAAGTATGTCAGTACTAGGAGAGGGCAGGCTGCAAGTGGGGGGGTCTGGGATCAAAGAAGTGGAGAGAAAAAAATCTAAGAAAGGGTGAAAGAGAAAAAAGGGAAGCAAAGGGGTGGGAGAAGAGGCAGGACAGCCATCAGTGTTGTAGATCCCTCGGACACGGATCGGAAGTATTGAAACAACCGCTTAGCACACAGAGTGGCAAAATACAAAATTCAACAATACATTGTATAGCATTTATAAGCACGCCACTCGAACGACGAGGGCAGTAGGGAGGGGTGCCGTGGGGATACATTAAACACCGAGTAATGTGATACAGCGTATGATAAGGCATAAATCTACTACCAGAAGTGGGGTGCGCAAAAAGCATTACACATCATATATTGTCAAACATATAGAAGCATGCAGTCGGATACTCAGCTGTGTGGTGGGAGGTGTGCTCATTTCTCATTCTCCCACATCAAGACACATGCATGAGTCAGATGTAACATCCTGGGGTAATATCAGCTTTCAGCAGGGGCATGCTTCAGAGGGAACCATGATTTGTCCCTGTCCTGATCCTGTGTGAGGCTTGCCACTGCCTGGAGTTCCTGGTCTCTGTCAACTTGAGATCTTGCCGCTCTGTTGGGGTCTCTTCCCCAATTGCGAGTCCCCCCTTTGTTTAGCCACCGCCCAAGGGGGCATGGAGAGGCGGGGCTGCCGAGAGATGAGCAGCCGGTGCTGGGGGTGGGACTGGTGGAGTGGCATCCATGACCTGTGCAGAGAGTTCATCAAGGAAGAGGCGCAGATCCTCATAGAAGTCCTTTAATTAGCCTTCCTTGGTGATCCACATCCTAAAATGCATTGTGGCGATCATTAGTCTCTCGCAAGATATCCACTGCAATGCGTTTCTCATGTCCCTCATGCACATAGGAGCCATGAGAGCAATCCGCTCGTGTCTCAATAAACAGGCAATGATGGGATGGGCCGCGTTAGTCAGAATTGGCACATTGGGCCCATGCAGTGTGCCTTCTGTAGCTCAAGGGGAGGGTCAAATGTAAGGCTGGTAAGAGTGGGGAGGGTATTCCTCAGGAAGTACTTGAAGTCCGGTCCTTCCATGTGCTCTGGATAGCAAACATTGTCTCTTCATCTTCTGTCTTACAGGTCAATGATAACGGACATATGCAAGTTCCTGTTCCTTCTCGTGGATCGTGTTGAAGAGTTCTTCCACTGCCACTACTATTTGTTCTAGGGCAGTCACCCAGTTCAGGAACCCTGCAATGTCCAGGCAGATGGATTTGGTCTCGGCCATCAATTCAGATATATTAGTGTACATCCCCTCGAGGCAGCAGCCCACCGCCATGACTTCCTGGAGGATATCCTCCATGGTAGCATCCTGCCGTGATCAAGTGGGGGCCATAGACTGCTCCGCTGCTGGCTTCCACAGTGAGTTGGCCATCGGGTTGGTTGAGAGCCACCAAGAAATGAAATTCCCTTGCAGGTTTGCTGTTAATTTTACCTGAGGGCATTTCCAGTCCAGATGCAGTGGTTTATGAAAGGTAGCCAGCACCTCCGTTGTGTTTGCACATGGGTTAAATGATTGCTATCTTTTTCAAAGCGTGCTCTATGTCTTTGCACCGTGCCATCCACAGTGCTAAGAAATATATACAGAATCCTTCATATATATATATATATATATACACAATACAAAACAGAAACAGAGCACAGCAAAAACAAGTGTATCCACAGTCAGAAAAAATATTTATTGCACAGAGCACAAGAACACTTAGTCAATCAATCAAATCAATCGGTTGTAGAGAAAAACATCCATAAAAGCACAGTGCATATGCATATTACTAGAAAAAATGACATTTTAAAAACAAATATCATAAAATATCATAATAATGACAAAGTTTTCTCAATGTTCCGTTACTCGAATAAAAAGCAGTTTTGACTCCTGGCATGAAAGCTACTACAGATCGGGTATAAAGTGCAGTATGCCTAGACGGTTAATCGATACAATAAAATTAATCTGCACTTAGTCATCCCTTACAACACTCAAACTATACTGTGGGCTGGAGACCGTTCATTTGAGCTATTGCACTTTTTCGTTACGACGTGATTGAGTGGGTGGAGCGGCGGCTGTTTAGCCCGCATTTACTGAATTGGGGGACTGCATATACGACAGAACCCGCCCGTCAGACCTACCATCATTGTAAAACACGAAGGGAAAGACAACTGCGTGCAGTCGCAGCTGCTAACTTTATTCAACCCTCCTTGGGGGACCACGCATGTGAAAATACTAATGCTGGTCTACAATTGGAGGTTGTACTAGGGATCTGGACAATCGTCATCCGCATCCCACAGGGTTTTCTAACCAATTGAACGAACATGGTTTTCAAGATAAGACTACTTGCCTCAGAAGCCTTGAAAAAGTCGGGAATGGTGACGAAGCACGTGTCGGCTGTACCAATGTTGGTGAAGATCGTTTGCTGGACTAAGTGTTCATGTGCACTTTGTTTTAAATATTTTTTCTGACTGTGGATAGTCAGTTGTACACATTTGTTTTTGAATTTTAAACTATTTGTATTAGCAAATAATGTAATTGTAAATAAAATGTTGGAATGTTTTGAAATGTAGATTTACATTTATTTTAATAAATTGAAATGTAAAAAACTATTCTGAAAATAGAATAAATATATATTATTTATAATGTATACATTAATATTTTCATGTATAGATTGAAGTGAGAATAGTAAATGTTATCTATTTAGTGTCCAACACCTTGCACAAATTGGTATAGACTGCAGTGGGAATAGTCATTGCTACCCCTTTGGTGTCTAACACCTTCCTCAAATTGGTATAGATTGGCATTGGAATAGTAAATGTCACCCCTTTAGTGTCCAAAACCTTCTCCAAATTGGTTTAGATTGTATTGGGAATAGTAAATGTCACCCCTTTAGTGTTCAACACCTTCCCCAAATGAGTTTAGATTGGAGGGGGAATAGTAAGCCCCTTTACACTTTCTTCAAAATGGTTTATGATAGAGAACGAATATTCAATGTATCCATTTTTGTGTGAAATACCTTTGATACATTTTATTTCTATGTAGGTGGTGTAGTTTATGTCATTTAATTAGTATTGTTGGTGTTTAGAAGGATCATTTTAAAAGTTGTTAGTTATATATTAGTAATAAATAATGCTATTATTTACATATTGTCATAGAATAAAGACATTTAAACATTTTTTATGTTTGTTTAATTTTCAAAGTTTGTTTAATGTCTATTTTTATATTTTTAAATAGTTTTTACATTTATTAAATTGACTAGTGGCGTAAGTGGCAAACTCTAATTAACTGGTTGTGGTCTGAACATGTCACATGATTGGTACGGTTACATTTTTGTATTATTAGGGTGTTGTGTTTGTCCATCTCTCACCTTTCCTTAACTTCCCCCTACTCATCCATTCATGAAATCAATTAAATCAATGACCCTCTTCACCCAAGTTGTGCAATCTTTTGTGATGTTCATTTTCACCATCAACAGACCTCACACTTGTCTATGCCAACTGTTACAGGAGGAGGGAACATAAAATAGTAATTGTACCCACGTCACCCATCCTAACCAAGCAAGAAAGGGGCTTCATAATACAGAGAATAATTTACAACAATAATTGGCAAGAATAGGTACTGTGCACTTTTTTACATCATCTACTCCCTATGGGCTCTACTTAGGTAACCTGAGCTCTGAGAATTGAGGGCTTCATTATGTTTTCTTTAGTAAATAACTCATACATCGTGATGTTAGTTTTACCATTATTATCTCTGCCTTGGATTTTCCACTCACTGTGTTTTCATTCAGTCGAGTTACCTGTATGCAGATTAAGAATCCTTTGACTGATTCACCAGCATCATTCAGAATAAGAAGAACCTTGTTTTTTCTTGAGATATCTTTGCTGTTAGCAGTGAGCCGCCACCAGCATTAACCCCTTCCATGCTCATGACGAGCTCAGCTCGTCATGGCATACACCTCTCAGGTGCTCATGACGAGCTGAGCTCGTCATGACCACACCCGTTTTCGTTGCTGTCCAGCACAGCAGGGGAAACTACCAAGCAGCGATGTGGTTAAGCGCTTTGAGAAAACCCTGCATTAGGGTATTGGGCCAATTGGAGGAGATAGCACACATCACCTTTTCCACCCAGGTGAGAAGTTCTAAGAACTGGAAAGACGGTGCTGCTTAACCTGATCAAGACATTAAAGAAGGGACTGTTGGCCGTGTTCATAGTCAGTTTTCCAGCGGGGTGGACTGAAGGAGGTAACGTAAAGTAATTTACATAACTTGGCAAAGGAGCTCAGGAAAGGGGAGACTAAAAAGAAGACTATGGGGATGGACACAGTTGGAAACCGCTTTGTAATGGGCCAAATGCTGGCTCAGCCTCTGTGATTACTACGTTGGTGGAGCTTTCTGTTTAATTAACGGGGATGTGCCTAATAGTCAATTAAAAAAGACACATTTTGAAAAAAAACATGTATTAATATAGAAATCTAAATGCTCACCCTAACCTCTCTCTAAACCTTCACCTCAAAAGCCAGTAAATTACCCTACAAACTACATACCCTGTCCCCAAATATTCTTCCCATACTCACCTCCCACACCATTCCCATACCTCCCCATAAACAAATGTCCCTCCAAGGCCTCAATCATTCTTAAAATATTCTGCTATGTGATGCCCCTATGGTCTTCCTTAACTTCAAACAGGCTCTGTAGCACTCTTTGAGGAGGGCTTCAGTGGTTGTGGAAGAATGGGTGCTCTTCACTTTGATTGCCTACAGTGGTGGTGATGGCATGGCCAGGTTGACTCGTGGTGATTCGTGGAAGACAATGTAGCGTCCGAAGCCTCCTTCTCCTCCTCCTCATCCTCCTCTAGGATCAGCAGCCAGTGATACTCCACCGCAATGGCCTTCATTTTATGAAGACGCAGCCGAGATGCTATTTTGTGCCTGGACTCCAAGGCCTCGCTTCTTGCAAAGACAGCTGGATGGTTCAAGAGAAGAAGAAAAATCATGAATTGCAGTACAAGCCACAAATACTTGTTTATATATTCAAACAGTAACACAACATTGGTGGTCGCTGAGTGACACTACAAATTGGTCATGTGATTCTTTGTCACTGGGCCTCTTTTCCCACGCATAATTCACATAATGAAGTGTGTGGTGTGAATTAATTCCTGACCACCACCATAATCCAAAATAGATGGGTTTTCTTCTAAAATGAATAAAATGTGTACATTAATTTAGGGGATGACACTTTCAACATGCACTGGATTAGTTAGTAAAAAATGACTAAGCTACAAAAGACACACCTATATTACCAAAGAAAAATATAGCACATTAAAATGATGCTGCCTAATTTATTTGACTATATATCTTGCACACCATTAATTGAGGCAACCTGTAGGGACAGCATCTTTTTTGGGATAACTAGTGGCATATCATAATAATTCCAATGGAGCTGCTGTTACCCTACTCCTTCCTGAGTCCCATCCTGAGTCTAGACAGAGTACACAAATAACAAATCTGGTAATGGAGGGTCTGAGGAGTATTTAAAGACCAGCCTAGGTTAAACTCCTCTAAATCTATTACATTAACAACACAAAAACCTAGGGGTGTCCAAGAGAGGAAAAAAAGGGAACCTCTATATCAAATACTCAAACAACTGGATGTCTTAATTAGTACAGCCAAGTGCCGTCTAGACTCATAAGTTCTGACTTAAGGACATACTGATCACAAGAGTAAACTAATAGTGATTGTGTTGGAAACACATACAGGATTCCCATCAAAGAATTGTATGATCAATATTATAATTTGGTCATCCTTCAAGGGTCATATGTCTCTAGATCATTGAGACAAAGATCGTACCCATATCTGAGAGAAGGGTTTCGAAGCCACAATCACTCATGAACCAAATGACATAGATCTGATGAGAATAAGTGCAGTGCAAATAAACATCGTGAAGGTGGTGAGTCTAAAATAGGATATAAAGCCGTTAAAAAGATTCTTTAATTGGTAGAACCGCCTCTTCCTAGTTAAAAACGAGAACAGTGCAAAACTAGATGCAGTTCAAACAAATACCTGCATGGGGGCCAACATGTTTCAGCCTCTTGGGTATAAGACCCTAGGCTTTCTTCAGGGCCTCTGTTCTAACTAATAGATGCTACTGCATGTAATAACAAACATGTGAGAGTAAATTATAATGCCAATAAAAAGGATATGATTTCCCATCATCTGTTTGATACTTCTCCGTGTCAACTGGTGTTTCATACATCTACAACAACAATCAAAAAGTGGGATATAAAATTAGAAAACTACTTGTACCCACGAGGGTACTCTCCAGTGGCATTTAAAAACGCCCCATTGGACAGTATTTACTCACCCAGTTTGTCCGGGGAACAGACCTCACCTCTCCTGGACCTAGCTCAGGAACCGCGAGACCCTGCTCTGTAAAGGCAAGAGTGACTAGGCTTTATAAACAACCAGAAAGGGAGACCTTATCTGTTCCATTCTGTGTAATGTTAATAATGAAAGCCCATGTGCATTTAATCTACCTACAGAGACACACTCTTTCCTTGTGACCCATCGCCAAAAGATTGCCGTACTTCAGAACCGAACCCTTCTACCTCTCCACAGAAAACCAGAGTTTGAGATTCAAGACTCCAGAACAATCTAACAATTTAAAAGTTTTAACAGTCATTCTATAATGTAGCTTCCTAGCTAGATATAGGTATCCTGGTTTTTAACCTAACGAAGGGTGGGTGGAGGAGGGGGGGGGCGGAAGGAGAAAGGGAGGGAAAGATCGAATAATATTTTCTCCTTCCCAGGCTTACCTGTCCGTCGTTGTCTCGAGCCTATACTGAGTTAGGGGGAGGCAACGAGACTCGACGGATAGGTCCAATATAAAGGGTCGGGTGGCAGACCAATGGTGTGCTTGTTACGTCAACAGTGTATTTAATGTTCGAGCTGAAACACGAGCAATTGTCACAATTTTGTTTACAGATGCAGCTGTGGCAAGGTTGTAAAAAACAAGCTTACTTGACAAAAAGCGAATCCATTCTAAGACCAAAATTCGCCGATTTCTATGAAGGGAGGCTCCGTGACCATGCACGAACTCGAATGGACTACATTCTGACATCATCCATAAACAGAGGTCTCGCGTGAGCGGTGATGAACTACAGAAATACGTCATACGCTCCACGTTTGTAGTTCAATACGATTTCAAATTGAAAGCGCTGGGCATACATAAGTATTAACCCCTTCAGCGCTAATGACAAGGGTAACTCGTCATGGACTTTCCATTGATTTCAATGGAAAGTCAATGAAGCTCATCGACCACCCTTAGCAGCCAAGTGGTTAACATCTACTGCACATTACTCAGGCAGCCAGAAAATGAAGTAAAATAACATAAATAATAAGAATATGTACATATCTTCCAAAAGTGTTTGTGCACCATAAATAGGTTATAATAGATGAATCGTTACCCCGAACAAGCCATGATTGAAAGAAACCTTTCATATAGGACTGTGCCAGGCAGCATACTAGTTCTACATGGTGACGTTTAGAGTTTAGACAGAGTTCCACACTCTACTCTCCACCACAAATTCAATAAATGTACAACACATATCTTATTCCCGGGCTATGGAGAAAGTGAGTGTTGTGTAAGGTAAGGTCTGATTAAATTGCAGCCCTTTGGCTAGGTTTAAATTTGGCTATAGACAGGTTGGGTCATATCATATTATTATCATATAATAATAATGGAAGATTGAAGATGGAATACTGTAATGGAATCCATGGGAAGATTATGCTTAGGCAAAAATTGTGAGTAAATTCTAACATGTGCCGAAATGGGATGAAAGGCCGGCTGGGACAGAATGGGGATTGATAGGCATGAGTGGGTACTGGGCAATGTACCTTATCTTCTCCTGATTATTTTCAATGAAAGAAAGGCTGAGACAGAAACATCTGAAGGCATATTTTGAGAAATTGGGTTCTTGGTTGAGGGTGGTGTTAACCCTTTTCTGGCAACAACTACTATCCCTTCTCATGGTGAACCAGAAAAGGTCACTACATTAACCCTTGCTTAACCCTCTGGTAGCTTGGCACAAAACCAGTGAGGCTTAACTTAGAGGCAAAGTATTTATGCAGCACTCAAGCAGTAATAAAGTGAAAACACAACACAATAAAAATCCTACATCATTTTAGACAACTAGAGTACAATGTATTAAATGATTTGATACCAAAATGACATACATCCAATCGGTGTAACTGGAGATATGCAATTTTAAACATTTAGGTAAAAATAGTGCTTAAAAAGTACAAAGCATCAACTGTGGTTATCTGGTTGTGATGGACTGGGGCAAAGTTACAAGTTCAAGCCGACCTCGTTGGAGTACGGGACGGACACAGGGACCAGGTTAGGCCCACTGAGCATGTAACTTATGTCCTTGATGTGGGCTGTGACGCCGAGCAGTGGTGGTTTTGAGGGGCGATGCAGGATCCCGCTGCCTTAGTTCCGATGAGAAGCTGCATAGGAAGTCTGCATCAAGCTGTATTTCGCTGAGCCAGTTCCAACAAGTAGCTGAGAGTGCTGAATGAGAGTTGTGGTGTGCTTTGATGTTTCAAATGAGCTGGTAGGACTGCGTCAGATTGCAGTGCGCTGCGTCATTTCTAATGAGGACAACAGCCGGGCTGGCAGAGTACCTTTGTTCCCACATCCAAGGGTCCAGGACTGGAGAGGTGCAGGATTCAGGATGGTTAGTGCCTTTTCTGTCCCTGAGGTTCTGATCAGAAGGCCAGCAAACTAGCCCTTGGAGTCACTCTGATGGTCCTGGGTTGAAGGTGCAGGTCACTGGACAGCCTTCTTACTCAGGCAGCAGGGCAGTCAATCTAGCAGCAGAGAAGCAGAGCAGTCCTTCTTCTGAGTCATCCTCAGGTCCAGAACTGATATGAAAAGTGGGTCTGAGGCTCCATTATTTATACCAGGTGCCCACAGTAAGTGCAAGAAGCTTCTGGAGTTTCCCCCTTAAAGAGGTGTCTGGAATTTCCTGCCAACCTGCACTGGTCTCAGTCTGCCTGGGGGCACAATAGGCTAATGTGAAGTCCTTTGTGTGTGAGCTAAGATAGTGCTCTTGGAGTACAAGCATGATAGGTGAAAGTTCCACCCCCCTATCAAAGCAAAGATGAGCCATCCTGCCAAGACCTAGACCCTCTATTGTGATACTGTCAGGGAGGAATACGCAAAGATCAACTACACCTAGCCACATGACCCAGGAACATGATGCAGGCACCAAATAGTCTACTAAAATGGCAACTTTCTAAACGTTACATTTTTAGAATTGTGACTTAAAATCAGACTTTACCATTAAAGAGGATTTAAAATTATAATTCCTCAGACACCTACCTGCTCCCAATCAAAAGTTAACCCATATTAAATATAATAAGGTAACTCAATGTTATCCTATGGGAGAGTTAGGCCTCACAGTAGTGAAAAACAAATGTGTGACTTTTTCACTACCTAGGCATGTACAACTTAAAAGCACATGTCCAGAATTTTGTTTTAATACAATGCACCTTGCCTTATGTGTGCCTTACATGTATTAAAAAGGGCATTGTAGGCAAGGGCAAGTCAAATTGGCAGTTTAAAACTGCTGGCAGGCAGTAATGGCAGCCCTGAGACATGTTTTAAAGGGCTACTTAAGTGGGTGGCACAATACGTGCTGCAGGCCCACTAGAGGATTTAATTTACAGGCCTGTGTATATGGTACCCCTTTACTAGGGACTTATAGGTAAATCATATATGCCAATCAGGTGTAAACCAATTTTATTGTGTTGTACAGAGTAAGCACAACCACTTTATCACTGGTTAGCAGTGGTAAAGTGCACAGAGTCCTAAGACCAAGAAAAACAACTTCAGCAAATTAAGGGGGATGAAGACAAAAAGTTTGGGCTGACACTGCAGAGAGCGCCAAATCCAGCATAGCTAATTCCAAATGAATTTGCATGCAGGGTTGCAATCAAGGAAAGAAAACATTAGCAAATACAGCAGTTGTATTTGAGAAAGGAAAGTGACTTACCACTCATCCCAGCAGCAGCTTTATCCTCTCCATGGGATGGCCCGTGCTCTCCTCCGTAGCCTACAGTGGTTGAGATTCCAGTTTGACACCAATGTAACAAGCTGATTTAGAATATCAATACTAACCACAATATTTGCATATGGAAAAATACAATATCAAACAAATGTGAAACTAATAATAGCCAAGCTATCTCGTAAAAATGTTTACCTGACATTTTAAAAGTCAAGTAGAAAATAAATTCAATGTTATGGAACACATTTATAAGAAGGGACATAGCTAGGAAAGGATCAGAAAAAACAATGATTAAAGGTGGGGAAGGGAATGTAAAGGAGATATGTAAAAGAGGTGTGAGTGAAAGGTTTCTGCCAAAGTAATAAAAAAGTGGGCAAGAAAGCTACAAACAGGAGGAAGTGCACTGCAGAAACAGAGAAACAGTGAGAATATAAAAGAAAATACAAGGATGTTTATCGGATTAATGGATATTAAAGTAGATACAGTAAAATTGGTAAAAATGGAAAATACAGGCCAAAGTGCATAGTGGTGAGAATAGTTAAAAGGAAGAAATAATAGACAATAATGGCCAGCACTAGCAAGGATGAATGGTGCAGAGACTGTGGCACTGGCGCTGTCATCATGGGATTGGCCACCCTGGGACATGGTGGTGGTGGGCCTCTTTGATTTTCAATGGTTGTCCTCAAAGGAGGAAAGATAAATAAGACAGTGATTAGTAGTACTCTCTACAAAAACTCATAGTATTTTGCAGGCAAACACATCTACTGCCTGACTATTCACTTCTAGTGCTTTCTTCGACCTCCACCCTAACATAGTTACCTGTCCTACACATTGTTTCCTATAAATTATATTGCTCCTTTACTCGCTTCATACATTTTTGCTATTTTGTCACTCTGAAAGCTATACAAAATTCAGACTCCCTTCATCTACTGCATCTCACAGAGCTGGAGACTGTGCTAGCGACAGAAGAGAAATGTAGAAACGCAAACACAATTGATATCAGACTATCCTCCTGACATCATGTACATCAGCCTAAGCATACCTGGCTCGCCATGGAACAGAATCCAGGCAGTCTGATTCAATTAACGTTCACTCCACTCCCTTCTGAATCCTTCAGTTCTACAACCTCCCTATCAGACAGAAACGCCCGCTGCTCTCTGTAGTACCCCCAGTACTCTCTTCAAACACTCCCCACTTACAAAATATATACAGCAACCTTTGACACAAAGTCAGTGGACGCAGGCACTATGGTTCAAAAAGTGCATTTATTTAAATGTCTTAAAGCTCTGAAATGAGCCCTGTTTACTCTGAACATGGTAGCCGTCACATAACTAAATGCACTTTTTGTAGCAGAAACCCTGTGTGAATCCCCTGTCTTTGTTGCAAAAGAGTGGGTAAATAAATATATACGTATCTTTATCCATCTCCCTATATATTACCTACTGGCGGTCGCCAGTAGGTATATATAGTTAGGATTTTTTCTCTATGGGATTTTTGAAAATTCTATGTCTAATAACTTTGGCGTTTGTGGACGGAATTGGCTGAAATTTTCAGGAAAATGGCACATTTTGTTTCTGAGCAGCCCCTGAAAATTGGGGGGGGGGGGGTTCGTCCAGGGGGGGTCGAGAAAAAAGGGGGGTCCCAAAACGTGTTTTTAACATTGAGTTTTCCATAGGGCGGTTGGCCTCACTTTTAGCCCGAACGGCTGAATGGATTTGCACGAAACTTGGCAAAATTGTAGGGACTGGTTGTGGAAAATTAGTGCGGTTTGGTGAACATTATCTGCGCCATCTTGCCTCTTCCCTGATGCCACACTTTTGTCGTGCGCGCCCGCCATTTTAAGATGCCCCGATCAGAACAAACCCTTTTGCATGCCGCTGGCCCCTGACATAGCCCTTTGCCTTCGCTAAGCCCGCACGCTGACCACCCCCTGCTTGCACCTGCCTTGAGTCATAAACCCCTCTCCGGCGCTGCTCTGCCCCAGGCCCTCATCCTGTTCCCAGCGCGACGCCTCCCTGCTTTCCTTTCATGATCTCCGGCCCTTAGATGCAAACCCCTTTTTCCCCGTGTGCCCGTTTTGTCCTCCCCGTTCCCAAGTCGACACCCAGCTCTGCCGATACCATCCTTGCCCCTCCCCGTACAATAGAAAGCTTCCCCCATCAAAGAATCCCCGGGTTGATCAAAGCCCCCACCCCATGAGATCCGATCAAACTCCCCACATTCCGTGAATCGGCGGATTATCCAGCTGCGCGATGCTCATCACCTGTTGTGACTAGGGTGGGGACTTCAACTGTAAATGTGTGTGGGAACAGGCCCAAAGGGGAGTTCCGGGAATGTCTTTTCCATACATCAAAGCTTTAAACATGTATGTGTAATCTGCAATAAAGTCATAAATGTGGATATAAGAGGCCAGGCCTCAGGGATGCAGTTAGAGCACCTCAGAACGATACCTTCTGTCCGTTTCGTTGTGTTCTCCTCCGGAGAGAATAAAAAAAACCTTGTTTCCTGCTTTCCAGTCTCCAGCGCCTGCCTCTTCATTGATTTAAATAACTAGAGGGTCACAGAGGCAATACCGCCGGGCAAATATCGATTGTCCCCGACCCGATTGAACTTTTTTTACAATTGGCGCCCAACGTGGGGCCCATCAGCGACTCGTGGATCCAGTGGGAGAGGTCCCGACGACAGAGTGAACGACTGCAACGATCGGGAGAGCTCTTGCCCAATAGACCCTCGTCTGGCAGCCGATCATCCGAACTTCACTAGTTCCGAACAGACCTCTCTCGAGTGATCTACGGTCCTGACTGGGAACCATCAGGAGTGCCGTGAGAAATACGAGAAAAAGAGGACGATCGGGCGCTGGATTCGGAAGACAAGAAACTGTCCACATGGTCCGGGTAAGGTCGTGTTGCCACGACAAATCGAAATTTGTTTTGATTGCTTGATTGTTCAAAATACTAGTATTGCTTTGTTTATTTTTATTTAGAGATTCACTGTCTGCAAACGGAGAAACAACAGGCTCCCTCTCCCTTTGCAAGCAGTGGAGGATAAGTAGGGTAGCAGCCGTGCTTGTTCTTTTTTCTCCCCCACTCGATAATTGCTTGAAACTGAACTGTTGTTCGCAAACTATTGTTTCCTGGAGATTCCCTGTCTGCAAGTAGGGAAGAGACCACCCTTTTTTCAGATAGTGAAAAAGGTAGGTGACGCAGATCTTTGCGGACCTACTCATTCTCCCCATTGTTATTTATTGGTCGTTTGGTTTTATATTTTTTTTGGATCCATGAGGTATTCACTACCTGCAAACAACGTAGAATAGAAATATTCTGTCTAGTCTTTGCACCTAGTGATAAGATAGGCAGTGCTGACTTTTTAGTCCCTCGTTACGAGCCGTCATGTCTGTCTTCTCCCCATTGATAAATAGCCTGTTTAGCCCGGACCGGGTGTTAGAGGTGGACCATATAGCTCCACTAGAAGGCACCCCTAATAAGGACATGTTCATAAACTATGGGTTAGTCACCATAGCTTATAATAAATTATGGCACAGGTATACCGAAGATAGCCAAGACAAACAGTGGCCACTGGCAGGATCCTTTGACCTTGATAAAATAGAAACGTTAGAAATAGCCCTTCGAAATAATAAGACGACGCCAATTATGCTCGACAGCCTCGGTATGTGGCGCAGAGAGGCTACGAAACGACAGAGAAAAGACGAGGATAAACCAAGTAGGGAAATATACCGACAGGACAACCCCAGGACACCGCTACCCACAACTTATCCCCCGACACTATGCAAAGGACGACCAGACTTAGGGTCAGACCAATGCGCTTTTTGTAGGTATGTCGGACACTGGAAAGCCCAATGCCCGACTCTACTGAGCGTGAGTAAAGGCAAAGGGCCGACAAGAACGACAGACCGACAGTACGAGAAAAGGCGCGAGACAGAGAAGAACCCGACTTACATAGACAGACCAGACAGAACCACCACGTTTGATTATGCCCGATGGCACAGATTTCGCCAGGAAAATCTCAGCGGCATGATCAAGTTCTCCTAGGTCGGGCAATGTCAAGATGGGAACCCAGCCTCGTTTAAAATTCACAGACGGAAAGAGATAATTATGACCAATAACTGTTTTTATATTTGTCTTGGGTCTTTGTATGTCGTACTTGTACTGTCCCCCGTCTGAGTTTGTGTGTATGTAATGTACAAATCTGCGTCATCCCTCTACACGTGTTTCCGTGTTACCCAACCTCTGTTAGCAGAAACTTAGCATAAAAACAACCTGAAAAGAAAGAAATGGTAAAGCAAAATCCGTAGACCATTAATGAACTTGAACTTTTAATTTAACACAACAAACAAGGAATAATAACGATAAACTGTAGAAAGTGAAAGTCAAACAGAACATTCGCCCCCCCCCCATTCTGGAACCTTCCAAAGTAGGGCAGGGTTACGGCTACGCCCAACCAACGGCAACCCATATAAGGCGAGCCCCGCCGCCAACTCTTGGTCAGGAAATCTTAACGTATGGGGGAGCCGGAGGAGAGGCAGGAGCCCGCAGCCTGGGCATTTGCAGGTAGTCCCGCCACATGTCTCCTTGGCCGGCCGCAACGGGCCTGGAAAGACTAAGGTAGTCCCGCCACATGTCCAAGAGGAGAGCGAGGCACCTCTTCCTTTTCTCTTCCGTCACAGCCGCAGCAGTCCTGGACGGCGGGATGTCCTGCACGTACCTCCACAACAATTTGTCCAAGTTGGGCTGGGAGGGAGAGGCGACGCGGACGAGCCTCTCCCACCTCCACCGGTAGGAGGTTTCCCAGCCCCCGGCCCGACGCCGAACACCCCCAGTCAGGCGATGGTGCCCATACTTCCACAGCACCGGACACACCATGGTGGCACCCCAGTACTTGCGCAGCACCGAACGTACAATGGTGGCACCCCAGTATTTGCGCAGCACCGAACGTACAATGGTGGCACTTGGGGAACACCGGAT
This sequence comes from Lissotriton helveticus, assembly GCF_964261635.1. Classification (NCBI taxonomy): domain Eukaryota; kingdom Metazoa; phylum Chordata; class Amphibia; order Caudata; family Salamandridae; genus Lissotriton; species Lissotriton helveticus. Next base: position 278,910,046 of record NC_136063.1, on the reverse strand, counting down.
GTGGAGAGGCCTTCATGCGGGGCGATGAAAAGGAGCGGCATGGAGTGCACCGGGAGAAGGAGACGATGTGAACGAGTCTCCCTCGCCCCCCCAGGTGGGGGCATCACAGCTGCACCTCAGCTGAACGTCCCGCTCTCACAATACAGGGACCTCTTCCTTTCACTCCGAAGGGTCTCTTCCACTCTTGCAAACTCGACGAGAGTGGCCCCTGTAGGGCCTCAAAATGGCGTCTGGATCCGCTGGAAGGCGGGCCCCGGCCACTAGAGTAACTTTGGCCAGCCATACAACTCGAACATTTGTCCCATGGAGCACGAGCCCCCATCTCCGACAGCATCTCCGCAGCCTTGAAGATCATACAAAGGTCCCCGGCGGAACCTTCGGCCTTTGCAGGTTTCCGGTAAGGGACGGCTGCCTTGATCGCCAACGAAACAAACATGACATTGCCACACCTTCTGTTAGCGTGAATTCTAGAACTGCCGAAAAGGACTCTGGTCCAAACTGCCAGTAATGGAAACATTTCCCCCTGATGCTGCTTCCGGACTGTGCCGGCCCCGCCCAAAATGGCGCTGGTATCAATCGGAACTTACGAACACCTCGTGGTGTTCCTTCGCACTAATATAAACTTGATGTTCTGAGATTTTATATGATCCTTTGTACACTTGGCTAGAAAAGACGAAGAGAACTCACTCGACGAATAGTGTGAAAAGATCCCCGTTACAAATGTTGATTACGAATGTACAATGTATTATATTTTTATAACTGATGTAAACCTCATTTACGACGCACACGTACGGTATGCATATAGGAAATCTGATTACAACTGTTATGATTATGCTTCTAAATTATGAAAATATATGCCCCCGAACCCCCAGCCAATTAATAGACGTTTTAGTCTCTTACAAATGAATGAGTAAAACTTTCCGATGTTTTTATTGTTGCAAACGACACCCCCCACTGTACGCACTTTAGCCATTGCCACGACCGACCAAATACGACCCCACCCTCCTAATCCATATGCTGAAATGAATTTGCAAAATAAAGTCTTTGAAACTATGGACGGGTATTGCATGCTTTATTTTAAAACAATATGGGATGGGTAGGAAAGTTCTTTCTCTGTGCACCCTACTCTGCTCTCTCTTTAAGGTTAAAGGAAGATGGTTGCCCAGCCCTGGAGGACGGATCGGATCGACAACACGACACTCCGCCTTAAAAGTACGCGACTGACTCATGAACTCTCGCGTAGAGGAAGACCGTGACTTCCAAGGATGGGTAAAACGAATGGTGTAAATGAGGGAATGTAAAAGGAGGGCGAAATGAAATAATGTAAATATTGTAAAGTACAACGTTCCAAAGTAGCAGGGACCCAAGAACCGAAGAACTTTAGAACGCCACGGCGTTGAAAGAGGTTTAAGGATCCCGATAGTGAGATATATCCTTTGACTAGATACCTCGCACTAGGCACCTCTGGTTTCCTTTTTATGTTTCCCCGCACACGCCCTACATGAACACACTACCCCCCCCTCGACTCCGAAAACTATATCCCCGGGGACCCTGCCCCAAGGAGGAAAGACGAGTAAGAGGTAAGTAAAGGACTTATGAATCCATGTATTTGAATGCGCGCGAATGCTGTCTCCCCCACCCCCCCCCCCCCTTTTTTCCTCCCTCTGCAGGTTACATCAGAGATTACAGCCAAGGTATGGCGAAGATCTGAGACCTTGCCATGTCTAAATACACGAAACGGACTAGCGCCGCAGGGTGGTGTCTAAGCACGCCTGCAAACTACTCACGTATCGAACAAACCCGAAAAATTAGCACAACCTGATAAAAAGTGATCACCCTTAAACCAGACCGGACGAACGAACCCATGTCACGTATGATGCGAAACTGTGAGGGAATGTGTGTGTGTGTGACTGAGGCGTTGACCCAACTGGTCAAAGGACCGAGAATGCGAGAAAGTGCGACAAAATGGTACCTCCTTTTTCCTTCTTTCCTTTTCTCAAAGCACGTCCCCTCTACCCTGTCTAATGCTCAAACTGCATGATTACAAGATTCTAACGCGGACTCGTGAATACCCTTTACTGTGTAATGCACTAAATAGCCTTTCTTGAATGCACTGCCGCCCTCTCTGTTGCACGTGTACTATTTAGCCTGCCGTTGCACTCTCTCTCTCTCTCTCTCACTCTCTCTCTCTCTCTCTCTCTCTCACTCTCTCTCTCTCTCTCTCTCTCTCTCTCTATTTTTGCACTACCACTCTTCCGAGTGGTTAGCCCCGAAATTGGCAGATTGCCACCCCTAGCACACCACCTAATTGGCTTCAAATACCGTCAGTATTTGCACAAACGCTTGTCTTTAATACAATCACCCTGAGGCCGCGTCATTACCTCTCCTTTTCCGCTAGAAGTCAATGAACCCAGGTTGGGCCGTAAGGGAAAGGACAGGTAAGACGACAGAGGTTCCCTAATCTGGCCCGAAATAAGGGAACTACATGTCAACGGCTCCTATAGTATAAAACAAGGACCTCAGAATGCGCGACCCTCCCCTCCCCGAATCGTCGCAATACCCAAACCAGAAAAACGATCACCCCCGTTACCTCCCCTGTCTATGTCCCTGGTTGTTTCCCATAAAACCCCTGTCCTTCCTAGTTAAGTAACCGGGCTGTAAAAGGTTACGTAGGACCCAGAATGATGTTTTACAAGGTTAACAGACTAGACCAAGGTAAAGAAATCATCGAAATGAACCCCGCAGTAGTTGAAAAACAGGATGCACCGATAGAAAGGAAATGTTTAGCCATGTTCGTCTCTCAGCAAAATACCTGTGTAGTACCATGTTGACGACTCACTGTACCCTTTTGAAAATGTGAAACTCTAGAGAACGGCATATCTTTGCCAGATTTGCCTCCCGAAGGTGGGTTACCATCAGATGAACTGTCATGCCTGTAATAAATGATTATGAAGGAAAGTCATAGTAAATCCAACAGGTCCGCCACCGGTCATTCATATGCCAGTTGTGAACGTTAAATATAACGGACATTTTCATTCTTTGCCTGGAGCTGGGAGAGAAATAGACTTTTTGATTATCTTCATCTGCAAATTTTCTAAAGACTGTCTTTTCAAACTTGTTTAAGGGTACTGCTGTTGGAGGAGAGAAGGACCGGATGTGGGAGCACGAGGCCCGACTGCAGACTAAGGGACACCTGCGACATTAGCCAAGGCGAGACCACGACTGAAAGGAGCTGCAGGACGAGGCACTGTTTTCGCCAGCATGAAAAGAAAGGGTCGACCTGATGCCCCTGCTCGACGTCCAGTGCCTTTCGACAAGTTCCCGCTCTCTGAATTCCGTCGCACGCCCGCCCACTTGAAGTCTCTCGTTCCCCTAGTTTGTTCCCAATTTGGCCTTGCTCCATCCCCCTTTTTCCTCTGACCTACCCTATGGACTGTTTTGAACGCTCTTCTTCCATCGGAACTTTCTGACAATCACCTCAAAGGACACAGGGCGAAAAGGACCTTTCTGACCAGAAACGCGAGGAAAGGGTCGTGCCCTGCAACGCAGAACTTAGAACAGAGCTGGACTTGTAGCTCCACCGCCGGTGCTCAACAGCGCCAACGAAAGACCACAAAGAACAATGAGAACTCATAAAACTTCGAACATTCGACATCCTCAACCACCGTTTTGCTACGCCTCATTTCTCTCCCAGCCGCCATTGTATTGATCTTGCTCCAATCCGAATCTGAAACATGTATTAACCTGCCAGTTCACGTTATGATATGTACTTGCTGCTCGCCGTTTTTGTATTTCATTCCTATGACTTTCCTGCTTTATCAAATAGGTGCACCTCCTAAAAACTAGAAACCTCAAAATGTATTGTTTACAACTCTTTTTTATCTAGGGTTCCTACCGTTTTCTTTCTCATGCTCACCACAGTAGAACCGAATAGAAAATGAACCAGCAAGATGTCTTGAATATGTTAAAGGGAGGACTGTGGAAAATTAGTGCGTTTTGGTGAACATTATCTGCGCCATCTTGCCTCTTCCCTGATGCCACACTTTTGTCGTGCGCGCCCGCCATTTTAAGATGCCCCGATCAGAACAAACCCTTTTGCATGCCGCTGGCCCCTGACATAGCCCTTTGCCTTCGCTAAGCCCGCACGCTGACCACCCCCTGCTTGCACCTGCCTTGAGTCATAAACCCCTCTCCGGCGCTGCTCTGCCCCAGGCCCTCATCCTGTTCCCAGCGCGACGCCTCCCTGCTTTCCTTTCATGATCTCCGGCCCTTAGATGCAAACCCCTTTTTCCCCGTGTGCCCGTTTTGTCCTCCCCGTTCCCAAGTCGACACCCAGCTCTGCCGATACCATCCTTGCCCCTCCCCGTACAATAGAAAGCTTCCCCCATCAAAGAATCCCCGGGTTGATCAAAGCCCCCACCCCATGAGATCCGATCAAACTCCCCACATTCCGTGAATCGGCGGATTATCCAGCTGCGCGATGCTCATCACCTGTGATTAGGGTGGGGACTTCAACTGTAAATGTGTGTGGGAACAGGCCCAAAGGGGAGTTCCGGGAATGTCTTTTCCATACATCAAAGCTTTAAACATGTATGTGTAATCTGCAATAAAGTCATAAATGTGGATATAAGAGGCCAGGCCTCAGGGATGCAGTTAGAGCACCTCAGAACGATACCTTCTGTCCGTTTCGTTGTGTTCTCCTCCGGAGAGAATAAAAAAAACCTTGTTTCCTGCTTTCCAGTCTCCAGCGCCTGCCTCTTCATTGATTTAAATAACTAGAGGGTCACAGAGGCAATACCGCCGGGCAAATATCGATTGTCCCCGACCCGATTGAACTTTTTTTACACTGGTAGCCCGATGTGCCTTTTGTAGGTCTCAATATATGTGCTACAGTGGATTTTGAGAAATTAACGTTTAAAAAAAGATATATATCTGTAACAGCGGACCGGGCAGCGCTCCAGTACGCGTACTTTTCGCGCAACGGAGCTTTGTGAAGCGAAGCTGATTGGTTCTCCGGCGTCTGTAAACATTCCAAACAGTCCGTAGCGGCCGCCATCTTGTCTCTCGGTAGGATCGAGAGACAAGAGGAGGCCAAAGCGAAGGGGCAAATGACCATAAGGGGGCATAGTAGATCCTCGCTGACCCCCTAGGTTTGATGTGGAGGTTTTAAAAGGGCCCCGCGGGGCAAAAAAAAAAAAATAATAATAATAATCGAACGGCTGAATGGATTTGCACGAAACTTGGTAAAATATTAGGGACTGGTAGCCCGATGTGCCTTTGCTAGGTCTCAATATATGTGCTCCAGTGGATTTTGAGAAATTAACGTTCAAAAAAAGATATATATCTGTAACAGCGCTCCGCTTCGCGTAACGGAGGTTTGCGAAGCTGATTGGTTCTCCGGCGTCTGTAAACATTGCAAACAGTCCGTAGCGGCCGCCATCTTGTCTCTCGGTAGGATCGAGAGACAAGAGGAGGCCAAAGCGAAGGGGCAAATGACCATAAGGGGGCATAGTAGATCCTCCTTGACCTCTTAGGTTTGATGTGGAGGTTTTAAAAGGGCCCCGCGAGGCAAAAAAAAAAAAAATAATAATAATCGAACGGCTGAATGGATTTGCACGAAACTTGGCAAAATTGTAGGGACTGGTAGTCCGATGTGCCTTTGCTAGGTCTCAATATATGTGCTCCAGTGGATTTTGAGAAATTAACGTTCAAAAAAAGATATATATCTGTAACAGCGCTCCGCTTCGCGGAGATAAAATTATATCTGTATTACCTAGCTGTTGCTAACACCAGTTAGCGACGGCTAGTAGGAGATAGCGACCATCTTGGGCCCCACTTTGCATGTGAGTGATATTTATCACTAATGACATGCAAAGTGGGCATGCCAAGATGTTAGCGACTGGAAACAGTCGCTAACATCGCTATCTCCTATTATCAACTTTTGGAAATATTCGCGATAAGCGCGAATATCTCCAAAAGCTAGCACCTGCCCTGAGCAGTTCTAAGGCATGTTATCCAATGGGAGGTGGATAACATGGCTAAGAGCATTAGCTCGGTAATGCATGAATATCGCTGAGTTTTCAGCGATATTAATGCATTGCGGTCGTTTTTTATCGTATTTGCGATAAACCTTGATAATAGCAAGGTTTATCTGCGATAATTTCTGACGATGCTTAGCGGTAAAAAAATCGTTGCTAAGCATCGTTAGGGATAAATATCGCTTAACTTTGGTAATATGCCCCAACGTCTGTTAACGTTCGATTCGAAGGAAATCAAGAAGTGTTGAAAAACATTGTCTGCGCCATCTTGCCTTTTTTCAAATGCCACACTTTTGTCGTGCACGGCAGTCATTTTAGATGCCTTGACCAGACCCACTCTGTGCACGCTGTCGATCCTTAGCATGACTCCCCACCCTCGCAAGCATCTCCCCCAGGCAGTGGTCACCCCCGCTCTCTGTCTTATGCATGGGTAATAAACCACCCCCCATCTGCGCTGCTCTTCCCTGAGAATCACACCCTGTGCCCGCCCGACACCTCCCTTTCGCCCTATTCACTACCGCACCCTCTGACACTCCTTTTCCTCTGTGTCCGATTGTCCAGGCCGGTCCTAGGGTATCAGCTAGCCCTGCAGATGTAGTTTATGGCCCCAGCTGTAAAGAATCACCCCTCTTCAAAGGAGTTATAGTAGATCAAGGCCCACACTCGATGAGATCCGTCACAGCAGACGCGTTCCTATTATCTGAAAACCATCCTGTATTGTGATTGGGGAGGGGACCGAGCCTGAAGCGGAAGATTCCAGGGATGACTCTTTGTACATCAAAGTTTTTACAATTATGTGTCACATTAAAAATATATAGCACTCCAACAAAGTAGTAAGATTATAAAACTTTAATAACTTATAAATATATACAAGAAAACAAAAACAGTAATAACATATAAAAATTTTTAGGGAAAAACAACGAAGTAGCGGTCGGCTGTGCGAATAGTCCCAACGCAGCACAACGTCCAGATTTCTGGCGTGGGGCGTCGCGGGGGGTGGGTCATCAGTAGCAAACTGTTGTGCGAATAGTTCCAAGGCAGCAGAACGATGGCACCAAGGTGATGTCCAGTAAGTTGCCGCACTGGTTTTGGTATCCTACAATGCTGCTCCGAATAACGGCGTGGGGCGCCCCGGGGGAGGCGGCGTGAACGGGCCTCTCCAGGTGGAGTGTCATCTGTTGTACTGGGGCGCCCCTTTACCGTTTCAGTTGCCATTCCGTCCGTTTTTGGTCCACTGTGTCAAAAGCCGCAATTCAGCTGAGTTGCGCCCACTCTTGCGGTGCAGCGATAGGCGGCTGTCACAGGACTCTCAAAATGGCGGCAGGCTCTTTCCTTTTTGGGCCTGGCCACTGAAATGGCCCTGGGACACCTTGGAAATCGGACGCTTGTCTGCTAGGTCTTGGACCCCATTCTCGAAAGCGTCCCCTCCGCCTTGAGGATTTATCAAAAGTTTTGGGGGCCCCCGACTCCTGTAGGCTTCTGGTGGGGAGCGGTTGCCATGATTGCTCGCGAATTACCACGACGGAGCTACGAGATGGTGGTGCTCTCATGCTGAAGCCAGCTTCAGTCTGAAACATCCAGAAACAAGGTGGGGCTTTCATCGTTTGGGAAAAAAAAAAAGTTTTCATCCAATGAAAAGTGTTGTTTTTAGGTCATATGATCAAGCCTTCCATCATTAGGAAACCAAAAGTAAAATGAACCAATGAAAAGTTTTATAAACAAGTCACATGACCTGTTATGCGGCATAGGGTATAAAATGCTGAGAAAATACGTTGGCACGTGAGGCGGCGTCAGTAGCGGACCGATGTGCGAATAGGCCGAAGGCAATACAACGCGCCAAGATCCGGATGGCACCGAGGTGGTGTCCAGCAAGTTGCAGCACTGGTGTGGCCATCCTACAATGCTGAAAGTCGGCGTGGGGCGCCCCGTTGGCCTGTGAGTTTGCGTCAGTAGCGGACGATGTGCGAATAGGCCGAAGGCAGCACAACGCGCCAAGATCCGGATGGCACCGAGGTGGTGTCTAGTAAGTTGCCGCACTGGTGTGGCCATCCTACAATGTTGAAAGTCGGCGTGGGGCGCCCCGTTGGCCTGTGAGATGGCGGCAGTAGCGGACCGATGTGCGAATGGGGCCAAAGGCAGCGCAACAATATTTTCGGAATAGAAGACACCACAAGGCGCTGAGATGCCAAGATCCGGATGGCACCGAGGTGGTGTCTAGCAAGTTGTGGCACTGGTGTGGCCATCCTACAATGGTAAAAGTCGGCGTGGGGCGCCCTGTTGGCCTGTGAGATGGTGTCAGTAGCGGACTGATGTGCGAATGGGGCCAAAGGCAGCGCAACAATATTTTCTGACTGACACCACAAGGCGCTGAGATGCCAAGATCCGGATGGCACCGTACTAACTATAACTCGCGCGCCCCCAATCCACAGCTGATAATGTCACATATTACATCATTCATGACATGGTCAGTGACATCACTGATGATATCTCAAATGACATCACTGATGACATCAATGATTACATCATCCAGTGAATGTGGTTTGGTTCGTTATTTAAATATGTATTATATATATATATATATATATATATATATATATATATATATATATATATATATATATATATATATATATATATATATATATATATATATATATATATATATATATATGGTACCTACTGGCGGTCGCCAGTAGGTATATATAGGTAGGATTTTTTCTCTATGGGATTTTTGAAAATTCTATGTCTAATAACTTTGGCGTTTGTGGACGGAATTGGCTGAAATTTTCAGGAAAATGGCACATTTTGTTTCTGAGCAGCCCCTGAAAATTGGGGGGGGGTTCGTCCAGGGGGGGTCGAGAAAAAAGGGGGGTCCCAAAACGTGTTTTTAACATTGAGTTTTCCATAGGGCGGTTGGCCTCACTTTTAGCCCGAACGGCTGAATGGATTTGCACGAAACTTGGCAAAATTGTAGGGACTGGTAGCCCGATGTGCCTTTTGTAGGTCTCAATATATGTGCTACAGTGGATTTTGAGAAATTAACGTTTAAAAAAAGATATATATCTGTAACAGCGGACCGGGCAGCGCTCCAGTACGCGTACTTTTCGCGCAACGGAGCTTTGTGAAGCGAAGCTGATTGGTTCTCCGGCGTCTGTAAACATTCCAAACAGTCCATAGCGGCCGCCATCTTGTCTCTCGGTAGGATCGAGAGACAAGAGGAGGCCAAAGCGAAGGGGCAAATGACCATAAGGGGGCATAGTAGATCCTCGCTGACCCCCTAGGTTTGATGTGGAGGTTTTAAAAGGGCCCCGCGGGGCAAAAAAAAAAATAATAATAATAATCGAACGGCTGAATGGATTTGCACGAAACTTGGTAAAATATTAGGGACTGGTAGCCCGATGTGCCTTTGCTAGGTCTCAATATATGTGCTCCAGTGGATTTTGAGAAATTAACGTTCAAAAAAAGATATATATCTGTAACAGCGCTCCGCTTCGCGTAACGGAGGTTTGCGAAGCTGATTGGTTCTCCGGCGTCTGTAAACATTGCAAACAGTCCGTAGCGGCCGCCATCTTGTCTCTCGGTAGGATCGAGAGACAAGAGGAGGCCAAAGCGAAGGGGCAAATGACCATAAGGGGGCATAGTAGATCCTCCTTGACCTCTTAGGTTTGATGTGGAGGTTTTAAAAGGGCCCCGCGAGGCAAAAAAAAAAAAAATAATAATAATCGAACGGCTGAATGGATTTGCACGAAACTTGGCAAAATTGTAGGGACTGGTAGTCCGATGTGCCTTTGCTAGGTCTCAATATATGTGCTCCAGTGGATTTTGAGAAATTAACGTTCAAAAAAAGATATATATCTGTAACAGCGCTCCGCTTCGCGGAGATAAAATTATATCTGTATTACCTAGCTGTTGCTAACACCAGTTAGCGACGGCTAGTAGGAGATAGCGACCATCTTGGGCCCCACTTTGCATGTGAGTGATATTTATCACTAATGACATGCAAAGTGGGCATGCCAAGATGTTAGCGACTGGAAACAGTCGCTAACATCGCTATCTCCTATTATCAACTTTTGGAAATATTCGCGATAAGCGCGAATATCTCCAAAAGCTAGCACCTGCCCTGAGCAGTTCTAAGGCATGTTATCCAATGGGAGGTGGATAACATGGCTAAGAGCATTAGCTCGGTAATGCATGAATATCGCTGAGTTTTCAGCGATATTAATGCATTGCGGTCGTTTTTTATCGTATTTGCGATAAACCTTGATAATAGCAAGGTTTATCTGCGATAATTTCTGACGATGCTTAGCGGTAAAAAAATCGTTGCTAAGCATCGTTAGGGATAAATATCGCTTAACTTTGGTAATATGCCCCAACGTCTGTTAACGTTCGATTCGAAGGAAATCAGGAAGTGTTGAAAAACATTGTCTGCGCCATCTTGCCTTTTTTCAAATGCCACACTTTTGTCGTGCACGGCAGTCATTTTAGATGCCTTGACCAGACCCACTCTGTGCACGCTGTCGATCCTTAGCATGACTCCCCACCCTCGCAAGCATCTCCCCCAGGCAGTGGTCACCCCCGCTCTCTGTCTTATGCATGGGTAATAAACCACCCCCCATCTGCGCTGCTCTTCCCTGAGAATCACACCCTGTGCCCGCCCGACACCTCCCTTTCGCCCTATTCACTACCGCACCCTCTGACACTCCTTTTCCTCTGTGTCCGATTGTCCAGGCCGGTCCTAGGGTATCAGCTAGCCCTGCAGATGTAGTTTATGGCCCCAGCTGTAAAGAATCACCCCTCTTCAAAGGAGTTATAGTAGATCAAGGCCCACACTCGATGAGATCCGTCACAGCAGACGCGTTCCTATTATCTGAAAACCATCCTGTATTGTGATTGGGGAGGGGACCGAGCCTGAAGCGGAAGATTCCAGGGATGACTCTTTGTACATCAAAGTTTTTACAATTATGTGTCACATTAAAAATATATAGCACTCTAACAAAGTAGTAAGATTATAAAACTTTAATAACTTATAAATATATACAAGAAAACAAAAACAGTAATAACATATAAACATTTTTAGGGAAAAACAACGAAGTAGCGGTCGGCTGTGCGAATAGTCCCAACGCAGCACAACGTCCAGATTTCTGGCGTGGGGCGTCGCGGGGGGTGGGTCATCAGTAGCAAACTGTTGTGCGAATAGTTCCAAGGCAGCAGAACGATGGCACCAAGGTGATGTCCAGTAAGTTGCCGCACTGGTTTTGGTATCCTACAATGCTGCTCCGAATAACGGCGTGGGGCGCCCCGGGGGAGGCGGCGTGAACGGGCCTCTCCAGGTGGAGTGTCATCTGTTGTACTGGGGCGCCCCTTTACCGTTTCAGTTGCCATTCCGTCCGTTTTTGGTCCACTGTGTCAAAAGCCGCAATTCAGCTGAGTTGCGCCCACTCTTGCGGTGCAGCGATAGGCGGCTGTCACAGGACTCTCAAAATGGCGGCAGGCTCTTTCCTTTTTGGGCCTGGTCCACTGAAATGGCCCTGGGACACCTTGGAAATCGGACGCCTGTCTGCTAGGTCTTGGACCCCATTCTCGAAAGCGTCCCCTCCGCCTTGAGGATTTATCAAAAGTTTTGGGGGCCCCCGACTCCTGTAGGCTTCTGGTGGGGAGCGGTTGCCATGATTGCTCGCGGAATGACCACGACGGAGCTACGAGATGGTGGTGCTCTCATGCTGAAGCCAGCTTCAGTCTGAAACATCCAGAAACAAGGTGGGGCTTTCATCGTTTGGGAAAAAAAAAAGTTTTCATCCAATGAAAAGTGTTGTTTTTAGGTCATATGATCAAGCCTTCCATCATTAGGAAACCAAAAGTAAAATGAACCAATGAAAAGTTTTATAAACAAGTCACATGACCTGTTATGCGGCATAGGGTATAAAATGCGGAGAAAATACGTTGGCACGTGAGGCGGCGTCAGTAGCGGACCGATGTGCGAATAGGCCGAAGGCAATACAACGCGCCAAGATCCAGATGGCACCGAGGTGGTGTCCAGCAAGTTGCAGCACTGGTGTGGCCATCCTACAATGCTGAAAGTCGGCGTGGGGCGCCCCGTTGGCCTGTGAGTTTGCGTCAGTAGCGGACCGATGTGCGAATAGGCCGAAGGCAGCACAACGCGCCAAGATCCGGATGGCACCGAGGTGGTGTCTAGTAAGTTGCCGCACTGGTGTGGCCATCCTACAATGTTGAAAGTCGGCGTGGGGCGCCCCGTTGGCCTGTGAGATGGCGGCAGTAGCGGACCAATGTGCGAATGGGGCCAAAGGCAGCGCAACAATATTTTCGGAATAGAAGACACCACAAGGCGCTGAGATGCCAAGATCCGGATGGCACCGAGGTGGTGTCTAGCAAGTTGTGGCACTGGTGTGGCCATCCTACAATGGTAAAAGTCGGCGTGGGGCGCCCTGTTGGCCTGTGAGATGGTGTCAGTAGCGGACTGATGTGCGAATGGGGCCAAAGGCAGCGCAACAATATTTTCTGACTGACACCACAAGGCGCTGAGATTCCAAGATCCGGATGGCACCGAGGTGATGTCTAAGTTGCGGACCGATGTGCGAATGGGGTCAAAGGCAGCGCAACAATATTTTCTGTATGGAAGATACCACTAGGCGTTGAGATGCCAAGATCCGGATGGCACCGAGGTGATGTCTAGCAAGTTGCTGTACTGGTGTGGCCATCCTACAATGGTAAAAGTCGGCGTGGGGCGCCCTGTTGGCTTGTGAGATGGTGTCAGTTGCAGACCGATGTGCGAATGGGGCCAAAGGCAGCGCAACAATATTTTCTGTATGGAAGATACCACTAGGCGTTGAGATGCCAAGATCCGGATGGCACCGAGGTGATGTCTAGCAAGTTGCTGTACTGGTGTGGTCATCCTACAATGCTGAAACTCGGCGTGGGGCGCCCTATTAGCCTGTGAGATGGCGTCAGTAGCGGACCGATGTGTGAATGGGGCAAAGGTAGCGCAAGAATATTTTCTGAATAGAAGACACCACAAGGCGCTGAGATGCCAAGATCCGGATGGCACCGAGGTGGTGTCTAGTAAGGTGCACTGGTGTGGTCATCCTACAATGCTGAAACTCGGCGTGGGGCGCCCCATTAGTCTGTGAGATGGCGTCAGTAGCGGACCGATGTGCGAATAGGCCGAAGGCAGCACAACGCGCCAAGATCCGGATGTCACCGTGGTGGTTTCATAGTTGAGAGGCACTTCATCTGCAGTGGGGCGCCGAGATCCGGATGGCACCGAGGTGATGTCTAGCAAGTTGCTGTACTGGTGTGGTCATCCTACAATGCTGAAACTCGGCGTGGGGCGCCCCATTAGCCTGTGAGATGGCGTCAGTAGCGGACCGATGTGCGAATAGGTCGAAGGCAGCACAACGCGCCAAGATCCGGATGTCACCGTGGTGGTTTCATAGTTGAGAGGCACTTCATCTGCAGTGGGGCGCCGAGATCCGGATGGCACCGAGGTGATGTCTAGCAAGTTGCTGTACTGGTGTGGTCATCCTACAATGCTGAAACTCGGCGTGGGGCGCCCCATTAGCCTGTGAGATGGCGTCAGTAGCGGACCGATGTGCGAATAGGCCGAAGGCAGCACAACGCGCCAAGATCCGGATGTCACCGTGGTGGTTTCATAGTTGAGAGGCACTTCATCTGCAGTGGGGCGCCGAGATCCGGATGGCACCGAGGTGATGTCTAGCAAGTTGCTGTACTGGTGTGGTCATCCTACAATGCTGAAACTCGGCGTGGGGCGCCCCATTAGCCTGTGAGATGGCGTCAGTAGCGGACCGATGTGCGAATGGGGCCAAAGGCAGCGCAACAATATTTTCTGAAGAGAAGACACCAAAAGGCGCTGAGATTCCAAGATCCGGATGGCACCGAGGTGGTGTCTAGCAAGCTATACAGTTGAGTTGTGTGCGCACTTGCGGCGAATAGGTCGAAGGCAGCATAACAATGTTTTCTGAATAGAAGACACCACAAGGCGTTGAGATTCGGTTACCACCGAGGTGATGTCTAGCAAGTTGCCGCACTGGTGTGGCCATCCTACAATACTGCTCCGAATAATGGCGTGGGGTGCCCGAAGGGGGGGGGGGAGGCGGCGTGAACGGGCCTTCCTAGGTGGAGGCTCGTCTGCTGTAGTGGGGCGCCCCTTTACCGTTTCAGTTGCCATTCAGCTGAGTTTCGGCTGCTCTTGATGCTACAGCGACAGGCGGCTGCAACAGGACTCTCAAAATGGCGGCCTGTTCTTTGGATTTGGGCCTGGTCCACTAAAATGGCCCTGGGACACCTTAGAACTCGGACGCTCGATTTTTTTTTCCTTTCCTGTACATGCAAAAAAAGGTAAATGCCCGGTACGTTACACGCTTCATCTGCCACGATGAACTCTCCAGAGGAACCGGAAAAAAAAATAGTTATGGTAACTATACCATGCATCGTCATATGGAGAGGTGGCACCAATTAATTATAGTGCTGCATAAAAGAGAGATTTGGAGGAGAACCCCTGACCTGCTAGTACATTCATCAAAGAAGTGGCACTGACAGCATCAGAGGCAAGGGAAACGGTCCCAAATATTTAGAAGAACTTTGGAAAGATTAAAATGACATGTTTAGATTGTGGCAAATTAATTTCATGTGGACAGATGAGTGTTACTCTAATAAATACAGCATATGAACATCATCATAGTCGATGGTTGGTAGAGACATTTTGACTATATCCTGGACCTGCCCGTCCTCGCCCAAAATGGCGCCGGAATAAATGGGACTCGTAACTCCTTGTTGTGTACTGGTTGCAGAACCTTGAAATCACGAGATACGTATGCAGTTTTGAAGCACATGGCGGGCGGGGACGAGAATTGATTGAATATTTCGACATCCCTATTGATATTAAGTTCTGATGTGTTATTGATTACTGTACTATTGAAAGTTCGAATTAACGTCACCCATGGTACTTGCCCGCAAATGTATATCTAGATAATTTTATTGTAACTGGCCCTGTCGTATTTTAATTATAAAATGTACGTCCACCGATTCCGTAACTGTTAGACACCTTAGTTCTTGCAACCTAATGGCCCGCCCGTTACGTTCCTCTACAGTGTAAATGTCTACTCATCATATACGATTACAGTTTGCTCCGTGGCCGGCCCACGTGGTTATAGGCTCGTATTTGTATAATGAAATTTTCACAATAAAGGTTTTTAAAAGAAAACATGGTAGTAGTATATACATTGGTAAAGTTTTTAATAATAGTCACTGTTTTAGAATCATTAAAAGGCAAGTGAAATAAAGCAGACCAATTACATGAAGGGTAAAAGGTATAATACGAAGGAACGCAGTAAAGATAAATGGTCAAGGGCTGTTGTGTTTTCTATTCCTGCAACATAAAGTGATCGATAAGAATCTCATATTCAGGCGTATCGGCGACTAAGACAGCAGTTCGACCCTCTTTTGCCCAACGGCTCCGTCATGGGACGAAGAAACGCTCTTTTTCTCGAAAAAAGAATATATTTTACTTGCAGGACAGTTGTAAATTTTCCGGGAAAGTACATTAGCCTGGAACATTATAACATATATTTAAGAAAAAATAATGTTCGGAAGTAATAAAAAGCGTAATTTTTAGGTCATATGACCAAGCCTTTCATCATTAGAATAAGAAAAGTAAAATGAACCAATGAAAAGTTTTATTAACAAGTCACATGACTTGTTATGCTTACGTTACGCGCTGCGCGCCCCGGATGACTTCCGGATGCGCTAACGCGGCGCGTCATATGACGCATTACGCGACAACGCAGGTCCAGAATATAGTCAAAATGTCTCCACCAACCAGCGGTTGGAACACAACCCCTTTCAGCAGGCTAAATAGTTCTGTTAAATGACAACAGAAGGGACAGTCAACAGAAACATCAGTCAAAGAGGGGAGGGCTAGTTCTTCTCTACCGGGTTACATTGGGGCACTACCGGAACTGATCGAATTGGTAGTCTACAGTGTTTCTGGATGTTTCAGACTGAAGCTGGGGTTAGCATGAGAGCAGTACCATTTCGTAGCTCCGTCGTGGCCATTCCGCAACCAATCATGGCAGCCGCTCTTTATCGTTATTTTGGGCGGGGTGGGTGGCGGAGCCGAGCTGTTTTGCAGCCATCATTGTGTGGAGTTCAGTTCATTTCACTAGTTTTGTATTTGTCATGAGGGGTTGTTCCTAATGTTTCTATTTTAGCGAGGTCAAAAAGAGATCCCGTTAGTGGCCTACTGATTTTGCTCGATTCCTTTTCTTTTTTTTTTACACGATTTTTCGTTATCTGCAAAGACTAAACAGAGTATTGTGGCTCTGTGTTTGTTTGTAAATAGAGAATGAACCAAAGAGAACCAATTCTAAAACAGTAAATACTTGGATAACAATCAATCAAATGGAGAGAGAAGCAGGCACGACGTATTACAACGGGGGCAAAGGCCTGCGTTAACTACCCTTCACTATGTGCAAAGAGAGAGTACTCCTAATAGAAATGAGGGGGGGGGCACCATTCAAAGCAGATCAGTGTGCATAAACACGAAAATGTTTTCACTTACCACGTACTTGACATTCGACAGCTTATGATATTTGCTATTAAAAAACCATTGAAATTCACTGAAAAAACCATAGGTTATAGACCATATATAGTTAGGAATTAGCATTTACAAAACCTTGAAAATTCACTGAAAAAACCATAGGTTATAGACCATATATAGTTAGGAATTAGCATTTAAAAAACCTTATTTTACTCACACAAAACCATTGAAATTCCATATATAGTTAGTTGCACTAACTATATATCGCGCACCTGCAATCCACTGCTGATTATGTCACATATTACATCATTCATGACATGGTCAGTGACATCACTGATGACATCACTGATGACATCTCAAATGACATCACTGATGACATCTCATTTGACATCAATGACCACATCACTGATGATATCATTCATGTGACAATACAATGCATCTCCTCACATTTTAATATAACCTCTGTTTCACCCAGTGTTAAATACAGAGTATAATTTTTGAAACCATTGACACACCAATACTAGTTACTACATATGTACTCACTGATTCCTACGTCTACACACACATTCACTCATTCACCCATACAATCATTCATACATACAATCACTCATCTTTACAACACTATCATATGCACTCATACACCTATACAGACACTCACACTCTGCCACTCATCCATGGAGTTACTCACACACCTAGTCAGTCCTGTAAAGAATCAATCACACTTCCATTTTCTTGTCTATACAGTTAAACATAGAGCACCTTACATTTTCAAACATATACTAACACATACTTACTTTCTTATACAATCATTGATACAAGTACACATTGATCTGCACAGAGTCACACACCTCCCAGCCAGCCACACACACACTCAGTCTCCCATACAAATACTTGGACAATCAATCAATAACCCATATAGTTAATCATATAGCTACTGATCAACACATGCAGCAGTTTACAGAACAACAGACATAATGATGCACAAATTAAGACAGTTTAGTCACTAACCCATGCACTCAGTGAGACACATTTAATCACTCACTCATACATTCAGTCATGCACCTACTAAATCCTTCGTCCAGACAGTTATACATCTACTCATTCTTCAATATGTAAAACATATTTAAACTTTACAGAAACACACAGTCACTGGATGATGTCATCAGTGATGTCATTTGAGATGTCATCAGTGATGTCATCAGTGATGTCACTGACCATGTCATGAATGATGTAATATGTGACATCATCAGCAGTGGATTGCAGGTGCGCGATATATAGTTAGTGCAACTAACTATATATGGAATTTCAATGGTTTTGTGTGAGTAAAATAAGGTTTTTTAAATGCTAATTCCTAACTATATATGGTCTATAACCTATGGTTTTTTCAGTGAATTTTCAAGGTTTTGTAAATGCTAATTCCTAACTATATATGGTCTATAACCTATGGTTTTTTCAGTGAATATATATATATACATATACCTATATGTATATATCTATATATATATATATATATAAATATAAATACCCCGCTATTTTCCCTGTGGGAACCCCTGAGCAGGCCTAGGGGGTCAGGGTGCTTCTACCCTGCCCCCTTTTTGAGTTCTAAAACTTCTCAAGCACGAGCTGCATGCTCATTGGCTTTCAACACTTCAAACCAGGAAGTGTTGGCAGCCATCTTGTGCTCGGTAGACCGAGGCACAAGAAAGCAGAAAAACAAACGTGTAGAACACAAAAAAGGGGGTAGGGTAGAAGCACCCTGACCCCCTAGGCCTGCTCATGGGGTCCCACAAGGACCCCCAAGGCCAAAAATGTTTTTTTTTAAAACCCGGTATGTTTATTTAAAAATTACCCGCCAGGGGGACCAAATTGTGGGGGCATAGTGATAAAGAAGTGTGGGGGGTGCCCAATCCCCCCCCCCACACTGCCCCGGGGACCGCCGGCCTCCGGGGCAAAGCAACGCAGCCCCCTGGCGCATACTGGAGGCTCCTGGTGAGCTAGTTGCCTCCCAGGGACCCCCAGTATGCAAGGGGAATTAGTTTCCCCTCTGCAAACACACCCGGGGGCTGCGTTGCAGAGAGGTGTAAAAAGGGGCATGGCCTCATTACACCTCTCTGCAATGCAGCCCCTGGTGCATACTAGAGGTTCCAGGTGGGCTAGTTGGCCCCCAGGTACCCCCAGTATGCAAGGGGAATTAGTTCTCCCTCTGCAAACACGCCTGGGGGCTGCGTTGCAGAGAGGTGTAAAAAAGGGTGTGGCCTCATTACACCTCTCTGCAATGCAGCCCTCTGGCGCATACTGGAGGTTCCAGGTGGGCTAGTTGGCCCCCAGGGACAACCAATATAAAAGGGGAATTAGTTTCCCTTCTGCAAATGCACCAGGGGGCTGTGTTGCAGAGAGGTGTAAAAAGGGGCATAGCCTCATTACACCTCTCTGCAATGCAGCCCCCTGGCGCATACTGCAGGTTCCAGGTGGGCTAGTTGGCCCCCAGGGACCCCCAGTATGCAAGGGGAATTAGTTCCCCCTCTGAGAAACGCCCCCGTGGGCTGCGCTTCAGAGAGGTGTAAAAAAGGGTGTGGCCTCATTACACCTCTCTGCAATGCAGCCCCCTGGGGAATACTGGAGGTTCCTGGTGGGCTAGTTGGCCCCCAGGGACCCCCAGTATGCAAGTGGAATTAGTTCCCCCTCTGCAAACGCGTCAGGGGGCTGCGTTGCAGAGAGGTGTTCAAACATTTTTTATCAATTTATATGAAAAATATGTAATGTAATTTAAAAAATAATATATCTAAAAATAAAAAAATTATAATAATGTAGTAAATCAGTATAAAAAATATAACAATTATTACATTAAAAAAATTCATTTAAAAAACCTTTGGAATTCACTGAAAAAAACATAGGTTTTACACACGTTATAGTTAGGAATTAGCATTTTAAAAACCTTTGAAATTCACTGAAAAAAACCATAGGTTTCACACCAGTTATATTTAGCTGGTCATTTTACTCATACAAAACCTTTGAAATTCCCCTGTTATAGTTAGTTCAGCTAACTATAACTCGCGCGCCCGCAATGCACTGCTGATGATGTCACATATTACATCACTCATGACATGGTCAGTGACATCTCAAATTACATCCCTGATGACATCACTGATGACATCATCCTTGTGCAGACCTCCTCTCCTTTAATACACACGATCAAAAATAGAAAGTAACATTTTCAAAAAAATGGAGATACCAATTCCAGTTAGAACAACCTATTCGGTATTTCAAAAATCTACATACATATCCAGTCATTTACTAACAGTTCTATATAGGCACTCATACATGTACTCACTCATCATATGTACTCATACATCTATACATCTTATTACACACCGACACTCATCTATAGAGTTACTCACACATGCAAATAAACTATCAAACATCCATTTACTTGCATATACAGCTATACACCTACCACTACCCTCATTTCTACAGAATCGTACACATACTTTCTCTCTAAAACAATCACTTATAGAAACACATACTTATTTAAACAGGAACTCTTACAATCTTTCGCTCTCACATATACTCATTTATATACATCAATTCTCACCTATACTAGTTTAAAACATATGTAGTTACTCATAAAGATACTTTTGAGACAGTCATTCACTCACTAACACACTCACTAACACACCCATACACACACTCATCCACCTATAAAGTCATGCACACATGCTGTCTTCAAAACACATACGAACAGTGAGTCAGTCATTCATGCATCTGTGCACTAAGTAATACTCCCCACCGAACCATACAGACACTCATTCTGCTACTCACCACCCCATGCAGCCACTTATATACAAAGTGAGACACTGATAGAGATATTTCAATATTTAAAGATTACTCGCTAATACACCTATTCACTAAGATATACTTAACACCTTTACTGCTGTGCAGATTTACACTGTGTGCTGAAGATTGCAAAAACCCACTGTTCATGGCGAGCTCAGCTCGTCATGAGAACACAAGCAGTGTACTGCATGACTAAGTCAGTTATACAATCAATTTTACAAAAAAAACATCCATTTAGAGACTTATTTACCCATTCAATCTTCCATCGACCTTTATAAATACATATATAAAAAATATTTATTTATTTTTCAGAAAGAGACACATTCACTGGATGATGTCATCAGTGATGTCATCAGGGATGTCATTTGAGATGCCATCAGTGATGTCATGAGTGATGTCACTGACCATGTCATGAGTGATGTAATATGTGACATCATCAGCAGTGCATTGCGGGCACGCCAGTTATAGTCAGCTGAACTAACTATAACAGGGGAATTTCAAAGGTTTTGTATGAGTAAAATGACCAGCTAACTATAACTGGTGTGAAACCTATGTTTTTTTCAGTGAATTTCAAAGGTTTTTAAAATGCTAATTCCTAACTATAACGTGTGTAAAACCTATGGTTTTTTCAGTGAATATATATATAAATATATCTATATATACATATATCAATATGTATCAATAAATAATGATATATACAGAGTGGCCGTAGCCATTCCTTTGTTATATTTAGGATTGCCTGATATAGGAATCCCTCTGATTTTTGACTGTTAATAACTTTGCGCTCATTTGATGAATTTCCACAAAATTTTACAGACCCATTTCTTATTCTTCATTGGCAGAGCAAGGACATTTTTTAGGTGATCGGTCAAGGGGGTGAAGAGAAAGTAGGGGGTCTCAAAACATGTTTTTCTACCAATGCATCTTCTATAGCCTTTATACTCATGCGTAGAGGCCAAACAGCCAATTGAATTTACAAGACCTTTCGCAGTATTATCGATTATAGTGTGCAGATTATTCTTTTTGGTACTACAGGTAAGTAGGATATTTTTTTTTAAAGTTATAAGCTATTTTAACAGATATCTGTATTTTCATGACATTTGTCCGCATTTCAAGGAAGTACTGTGGTACATAGCAATGATAAGACATTATGTGATTGCCTAATGACTGTCTTTACAAAATTTTAAAGGCACCCATGTTGTTTTTAGCAACATTTTGGCTGTGACTGCGTTTTTCCTTAAGATGTTTGTAAGCGTTAGGTTTGTAAAAATAAATAAATATGTTAAATTATTCAAACTACACTGTACTAAACTATATTTTAAGAATATAGTGTACTGCAGTGTATTTTCAACTTTTAACATATTTAAATCTTCACCAAAAAGTCAATGGAGAACTACGGAAATACCTAAAAATTACTGCGCTGCTTACATTTTTTTTAAAGTGCAGTTCTCCCTAAAATGCGAGAAAAATATTTAGAGAATTTTAAATAAATGTATCTAAGTATTACCACTTTTATAAATTGGTAATAGGTATAGACCAACTATAAAACCTAATCCTTACCTATAGAAAAGGCCCTAACCCAGAATGCAGCAAAGATGTGCTGAAAACTGCATGGCTGTCTTTTACTTTTTCTAAAGACAACCATTATCCAATGAGATACTCCGTTCTTGTTAATATGTAATACTGTACATTGCAAAGTTACAGTGGTATACTGCGTCATAGTATATTACTAGAGGGCCTATTACGATGTCGGTCGGACGAGTGTCTGACCGACACTGCAGTGGGATGGAATTTGTCCCAACTATTAGTCGGTGGTTCCACCCGCTGAATTAGGATGCAACCACCCTATGGGTAGTCATAAACATCGATTTTTATATTGCAGCTTGTGCGGTGGCCAGAAATGTGCCTCATCACAAGCTGCAATAGAAAAGTTGATTTTTTCAAACATCCATGCACCATGTGCCAGGCACTATACTGGGCCTGCTACCCAATACAAGGCTTTTTTGGGGGGGCACCATTGGTGCCCAGCAGTCCCAATGAAGAGGGACCTGGGGCAAGAGGCCCCTTCCAGGGACCCCTAAAGTCACTGTCTGCCTATCTTTTTATGGCAGACGGACAGCCATGAAAGGGCAGCAGGAAAGCGAAATCGTAATCCCGACGGTGGAGCCGAGGCTGGCTCTGCTGCCATTTAGGGATTACTTTTCTGACTGCCACCCCGATGGGCTCTAGGGAGCCTGGCGGAAGTGGTGCGGAATTCCCTTGCAGGTTTCCCTCCAACCGCCAGTATCGTAATACGGCGCTCGGACGGAAATCTCTGATGCCGGGTGGAAAGCCTCCGACGAGCTGTTGGATGGCTTTCCTCCTGACATCATAATGAGGCCCTAAGTATTTTAACACTAATAAATATTTACACTATTTACACCTACTACCAAAAATTTGCATTTACATCTAATAATCTATTTTCCTGGCACATTACATCTACATCCATTCCCCCACTTTCAAACTACATCTGTTTTAAGTACCAAACTCCCCTCTACGCCACTCCACCCCATGCCACTTCACGGTAAGTTACTCCACTCTAGGCTATTACACTCTACACCACTCCACTTTATGGGGCCCATTACGATGTCGGGCGGATTGCCTCCGCCAAGCTGGCGGTATCCACCGCCGGCCTGGCGGAGGCAATCCGCCCGACACCGTTTCCCGAATTCCCCCCGCCATATTGGTATGGCGGGGGGACCGCGGCGGATGGAAAGACCGTCCGCCGCTTTTCCGCCCTGGTCGCCTTGTGGCCGGGGCGGAAAAGGAATAATATGGTGGCGGTGTTAATCAGACACCGTCAGCCATATTACGATGGGGGGAAACAGATGCCTTTCTGTGGCGGCAAGGCATACGGTCTTCACTTTGGGGGCCCCCTGCGGGCCCCCAAAGTGAAGGAGGGGTGGGGGTGCACACGGGAGGACCTGTGGTACCCCCCCGCATTTGCATATGCAATGCGGTAGGTAGGCACCGCGCGGTGCCTGCCGCATTGCATATGCAAATGCATACATGCATACAAGCATTCATAGCATTGTGGCGGGCGGTGCAGAGTGCACCGCCTACCAAAATGTTATGAATGCAGGATGCGGCCGCCACTGTGACAGCCGCATCCTAATGCCACCCACGGGACCCCCGCCCTAATGGCGGGCGGTCACAATCCACACTAGGATGAAGGGCGGACAAAGTTTGGCCGTCATCCTAATGGACCCCTAAGTGACTACACTATACTCCACTCCACTCTACTCTACGGTACTCAATTCTACTCTACCCCACTCCACTGTACACTATTACACTCTATGCCACTCTATTTTCGTCACTCCAGTCTACGCCACTCCCCTGTACCCCGCTCCAATGTATGCTTCTCCACTGTATGCAACTCTACTCTGCAAAACTACCCTTTACACAAGAGAGAGAGAAAGAGAAATATGGAAATAGACAAATGATACAGCAAATAAACAAATTTCACAGCTTCTCCCATTCAGGAGACGTATCAAGACCTGGCTCTTCCCCCAATAAATGTCTGTTTGATTGGTTTTCCCGGTTATCTGTCAGCAGAGTATTCTCCAGCGCCAGGAAGCCTGCAAGGTATCAGTCGCGCTTTATAAATACTCAAAATAAATAAAATAATAAAATACTACTAGTAGGTACTGCAAAATATTGCAACTGTAGTAAAAAAACGTTGTTTTAAGAAATATTTGTGGAATGACAGCTGAAACAAATAAGTTGTTCCTCAAGTATTGATCTAATTACCAAATTTCTGCATGTATGTGAAAATACAATTAAATATCAATTTGCTCATGCTCAAAAGGTTCTATCGAAATAAAGTTGATACATTGGTGCAGTAACTGTTTTACAAAAATAAAAAATCATAAGGGAAAAAGTTGTGCATAACGTAGTGTGGTAACTGGTAATTTGTAAGGGTTTTTAGTTTTAGCATCAACCATTCTTAGAACACTAGGGGCCGATTCCGATCCTGGAAAAACGCTGTACAAATCGTGGTATGGAGCGTTTTCTCCATACAACTCGTACTTGTAAGGAGGCCCCTACAACCTAGGAAGTACGATCCGTACAAATAGACGCACTCCATACAAATTGTAAAAAAGACCATACAACTCGTATACACAAGCGATTCCGATTCGGATTGCTCTGTCCACGACGTTCCCATGTATTCCCGGCAGCAGTTTACAACCCGGCAAGTATGATTCGTACAAACGGCACTCCATACAGCTCTTTTTTTACAAGAGCCAAAAAGTGCCGGAAAAACCTTGTACGCCCCGAAAACAGTACGAGACAGACCCCCTCATGTACGCGTCGTACACCCCATGAATACAGGGGTACGGTGCGTATGTACGGTGCGTACGGATGGCACGGAAAGTGGGGTACGGTGCGTACATACGTGATTTTGGGGTACGGTGCGTACATACGCGATTTTGGGGTACGGTCCGTACATACGCGATATTGGGGTACGGTGCTTGTACGGTGCGTACACGACCAGTACCCCTTCATCGCGTATGTACGCACCGTACAAGCACCGTACCCCAATATCGCGTATGTACGGACCGTACCCCAAAATCGCGTATGTACGCACCGTACCCCAAAATCACGTATGTACGCACCATACCCCAAAATCGCGTACGTACGCACCGTACCACAAAAAAGCGATTTTGGGGTACGGTGCGTACATACGCGATTTTGGGGTACGGTGCGTACATACGCGATTTTGTGGTACGGTGCGTACGTACGTGTTTTTGGGGTACGGTGCGTACGTACGCGATTTTGGGGTACGGTGCTTGTACGGTGCGTACACGACCAGTACCCCAAAATCACATATGTACGCACCGTACCCCAAAAATTGCATACGTACTTTGCGTACATGCACGATGTTGGGGTACGCACCATACACACGCCTCGCATGTGGGGGACCCTGTACTCCTCATACCCCTATACGACCCGTACCCCGGTATGAGTCATACCCCCAGAACGAGTCATACCAGGGAACGAGGCGCATAGGGGTTCGCTGCGGTACGAGTCATTCCCCGTATACAGGCCATTTTCCATACAAATCGCATGCTGACAACCCGGTACGAATCGTACTTGACGGGTTGGACAGCCTTTTTACAAATTGTATGGTCTTTTTTACAAGTCTGTGTCGTACAGCTTTTCCCGATCCGATTTGTAAGGATTGGGCCGATCTGTATGTATTTTTCCCGTACGAATTGTACTACACGGGTTGGAAGGGACTTTTACAATTTGTATGGAAAAAAATACAAATCCTATTTGTATGGAAAATAAAAATCCAGGATCAGAATCGGCCCCTAGGAAGGCAGATTGTGCCTCGTGTATTTGACCATATTAATAATCATTCAGGATAGAAAATTAAAAGTAATAAGTTTACTAACAGGGTCAGTAGTAAATATATAATATTTTCATGAATGGAACAGGGATGGCAGTTGCAGAACCTATGTGGAAAGAAATGTAACAAACTATGGATGTTGCTAGAGTTTCAGAAATGACATGAGATTTTCCAAAGAGAGTACTCTCATTTTATAACAACCAAGGAGATAGTCGGCACTTTGGCAGCTACAGAATGAGAATGGCTTTTTACTGTTGGTGTTCTTTTTTTAGATCTGGCTATGAAAGAGTTTGGGTTGTTGATTGACAGCAGCAACCGCAGTCCTTGTCACGGTAAGACACAAACAAACCCCAAATTAACCTGTGCTCAAGCCCCTGTTAGCTTGGCAAAGAGCAGTCAGTCTTAACTTAGAGGCAATGTGTAAAGTATTTGTGCAACAGTAATACATTGAAAACCCTCAGCAAAAGGCTCCTAGAACAAATTTAGCAAAATAATCTAGTATTTTTTTGATAAATAAAACAAGACCAAAATGACAATAATACAATCAGTAGAACCAGAGTTATGGGTTTTTAAAGATTTCTGTGAAAATTTCTCCAAAAAGCACAAAGCCCCAGCCGTGGATAACTGGTTGTGCCGGACTGGGACAAAGTCACAAGTTCAGGCTGACCACTATGGAGCCCATGTTGGCTGCATGGACCCAGTTAGGCCCCCTTAACAATGTACTTAAAATTTGGGTTGCAGAGCATTGCGAGGATCAGCGTCAAAGATGCAAAGTGCAGCCGAGGTGATGCATGGGTTTAGAGATGCGGTGAAGCTGCATTGCGAGGTCCTATGTTGCTGTAGAAGACCCCATCAACGAGGGCTTACGATGCGCAGCCTGGCATTAAGGATTTAGCACGCAGTTAGGGCAACGCGTTGGTTCCGAAGGGCTGTGAGGCTGCGTTGTGGAGTCTGGTGTCGTTGCCAAGGCTGCTATCAACAGGAGATACAAGGGTCCGTTCTGCAGTTGCAAGGTGCAGTCGTGGCATTGCATCAGTTCCGAGGGCTGCACCGGTGAAGCAGGTCTTTGCGATAAGTCCAAACCATGCAGTGGGGGCAATCTGTTGGTTATGCTCTGGGATGCAACATGCAGCTGAGGAGATGCGTAGCGTCCCCTAGATCCACAGAGGCTGGAACTCACCTTAGGCCCACTTCCAAGTGTACAGGGCTGGAAGGGCACGGATCATTGACAAAATATCGACCAAGAAAATATCGACCTACAGGATTATCGATGCAGAAATATAGGAGGCAAGAATATCGACATCCTATCTACAACATGGTAAGTACAAAAATATCGAAAAAAATATATAGATATTAAAAATATCGTTTTTTTTCTGTAAAAATATAAATGTAAAATAAAGTAAATAACACTAATAAATAGAATAAACATAGTTAAAAATATCTAATAATGTTTAAAATTAATAAATAATACATATATAATAACAAAACATTAATTAAACATATAGAGAAAATATATAATATATTGTAAGTTGTAATAATTATTTTAATAATTTATAAATTAATAAAAATATTATAAATTACAAATACATTTACAAACATAAAACAAAAACATAAATAAAAAAAGAATTATGTTTAATAAATAAAACAAATTAAATATACTTTTAATATTTTTAAAATTAATTATATACTACATTATCTACATTTATACAAATAAATATATTAGCTAAATAAATAAAAATACTATTCAAAATCCATAACTAAAAAAGTACAGTGATAAAAATGTTGGATAGCATAGAACTTAAAATTACCATTGCCACTCCACAGAGTGCAACAGTAGAGAAACCATTGGATAGCGTTGGGGTAAAAATTACTATTCCAACTCCAGAGAGTGCAACAGTAGGGAAAACATTGGATAGCGTAGAGGTAAGAATTACTATTCCAACTCCAAAAAGTGCAACAGTAGGGAAAGCGTTGGAGAGCATAGGGGTAAAAATCACTGTTCCAACTCCAGAGAGTGCAACAGTAGGGAAAGCGTTGGATAGTGTAGGGATAAAAATTACTATTCCAACTCCAGAGAGTGCAACAGTAAAGAAAGTGTTGGATAGCGTAGGGGTAAAAATTACTATTCCCACTCCACAGAGTGCAACAGTAAAGAAAGTGTTGGATAGCGTAGGGGTAAAAATTACTATTCCCACTCCACAGAGTGCAACAGTAGGTAAAGCGTTGGATCGCGTAGGGGTGAAAATTACTCTTGCAACTCCAGAGAGTGCAACAGTAGGGAAAACGTTGGATAGCGTAGGGGTAAAAATTACTATTCCAACTCCAAACAGTGCAACAGTAGGGAAAGAGTTGGATAGCGTAGGGGTAAAAATTACTATTCCCACTCCAGAGAGTGCAACAGTAGGGAAAGCGTTGGATAGCGTAGGGGTAAAAATTACTATTCCCACTCCAGAGAGTGCAACAGTAAGGAAAGCGTTGGATAGCGTAGGGGTAAAAATTACTATTCCAACTCCAGAGAGTGCAACAGTAAAGAAAGTGTTGGATAGCGTAGGGGTAAAAATTACTATTCCCACTCCACAGAGTGCAACAGTAGGTAAAGCGTTGGATCGCGTAGGGGTGAAAATTACTATTCCAACTCCAGAGAGTGCAACAGTAGGGAAAGCGTTGGATAGCGGTGGGGGTAAAAATTATTATTCCCACTCCAGAGAGTGCAACAGTAGGGAAAGCGTTGGATAGCGTAGGGGTAAAAATTACTATTCCCACTCCAGAGAGTGCAACAGTAGGGAAAGCGTTGGATAGCGTAGGGATACAAATTAATATTCCCACTCCAGAGAGTGCAACAGTAGGAAAAGCGTTGGATAGCGTAGGGGTAAAAATTACTATTCCCACTCCAGAGAGTGCAACAGTAGGGAAAGCATTGGATAGTGTAGTAGAAGTTAAATATAACATACTTATAAATAATTGTTGTAAATAAAATAATTAGAAATATAATTTTTAAATAACTCTACATCATTTGCAAATACCCATTAATAATTACTAAAAACATAATTACAATTGAATAATTAATTAACAATAAAATAACATTAAACACCAATAAATATTAATTAATAAATATAAATTACCAAATAATTAACAATTAAAAATATCAATTACCAATTAAAAAATTAATTACCAATTAAAAAATGTAATTGCCAATTACAAAACTTAATTACTCATTAAAAAAATAATGCCAAATTAAAAAAAAATTATCAATTACAAACCCTAATTACCAATTAAAAAAATTAATTACCAATTAAAATAATTAATTAGCAATTAATAAATAATTAGAAATAAAATAATTATCAATACCAATAAAAAATAAATAATTACTTAATTACAGTTAAATTACTTCCCACCCTATTCCCCTATAAACCCACAACCGGCTCCAGTACTAAAACATAAAATTAAATTTAAAATAACATTTTTAATATATAAAAAATATTACACATATAATTTAAAACAAATAAAATACTTAACAAAAAACATATAACACATACATATAAAATACATAATAAAATACATAACAACAAACAAATATCGATATTAGTAACATCGAAATTAGTGACATAGATATATTTGATATCGATATTACTACCTTCGATATTACTTGCATCGATATAAAAAAATCGATATTACTTACCTTAGGGTCGATATTCTTTCCAACGATATTCTTGACCTCGATATTCTTCACCTTCGATATTTTGGACTCGATATTACTGTAGGTCAATAATAGGGAATCGATATCTTGACTGTGCACCAAGTGCACCACTTGGCATGATGAACACACAGATTACAGAGTTCAGGTGCAGGTGTATGGTCATTGGAAGCCTGTTAGGGCCCTGAGGCTTTGGAAGCGGAGGCCATCCAACTAGCCCTTGGAGTGATAATGGGCTCTGGGTTCCAGAGATATAGGTCCAGTCCTTCTCCCCCAGGCAGCGGACAGCACAGCAGGATAGCAGTTTCTTCAGAGCAGCAGTCCAACAGAGTGGCAGTCGTTGTAGCAGCACAGCAGCCTTCTTCCTGGCAGAGTATCCACAGGTTCAGAAGAGTTGGTGTCTGAGGTCCTTCTTTTAGACCCTGGTGCACTAGTTCTGGAAGGTGCGAGAAGCTTTAAGACAGTGGCTTTAAAGTGTGTGGAATATCCTGCCTCCCTTTCCCTGGTTCCAAGCTGGTTGTAGTAATAATGCAGGTTTATTAGGCACTTTGTCTGAAGGCAGGACGAAGACTATTTAAGTGTAAGTAGGGCTGAGTCCTGCTCCTCCCTCTGTGATAGCCCCACCAGTCACACCTAAGCTCCCCATTGTGTGTGGCTGTCTAGGGGGAATACACAAAGCCCAACTGTCACCCACTCTGAGAAACAGGCTGCAGGCACCAAATAGCTAAGGCAAGAAAGTGCCAGCTTTCTAAAAGAGGCATTTTTAAAATGGTGATTTAAAATCTGACTTCATCATCAGTTAGGATTTTAAATTAGGATTCCGGAGACACCAAACGTGAACTAGTCATGTCTTCCAATTTGGAAATTACACGTATAAAATGTAATAAGGTACTCCCAATGTTATCCTATGGGAGATATAGGCCTTGCAGTAGTATGTAAACTAAGAGGCAAATTTACAAGGGAATGGCGGAGCGTGGCGTTACGCACAAAATGCTAATACCACATACTGCCATTCCGAAAACACAGGGATGAGCAGTATTTACAAAGATACAGCACATCCCTGCATTTATCCAAGCGCTGGTGCTAAATTAAGCTGCCTAGAGCCAAAGCAGGCACCCTTGCACTATGGTGCAAGGGTGCCTGCATTGAGGAAATCATTGTTTATGTGCAAGCAGGTGCCCCTTCAAGCACATAAACAATCACAAATGGCGATTTGAAACTTCTATGTGTGCTGCATTGAGCACCACATATTGACATTGCAAATCGTCATTTTTTTAATGATTGTTTATGTGCAGGAAGGTGTCTCTTCCTGCAAATAAACAATAATTCATGGCATTTTGCTGTTTCTATGTGTGCAGCACAGATAGAAATAGCACAAACTAGGAGAAATAAAGCATTTCTCCTCATTTCGCCATACTAAGACCTGGTTTTCCCTGTTCTTCATTTTGGAGCTGCCTCTTATTTACGCCACCTTTGTAAATAGGGGGCTGCATCAAAATCAATAGGTGTTGCGGCAGAAAGCCTACCACAACACCCATTGCCCACCCATTTCACAACGCTAAATATAGCAGGAGGTAAGCAAAAGGTTTGCGGGAAGCCCACCCCAAGATTGGTCATCGCCCTTCTCAATTGCTTTGTTAGAGTGTAGTTCACATTTTGCATTAGCCTACTGAATGCCACACATAGAATGAGACAATGGGTCTGCCATCTTCGACCATTGGTGTTAGTAGAGTTATTCTAATTTTGGACAGCGCACAGTCAGTTGTTGTTCAACTGCCAGATAATGTGAGTGGCCACATTTTTCTTGCTTACTGTCAAAGTCTGCATCAGGAGCCTTGACAGGCAAAGAAGCCTTCTTAGCCACCACATTCCATGGATTCAGGGCAGGAGGCACTTTCCTTCTGAGTTAAGCATTATGGTGTGTCAGAAAAGGGGCAGAGCCAGCAGTGACAGACATGCCCAGGACCTTCTGCCAGGGGTGTCTCCTCCGCTAAGGCAGAGGAGCATCGCCCCACTGCTATCAGAGCAGTAACAAATAAAAATAAAAGGATGATAACCTCATTACGGGGCTTGGTTAGGTCGGGGCAGGGCTGGTAGGAATGGTTCACGCACACTCTAAGTGCAAATGACGGTTTGGCTGGCCGTCTTGGCCTGGCCAAACAGTCATGTGCACTTTGTATATTGCTGTAATAATCAGCCTGGTAGGGGACGTGCACAGGCTTCCTGTCCCGGTCTGAGCGCCAAACCACAGCACTCAGACTGCATTGCAGCGTTGTGATTGGCTTAGGGGAGTTTGTCTGCTTCCAGGACTCAACAGCAACGATGGAGGAGGGACGGCGACTTGCCACGAGGAGGTAGGTGTATTTTTTTAATGTTTTGTTTCCACTTCCCCTTCCCCGCTACCCCCGTTACCTGCCAGCCACCACTGCTTTCTGCCTTCCTGCTGTAAGCCCAGGTTACCGACTGCCTGTGCCACTTGCTGTAGGTCCCTCACTCCCTGTAGGCAAAATGAGCTCTGATATGCAGGGACTACTGCCAATCGCCTTACGGGACCCTACCCTCAGCAGTGAAACTGGATAAATGGAGTAAGTACATCTGCCTGCTGCACAAGTGAAGTACACTGTCCTATATGACTATTATCATGTATGCTGCTCTCTATGATGTAGTTGTCCCAGGTAAGGGCCTCTCCGGTTCCTTTCACATTACCTGTAGCTTCAGATTTAATTTTAAAGTTGTAATTGATTTTATCTGTCCTGCTTGTGTACCACCTGTTTTTCAACAAGTGCAATGTTTAACACAGTGGTTTGACGTGGCTGATGTGCTTGATGGAAAGTGAGAGAGAAGCAAGTATGGTCTTTAAGAATAATTGATTACCACTGCTTCATGTGTAGACAGCGGGTATACACAATCTTTCAGCATAACAGATAAATGAGCCATCAGGGAAACTGCCTTCATCCTTTTTTTTTTTTTTAGATAAAAATCCATCTCGGCTGAACTCTATATGACATGTTCAAAAGATAAATGAAGACTGAAATTCTAAGTGATATTTAACTTTCAGTAAGCAGTTGAATCTGTCATCCCTTGACAAAAGCAATTAAACAGCGTTAGAACTATGTTTGTTTTTATAAGTTGTGCCTTTGACTTAAAAGTATTAATTAATGTATTCTTCCTTTTAAATGAGTATGTTGTGAAATCTTGCTGTGTAGTTTGACTTAATGAAATTAATGGTGCAAAAAGCAGTGCAGATGTCCACCACCCCAGTGGTAAACTAGGCACTGAGATTACTCAATTTTCTACTGCAGTTTGAGAGCTGTACTGCAGGGGAAAACATCATTGATATAATGCAGAATGCTACCTGGAAACTGTCTCGCGGCACTACTTGATCCCCATAGTAACTCACACTGGCCCTCTCTATGTGAACGTCACTCTACACTAGTGTGAGAAAGTGACTTATAATTGGAGTCCACAAGAAGTTAAATCACTGTTAAGCTACGTCTATGCAAAGGTTTTTAAAATGTAACACCCTGGTTCCTATTGAAGAGAGTTGACAGCTTAACTTGGAGAAAATGTGTATGAATATAGAAGTACCAAAACAGTTAAAAGTCAAAAACAGAAAACAATAAAAGCCACACTCCAATTTATTAAAGTGGAGAAGAATTTAATTAAAAAACTGACACCAAAACAAAAAGTTCAATAAGGGGAACCGGAGATATGAAGTTTTAACCCCTTCCGTGCTCATGACGAGCTGAGCTCGTCATGAGTTGCGCCGCTCGCATGCTCATGACGAGCTCAGCTCGTCATGTAACGCGGCTATTTTTAAAATGCCGCACAGCGCGAAAATAGCCGCCGCACGCATGCAGTTAAAGAGTTAACAGAAAAGGACCAAGAAAAAGTTATGCATCAATAAAACCACAATGTGCACGTTTGACCGGGTCATTTTCAGGTTGATCACGATGGAGGTCTCAAATAGCAGGTGCAGTCCTTCTTCTGTTCTGCCACAGGTACAGAATGTGTTCTGAGGTGCTGGCTGTGAGGCCAATTATTCTTTAATTCAGTAGCCAGTTGGTAGGGGGCGGTGACTCCTGCTCACTCCCCAACCAAAGGGAAAAAGCTCCCAGAAGCACCCTTGGCCACATTTGAAGCACATTCTGCGTGCTCTACTGCAAACTGTTCCAGAATGCACTGCTCTAGAGGAACTTCAAGAAGACTCAGGCCTTCTGCCTGTGTGCCAGACAGAGTGTTTATGGAAATAAGAAGTCTCCTGATCCTAAGCTACACCATACTAGCTATGGGAACAGACCCCCATTGGACTTTGGGTCTAAATAACAATACACTACACTTGAATAGGCAGGCTTCACATTTGTCCCTTTCAAGTTATTGAAGTTCCTGTAACCTCTCCAGCTGGACTTCCTGAGATTCTATGTATCACACTTTCTGCACCCAACCCTTCCTTTCATCATGCCTAAGTTAGTGTCCCTGCTCTGAGAGACGTTTTCATTCCTAATCATGGTTGAGCGTTGACAGGACAGCTGTTATCAAGCTAATGTAAATTAGCTTACAGGAGCTTCAGGCAGGAAAGTGCTAACTTTCTAAAAGTTACTTTTCCTGAGCATTTATTAAAAATCTAACTTTACCCTTGAGTTGTATTTCTAATAAACATTCAAAATAGTGGTTGAGCCACTTCTCTATTTTGCCCCAAACCCAAGATTGAAGAATTCATATATATGTATATATATATGTGTGTGTGTGTGTGTGTGTGTACATATATGCATTATATATATTCCTTTGTAAATCTGACTTAACTATTGCATTTACATACACAACAAATACTTGGTGGAGGGTCTCAGGGCGGGTTTAGCGACCAACCAGGTACAGGCCCCAAACATTACTATCACAACACAAAATACCTGGGGGTCAAAATCATAAGTCAAACAGAGAGGATCACAACACCGATATTACATCAATAACACCCGTGAGGACATTTTGTGTGTTAAGGATGCCGGCCAAGTCAAGGCTCAAGAGCATATGGAGAAAATGATTCCCATCAGAAGCCACACTGTACCGCCCTCTTTCTCATCATTTGGGTTCTCCTTACCCAGGAGACAAAAACGGCTGGTCAGTTGTTACCGTAGCCGATAAATGTGACAAGGGGGAGGTATATTGTGCAGAAATTAAAGAGGCTCCTGAATAAAGCAGTGTATAGTGATAATAGTGAGAAGTGAAAGGTAATCATAAAATTAGGTGAATTGGGTAGAGAAACAGAATTTATTAGTATCTCCCAATCCCTAAGGTTAAAAAGCAAGTGTAAGTGCGGGTTTGAAATAATAACCGTACTTAATAGTGGTCAACATGTTTCTGCATGTAAGTGGAACAAAGTTTCCAATGCATTCGTCAGGACCTATTGGTGGTAAACACTACTGCTTGTAATAAATAATGAAAAAAATATATCACCTGAAAGTCCCAGGTGTGTACTCAACCATGTACTGTTATTGCGTTGCATCACACGGTATTGGATCCAAACAGAAAGACAAAGACACAAAAACAGAAAAACATGAATAAATCATATTCTCAGGGTTTTTTTGCAATACAAACCCAGTATGATGGAGACCCATTCACAACTATTCGGACATCACATTCCAAATTACACTCACCCATAGATGTTGGTTGAGAGGCTTCACCCCACCTGGCTGCAGCTCAGGTTGAAGGAGCACCGCTCTAAAAGTAATGTTATTTTGCTTTTAGAGTTGATTAAACAACAATATGAAAGAATTTAAAAGGTTTAGGCAGAGGTCAGATGTGGCTGTTGTCACTCCATCACTATTTTCCGTGGGCGCCCCACCACCACAATCACCCAGCAATCGTATCAGAGTGGAGTATTCCACCGAAGTGCCCATACAGGCAGAATCAAATGGCAGCTTGCAAATGTGATAACAGTGCGGCGAGCGAGAATGCTCTCAAGGTTAGGCACTGTTGTTTTAATTTTTGTTTTAATTTTTAGCGCGTGTAGCTACTGCTCTTTCAAGCGCGTATTGT
The DNA here is from genome assembly GCF_964261635.1 of Lissotriton helveticus. NCBI lineage: Eukaryota > Metazoa > Chordata > Amphibia > Caudata > Salamandridae > Lissotriton > Lissotriton helveticus. The sequence goes on along the minus strand of NC_136063.1, from coordinate 278,874,482 downwards.
ACATCTAGCTGGACATGCGTTATTAAAAGCAAAGCGCGCTGTCAGCGCAAAGCAGAACGCCCGCCGCCCGCGATGCACAGAGCGAACTGTCAGGTCAAAGCAGAACGCCCGCCGCCCGCGATGCACAGAGCGAAGCCATTACCTCATGATGACAAGCCAGTATATAATTGGGTGATGGCTGTTTTTAGAAAATGAAAAGGCAGTCATATTGGTTTATGACAATTTGGATGTGTTTAGTGTTAGGGCCTTAGATATAGGTAAGTAGTAAGTCGCTACATATTACCACTTTATTAAAGTGGTAGTAGGTAGAAAATGTATTTACATATTTTTATATATTTGAAAATAAGGTTACAGCCATGTACTGCTGTAGTTACACCAAATTCTGTAAACTTTGTGAAAGTATAGCGACGACAGATATTACTAAGTTCAAATGCCTCATAACTTAAAAAAATACTTACACTACAGTACCCAAAAACAATCATCTTGCACCATAATGTATAAGCTTGACACATTTCATGCGAATCCATTCAGCAGTTTTCACACTACGCTAAAGAGTATAGTCTATGGAAAATGCATTGGTGGAAAAATGTGTTTTGGAACCCCCTTTTTTATTTGCACCCCTTAATGATTCACCACATAAATTTACATCATTTCGAACTGTAGAAAATGCTACAGGTCTGGAAGGTTTTGTGGTGATTTGTCAAACGGGTGGAAAGTTATTGGGGAGTTAATATCTGAGGAATTCCTTTCTTTGGGAATACTGACTATAACTAAAGAGTGGCAATCAGAATACATGTAATTTCTTTATTTGTAATCTATTGCATTTGTTATGTATTTGTTTATTGGATTACATAATCATGTGAGCATAAATTTGTCTTTTAGTTATTTATTACATAAGAAGCCCAAAGTGAATGAGGGAAGCCATTGTTGTTATAAAAAAAAATGTTTTCCTAATGGGCCAAGTAGCATGTCTTCAATTTAGTAGTTTGTGTAGCTCACTGCTAGGTCACTTTTTCATTTTGTTGCACATGAGTACCCAAGGAAGATTGCTTTAGTTTAGCCTGTTGGGCACAGTTTTATTTTGTGAGCCAGAGAGCATGCAAAGAAAACCTATGAAGATTAAGATATATTCTATTTGGTATGCATTTGTTTTTAGGTTTCCATTAACATGTGACCGTAATTAGGCCTTCCAGTTGTTCATGTAGTAAATCTGAAACTTTATCTATACACTCTAGTTTATTTGTTGGTCTTCCTTGCTACACTCAGTAGGATTGTGCTACATATAAAGGTCAAAGTGAATGAAATGAATTAATTATTGTTATAAACATTGATATTATAAAAAAAAATCCTAGTGGCCAATTATCATGTCCTCTAAATAGTAGTTTGTGTGGCTCACTGCTAGGTCAATTTTTCATTTTTTTACACAGGGGTGCATAAGAAAGGTGGGTTTTGTTTGGCTTGTTGGGACAGTTATATTCTGTGAGTCAGAGAGAATTTATATATTATAGTTATTCACTGAAAAAAACATAGGTTTCAGGGGTTTTATGGTTAGCTGGACATTTCACTCGTACATTGAAATTCCTCCGTTATAGTTAGTTGTCCAAACTATAACTCGCGCGCCCGCAATCCACTGCTGCTGATGTCACATATTACATAATTCATGACATGGTCAGTGACATCACAGATGACATCACTGATGACATCTCAAATGACATCACTGATTACATCACTGATGACATCATCCAGTGAATGTGGTTTGGTGCCATATTTAAATAAGTAATATATACAAAGTAATTTGCATTGAAGACTGAGTGGATGTATACGTGTCTGGATGGAGGATTTAGTAGCACTGTGATTGACTGTCTAAGTGATTAATTTAAAGTTTCTCACTAAATATATGGGCTAGTGACTAAACTGTGTGAATATCTGTATCACTCTATCTCTTGTGTAAACGACTGCATAAGTTGGTTACTACCTACGGGAAACTCTAAATTAGTTTTTAAGTAGTTAAGTGAGTATTTGTATAGGAGAGTGAATGCGTAAGTGGTTGAGTGGGAGGAGTGTGACTGTTCAAGGATTTGTAAATAGTTGATTTAGTAGGAATATGCGGTTAAGACTGCATGCGGAAGCAGTTGTTTGGGTGGGTGAATCTCTTTATTGGTGTGTTGAGTAAATATATTTCTCAATGATGCATGTCCAAGAAAGGAGAATTATAAAAGGCAGTGTATGTGCCAGTTGTTGTATATAAATAAGTATACATAAGAGTCCGTCATTGTCTGAGTGACTGTATGGAAAACTGTATACTTGTAATAGTGATTTCGTAACACACTAAGTATGAGTTACTATCTATATGAATAAATAAAGTGGTATTTGTATAAGTGTGTAGCTGAGTAAATGTAAGTATGATGAATTATTTGCATAAGTGAGTAGAATGACTATATAAGTCAATAACATGTGTGCTGGAGGGTAATGTCAATATAGGTGTATAAGTATATTTAATAGTGTTCTATTGATCTTTGTCAGCATGTATGAGTAAATGTATACATAATTGTTTAGATGTGTCTGTAGATCTACAAAGCAGTGAGTGGGTTTTTAGAAAGTTGTATTGGTGTGTCATTGTTTTAAAGATGGTACTATATTTTTGAGTGAGTGATGAAAGGGTATTCTAGTGTATGATCAGGTGTATTAGATTGTCACGTGGATGATGTCATCAGTGATGTCATTTGAGATTTCATCAGTGATGTCACTGACCATGTCATGAATGATGTAATATGTGACATCATCAGCAATGGATTGCGGGCGCATGAGTTATAGTTAGTACAACTAACTATAACGGAGGAATTTCAATGGTTTTGTACGAGTGAAATGTCCAGCTAACTATAACACCCCTGAAACCTATGTTTTTTTTCAGTGAATTTCTAAGGTTTTTTAAATGTTAATTCCTAACTATAACATACCTGAAACCTATGGTTTTTCCAGTGAATTTCAATGTTTTTTAAATGCTAATTTATCATTATAGTGTTTATTAAGCATATCTGTTTTTTTCTGTCTTTTTTAATTATTATCCCATTCTCAACCTAGTAAAAACTGCAAATATTACCATCCTTCCGTTGATTCCTTCCGCCAACAAAATCGCCACAAACAAGAACCACAACTAACGCTAATGATTTACAAACTAGGCGTTCCCGTGGAAAAAAAACACGAAAACACCACAGCCCCATATTTTCAGCACCAGCCAAATCTGCAATGCTACCTAAAAACAGGCGATAGCCACACTTACCAATAACAAATTAACATCAACATTTAACAGGTGTAAGGAGGTTGACTATCTACTGCGTGAATTACACCCAACTCACACCCATATCTAAAGACGAATATGTGATAGAGGTCCTAATCATACAGCTCCGACACCCAACAAAATCACAACACCCAGCGCCACCACCACCACCACCACAACCACCCCACTCCGGACCACTCCCTTCCACTACCTCAAAGGCAGTGCAAAACAGGACAACGGACCATCGCAAAATACCATATCCCCTCAACCGCACAATAGCTGAATGTTCAGAGATGTGGCAACCAACTATGTATAAGGGAGGGAACTCACACATCAACAATAATTTACACAATCCCAAGTGTACTGGTGATATGCTGTGCACAACTGACTATACAAACAACAAACCTTTCCATGTGGAGATATAGTATTGATGCGTGTAGTGTACTGCACAGTGGATGCCACCATATTATCTCAGACACTGGGGAATATCTCGGTCATGTAGCTGTGTTGTCCCCCCTTGAAGCAGAAGTGGAATGGGCTGGTCCAACGTACTCAACTCCTGTGTAATGAGTATAATACATAGGCCACGCCTTGGGCGTGGTTCACTTGTGTGAAGACAAAAGAGTCTGCCAGTGCGATGGCCCTCACCCTGCGACGTGGCTGCCACCATGACCACGGGCCTCCTCAACACAGGCCTCCTGCCAACCCACCGCACAGCACCACAGACTTATGTCTGTATCGACTACTGCCTTCGATCTACACTGCGGACAGCTAGGTTCACAACTTGAATTCAGATTTGGATCTACACAATGGACAACATTGAATTTAGCCTTGCTTTATTTAATGCAGAGACAATTGTACTCTATGTCCTCGGATTTTGTTAAAGGATGTGACAAAAAGCATTCCTCGATGTCTGTGCTGACTACTTCCTTCGATCTACCCTGCGGACAGCAGGGTTCACAACTTGAATTTAGCTTTGAATCTACACTACGGACAGCATGGAATTCAGCCTTGCTTTATTTAATGCAGAGACAATTGTACTTTATGTCCTCAGATTTTGTTAAATTATGTGACAAAAAGCAGTTCTCGATGACTGTGTTGACTACTGCCTTCGATCTACACTGCGAACAGCAGGGTTTACAACTTGAATACAGCTTTAAATCTACACTACGGACAGCATGGAATTCAGCCTTGCTTTATTTAATGTAGAGATAATTGACTTTATGTCCTCAGATTTTATTAAATGATGTGACAAAAAGCATTCCCCAGTGACTGTGCTGACTACTGCCTTCGATCTACACTACGAACAGCAGGGCTCACGATCCAGGTGGAATGACGATTGCAGATGTAGCAGTCCAGTAGGCAAGATACATTGTACTAGTGCGGCCCGCCCACGCCCGAATCATCACAGGGAGCGCACACGCTGAGTCCTTCAGGTGCCACTAACTCACTGCACCACAGTTCATTGCCACGTGGCCTTATTAAGGCACAATTCTTTAGACAGAAGACATTGCTCCCATTGCGGCCCGCCCGGACCACGTATCATCACAGAGTGCACACAGGCTGAGCGCCGGAGGTACCACTAACTCAGTGCACCATAAATCATCACCACGTGGCCTTATTAAGGAAGAATTCACAAGTCAAAAAACATTGCTACCAGTGCGGCCCCCCGGACCACGCATCATCGCAGGTTACATACACGCTCACTGCCAAAGGTACTACTAACTCAGTTCACAATAAATCATCGCCATATGGCTGTATTGAGGCAGAATTCAATAGACAAAAGACCTTGCTCCGAATGCGCCCCCCCCCCGGACCACGCATCATCGCAGGGTACGTACAAGCTGAGCGCCAAAGGTACTACTAACTCACTTCACCATAAGTCATCACAATGAAGAGTGAACAGTTTTAAGTCAGCAGTGAGGCATACTATCATACGAAAATCGAATTGAGGCAGAATTCAATAGACAAAAGATATTGGTTTGAGTGCGCACCCCACGGACCACGCATCATCGCAGGGTACATACACGCTGAGCGCCAAAGATACTACTAACTCAGTGCACCATAAATCATCACCACGTGGCCTTATTAAGGCAGAATTCACAAGGCAAAAAACATTGCTACCACTGCGGACTGCCCGGACCACGCATCATCGCAGGCTCCACAAAACCTGGTTGCTTCAGGTGCCACTAACTGAGTGCACCACTTATCATCGCTGGCTGCACACACGCTAAATTGCCAATACTGTGCGGCTCTACTCAACGCCACGTGTCCTTGGGCCCTTGATAACCGTTGCCTCCTGCGTACACTGCGGTTATCAGGGCTCACAATTAAATTGACTCTTCATTCATTAATTGCAGAGTGCAGTACGAAACTAAGTATAACGTCCCTCAAACCTACACAATATCCTTTTAGTATCCTTCCTTCAAGAACTTGTTTTATATCAGTTATAGGTTTAGTACAATAATCAAATTGATCCTGCAAGTCTAAACGAACACTGAATGGCAGTCTACACTGCGGACAGCACAGCTCACAATTTGAACTATAATGTCCCTGAAACCTACATATTTCGACAATGTTTTCCATACATGTTTCATCTTTTGTTCGAATCGCGATTACAGATGATGCAGTCCAGTAGGCAAAAGACAATGCTCCTAGTGCGGGCCGCCCGGACCACACATCATCGCAGGTTGCGCATAGCTGAGTGCCAGACGTACCACTAACTCAGTGCGCCATAAGTCATTGCCACATGGCCTTATTAAGGCAAAATTCAGTAGGCAAAAGACATTGCTACCAGTGCGACCTGCCCAGACCAGGCATCATAGCCGGCTCCACACAAACTAGTTGCTTCATGTGCCACTAACTCAGTGTACCATTATCATTGCTGGCTGCACACACGCTGAATTGCCTAAACTGTGCAGCTCTACTCAACGCCACCTGGCCGCGGGCCCTTGCTGACCGCTGCCACCTGCCTACACTGCGGTCATCAGGGCTCACAATTAAATTGACTGTTCATTTATTAACTGCATAGTGCAGTACGAAACTAAGTATAACGTCCCTCAAACCTACACAATATCCTTTTAGTGTCCTTCTTCAAGAATTTGTTTTATATCAGTTATAGGTTTAGTACAATAACCACATTCATCTTGCAAGTTCAAAAGAACACTGAATGGCAGTCTACACTGCGGAGAGCACAGCTAACAATTTGAACTATAATGTCCCTGAAACCTACATGTTTCGACAATGTATTGCATACATGTTTCATCTTTTGTTCGAATCGCGATTACACATGATGCAGTCCAGTAGGCAACAGACAATGCTCCTAGTGCGACCCGCCCAGATCACGTATCATAGCTGGGTCCTCAGACGCTGAATGCTTCTGATGCCCCTACCTCAGTGCAGCACAATTCATGGACCCTTTATAATAGGCTGTTTTGTGTATGATTTCAGATATGCCCCCCTACCTCAGTGCACCACAAGTCATTAACCCTTTACGACAAAATCTTGCATGCATTATTTAACATGTAGTGCTCCTACCTTTATGCAGCACAAGTCAAAACCCCTTTATGATGGAATATCTGTGTATGATTTGATGATTACTATTGTACTTGTTACCAACAGCAACGATACCCGGAGGGCTGGCTTACACGCACCCCACATTCACCCAGCACAGACATAACTGGACATGTGACCCTGGTAATAAAATGGAGTTGCGCACACGTGCCCGTGCCCAGTTCAATTATCTATCTGTGTTTGTGTATTTCTTATGTTTGTAAAATGCTGCCCCTGGGCCCTACCACATTACATTGTCCTGTAAACAGTGTATGCAACCATCTTACCTCTGGCAGTAGGAAAAACTTTGGTTATGTAAATTTCTCTCGCTCATTCTACAAATACGTACATACAAACTGGATCATTAGAGTACTGCAAGCAAAGTGTATAGTACATTTATAAGTGCCCGCGATTACCAGAGGTTTTTTTTGTATCATATTTATATAGTGCGAACTCGACCCAAAAGTATTTTTGCGTTTTACATGAGCACCGTATTTACATTACACTTTCAGGCATGCAGAGATTACGTGATTTGTCTACAATAACAGGATGTGGATGCGACTCCGAGGCTCGAAAACTGATTTCCAGCACCAAGTTCGACAGTGTACCCGACTGACCACATAATTATATATGTTGGAGCAGCTTAACCCCGACCACGAGCCTCATTCTAATCAGCTGCCCTTCATGTGCCAAAAACTGCAACCTGAAGTTTTCATAGCCTTGTATTGCTGTAGCTACAACACTCCACTGAATGTGTAATAAACATTCATATCCACAGAAATGCATCATGTCCACCATCTGTTATGTGTGGAACTATGGAGGAATATAGGGTCAGTGATACCCCGTGCCTTCCATGTTGGCCATGTTGTGAGACTTCACTGACATAATGACACATTTGCGTTTAAGACCCAGGTGACAGCAGTACTACAACACAGACACCCGAATCAGTTGATTTCTCATATAGCTCACGACGGAGCCACGCCCATAGCTCCGGAGTCATTCTTCACAGCCCCACGCAGCACAAGCATACATCAGGCCAGCCCACTCCGCTTACGCTTACAGGAAAAGACAACAACGCTACATGGCCCAGATTTTCATTGTAATGATATGGTAGTCACAGGTCTAGTTAGCAGAACGGCACAGACACTCTCTCATGGCTCGTATACACCCACACCACACCCATCCAGCACAGGCGTCACAGGACACTGACCCTACCAATAAAAAAGACTGGGCGCATGTGCTCTACGACGTTTTAGAGTTTCTCCCATGAATGCGCTGTGATGGCCCGTCCTGGTGGTCCGGACACCTCTTGTAGGCCCGAACCATCGTACAGGGGGGCCTACCACCACATGCGTGCCCTCTTTAGTCACTGAGTAAGTGGTACCGCAAGGACTGAGCAGGAAAGCAACCTGCGATGATGATGGGTGCACGAGTATGTCCTTTCCCATAGTGATATCAAGACTCAGCACCAAATGTGAGACTTCTTGGTGGCAGAGCAGGACTGCACGATGTAGAAGGTGCTGTGTCCATGAAAAGGTGAGCAGTGAGGCCTGGGTGCGCAGCGGAGGGTGTAGATGGGGTGCAGCGGACTGGACACAAAAAGGCAACACAGCAATTTAGGCATACGCAGTCCTATATACCCTGTCTCATTGCATTTTGATTTTTTTTCCAATAGCAGGACAGTTTTTATAGTCGGCCAAATGTCCATCGTTCCCACATCTGTAGCTAAGTAGATGAGTATTTATTTTTTTATACTATGTACCCTTAAATTTACAGTCTTATTTTGACAACCTTTCCTTTCTCAGTTGTTTTAGGACTCGGACCTGCGTTGCTGTGCACAGTACGGTTCGTGCCCTCGTCGCAGTGCGCAGTACTGCTCGTGCAGCACGACACATTTTGTAAGTGAAAAAACAGGGATATGAACCTAACCTAGGAATTGCACACAGTCGTGCGTGTGCGTTTCCTTCTGTGCTACCCCATAGGCCTTTGCGTGCGACTTATTCTAAAAGACTGCACGGAATTGGCCAGAGGGGGGCACATTGCTCCGCCCATGGCCTATTGGTGTCTATTACACGCGCGCTGCACATAATAGACACCAATGGGACATGGGGTTTCAATTATCGTGCCCAGACACGGGCGTGATAATTGAAACTACTTGTGTGACTGTGCACCACTTGTTTTCTATAACCGAATGGAAAATATTACTACTTTTAGTAATTGTTGATAAATCGAAGCCCATTAAAATAGTTGGGACCATGCAGATGGTTGTGTTCTTAATGGGGGAGGGAGGGGTGTGAGAGGGCGGTGTTATTATACTCCACAATAAGATAGTGCCAATTACCAGTCATAACATCTTCCTTCGTGTTATTCCTGTTAAAGAATCTGTGTCATACATAATGGTTTCTGCAATATCACTTCAAGTTCAACTCTATCATAGAACAAGCATTTGCAATGCAAAAGGTCTCGCATTATTAAAGTTTGAGCTATTGGTGTTGCATTATTTAGCAATGCCAACAGCTCAAACTTTAATAATGCGACACCTATTGCATTGCAAATGCTTGTTTATAAGTACGTATGGTGTGTTGCGAGCATCAAAGTATGTAGACGCGAGCGTGACATTCGTGTCACAGCTCGTGACTGCTTCGCGTCGCTTTCGGAATGTTATGTTTTAAATATGAGAAAGTTGAGAAGTAGAAATTAACGGCTGTGCAGCCCCCATCCATAAAAATAAATAAAAGAAATTAGCCATGCCCCGGGGATGGGGTCTCCGTGGCCGGAATTGGCCACGTGGCCCACTTCCCGTAAAAAAAAATTGAAAAATATATATTTGTGGGTCAGGCCCTGGAGGATGGGGTCCCCAGGGCCCAAAAAAAGTAAACGGAAGGGGGGCCACATAGACCGCTTTCCCCAAAAATGTGTTTTAATAAGACACAATCGTCCCTAGGCTCCGCCCCCTCACAAAAACACACTCTGTAAACGAGCCCTGTGGCGTGTTTTAAATTGGGGAATTCATTTCCCTACAATACTGGGGATCCCTAGGGGCCAACTAGTCCACCAGGTATCTCCAGTAAGCGCCACAGTGCTGCAATGCAGAGGAGTGCTCCAGGCTACGCCCCTTTTTACACCTCTCTGCAACGCAGCCTTGTGGTGCTTACTGGAGGTACCTGGTGGTCTAGTTAGACCCCAGGGACCCCCAGGATTCAAAAGGACTTAATTCCCTAACTTAAAACGTGCCACGGGGTGCGTTTGCACTGTGGTGAAGGGAGGGGGCGGGGCCTGAGTGCACATGTGTGCAAACACGCCCTGTGGCGCGGTTTAAGTTGAGGAATTCATTCCTTGTCAATACTGAGGGTCCCTGGGGGCCAACTAGCCCACCAGGTACCTCTAGTAAGCGCCACGGAGCTGCGTTGCAGAGTGTTGTAAAAAGGGGTGAGGCCTCTGAACACCTCTCTGCAACGCAGCCTCCTGGCGCATACTGGAGGGACCTGGTGGGCTAGTTGGCCCCCAGGGACCCACAGCATTGAGGAGGAATTAATTCTCTAACTTAAAATGCGCCACAGGGTGTGCTTGCAGACATATCACCTTAGGCCACGCCTCCTTCCTTCACCACTGTGCAAATGTGCCCTGTTGCACGTTTTAAGTTGGGGAATTAATTCTCTTTCAATACTGAGGGTCCATCAGGGCGAAATCGGCCAACAGGTATCTCCGGTATGCGCCAGAGAGCTGGGTTGCAGACAGGTATTCAGAGGCCACTCCCTTTTTACACCTCGTTGCAACGCAGCTCTGTGGCACTTACTGGAGGTACCTAGTGGTTTAGTTTGACCCTAGGTACCCTAAGAATTGAAGGGTACTTAAACTCTCAACTTAGGACGGAGACATCGCGCTTTTACACAGTGGTGAAGGGAGAGGAGGGGCCTGAAGTGATGTGTGCAAACACGCCCTGTGGCTCGTTTTAAGTTGGGGAAAAATTCCACTTCAAACCTGAGGGACTATGGGGTCCAAGTAGCCCACCAGGTGCTTCCAGGAAGCGTCACTGCGCTGCGTTGCAGAGAGGTGGTGCCGGCTGTGCCCCTTTTTACATCTTTTTGCTACACAGCTCTATGGCGCTTACTGGATGCACTACGAATTCCGATTTACTCACCTGTTATCAGGAGAGACCTCAGTGCAGCATCTTTGAGCCCAGTACTGATCCTGAAAAGTAATTCTAACCATACTTACCAGTAACTTGAATTTCCTTCCATAGGCTAACATAGAAGAATTTCCAAGTGAAACCAGTGTGGAGTTTTGCAACTTTTAAATATTCACCTAAAATCATCCGAACAACGAATTCTGATTTACTCTCCTGTTATCAGCAGATAACCCAGTGCTGCATCTTTTAGCCCAGCACTGTACCTGAAAAGTAATTCTAACCATACTTACCAGTAACTTGTTTTTCCTTCCATAGGAATCCATTGTCAGGTTTTCTCCAGAAAAGTTTCTATTTTCACAAACTACAAATATTCCTAAAAAATCACCTGTATGATTTAAACGCATTCTTGCAACTGTTTACAGGAGATGCACCAGTGCTGGATCCAGGATCCACCACTGATTAAGAAAAAGTAACGATAACACTACTTTCCTGCTAAGTGAATTTCCTTCCAAGAGGGTAACATTGACTGGTTTCACTTGGAAATTCTTCTAAGTGTGGAGTTTTGGAACTTTAAAATATTCACCTAAAATCAGCCAAACAACAAATTCCAATTTACTAACCTGTTATCAGGAGAGAACTCAGTGCTGCATCATTTAGCCCAGCACTGACCCTGAACAGTAATTCTAACCATACTTACAAGTAACTTGTATTTCCTTCCATAGGAATCCATTGTCTGGTTTTCACAAACTACAAATATTCCTTAAAAATGGCCTGTATGACTTAAACGTATTCTTTCAACTGTTTACATGAGATGCACCAGTGCTGGATCTAGGATCTACCACTGAGTAAGAAAAGGTAATGATAACACTACTTACTTGCTAAGTGAATTTCCTCCTGTAGGATAACATAGGTGATTCTATGTGAAAAAGTTTCTGTGTCAACTTTTAAAATACAATAATATTCCTTAAAAATCACTACTGTAATTAAAACGCTTTTACTCAACTGTTTACAGTAGATGTCCCAGGACTGATTCTAGGATCCAGTCCTGTGGCTAGAAAAGTAATCTATAAAGTAAGTAATTGCATTTAACTAGGAATTCCCATTCAGCTCAATGTTGCATTATGTTTGAAAGTGTGTTGTCCATTGCACCAACTATAACTACTGTACTTAAAACTCTATTGCCTTTTTGCAAAGTATTTAAACTAAAGTAATTCATTCTGAGAAAGTATATTTTGTAATGTAATCTATAATGTAATTATAATGTAATTTAAAAAATAAAATATCTAAAAATAAATAGTTTAAAACAATGTAGTAAATCAGTATCAAAAAAATAAATATAAGAATTACTACAATTAAAAATTGTCATTTACAAAACCTTTGAAATTCACTGAGAATTACAATCTCTGCACAATAAAACTGGAGTAATCCATTGTGCCAATTCTAAGTTTATAAAATTAAATACTTCTGGATCATCCAGATTTGGGCCATATACATTGCAGAGTGTGAACCCTTGCCTTCCCACCTTAAATTCCGCCACCACCCATCTTCCCCATTTGTCTGCAGCCGACTTTATACAGTCCACCCACCCCATCTTTTTCAATATCGCTACCCCTCTTTTAACTCCGGATTGCTTGAAACAGACTACCAGCTCTATCCCCATGTTCTTTAAATATTCTTTATTAGCCCACGCAAAGTAGGTTTCCTGTAAGCAAAGTATATCTATACCCAGTATCTGTATAATCTTCGCTAACACTTGTCGTTTTCGGGCATCATTTAAACCACATACATTTAGTGTGCAGATATTAATCTTTCTGGCCATCGAAATTTATTTTCTCTTATCACTCTTATACCTCTTGCTATCAAAAAAAATCTCTCAGCATGTATTTTGCATATTAACAGAAGCGAATTTAAGTCCCCTGCCGCTGCCATTTTCACCCCCCCACCACCTAAAACCCGTGCCCCCCTTACCCCCCCTTTTCCCCCCACCCCTCCTATCCTGCCCTTCCCTCCCCCCTCCCAACCTACCCATCACATGAGGCCCAAGGACCATGAGTCCCTGCAATGATGAAGTACCGTGCCCCCTCCCACGAGCCCCTAAAACCAAAACTTTATCCTACCTAAAGAGGAGATAGAATCACAAACAAACAAGAAAAGAGTAAAGAAGAACCATATAGCCAGTAGCCAATCTCTAGGGCCAGCTACATGAATATATAGATTACATCACCATTATTATTCTATCTCTACGTTCTACAAGGTTTTCAAAAACTCTTTCGCCTGAATTTCTGACTGGAAAAACCTGGTTTGGCCTTTAAACATGAACTTGAGTTTCGCCGGATTCTGCAGGTATACAACAGCCCCTTTGTTTTGAAAATCCGGAATTAACTGCCTTAAATGGCACCTCTTAGAGACTGTTGCCTGACAGGAATCCGACCTAACAAAGAAATTAAATCCCTTGGCTGTTGCTTTCTTGTCTGGTCTAGCCAGGTCGTAAATGTCTTCACGCGCTTGAAAGTTATTGAAGCACACTAATATCGCCCTTGGAAGGCTCTCTTGTCCTTGACGAGGTTTCCTCACATTGAAGGGAAACCTATGTGCCCTCTGTACTTCTCGTGTCCATTCTGACGTAATCAGTTCCGGGAAGGCTTCTTTCAGCAGTTCTGCAATGAACTTACGTGGATTTGTACCTTACAGTCCCTCCGGAATCCCAAGAAAGCGCAGGTTATGTCTGCAGACATGATTTTCAAGATCACTCAACTTATTAGTCAAATCCTCACGGTGTGCCTTAATACTCTCCAACTCTTATTTCTGCACTGCGGCATAGTCTTCGAGTACAGATATACGCGCTGCTGCTTCTGTAACTCTGTCTGCAGTTTCTGTTCCTAATTTTATTGCCCGCCTTACTCTGCATTTTTTACTTTGCTACATGTAGCCTGCACACGTGTGATTTCAACTTTACTCTCGTCTCTGTGGCCCATCATAGTTTCATATATTGTGACAATGGTAATTTCCTGCGGGGGTGATGCCTCAGAAGCGCTTGGCTCTACCCTTCTCGTTTCACTCAACGTTTGCCTCACCTCTAGCGTTTCCACTATTACCGAGCCAGACGCTTGAGGATGATCTAGCTTGTAGTGTAGCTTTTCTTTTTTCCTCTTAGTTCTCTTCTTTATAGTGGAGGCACTGCAATTAGGCGATATCCTGCTTTCACCCGTTGACTCATCGCCGCTACTGACATCACTCACGTCATCCACCCAATCCTCTTCAGACGATTTTTCAGAGAGTGAGTAAAACTTTTCGCCAGACTCTGGCACTGACAAAGCCCCCTGTGAGCCAAGCTCATTTTCCAATAAATTGAGGTGAGTCACTACAACATCAGTGTCTCTTAATGCTTCATCTCCCAGGGCATCACCTTCAAAAATATCCTGTTCCTGTTCCTGAGACTCTTGAGATTGTACATTGTTTTGTACTGTATCAGGAATGTCTATACTCTCTACAGGTACCTCCTCCTGATGCACCAGGGAGCCTGGTATTATCATTAAGTTTGTGACTAATGCCCCACTTACTGTTGCTGCTGTTTCCACTAAACAGTCATAATTCCGAGCGCTTTGCCGCTCAAACATGGCAGGGAGAGTCAAGCTTTGAGTCCCTTTCTTCAGAGAACGTGGAACCACCGAGCCCTTTCCCTTTTCCGCTGTTTTTTTTTCCCGGGCTCCCGCAATGTTAACAGTGCTGTTATTAGCTAAATCCGTGACTGGCTCTAAACCATTCTCAGGCTCTCTTACAACCCCGCTGCTCATCCGTTCAATGTTTTCTCCCGTACCTGAGTCCTTGGTTTTATCACTCCGTGTGCTCACCTTCACAGTCCTTTCAGCAGCACCATTTAAATTTTCCATGCTTGCCCCCGTACCTGGCTCCTTATTTCTATCACCACGTGTGGTTACTTTCACCGCCGCGGACTCACTCCCTTTCCCTGCTCCTTTTGCCAACATTTTCTTGTTTTTTGTGGCCCCACCTCCTCGGCCACGAACTACCCGGCTATGGAGTCCGCCAAACAAAAGTCGAAGGGGAGACCTCCAGAGTGGCGCCTTGCGCCAAAACGTAATTAAATCACTCAGCATTCATGAATTATCCAATTGATTTAAAGTTGCTCACTTTATCCACTTTGTATCTCTGGGATAAGGGCAGCGTTCAGCCCGTACAACTCGCTCACCACCTGGATCGAGCTTCTAGCTTACCGGGTTTCTGAACGCGACAGCAAACTCAACCGAATCAGTCCCACTCCTCAGACCGCATCAAACACCGTTTAGCCCGTACCGCTCGCTCAACACCTGAATCGAGCTTTCAGATTTTCCCGGGCTCTGAGCGTGACCTCGGGATCAGCCGCGTCGATCCGCCTCCTCTGACCGCCTCAAGCAGCTCCGCTCCACTCTACTAGCGGCTACCTCTGGCTCTGACTCGGTCAGCATTCACCATTACAGCAAGTCGAAAATAGACCCACTCTGGCTTCAATTAAATCAGCTCCGGTGAGTCTCCACCAAACCACACCTTGCATTGATCCGTTCTGCAGCAATGTTCATCCAACGTTTTGGTCCGGGGACGGGAGGGGAGGAAAGAGCTGCTCACACAGCCCACGCCACGGACGCCATCTTGCCTCGTGGGGGCAGGGGCTGATATAAGATCTAATTCAGTATATATTGGCAAGAAAAAACTTGGATACACTGCTTTACGGGGGTTACTTCTGGAGCACGGCCGCTATGATGTTTGTCATGAGAAGAACCTGAATGACCCGGGGTTTACGTATTTTTCTGCTCCCCACCTAAAATTTGTCCGGCTGGATTATTTTTTTATTTCACATGTCTTTCTAATACAGGACAAAATTCAGTTCCATCCCAAACTAATCTCTGATCACAACCCGGTAGTATTGGAATTGAATGTTGAAATGGAGGGTAAAAAAGAAGCCCCACGATGGTCTTTTGAGCGCAAATTATTATTGGATGCACAGTATTGTCAATATATGTCTAAAGTAATAGAGGAGTTTTTCATTTTCAATAAAGGCACGGCAACCCAGGAAACGGTTTGGGACACATTTAAAGCTGTGGTCCGTGGGGAGACTCTTAGTTATTCTGGGTTTAAGCGTAAGCAACTTCTAACTGAGCAACGGAAGGATTTTGATGAAATTACAAGAGCTGAGGAGAAGTTGGCAGAGGTGTTAAGGCAAGGAGTGGAATCTACCTTGAGCAAACTGGCCCAAAAGGATCTCTCGATTAAAAGAGCTAATGCTTACTCGAAATAGCTGATTTAATCGCCATTAATTATACCCAATATAAGGAAACAGCATATGAGTGTGGGGAAAAAACTGGCAGACTGCTAGCAAAGAGAGCAAGGGAGAAGCAGGTATATAACGATATTCTGAAAATCAGGGATCTAAAGGGGGCTATGCAGGAGACTAAAGGAGGGGTTTTGGTGGCCTTCCAAGAGTTTTATCAACGACTTTACAGTGAGGAAGGGGACCCTGTTGAACCGAGTGAATATTTAAAGGAAACGAGCTCATTAACTTTATCGGAGGCTCAGCGATTGAATCTCTTGGCACCTCCTGAATGGGAAGAGATAGAGACAGCGATTTTAGGGTTAGCCCTGGGTAAGGCCACAGGGCCAGATAATATCCCGTTGGTATTTTATAGAACATTTAGAAATCAACTTAAAAAAGAATTGGTGGATGTGTGTCATCAAGCTTTTGAGGGGAGGGCTCCGCTGTCATGGGTGGAAGCAACAATCGTTGTCTTTAAAAAGAAAGGAAAGAATGCAGAAGAGACGGGGTCTTATAGGCCAATTTCTTTACTGAATACCGATAGCAAAATCTACTCGAAGCTTATTGCCAACCGGCTAAATGACCTAACGACAGGGATTGTTTCTATAAGACAACATGGTTTCATACAGGGCAGAGGTACCACAGACCATATCAGGCGAATAATATCTTTGCTGGATTGGGCGCAGGGGACTTGCTCTCCGGTCGGGGTGGCCCTGTTGGACGCCGAAAAAGCGTTCGACAGGGTCACCTGGGCTTTTTTATGGTCGGTGTTAGAGAAGATGGGGATCCCCGGGGAGTTTATCAAGGCAATAAGAACACTTCATTCTCAACCGACTGCGGTCATTCGGATTTCAGGCTCATTGTCGGGGTTGGTGCGGATAGCAAGGGGGACGAGACAGGGCTGTCCATGCTCCCCCTTGCTGTTCGCTTTATATATCGATTCTTTTATTAGAAATTTGGAAAGGAATCCTGCAATTAAACCAGTGCAGCTAAATGGTTGGGAATTAAAAGTCTGCGCTTATGCCGACGATATTGCCGTGGTAACAGCGGAATTTAAAATGTCACTACCTAATATCGTAAAATCAGCGGAGGAATCTGGTTGTTTCTCCGGTTATAAGTTGAATATTGATAAAACTCAGCTTATACATTCAGTGGCAGGATGTCCAGAGAATATGAAGATAGATAAAGAGGCCACATACCTCGGGATTAAAATTACCGCCACTATTGAGGATATTATTCCAATTAATTTAGACCCTGTAATAGCGTCCTCTAATAGAACTTTAGAAAGGGTTAATAATTTGAAGCTTTCTTTACTAGGCCGAAGCAACTTGATAAAAATGCTCATTTTTCCTAAATTTTTATATATATTTCGAGCTATACCTTTGTTAATATCGTCTGGCTATTTTGCCCGTTTAGAGAGAATGTGTTCTAGATTTCTATGGGGGTACCGCCGGGCCAGGAGAGCACTGAAAAGCTGTGAGCTATCTCGAGATAGAGGGGGGTGGGGCATCCCAAATTTTCAATTTTATCATTGGATGGCAATAATGCAACACATGGGTGTACTTTTATTGCCGGAAGATCATATAGAGGACTTCCTGACCCCATCGATTTATTAAATGCTCCTGGGCACGGAGGCGAAACAGTGCTTAAACCGGATTATAGAGCCGAGCTATTATAAAAAGACCAAATTTAAGATATTCGATACAGCTTTTTTTATTTGGCGATCTATCAAAAGTAAATTTCGGCTTAGTACTAATTTAACGAAGTATACTCCTTTGCAGAATTGCTCTTTTTTGCCAGCGTTATTCCAGGATGGGGTAATGTATAGGTGGAATAATTTAGGCGTTAAGAAATTGGGGGATTTATTCATAGAGAAGGATTTTGTATCATTTGACTATTTAATGAACACTTATCATATACCTCGATCGGATTTTTTCAAATACCTTCAGGTACGCAGTTTCTGTTCAATCTTCAATTTTTCTGGGGAACATTGAAATCTTAGAAGCGATTAAGCAGCGGCGAAGAATTGGGCCTCTGTATCAACTAATCTTGGAAAAGAGGGAGGATAATCTAGAGGCTGTAGCGATTACATGGCAGAATAAACATTCAATGTGTAAATATAGAGAGAAGCTTAGTAATTGCTAGAAAAGTTTTGCTGAATGGATTACTCATCAGCCAGCATTTTATGTCTGATTTCGGGCTTTATTATACACCAGGGAAGCTAGCTAAATGGAGTGAAGGGCGCGGGACAAACTGTAGTCGCTGCAATCTACATGGGGCCGATGCTGTACACATGTTTTTTGATTGTCTGAAATTGGCGAGGTTTATTGCTGATGTTGAGCACTTTCTTACAGTTGAGCTGTCCATTTCAGTTAAATTAACAGCATCTATGGTTTTGCTTGGCTGTGAAGAAAACGTTGCTAACTTGACCTCGGATACAGACATTGGATTTGTGTTTATATGTATGTCTGCTTTTCGCTTTTGCATAACATCAGGCTGGCTTGATGAAGAACCACCTAATTTCATCTTGTGGCGAAATAAGCTTTTATCTATGTATTATCTTGAAACTGCATTATATAAACTGAAGGGTATAAGTAAGAAGGCATTCGGTCGCAACCTATGGTCTCCAATTGCTAATTGGATAGGAATTTGAGATGTATTTTGCTTTTGTCTCTCATTTGCGCTGTGCTCTTTTTTTTTTGGTTTATAGCAATTGATTCATTGTTTCGTTAACTTTGTGATATTGTTGAATTGAATTGTATTACCGTTTTCTTTTTATTCGCTGCTTTGTCTTTTCTCTGCTGCTGCCAAAAAAACTTAATAAAGAAAATTAAAAAAATTAAAAGAAATTCACTGAGAAAACCATAGGTTTCAGACATGTTATAAATAGGAATTTGCATTTAAAAAAACTTTGAATTTCACTGAAGAAACCATAGGTTTCAGACATGTTATAGTTAGGAATTAGCATTTAAAAAAACATAGGTTTTAGGGGTGTGTGGCAGGGTCGCAGTAAGGGACCGGAGACAGGATCTAGATAGGTAAGGTTTTATTTGAGTAAAGGTCTTTTTACTTCTAGTAGTAAGTCTTTCTCGTGCATGTGCCATGGGATCCGTGGTAACGGGTGGCCTCGGGGAATCTCTTGGGTCTTGCTTTTACCTCCTGGAAGCAGGTACTGTTCCTCAGTTTCCTCACCGCAGGGTATGTAGGAAAAAAGACACAGAGCGGCCCGTCAACATATCGTTCTCCTTCGGTTTTACCCGGGGGGGTACCAGGGAGTGAGGGGACCACCGCTCATTTTGTGTATATACAAGAAAGCTATGTACACGGGGTGTGAGGTATACGAAGGTGAGGAAAGGGTGGAAGGGAACAACAGGAAAGAGGGGGTTGGAACAAGTATATACAAAATGGTGTAGGTAGGCGCAAGCAAGTCGGTTCTGTTATTCTAACGAGATGAGTCTCCCCGCCTCCCAACCCAGCCCGACACCCGCTGCCGTACCTGCTGAACCCGCACTCCTCCTCCTGGAACGTGGCTCGGTGAATCGTGGGAACGTTGGCCTCCTGGCTCTGCAACTGCCTCGGATGGTACTCCTCTCGTCTCCTGATACCGGTTCTCTCCGTCCTCGCCTCTAAACTCCGTTTGAACTCCTCTCTACGCCAAATTCTCCTCTCCGGTGACATCACACGCTGTCTTCGAGTCTTCCTCTCTTTTAGCCAATCCTACAGTCCACGCTTCAGTTGGGGGGCGTGTCCTCTTCCTCCTCATATGCCCAGTTAAAGGAGCCTTCCCCCATTTCTTCCTCCTGTAATGAACATAGAGGATGACTGTCACTGCTCCACTCGTTCTGAGGTGGTTAAAGAGAGGGAGAGGTGGTAGAATCAACAAGCCACCATTCAATAGTAGGGGAAGTCCCCTCCACCCTCCTTGGCTGTCTGTTACACACCTCCCCCCCTGGCTTCTCCCGTTTGGGGAGAAAAGTAGACCGGGACAGATAATCTACGTTGCCGTTCTACCTACCCTTTCTATGTTTTACCACACAGAAGAAAGGCTGTAGGAACAAAAACCAGCGGAGGATCCTGGGGTTCTGGGCTTTATTCTGCTACATCCACTGGAGGGGGGCGTGGTCGGTATAGAGGACAAAGGATTGTCCTTCCAGGTAATACTTAAGTTTCTCTACAGCCCACCTTATGGCCAAACACTCCCTCTCTACTGTGGGATATTTGCATTCCCTAGGGTGTAGTTTCCTGCTGATGAACAATATGGAATGCTCTAACCCATCATCACCTAACTGTGATAATACATCTCCCAGGCCCGTATTTGAAGCGTCTGTGGCTAGAGAGAATGGTTTGGTGAAATCTGGAGAAATTAAGACAGGGCTAGTGGTTATGCCTGTTTTGCTTTTTCAGGGTTTTTTTGTAAGTGAGAGGTTCTGACAATCTTTTTGAGTAGGTTGGTGAGGGGGCTAGCCATGTCTGCGAAGTTTGGAAGGAACCTTTTATAATAGCCTATCAACCCCAAGAAGGCCCGTAGGTCTCTTTTGGATGAGGGCAAAGGTGTGTTGACTATAGCCTTGATTTTTTCCTCCTGTGGGGCTATCACTCCATCCCCTAACATAAAACCTAAGTACTTGACTTTGGAGAAGGCTGCCTTTGATTTTTTTGCATTGATATGCAATCCTGCGGCCCCTAGTGCCCGTAGGACCGCCTTTATGTGTTCTAGATGTTCGGACCATGTGGTGCTGAAAATGACTATGCCATCTAAATACACTGAACAATAGGCCGTGTATGGGTGGAGTACATTATTCCTCAAGCGTTGGAACATGGCTCCATGTAGGCCAAAAGGAAGGACTTTAAATTCGAACAGACTGTCATCAGTAGCAAAGGCTGTCTTACGTCTGACCTCTTCCCGTAGGGGCATTTGCCAATAGCCCTTTGTTAGATCGAGTGTAGTGATGAAACGGGCCTCTCCTATGCGTTCAATCAAATCATCCACCCTAGGGATGGGGTAAGCGTCAAAGGAGGATATTGCGTTGAGTGCGCGGAAATCCATGCAAAACCTTGTTGTTCCATCGGGTTTTGGGACCATTACAATCGGTGATGACCAGTTGCTTCTGGAGGGGCGTATTACTCCTAAGCGAAGCATCTCTTGTACTTGTCGTTTTATATCCTGCATTCTTGCGGCTAGTATTCTGTAAGGCCTCTGTTTTACATGTTTACCCTCTACGGTCTCGATCTTATGCTCAATGAGGGTTGTTCTTCCCGGGGTATCTGAAAACATTTTTGAAAAATGCCATAGGGTCTCTAGTAGTTCTCTCTTCATCTCCTCGGAAAGGTCCTGGTTCAATGGGAGTTGGTCTACTGTGGAGACATTCGGAGCAGTCGGCAGGCCAAACTGGGAGGTATTTGGGAGCGGCCCTAGCCATTTCTTGAGCAGGTTTATATGAAAACATTGTTGTCTGGATGGGGGTATCTGTACCATATAGGTTGAGTCACCCAGTGTTTCTGTAATATGATATGGTCCCAGCCATTCACTCTGGAACTTCTTCGTAGAAGATGGCAATAGTACCAGTGCCCAATCTCCAACTGATAGTTTGCTCCATCTTTTCCCTCAATCGTAGTACTTCTTTTGTCTGGATTGGTTTTTTTCCAAATTGGAGTAGGCTAAGTTTCTCAACTTCCCAAGTTTATTTTTCAACTGCTGTTTGTATTCTAGAAGGGTCTTCTATTGATCCACGTCCTCCTTTTCCCAAGCTTCTTTAGTGATCTCGAGCAGGGATCTGGGCTTACGCCCATACAGCATTTCAAATGCTGAGCACCCCAGACTACTTTGGACTTGGGCACTTAGCACACATAGGGCCAAGGGTAGTAGACGATCCCAGTCACTGTTCTCTACTGACAACATTTTCCTTACCGTGGTTTTTAAAGTGCGGTTGTAGCGCTCAACAAGACCATCGGTCTGAGGATGGTATGCCGATGTACGTATGTGGTGCAAATCCAAACTTCTACAAACTTCTTTTATAAGGCGGGACACAAAGGGCGTTTACTGGTCCGTTAGTATCTCTTTAGGGAACCCTACTCTCGAGAACAATTCCAGCAGCTTCTCGGCAATATTCTTTGAGGTGGGGGCCCGAAGTGCAAAGGCCTCGGGGAAGGATGTTGTATAGTCAACTATTACAAGTGCATAAGTGTTCCCTTTTGAGGTGCGGGGAAGAAGCCCTATAATGTCCATTCCTACCCTCTTGAAGGGATTCCGTACGATGGGAAGAGGTTGTAGGGGTACTGCCTGAGGTTTATAAAGGTTCCTCTTCTGACATATCTTGCATGTTTTACAATACTCTTGGGACTCTTTGTAAATGCGAGGGCAGTAAAAGTGTTTTAATATGTTTTGAGTTGTTTTCTCTGCTCCTGAGTGTCCAGCTGTTAGATGAGTATGGGCATAGAAGAGAATCTGCTCTCTGAAGATCTGAGGTACCAGCAATTGGTGTGGTTCATTGGCCTTCCCCTCTCGGTAAAGTAACTCGTTCTCTATTAGAAATCTTAAGTAAGAGTTTGAGGGTGAGATTTGTGCAACGTGGGCCATTTCCCAGGCATTAAAAAGGATTGAATCATTGGCTTGGGCGAATCGAAAACTGCGGTCCAGCAACCAGGGTTCAGTGGATATCAGGGCTGTGCGGGGTATTTTGTTTTTCCCTTCTGCCTCTTTAAGTTCTGTCTGGAAAAGAGATAGGAAGCCTGGATTGTCTACTCCTATAATGAGATCTTCAGGAAGCGATTCTACGGTTCCCACCCTTACCGTACAAGAGGACCTACCAATGGGATGGATAGTTATCTGTGCCATGGGGTAGGGCTTTACGTCACCGTGAACACATCTTATGTGCACTACAGTATCTGGGAGTACCTGTTGTGGATGTACTAGGCTCTTTTGTATAACTGACTGCCTACATCCCGAATCTAGCAACGCTCTTATACTTTTACTGTTAACATTGACACGTACATAAAAAGAGGGCCCCATCTCTACAGTGTACATCACGGCCTTTGGGATGTATCCCACCTCCATTGGTTCGTCCGCTGTTTTTCGTCTGTGACATAATCGAGCTATGTGGCCCCATTCACCACATTCAAAACATTGTGGACCTTTCAAGGAAGGAAGTTCTGCTCTGAGGGGTTTGGGCTTTGGATGGTCAACCCCCATTTTAGGCTTTTTCTCTGATTTAAGAAGAGGAGCGGTCTTAGTGTTCTTGTTGTCCCAAGGAAGGGTCCAAGGTTGGGCCCTAGTATAATTAGCCGCCATTTCGATGGCTTGTGCGGCAGTGAGCCCAGAATGCTGCTTTAGCCACCTTTGTGTTCCGTACGGTAGAGCCTCCATGAACTGCTCTAAGTAAATTCTGTTCATTATTTCCTCCTTACTACAACCAGAAGGTTTTAACCACTTGTCCGCGGCCATTTTTAACCGAAAGAACAATGTCTTGGGGTCTCCCCTGGCATTCCCTTTTCCTTTCCAAATCGAACTCTATATGCTTCTGCATCAAGCCCTAGATGGTCGAGTATTATTTATTTTATGTTTGGATATGGCGTGTTCCCTTTCGCATTAACTTCTTGGTAAGCTGCCTGAGCCTCTCCAGATAGAAGGGGTGCCAGGAAGAAGGGCCATTTTTCCTCTGGCCCTCCACACGCTCTGGCGGCCCTTTCGAAATTGGTTGTACTGTCAACCCACTAGAAATGGAAAGCAAGAACTCTTCTTTTTATTGTTTAAATGGTAGTCTCTAGAGTTATTCTTATCTACAAAACATAAACTTGTGTTTACGGAATATGCTCGGCTATTGTAATACTGGAAACGTATTTTCAGGGATTTCTTTGGAAAACAATTTCAAGTTGAAACTAGGAATTTCAGCGTAACTAAGAAACAACACTGCCCTTAACTCTCCGAAACTTTTACCCGTTGAATGCTAATTGCGTATTAAGTTTAAATTTCGACACTACACTGACTGAACTCGCATGACGCAAACACTGCTCCTCTTCATCTGTAATCTTCGGTGAAGTGCGCCTTGGAATGTTGGAGCGCACCTCACCTTATGGAATTAGCGGGGAGAACTAGACCACTGAACAGCGGTGCACTGGAGGATGTCGGCGGCCATATTGGAAATCCGGCAATGCCAACAACCTCGCCAAGTCAAGGGGAAATCT
This sequence comes from Lissotriton helveticus, assembly GCF_964261635.1. NCBI lineage: Eukaryota > Metazoa > Chordata > Amphibia > Caudata > Salamandridae > Lissotriton > Lissotriton helveticus. The sequence goes on along the minus strand of NC_136063.1, from coordinate 278,850,038 downwards.
GTTTGTGGGCAAGTTAGGTGGGTTAACTAGGGGGAAACATTAGCCACAGTCAGGCGAGAGAGAGGAAACCACCCCCGATTCCTGACAGTACCCCTCTCAACAGGGTTTCCTCCAGCTGTGGGTTTAGAAGATATTTGGCATGGAAGGAGGTGACCAAACGAGGAGCATGGACATCTGAACTCTTCTCCCATGAACGCTCATCAGGGCCATAGCCCTTCAATCAATCAATCAATCAAAGCATTTGTATAGCGCGCTACTCACCCGGAGGGTCTCAAGGCGCTTGGGGAGGGGGGGGTCCGCTACTGCTCGAACAGCCAGGTCTTGAGCTGCTTCCTGAAGGTGAGGTGGTCCTGAATCAGGCAGAGGTGGGTCGGGAGGGAGTTCCAGGTCTTGGCGGCGAGGTAGGAGAAGGACCTTCCCCCTGTGGTGGCTCTTCGGATGAGGGGGACGGCGGCGAGGGCGTGGCCGGTCGATCGAAGCTGGCGTTTGGGAGCGTAGAAGTTGAGGCGGCTGTTGAGGTATCCTGGGCCTTGGTTGTGAAGGGCTTTGTGTGCGTGGGTGAGGAGACGGAAGGTGATTCTCTTGTTGACCGGGAGCCAGTGCAGGTCTCTCAGGTGTTCGGAGATGTGGTTGCGACGGGGGATGTCCAGGATGAGTCGTGCTGAGGCGTTCTGGATCCGCTGGAGTCTCTTCTGGAGTTTGGCGGTGGTTCCGGCGTAGAGGGAGTTGCCGTAGTCCAGTCGGCTGGTGACGAGGGCCTGGGTGACCGTCTTCCTGGTCTTGGTGGGGATCCATCGGAAGATCTTGCGTAGCATGCGTAGGATGTTGAAGCACGACGAGGAGACGGCGTTGACTTGTCTGGTCATGGAGAGGGAGGAGTCCAGGATGAAGCCCAGGTTGCGTGCGTGGTCTGTTGGTTTGGGTGCGCTGCCTAGGGCAGGGGGCCACCAGGAGTCGTCCCAGGCGGAGGGTGAGGGTCCCAGGATGAGGACTTCCGTCTTGTCCGAGTTCAGTTTCAGGCGGCTGTTCTTCATCCATTCGGCTACCTCTTTCATCCCTTCGTGTAGGTTGGCTCTGGCGGTGGCGGGGTCGTTGGTGAGGGAGAGGATCAGCTGGGTGTTGTCGGCGTAGGAGATGATGTTGAGGTTGTGCTGGCGTGCGATGGCTGCGAGGGGACTCATGTAGACGTTGAAGAGGGTTGGGCTGAGTGAGGAGCCTTGAGGAACGCCGCAGATGACTTCGGTGGCTTCTGATCTGAACGGGGGGAGGCGGACTCTCTGTGTCCTTCCGGCGAGGAAGGAGATGGTCCACTCCAGTGCCTTCTCCTGGATTCCGACGTTTCTGAGGCGCTGTACTAGGGTACGGTGGCAGACAGTGTCGAAGGCCGCGGAGAGGTCTAGGAGGATGAGGGCCGCTGTTTCTCCGTTGTCGAGCAGAGCTCGGATGTCGTCGGTGGCTGCGATCAGGGCGGTCTCGGTGCTGTGGTTGGCCAGGAAGCCAGACTGCAAGAGGTCGAGGGATCCGTTCGTCTCGAGGAAGGCGACCAGCTGCTTGTTGACGGTCTTCTCGATGACTTTAGCGGGGAACAGGAGCAGCGAGATGGGTCGGTAGTTCTTGAGGTCGGTGGGGTCGGCTGATGGCTTCTTTAGTAGGGCGCTGAGTTCGGCATGCTTCCAGTTCTCCGGGAAGGTAGCGGTGTTGAAGGAGGTGTTGATGATGTCCCGCAGGTGGGGTGCGATGATAGCGTCGGCCTTGTTGAAGACGTGGTGAGGGCAATGGTCGGTCGGAGATCCGGAGTGGATGGAGTTCATCGTGTGGACGGTGTCTTCGGTGCTGATCGGGGTCCAGGCGCGGAGGGTGGTGATGGGGGGCGGTGGTTCGGTCGTGGCGTGCGTCGGTAGATTGCTGAAGCTGTTGTGTATGTCCGCGATCTTGTTGTGGAAGTAGGAGGCGAGGGAGTTGCAGAGGTCTTGCGAAGGGGTGATGTCGTTGTTTCCGGCGTTGGGGTTGGAGAGCTCTTTAACGATGTTGAAGAGTTCCTTGCTGTTGTGTGCGTTGTTGTCCAGTCGTTCCTTGAATGAAGTTTTCTTGGTGGTGTGGATCAGTTGGTGGTGTTTTCGGGTGGCGAGCTTGAGGGAAGTCATGTTGTCCGGTGTTGGGTCTCTGCGCCAGGCTTTCTCAAGGGTTCTGCAGTTCTTCTTCGAGATCTTGAGTTCGTCGGTGAACCATGGGGCTTTCTTGCTGCCGGGTCTGCTAGGCGGGGTCCTCAGGGGGGCGAGGTCGTCTGCGCAGTCGCTGATCCACTTCGTGAGGTTGGTGGCCGCTTGGTTGGGGTTCGTAGCGCTGGTGGGAGGGTTCTTGCTCAGGGAAGTTGCGAGCTGGTCGGCTGTGATCTTGTTCCAGCTTCGGCGTGCAACCTGTTGCTGTTGGTGGTGAATCGTGGTCCTTTTGAAGCTGAAGTGGACGCAGCTGTGTTCCGTCCAGTGGAGTCCGGTGGCGTGGCTGAAGGCGATGTCCTTGCTGGAGGAGAAGACGTGGTCGAGTGTGTGTCTGGCGTAGTGGGTGGGGGTAGTCACCATTTGCTTGAGTCCGAGGTTAGCGAGGTTGTCCAGCAGGGTGGTGGTGTTGCGGTCGTTGTTGTTCTCCAGGTGGAAGTTGAGGTCCCTGAGGAGGATGTAGTCCGCGGAGGGGAGGGCATGCGGGCTGACGAAGTCGGCGATGTCTTCGCTGAATTGTGTGCGTGGTACCGGGGGTCGGTAGATGAGCGTGCCTCTTAGGGTGGTCTTGGGGTTGATGTGGATCTGGAAGTGCAGGTGCTCGGCGGGTGCGAGGGTGTCGTCGGTGTTGGTCGTGATGCGGATGGAGTTCCTGTGGATGATGGCGATGCCTCCTCCGGTCTGGTTGACGCGGTCCCTCCGGATGATCTTGTAGCCGTCCGGGATGGCGATGTCGGGCGCTGAGGAGGCGTTCATCCTGGTTTCCGTGAGGAAGGCGACGTCTGGGGCTGTGGTGTTGAGCAGGTTCCAGAGCTCGACGGCGTGTCTGTGGACTGAGCGGGTGTTGAGCAGGATGCATTTCAGGTGGCTGCTGCTGTTGCTCGTCGAGGTCTTGAGCACTGCTGGGGTGGTGCAGGTCCGGATGCAGGTGAACTTGCAGAAGTTGCAGCAGAAGGGTCCGTGGGTGCGTTTCGGGGTGGCTCGGTAGCATCCCGGGAGTCTGCCGGCGTTGAGTGCGATGAGTTCGGTGGCGTCGTAGGACAGTCGGGTTGTCTTCCGTCGGTAGGGGCCAGGGGTCCGGGCCCTGGGCGCGGTCCAGGCGCGGACGGGCGCAGACGGGCTTTCCTTTGGCGCGCCTTCGGCGCACAATCGGCGCTCCCACTGCGCGTGCGCACGGTCGCCATTTATGGCGAAGTGCAGGGAGGGAGGGGCAGCTGGGAGGCGGGAGCGGGGAGGAAGGGGGCGTGTCTACACTCCCGGCGGCGGGAAGCGGCAGCGGGGAGCGGGGCGGGTGGGTGCAGGGGACAGCAGCACAGGGGGGGGATACTAGCACAGGGGACAAAGTAAACAGCACAGGATACAGTAAAAATGAAAGTCACAGAGATACAGTAAAATAACCAGCAATGGCACAAATGCGGCAAAACAACGAGCGGGGGGCGTGGCCCGAGGGCAGGAAGGCTCAGCGAGGCTGAGAGTAGCGGCAGGCGGGGGCACACGCGGCAGCTGGTGGCCGTGCGGCGCGGGGGTGTCCTACAAGTGACCTTCCAGTCAATAAGGTAGAAAAGTTATTTACGGACCTTCTTTGAATCTAAGATGCATTTCACCTCATACTCCACCTCACCGTCAAGTATTAAAGGATCAGGAGGAGTGAGCCCACGCAACCCTGGTTGAACTGGTTTTAAAAGAGAAACATGAAATACTGGGTGAATCTTAGTGGTGCTCGGTATTGAAAGTCGATAAGTTACTGAACTGATGACCTTTTCAATAGGATAGGGGCCCATAAAACGAGGTTGAAATTTACGAGGGCCTTTGAGTTTGAGATTTTTTGTACATAACAACACTACGTCCCCTACGTGAAGATCAGGTTCTTTTTTACGCTTTCGATCAGTAAATAGCTTGTAACGATCTTTAGCGATCGACAAATTCTGGGTTACAGATTGGTGAATTTTAGTTACATGTCGGGCAATATCTTGGATTGCAGGAACTTCTACCTCATCTAAATTGTCATGTGAATGCCTGCCAAAGTTGATGAAGAAAGGTGAGGGACCGGTAGACACATTGAGGGCATTATTATGCGCGTATTCTGCTGTCCATAAATGGTCTGACCAATTCCCTTTATCGTTTAACAAGTAAAGGTGCAAGTACTGTTCTAACTCCTGATTAATACGCTCAGTCTGACCATCAGTTTCCGGATGGAAACTGGTGGCGTAACGATGATCAACATTCAGCCCTTTCACATACTCCTTCCAAAACCGGGATAGAAACTGGGACCCCTATCTGAAATCAGAACCTTGGGAATACCATGCAAACGTATTATATGCTGATTGAAGAGGTAGGATATTTGTTTAGCAGTGGGTGTGCCCTTGTAAGGTACAACATGTGCCATCTTGCTAAATGTGTCTACACATACAAGAATGGTATCGTAACCATGGGATGAGGGCAAATCTACAATCAGGTCCAGGTAGTCCGTGTGCCAAGGATACGGGGGAGTTGGCATAGGTTGCAGGAGACCTTTACATTTCACATCCCAGGACGTATTGACGGGCGTCTTTACACATGTGTGGCCACCAGAAGCAACGCATGAGTAAGTCTTCCGTTTTCAGTATGCCCTTGTGCCCAGCCAAAGGGTTGTCATGACATTCTTGCATAGCCTTTACCTGAAGTTCTTTAGTAGGTAAATACAAGGTGGTTCCTTGATACGGTAGACCGTGGCAGACGCAACGTTGTGGATCTTCTGAGGCCCAGTTTTCCATGTCAAGAGTATTATTTCTTCCCGAACGTGATTCTCAAAAGGCTCTAAAGATATTGTTCCAATGAATTTGTCTTCAGAGATGATTTGTTGATTCTCAATGACAGAAGACTGGTTTTCTGTGTTTAGTCTTGAGAGAACATCAGCCTTGCCATTCTTAGAACCTGGGCGAAAGGTGATTACAAAATCGAAGTCTGCGAAGTAGAGAGACCAACGCAGCTGGTTAGTGTACGAGCTGATCGTAGGAATTCTAAATTGCGGTGATCAGTAATCACTGTTACTGTGTGTTTTGACCCCATCAGATAGTGTCTCCAGTCCTTGAAAGCATTTTTTATCACCAGGAGTTACTTCTTGGTTATTGTGTAATTACACTCCGCAGGATTGAGTTTGCGAGAACGATAAGCCACTGGGTGTAGTTGCCCTGTGTTCTTATGCCTCTGTGAGAGTATTCCACCTATGGGCAGGTCCAAAGCATCTGTCTCCAGATAAAAGGGTTTGGAGGGGTTTGCATGAAGCAGAACCGGCGCCGTGGTGAAACTTTTCTTCATCAGTTTAAAGGCCTCTTCAGCGTCGTCTGACCACTTAAATGGTACTCCCTTCTTCAGCAAGCGTGTTAGCGGCAGGACTTTTTGGGAGAATCCATAAATGAATTGTCTGTAAAAGTTAGAGAATCCAAGAAAACTTTTAACTTTTTTTATTGTTGTTGGAGATTTCCAATCCATTATCGCCTTCACCTTCTATTCATCCATTTTTACTCCTTCCGGTGATAACATAAATCCTAAATACTCCACCGTATCAGTGTTGAACAGACATTTGTCCAACTTGAAAAATAGGGAATTCTCACGGAGACATTGAAGCACTGCTCGAACTTGACCTTGATGTTCTTCCTTGGTATTGGAGTAGATTAAGATGTCGTCTATGTACACTATGGCGCATTGGTCGATGAACTCACTTAAGAGGTCGTTGATGAAATATTTGAAGGCCGCTGGGGCATTGCAAAGACCATACAGGTACTCATATCAGCCGTATTTGATCCTAAATGCTGTCATTGCCTTCCCGCAGTCTAATTAGATGATAAGCTCCTCGTAGGTCTAAACGAGAGTAGATTTTTGCTTCCTTCACCTGGTCAATCTAAACTAAAATAAGGAGTAAAGGATATCGGTTCTTGACTGTTATTCTGTTTATAGCTCTAAAATCTATGCAGGTCCTGAGATATCCCCCCTTCTTCGGTACAAAGAAAAGAGGGGAAGAGACTGAGGATTGTGACGGTCTAATGAACCCGTTCTCCAACCTTTTTGCCAGGTAGTCCTTCAGATGAATATTTTCTTTTTCCGTCAAGGCATATAACCGACTGCAAGGCAGATTGGCCCCTGGTTCAAATTCAATTTTGCAATCATAGGGTCTTTGGGGAGGTAATATCTCAGCCTTGGCTTCATCTAATACATCCATGAAGTCCTGATATTCTTCAGGTATTGTGACAGTTTGAATCATGCATACCGAGTTCCCATTTTCACATAAAAAGGTTGCAGCTCTGGGTCCAGAAATATCCTGCTTGTTACCGTAGCAATGGGTTGTGCAATAGTTAGAATTCAGATTAATTGTGCGAACTTCCCAGTCGATTAACGGATTATGCTCCGTGAGCTAGGGAAAACCTAAAATCAGTTGGAATTGAGTGGTGTCAATCAGATTGAATTGCAAAATCTCTTGATGTCCTTTAATAGATGTCATCTGTATTGGCTCGGTGTGACTAGTTATTGGTCCCGAAGTTAAATCCGTTCCATCAACTGCACTGACCTTTTCACTTCTTTCTTTCTTGATAGCCTGTAATTCAATATGCTTTGCAAACCTATGGTCGCAAAAATTGCCTGTCGCTCCCAAATCCACCATTACCAGGATTCCAGTCAAAAACTCTTCCCTGAATTTTAACGTTCCAGACATGACCAAATGGGGCGAGGAGACCTGTAAAGTGTTTACCAACTGATGATTTTTTGGAGTTGCTTCCTTAATCGCATCCAGCAGTCCAAATCCGCCTACCAGTGGTGCAGCTAGTTCTCCTTCTCCTTCACAGATATCTTGGGTCTCTTCACACAAGTTTTAACAAACTGTCCGCTGCCACCACAGTACATACACAATTTTTTTAGGCTTTGCCTTTCCTTCTCATCCTTAGTCAGCGGACCTCTGACGACACCATTCTGCATCGGCTCTACTCCAGATTTGGCAAGATCAAAATGTGGAACACTGAGCCTGAACTCTCTTCTACGTTCTCCTTTTCGCTCATTTTGTCGATAATCGATTTCCAGGACCAAATCCACCAGCGCCGAAATTTCAGAGGGACAATTAGGTATTTGGGATAAGGCATCCTTTCACTCTTCACGTAAACCTCGGTAGAAAACGGCCGCTCTTTTATTTTCGGGCCAATTTGTCTCCACCACCAGTTTATTAAATTGAGCTAAATAAGCCACTAGTTCTCTGTTGCCTTGTTTTAGTTCTAACAATTCATTGTCTGAGGCCTGAGATGCTGTTCTTCTATGGAAAATTCGAAGAAATTATTTTTTGAAGTCTTGTAAATTATATAGAACAGGATCATCTTTCGTTACAAGTGGCATCGACCACGAGGCAGCATTCCCACTGAGGTAGGATAAAATAAATGCCACACGGGATTGAGCATCGGGGAAAATCATCGGACGGCGCACAAAATGCAGAGAGCATTGCGTTAAAAAAATGTGTGCCTTCTGCGGGTCGCCATTGAAATGCTCTGGGGGGGCAAGAGGAATGACAGGGGATAAGTAATGAATAACTTGTGTGGGAGCTAAATGGGAAGTACTGGCATTAGTTCTCTTACTGTCAAAATAAGAAGTTCCTTGACTAGTTTCCGGGACACCTCTTTCTGATTTAAAGCTCACAATTTCTTGCCTTAGAATTTTACTCTCCTCCCGAACTGCCTCAAGGTCTCTTTGTATATTTCCCAATATATTTCCCAAACTCTTCAAGTCTAAACCCTCAGCCATTCTGCTCGGGTGCTTAAGCCAACGTGGGCACTTCACTCTGTCAGGTTCAAACCACACAGGAGCAGAACGACGTTAATTTCCAATGCCCCTATTAGAACATCCCTGTCAGGCTTGAGTTTATCCTTAACAAGTAAGTTTCAATGGGGGAAGGGGAATTGGGACAGAGAAGAGATACTCCAAGCTCACTGTCTGTTCTGCTTCGTCTTCTTCTTCTTTAGAACTGCAGACAGTAGTGTAAACATTAACATTTAGATTCTTTAAAAATAATGTATCAAGTTTTTTTGACTTACTTTCTTTATGGAAAACTACTTTGCTTGTCTTACCAGATTAGGACTTGGAGCCACTTCTCTTCTTACTTCTCTAACTGTATTTTTAATAGTTGAGAAGATACCACTTTCCTCTTTTTTTACAGGTAACTCTGGCGAACTCCTGCTTCTGCTATGGGTGAGTAAACACTTGGTAAGTATATGTGATTTCCTTCTTAACGTGTATTAATGATTAAGGATACCACCCCTCCTATGTTCGACCTTACTCACAGAGAAGAAACTAATGTGGGCCTTGTAAGAATCCGTTGTTCTATCTTCTTTGCCTTTCTTCTTTTGCTAAGTCTTATTTTATAAGCTCTCGGGATTACGTAGATTTAAGTCTCACAAGGTATTCTACGTTAGCGGGGAATTTAGGATGCGAAATAACTACAGCCTCTGTTTAGTTTATTTTTTTACGTTTTAGCGAGAGTCTGAAGTTAATCTTTTTATTGTACTGTCAACCCACTAGAAATGGAAAGCAAGAACTCTTCTTTTTATTGTTTAAATGGTAGTCTCTAGAGTTATTATTATCTACAAAACATAGACTCGTGGTTACGGAATATGCTCTACTATTGTAATACTGGAAACGTATTTTCGGGGATTTCTTTGGAAAACAATTTCAAATTGAAACTAGAAATTTCAACGTAACTTAGAAACAACACTGACCTTAACTCTCCGAAACTTACCCGTCGAATGCTAATCGCTTATTAAGTTTAAATTTCTACACTACCCTGACTGAACTCGCATGACGCAAACACTGCTCCTCTTCAGCTGAAGTCTTCGGTGAAGTGCTCGTTGGAAAGTTGGAGCGCACCTCACCTGATGGAATTAGCGGGGAGAACTAGACCGCTGAACAGCGGTGCACTGGAGGATGTCGGCGGCCATATTGGAAACCCGGCGATGCCAACAACCTCGCCAACTCAAGGGGAAATTTGTTTGTGGGCAAGTTAGGTGGGTTAACAAGGGGGAAACATTAGCCACAGTCAGGTGAGAGAGAGGAAACCGCCCGCGATTCCTGACAGCAGGCGTAAGGTTTTGACGCAGCGGCGTCAAAAATGTGACTCAGTGAAATCTCATAGATTTCACTATGTCACTTTTTACGAGGCTTTCATGCATGGGAACACCCAACCTGCATACATTATAAGTGACGCAGGTATGATATGACGCAGGCCTTTACAACGTGACGCATCTACCTAGATGCGTCACGTTGTAAATTTGGCGCAACATTGCGCATTGTTTACGACTCCGCTGCTTCACGGAAGTATGCAACGGCGTCGTAAATATGTCACAATGGGCTTGTAAATCTGCCCCTTTGTGTCAAAAGGTGACGCAAGTGCAGCATCAAAATTGCTCTGCACCACAAAGCACCAGCACCCTATCACATATGCAAATGGGGGTAACAAAAAGAGAGAGAATAGCGCAGGCACTCATTGGTTTTTATGCAATGTCAGATTCTACTAAAATGGTGTGACCGGTCTTTGCATGAAATTAGACCTTAACCTAGTCAGTGGAAGACTAGGGTGGCATATTTACTACAAGTGGCGGAGCGCAGCACTAGCCTCCTTGGCTTAATGCCGTGCTCCGCCACTTCTGAAATGCTGGGCTGCACCCTATTTACAACAATATTGTGCAACCCTGCATTTCCCCCTGCACTGGAGCTAAATTTAGCTGCCTAGCGCCAACCCAGGTGTCTGCGTTGAGGTGAAGATTGTTTATGTGCAGGAAGGTGTCTCTTCCTGCGCATAAACAATCTTTAAATTGCGTTTTGTAACTTCTATGTGTGCTGCTTAATGCAGCACACATAGAAGTTGCTAAACTTCTCTTTTTTTATTGATTGTTTATGTTCAGGAATGGTCACCTTTCTGCACATAAGCAATCAATGCCTTTTTGCTGTTTCTATGTGGGCTGCACAATGCAGCACACATGAAAAGGCGCAAAATCGAGGAGAAATGTTAATTTCTCCTCGTTGCACTTGTTTAAGATAAGGTATTCCCTGGTCTTAATTTTGGCGCTGCCTCCTATTTGCGCTGCCCTTGTAAATAGGGGGCAGCGTCAAAATCAATGGGTGTTGTGGCGGAGCACTCACTGCGGCACCCATTGCCCACAACTTTTCACGCTAAGTATGGCATGAAAAGGGGCCTTATTCACAAGGCAGCTGTAAATAAGGCGAAGCCCCTGTCGCCACCACAGGTTCCTGAAAAGTGATGTTGTGGTGGCGATAGGGGCCTTAAAATATGCCAGCAAAGAATTTGTTTCTTGGGTGGGTTGATGATGACCCCGTCTCCTAAACAGGTAAACATCTATGGGGCATATTATCAAGAACGGCGTTAAAATTATCGCTGGTTTAGCGGCAGAAAACTGCAGCTAAAGCGGCGATAATGAGAGTGATAATATGCCCTGGAGAATTCCAATAGAAGCCCGTGTTCACACCAGAACATGGACTTCTATTGGAATTGTCAAGAGCATATTATCAAGCCCGTTATCGCCGCTTTAGCGGCAGTTTTCTGACGCTAAACCGGCGATAATTTCTAACGCCGTTCTTAATAATATGCCCCCAAATCACTAGTATTTTCAGCTCACTTGTTACAACTTTATAAGAGAACGGCTACTATGACTAGTAACCCAAGGGGCTTGTAATTAAGCCCTTCTTTGTTTAAACCTACTGTGCATTTATTAGATGTGCTGGTAACGGATTTATTTTAATTGTCCCTGCGTGACATTTCAACATGGGCGTAGCTATCTATCAATAGCGCATCAGGTGCAGTGGCACCAGGGCCCAGGAGCGAGAGAGGCTCATTTTGGCCCAATTAATGTATGTTTTTTGCTATCAAAGCAGTGGATCCGGGTACCTTCCTTGCTTGCATTAGGGGCCATTGTGTCCTTATTATCAAACTGTATTTCAATGTAAAATGGAACCCTCACCCTACCCCTTGCCCCTGCCTTCCTGTAACAATTTAGTAGGCCGTAAAAGCAATGCACCAAAAATGTAAGTCACCCTGGACCTGTGCTTCTGTGAGGCTTAATTGACAGCATAGTTTGCCCCTTTCTAAGGCATAGGACTTGGCCAGATGGCCCATCCTTCTGCGTTTGCTTTGGTTAGCGTGTGTCCCATGTATGGACCCTGTTGCCTTGAGCAATGCGTTGAAGACATAAAGAGACATATAAAGAGGGCCTTAATTTGGAACAGGTTTCGGAAGCAGGCCATTTCTTTCTGCCGGCCATCTTTGTTGCTTGGGCGATTACTTTGTTTCCACTAGAGGGCAGCATTGGCACGTCACATATTCCTGATATTAGCTTTCACTTCAGTGCCCATGCTGCATACTAAATAGCTTGGCCCTGTGCCCGGGAGTGACGGGGATTGAGTTTTCGCATGTGCAGCTTAAAGCTAGCATGTTTTATAATCAGAAGGCTACATTCCCCTCGGGCCTCTGCATATTTGTTGAGGTATTTTAATCACTGCACCACAACAAAATGGTGGTGTCAAATGGAATTGGACGATAGCTACTTAACCAACAGTCCCTCTAACCTTTGTGATTTAAATGCAGCGTGAAAATGAACATAGATTAGGGAAGATAGGACGTGCTTTAAGTGGTGACAGGTGTGGGTAATTGCTGGGCATCAAACAGCGACTAAAACGGAAAGTAAACGCCACCAACCTCTTATGTGGTTACTGTAATTCTCCAAAGATTACACGGCAACATTTGGACATATTTCCCTAGACTAAGAAAAGAATTCAAGACTGAGTTAATTTGTTGTGAACGCTGAGAGAAGCTAGGCTGATTATAATTGTATGGACAGGAACTACTGGTTCTGATGAAAATCCAGCTGACCAGTTACAGATGGTTTTTCCTGGGTCAATTTTCTAACGTGTAGGTTTTTCAGGGGTGGGGGCAGGGGACGGAGAAGGAAACACTTAACTCAGGAGGTCACGCAAAGTCAGAATCTTTGCCCCGCCGAAGACAGACATTTTTTTGTGACTTCACCCAACTTTTCCATGGCAAAGTTTACTGCTTACGCCCCACGCAATTGGACGTATTCTCACCGTAGGATGGATGGGTGGGTCGAGGGAGACAAATGGGTCGGTGAATGGGGCGTGGGGCAGGTGTTCTGAAATCCAGAGAGCGATCAGAGAGGAGGGGGGTCTTAAATGCAGGGGATGATGTGAGAGGTAGTGGTGGCTTGGCAGAGAAGGCTGTGTTTTAGGGCTCTGATGGACGGCAGCCACTGGCTTTCCTCTGTGGTCCTAGCTACACAGGGAATGGTTTTCAGATGACACGCACTGCCGCTCCAGCTTCCTTAATTTTTTTTTAAACATTGTGAGTTTCTCACTTTGAAAAAACTCATAACATTTACACAAAAATTGGCAAAGTGGCCAATTGAACAACTTTGCAATTTGGTGCACCCCTAATTGTTGAACATATGCAGAAAGGCTCTAGAAGGGGCTCAGAACTTCACGCACCCCTATAGTCTGAGCATAGACTTACGCACCCTGGAGGGAGTCCATAACCTCCTGTGCCTCTAGATTCTGAACATATACTGAGTCACCCCTGAATATATACTGAACCGCCCACGAGATATTACATAACTTCACGCACCCCTATAATCTGAACATATACTGGGCCACCCTGGAGAGAATCCATAACTTCCCGCAATACTGGTTCTTGAAAATAAGCTGATCTCCCCTTTAGGTTCTCCATTTCATTCTTGTATATTTTAGGGTCTGATTTCCAGCACCCAATCATATTTCTTTGCTCCGATCGTGTTTATATTCAATCAGAATGCACCTTGTTTGGTTTTTTCCTTTCTCAAATAAGCCAAATTGCATAAAGCAATCATGCCACAAGTGTGCCCAGCAGACACGACTTGCACCTGACAAGCCTGAAACACTCGTGCACAAACCTGCACTGGCCATGATGGTGGTGGCCATGTTCTTCTCCTTGAAATAGATTTGTAGCACGACTGCCGGTACATACACATATATTTCTGTCATCATTAGCACTTATAAGACCTTTCAACACCCTGCCAACTGACTGGTGTAGCTATGTTGATTAATGCATGTTCATTTGGCAGACTGACTCAGGGATTTCCCAACTGAAGATTGTTTCAGGTGGCTTTCAGGAGACAATGGTTTGGGAGATTTTCGACTTGTAGGGAAAGAGTCTTCAACTGACTATCCTTTCTAAAGTGCTTTTCTTTCATTCCCTTCTGAGCTCCCAGTTGTCGTGTCACATATGGAAGGTCGGGGCGATGATTGCAACAAAGTCCCTCAGGGTGAAGCAACAAAGGGCCACTTTCAGAAACACTTGAGGAAGTGAACAGCTGCTTTTCTGCAAGAACAGAAATGTGGTGTTTGCAATTTTGCATGGTCAGATACCAAGAATGGATGTTGCAATACGCGGAATACGAAGAGCACAGCGCTGTACAATATGACTGACGGTAACATACTTCAGGCTTGTGGAGCCGCGACAAACGGATACATTTGTGGAACAAATTCTACTCCCTGGAAGCCACATGGACAGTGTTAACAGCACATACAGCATTATTAGACGAATAATCTTTCTTCCCCAAGATAAACTAAACTACTTAATACCAACTGCTTTTTTTTTTAAAAAGATGCTGAATATTAATCTCTCTCAATGTACATAGTGCAAAAAAGCTTTCTGTATTGTATTACTGCTTGAATAATTTAAAAACCTAAAAAAAAAATTGAACCATTAGACGAATAATCGCACTTCGATGCAAAAGGGGCTATAATGCAGTAGTTGCTATGACAAACCAAAAAAAGTGATATGTGACACTTTTTGGCCAACTGCGAGCTTAAACAGTGTCTGTGAGAGGGAGCTTGAATCAGTTGCAGGTAGGATCCCATGGGTAGTATTCATCTGCTGTTGTTCTTCAGTTCAGTTGAATGTAAGTCTGAACAATTAAAAGACCAATTCACATGGGGGCGTGGCTACGGCGCCGTTCGAAATGGCCGCCTAGTGCAGGGTCTCCGCTATGCCGGGACAGCCTTCGGTATTTCTTCCAGCTTCCTGCTTTCCCCGTCGCTGCAGGACAAAAGGAAAAGTTGTCGGAATGCGAGCAGCATCATTTGAAGGAATTTTCAGACTCCGGTGAATTCAGAGCGCTGACCTACGGCCGAGACCCGTTTCCCTTCACGAAACGGGCCGCCGCCATTTCGCGCTCTTTCTTTGAAGACACCATCGGGGGCTCCACGCTGTGAGGGTCGATGCATGGGACCGTTGCCAGCGATATTAAGAGTTGGTGAGAACTGCATACACCGTGCCCATGACTTTGGGGCTTGTGTATATACAATTATTCTCCACACAATTCTGACGTTTTACTGAAGCAGGTGCCAATGTCACTCAGTGAAACTTCCTGTCTTGACCTGCATTAATCTTTACAGCATTAATACTTGAAATAACTGCAGTCATTAGTAGTTTGTCAATACTGTTTTCTGGAATGAGCCACTGCCTCTTTACCATATTCAATATGATGCTTTCTGCCTTGGGAGGTTATTACTTCTTCATTCCTTCACGCGCTGCTGACCTTTTTCAAGTGAATTGATTTTGTTACCATGCCATAACATGAAGGAGTGACTTTTTTCTGCTCATTTTCTGTGCATTATTTGAACGTTGTGCTGCAGTGACTCCCTGTATTTACCACATATCAACGCAGCTGTTTGTTCTATGCCTGGCAACTTTGTCGTTTTTATTGAAGTGATTTTTCTGCTGTCCTGCCACCTATGTACCAGCACTGCAGTAATACTGTGATATATACGCCATATTTACTTTGTGCTGCCTTTATTAACTTTCAACTACGTCCTCAACTGATACACTTCAAAATGCCAACGTTTGTTTCATTTATTACCACATTTGACTGCCCATTGCACAATGTCGCTGCTCTCAGTTTCACGCTTCGCAATGACTTCTTTCTTTCTTCTGCCTCCAACTGATACTTGCCTCTTCTGCTGATGATAACGGAGAGTTCTTCATCCATTCATTAATACTCCCTCCTCTTCTATAGCAATTTCATGTGACTTGCTGCTTTAGTAGCTCTACCTCTACTGACTAATACTTGGATTCGTGCTACTCTATACAGGAATAATGTTTGTTTGGACTCTCGCTCACTCATAACCCAAGACTGCTGAGCTTTGTTCATGTGTAAGCACCTCTAAGTGTCTACTTCACGCGCCCTTCAGGAACTTATTCGTACTTTGTGCATATGGTCAAATTGCGCACGCCAAAATTTATTTTTGTTCCCTCCAAGACTCTTCCAACGTCATCCTCGGCACAATTGTGTATTCCTGCTTCAACACCAAGAATGGCTGGCTCGGCTCCTCACCGTTCTTCAGTCACACAGGCTGTCTCAAATAAGTCTTCACCTCCTGCATCCTCTTCCAAGCGCCTTAAGCAGGATCCTCCCTCCCCTGACAAACCATCAACATCCTCTTCAACGGATCTGATTCTAGAGGAGATACGCGCCTTGCGTCCATTTATTGAAGAAACAAGTAAGGACATGCAACTATTGAAAGAAAAATGGTCAGTCATGGACGCCCGAATCACTTTAGTTGAACAGCAAGTTCCTGATATTCAATCTAATTCACAGCGTATCTCCTCTCTAGAGAAGACTGTCCTTTCCCTCCAACAGCATACAGAGGATTTGGAAAACCGGAACAGGAGGAACAACCTTCGTATTTATGGCCTGCCAGAATCCTTGGAGGGAGATGACACGGTGACTTTCTTGACCTCCTTCCTCCCGAAACTTCTAGACATGCTACCATCCACGGCTCTCAGTATTCAAAGAGCCCAAAGACTTGGTCCTCGCTCAGCTGCTTCTACAAAACCTCGTGGGGTCATTATCCTTTTTCTGAAATTCACGGATCTACTTTCTGTCCTCTCGGCTGCCAGAACCAAACGTCAAGTCTCCTGGTTAGGTCAACGGGTATTCCTTGCTCAAGATGTCTCCAATGCTACCGCAACACGACGGAAGGAATTCCTCTCTCTTCGCCCATCTCTGCGCTCCCTTGGGGCACGATATGGCCTGTTCCACCCCTGCATTTTTAAGGTCACCCATCAGAATAAAACTTGGACATTTCAAGATCCTGGTGAACTTAGGAATTTCATTCTTCTACAAAACGGCGGCGGCATGGACACTTCTTCTTCGTCAAATGGCTGAATAGTTTGAAATACTTTATGATACTTTATACTTGGCTCCACGTTCTCTTTCTTCGCTGCATTCTTGCCTTTCTCTTCCACCCTCCTTGAGCTTGTTGTATTTAACTTGATTGCTGTTTGTTTTATTTGTTCTTGTTGTCATCTTTTGTTGTACTGATTGTTGTAATCTTCAGAATGTATTTTGTTGTCCTGATATTGCTTCTAACTATTTTTCTCCCCTTCCACAGATGTGTTCTTTTATTATTCCATCCATCCTGTACCCTTCCCTTTGTGGTTCTATAATGTCCCGGTGCGGTTGTGACGCTGCTCCTTGGCTGGTTCATCTTTTTGAGTGTCGCCGTCCCCTCTTCTCCCTTTCGTATTTCCCCTTCAGGTATGTTTTTTGCAGTCATCCTTTTGGATTTGTACTGTCTCTTCTGTCTATCTTTTCCCTTTTGCTTCTTTACCTCTCTTTTCTCTTTCCTATCTCGTATCTCCCCTACAGGTATGTTTTTTGCAGTCATCCTTATGGATTTGTACTGTCTTCTCTGCCTCTTTTCTTCCTTTCCTTTTGCTAACTCTCCTTCCTTTCCTTTCTCCCCTCTCTTACCTTTTCCCCTTTTTATTCTTCCCTTTTCCTTTCTTTTTTCCGTCTTTTTTCAAAGAATTGGCTTATTGCTGTTACAGTATGTTTCGCACTTTTTGACTTTAACTTGTTTACTCTGTTTTAATATTTAAAGTTGTTTCATGGAATGTGAAAGGTTTTAACAACCCTATTAAGCGGCAGAGAGTACTATCCCATCTTGCTTCTCATAATCCAGATATCGCCCTGATTCAAGAAACCCACCTCTCTGACCTTGAATCCTTGAAGTTGAAACGGCAGTGGGTTGGTACTGTGTTATTTTCTTCAGCCTCTCATAAAAAGAATGGAGTTGCTATCTTGATTCATAAACGTCTCAAATGTAAGATTGTGTTAGAGGAAAAGGATGATGAAGGTCGCTGGGTGTTAGCTAAGCTTCTTATTAATGCAATTCCAATTACTGTGTTTAACGTGTATGGTCCCACAAACTTTGATTCTTCTTTTTGGCCATCAATTACTACCAAATGCGTCCAGCATAAAGATGATTATTTCCTTTTAGGAGGCGATTGTAACCAGATTGTTGATCCCTTCTTAGATCGCAAATCCCCTCTGTTCGCTTTACCCCACATAAGCCCCATAAACAGTTTTTGGACACTATTACACAGGCTCACCTTGTAGACTCCTGGAGACTCACCCATCCAGACATTTTAGACTTTTCTTTCTTCTCTCCTCCACATGCCTCTTTTTCCCGTCTTGACTACATTTTTCTTTCCTCTTCTTTATCTCAAAATCTTTTGTCTTCCTCTATTGAACCTATTGTAATCTCTGACCATGCTCCTATTGTTACAGACTTTGACCTCCTCCCCCCTCTCCCTAAGTCTTCTCGCTGGCGTTTCAACTCCTCCCTACTAACTGACCCTCATTTTTCCTCATCTTTTCGCTCTTTCACCTCTGAATTCTTCCAGCTCAATTCGGATCCTCATGTCTCCTCCCATGTCCTTTGGGATTCTTTTAAAGCCACAGCCCGTGGTTTCATTATTGATTTTGTGTCCAAAAAAAAGAAACAGTTTCTTCAAAAGCGTAAAGTTGCTTTATCCCATATCAAAACGTTGGAGCATCAGTTCTATACTTATTCCCCAATCATATGTCTTCTGAACTTCTTCAAGCCAAAATTGCTTTTAACAAACTCACCACTGATTCAGCCTCCTCATTTCTCCTTCGGAGTAGTGCACGTTATTATGGCGGTCGCAACAAATCAGGCAAATTACTTGCTAACTACCTCAAGTCGCGTAAAGAACGTACTTTCATAGACTCTATCTATTCCCCCTCCAATGTCCTCTTGTACACAGATAAAGATATCTTAGAACAATTTCAGTCCTTTTATGAATCTTTGTACACTCCCGAGAACCCTCCTACACCAGCTCTTCTTCAGTCCTACTTTGATAATTTACCTAAGCCTGATACGTCCCAACTTCATTTTTCAGACATCGAAACGGATTTTACCCTTCATGAACTCTCCATTGCGCTGTCTTCCCTTACTAAAGGCAAAACACCTGGTCCTGATGGATTTCCGGTCGAATTTTATTTGCATTTTTCCGACCTTCTTTTGCCTAAACTTCTTTCTCTCTTTCAATCGTTTTGCTCCGCTGGCCTTGCTCAGGGTTGCTTTCAAGATGCAACTATATGCCTCATTCCCAAAGAGGGTCGCGATCCTACGTTTTGTAAGAACTATTGACCGATTTCCTTATGATAAAGATCAATTTACAATGGTCAGGCGATTTCAGTAGTTGTTTCCTAAGTTAAATTTGCCCGGCGTAAAACGCCTCTAATACCATACGAAGTTATTCAATAAAGAGGCAGGCGCTGGAGACTGGAAGACAGGAAACAAGTTTTATTCCGACGGAGTAGAACACGTCAGATCGGACAACAAGGTATCGTCTCGAGGTGCTCTCTCAACCTCTCTGAGACCTGGTCTTTTATACACTGGTTTAAGACATGTGAACGTCCTTTATTACAACAGGGACATTGTAGAGCATGAGAATGACATCAGAACGATATCCCCGACACCCCCCAGTTCCAGCCCATTCCAACACATGACAACAGTAGAGACCCTTTCCCCTCATATGATTGGGAGGGGCTATCACGCAGCTGAGTGTTATGCCGATCTCTTTGGAATGTGTGCGCCTGATCGAATCTCCGGGGGTGGGGATGTCATGATCAATAGTGGCCTCTTTCAGGAGAGGCGAGTGCATACGGTAATGGGCAATAAACTGTATCCTCAGGCTAAGGGATGACTAGCAGTCAGTGCTGACGTTCAGGCTCAGAGGAAGGGGTCATCAAAGGAGGGGTATTCATGGACGGAAAGGAGGTGTTGGTCAGGCGCGGGGTGCGATTCCCTGGGACAGAGTCATGGGAGGGGAGGGTTCATGACTTGTGCATGCGAGTGCGGGGGCAGCCAGGGTGCGCGGGGAAGGCTTGCATGGTCAGGGAAGTGTGCTGACGGGCGATCGTGAACAGGGAGACCATGGTACCTAAAATGGCTGTCGTGTATGCTCGTACGTGGGTCTGCAAGATGGCGTAGATGATGTTCAATACACGAACTAAAATTCCACAGTCCTCCCTTTAACATGTCTCGCCAGCTTGTCAGTTCGGATCGATCCCCATGAGACCACGTACCTCTACCTCGTATAGGGGACTCATGTGCTCAGGTTTATAGTTCAAAGTCTTCGGGCACATACAGTTGGAAATGAGTGCACATAAAGATGGTAAACATTGAATACCTAAACAACACCCAGATAGTATCATGATTGGTATTAGTAAAAACGTGAACAGTCTCCATCCCCAGTTCTTTAAAGTGTCCCAGAACCAGCCTCCAAGCGACCATCCTTCCTGTTCCTGGTGAACCTCCGAGGACAGTCTGTGGAGGTGTTCGATTGCTTTGTAGACTGAAGGTGAGTTATCTGGTACGTAGGTGCAACAGCTGGAGCCGATGATACGGCATGCACCTCCACGGTCGGCCAGAACCACATCTAGAACAAGACTGTTTTGAAGAGCCACCAGGCGGACTGCCTGAAGTTCAGCCGTGTTGTTGGCGAGGATGCCAGCGGTGATATTAATGGTTGTTTCTAATGCCTGAGTTAGGTGTCGGATTGCGCGGCTATTGGTCATTGGTCCCCACAGAGGAACAAGTCCCTTTTCCTGCATCCAGGAACTGTGCTCCGGTGGAGTCGGCTTGTTCAACATCTCCAGCGCGCTTTTGCCGGTGGTGGTTGGCTGGAGCCACATACGTGGGAGGAAGAATGAAGGCGATGTAGCACGTACCCTTCCAGCCTTTTGGGAGCCACATGTAAGCTTTGGTGCCACAAACAAAGTACATATTCGGGGAAGCAACAAAGGAGGGGGGGTCAGCTGAGACCAATGTTTTGGTGATGCGGCAAGAACTGTGACCCTCCAGCTGCGTCCCTTGTCCTTCGAGGCATACGAGTCCTGTGACATTGATGACAGACAGGGCTGCAGTCAGGGTGGCAGCCGTTTGTTTCCGCAGGTGGGAGAAGGTGGATCTGGCTGGATTGTGGAGCACCTGCATTTCAACCCTTTCTTTGGCAGGGATGTTCGTAAGGAAGGTTGAACCTGAAATTGCGGGACAAAAGGGCTTTCCTGTGTTGTTCAGCCAGAACCCATAGTAGAAGTGCGACACTGTCTGACCAGAAGCGGCGTTGTCCTTGTGGCTTTCTTGCATGAGGATCAACCAGGCGAGGCAAGAGCCGTGAACTGAGAAAGGTGAAGGAATAAAGGGGATGGAGTGTCCGGTAGCATGTGGGAGCAACCCACAGATCCAGCAGTTTGTGGCATTTGCAGCAAGGTTGTGCTGGTGCAACAGTTGTACAAAGGAATTGTTCCAGAATTCCCTACGCCTTTCTCGAAGCTGAGGTGAAAGGGTGATCAGGTGGTGCTCTTTCACGGTGGTTGGCTGGACAGTGGTTGGCAACATTTGGCGAGCGGGTGTGCTTTCCTCCAGGATCCAGAAGGAAGTCATGAGGAGGAGGCAAAAGAGGAAGACAATGAAGAAGGCGATTGTCTTTGATTTGTGCAAATTGTCAGTCTTTGGGTTCCTGTAGTGGGTATTTCCTGTTGCTTCCGACATCTTCTTATCTGGCGCTTCCATCATCTTCTTATCTGGCGCTTCCATCATCTTCATTTTCAAGGTGCTCGGTAGTGGGCAGAACCACAGACTTAGTTTAGCTTCTCTCCAGGTAACCCTTGGTTGCTTTGGGTCACCGTTCTGAGATTTTTAACTTAGTCAGTGGCCTACTTAGCCGAAGCTCCCTCCTTTCGACGCAGGAAATACCCTTCTCGAGATGGCACAGTGGGATCAGAGTGTTTTGCAAGTTCAAGTGCCTCGGTATCAGGATAGCAGTTCAGTGATGGTCGGTCTTTGTTCAGGAGCTCTTCCTGGGTGCTGATGTTGTCTGTCGTGGCCAGGGTCGAGGAAATCTTCTTGCAGTGGTGCGCATGCAGCCAGTTCTTTTTCCCCTCCACTCGAAGAGCCGTCCGAGTGGTGATCAGTACTTGCCAGGGGCCCGTCCACCGGGGTTCCAGACTCTTCGCTCGTTGAAAGTTCCGGATCAAGATATAGTCTCCCGGTTGGATATTGTGACCGGGACCCCTGGAAGTATCGGGGATGGCCTGCTGCACCTGTTGATGAATGACAGACAATGTCTTGGTTAACTTGTACAAATAATCTGACAGCAGGACGTCGGGGACGTCATGAATGGAGGTTGGTTTGGGGGCAGTCCAGAGGTTCATAGGCCGTCCAAACACAACTTCGTAGGGGGTCAAGTGATGCTTAGTGGGGTGGAGCGCATCGATAGTAATGCCAGTGGAAGGGCATCTGGCCACTTGAGTCCTGTGGTGGCCACTATTTTTGACAGTTTCAGTTTCAGTGTAGCGTTGTGTCGTTCAACCAGGCCAGCGGATTGGGGGTGGAAGACCGCATGGAACCTTTGTTTGACCCCCAACCCCTTCAGGATAAGTTGGATAACTTCAGCTATGAAGTGGGGGCCATTGTCGCTCCATAAAATTCGACAAAGGCCGTAGCGAGGGAAAAACTCCTTCAGTAGTACTTTGGCAGTAGTCAGGGCAGTGTTATCACGGGTCGGATAGGCTTCCACCCATTTGCTGAAGGCACATACAATGACTAATACGTACTTCAAGCCTTGGCACCTCTCTAATTGGATGTAATCCATCTGGAGGATCTCAAAGGGATGGTCGGGGATCCCAAACCCTCCCTGGGGTACCACAGTTCCTTTCCCGGGGTTGTGTTGTAAGCAGATAAGGCACTGTTGGACTAGGCGTTTGGCTGAGTCGGGGATCTTGCCGTTGTGCCAGACTTTGGAAATGAGTTCGATCATGGGGGCAGAACCTATGTGTGCAGGGGAATGTGCCATTGTCAGTATGGGGATCAAGTATGCATCAGGCAGCAACCATTTGCTTGTGTCCTTTGTCCGCCAGCAGCCTTCATCGTCCCTTAGACCCACCCGTGCCCACTCAGTCAGTTCGTGTGGTGTGCTGGTCGATTGGATATCCCTGATCGTTTCCCTAGCGTTGATCCATTTTTCTGCTTGTGACCTGGTCACATACATGCGTGTCGTGGCCCTATTCTCAGCTGTGGTTCGGGCAGTGATGTCGGCTAGTGCGTTTCCCTGTCCAACTAAATCTGTCACCTTCTTGTGTGCCTGACATTTGATCACTGCTAATCGTGTGGGGAGAAGGACTGCTTCAATCAGGGCGGAGACTAAATCTCCGTGAAGGATGGGTGTACCATGGGACGTCAGGAATCCCCTTTCCCTCCACAGGATCCCAAAATGATGAACTACCCCGAAGGCGTACTGGCTGTCCGTGTAAATGTTCACCGTGGTTCCTGCTGCTATGATACATGCTCGTGTGAGGGCAATTAGTTCTGCTGCCTGTGCGGATCGTTGTGTGATGCAAGCAGTTTCAACTACTGTTCAAGCAGTCGTTACCGCATAGGCAGCAGAAGTGGTGCCGTCTGGGATTTTGATGCAAGAGCCATCTACCCGTAGTTCTCCGTCAGGATCTGTGAAAGCAACGTCTCGGAGGTCAATTCTACTCCTAGTCTGCTCGTCTGTAAGAGTCACGCAGTCGTGTATAGGGGGCACATCGGGGTCGTTTTCGGGCAAGGGTAACAGTGTAGCAGGATTTAATGTCGTGCATCTCTTCAGAGTGATGTGGGGCGCAAGCAAAGTCAATTCGTATCCTGTCAGTCGTGCACTAGTCAGATGTTGAGTCCTTGTCTGGTTCAAAAGTGTGTCAACTGCATGGGGTACTAATACTGTGAGAGAGTTCGAAAGTACAATTCCCTCACTCTGTCGGATAGAGACAGCAGCAGCGGCTACTGCTCGAAGGCAGGCTGGTAGAGCTCTGGCGACTGGATCAAGAGTGGCAGAGAAGTAGGCACAAGGGCGCTGTTTGGTGCCGAAGGGCTGGGTTAGAACGGACAATGCGCATCCCTCCCTTTCGTGAGTGTAGAGGAAGAAGGGCTTGGAGTAATCTGGTGTTCCTAGAACGGGTGCCGAGCAAAGGGCATCTCGCAACTCCTTAAAGGATGCTTGGCATTTGGGGGTCCACGGGAGTGGGAACGGAACATCTTTGGTCAACAGGGAAAGTAGGGGTTTTATAATGAGACTGAAATTTGGTAGCCATTGTCGGCAGAAAGAAGTAAGGCCTACTAATGAACGGACTTGCTTCTGTGTTTTTGGAATAGGGGTGTCTAGGATGGTTTGGATTCGGTCTGGTGTAAGTTTTCTCCCTTCTTTGGACAGGAGATGACCTAGGTATGTTACTTGGGACTGACAGAACTGCAGTTTCTTTTTGGAGACTTTGTGGCCATTCTCCGCGAGAAAGTGCAAGAGTTGGATAGTGGCTGTGATTGCAAGTGGAGTGGTGTCGGCCGCCAAAAGGATATCATCGACATATTGGATCAACACCACTCCATCTGGTAGCTGGACGGCGTCCAGCTGCCTTTTTAGGGCCTGGCTGTAAATGCTGGGACTTTCAGTGTAGCCCTGGGGAGCTCTACAAAATCGGTATGAACGGTTTTTTAAAGTGAAGCCGAAGAGATAACGGCTGTCTGGATGGATGGGGATAGAGAAAAATGCATTTTTAAGATCTATAACGGTGAAGGTGGTGGCAGTGGACGGGATGAGGGTCAGAATGGTGGCGATGTCTGAGACTACGGGGTACTGTGGCACCACCACTTTGTTGACTTCTCGCAGGTCGATGATGAAGCGGTAGGCTTTCTCATCCCCCTCACCTTGCTTCTTAACAATGGGTAGGATAGGACTATTGCAGACATTACTAACCACTTCCTCTACCACTCCTGCATTTACCAAGGACTGAATAATCGCTACCAATGCCTTCTCGCCTTCGGGCGATATCCGGTACTGTGGGAGTTTCGGGAGTATTGCATCTGGTCGAACAGTTATGTGTACAGGATCGATCATCATTCGTCCTACATCCGAGTCGTTTCTGGCCCATAGGTGCAGGGGTAGCGAATCGAGCAAGGATAGGTCAGCATCTGTTAAAGTGTACATATGTCGTGCGGGGTAGGGTCCGGACATGTTCGGGTTGTCGTACAGGATAACTCGGACTCCTTCCGGGGAACACCTAATAGTAGCTCGGAAATGTTTCAGTAAATCAATACCCATAATAGCGTCAGGGGAGTTGGAGGAGAGCAGAAACGTCGTGTCAGTAGGATTGTTTCCTAGGTCAAAGGAGATAGGTACAGACAGGGGATTAGTGGAGGGCGTCCCATCGAAACCTATCGAGGTAATGTGTGAGCCAGACAAGGGTGCCCTTGGAATCAGTCGTTTTGATAACACACTACGTGTCGCTCCAGTGTCTACCAAAAATGGAGACTTTGTACCCAGGACCTTAGCAGTGACATAAGGACCTTGCTGGTCAACACAGAGCTCGACTGGATCCCTCCCTTGCCCCTGGCAGTCCTATGCAGAGTCGTGATCATTGTAGCCATCGGACTGTTGGCACTGATTCTGTCGGGGGCGGTCAAATGTGTTTGGTCTACCAGATCGGTCATTGGTGGTGTCGTGGGTCTGTCCTCGTCCCTGCCCTCCAGTTTTGAGGCCATTTGCCATGTCCCTTGTCTCTTTATTTTTAATCAGTTCCCGAAGGGCTAGGCATTGAGACTTCCAATGTCCAAATTCTTTACAAAATGCGCATTGGTTCTCATCAAGGTCGGTTCGTGGAGCACCAGGGGTGGGGTTGCGGTCTCTAGGGGTCGAATTCCTAGGGGCATTTGACTGGTAGTTTCCCCTATACCGTTCCCTCCCTGTGGTCACTCCCTGTAGTTGTGCAATCATTACTCGTTCCTTTAGGTCCTTTTTCTTTTTCTCAGTTGCCCTTTCGTTCTCGTTCTTTTGGTGTTCGTAATACTGAGCCATCTGAAGGATAGCTGCAGGTTTAGAGGCTCCCCAACTACTTTCGCTAGTCTGTAACTTTTGGGAGACCTCTTGCGATAGCCCCTTTACGTAGTTCTGCACGAATAGGTGTTGTCCGGTTGCAGTGGTCATGTCTTGGCCACTGTAGTCGGAGAACACTGTTTCAAATCGTGAGAAGTATTCTGATACGTCCTCCTGAGGTTTCTGGCGGCAGGCCGTGACTATCGACCAGTCTACCTTCTTTTCTGGGATCAACGTTTTTAGTTTCTGCACTATTTTGTCGGGGAGTTCCAATATGTTTTTTACAGGTTTCTTTCCGGGCTCTCGCTGCCTATCTAGTTCATCGAGTTTTGTCCAGGTGTGTCCGAACAGATCTGTGTGGTCGGCTCTCCGGATTTGCTTCCACACATCAGCCGGCAGACACAACCCGAAAAACAAATCCATGTCCGCTAGAGTCATTATGGTTGAGCCCAAGGCTGTGCCTAATTCGGTATAGAATGCTGTAGGGTTCTTTCTTAAATCGGGCAGGGTTTGTCTAAAAGTTAAAATATCTTGCTGATCCCATGGTTGTTAAACCAAGTTGTACACAACCCTCCCTTTGGCATCTGCATGGTTGATATCATCGTTTGTTCCCTGACCTCTTGGGGGAACCCAATAGGGGGCGGCTTCTCTGATAGGCATCATGGTGTTGGCTGCTTCTAATGAGGGCTCAATCGTCTCAGGGACTGTGATCTTGACCTCTGGTTTCTGTTCCGCGAGGTGGCGGAAGACCTCAAGCGTTTGCATGAAGAGGTCCGTCACATCACTTTCAGCCCCATCTCCGACATCAACCCTTCTATATAGAGCCGTCACTTTAGCAGGACCCTTAGTCTGGTACCTATCCTCATACGCGTTCAGGGTGTGGTAGCTGAACCGTAAAATAAAATGCCGTCTGTGACTACCGGCATGCGAGTTGTGCATATTCATCGTATATTCTTCGCTCTCCTTTCGTTCTACCAGGGTTTTTGCTATTTGGTCGATTCCATCCCGCTCATCTTTGCTCAACCTGTTTGGTCTGGCTGTTAGATGCCTGCTGATCTCATGCTCATCTGCTGTTGTTACCAACGCGGTTGGTGCGAAGGCCGTAAGAGCCGGGGCACTAGCGCTAGGGTTACTCACACCTGCATTTTGAACTGGTGAGTGTTGTGCTAGAGGTTGGCTGGGAGCATAAGGAGGAGGCATGTAGATAATTGGAGGACCGAGCAGTAACTCATCATTTGCTCGCTGTTTGGAGGGAATCTCCGGGTAGAGCGCAGCGGTGGTCCTGACAGGGCATTGACCTGTCAGTCCTGATTCTTGCGTTTGTTTAACTTTCTCTCTTCTTCTTATTTCTTCATCTAGTTCTTTTGCGGCTAGATGGGCTGCTTTTCGTAATTCTTTCACTGTTTTTACTTCCTCTCTTTTCCTGCGATGGTCTGCTTCTTTGCGCCACATGCCGATACTAACGAGCATAGTGGGCGTTACCTTATTTATTTTTACAGCTGCTTCTAGTGTTTTTATTTTATTTTCATCAAAAGAACCTATCAGTGGCCACTGGTTTTTAGGATCCCTTTTTG
Organism: Lissotriton helveticus; assembly: GCF_964261635.1. Taxonomy (NCBI): domain Eukaryota; kingdom Metazoa; phylum Chordata; class Amphibia; order Caudata; family Salamandridae; genus Lissotriton; species Lissotriton helveticus. Next base: position 278,822,952 of record NC_136063.1, on the reverse strand, counting down.
TATATTTATGCCATAACTTACTATAAGCTATAGCGACTAGTCCTTGCTTAGTAAACATGTCCTTATTAGGGGTGCCCTCCAGTGGAGCTGGATGGTTCATCTCTAATAAGCGGTCCGGGTTGACCCAACTATGAGCCAATGGGGAGAAGATAGGCATGACGGATTACAATGGGGGGCAAAAGCCTGCACTACCTATCTTTTCACTATTTGCAAAGACTGGACAGAATATTCTATTCTACGCTGTTTGCAAACAGAGAATACCTCCAGAAAGAACCAATTCCAAACAGTCAATGTTTGGGCAAACAATCAATCAATGAGGAACGAAATAGGTACGACGTGTTATAGGTTTGCGTTACCTACCATTCACTCTCTGCAAAGGGAGAGAGAATATTCCTATTCTTCCCCGTTTGCAGGCAGAGAAGATTCCTAAGAGAACCAACTTCGAACAATTCAATGCTCGATTCAATCAATCAATCAATGGGGAGAAAAAAATAGGCACGACGTGTTAAAGTTTTGCGTTGCCTACCCTTCACTATCTGCAAAGACTAAACAGAGTATGGCGATTCTGTGTTTGTTTGCAAATAGAGAATCTCCCAGAAGCAATCAATAGGTAATACTAGTATTTTCAAACAATCAATCAATCAATTTCGCAATTTGTCGTGTGTCACGACCTTACCCGGACCGCATGGACAGTTTCTCGTCTTCCGCTTCCAGCGCCCGATCGTCCTCTATTCTCTGTTGCTATCGCGGCACTCCTGGTGGTTCCCAGTCAGGACCGTAGATCACTCGGGAGAGGTCTGCTCGGAATCAGTGAAGTTCAGATGATCGGCTGTCAGACGAGGGTCTATCGGACAGGAGCTCTTCCGATCGTTGCAGTCGTTCACTCTGTCGTCGGGACCTCTCCCACTGGATCCACGTGTCGCTGATGGGCCCCGCGTTTGGGACGCCAATTGATAAAGATCAATTTACAATGGTCAGGCGATTTCAGTAGTTGTTTCCTAAGTTAAATTTGCCCGGCGTAAAACGCCTCTAATACCATACGAAGTTATTCAATAAAGAGGCAGGCGCTGGAGACTGGAAGACAGGAAACAAGTTTTATTCCGACGGAGTAGAACACGTCAGATCGGACAACAAGGTATCGTCTCGAGGTGCTCTCTCAACCTCTCTGAGACCTGGCCTTTTATACACTGGTTTAAGACATGTGAACGTCCTTTATTACAACAGGGACATTGTAGAGCATGAGAATGACATCAGAACGATATCCCCGACACCCCCCAGTTCCAGCCCATTCCAACACATGACAACAGTAGAGACCCTTTCCCCTCATATGATTGGGAGGGGCTATCACGCAGCTGAGTGTTCTGCCGATCTCTTTGGAATGTGTGCGCCTGATCGAATCTCCGGGGGTGGGGATGTCATGATCAATAGTGGCCTCTTTCAGGAGAGGCGAGTGCATACGGTAATGGGCAATAAACTGTATCCTCAGGCTAAGGGATGACCAGCAGTCAGTGCTGACGTTCAGGCTCAGAGGAAGGGGTCATCAAAGGAGGGGTATTCATGGACGGAAAGGAGGTGTTGGTCAGGCGCGGGGTGCGATTCCCTGGGACAGAGTCATGGGAGGGGAGGGTTCATGACTTGTGCATGCGAGGGTGCGCGGGGAAGGCTTGCATGGTCAGGGAAGTGTGCTGACGGGCGATCGTGAACAGGGAGACCATGGTACCTAAAATGGCTGTCGTGTATGCTCGTACGTGGGTCTGCAAGATGGCGTAGATGATGTTCAATACACGAACTAAAATTCCACACTTAGTTAATGTTGATTACAAACTCTTTGCCAAATTGTTAGCCTTACGTCTTGATCCTTTTATGCCACATCTCATAGGGAAAGAACAATGCGGATTTGTTAAGGGCCGCCTTACTTCGGATAATTCTAGACTTTTCCTTAATGTTTTAAATAAAGCTTCTTCTCTCTCTATCCCCCTAGCAGCTAATTCTGTGGATGCTGAAAAAGCCTTTGATCGTGTCGATTGGTCTTTCCTGCTTGCTTCCTTGCGATGGCATGGTTTTGGGCCTAAGTTTATTTCTTTTATTTCTTTAATATATTCCATGCCCAAAGCTTCAGTCCTTGTAAATGGTCAACTCACCTCATCCTTCACGCTTCGACGTGGGGTTCGTCAAGGCTGTCCTCTCTCCCCTCTTCTTTTTATTTTAGCTCTTGAGCCTTTTCTAACCTCTATTCGTAACAATTCCTCAATTTCTGGCTTTCCATATGGAGAACATCAACTCAAATTATCTGCTTACGCTGATGATATTCTTTTATTTATCTCGGATCCAGTTTCCTCTGTCCCGTCTTTGTTGGCTGAGTTTGAGAAGTTTTCTCTTGTCTCAGGATATAAAATTAATTCCGATAAGACGGAAATTCTTCCATTGACTAAATATTGTCTTCCACATTTCTTTACCGCCACAGGCTTCGCTTGGAATAGTAATAAGATCAAATATTTCGGAGTCCTTTTTTCTAACTCTATCTCATCCTCTATCAAACTCAATCTGAACGTGGTCATCTCTAGAATTGAACACCTGCTCTCTTCCTGGAATCCTCTCTTTCTTTCCTGGTGGGGTCGTCTTGATTCTGTCAAGATGATGATTGCACCTATTTTGATTTATTTACTCTCTATGCTCCATGTCCATATCCCGGCCCTTTACTTTCATTGAATTGACTCTATTCTATCCAAATTCCTTTGGAAACAGAAAAAAGATTGCATATCTTTATCGGCTCTTCGTAAGGCCAAATCAAATGGAGGAGTTCATTTTCCAGATTTTCGCCTCTACCATCAATCCTTCTCTCTTCGTCAGGCTTCTCGTTGGCTATCATCAGAACTATCCCCTCTTTCTCCCCTCTGGCTTCATATTGAACGAACTTTAATATTACCCTTTTCATTTCCTGAGGTACTTCGCTTTACTTCTAAATCCCCTTATGTAGTCCCTCTGCTGTTCAAGCATACTTCTTCTCTTTTAAAACCTTTGCTCTCCCCACTGACCGTCTCCCGTGAATCTTTTTTACTTTCACCCATCTGGTATAACTCACTTATTCTTTTGCGCAATAGACCTATTGCCTGATCCTCTTGGAGATCGAAAGGTATTACTTGGGTTCATCAGCTCTTTGATGGTTCCTCACCTTGCTCTTTCCCTCAATTTCAGACACAGTTTCACTGCCCCCGTTCATTTGCACAGAAATATTGTATTCTTATGGAAATTGTCCTTGATCGTTATTATTCTCTCCCATCTTCAGGATTACCTCCCTCCTCTTCCCCTCTTCTTACCATCCTTACCACTTTTCCTAAAGCCTCTCTTATCTATCGTTTCTTCTCCGCCCCTAACCCTGACCGCCCCAAGTCTAAAGTGGAACTATCTTGGGAGAAGGACCTGGCTTGTTCTTGGTCTATTTCTCTCTGGGACAAAATATGGACTAAAACGTTGAAGACTTCTCGCACTGCATCCCTCACGCAGTCCCTATTTTTCTTCTATCATAGACTTTATCTTTCTCCTCTTTCTCTGTCTCGTTTTCTTTCTTCTTCCACCTCTAATTGCTGGACATGTAACAACCCTGGGGCTGATCTTTTTCATCTTTTCTTTCTCTGTCCCCCTGTTCAAGTTTTTTGGAAACAAGTTTGGTCTCGCATCTCCCGCATTTTTACACTCTCTGTTCCCTACTCCAATTCCCTTGTGTTTCTGGGCAGTCTTTCAGACTCTTTGAACCTTCCTTTACACTCACTTGGTCTTCTTGACCTCATGCTAGCCCATGCTCTCCAACACATTGCCTCCAATTGGAAGTCCCTTACAAATCTTTCCCTTCGTTGTTGATGGAATCTCCTGTGTAATTCCCATAGACTTGATGTTGCCTTTGCCTCCTCCTGGACACCCTGTCGCAATGTTGAGCTTTACTGGTTACCCCTTACCCTGTATTTAGATCAATCTTCTAGAAGGGATTATACTCCACTTTCCTCTGCCAATTTTAAACCCCCTTGAACATCTGTACTCCTGCCTGCAGTTTCGTTCCTTAGATTTCACAGTTTTGGTTCTTTCACTCATGTTATATATGATATTTCCTTCTTTCGGTTCTTGTGCACTTGATTTGTTGTAATTGCCTACAATTGTTTATGCCTATATATATATAATGTTGATATTAACATGGTTTTTACTTCCCCCTGTTCCCCCCCTCCTCCCTTTCCCCCCCCTTAAAAACTAGAAAATGCTTGGATTTTTCTTAGTGTCACCAGTAGTTTTAGCATTTATCTTTTTTCCATATTTTTCTCACTCATTTTGTTTCTGCTGATGTCACCTTGCTGTTTTATAACCTTTGAATCAATAAAGCTTTCAAACATAAAAAAAAGACCAATTCACAAAGAAAGTAGTAAATCAGCACCCATAAACGTACACCATTGTGTAAACTTACACACAGGGGGAATGGTGACCACCTTGTAAATCCACAGTTCGTTCCGTTTTATTTATCCATAAGGGAGACATTTTCCATATGTAGAAAGCCCCTTCCCTACACCATTATCAAAACTCGGGGTCATCTAATCCGGCACCCATCCTAGAAGGGGAATCACTCCAGCCATTGGCTGGAGTAACTCTGCAACTGCTTCCATGGTGGGAAACAGTCGAATCAGAGCTTGGGAATGTTTGAATATGTGAACCTGCCAAACCCACAACGTTAACCATGCCTCGTTACACCCAAAACCCACTCATTGCATGGGATTTCCTATTTCAAATTTCTCCACACTCTTGACATAGAAATGCACAGTAGAAAAAGCACTTCGCCCGCCAGGAATCCTTTTGGAATTCTTGAAAGGTGAAATTGGTGTTGTTTTCGGCCATTAATGTATGTTTAACTTGGCGAATTGGCCTCTTCATTTTTTGATCTTCCAATAGGCACATATAGGGTCCTATTCACAAAGATTAGGGAAAAATCGTGTTTTACTCTCCTAGGGTTGTTCTTAAACTTTGGAGTAAAATCATGTCATGCCTTGATCCACAGAGAAGCCTAAGACTACTTTTGGCACACAGTAGCAGAATTTTGTAAACCAAAAGATTGTGTCCTAAATATCGTCTTCAAAAATACCGCATCATTTGAGCTAGAAAACCTATATCCAGTGGAACAACATTTTTGCAGACGACATTCAGGGCACGAGTCCTATCAGATGCTTTTTTTATCAATGATATTCCACTGTCCATCCTTTTCAACATCTATGCATGCAGAAATTCCCCTTATGCGAACATTAAGTCTAGTGGCAATGTTCACACATGTGTATTTGTATTTTATATAAAGTTTGTATTTTACCTCTCCAGGAGGAAAATGTTTTGTCCAGTAGGAAGCCCTCACACAACACCCCTATTAAACATGGGAGAGAGTCCTCCTTAGTCCCACCAAGAAAATAATGCACTTACTCCTGCCCTTATCAAGAGCAAATTGTGTGACCTCTATTGTGGTTATACCTCCTGCAAGGGATATGTGAATACCTCAGTGACAGTGAGTGTTAGCCTACTATTTAAATAGGCTCAACAAAATCTGCTGCTCACACTGTATTTGTGGTTGGGAAATATCCATCAAACTGACAGAAGATCATTTTCACAAATAACCTTTGCAGGGAAACTTCTGAAAGTCCTTATTCTCTGACCTCACAAACTAAGTTATTTGAGAGAGTTTGTTTTAGGCATTCCAGATGAACTGAAGTCCATAAGACAAAAAGTCTTTGTGTATCAGGTCTCTGGGTTGGTTCTGCCCTTAGAATTAGGGTCAGCTTCAGCCACGGCCGGCAGTGGGAGTGTAGTGTAGTTCCTATATTCCCAATAGGCTCTGCGCATTGGAATAATATATATCCTGTAGTTTAGACGTAGGACTGAGGTCGACCAGGTCTCTACCGAGTATATTAAACTTAATTGTGAGTGCCAGCTAGCTCAGAGGTTACTAGAAACTTTTTCAAATTCACAAAAAGGGATTAGTTTCTGACAACCGCATAAACATGACAACTTTGTTTCCCAAGAATAAGAAATCAATCTCTAGAGTCGCGGAAACAATAGATAGCTATTTTACTCAGTCAATCGTGCATGCTTCGTTTCACCAGAGGTGCTGAGAAAATATAGAGACGGGCATTTTCAATAAAAAGTATTTATTGAACAGTCTTCTTTCTTGAGCATAAGAAATGTACCGCTACAATTGTAATACTGGTTATAAAGTACAAGGCATATAATACAATAAGTATTATAAAGTAGTACTGTAAAAGCATGATATGGTTTCTAAGCCATAAAATACATAAAATACATACAGCGATAAAATAATGACTGAAAGTACTCAACTGGTGCTTCTAAAATACGCCTACCCCGGTGTACCTAACCTAAGTCTAGTACAAGGGAAGAAGTAAATGAGGTGTAGTTTAAGTTTAGTATTCTTTGCCAAGAATCTATTCCAAGAATTTCTCTTAAGGGTCTAATCAGCTCCGTACCTTGGTTTTAGAATGAAGGAGGTCTTGTATCGCTCTCTATCAGGACTCGATTTCCCAGCAACCCCCAAGGGTAGCCTGGAAACACTGGAGCTGGATTTCTCGGCCGGAGAAAAGACAGCGTCTTTAAGTACGTCAGCTGGAGGGTCGGCTTCCTTCGGCACTTGCTGCTGCAGGGCGTCGGGCAAGTAGTTAGTTGATCTGCTCCAACCTATTGTGTGTTTGTCTGGGCAAATGTAGGCATACTTATACCTTGAAGGTGCCGAGTTTGACGTATGATTGGACACAATAACGTCACTCAAAGACTCAGTTCTTTAAAAACTCCATGATTTCCTAGATAAATTAGTATTCAGGCGAGGGGAAGTCCCTAGCTGCTGAAGGCGGGTTTTTCTAAGAAATCGCTGTTGATTCTCGGAACTTAGTGGAACTAGCCATGCCGTATTTGGGCTGCATAGGCTCAATCTAAATTTGGTAATGATTTCTATGCCTATATAAGGATCGGGTAATTTATAACTATATATGGGCATGAATCGGGAAAATTACACTATGGTCCTAGATTTCAACACAACAGGAGTACCTGCAGGACGGTGAGGTGGGGAGGGGGCAGCCGCGGCCAGTGGTGGGAGTACCGGCCGGGGCGGCGACATGGGGAGGGGGAGGGGCAGGTTGGGGGGTAGTAATGTATGGATTACGGGGTAGAACAGGTAAGTAAACCTATAAATAAATAAAACAAATTTTGCATGCACTGCATCGCACTTGGTGATGCAGTGCGCGCAACAAAATTTGTTTTATTTATTTATATGTTTACTTACCTGTTAGGGTCCGTAATCCATACATTACTACCCCCCACCCTGCCCCTCCCCACACCACCGGCCGCAGCTGGGAGGGGGAGGGGCAGGGTGGGGGGCAGTAATGTATGGATTACGGAGTTTTACAGGTAAGTAAACATTTAAATAAATCAAACAAATTTTGTTGCGCGCACTGTATCGCATTTGGGGATACAGTGCACTCAACAAAATTCGTTTTCTTTATTTAAATGTTTACTTACCTGGGAAGCTCCATAATTCATACATTACTACCCCCAGCCTGTCCCTCCCCCTCCCCATGTCACAGTCCTGCCAGTACTCCCACTGCCGGCCGCGGCTGGTCAGCTTTGCAGGTCCGAGGGCCCTGGGCCTGAGACAACATATCATTCATGTTGGATAAAACTTTGATTGGCTCTATAGAAATGCGACTTGTGTTTGTTGGAGAATACAAAAGGAGGAAAAAGATAATGTGGCAAACATAGTTTTGTGGTCATTTTTAAAACTCAAATGAAAGAGCAAATGGTATTTTTTGTAACAGAGTAACAGTACAATAGGGTGTTAGTGCAGGGTAATAGCTGCCATGATTGTTGGCATGTTATCTGTCAGACATTTTCCTAGCTGTTTTTTCTTGTTAGGTATAGCTTAACTCGTTTCTTCTGTTCAGTCGATCTTCTGAAGTGATCAATGGCTTCTTTTATGACCAAAACACAAATGTGAATTTAAAACAAATAGTGACAGCCATGCTATTGGCAGAGCCAGTAAGTGTGGCAATAGCTGCCAACGTCTGTCTTTGCAAATGCTTTATTTGTTTGTGAATTTATTTTTTATGAAGACACGCAACACTCAAGTGGACCGCTAGAAGTGCTGGAGGAACCCTCTCGCCTAAGTAAAACAAGCACTGTCTAAAAGTTCAAGTTCAAGTTCAAGTTCAAGAATTTGTATAGCGCGCTACTCACCCAGAGGGTCTCAAGGCGCTTGAGGGAGGATGGGTGCATTACTTATCGAAAAGCCAGGTTTTCAGCTGCTTTCTGGAGGAGAGGTGGTTTTGTGTAAGGCGGAGGTGAGTGGGGAGAGAATTCCAGGTTTTGGCCGCTAGGTAGGAGAAGGATCGTCCTCCCATGGTGGATCTATGGATGCGCGGAATTGTGGCGAGGGCTTGATTGGATGATCGTAGTTGGCGGGTGGGTGTGTAGAAGGACAGTCGAGTGTTGAGGCATTCGGGTCCTAGGTCGTAAAGGGCCTTGTGTGCGTAGGTGAGGAGACGGAACGTTATTCTCTTGTTGACGGGGAGCCAGTGGAGGTCTTTCAGGTGACCGGAAATGTGAGCTTGACGGGGGATGTCCAGGATGAGTCTGGCTGAGGCGTTTTGGATGCGTTGGAGTTTTTCCTGTAGTTTGGCTGTGGTTCCGGCGTAAAGGGTATTTCCATAATCCAGTCGGCTAGTGACCAGTGCGTGGGTGACTGTCTTTCTTGTTTCGGTGGGGATCCAACGGAAGATTTTTTTGAGCATGCGTAAGATGTTGAAACATGAAGATGAGACGGTGTTGACTTGTCTGGTCATCGAGAGGGAGGAGTCTAGGATGAAGCCCAGGTTGCGTGCGTGATCTGTGGGTATGGGTGCGGTTCCCAGGGCCGGTGGCCACCATGAGTCATCCCAGGCAGAGGGGGATGATCCAAGGATAAGGACTTCCGTTTTGTCCGAATTTAGTTTTAAACGGCTGTTCTTCATCCATTCGGCTACTTCTTTCATTCCTTCGTGTAGATTAGTTTTGGCGGTGTTTGGGTCTTTGGTGAGGGAGAGGATCAGCTGGGTGTCGTCTGCGTAGGAGATGATGTTGAGGTTGTGCTGTCGCGCGATGGATGCGAGGGGGCTCATGTAAATGTTGAAGAGGGTGGGACTGAGTGAGGATCCTTGTGGTACTCCGCAGATGACTTCGGTGGCCTCTGATTTGAATGGGGGGAGGCGGACTCTCTGGGTTCTTCCTGCGAGGAACGAGATGATCCAGTCCAAAGCTTTTCCTTGTATTCCGACGTTGCTGAGGCGTTGTATGAGGGTGCTATGACAGACTGTGTCGAAGGTGGCGGAGAGGTCAAGTAGGATGAGGGCAACTGTTTCTCCGTTGTCCAGTAGTGTTCGGATGTCGTCTGTAGCAGCGATGAGGGCGGTTTCGGTGCTGTGTTTGGCTCGGAAGCCCGACTGTGAGGGGTCGAGGGAGTTGTTGGATTCAAGGAAGGCGGCGAGCTGACTATTGACGGCTTTCTCAATGACTTTGGCAGGGAATGGGAGGAGTGAGATGGGGCGGTAGTTCTTAAGTTCAGAGGGGTCTGCTGTGGGTTTCTTCAGAAGGGCGCTGAGTTCGGCGTGTTTCCAGCTTTCCAGGAAGGTGGCGGAGTTGAAGGAACAGTTGATGACATCGCGGAGATGGGGGGCGATGATGGAGTCTGCTTTGTTGAAGATGTGGTGGGGACATGGGTCGGTTGGTGAACCTGAGTGGATAGAGTTCATCAGGCGGATGGTGTCTTCAGTAGTAATTGGGTTCCAGGCGTAAAGGTTGTGAGAGTGTTGTTTTTGTTCGGAGGTGGGTGGAGTGGTCTGTTCTTCGGATTGGTTTTCAAAGCTGTTATGTATGTCGGCGATTTTGTTGTGGAAGAAAGAGGATAAGGAGTCGCAGAGGTCTTGGGAGGGAGTGATGTCGTTGGTGCCGGCGGTGGGGTTGGGAAATTCTTTGACGATGTTGAATAGTTCCTTGCTGTTGTGGGCGTTGTCGTCGAGTTGATCCTTGAATGCTGATTTCTTGGTGGATCGGATCAATTGGTGGTGTTTGCGGGTGGCGTCCTTGAAGGTGGTCAGGTTGTCAGTGGTTGGGTTTTTTCTCCAGGTTTTCTCGAGGGTACGACATAACTTCTTGGATTTCTTAAGGTCATCGTTGAACCAGGGGGCCTTTTTGTTACCTTGTTTGGTCTGGTGGTTTTTCAGGGGTGCTAACTGGTTAGCGCTGTGGGTGATCCATTGTGTAAGTTTGGTGGCAGCTTGGTTTGGGTCCGATGGTATGGTAGGAGGGTTTTGGTTAAGCGATGTGAAGAGTTGGTCGGTGGTGATTTTGTTCCAGTTTCTTCGAGGAATAGATTGTGGGGCGTTGTGGGTCATGGTCTTTTTGTAGCTGAAGTGAACGCAGCTGTGGTCCGTCCAATGGAGAGCTGTGGTGTGATCGAAGGAGATGTGTTTGCTGGAGGTGAAGATAGGGTCGAGCGTGTGTCCGGCTAAGTGGGTGGGGGTGTCAACAAGTTGTTTAAGTCCGAGATTGGCCAAGTTGTCCAGAAGGGTGGTGGTGTTGCTATCGTTTTTCTTTTCCAGGTGGAAGTTGAGGTCTCCCAGTAGGATGAAGTTTTCGGATGTGAGGGCATGTGGGCTGATGAAGTCAGTGATGTCATCGTTGAATTGCGTGCGGGTTCCTGGTGGTCTGTAGATGAGGGTGCCTCTAAGTGTGGTCCTGGGGTCGGTGTGGATCTGGAAGTGGAGGTGTTCGGAGGCCGCGAAGTTGACGTCGGGGCTGGTCGTGATTCGGATGGTGTTCTTATGGACGATGGCGATGCCTCCTCCTGTTTGGATGGTGCGGTCTTTACGTATGATCTTATAATTGTCTGGGATGGCTATGGCGATGTCGGGTGCTGAAGAGGCGTTCATCCATGTTTCAGTAAGGAAGGCGACGTCCGGTGATGTGGTGTCGAGTAGATCCCATAGTTCAGTGGCGTGTCTGTGGACCGAGCGGACGTTCAGCAGGATGCACTTCAGGTGGTTAGAGTCGGAGCGGTGTTTGGAGGAAGTGGATTTGGCGAGGGTACAGATGCAGGTGAACTTGCAGGATTGGCAGGCGAAAGGTCCATGGATGTGTCCAGGAGTAGCTGCGCAGCAATGTGGTGTGCGTCCAGGGTTAAGGGCAATGAGGGTATCGGCGGTGTACGTTAAGCGGGTGGAGGGGGGTTTGCGAGGGGCAGGGGGTCTGGCGCAGAACGCAGTCCAGGCGCGGACGAGCGCAGACGGGCTTACCTTTGGCGCACCTTCCGCGCGCATGGGGCGCGACCGCTGCGCGTGAACGCTGCGCGCAAATGCATCTGTCATAAGTGGATAGTGAGAGGGGAGGGGTGAGGGAGGGTCAGCTGGGAGGCGGGGTGGAGATCAGGGGAAGGAGGCAGAACAACAACAAACAAAATGGCAGCAAGCAGGCAATATCGAAACAACACTGGGGCACAATCTAAACTAGCGCGATGTAAATGGCGGAGGCGCGGGCAATCAGGCACAAATACAATTGCAGGCAGCACAGTACAAGATCTGAAGTCGGACAAGCGCACCTTGGTAGTCGAGCGCTACAATCTAATTAGCCTCGGCAGATCTATTAAATAATGCGAAGCAGGCGGGGCAATCTAGCGCTACGAACTAGCTAGATGATTATGCAGGCTAAGGCAGAAGGCGAGATAGGCGCTCAGTAGTCAACGATACCAGGTGAGGAGGCTGGGAGCAGCGTGTGGAGCGGCCGCTTCTGCTGAAAGCAGGACGATCAAAGTCAGTTTAGAGCTAGGGTATGTCAGCCCGGCATGAGACAGCTTCGCGGGCTAGTGACCGTCTAATTGCAGCCGCAGCCGAGTACTTCACAGGTCTTTAAAAGACCATTTACTTGTGAATGAGGCTTTTGTTGTGTTTTCACCCCTTCTAAGAGCCACTTTGCCTATGGCTGGAAGAATTAGAACCCCCCACCGAAATCTTTTTCAGCCACCCCCGAAATTTGGCTCTAGTTGCCCGCCTGCATAGAGACCAGATGCAAGCCAGGAGGGAGAACCCCTGTTGTCGCTAGTTGGGTAGAAGACAGCCATGGTTGGGGAGTAATTGGGCCCTCCTACTCTTAGGCTTCAGTGCACTGCACTGGATGCACCAGGGATTGGTATGCCCCAGCCTGTGCTGGGTAGCATACTGAAGCTGGTGTTCAACCCGCTGAACGTTTTACCTCAGTGAGTTCTTGGAGAGAATATTTCTTCCATTTTCCCTTCCCCCATTCCCTGTCTGCTCACTACCAATTGTGGCTGTCTTTTACTATCTAACCATTGGATAGCTTGGGTAGTGTTTCACAATACACTTCAGATATGCAGACACAACCAAAGGACCTCACCTTTACTGCTATGCAATTGTATGCCTTGACAGTACGCTTCCGATTGAATGGAAAAAAGGCAATGAAGCCAGAATATGGCTTCTCGCGGATTGCACCTAGGACAGACTTTTGTCATTTTGATGCTCTTTTCAGCTCTTTGCCACTACAGCGCCAATAAGATATCTGACCAAAGTGTAATTGGCATTGCGATTATCAGTCATTAACGGGGGACGTGTATTAGCACCTCCAGAAATCGAGATATATATATATATGTATATATATTTATATATGTATTAACTGAAAAAACCATAGGTTTCAGGCCTTATATAGTTAGGAATTAGCATATAAAAAACTTTGAAATTCACTGAAAAACCATAGGTTTCAGGCCTTATATAGTTAGGAATTAGCATTTAAAAAACCATTGAAATTGCTCCTATAAAGTTAGTTGGACTAACTATATTTCGCGCACCCGCAATCCACTGCTGATGATGTCACATATTACATCATTCATGACATGGTCAGTGACATCACTGATGACATCTCAAATGACATCACTGATTAAAGTTTATTGATAAAATATTGCCCCCTCATGACCTGCTTGCGCCCAAAGGGTGCAAAGGCCTGAAATACTTTGAGGCTAAGATGTGGGAGGAGGCCGAGCCCCCCAGAGAGAGTCGTAGAAAAGTCGCCTTGGAGTAGGCGCAGAAAGAGGCCCTATATTTAAATGCGAGGCCATGGCCTTGCAGACTCAGCGAAGGCTACTACTGCTCGCGGGACCCAACACCCTTGTCCCCGATCTTCAAGAAAAACATGGATCCTTAGCCCGCCGTGAAGGGGGGGGAGGTGGGGGCGGAGGCCGAGCCCCCGTGAAAGAGCTGCGGCACAGTTGTCTAGGATTGCAGGCTCAATAACTACAGGGCCCACCTCTAAAGGGAGGCCGCGACCTTGTCACAGAACGAGAGGCAGCTGCTGCCCGTGGGCCTCAAACCTATACTCCCCGACCCCTGTCCCGCTCCCCTACCTTCAAACGCCCACGGCCTCCATAATCTACTTGCACAAGGCCGTGACAGGAGCTGGGACAATGCCCCCCCGCAGGCGAAACCCCAAGTGGAGGGACCCTAAATAGGCCGAGGAGAGGGGGAAGGGAAGCCAGGCCCGCAAACCCTAACCCCCAGAGGGTAAGACTCACCGCCAGAGATGCCACCCGCCGACCGGAGAAACAACAAATCACCGACGCCAGACCAGGCCTCTGTACGGAGAGAACAGAGGCACACCAAACGGCGTCAGGGTGAGGGGGCAAAGAGGCCGCCAGGGGGGCGTGGGAGGACTTTATACTACTCCCCGCCCCAACCGGAAGTGACGAGCGGGACCCACTGGGGTCCGGAGACACTAGGCTGCTCAGTGTGCCATCTGTGGCACTAGGGGGGCCGCCCTCTTATGAGGGTCCCCTGCGGGGACGAGTCGGTTGACCCGCAATATGGCGGACTCTCCGGACCATTTGGAATGTTCACAGACACTTGAGAGACAATCAGCTTTCCGCTCGCGCACTTCCGTGGCGCGCCGTGTGCGCTCCCCGGTACGCGTACAGGTAAGCGCTCGAAGCGCGCATATAGATATATATGTGTTTTTGAAGTTCATTTTCATAAAAACCACTGGAGCAATTTTCACCAAATATAGAAAAGGCACTTCTGCGTACCAGTCCCTACAATTTTGCAAAGTTTGGTGTAATTCCATTCAGCGGTTCGGGCTGTAGCCGTGTCTGAACGTCCTATGGAAATTAACATGGGGAAAACATGTTTTGGGACCCCCCTTTTTTCTCGGCCCCCGCTGGACGAAGCCCCCCAAAACTTCCAGGGAAGGAGCAGAACTGAGCTGGCAAAAATTTTGGAAAATTTCACGGAATTTTCTTAATCGACGCCAAAGTTATTCCCAATAGAATGTTGTGGATTTCCTATGGAAACTAGGTCCTAACTATATATACCTACTGGCTATCGCCAGTAGGTAATATAGATATATAGATATATGATATTTATATCTAGATAGATAGAGATTTTTATCATTATTTATTTCCAAGGGGAAAAACAAAGGTTAAAGATTAGTTATATGTGGAAAAACTGTATTTATTATGTGTATGCAAACCAAACTTAAACTACAAGTGCATTAGAGATTATGAAGTTATAGATTTTTTTTTTTTATTTAAGGGTATAATTTGTGCCATACAAAACTTGCTGTAATTTGCGCACCTGCGTACAGTGTTGTCACCTCGCTCGCTACACTGCATTAATTATAACTACTGCCTTCCACGTGCACATCCTATGCCCTCAAGTTACATCACTTGTAACATGATTAATTATAGCATTCATAAGAGCACTCATGACTTCTGAAATGACACCATTTCTGTACAGACTGTGCATGATACAGGGTCCCAGTCCTAAAGCTGTTATCTGGTCTGTGTAGCTAGCGATAATTCGAAAGCACCTCCAAGGTGTCCTGTACCACGACCTTGCATCTCCTGGGAAGCAGCGGACATCAAATGCACCTTGCCGCTAGGACTGAACGTGCCACCGCGCTCGGCAATAATTCTTATCGAGCGAAATTCTAGTGCACCGTTTTTGGCAAAGACCTTCCCGTTTCATCCCTTGCCAAAACCAGCCGCCCATTACTGTAAGTCATTGCATCCTGCCCACAGTAAAAATATCACATCCTGTTATATAATATGAGATTTAATCACAATGATAATGTAAATTATAAAGTGGGAGACAGAGGTCGCTTTAAACACGGCTGGGCTGTGTTTCTAATCTTAGATCGCTTTCATTCTCTGCCTCTGCTAATGTGCTTCCCCTCATCAGAAGACATGTCACTCACTCCCCGAGCAACAAAGGAGGCCTTATTGCACGAGCGCTCCGTGCAGTGATTTAGTGCTGGGCCGACAAGTACAGTATATCCCTGTTGAAGCAAAAGGACACGTGTGAGGCATCGGATATGCTCCAACAGCTGTTTGCTCCGTATCAACTGGTTTCATCCATTCAGGGCAGGACTCGGGGTTTTCTATGACGACTCTGAAATGGGCAATGACAGAACAAATTATTTCAAAACTGTTAGACACGTTTTTGTATTCACACAATCACCAGTCTATAAAATGCGTGTATTTTACACATTTCTTGTTGCATGAAACTGACACTTTCCGCTTTGTAGCTATCTCAAGTTTCTCTTCCGCACGAAGATGTCGTAACCACACAAAGTTGCAGTTGTTTCCGCGATACACTAGTGTCACGCACGCTGCAGTCTAACTTCTGCCGGTAGGTGGCGCTGTCTTCTTAGTCATTCATTTCTGTGGTTTGGTGAGGTGCACTTCAGCATGGAGGCATTTTAGTTGGAGTTCCTAGATAGCATTCCCATACACATAATACATTCTTGGCTTTCTTTTACATTCGGTCAATAGGTGACCATGCTTTGTTTACTGGTGATTAAGTATGTAGCCTAACTGCTAGGATCGTCGACCTCTATGATGGGGGCCCGTGTTTTAGGGTGACCAACTGGCATTGGTGCAAATTCAGGACGGTGAGTGTAAAAATTCAGGACAAAGGGTCAAAATTCAGGACACAAATTTAGGACAGGAGGTCAAAATTCAGGACAAAACTGCAGGACAATAGGTAAGTTTTACAGACACCTCAGAGGTCGCGCAATAGTATATAAGTAAGTCCAGCCATTTCCAAACATATTCAACCATTTGCAAACCTATCCATCATGTATCCTTCCATCTATCATTTCACTCATCCATCCTTTCACTCATCCATCCATTATCCATCCATCCACCCTTTCACCCTTTCACCCTATCCATCTGTACTTATCCATCCACTCTTCATCCCATCCATCCATTCACTCATCCATCCAGCCAGTTACCCTTTCACGAATCCAGCCATCCTTTCACTTACTAATTCTTCCACCCATCCACTCTTTTAGTCATCCATCCATCCTCCCTTTCTCTCTCCATCAACCTTTTCCCTTAGCCAACCTTCCTTCCATCCATCCACCCACCCATCCATCCATCTACTCATTCACTCATGAATCCATCCAATGACCCTATCAACCATCCATCTATCTATCTATCTATCATTTCACTCCTTCACACATCTATTCATCCTTTTGTCCATCTACCCTCCCTTTCACTCACTCATCCATCCTTACATCCACCCTTTCACTCATACGTCCATTCATTCACCCTTGCACTTATCAATCCATTAATCCATCCATCATTTCACTCGTCCACCCACCCACCCATCATCCACCCAACCATCCACCCACCATCCACCCACCCATCCACTCATCCATCCTTTCACCCACCCACCATTCACCCACCCATCCACTCATCCATCCATCCTTTCACCCACCCACTCATCATCCATCCATCCATCCTTTCACCCACCCACTCCTCATCCATCCATCCATTCTTTCACCCACCCACTCATCATCCATCCATCCATCATTCCCCTCATCATCCATCCATCCATCATTCCCCTCACCATCCATCATTCCCCTCATCATCCATCCATCCTTCCCCTCATCATCCATCCATCCTTCCCCTCATCATCCATCCATCCTTCCCCTCATCATCCATCCATCCATCCTTCCACCCACCAACTCATCATCCATCTATCCATCCTTCCTTCCCCTCATCCATCCTTCCCCTCATCCATCCATCCTTCCCCCATCCATCCTTCCTTTCATCCATCATCCATCCTTCTCCTCATCCACCCTTCCCATCCATTTATCCTTCCCCTCATCCATCCATCCTTCCCCTCCATTCACCCATCCATCCTTCCACTCATCCATCATTTCACCCACCCACTCCTCATCCATCCATCCATCCATCCTTTCACCCACCCACTCTCCGTCCATCCATCCTTTCACCCACCCACTCATCATCCATCCATCCATCCTTCCCCTCATCATGCATCCATCCTTCCCCTCATCATCCACCCATCCTTCCCCTCATCATCCATCCATCCTTCCCCTCATCATCCATCCATCCTTCCCCTCCATCCATCCCCTCATCCATCCATCCTTCCCCTCCATCCATCCATCCATCCCCTCCATCCTTCCCCTCATCCATCCATCCTTCCCCTCCATCCATCCATCCATCCCCCCCATCCTTCCCCTCATCCATCCATTCTTCCCATCCATTTATCCTTCCCCTCATCGTCATCCATCCTTTCACCAACTCATCCATCCATCCATCCTTCCCCTCCATCCATCCCCTCATCCATCCATCCTTCCCCTCCATCCATCCATCCTTCCCCTCCATCCATCCCCTCATCCATCCATCCTTCCCCTCCATCCATCCTTCCCCTCATCATCCATCCATCCTTTCACCCACTCATCCATCCTTCCCCTCCATCCATCCCCTCATCCATCCATCCTTCCCCTCATCCATCCACCCTTCCTTCTCTTCATCCATCCATCCTTCCCCTCATCCATCCATCCATCCTTTCACCCACCCACTCTCCATCCATCCATCCTTTCACCCATCCACTCATCATCCTTCCATCCTTCCCCTCAGCATCCATCCATCCTTCCCCTCATCATCCATCCTTCCCCTCATCATCCATCCATCCTTCCATCCTTCCACCCACCCACTCATCATCCATCCATCCATCCTTCCTTCCCCTCATCCATCCATCCTTCAACTCATCCATCCATAATTCCCATCCATTTATCCTTCCCCTCATCCATCCATCCTTCCCCTCCATTCACCCATCCATCCTTCCACTCATCCATCATTTCACCCACCCACTCCTCATCCATCCATCCATCCTTTCACCCACCCACTCTCCGTCCATCCATCCTTTCACCCACCCACTCATCATCCATCCATCCATCCTTTCCCTCATCATGCATCCATCCTTCCCCTCATCATTCATCCATCCTTCCCCTCATCATCCATCCATCCTTCCCCTCATCATCCATCCATCCTTCCTTCCCCTCATCCATCCATCCATCCCCTCATCATCCATCCATCCTTCCTTCCCCTCATCCATCCATCCATCCCCTCATCCATCCATCATCCATCCTTCCTTTCATCCATCATCCATCCTTCCCCTCATCCATCCATTCTTCCCATCCATGTATCCTTCCCCTCATCCATCCATCCTTCCCCTCCATCCATCCATCCATCCTTCCCCTCATCATCCATCCATCCTTTCACCCACTCATCCATCCATCCATCCTTCCCCTCCATCCATCCCCTCATCCATCCATTCTTCCCATCCATTTATCCTTCCTCTCATCATCATCCATCCTTTCACCAACTCATCCATCCATCTACCCATCCTTCCCCTCCATCCATCCCCTCATCCATCCATCCTTCCCCTCCATCCATCCATCCTTCCCCTCCATCCATCCCCTCATCCATCCATCCTTCCCCTCCATCTATCCTTCCCCTCATCATCCATCCATCCATCCTTTCACCCACTCATCCATCCTTCCCCTCCATCCATCCCCTCATCCATCCATCCTTCCCCTCATCCATCCACGCTTCCTTCCCCTCATCCATCCATCCATCCTTTCACCCACCCACTCTCCATCCATCCATCCTTTCACCCACCCACTCATCATCCTTCCATCCTTCCCCTCATCATCCATCCATGCTTCCCCTCATCATCCATCCATCCTTCCCCTCATCATCCATTCATCCTTCCATCCTTCCACCCACCCACTCATCATCCATCCATCCATCCTTCCTTCCCCTCATCCATCCATCCTTCAACTCATCCATCCATCATTCCCATCCATTTATCCTTCCCCTCATCCATCCATCCTTCCCCTCCATCCATCCATCCTTCCCCTCATCATCCATCCTTTTGCCCACTCATCCATCCACCCATCCTTCCCCTCCATCCATCCCGTCATCCATCCATCCATCCTTCCCCTCCATCCATCCATCTTTCCCCTCCATCCTTCCCCTCCATCCATCCTTCCCCTCCATCCATCCATCCTTCCCCTCCATCCATCCATCCCCTCCATACATCCATCCATCTTTCCCCTCATCATCCATCCATCCTTTCACCCACTCATCCATCCATCCATCCTTCCCCTCCATCCATCCCCTCATCCATCCATCCTTCCCCTCATCCATCCATCCTTCCCCTCATCCATCCTTCCTTTCATCCATCATCCATCCTTCCCCTCATCCATCCATCCATCCCATCCATTTATCCTTCCCCTCATCCATCCATCCTTCCCCTCCATTCATCCATCCATCCTTCCCCTCATCCATCTTTCCCCTCATCCATCATCGAGCTACCCTTCCACCCATACATCCAGCTATTTACATTTTCTCTCATCCATCCTTCCCCTCATTCATCAATCCATCCATCCTCTCTCATTATCAATTTATTCACTCTTTCATTCATCCATTTACCCTTTCACTAATTCACCCAGCCATCCACCCATCCCTTCACGTACTTACTCGCCCACCTTTCCATATTAATTTTGAGCTGAGCCCTTTTGATAAGAGGCCCATCGAGAACTTCACGACTGGGACAGAAGCCACCCAGGGCAGAGACATGATCCACCACAGGGGGGACAAGAGCCATCACAGGAGGGGGAACAGGATCCACCAGGGTGGGCACAGGGGTGGGCATGCAGTAGTCTAGTATCATCTTGGGCTCCTCGCCCCCTCCTACACAAGAGGCTGTCTGTCCAAAATGCCATCCCCCACTGTGATGTACAGTACTTACAGGAGATACTCTAAGAGAACTGATTGAACTGATTGTCCTCCATACTTTGTTAATCAGTGTGGGTGTGAATGTGCCATTTCTTTATTGTATTACATTATAGACTGCATGTTCAAAGAACGGAGGTTTGCTTACAATTTAGTGACAGTAATTAAGCTCTGTTAAGCCCTCCTTGTAATCTGGCTGAGCGGAGTCTAGGATGTTTGGGGCTCTGGTTAGAAATGGAATGTGTAAGGCCCCTCTAAATTGAAGAGACATTAGTCATTCAGGGCTGTTTGCATCTGAATAGATGCCCCTGCTCCTGAAGTTGCAGCCCCTCCTCTCAGTCACCTTCGACCTCTTAACAGCTCATCAAGGGCTGGAGGTGTCAGGGCTGCCATCCCGCTGTGCCTCTCCAATGCTGCGGGGGATCTGAGTTTTGCTACTGCATGGGAGTCAAGAAGGGAGGTGTGGGCAAGCTGTGCCGGCTTTAGGGTGGGGCGACCAGGGCCCGGCTAAAATGACGGACAAATGGCGTCCGTTAAAGAATCCTTCACAGACAACGGACAGACGGCCTAAATTACGGACTGTCCGTGAAATTTACGGACGGTTGGTCACCCTACCGTGTTCGCGCCTCGGCAGGGAATTTCGTTCTGGGCAAATCACTTATTCTCTCTGTCCCTAAAAATGAATATGTCCGTCTGTAACGCAACTGGTGCTTATATAAAGTGCTCTGATATCTTCGGGTCCAGCTCACGGTATGTAAAACATTAAAAAAAAAGATGCTGTGTGCAGTGGTCCCCTCACACTCCGTTTCCTGAAGCCGCTGCACTAGGGCATTCGCCAATCTGGTATTTTAATGCCCTGCCCAGTACAAACAAGCATTGGCATAGCCAATAGGTCTTGCCGTTGGGGCCTTATAAGTGTTTAACCATGCAGCAGTTAATGTAGCATGGTACAGACATAAACGCACAATGTACATGCCGTTACATATGAAAAACTCACCTTGGTGCAACCACCAAACACACAGCTGACTCCAGCTGCCGGGCGCCCAAGTCTGAATGCGGAACAGACACAGAGGTAGGTGAAACGCATGAACTGGTCGGTACCCGTGATCATGATTCTTTTCAAAAGCATTGCTAAAAACCTGCTAAAACAAAGGGGCTCCATTGGTCACGATGGAAGAACCACGGACAACCATGGTTTGTCAACAATCATAGCAATGTGTGTTAAGCCACAGCTCAGCAGGTTGATGAATCCTGCCTGGCCACACACTTCAAGGACTGCTCTTTCACATGCTTGGTGCATCCATGATGTATGTCTCATGGATGGCCTGCTACGACAGGGTGCTTCTGCGCTCCTGCACCTGAAAACTGGACTGCCACCGAGCTTTGACACAGAGAGAGGCTAACCAAAGGAGTAAGGAGTGACTGAGAAGCCAGAATAACAGAAGCAGGGAGGAGGGAACAGGAAGGGGGTGGATGGAGCAAAGAGACCAGGATAAAGGGCGAGGCAGGGGATGACAACGAAGGAGAGAAAATGAAGGAATTAATGGAGGAGAAGGATGGATGACAAAGAAAGGAAGTGCGACGAAAAGATGGAAGGCAAAGGGATATAAAAGTAAAGAGCTTGAGAAACAGGGCAAACATTGTAAAAGAGGGAAATAAAATAGAGGGCGAATAGGGATAAGGGAGAGAAAGGAGGAAGCAGAGAAAGAAAAGGGGTATTTAAATCACCAGAGAGTAAAGGCAGTGGATTGAGCGAAACAGTATGAGATGGCTGTTGGAGAGGGAAGAGGGTTGGAGACTGGATGTCCGGAGAAAGCAAATCAGCGCGGAGAAGTGAAGAGAAAGTTCTCCGGGGACCAGCCAGTGCCAGCCTGACTGCAAGCAGCACCGAGAGAACAGAATAGGTTTGCGAAGCCAGAGACACCTCCGTGTCTGGCCAGCCGAGGCCGAGCACAGAGGGGGCTGGCAGGGACCCTGGTCAGCCTGGTGTTGAGCAGGGGACGAGGCTTGGCTTGGCTTGGATGGTGGGCATATGGCAGGGGAAGGCTGCCTGGTCTACTGCTGTGCCTAAGCAAACCTAGTCGGGCAACACGAACTGCTGAATAGGCCCCAGTGCGGGTTTACATTAGGGTGCGCTGGCGTCTACGTGCGTGTGACGTAGGAAGGTAATCAAGAAGAAACAAATGGGGAATGAAAGAAGGGGGAAAAAGTAGGCAACAAAAATAATTGTTAAGGTCATGGAGCGATTGAAGGCCAGGTGCTGCTGTTTACAGACTTGCTGCAGCTTTAAGACCCCCGTTTTCAAGCGACACAAAGGCAAGATTTCCTTAAATCAGAAAAAAATAGAACGCTGCTGCGAGCAAGCGTACAACAGGAGAAATTGCACCTCCACGAAGAAAATGTCAGTGGCCTAGACGCTTCAAGCTGCCATCAGGGGCGGCCTTAGGCATGTGCAAGCTGTGCACCTGCATAGGGCCACCAAACCCCAGGGGCCACCACGCCAATATATATCCTTAATATAATAATCCTCTGAAGATTGATACATATTTGCGTTGTAGAAAAGTCAGCCCATATCGCACCCGATACCCAGGCCGCTGGTGCAGGGCGACTCTTCGTTTGCATCTTGAATAGCTACCAAATAAAGAGACGGGCACTGGAAGTAGGAAAACAAGAACAGGGTTTATTACTCATGAGGAGAGCCTGTCCTTTGGGACACTCGCATAGTGTCTTCGGGAGGTGCTCTAACAAGTTTCTCTGAGGATTCGTCTTTTATACACAGGTTTATGGCACACAGGCATCCTTTATTACAATCAACACATTGTATAGCATGGAGGTATTCCAACACGTGGCTACAGTAGGGCCCTTATTCTCCATGCAAATAGGAGGGGGCTATCATGCGGCTGAGTGTCCTGCTGATTCCATTGGAATGTGTGTGCCTGATCGAGTCTCAGGGGGTGGGGTGGCCATGATCAATAGTAGCTTCTTCCAAGAGAGACGAGTGCATAAAGTAGTGGGCAATAAACCGTATCCTCGGGCTAAGGGATGACCAGCGGTCCGTGCAAACATTCAGGCTCGGAGGAAGAGGTCATCAAAGGAGGGGTATTCACGGAGGGACAGGAGGTGTTGGTCAGGCGCGGGGTGCGATTCTTAGGGACAGAGTCATGCGGGAGGGGTGGGCTCATGACTCGCGCATGTGGGAGAGGGGGCAGTCAGGGTGCATGGGGGAATGCTTGCAGGGTCAGGGAAGTGCGCTGATGAGCGATCGTGAACAGGGAGACCATGGTACCTAAAATGGCTGTCATGTACATGTGTGCATGGATCTATGCTGGCAGAATAACACACTCAGTGCTTTCGCAATATCCGTTCTGCTTACGACAAGGGGTGCTATGAACACAAATGAACGCCGCTTATGTACATACACATTTGCCATTTTTAACAGTCGCCGCTTTTTACATAAGCAAGTTCAATTTCTACCTAGTCGATGTGATTGGCGGAATGCAATACATGTTAATTTACACCTGTCGGGTTCTTCATACAAGCCTAGAGATCGGCATAATGTTTAGTCGGTGTAGAACCAAGAAAAATGTTCCGATACATAAAAATCAGCTTCACATTTTCTCTCTAGTGACTTCAACATACAGGAAGAACGCTCTGATACCTTCCGACTTGTCAGTACTATAGGGGATTTTGGAAAACTAACCACATGAGTGACCGACGAAACATTTCTTAAAAGGCAATACAAAATGGTTGAGGGAGGTATTCAATTCGATACAAGTAATTTAGTCAAGGGGCGAATAGAAAGTTCTGGAAAGGGGGAGGGTCTTTGTCGTAATGTCTTTTAACAGAGTCCGTCTTCTTTTGTTGGCGCTGCTGAGCACCGGCGGTGGAGCTATAGGTCCAGCTCGGATTCGTCCTTACACGTTGCAGGGTGCGATCAGTCCTCTGCTGTTAGATCACAGTCCTGTTTCCTAACTCAATTTCTTAGGGGTGCCTTATGCTGGGCACCTGCGTGTCTTTCCTTTTCCGTGACAAAATCCCAGTCCATAGTCAAATTTTATATGAAAGAGTTTGTTGAACAATCGAGGGAGGAGAGGGCGGAGTGGGGCCAGATCTTCGAACACACCAAGGGACCAAGGGAGCAAAGGACAATGAGCAGGCAGGCCCATCAGTCGGAAACAGGGACGGGGACTTCAGGCACGAGTGGGTCAGCAAGTCGAGGGCTTCAAGGCAGCCCCTTATTCCTTCATCAGCTGAACTTGAAAGTTGTGCCTCGTCCCGCGTCTCGTTGCTCTGCGGCTCCACCTTTGGTCGTCACACGTGCTCCATGATCTGTGGCCAGGCTGTGCGTCACGTCCAGCTCCTCTCCTTTGGCGATTGTATCTTTAAATGGGTGAAAAACAAGTTGTTAGACAAACTGGTCGGGAGAACAGATATACATCTCAATTCCTTCCCTATTCCTGAGTAGGTGGGGGATAGGTTCATCGGTCACAGTCAGAGGTCGTTATTTATGGAGTCTGTAGAAGGGCATTGCATATTGAATTCATAGACTTGTTTGGCGTTCATTCGCGATATATGATAAGAGAAATTGAACCTTTGTACACAATGTATTACGTTACAAAAAATCGAGTCCTTATGGAGAGACTCGTTCTTCCCTTTAACCCAAGTATCGACAATATCACATCTCATTTCGGGGTCGGCTAATTCTTGCAAGCAGGGGCATTATCATAGGGTTGATCGGGGGCGAGTGGGTGCTTTTGGACAGGGAGCTGGGGTCGATCGGGAGAAGTGGGGTACTCTGGATATCCGCACTTAGGTGCAAGGGGGTGGGGCAATCGGGACATTGGGGATCGCATTTTCTAACGAACTGAGAAACAGAAGACCATTGACGTTATAGTTCCCCTATAAAAGGCCAGATTAGGGGACATCCGTCGTCTTACCCATCCTTTCCTTCATTACCAACTCGGGTTCTATTGTTTGTAGAAGGGAGGGGTAGTAATATGGTAAGTCTCAATCGTTTTGGGTTTGGTCAATTTTGCTGAACACCTTTGCGTTCGAGGAAACCCAATTACGTTTGTGTCGGGGGGGCACAATGCCATCATACAAGAAAAAGAGGAAACGGGGGGGGCTTCTGGAGAGAGGGAGAGAGAGAGAGAGAGAGAGAGAGAGAGAGAGAGAGAGAGAGAGAGAGAGAGAGAGAGTCGTACTCTAAACGAACCATTCGGTACTCGTATGCCGTGAGGAGAGAGAGACGTGTACAATAATGGTCCATTCAGTGCACACATAATTTAGAACGGCAGGGGTTAAGTAATGCGTAAACACAAGCGGAGGGACGACGTAGATCCATACATCACGTACACACAAACTCAGACGGGGGAGACAGTACAGGTATTACATAAAAAGATCCAAGACAAAACATAAAACAGTTATTGGCCACAATTATCCTTTTCTGTGAGCTGAGCATCTTTATCATCCTAAGTTCTTTTTACCTTTTTCTTATCTTTTATTCGTTGGCTGCCTCTTGCTGGTGACTTTGATTGTACACACTTACGCCTTTGGCAACTGGTCATGGACTAACCTGGTCGGGCTAATGCTCACGGAGGTTTATTCGAGTCATTTTTAGCAAGTGCGTTTCCAGGCTGAGACAACAGTTGGTGTCAATTGGAGAGCAATGGGGCAGCTTTTAGTTATATGCCTATGAGGATGCGAAAAAGGAGGTAGTAGGTTTTCAAATATTGGCAATATCCCTAGTCCTCTCGGCGGAGGATACTTGTGTAACCCTACCTCGAAATATACCCTAAACTTTTCCCTATTTAGTTAAACGTGGAGTGATTAATCATGTGTGCACGTTATTTTTGGTGGTATTATTCGGAGTGCATGGGCACCATAATCGAACGCCTTTTTCCCGTCTTCTTCGTCCGCCAGATCACCATTTTCCTTCTTTGTATTCCTAATCGATGTTCCAAGATGACCTGCAGAAAGAGGGAAAAAGAAGGGGCGGGGGCAGCATTTAAGAATACAACAGCGCGCATAAACCCGAAAAGGCTTTTACTTACTACATACGCGGTCTATCTCCCTGGAACGCAGTTCTTGCCAATTCGGCATTTAAGCCCAGATGAACCTTTTAGTGTGCGAGAGATGTTCATCGGAAGCCGGTGGATAGCATAGGTCACCCAAGTGTGGTATTACAGATCGTATGTTGGGAGGCCAGATGGCACTCCTTTGGAGCGATTTAGGGGCATTTTAGTACAATCTTTCTGATACAGGTAGCATATAAAGTATAGACTGAATTCCAGGATCTTTTAGCGGTTGCTTTAAGCTGTACAAAAGTGTGCAAAGTACATACAACAAAAACCGTACCATTCATTTTTGCAGTATCTCTGCGTACTATACCTTTTTAATCTTTAAACAGTGGTCATTTATTCGAAACTTACTAATTCACATGTGACAACTACGTTTGCTTTTTCCAAAAATCTTTAATAAGAATGTCAGTGCAAAAAATATGGGCCTACAACCCCGTGTGCCGGCCACGGAGCAGGCTAGAACTGTAGATGTGGGAATACTTTATTAGAAAAACTTTTAGTGGAGTCCGTTGTCGTTTATTTCATAAAAAGTGCGCCAAGTGCAATAAAAATCATATTGAATCTTTAGTGTGAGCGAATATCATAAGCATCGAAATTTCGAACTTTCAATAATCATGATGCGCCAAATTCAACAACAATTCATTGTCCGAATGTTCAATTAATACCCATCTGATGTCAATTTACCGTCTGAACACATAACCAGTACCCATCCAATATCAATTCTTTGTTCGAACATATAACCCGTACCCTTCTCATATCAATTCATTTCCCGTACTGACAGTACACATCCTATATCAATCCATTGTCCGAACTCATAACCAGTACACATTCTATATCAATCTATATGTTTAAAACAAAAGCTTCATACATATCCTATGACATCAAGGCTGAGCAATCGGGGTACAATAAGGAGTGTGAGAGTTTCATTTGCATCGGCGCCATTTTGGGTGCAGTCAGGCAGAACCAGGCATAGTCTAAATGTCTATTAACTCGTGGTTGGCTCAGAGCTTCTCTTGGCAGTCCAAAAGTTCCGTTAAAGGGCAAAAGAAAGGATCGGTGGTTTGAACCATCAGTCAAAAGGGGAGGGAGGCAACAATCTTTTTCTACCGGGTCATACTGTGCTTTCGCCGGAACTGATCCGAACTGTAGTCTGCAGGATTCTAGTCATTCAACCTGAGGCTGGCGACAGCATGGGAGCGCCGACGTCCTGCGGTTACATTACCGTCGTTCCGAGGGCACTCATGGCAATCATTCCCCATCGGGGGTATTTGCGGGAGTCGGGGACTCCCGCGGCTCCTCTAGAATCTTCAAGGTTGTGGAGAACTATGGTGGTGGAGTCAACTGGTGGCCGGGCCATTCCTTCGTGCTGGGCCCGCTCTTGCCAGGTCGATCGCCATTTTGAAAGTTTGGCAACTACTGGCGATCGAAGGGGTCAAAGGAGCGGACGGGCTCCACCCTGTCGGGCGAGACGTTGCAGTATCGCCACAGTGGAAGAACTCTTATCCGGGCGCCTGGAGCGCTGAGGGTGCAACTGGGAAGCCTCCCCCTGGGGAGGCGGGAGAGGCCTGTTCGTACCGTCTCTCCCTCCCAGTGCACCCCACGGCGTCTCGCTTGACATTTGTTATGGCCGGACCAGGCGATGAGGACGAGGGGGGGGGGTCGGAGGCATGTGCAAGACATCCCCCCCCCAGAGTTGTCGCAGCCATTATACAAGAAAGAAGTGGCGCCTGGCGTGTTGTTGCTGCCATTACGGAAGAAAAAAGAAAGAAGTGGCGCCTGGCGTGTTGTCGCTGCCATTACGAAGGAGAAAAGGAAAAAATGTCCCGTCCGTCTTTGGGCCGGGCTTCCGGTGGATGTCGGCCGGACGCCCCTTGCTCTGGCCCCATAAACGGGTTCCTTGGCTCATCGGCTGCAGCCGGATCTCGTCGGCCCCAGCCCCCGGCCGTTGGTGGCCGGGCCGGGAGAGAGTGTGGCGGGACTACCTGCAACTCTCAAGGGCCACCGCGGCCGGGCTGGGAGAGAGAGGGGAGGGTCGAGGACATAGACATTCCCCCCCCTGCAACTCTCCGGTGTTGTCAAGGTAATCCCCTGACCGGATCCCGCTGGCCTCGGCCTCTCCTCCGGCTACACCCTACGTTACGATCTCCTGGCCGACTGTTGGTAGCAGGACCCGCCCTATATGTGTTGTTTCCGGCTGGGCGTAGCCGTAAACTTGTTGCACTTTGGAAGTTTCCAGAATGGGGGCGGATGTTCTGCTGACTTGCATTTTCCCCAGTTTACCGTTCTTATTTCTAACGTTTTCTTGTTTCTTAGGGCATTAATAAGTTTTATCATTACGTATTGCTATTCGTTTCTTTGTTTGTTATTTATTAAAAAGTTCATGTTCATCAGTGGCCTACTGATTTTCGCTTTCCTATTCTTTTCTTTCCAGGTGGTTTCATGCTAAAGTTTTCTGTTAACAGGTTACAGTGATCACTTCGCTATTATTGTATATGTCCTTTTTACTAGGGGTGTTCTCTGGTCAGGCCAGATGACCTTCCTCTAGTAAATGGTCCGGGTGAAACTGGCGTATCAACCAGTGGGGAGTAGATAGGCATGACAGATTACAACGGGGGACAAAGGTCCGCATTACCTACCCTTCACTACTTGCAAAGACTAGAGTATGGCGACTTCTGTGCTCGTTTGCAAAATAGAGAATACCTCCAAAAGAACCAATTCCGAACAGTCAATGTTCGGTCAATCAATCAATCAATGAGGAACGAAATAGGTACGACGTGTTAAAGGTTTGCGTTACCTACCCTTCACTCTCTGCAAAGGGAGAGAGAATATTCCTATTCTTCCCCGTTTGCAGGCAGAGAAGATTCCTAAGAGAACCAACTTCGAACAATTCAATGCTCGATTCAATCAATCAATCAATGGGGAGGAAAAAATAGGCACGACGTGTTAAAGTTTTGCGTTGCCTACCCTTCACTATCTGCAAAGATTAAACAGAGTATGGCGACTCTGTGTTTGTTTTCAAATAGAGAATCTCCCAGAAGCAATCAATAGGCAATACTAGTATTTTCAAACAATCAATCAATTTCGCAATTTGTCGTGTGTCACGGCCTTACCCGGACCGGACCATGTGGACAGTTCTTCGCCTTCCTTTTTCCAGCGCCCGATCATTCTCTTTCTCCATGCTTTTACCGCAGCATTCCTGTGGGATTCCAGTCAGGACAATAGGTCACTTGAGAGAGGTCCGTTCGGAATCTGTGAAGCTCATTCAATTGGCAGCCGGACGAGGGCCCTCTCAAGGCAGCTATACTCCAATCATTTAGATGTTCACCCCATCGTCTGGACCTCTCTTACCGGACCTTATGGGCCCCGCGTTTTGGGACGCCAATTGTAGAAAAGTCAGCCCATATCGCACCCGATGCCCAGGCCGCTGGTGCAGGGCGACTCTTCGTTTGCATCTTGAATAGCTACCAAATAAAGAGACGGGCACTGGAAGTAGGAAAACAAGAACAGGGTTTATTACTCATGAGGAGAGCCTGTCCTTTGGGACACTCGCATAGTGTCTTCGGGAGGTGCTCTAACAAGTTTCTCTGAGGCTTCGTCTTTTATACACAGGTTTATGGCACACAGGCATCCTTTATTACAATCAACACA
Organism: Lissotriton helveticus; assembly: GCF_964261635.1. Lineage (NCBI taxonomy): Eukaryota > Metazoa > Chordata > Amphibia > Caudata > Salamandridae > Lissotriton > Lissotriton helveticus. The sequence continues at coordinate 278,793,057 of NC_136063.1, read as the reverse complement.
TTGTATAGTATGGAGGTATTCCAACACGTGGCTACAGTAGGGCCCTTATTCTCCATGCAAATAGGAGGGGGCTATCATGCGGCTGAGTGTCCTGCTGATTCCATTGGAATGTGTGTGCCTGATCGAGTCTCAGGGGGTGGGGTGGCCATGATCAATAGTAGCTTCTTCCAAGAGAGACGAGTGCATAAAGTAGTGGGCAATAAACGGTATCCTCGGGCTAAGGGATGACCAGCGGTCCGTGCAAACATTCAGGCTCGGAGGAAGAGGTCATCAAAGGAGGGGTATTCACGGAGGGACAGGAGGTGTTGGTCAGGCGCGGGGTGCGATTCTTAGGGACAGAGTCATGCGGGAGGGGTGGGCTCATGACTCGCGCATGTGGGAGAGGGGGCAGTCAGGGTGCATGGGGGAATGCTTGCAGGGTCAGGGATGTGCGCTGATGAGCGATCGTGAACAGGGAGACCATGGTACCTAAAATGGCTGTCATGTACATGTGTGCATGGATCTATGCTGGCAGAATAACACACTCAGTGCTTTCGCAATATCCGTTCTGCTTACGACAAGGGGTGCTATGAACACAAATGAACGCCGCTTATGTACATACACATTTGCCATTTTTAACAGCGTGGTGGCCCCTGGCAGGGATTTGGCGGCCTCCGGCTCTGCTCCACTTCTAAACACCCTGACCCTCCCCTCTTCACTGGCCTCCGCGCTCCGTCCCGCCCGGACCCCCTCTTCCTTGGCCCCCTAACTAAGCTCCCTGCCCAGGGCCGGCATGAGCCTAGAGCAGCCCCTGCTGCCATCAACACGGGCACCGAGGATGCCAAATCTTCCACTGATCGCCTGCCTTTGGGCACCCCTCCCAGTCTCTCTCCTCACTCTGTCAAGTTACTGCAACTGACATTGATTAACATGCTGGAGGAGGAGGGGGACCTGCACTTGCGGGAGCGATAATTGCTGCCATTTGGCAGCGCGCGCTCCCGCAAGTAGATCCACTTACGTGCACCTGTTGCCCTTGATGGCAAAGCAATGCGTGCTTGTTTATGGCCCATAAGCAAGTTGATTACATGAGGTCTCCTCCTATGCAATGCGACCTAAAAAATGAAGAAAATCAACCAAAACCTGTAATTTTCCTCTTTTAAGTCCACACTTAAACAAGCAAGCATAAGACAAAAGCACTTTAAAATGCGTTCAAAAGCCGCCTAATTGATCCATGACTGATTAAATGAAACATAGGCAGAAAAGTTATGTTAAGAGCTTTTCTAGAAAGTCCTATCTAAGTATCATGCCTGGGCCTTTGCAGAATTTTAAAACTTGAACAACATGCTGGTATTTTTCTCTGAGAACGGTAACAATCCCAGCTGGCGCACAGTAGCTATGGCCCAGGGCATTGGTTAATACTACGGGGCTTATTTACAAGCCTCTTGCACCACTTTTGCGTCATTTTTCTCATGTTAAAAATGACTCAAAAGTGGTGCAAGGGGCTTTTAAATCTGCCCATACGATTCCTGATAATTGGTTGGGCGCTATCAGTGCTGACATGATGCCACCAGTGGGTGATTCTGTGAGGGTGGGTCTGTAGGTGGCATAAAAAGAGCGAACGTATTGTTGATTTAAAATGGGCCATCCACAAACTCACTTTGGGCTTGTTAAAGAGGGCACTTTATTATTGACGGAAGACAAAGCGCACGTTTTGCATCTTCTGCTATTATGCCATACACTCTTGTAATATCCCTAGCATCAAATTAATATATTGAATTAAATGCCAACTTCCACCGCTCTCTAAAAAATAAAACCTCCCTGTTTGGCTCTAACACCCCACTCCTCTATCCAACTTTTTTTGTGAACTACCTTCAGCTCTGCCCCGCCTATCAGTCAATTCCAGCCTTTATTTGTCCCTCTTCCCCACCATTCTTTCTTGAATTGAGACCTACTGATCCTGCACTGGGACAACTGGTTCCTAATTGCCTTAAGGACCACCACTGCTTCATAAATTGAGACTTACCGGTCTCTGTACCAATTATCCGCCATTATTCATCAAGTCTACTATTCCACTGTAAATTCCGACCTACTCTCTCTCCGCCAATCTGCACGCACTTGTACTAGAGCTGCTAATCCCCCGCCCCCAATTCCCTCTCTTGATACCACAGTTTTCCTAACTTAGCAAACTTATATTATGACCCTTTGTTAACCCTTAGCCTTTTTCCCACCACTAACAACATACAGTTAACTCATTATTTGTTTACTTGACCCTGCCAGCACCAACCAATGCCCATCCAAAGCCATGTAACAGGGAGGGTGGAAATCCTTCTACAATAAATGAAGAAATAGCATTCATTCTCTCTGTAAATGCCTTCTATGTGGTTCTTCCAGACTGCGATGCAGTGACTCTATGCTACTACATCATGGGCTGCTCACTTGTATTCCTTCTGCTTCTCCCCCATGACTCCTGGCTGTGAAAACATGTCCCATCTCAATGCACCCTGTGTCCGCCAGGTCCATTTTACATTTTTCTATCTCTGTTTGGACTTATGCTTCTACAACAGTTATTTTTCTTCTCTCCTATTTTCTTTTCTTGTGATAGTACGGAACAACCTAACAACTCTTATATGAGTGCCGAGATAATCCTCATTTGAGTGCATGCAGGAATTTAAGCCCAAATCGACTTTACAAATAGTCTGGATTTACTGCACTCTGGGTGTTTTGCAGGTGCAAATTTCTACAGACAAATCTGGTGACATTTGTGTTGTATTCTATGTAAATAATTTTACCACTTTACATGGGGAGTGTTTGTGAAGGGCTCTGGTTAGAATGTGAGAAATGAGGAGCAGGAGGACTGGGCGGCTAGAAGGAAGCTTAGTCAGCGTTGTGTATATATTTTCCTGTATATACTTCAATAAACCTGCTTATCATTCCAAAATGGAGTGTTCCTTCACTGGCGACGAGGATCAGCAGGACCCCATTATGCCATTATATCGGCCATTGTTTGGGTATCAAAAAATCAAAAGGGGGGAGGAGGAGATATTCTGATCCATTCAGTCTCCTTTGGTTATGTCTATTAATCACGGGGGAAGGATCACTTGTCCTGCGTAACCAGGGTATGCAGGCGGTGTGTGGAGTCTCACAAATAAAAGACCCTCATGCACGTGTTTTATGGGTGTTCGTAGCGGTATATGTTGTCTCCCCACTTTTCATACACGTGTGCATAATCATAGGGTCAGTATTGATGCAGCCTCTACCAGGAGGTTCTTACCCATGGTTAAAAACAGTAGTGATACAGTGAAGTGGGTGGTGCTCTAAAAAAGGTTATAAAAAAACCCGTATAGCCAGAGTTGTGAACTTTATTAATTCTGGATTCGGGTAATCCGCTAAAAGTTGTCGCGATGTACGTTTCCTGAATTGATTAGGAATTCAAACGTGCTCAGAAGTGATAATAAAAATGATCGACATGTTTCAGCTTTGGTCGCCTCTGTAGGTCTAGTAGGCTTTCTTCAGGACCAATGGTGCAAGTGAAAAATGGTGAGTTTACAAATGAAATAAATGTAAACTAAATGAGAAAAAGGTAAATTAGACCTGTTTCTTGTAAGGAGGTCACACTGTACCTCAAAAGTGTGTAACTAGCACTTCTTTGGGTCCAATGTGAAGGCGAGGGTGCCTAGCTGCGGCTCTATTCCTCTCGCGCAGCATGTGCTGACGCTGCCTCACATTGCCCGGATATGACGCGTGGGGCAGTCGGCTGACCAATGGCCACTGGATGAGGGTCTTTCTTGCCGATAGAGGGATCCAGGGGAAGATCATTTTAGGTATTGTTCCGAAACAGGTGCCTGACAATGTCTTGAATGTGTTGATGTGCTCCTTGTGAAAGGGCAGCAAGCTGTAATTCATAGTAATGTCAGTCAATGGCTGAAGTGGGATAACACATCCCACTTCAGCCATGGAATTATACCCTTTGATGTATGCTGGAGTGGGTGGAGGAAAAATGTGAATGACAGGATCAAAGACTAATGGACGAAATCTGGATCGAAACCACTACAGGTAAATGTGTTACAAAAATAGGAAAATTAAAAGGTCTAATGCAGACTCAAAAAGCCAATCTGTCTGGCATTGGCTGCCAGCCTCTTGTCTTTAGGAAAGAAGGAAAGAAAGAAAGAAAGAAAGAAAGAAAGAAAGAAAGAAAGAAAGAAAGAAAGAAAGAAACAAAGAAAGAAACAAAGGAAGAAAGAAAGAAAGAAAGAAGCAAGGGAGAAAAAAAGAAAGGAATGAAACAAGGAAAGAAAGGAAGAAAAAGGTAGGCAAGAAAGAAGGAAAGAGGAAGCCAAGAAAGAAATAAAGAAAGAGGGAAAAAAGAACAAAGCAAAGTAAGAGGAGCTGAACAAAGAAAAAAGAAGGAAGGCAAGAAATAAAGAATGAAGAAAAGAAAGAAATAAAGAATTTAAAAAATAAAGGAATAAAGAAACAAGGAAAGACAGGGGCAGGATGACAGAAACAATGAATGACTGTTAGGGTTGCAGGGTATAAATATATTTAGAACTGCTAGTATGGTGTGAAAAAGCAGTAATCAGATAAACAAAGGCTACTTCAATAGAAATTTACAATAGAATTGGCAGGAGACAGGAACTGATAAAGCAGCAATTTGCCCAGTGCTGTCATCTGGTAGAAAGCCTGCTGCTATCACATCAGACTCTACAAACAAAGGCAACACTAAAGTAATAACAAAATGTTAAAACAAAAACATTGGCACCGAAGGGAACTTCTTTGTGTGTCGATGTGCTCCTTGTAAAAGGGCTAAATCCAGTCACTCAAAGTGAAGTTAGCCGGTATGCCATAGAGGGAGGAAGCAAAATGTGAATGACACAAGAACAGACGAATGGATGGAGAGAGGTGGCTTTTTGTAAGTATACTATACATATAATGTTAGTACAATCAAAAGTTCTTGGCTAAAATCACACCTAAAGTCTCCCAAACCAAAAAATAGAAAGAAAGTGGAAAAAATTGAAATAAAAATTATAGCACATTTTTCTTTAAAAAGAAAAAAAAAAAGAACTCGCTCCCAAAAGAAAAGTTATTCAGGGACTTTCTTCTTGACCTGTAGATCAAACCATTAGACTCTTGCACATCACCCAAAACACTAAAACAGAACTATCCATAACAAATCAACTCATGTAAAACACAAAAACGTGTTACCCACCTCATTATAGAGATTAATTATTAACTACTCACCCCCATATAGGGCCTAAACTAAAACATTAAGCATGCATTAATGTAGTGTAAAAACTATAACCAGTATATTATTTCTGAACGTATTATACTTAATTAACCATAAAGTAACCTATTCAATCTCGATTCTCGACATTACATATTAATAAAAATACCAGAGGGCATATTCACAAGCCCCTAGAACCACCGGAGCTTTACTTTTTTCACGCTCCGGTGGCTCTGTGTGCTGGCCCATATTTACAAGGCCACGCAAAACCACCCGGCGTGGCTTTTTATGGTCTTGAAAATATAGTTCCTTTTCACGTATCACTTTGTGTGAAAGAGGCATGCAATGGGTGTTGCTGTGGGTGTTAAACCGCAACACCAATTGCTTTTAGACGCTGACCCAGATTTGCAAGGATATGTAAATCCGAGGCAGCGTCAAACAGTAATGCCATTGAAATTTATATAACAGAAAGAAACAACTTTATTTTATATTAATTCTTAATACGTCCATTGTAATCTTCTCTTTCATTGACAGTATAGAATGTGCCATAATGAAGATTTCATTCTAGCATAGAGAGTGGAATGTAAGTGGCAAAGTGAGCTGAAAAGGAGCGGATTGGTATTGTCACTTGTCTGGTGATAGTAGCTTTGTTGCTGATAATAAATACACTATGAAACCTACTACCTATGTTTCATCATTGGGTGTCGGACTCAAAAATTGGCGACAAGCGACCTGCGCCTGAATTCACTTGTAACAATCATCAATCACCACCCCTGCGGTGCTGATATGCCCTGGAACTGCACCCTGTACATCCTCTGGTCAGGCCTAGCAAGAGGCTATATATTAAACATGTGACGACCGCACGCGGTCTTTAGCTCACACCATGATACTGTGTATGTGTGTCTCATTGCAGTTGCAGCGAGACAATGCCAAGTTTAGGGCGTAGGGTGAGGCCCCAGTACACTGGCAATGATGATGGGCCCTAGACCCCACCTGCTATAGAGGGCCACACTGCTTTTACAACAGTGACTCATCAGGCACAACAACACCTGCTCCTGCCAGCCATTGTCCTCTGACTCTGCGGTGCAGCTACCCCAACTCTACTTTGATCCACTTGTTTCCAGTTGTGAGCTGCGCAGGCCCTGCAGAGGTGATGTTGCTTAGCACAGGCTGAAGCAAACCGCTGATTACCCACTTGCCTGGCTGCGGAGGTCAGAGTCACCCCTTGGGGCGACATCGGTGCTCGACATAGCTTAGCCCCTGTCGCAGGCTATTTAGGCCTTTGCACATGCTGCCTTCTTATCACTCCGCACAGGCCCGGACTGGCCGTTGTGGGCACCAGGCAATTCCCCGGTGCGCCGCAAGGGGGGGCGGTTTTGGGCCCCTGGGGGCCGTTTTTATTACAGGGCCGTTTTTGCAGCAACGGCCCTGTAATAAAATCAGCTGAAAACCGGCCCTGGCAAACAGCGCGGTCGCCCCGGACTGGGAACCAGGAGGGGGGGCCCTGGTTCCCAATCCGGCCCTGACTCCGCCCCATCACAAGGCACGCATCAGAGCTGTATTCCCATCCTGATTTCCCCATCACATCTGTATTCCCCTCCTGATTGCCCCATGACTGCCCGCCCCGGCGCACACAGCAAGGAGCGCTCAGTGGCTCTCATTCCTCCACGCCGTCGTGGGCCCAGGATGATCTGTCCAGAGGGCCTGCTGTCTCTGCACACAGCCGCCATTGCAGCACGACTGAAAAGCAACACAAACCCAATACATTGAAATGCTTGCACTTACTTAAGCTAAGTATAAAAGAAGATAACAGAAAATAACAGGAAAATAAAATAATCAAGAGAAAAGGAGCAAAAGAGAATGAAAGATGGGAGGAAGTGGAATTGAGGGAGAAAACAGTCAAAATAAAACCAGGAAATACTGCACTGGTGCCACTCACCAGCTTATTTCCACAGGCAGCACATGCCAGACGGCGACGCAATGATGGTGTCACTGATGTAGCACCTTCACCATGGGGGACTCAATGATTCAAGAATAACTTTATTCGGTTTAAATAAACCATAAAAGTATAATATTCATACAGAATATAAAAGTTACATTTTAAATTAATACAATAAAATGTCGCTTGGCTCAAATACTCCACAGTTTATCAGAAACATTTAAAATACCTGATCCTAAAATTCTAAAAGGGAGACGCCAATTTTATTTACATTTCATACCATTTTCTTATTAAAAGTGCAATCCTAATCAAATGTAGTACTACCGTACAGGTTGCTTCAGTAGACAAAGATAATAAGAGGTTAAAGCCTTCCCGGTAATTTGGTGGGCGGGTTTCTCTTAAAAAAGGAAAAAGAAACCAGGCCCTTGGTTCCTTTTAAAGTGCACAGAATAGGGTAAAGTGCAAGGTGCTTTGTTGTGCTGTATTGCACAAAGGCAGGTGAGGTTATTGCACCATCCGGCCTGCTTAGGAAAGGCCACTAAAAAGTGCAGTGTGCAAAGCCGAAATCTAGTCAAAAGAAATCTAAACTGCACGTTTGTGGTAAAAGACAAATAAAATTGGGGATGTAAAAGTGGCAGATCGATATAAGGTTGCAGCCCCGCTAGCCGCTGGCGATTGTCAACCCTACCACAGTATGCATTTTTTATGACTGATTACGTATTTATATCTATGCTGTTAGGATTGTCGTAATAATGCACAAGGCCTATTTCATTAGATTTTCATTTTACTTAGCAAAGCGATTGGATGGCCTCAGCATTATCCAGCATCATGCAACTTTAGCCCAGAGGATCAATGGGGCAATATAAATCCGATCAGCAATAAAGTCACCCTACCTCAGAGTGACAGAATGCTGTAGAAGCACTTTTTGGGATCATCAGCAATCTCTTTAGGAACTCATTTTCTAGCGTTTGAAGTTGCGTGCTTTTATAGTGTCCCCATACTCCCGCCCCATAGGTTGCAGTAGACAGACATTTTGATCTATATAGGGTTAACAATTCCGCTACTGGCTTATGGCCCAACTTACACGCAAAGCGGAAAAGACCAGCACGGCTAGTCTGCTGCACCCTGGATGTAATAAGATTTTCCCAGTTCAATTTGTTATTAAAAATGTTCCCCAGGTAGTTAAAATTTGAGACCTTGTCAATTGTCTTACCCTTTACGATAAACTTGCTTGATTTGGTATGACTGGGTCCACAGACCATAATATAGGATTTGGTAAAATTAACCTTTAGATCCAGGGCTAACATAAAATTAGGAAAAGGATTTAGAGACTTCTGTAAATTATTAGCAGTTAAAGCCATTAGGACCTTGTCGTCCGCATATGACAACAACGGGATCGGCTTTCCCCCAATTCTAGGAAAGTCTAGCTCCTCATCTTTTAGGGCAGATTCAAGACCGTTTCTGTACAAGAGGAAGAGAAAGGAGGCTAAAATGCACCCCTGGCGTACTCCCTCTGTAGACACAATGGGCCCGTCCTTTCTACCCCAGGGCCGAATTGTATGGCTACCGTGGTGGATGCGTACAACCTATGCAAAAGGGTAAAAAGGAGTACCTGAAAACCCATTTCCCCATCATGGACCACAGTTTGCCCCTGTTAACCGTATTGAAAGATCTTGACAAGTCCATGAAGGAAAGGTGTATTGACCCCTTCCTTGCCTTCATGTATTTGCCCATAATCAATGCCAAGTTGAGGCACTGTTCATTTGTCCCCATGTCTCTTCGAAAGCCGCTTTGGGTTTGGGATATTAGCCCTTTAGAGTCTGCCCAGGTCTCAAGGCACGCTAAGATCACCCTCCCCAGTACCTTGACCGTAGCGTCAATAAGAGAAATGGGCCTATAACAGGCCGGGTCTTCCTTCTTTCCCTTTTTGTACACAGGGACCACTATGGCATCTTTCCATGACGTTGGTATGGGGCCAATTATTGCTGCTCTAAAGACATTCGTCAGGAGGGGTGCCCAGAGTTGGAGATTACTTTTAAATAAGTCAAGAGGTACCCCATTCGGCCCCAGAGCTTTTAGGTGTATCCCTTTTTTAAGGGCCTCCTTGACCTAACTCACTAAGAGGGAGGTGCTCAAATGATGTGCGGATGTTGGGTTTAGTGGGACCTCCTGGCTTAATTCCTGGATAGTAATACCATTTGGGTTAAATATCTCGGTGTAATGAGATTCCCACACGTCCCCTTGATTAATGAGTCCATGCCCCTTGAGTCCTTTGAGAACAATGGGTGGATTAATACGTCCCAGAAGCTCTTAGAATCTTTAAGTGTGCTTGCTCTCTCAAGGTCCTCCCATGCTGACTTTCTCGGGTCTTGTTTTCTCTGTGCAACTATGGCCTTATGGGGCTGCCTGGCACTCTTAATTAAGGCTTTATCTTGCGGGTTTGTGTGTAATGTCTTTTTTAAGTCCTTTTGGGCCCTTGTACACTCAGCGTTAAACCATTTGATACCCTTGGATTCCCTTAATACGGATGGGTCCGTCAGGTTTTTACCTACATCCCTACACATTCCCTGAAATCTCTGTATATCCATTCCAAGGGGGGAGTCATGATCAAGGCATTTCAGAATGTCACTTAAGTTTGCCTTAACTGTACTCTCCTCAAACTGGGGCAGATTTATCTTATTCCATTTCATTCTCACCCCTTGATTTGTAATATACTAGAGGGAGCGACCATCACCTTCCTTCGCTTGGGAAGCTACAGGTAAAAATAAGGTAAAGGGGTTATGGTCGCTGGCATTGTTTGGCTCCACCTCAAAACTGTCTACCAAAAAGGCAAAGTTTCTAGATATTAACATAAAGTCAATACCACTTTCCCTACCTCTGCCCATGTAGGTGGGATATTGGATTTCTGAATTGCTGACTAGGGTATCAACAAAAGACAAATCATTCACAACAATGATATAATTTAAGGCGTCTCCCTGTGGAGTATGTATAAAATGTGTTAGGGGTTGACCTTCATGTCTGTTTTCCCACATACCTTATCTGAGCTATACCTACATAAGGTCCAATTAAAATCCCCAACCCAATAGATACACAGGTGCTGCCACTTCCTCGGAATCTTATCAATTTCCTCCTTAAGATTGACATTAATATCACATCTATTTGGGTCTAAAACACTGGCGTAACGAACATTGAGGGGGCCTCCCTGCAAGGTATGTAGAGGGGCCCCCTCCGAGCTCAATTAGGAGCTCTCTGGACAGAGTGCAGTGCGGAGTGGGCCCCCTGGAGCTTTGGGCCCCCCGCACCGCTTGGGCTGCGGGGGCCTGTGTTACGCCCCTGATCTAAAACATTGTAGTACCAGTTAATTAAAAGTGTCTTGACCTGAAACAAGTTAAAAATCAAAATCAATTGATACCAAGGTGAATTAATAAAAGACTTGACATTAATAGACCCATATTTGAGAGAAATCAGGGCCGTCATTCCTCCTTTTGCTCTCCCTGCAGGTGAGGCGATTGCATGCACATTAAGGGAACAATAACCATCCATTTCAATATTCTCCCTCACTCATGTTTCCTGGGTACAGATAATATTGAAGGCTTTTACATACTTAAGCCACATTTCATCCTCTAGTTTCGAGCGGATGCCTGCGATGTTCCAGGAGACCAATTTAAGAGGTCGGATTTTGCGTGGCCTTCTAACCAGGTCCTCCCTTTTACTAGCAATCGTGAGGTCTAAAGTGGTCCCCCCCACCAGGGTCAAATAGGGTAGAGGAGCCGGAAGGGTCATCCCCTGTCAACCGCTTCTCAGTGCTGATAGGAGTGTTGGATGGTGTATGTATGTTATGATCCAAGTAATATGACCCCAGCCTATTCCCTTTTGTTCTGTTCACTTGGCAGTGGGTTTCCCTGGATATCTCTCCTGTCCTCACCAGCTTGCTTGGACTATATGGGTCCGATAGTAGTCAGTCAATATCTGTTAATCTAGACAATGCTTCAAAGCGGTTAGGGTGAAGCCATGTGGGGGGTTGAGGAGGGGGAATTCTGTTCAGGAGGCGCAGGCTCCTTTGGTGAGGCGGGTAAAAGAAGCACAATGGGTGGGCCTGTATGTGCTCTGCAGGGGAGGCTCTGAAATGATATGAGGCAAATTCAGCCCATCTCTTATCATTAAAATTCAGGACTACACAATCACATTCTGTATCTTTTTGTGTTTTCCCCAACCAGCTCACTCATCTAGCCATTATGATGTGCTTACGCCAATTTACCTGGGGCTGTATTTTACTGGCACACCAAAAGGCAGATTTATTAATATGGCTCTGACAGCTCTCATAGTGAACTGAGCGAGGGTGTGGTAACGCTGTCAGGATCAACGTGTAAGGAATACATTCTGGTGGGAGGTCTAAGACCATATTATTATTTCGCCGAATTTGTTCGAGGCATCTATTGGGCCATTTCTTGATCCCATTGCTTCCGTTATGATCCTTTTCAGTTTTCCGGGAACTGTTGACCCTCTTATCTTGCCCGTCTGCCTGTGTTTGCAGCCTGTTTGGGAGTCTGTGTAATTAACGCTACCCTGATGGGGACGTGATATATTAGCCTCCACACTTGTTGCTATTGGTCTATCTGTGGCTGACCTCTCACACTCAGTAGCATTGAGGATGATGTTTTCACCTGTATCTTTCGGGTGTTAGCCCAAGGAACACCTTACATTAGGCCCAATTTGCTTTGCCAAGCTGCTCCTCTATGCGGACCAGTCGCAATAGAATAGGCTCTAGTAAATCTGCCACTATTTTTCCAAGTCGGGCTGCCACCATATCCACATCGGGCGAAGTTTTTGACTTTACAGGCCCTCTTCCTTCACCTCCTCCCCCTCGCAGTTTTCCCGCACAGACAGGGGGGTTTTGCTTTGTCCTCTAGACCCTGGGAAATTGACCCAGAGACCGCTGTTCAATCCAAATAGGGTCAGTGCACTTCCTTTTTCCCCCGGCTGTGTTTTGGTCCCCCATGGTTGTTGATGTTGCAGTGTCCATGCTTTTTGACTCTCCACCATGGGGACCCTGACTCAGGATGATGACAGTGGGTGAGAGTGCGATTGGGGTGTCCTCTTGACGAATGGGGAGGGGTACACAGGTGATGTTCGATTATGGACCTCTGCGGTTATGAAGGGGACATCCTGGGCAGAATGAATGTTCATGTCTTTGGTTAGAGGTAATGGGGCCAATGATAGCCTGCGTTCCGCCAATTCAATTTCTTTGATAAGTGCCCCCACCGCTTTTCGCAAGAAGCCATCTAGTGTTGTGTCTGTGGGTTTAGGAGTGGGCATAAGTTTCTTCCTCCCCATTCCCCACACAGATTCAATGTTAATATAAGGGTTTTTGCCACAGGCCTTTCAACCCCACTCCTTACTTCTGTGTCTCTGCTGATAAATCCAAGAGATGTGGCTCAGCCCGGCCGCTGACGGGTGCAGACGTGCCTGCCCTTGGCCCGGGCTTCGACGTGCGCAGCCCGGACATGCCCGCATGCATCCAGTGCTGCGGGAGCCCTGCTGAGCTTTTAAGGCATCTCCGGGCGCGGGATGTGGGCGTCGGCAGCGGTGGCGGCCGGAAGGGAGCCTCTGACCTGAAGTCCTGTCCCGCTCCTGCTTCCCTCTCCAAACACGGCGGTGATGGTGGCAAAATGAAGTTACAGGGCTTCCCATGGGGGACTCAAGGTCAGCCTGTCCCGCAACATGCTCTAGTTGGCGTACTGCCGCCCTGCAGCGAGCCAATTGAGCCAATCACGGCATCCCCGCACTAGAGAATGTGGATAGGGAGGCTAGAAAACTACTTCATAGTGACCCGTGAATATGATGGAGCCATAAAACAATCCCTCCTACTGCATAATGCTGGCGAAGTGATCTATAGACTGTTTGAGCACCTCCCTAATACAGGACCAGCAAAGACTATGACACTACAGTCAAGGCACTCGTTGCACATTTCGACCTTAGCTGAACTCTGATTTTGAACGCCAGGCCTGCAAAATACTTAGGGAGTCAATAGACACTTTCTACGCATGACTGTGTGAACTAGCCAGTGCATGCACAGCTAACGATCAGCCCAAGGAGGAAAGGGCTCAGCTCATTCAGGGCTGTAGGAGCAAGACATTAAGGGGACTTGTCCTAATAATAATAATACAGATACTTAATAAAGCGCGAACAGCTACCTCAGGTGAGGTGTCCCGGCGCTGGCGAGTCCTACAGCCAAGACGCGTAGTCATGAGGAAGATCTAGATTATTCCATAAAGAGCCAAGTTTTTAGGAGCTTCCTAAAACTATCTTCTGTAGTGGCAGATTGGATAGCAGGGGGCAAGGTATTCCAAAGTTTAGCTGTGCCAACAGAGAAGGACCTGCCTCCAAGTCTAGCTTTCCTCACGCGCGGAGTAATTAGCTTGAGCAGGGAGTTAGAGCGAAGCTCTCGTTCTTGGAGGTAACGGGGGAGTCGGAGTTTTAGGAAGTTGGGACATGAGCCTTTTAGTGCTCTAAAAGCCAAGGTAAGCACCTTGAACTTAATTCTGCTGGCCACTGGCAACCAGTGCAGCTCGTGCAGATGCGGAGAGATATACTGCCTGAAAGGGACCCGTTTTATCAATCTCGCAGCCGCATTCTGCACGATCTGTAGGCGTTGCACCGCATATTTGGGCAGACCAAGAAAAAGGCCATTGGAATAGGGATCTATGATGTTACAACGCATACTTTTACAACGCATACCGTTACAACGCATTTTTTACAACGCAAAAACTTTTACAACGCATACCATTACAACGCATGTTTTTACAACGCAAGTACTTTTACAACGCATGCCATTACAACGTAAGTATTGGTAAGTATATAATATATTTTTTTTTAATTAATTGTAATTAATATAATTTAATTTAATTTAATTTATTTAATTTAATTTTTTTACCCTGTACCCCTGTACCCCCAAAACCCAAATTAATCCAGAAACCTAAAAATACCCCTGTACCCCAAAAACCCAAAACTGTCCCTGAACCCAAAAAAAACCCTGTATCTCATTAACCCAAAACTGTCCCTGAACCCTAAAAATACCCCTGTACCCAAAAACTGAAAACTGACCCTGAACCCTAAAAATACCCCTTTACCCAAAAACTGAAAACTGACCCTGAACCCTAAAAATACCCCTTTACCCAAAAACTGAAAACTGACCCTGAACCCTAAAAATACCCCTTTACCCAAAAATTGAAAACTGACCCTGAACCCTAAAAATACCCCTTTACCCAAAAACTGAAAACTGACCCTGAACCCTAAAAATACCCCTTTACCCAAAAACTGAAAACTGACCCTGAACCCTAAAAATACCCCTTTACCCAAAAACTGAAAACTGACCCTGAACCCTAAAAATACCCCTTTACCCAAAAACTGAAAACTGACCCTAAACCCTAAAAATACCCCTTTACCCAAAAACTGAAAACTGACCCTAAACCCTAAAAATACCCCTTTACCCAAAAACTGAAAACTGACCCTAAACCCTAAAAATACCCCTTTACCCAAAAGCTGAAAACGTAAAAAAAAACCAAACATATAAAATATTAAATATAATTATATACTTACCAATACTTACGTTGTAATGGCATGCGTTGTAAAAGTACTTGCGTTGTAAAAACATGCGTTGTAATGGTATGCGTTGTAAAAGTTTTTGCGTTGTAAAAAATGCGTTGTAATGGTAGTGCGTTGTAAAAGTTGCGTTGTAAATGTTGTTTACCTTGGAATAGTCGAGCCGAGATGTGATTGTTGCATGAACAACCGTTTTTCGACACTCGACTGGTAGCAGGGGCAGGAATTTTCGCAGATTTCTGAGTTTGTGCAAGCAGCCAGCACTAAGCTGTTGTATATGCGGCGTAAAGGACAGGTTCTCGTCCCACCTTACTCCAAGGTTTTTTGCATGGGTACCAGGAGATGGGGCAGGGCCCATTTTCGTAGGCCACCAAAGGTCTGGAGGGGGGTGTTTGAGATTTCCAAAAAATAAGACCTCTGTTTTGCTCGCATTCATTTTGAGTTTATTAGTGTTCATCCATTTGGCCACGTCTCGAAGACAGCCCTTGATTTTACTAAAAGCTGCCTCTGACGTGTCTGTATAGGGGAAGACCAATTGAGTGTCATCCGCGTATGATATTGCCTTGACCCCCCATTTAGCAATCAAGGTGAAAAGCGGGGCCAAATAGACATTGAACAGCAGAGGGCTGAGTGCAGACCCCTGTGGGACACCACACCAGAGGCCTTTAGGTTCAGAGGAGAAGGGGCCCAGAGCCACTTTCTGGGACCGCTCTGTGAGGTAGGAGTGTAGCCGGTTAAGTGCTTTATCTCCCAGGCCAATGTCCCTCAGTCGAATCAGTAGTCTGCTATGATCTACCGTGTCAAAAGCAGCGGATAGATCCAGGAGCACCAGCATAGCTGATGCCCCTGAATCTAAGGACCACCTAATTGACTCGGCATCCTCAATGAGGGCCGCCTCGGTGCTAAAGCCGGCCCTAAAGCCAGATTGAGTTTCATGTAGGGCATCACTTTCTTCAATGAAGCTGTTAATCTGCCGTTGGATCAGTTTTTCGAGCATTTTGCCAGGGGCTGCTAAAAGGGAGATGGGACGGAGATTGCTCAGGTCATCCGGCGCGCCTTGGGGTTTTTTTTTTAGCGGGAGAAGAGTGGCCTGTTTCCAACAATCCGGGAACATGCCTGTTGTGATGGACGTGTTCCATATGTGTAAGAGGGGGACTGCGATTGCGTCAGACATTAATTTCTAGAGTTTAGGTGGGCATGGATCATCAGGTGCCCCAGATTTACATTTATTTATTTCTTTCAATGCCTCAGAGAGGGTGATGGGCTGAAATTGAAATAAGGAGGAAGCGGGTGGCTCAGAAACTCTAAACTCATCCATAGATGTCGGCTCGGGGTTCGTGAAAGTATCATACACTTTTAATATTTTGGTGTTAAAAAAATCAGAAATAGTTTCACAAAGTCTTGCGGAAGGAATAATATCCGTCTCAATGGCTCTTGGCTTAAAGAAAGATTTAACTATCTTAAAAACTTCTTTGCTCGGTTGTTCCGCCTGCTGGATTGAGGTCGCAAAGAAGGTTTTTTTAGCTTTTTTTATGGATAAATGTAAGGCATGGAGGGCTTTTTTATAGCTGGTTTTGGCTGATTCGCAATAATTTGCTCGCCAAAGGCGCTCCAGCTTTTTGCATTTACTTTTTTCGGCCATCAGCTCAGGGGAGAACCACGGAGCAGAGGGAGATTCTCTGCGTGACGTAGCGATTCTGGCGGGAGCGATAGAATCCACTACATTGCTACTCCACGAATTCAGTGATGTAGCATCGGAGTTCACATCCGAGCTAAGGGGTAGGGGGTTTGCTCGAAGTGCCAGGCAGAGATTGTCCGTTGTTAAATTATCCCAGTTTCTTCGCATATAGGAGCGCTTCCCTGTGCTCTGAGACTGGGAGGGAATTGAGATGGATAAAGTGGTTAAGTAGTGATCCGTCCAAAGCAGTGGTATCGGAGAATTAGCTGTTGTGTTCACTATATTGGAAAAGAAAAGGTCCAGCATATGCCCTGCACGATGCATGGGGCCTGCGATAGCCTGAGTTAGATTGGCCGATTGCAGGGTTGAGATGAGGTAAGTAGCCTGTGGACAGTCAGGGTTGTCGGCGTGAAGATTGAAATCACCGGCTACTATATAATGCGGGTGGGCAAGAGAGTTTAGGACTATAAAGTCCATAAGCTCACTCAAGGATGATGTCGGGCAGTCCGGGGGTCTGTAGATAATTAGGCCTGTAAGAGACAGTTGGGGGGTAATTTGGAGGCAAAAATGTAGCCCTTCTGTGCCTGGTGGGGTTGCTAGTGAGATGGAAGCCAAGTTGTCCTCATTGAGCCATGTCTCCGTGAGGCACAAGGCGTCCCAGTTAGAGTCCGCTATTAGTAGGCATAAGTTGTCAGCATGCTTAGGAAGGGATCTGCAGTTTAGTAGACCGATCCTAAGTTTGCAGGAGGAGGTGTTGCGAGATGGTTTGCTTGCTTTTTTGAAAGGTGATAATGTTTGGGAAGAAGAAGCGGAGCCAAGAGACTTATGGCAGCGTGGGCAGAAGAGCGGGAGATCCTGAGTCGTCAGATTAAGCTCAGGCGACTGACAGGGAGTGGCTGCGTTCAGTGACCATAGCTCCGCACTGGACCAAACAAACCTTTGATTGTGTGAGTGGACACAAGCAGCATGGCTGGCGCTGGACGCGATCCGGTCGCGGACGGGCGCAGACGGGCTTGCCTTAGGCGTGACTTTGGCGCGCAAACAGTGCGCCCGCTGCGCCCGTCCGCTGCGCTTCCGGGGGAAGCACATATTTATATATTGGGTGGGGGCATGGCCTGGAGGGGATGGGCGTGGCCGCAGTCTTCCCTCACCCAGCGCCGGTGTGACAGAGTCCCAGGTGAGCGTTCAGTCAGCTCGTAGGGAAAATGCAGGAGAATAGCAGCAAGATTTTTGTTAAAAACACAAGTTATTTTACAGACAAAGGCAACCTAATATCAGCCTGGATGACATCCTGATCCTGGCTAAGTCTCATGATCTGTCCACAGCGAGAGCTGCTGAAATGGACATTGTGATCACTCAACAGCCAGTTGCCAATAGCCAAGTTCTGAGCTGGGATGGTGCCGTGAGCTAAAAAACGGTGATGGATCAAGCCCTGATCTTTGGACTGGGTAAGAGTGGTCTGCTTAATTCAGGCACTCTGTTCATCACCACCCCCTTTTCTGAATCATTTTGTCCACCATAAGCGTGGAAGGGTATACTCAGATGTGAGTCCCTTGCTCATTGCACCATCAGGATTCAAGCAAGCCGGGCCGACGACGCCTGAAATGGCAGAAACCGGTCCCCGGAAGCTTGTTTCCTTCCCAGTACAAGAATTGGCTTGGTAGTTTGGTTTGCCCTGTTCCCATCATGCACTGGGACAGGAACAGACTAATTTGCATATAGCCAAGTTCTGAGCTGGGATGGTGCAGTGAGCTAAAAAACGGTGATGGATCAAGCCCTGATCTTTGGACTGGGTAAGAGTGGTCTGCTTAATTCAGGCACTCTGTTCATCACCACCCCCTTTTCTGAATCATTTTGTCCACCATAAGCGTGGAAGGGTATACTCAGATGTGAGTCCCTTGCTCATTGCACCATCAGGATTCAAGCAAGCCGGGCCGACGACGCCTGAAATGGCAGAAACCGGTCCCCCGAAGCTTGTTTCCTTCCCAGTACAAGAATTGGCTTGGTAGTTTGGTTTGCCCTGTTCCCATCATGCACTGGGACAGGAACAGACTAATTTGCAAATAGCCAAGTTCTGAGCTGGGATGGTGCCGTGAGCTAAAAAACGGTGATGGATCAAGCCCTGATCTTTGGACTGGGTAAGAGTGGTCTGCTTAATTCAGGCACTCTGTTCATCACCACCCCCTTTTCTGAATCATTTTGTCCACCATAAGCGTGGAAGGGTATACTCAGATGTGAGTCCCTTGCTCATTGCACCATCAGGATTCAAGCAAGCCGGGCCGACGACGCCTGAAATGGCAGAAACCGGTCCCCGGAAGCTTGTTTCCTTCCCAGTACAAGAATTGGCTTGGTAGTTTGGTTTGCCCTGTTCCCATCATGCACTGGGACAGGAACAGACTAATTTGCATATAGCCAAGTTCTGAGCTGGGATGGTGCAGTGAGCTAAAAAACGGTGATGGATCAAGCCCTGATCTTTGGACTGGGTAAGAGTGGTCTGCTTAATTCAGGCACTCTGTTCATCACCACCCCCTTTTCTGAATCATTTTGTCCACCATAAGCGTGGAAGGGTATACTCAGATGTGAGTCCCTTGCTCATTGCACCATCAGGATTCAAGCAAGCCGGGCCGACGACGCCTGAAATGGCAGAAACCGGGCCCCGGAAGCTTGTTTCCTTCCCAGTACAAGAATTGGCTTGGTAGTTTGGTTTGCCCTGTTCCCATCATGCACTGGGACAGGAACAGACTAATTTGCATATAGCCAAGTTCTGAGCTGGGATGGTGCAGTGAGCTAAAAAACGGTGATGGATCAAGCCCTGATCTTTGAACTGGGTAAGAGTGGTCTGCTTAATTCAGGCACTCTGTTCATCACCACCCCCTTTTCTGAATCACTCAACAACCAGAGCGCACCCCACTATAAAAGTAGAACGAGCCAATGTCTGCACACTGATGGTAAGACAAGGAAGGCCAAGACGTCTATGCCCCTTCTAACAGGGCCAAACTGCAGATACTGTGGCCGTGGTGCACTCCTCCTGGATGAATGCCCGGTACAATGTCACACATGTTCCCAGTGTGGCAAGTGGAATCACTTTGCCATCGTCTGCAGAGGGAGCTCTAAAGGAACAGGGGACACGGGTAAGAAAAACTCAAACCAGGTGTATCATACGACTATCCATTGATGACCTTGATTCCCTCAGTAGCACCAAGCTGCCATCAAGAAATCGACACCAGCTAGAAGACTCCTCGCCAGATGATGAAGAGGAAGTATTCTTCACCTCGTTCAAAAATGACCTTAAACGACACAGACGGCTTCAAACCACCTGCATTGTTGACATTGCAGGATCCACCATCAAGGCCTTCATTGACACTGGGGCATCAGTGAATGTAATGGGTACCCAGAAGTATAAGTGCATTCAACTAAGCCCACCACTGGCATGAACAAATACCAGAATATTCAGGTAGGGAAGCCGATACCCACTCACATTAAAAAGAAAGATGATGGTACAGATAAAATCTGAAGATTGTACGGTCACGGCAACTGTCCATGTCATCGACAAGGAAGCTGATACCCTCATTGGCAGCTACACAGCAGAAGACCTAAGTCTGTGGGGGCAGATTTACAATTACTGGCGCATCCCTGCATATTAGTAGGGATGCGCCAGTAATTGTGCGCCGCAGCTCCGCCACCCATGATGCGCCGCATTGTAAATCATGGGGCAAAAATGGCACAGATGCGTGACGCATTGGTGCCGCAAGCGCGACGCAGCTCCAGCAATGCTCTGGGTGGGCCTATTCTTCGAATGCTGCGTCAATCCTTACGCCTGCTTCAAGCAGGCGCAGGGTTTTGACGCAGCATTGGCCTAAAAGTGACTGAGTGAAATCTTGTAGATTTCACTCAGCCACTTTTAGGAGGTGTGCCTGCGCTGGAACGCCCCCCCCTGCGCAGGAACGCCTATATGTGGCGCAGGGCTTTACAACGTGACGCATCTCCCAGATGCGTCACGTTGTAAGTACCCCGCACCATGGCGCAGGATTTGCGCTACCGCTGCGTCACAAAAGTGACGCAACGTCGGCGCAAATGAGGCGCAAGGGGCTTGTAAATCTGCCCCATAGTCTTTCGCGAGAAACGTGAAAGCATTCCAGACAGATGAACTTATAAACCTGTTCCAAGGGCTTGAGTGCCTGAACGCCCCACTGATTAAGCTACACATCAACAAATCTGTGAAGCCGGTAGCCCTCTGCCACAGTTGCATGCCTTTCCATCTAAGTCCGCTGATAGAACAGGAATTATACAACATCGAAAGCCAAGGGGTGATTGAAAATATATGTGGCCTAACACCCTGGCTGTCCCCGATGGTTATAGCTGAGAATTCAAAGCGGCCCAGCAAGATACAACACTGCATTGACATGTGACTTCCCAACCAAGCCATCAAATGGGAACGACACATTACACAAACGATGGATGACATCATTCCTTATTTGAACAGGTTGAGGAGGTTTTCTAAGTTGGACCTTAAAGCAGGATACCCCCAGCTACTTCTTGCAGAAGAAAGAAGCTATATCATCACATTCTCAATGCATCTAGGACTACGCAGATATAAGTGATTAAACTTTGTGATATCCTTGGCGGCAAAAGTCTTCCAAAATGCCATCAGAGAGACGCTGTCAGGCCTACAATAAGTCATGAATGTGATTGACTGTTGCAAATGGCCCTTTTTGCAGGGTTATCCCTAAACGTTTTGCTTTTTCCTCCTTTGTTTTTCCTGACCAGTGGTTGTTGGCTATAGGACTCTGGGCACTTTACCACTGCTGATCAGTGCTAAAGTGCATATGCTCTCTGTGTAAATTGTTATTGTGAATGGTTATCCATGATTGGCATATTTGTTTTACCAGTAGGTCCCTAGTAAAGTGCACTGAGTGTGCCAGGGCTGGTAACTGAAATGTTACTAGTGGGCTTGCAGCACTGATTGTGCCACCCACATGAGTAGTGCTGAAAAAAAGTCTCAGCCCTGCCACTGCAGTGCCTGTGAGCAGTATGTTAACTGCCATGTCGACCTGGCCAGTGTACCCACGTGCCAGGCCTTACCCTTCCCTTTTCTTACACAGAAGACACCTCTATGGTAGGCCCAAGGTACCGCCCCTGGGCCATCACCCGGTGGAGCGTGAGTTCTCTGATTCCAGGGAACCTGCACTGGAGGTAGACCTATTGGTGGATTCCAGAGGGTCTGAAGAGGCATTTGGGAGTAATCCTAAAAGGAGTGGCTCAGGTATCTTCCATCCCTGTGTGGTGGGAGTGGTGGGAGAGGTGGGAGTAGCCCAGCTAGATCCCAGTGTAGTGGCTCAAGTCCTGTCTCAGGGGAGGAGTGAGTGTGGGCTGTGTCCCAAGGTGCCCGAAACCCAGTCTCAGGGCCTGGAGGGTTCCCTAAGGGAACACCAGGTTGGGAGCCTAGGCTGTACTAGAAGGCCATTTGAGGGGATCTCCTAGTGTCAGGAGAACCTGGAGTGTCTGTAAACAGAGCTCAAGCAGTTATGGTGTCTGGCGGTGCCACTCCTAAGTGGAGGGTGCAGAAGTCCAGATGTAGGGGTGAGAGGGGGATGTGTTTCCCACTAGAAGAACCAGTGGGTCAGGGGCCAGCCATAAGGGCTGAGCCTCCTAGGAGTGACCATGGTGACACGACTTCTGTCCTGGGGATCTTCATGCACTGTAAGATGGACAGAGGTCGGGAGATCTGCGCCAAGCAGACTGTCACACGACACATGAGTCATGTGTTACCCTCGGGGGGATACTGCGTGAGTCCTCGGAAATCCTGGTGTGCCAGGCAAGTGTTCAGCCACGGGGTTCAGCTCCAAGGTTGGGAGGTCAGGTTCAGGATCTGCCTGACCTGGATGAAAGGACATCTGTAACCAGTGTCCTGACCGGTTTGGCTTCCAGGGGTACCATTCCAGGTGGGAGGGTTCAGAACTCTGGAAGGGGGTGCAGATGGTGGGAGTCATCGCCTCTGACCCCGGTTCAACCTAAGGATTTAGATCCTAGGTTGGGAAACCAGTTGCAGGAGAGAGGTCCTGAACTGGTGGGAGAGTTGTGTCCTGAGGGTACGAACCCTGGGCTGGTGGGCCTGTGTCAGGATGACATACCTGATTTGGCAGGAGGGAAAGTGGAGTAAAGGTGCCAGACACCTGGGGCTACTGCCCGCACTTTCTGATGCACCAGAGGATAGAGAGGCCTGACAGGCATGAGGCCTGGCTCTCATCACCGACAGTTGGCAGTGGCCACAGTGGCTGGTTGTCCTGGTGTACAGAGTTGCCCCTGGGAGGGGGGCAGGAGTCACACCCTGGGGGTGGACTGGGCCACACCGCTGGGTTGCCCAGGTGGGTACTGTCTACCAGTGCGGACACATCTGTGAGCAAAGTAAGCTTAGATGCTGCACAGATGTAGTCCCCAGGTGAGGAGAAGGGTCCCCCATGGTTTGGCTTAGTGGGCCCTGAGAGTGTAGATAGAGAGATCCAATTGGGTTCAGGAAGGCGTAGAAAAGGAACAGACCCCTGCATGTCGGACCAGGTTCCATATTCTATCGCCCCAAGCAGGGAATCCCATTGATGTATCGATTGGTCTACCCTGGCTTTAGGCAGGAAGGGGGTTGTGTTGGAAATGCCCCTTTTTGCAGGGTTATCCCTAAACGTTTTGCTTCTTCCTCCTTTGTTTTTCCTGACCTGTGGTTGTTGGCTATAGGACTCAGGGCACTTTACTACTGCTGATCAGTGCTAAAGTACATATGCTCTCTGTGTAAATTGTTATTGTAAATGGTTATCCATGATTGGCATATTAGTTTTACCAGTAGGTCCCTAGTAAAGTGCACAGAGTGTTCCAGGTCTGGAAACTCAAATGCTACTAGTGGGCTTGCAGCACTGATTGTGCCACCCACATGAGTAGCGCTGAAAAGAGGTCTCAGGCCTGCCACTGCAGTGCCTGTGAGTAGTTTGTTAACTGCCATGTCGACCTGGTCAGTGTACCACTTGCCAGGCCTTACCCTTCCCTTTTCTTACACATAGGACACCCCTATGATAGGCCCAAGGTACCCCCCCAGGGCAGGGTGCAGGGTGCAGTGTTTGTAAATGGTAGGACATGTACTAGTGTGTGTAACATGTCCTGATAGTGAAATACTGCCAATTTCGTTTTTTACTATGGGGAATGTTGTGTAACATTTTACAAGCATATCTTCCTATAGGAGTAAGATAGAAAATTGGAGTCTGGTATCCCTGAACTCAGAATTTAATAACACATATTTTAGTAAAGATGGTTTTTAAATCCTGTGTTTGAAAAAAGCACTTTTAGAAAGTGGCAATTTTTTTGGGTTTAACCTTTCTGTGTGCCTCTGCCTGTTTATAAATTGTCTGCCTGGTTTAAGAGAGAGAGGGGCTGGGTGGCTCCAGGAGTCTGGGTGAGTCAGCACTAGGTTGAATAGGCCGATATGCATTTGAAGTGGTGGGAGGAGTAGCACCTGGGCCTGAATAGGGCTGTGCCTGCCTTCCATAATGCTGGCTCCACCTCCTGCGGTGTGTCTGATGAGCCTGGCCCACACTAACAAAGGAAGAAGTTGTGCACTGGCAGAGTGCACCCAGAACCGGTTTGGACTGGGTCCAAGACTACTTTGGAATCAAGGAGGAACCTTTTCTGAGGAGAAAAGCTGAAGAGCTGAAGGAGAAGTACTGCCCTTGCTGTGTGTCTGGGGTTGGCCCACAGTTGCTATTTCTTGCAAAGGAAGGACAAGGACTTTGCTGTGTGCTGTGTCCCCCTGCTTGACAAGGAACTTGCTGTGTGTTCTGTCCTGAAAAGAAAGTCTCCAAGGGCCTGAGAAGAGCTGACCTCAGGGATATAAAAGTTTCCAAGACTACTTCATGAACGAGAGGAACCTGTTGCTAAAGAGAACAGCTGAAGAGACTGAGGTGGAGTACTGCCCTTGTTGTGTGTCTGGGGTTGGCCTGCAGTTTGCTGTTTCTACTGAAGAGAGGACCAAGGGACTTTGCTGTGTGCTGTGTCCCCGGCTTGAAGAAGGATTTTGCTGTGAGCTGTGTCCATCTGAAGAAAAGTCTCCAAGGGCCTGAGAATGGCTGCACACCAAGCCAGAGCTGACCAGGCACAATTTCCTTTAGGGAATACAGAGGAACACCTCACTGTGCCACACAACAGTCACCACGGTCACTGATGCTCTATGGACATAGGGGTGACACCATTTCAATTTCTCGAAGATGGACGTCACCGCCATAAAACCCGACAGAAACCCAAGCCAGGTGTACTCAAGCCAATGTGCGTGCAAGAAAAAAGTGTTGTGCAAGAGTTTGAAGGCTGTCACTTGGGGACCAGGTCCTGATAAGGGCAGGAGACCCGATTGGAAGGTTCGAACACCATTCGAACCAGGCTCATGGACAGTCATCTGCTCATATGGCACCATGGTCACTGCCCGAAAGGGCCAAAAGACATTCACCAGAAACATGTCATGGTTCCGTAGAGCTGATTTACCAGCACAGTCAACTTCAGAAATCGAATAGCAAGAGACTGATTGGGATGGTTCTGACCAGCAGACGGGCCCTGAACAGCCTCCTGCCAGCAGCCCTACTCCCGAGCCACTGGAAATACAAAAAATAATAATGCGGCAGAATGGATCTGGAAATGGATAATTTTTTTAAGGTAAATTAAATTAATCCCTCACATGGAAATGTATGTCCCACAAATTCTTCTTATTCAAAAACTCACACCAGAAGGTGGTCCAAAGTAATATTTATATCTATGTATATGTTTTTTAAATGAAACAATACACATGAATACAACAATATACATGAATATATACACACAGATTCTATATACAAACCATCACACATATATCTGTACAACAAAATCAATCCTTGTTATCCTGTTTGTTGACATACATTTCCATGTGAGGGATTCATTTAATTTTCCTTAAAAAAATAATCAGTTTCCAGATCCATTCCGCCGCATTATTATTTTTTGTATTTACAGTGTCTTCTTGCCGAGAGGCGGTCGGACTATTAGGGCAAACCCCCTTCATATGAATAACTACTGGTGAGCCAAGCATCCCTAGAAAACAATTTGTCGACACCCACTATGGCAGCCAGGAGCCTGAAAACTGCGGCAACTGCTACCGCCATCACGGGTACGACCTCAGGTTCAATCCACCAGAGCCAAAGACTCAGGGGCAGATCTACAAGAAAGTGCCACAGCTCGGCACCGCAAGCCCTTTGATATGATATGTTGCATTCCTGTGCTCTCCCCTGCGCTGGCGCGGAAACAGCAGCCATGCGCCGGCGCCGGCATCCTTGCACCATGGTGCAAGGATGCCTGCGCCATGGGGTGGTTGCTTTTGTGAAGGAAGGGGCACCTTCCTGCACAAAAGCAATCACTGCAGGCATTTTCTTCTTTCAATGCGTGCTCTAGAATGCAGCAAGCATTGAAAGAGGAAATAAAACGAGGAGAAATAAAAACATTTTTCTTCGTTTCGCTTGGCTACGCCACCCCTAGGGTGGCGTAGCAAACTGACGCATTTCCAGGTTTACGATTTCTCGTAAATCTGGAAATGCATCTGTGGACATGGATGTTGCGTGGGAACACCCACAGCAACACCCATGTCCCGCCCCTAACGCAAAGTGTTGCGTGAACAGGGGTGATATTTACAAGCACAGGTTACGTCACGCAGGGTGACTTTACTTGGGATATATGACGTTAAAACGCATGTTTTTACAACGCATACCGTTACAACGGGACTTTTACAACGCCAATACTATTACCACGCATGTATTTACAACGCATTTTTTTACAACGCAGGTACCTTTACAACGCATACCATTACAACGTAAGTATTGGTAAGTATATATATTTTTTTTAATTGTATATTATTTAAAATTAATATAATGTAATGTAATTGTATTTAATTTAATTTAATTTAATTTAATTTCATTTAATTAATTTAATTTAAATTTAATTTTATTTTATTTTTACCCTGTATCCCTTTACCCAAAAACCCAAAACTGACCCTGAACCCTAAAAATACCCCTTTACCCAAAAACCCAAAACTGACCCTGAACCCTAAAAATACCCCTTTACCCAAAAACCCAAAACTGACCCTAAACCCTAAAAATACCCCTTTACCCAAAAACTGAAAACTGACCCTAAACCCTAAAAATACCCCTTTACCCAAAAACTGAAAACTGGCCCTGAACCCTAAAAATACCCCTTTACCCAAAAACTGAAAACTGACCCTGAACCCTAAAAATACCCCTTTACCCAAAAACTGAAAACTGACCCTGAACCCTAAAAATAACCCTTTACCCAAAAACCCAAAACTTACCCTGAACCCTAAAAATTCCCCTTTACCAAAAAACTGAAAACTGACCCTGAACCCTAAAAATACCCCTTTACCCAAAAACTGAAAACTGACCCTGAACCCTAAAAATACCCCTTTACCCAAAAACTGAAAACTGACCCTGAACCCTAAAAATACCCCTTTACCCAAAAACCCAAAACTGACCCTGAACCCTAAAAATACCCCATTACCCAAAAACCCAAAACTGACCCTGAACCCTAAAAATACCCCTTTACCCAAAAACCTAAAACTGACCCTGAACCCTAAAAATACCCCTTTAAAAAAAACCTAACATATAACATTTTAAATATAATTATATACTTACCAATACTTACGTTGTAATGGTATGCGTTGTAAAAGTACCTGCGTTGTAAAAACATGCGTTGTAAATAAATGCGTTGTAATGGTATTTGCGTTGTAAAAGTTCCGTTGTAATGGTAGTGCGTTGTAAAAAATGCGTTGTAATGTGTGTTTACCCTTTACTTGTGCTTGTAAATATCCTTTAGCAGGCTGCGCCACCGGTGCGTCACGGAACGTGATGCACCGGTGGCGCATGGGGTTTGTAAATCTGCTCCTCAGAGACTTTCATGCCAAGTACGACAGCAAAGTTCAAAATCAAGTTGGGGAGGGGTGTAACAATCACCAAGCACCGCCCCTGCAGTACTGATACGCCCCAGAACTGCAACCTGTAAATCCTCTGGGCAGGCTTGGCCAGAGCTTTTATAACAAGCATTTACAATGCAACGGTTTCGCCTTTGGAAAAGTTTGAGCTATTGGCATTGTAAATGACAAAATGTGTATTTATGTGTTGGTTTTGAAAACAGATAAATAAATGGCATTGTCATTTACATTGCCAATAGCTCTAAATTTTCCAAAGGCGAAACCGTTGCATTGTAAATGCTTGTTTTTTTATTTCAAAGAGGTTGCACTTCTATAAGATAGCTAGATGATGGATTCCATAAGGTGCAGGGTTCTTCTGCTAGCAGAGGAATCTGAGGGTGATTCAACCCGATTTGAGCTGGTTTTGACTGAAAATGGTAGCCAACAGAGGATGTACAAAGGTGCTGTGTGATTAAATAGGCTTCTTTGGGCCTGTGACAAAAGGCATTTCTTTTCTCAAGAAAGTTTCAAGAGCATCCAGTGCAGAAATAACACATTTTCTGAGGTAAGGAAAACAGGGCTTAGAAACCCCCTGAAATGTTCGGAGATTCTCTCAGCACAAGCTGGAAAAAAGAACTACTGGGCTTCAGAAATTGCCAGTCCCAAGCATGATGGGATAGGGTAGACTGTTGGATTTATAAAGGGGCAGTCTTCTAATTCTAATTTCTTAAATTGACAGATATGCGGACTATCTGGCTACATGTTTTTCTGCTATGTTAGTACAGCAGGTAGAAGTAATGCTGCAAAGAGGTGATCATTTCTACAAGGGTTATGTCCGTGTGTTTAGTATTCTAAATAAATGAGATAGGAAAACATTTTAAATGTGATAGACTGTAGTCATTTCTACATCACTGATAGAACTTTTTCAGTTCAACAATCAGTGGTTAATGGTTCTATGTATTAGCAAATTATATCATTATGTATGCATATTGTGGGGGTGAATCTTTACTCATGTAACTAGTATGCCTTGCATGTATGCGCGAGAGACATGCCTACAAATCCATAATCTGTGTGGCTGCTGGTTGGAATGTTGGCTGTGGACAACTGATCATGCGCAGCTGGCTGCGCTTGTGCCCTCCCCCCTGCGTGTGTCCTAGGATATATTCCTCGCCATTTTGCGCTGAATCAAACTCCTGCCCACCAGGGAGCCAATCCACAACATACCTGGGCTGTGCGATTTTGTGTTGTAACATTGCTCTGATGATTGCAACAAACAGGGGCAGCCCTGTAACCCAAACCTGGGGCTAATGAACAGTATAAACGCTACAATGGTTCAGGTTTCTAGTTTTAAGAAAATAGACATTTATGACTTCAAGAGAAATATTTTGAACAATCACATGACAAAAGAACAAAAAACCCACAAACAATTGTCAACAAATATATAGTTTTTCTTTAGTTTAAATATACAAAATTACACGCGGTGCTCACAGGCTTACACAAACACATGACATTAACAAGGGACAAACTATAGTGTAAACAAAAATGGCAAAAAAGGAAAATTATACACAAGTTTTGTGGGATCACAAAGACACAATACACTTAATGCTTTCTCTTATTTTTTTGCCAAGAAGGCGTCAACGACATTTATACTTTATTAATTTGACAAGTCATCACCAGGACAAAGACAATTAAAGAGCAACCATCAAAGGTTCGGGCAGAAACAATAACATCCTAAACGTCAATGGCCGTACGCCATGCGCACGCTCTGTTCCAAAATATCCTATAATTTGCTCAAGACGACAAATAATTTAATGTGGCTTGAGGGTTAACACGATCGCCAATTACTTAGTACCGTCCGAATTCAATCCACGAGTTATTTACGATAGCTGTGTCCCAGTCCATGCTACTCGCCAGTACACTCCAAATGACGTGAGGCAGAGAGACAGTGGCACATCAGGTGTGGCAGGGAGGGTTGAGCAGAGCCGCAGAGTCCCAGGAACCCTTTAATGGGTAAATAAATGGATTTTTGAAACAGATTCTGCAATTTCACTATTTCTACCTCAATTGAGAACCTAACTGGGGGTCATTCGCTACAAGTGCTTGCAAGAGCGTACAACCTTGTGAACCAGCAAACTAGCGAACCAGCTAATGGAAGAGACTGGGAACAACGTTTGAGTAATTCATCCACTCAAGCTGCTGGGAATTAATCACCAGCTATGCTAATCTACAAATAATATATGCAATTATTCAACTGCCTGCCACCATTTGTACAGGCAGATCATTCATAATCGAATTGGACACCCTCAAGTAAATATAAAGTTGCTTGCATGCACTAAACTGCCACCATAAAAGTAATGTAGAAAGCCTCAAAACGGCCGACAATATGTCATGGGGCATATCCCATGCATAATAAAAGGGTATGCCAAAAAGAGTGAGCAGGGGAAACGTACAAGCAGAGGACAAGCTACGCAACACAAATGAGACACTGTGCAAAAAACCATGTACATTCCTTATTTAACCTGTTCAAGCTATAAAAAGTGTACAAGGCCATGGCCCCACATACTCAGTCTCACAAGAGCCCAAGTGTTGGTGCACTTAGCCTTCAAACGAGAACTGCGAGGTTATTTGACAACCAATTTAAATGAAACTACAAGCACCAGTTACCCGAGATTTTATCTTCACCACCTGCAAATCATAATGATGAAGTATGTTCAAGGGGACTCGAAGAAAATGCTCATCTTCAACTTTCTAACCAGAGTTTTGACTCCATGTACATAACGGGTAACAGATGAGGACCTTCTAGAATCTAGTACTCTAGATTTTCTGCAAGCACTTGAAGGCGACATTAATACCGAAAACGACAAAGTTCAAAATGAATCGGGGAATAGGTATGAGGTCTCTGAAGCCGTAAACACGATGATACCTGCACTTTGTAGACAAAACCCTTATTTTCGAAAAACAACTAACAGTACACTAAAAGTGGAAACTTCACTGGCAGCCATAGATGGAAAGTACAAAATGAAATACATATATAAATCGTGAGCAATAAGAGGACAACATGATCACTGCTGTATGCCCATGTTCACTGATAGAAAGCTTGCAACCTGCAATTATTCTGCAAAGAATGGCACACAACTGTGGGCAGAATTCGAAGATCAACCAATCCTTCTGCAATCCAGTGAATCCGTATAAATCAACATTACTCCCATAGCAAAAAAAAACCCGCACCCAAGACCCAGCGCGAGGCCACTCACCACCAGATGGGGTACCCGGCCAGCACCCGGGTGCCGCCCACCGCGCACGAGACCAGTATGCCCAGCAGGTACAGGATATCCATCAGCCCTGGAGAGGGGGGGGGGACAGGAATTCAGGGAGCACACGAGCCGTGCCACGTTAGCCGACAGTGTGCCAGGCAAACACCGCACGCATCAGTCCAAGGGCTGCCTTAATACGAAAGGACGAGCCCTTTCTTCGGGAAATGGGAGAGAGCAATAAGGGAAGGACAGGGACTGGAAAAGCAATCACTCTGCCCCAGCGCAGAGTCGCGGGTCGAGTTATTAGACATGCGACATGCTGTCATTATTCGGTCATTTAGAGGCCCAGCCTGGGCTCGCCAGCACACGATCCAGACCAGAGTGTGGGCTCGGATCTGAAGGGCAGAGCAGCACGCTGTCACCAACAGCAAAACAAGCATTTACGGCCGGACAGCAGGAGGGGGGGGGGGCGGTAACGGGCAAATGGACAGCGGCGGGGGGGCGGGAAGGGCCACACGGACAGCGGAAGGGGGGGGGGGGCGGAATAAAAAGCACTCACCTGGAACTGGACTTCCTCCGGCGGCTGCGGTCGGCCGCGGAATGAGCTGGATGCCGAGACAAAAAAAAAAAAAAAACTCCGCCCACCGCCGCATGACTACACAGAGGGAACGCCCAGGGAACAAATCAAGGGAACGCCCCCGAATCTGGTCCGGCCTTGACGGACAGATCTCTGTTCCAATGGCTAGCCTCCATTTATGGCTAAGCTCTGCAGCAACATCAAAGTATATGTAGTCAAATGTTGCCCCAATTTAAAGAACCTTGATCAGGTTGAGAGGAGATTTGATGTGGTGAATAATGAACTACATGTGGTAGAGGAGTTGTCATGCTGAGGCAACAAGAATGTGTGAGAAAAAAGTTGGTATTCTTAGCACATGAAGGTCCTTTAGGACGGAATTCGACCAAATCCAGATTGCAGGACTTCAAATGGTGATCTGCCATGGGCAGGATGGTGGAAGATGTTGTTGTGTATTGTGTGCACAAATGGACCAGGGACTATTCCTGGTGGGCATTGGGATAAATTAGCCAGGGATATTGAGGGGCTTTTGAGTTGTTATGTCTTTCTGTGCAGTATGTGATACCATTAGTTGACTATTCCATTATATGGCTTACTACTAGATGTTTGAAAACAGTGACATCTATGACAAAGATTGAGTAGAGTTTCTAAAACAGGAATTTTCCAGGAAAGGTATCCTCAAAGCCTCAATGAATGATAATTGTGTGCAATTTGTGTCACAAGAAATGCAAGTGTTTAGATGCATTAGGAATCAAGCATTTATGCACTTCACTTTATCACCCTCAAATCAATGGCTTGGCAGACTTCATGAACAAAGGGCCTCATTACGATGTTGGTTGGAAAGCTCTGAATGGCTTTTGGTTAGACCAAAACCATGTCGGAAGCCAAGTTTCCGACTGACTCGGACCCATATCCGACCGACCGACCGATTACGATGTCGGATTCCCACAGCCGATCCTACTCAGTCAGTCAGACACGGTTCAGCTGTCGGAGACTCACTTTCAGGGCCCATAGCAGGGCCCCCTTCACCCGGGGGCCTCCGGTTTGGGCCCATGGGACACCTCTTTGCAATCATGCACAGTGTGGCAGGCACCATGGGATGCCCGCCACAGGGTGCAAGGTTTTCTGCAGCCACCCCTTTTATCAATGGGAGCCTATGTTGTCTGTCGGAACATCGGTTCCCATTGAAGTCAATAGCAGCCCTTCGGAACGATGTTCGGAACTATCGTAATTGGTCGGTCGGTCTCCCCGAACCCGAGTCGGTCGGAAACCATTCCGACAGGGAGTCGGTCGGAATGCTTCCTGACCGACATCATAATGAGGCCCAAAGTGTGTACAAAGAGCACTACAGAATAGGGTATTGTTAATTAATATACTCAGGAAAACCGTATGGGTACACAGAACAACCTCCAATACTATAACTTAGATATCACATTTTGAAGGTTTGAGGAGGAGAAAGGACAACGCAAAGTTATCCCATATGTGGTTTTCTGGGAATTGTGGGAATGGCAGAAGGGAAAGAGTTGGAGAATATCAGATAGATGCAAAAATGGTTTGATACTTGGAGTGAGAAGTGGTGAATGACATGTTGGTGGCATGCATTTTGTCAAGAAGCCAAGACTTGTGAAGCAAGGAACCTCAAATTGTCTTGGTCTCTACATGATTAAGGGTGGAAAAACGAATGCCGTGGTTCTGGAATCAGGTGACCTATGGAGTATGTCAAGGTTGGTGTAGGCTGGCAAGATTTTGGATCCCAAAGGTGTCTTTGATATTAAGGTAGACGTTACTTATATTTTATCTAGTGTTTGTAATCCTAATAAAGACAGTACTTCAGTGTCTTCTTCAAATGCAAGCTGGATGGATCAAGAAGAACCTAGAAGGAAGGCTGATAGACAACAGAAGAGACCTGGATGGTTGAAGGGTTATGTATAATCTATGTAATCTGTTAATTTATGTATTTTTAGATGTCTTTAGTTGTAAAAGAATGTTATGGGTGTTTGTCCCTTGTTTGTTTGTTTTCAGTTTGCTTTGTCATGTAGTAAGGGATGTGTTCTAATCTTCCTTTATTGGCAGAATAGAATGTGATGAAGATTCAGTTCTACCATAGAGAGCGGAATGTGAGTGGCAGAAGGAAGTGGGAGTGGAGGGAATCAGTCATGTAACTTGTCTGGTGAAAGGGGCTTTGTTGCTAATTATAAATACCCTAAAAAACATACTGCTTATATTTCATCTTTGGGTGCCAGGCTCAACAGCATACTTATTTATGTTTTCTATTTTTCCTATTACTACCTTTAAAATTCATTGAATGTTGTTTACGTTTTTATATATACATGTTTTTCTATTTTATGTACATAAAATACTTACATAGTAATACACAATGTAAAGTTTGTTATTTTTGTATTAAATGTTGCTTAAGGCTATATTTAAGTTATTGTTGTATTTATTACATTTATTAATGTTTAAATGTAATCTAAACATCTTATGTTTAAATATATTAATTATAAATGATAGATTAATGTAATATAATTCCACTCTTTAATAATGTTAATTTTTCATTTACTGATGTACGCACAGGCCAGTATTTTATTAAAAAATATTGCAGCAATATTATGTTAAAAACTTACTAATATAACTCCACTATAACTATATACCTGCAACTCTGTGCCAAGATGCCTACCAGGCTGAGCTTTGAGCTATACAAATACAGATCAGATAGCGTAACATAACATAACTCCCCCAAACATTGCATATTGCTTTATTGGAGGCATCAGATTTGCTATTCTAAATCCATTTCCTCCAACATTTAGGAGCGTGCATGTATAGGGGTGGTCAGATTTGCTATTCTGTTTTCAGTCCCACCAAAATTGGGAAAAGTGCTCAAACTGGGGTGTGTGTATAGAATTACTACTCTAACTGAACTTCAACAAACACTGGGAAAGTAATGAGCAGGAGACCATTTACTATTCTAACTTCAATTACATAAACGCTAATGAAAGTGCAATAATTTGGGTGGAATGATCAAATTTACTATTCTTTTTTTAAATTGTTTTTGTTAAACATTTTTATACAGAGAATACAGACATCAAATCTGTTTGAGGTAGCACACTGGTCTGGCCCAGAGCGTTATTACAAAGCTGTGGCTGTGCATACATTAGACCTGGTATGGTTTGGTAGAGAGAGGAAAAGCAGATCGGAAAAGGACAGCAAGTAGGAAAGGAGAGGAGAGAGAAAAAGGAAAGCCCAAACGAAAGGCTTATCTACACGGTAATACTATTGACAACACGATAGGGCAAACGCATATCCTTAAACACCTGGAAGGACTTGGCTTCGGCATCCTCGTCTTCTCGATTTCGGGGTACCTTGTTTATGGGGGTTTATATGGGTCAAGGGCTCTGTCCAGAGTCTCCCATAGCCCTCTTGATGACGCCTTCCATGGGGAGTACTGAAGTGCTAAGCTGTCCACTCCCCTGAGGTGAGTAATCCAGTTTAGCCAATGCTATGAAGAACTCATTGCAACGAGAATAGAAGCCTTCATAAAAAGCCACACAACCTTCTTAATGTTATGCTTGGAAAACTGCATGTGGTGCAACTTTCCAGTCATACTTCTGAATATGTTTGTGAATAGAAACAAAACAGGAAACATACATTCAGGCAGATGTGTTGTCCTGAATCTGTATTTTTCCTACTTGTTTGTGAATGAGGACCATGCCCATACTTGTGCAATTGAAGTTAGAATAGTAAATCTCAATTGCACAAGCATGGGCATGGTCCTGATTCACAAAAAAGTAGGAAAAATACAGATGCAGGACAATGCATCTGCCTGAAAGTATGATTCCTGTTTTGTTTCTATTCACAAACATTCTGAAAACGTGGGGGAAAAAAGATTTAGCATTCTAGTTGTAGTTCCAACAACACTGGGGAAAGTATATATGCGGGGCAAGGTCAGGTTTACTATACTAACGCCACTCTCAAAAACATTGGGGAAAGTGCATATATTTGGAGGGGGAGAGTTACTATTCGTACTCCGATTTCCAAAGCAGTGAAGAATATGCACATACTAGGTGAGTTATATTAACTATTCTAATTCTACTCACACTTTGGAAAGTGAATAAAGTGGGTAGAGGGTAACAAATATACAGTCATACCCTACAAAAAATTGTTGCATTGTTTTATTTGAGTTGGTACAAACTATTGCATCATAACTGAAAACCCAAAACAAATCCAAAGAGATTTTGTTACATTTTGGAGTTCAAATAAAATGGTATTCAAAATAAAAACCTAACTTAAAATATATACTTAAATTAAGTGATACCAAAAAACAAGTCACATAAGTAATTTAATTTGATCAAACATTAAGAAAACTTTTTTTGATAAAATATTGAATAAATTAAAAAACAAAGTTCCCAAAATTTGTTTGACTTCCTGTATGTTTTTTTAATATACAAGTAGTACATTTATTAAATACATGTGTACCTCCCACATTATGTAATTAAAAATGATGCAAATAAAAAATTGCCCACACAAACCTTAAAACCAAATCCCCTTTAAAACTCATAATATAAAATAAATGACCAATATAAACTTTAATAATCAAAAACAAGACTCATAATTTATATTACATTAAATAAAAATATATACAAACATAATTTCATATTAAAATACAGATAAATGTCATCAAAATATTATTATTAACAACTAAGGGCCAGATGTAGGTAATTTTATTTTACCACTTCTTAAATACCGAATCATACCGATTCGGTATTTAAGAAGTGGTAAAATAGATGGGGGGAGATGTAGGTATTTCTGAATCGGTAAATACCGAATCATTAAGATTCGGTATTTACCGATTCTGTAAATACCGAATCGGTAATGCCCATTGATTCCTATGGGCATTGAAGCCCATAGGAATCAATGGGCATTACCGAATCGGTATTTACAGAATCGGTAAATACCGATTACAGCAAGGGTGCAGGGGGTGTCACTTTGACACCCTCTAGCACCCCAAATACAGGCATGTGTGCCATGTGACACACAGACATGCCCTAAGGGCATGTCTGTGTGTCACATGGCACAGGTGTGCATGCACAGATGTGCATGCACACCTGTATTCGGTATTTTACCACCCAATTGGATTGGGTGGTAAAATACCGAATTCTGAAGGCCTGTAGCACTGTCAACAGTGCTACCTACATCTGGGTTTTACTGAATCGATAAAATTACCGATTCAGTATTTTACAGATTCGGTAAATTTACCGTTTCGGTAAATTTACCGAATCTTTAAAATATTTGCCTCTACATCTCGAAAACCAATTACCGGTCGGTAACGGCCGAAATCGGCCGTTACCGACCGGTAATTGGCGACCTACATCTGGCCCTAAGACACTACCCAAATGATACAATAAAATTAAAAATTCACATAAATATGCATCTCATTAATTAAAAAAAAGCATTTATTCAATTAAAAATAACAAGAAAAAAATGTTTTTTTCAAATGTAAAATATAATGAGTACTCACCAAATTCCCTAAACAACACCACAACCGGTATAAAAATTATTTTAAAAAATGAACACCTAACAAATAAAATCTTTATACTACAAATTCAATAATAACATACTTATCATACATTAATGCAAATGTTATTAAATCCCATAATACTTAAGATATGTATAAAATATATATATATGTAACTTATGCAGGGATGAGTCCTGGATACTGTAACTTGACTGAGACGCACTACTGATAAGTCTGAAATATACATATATTTCTGTAGGATTATAGAGGATATGGTAATGAGTCCTAGAGAAACCAGTGAACACATCTAAAGTTACTCAAGTAGCAAGAATGGGCAAGTGAATGCTCCAAACACCAGACACATTGGCCCTTGTAGGGGGAAACCTGAACCTTAAGATGAGTGTAGATATAGGCAGAATGACAATGGCATAACACTCAGGATGCACTGATACAAGACTGTGTGATTTCACGCAGACAATGGGCTTGCTGAACCTCTACCGGGAGTCTCACCTGGAGGAGCAACAGTAATCATATGCAGCCAATGGAATGAGGGCTATGTCCCGACTGGATTACATCCTGATGCCACGGATTCATGGTGGTAAATTTGGGGATACACATTTCCTCTGATGGGAAATGCACGACCATTCAACACTATGCACTACACTATACACCACATTACATACCCCGAGGGGTGGGGTACAACTGGACACCAGGGAAATACGAGATTGAAACAGCAAACAATTCCTTTTCCAGGTAACCGAACAGTACTTTGTTGAAAGCTCACAACCTGTCTTGTCCATGGTTATACTGTGGCAAGCATACAAAATGGTTGTTCGGAGGTAACTGAAATCAAAAATAGCAGGCAAGTGCAGAGGTCAAATGATGAGCAATCCACAAGCTTGAGACAAAACTGGCCCAGCCCCATCTGGATGAAGAAAACGAGACTTAGCTAGACAGACCACTAAAGACACACGAAATAGGAGAGGCCATTGGATATATGAAAGCGGGGAAACTCCAGGGCCAAATGGCTCCATGGCCGAATTTTTTACATGCCTGAGTAGTAAACTGAGGGTCACCATTGCTGCAAATGTAACAGGAGGCCCACAAGGCAGGACACCTGCCTAGTTATCTCTGCCAAGCTGTGATTGTACTATTACATGAGAAGGGGAAACCCACTGAGGAATGTGCATCATATAAGCCTATCTCCCTCCCTAATTTTGAGATAAAAATCTTTGCAAAGGTGTTGGTCAATCGCCTGTATCAGGTCAATCACCTGTATCAGGTTATTGACAAATTGATTGCACCGACCAATCAGGCTTTATGCCTCACAGGTCCACTCACTTTGATTTGCTACACACTTATGGACTCTCCAGAATGGACCTAGTTGCTGACAATTCTTGAGAAGATGGGATTTTGAATGAAAGTTAGGATATCAATACAGCTGCTCTATGGTCAAAGGTGCGAACTAAGGGCATAGTCTCATGGGAATTCATGCTGGGACGAGGAACAAGGCAGGTATGTTCACTTTCTCCCCCTCCTCTCTGCCCTGGTGGTGGAACTGCTGGCCAAATGGGTAGAGAGGGATGCGCTGGTGTGGGCCTCCGATTGGATCTGGGCTGGGGAGGACAGAGTCACTTTATACACAGATTATATGCTGCTGTAACTGGCAATCCTTTAGAATTCTATTAAACGAAATACTTGACATATTCACCATATTTGTAAAGTTTACTGTAGTGGATATCAATTGGCACATGTTGGTGGCATATTTACTCACAGGGTGGAGGTCCCCTGGAATGGAGGATACAGGAGTTCAAATCCTTGGGGCTATACATAAAAACAGAGCCCAAAGAATTAATGTTTTCCACCCTTATGACTGTCCTCAATTAATTCAAATCGGATGATGGACACTGGAGTAAACTCCTACTATCACTGCTGGGGAGGGCCGCACTTTAAAATGATAGTGCTACCTAAATTCCTGCGTAAAATGAAGAATACACTATTTGAGGTGCCCAACTCATTTTTTGCTGCAGCTAATAGTGTCACCCACTTTCTACTATGGGATGGGAGCACACCAAGAGTTGCACTGGCAACACTCACCAGAGGTCAGTACAATGGTAACATTGTACTGTCGGGCTTGAGACTTTACTACTTGGCAACGCAGCGGCCGGTAGTGACTGACTGGACATTTTAAGACCAGTCTGATCCGTCCTTGCTTGCCAACAGGAGTGCGATGCCCAGTGGAGGCTACTTGAGAGGCCTGTACAAAACAAGGTGGACTGGGGTAACACTTGGCCCTGCGAATGCGGTCATCAGAATATGGAAGAAGGAAACCTGTGAAATGGGAGACTGACCGTGGAATCTCCCCTTTGGGATCCAAATGTACCTGCAGATCATATGAAAGTAGACAGCTTTGAAAAGTGGATTTTGATATGGATCAGCCACTTGAGCAACATTTGGATGACACAGGGAATGGTCACATTCCCAGACCTCCATACACAATATGAATTAACTGACTTACAAAGGTATAAATATATACAACACAGTCACTCAATGCACAAATACTCCAGCCAATTGCATGATCTGCCAGAGGTATCTCCATTACAATACAGGGTGCTGGTGTCGCCCCTACATGTCCACACAAAATCACAAATATATGATACCCTTTAGTCTCACTGCAGGGGCCCCAAGAGTAACCTTAGAGAAAGCTGGGAATGAGACCTGGGCTGTATGGAGGATTCAGACTGTGCCAATGAATGTAATTACCAAAGCAAGGTTGCCATTTGGACGGGCTTCCGACTGGTACAGTAAAAATTCAAGTGCCATCTTTTAAAGGTCCTGGACACAGAACTGATCCTGAATGCCCGGGTAATTTGCTTGGAGATGTGGGGAGACCAGACATTACCAAATCACACCATGTTGCTTTGTAATGTTGCATTGATGGTGGCCCACAGGGATGTACTCTAACAGTGGGGTAGCGCAACGCCACCACTGGTACAACAATGGATGTGTAATATGGACTAGTGTATGCAGGAAGATAAGACAGAGAAAACAGTTTACCAGGCACATGGCCCCCTGAAATATGATAAGGACTGGCGCCTATGGAGAGCCTTCAGGGGTAACGACTGACCTGCCAGGGATGGTCTGTAAAGGCTTAGGCAATATGCGTAGCCAAACATGGGCACCCCTACAAGGTAGAATGTTCGTTTGAGACACTGTACATTATGGGGCATATGTATGAAAAGAGAGATTTGCGAGTCCTTAATAGCGATTTTTTGCGAATCGCTATTAAGGACTCGCAAACTACTATGTAGGTAGGAATCGCAATAATAATTGCGATTCCTTTGCATTCCTTAATTGCGACTCGCAAATTGCGAGTCACAATTAAGGAATCCCTTCCTATTCATTCCTATGGACCAAGAGGCCCATAGGAATGAATGGTAATTATGTGCGCAAATTGCGAGTACCGAATAGGTACTCGCAAATTGCACACGCAAATTCAAGGGTGCAAGCGTTCCAAAAAGACACTGTGTTACACCCCTGAAATGTGCATGTGTGCACATGTGACGCACATACATGCCCTAAGGGCATGTATCTGTGCCACATGGCACTTTGTAAAAAGCAAAAAAGTGCTTTTTTCAAAGAATTCGCAAATTACCACCAACTGTAAATTGGTGGTAATTTGCAATTTCTTATGCCAAATTCGCACAACTTAGGTGCTTTCTATAACGCATTTAAGGAATTGTAATTTGCGATTCCTTAAATGCAATCGCAAATTTTGTGATTCCCTATTTTGAAGTGGTCTTTTGGGATGATACATCACAAAAGGCCTGTTCCCGTTTGCAAATGGGCTGATTCTGAGAATCGGCCCATTGGCAAACGGGAATTGGGCTTCATACATATGCCCCTATGTTCCAGCACCTGGTCTATGGATAGCCGAACATGTCTGCTAAATCTTTTTGTCTGCTATTGTATGAACATGTATGTCAGTTGGAAATGTGAGGACTCTTAGGTCGCCATTGGGGTGATTATAAATTAATGCTCTTGTTGCTAAAAGAAAATAATAAAAAAAAGATTATAAAACAAGCATTTACAATGCAATAGGTCTCGCACTGATATTATTTTGAGCTATTGACATTGTAAATGACATGTTTTTTTTTCTTTTTGTAAATCATAAATAAAATGCATTATAATTTAAAATGGCAATAGCTAAAGGGAGAAAAGAGCACTGTATGAAACATAAATTATGCCAACACAAGAAGAGAGGTCAGTGGTATGACAGCAACCACATAAAGGAGCAGAAAATAGGAGAAAAGACATTACCTGACCCAACTTAGGTAAGTAAGAAAGCCCTCACACACCGACCTAGTCGGTGTCATGCTTCATCATCGGGCCCCACCAAAAAGTTTGTGCACCTTTTTGGTGTGCTGCGACACCAGATTTACTGCGGAGCGGGTTTCGTGAAGTAGGCGTGCAGTGAGAATACTTTAAAAGTGTCTAATGATTATCAAAAATGTTTTAATAATATTTCCCTCAGACACAGAATTTTTTTTTTGTGTGTTAGGAATTTTAGCCAAATAAAATGGTTTGGTTAATTCCAATTAGTATGAATATCAGTCGACATGTTTCAGCCTATGAAACGGTGTAAGTTTACCTGGCATTCTTCAGGACTCATGTAGTGTAATAAACCCTGGTGGTATGAACACCCTAAGGCTCACCCTTACCTAGGGACGTGTAAATGAAAATATTATTAAAAAGGTGAAAAAAGTGCAAAAAGGGGAAGGAGCAATTGCTCATTCCTGGTAACTTCTGGCTTAGGAGGATTTCCGCACCTAAGGAAAAAAGACAGACATACATAAAAGACAAAACACACATTAAGTAGTTGGTCTAACACGTACATCTTTGGTGCTCCAAACATGTGGGAAAATCGTGGATGGCGTATAAATAATATAGTTATCACCAACCTCAATACCCCTATGGAAGATACCAGTAGTACTCAGGGGTGGCGTGAACTAGAAGTGTGTTAAAAACAGCTAGAAAGCTATAGTGGTTTAAAAACACCGGAGTAGTCTACTCCTATGGTAGGATCAATGGACCAAAAGGTCTGTGACCCCACCCATCACCGATGAAAGAAGGTTATTAAAATATCTCACTTTTAAGTTAAATGCAAAATGCACCATGGGTCACAGGAGGGGGGTGGAGGCTTACTTGGCACACCCTGTAGAGCAAAAACATACAAAACCCGCGAAGCGAGGAGTTAAAAAGTTAACTTGTCTACCAGGGTACTTATCTCAGAATGGCGGTGGATTTGCAGCTGCAAGCGGTGGAAACTCACGCCCTTAAAGCCCGGCACCCGCGTGACACCTAGCTACTCCTCAGACTGGACCCCGAAGATAAAAACGGGGCTAGTTGCTGTGTTTATGAAGCTTCGCCGCGTTACTCGGTCAGTTTCCGGGTTGGGCGTGGTCCGCGCTAATAGTAGGCGTGGCCATGTAGCACAGGGGGCCTGGATAACCAGAATAACCAATGAGCGTCCAAGCTCATTGAGATGCGTGTAATGACGTGGTAAATGGGTCATCCAATGATAGTCTATGTACACGTGCGATGACGTTCTGATCGAGACCTCCAAACATCACGATCGTGGGTAGGATTTAACAGCAATATCGTACACTTCAATGTCCAGTTTGGTATTAGACACAGTTACCAAAGCCGTGAGCTAACTAAGCAGCCATCCCACGGCCGTGTGGATCACGGTATAAATTAACCGTAAGGGAGGGATTATGTGTGAAACATAAATTAGACAGGAAGAAATGAAGCGTCTGGGACCTGACTGAAGAGTCGAAGGACGCCAGGGTGTCTCTGAGTCCCACACCATAATGGGCTGCCTCGCACCTGTACTGCAATGACCAGGTGAGTAAATGACCACATACAAGAAGGCGCAATGCAGCTGCTGTGCCTTGCAGCGGCCAGCCTGTCATACTTACAGTTTCCTTCGGTGTCAATGAAAATGTAATGCCAGTCAGGCATTTTTTTTTCAATGCTCTAAAAGTGAGATTTCGTTATTGAAAACCAAAAAAATATATGGAGTCTTGACAAGCTGCCAGTTTTCTCCAAGTGCGTGAGGAAAATTGTACTTTGTTTCCTGCTTGAGACTAATATGTCTTTCATCGTGGTTACGAAAAGGACAAGCGCTCGCCATTGCGGGAAGGCAGCTGCTTGTTTATATTTGCATTGCGCTTTACCTTCAAGTGAAAGCGCGATGCAAAAATAAACATGCAGCTGAGTGAACCAGATGTGTACACGCCCCCTTGAGATAAGAAATTTCTTCACGACAGCCGTGAAGCAGGGGACCCAGTCCAGATGGGCTGGACGAAAAGGAGAAAGGGAGGTAGCGAGAAAGCATCATTTTCAATGGGAAGCCAGCGTTTAGCATAAACGCTGACGCGACCCAATGACAATGATGGGCGGGGCTTCAAGTCCCCTTCTCAAATCTCCTCATCCACAATAACTCTCGCAGAGCGGGCAGCGCATGGGCGCTGCAACGCTAGGCGAGACCTACAAAAACACTCAACAGTACCCAACGGCTAGCAAAGTTCACTTTGCTTTGAAACACATGTGGCAAAACACATTTATATTGCATTTTATTGTACTGTGGCATTTATATACCGCTTATTACCCCAATATGAGTTACTGATATTTGTGAGATCCATCAACACTACCAGGGACTTAGCTGCACTTACACATCACTTTTCTTCTAAGCTTAAAACGCCTATTGAGTACGATAAGACATAAATCACAAAAGGTAATTTCTGCTTCATATTTCTAATTACACAAAATGTATAAATACAATGGAATGCAAGAGTCAAAGCAACCGTCAAATGCATGTTTGTTTCTCTGTAGAGCATCCCCCTGCCTTACACCCTTTGTAAGAATGGAGATGATTAGGAAACATATCTAGCACTTAGTGCACATTCCCTTTTATAAATGGGACTTAATAAAATGCAGAAGCTAAATAGATAGAC
This sequence comes from Lissotriton helveticus, assembly GCF_964261635.1. Taxonomy (NCBI): domain Eukaryota; kingdom Metazoa; phylum Chordata; class Amphibia; order Caudata; family Salamandridae; genus Lissotriton; species Lissotriton helveticus. Next base: position 278,749,307 of record NC_136063.1, on the reverse strand, counting down.
ACAAAGTTATGGGCTCCTTCATCCCTGAGATCTGCCATGTCACATTTGCTGCTCCTAACAGTAGGCTGTGGTAAATCTGCCATAATAGTGGCTATGTGGTCCTAAGGGCCTCTTACATTCTTCTATGGGTGCAAAGCAGTTGCTGTGCAAAAACAGCGAATGGTTTGCAAAGTGAGAATATTTTTACATAGTGACCAGTCGCGCTGGCATAGGTAAGAGTGGTGGGGCGGGGTGGGGACAGGGCATTGTGGGGCAGGGAAGTCGACATACAACAGGATAAGTTCAATTAACTGTAAAATAAAATAAAAACATAGACCGTGTGCTCGCCGCATCGTCAAGTCAGTGATGCGGCGAGTGCAAGGTAAGTGGTTTTAAGTTTTTTTTACATTTAATTTAACTTATCCTGTCGTATGTCGACTTCCCTCGCGCATCTTCAAAAAGTGAAAGCTGTCCCTAATGGACTTTGTGAATCCAATCCCACTTCCTTTTAGGCACTGGTATGGTATTAAAGTTTTGTGACCAAAATTGCAGTCACAAAGCATTGATGCATGACATTTTCATACTGTAACATCTTTCTGAATCACAAGAGGTTTCAGGGGGCCATTCAGAAAGGTAAATTACATTTGTGAGTGATTTACACTTATAATTTACTCTTATGCTTTTGAGTAACTTTATTACTACTCTGCTATTCACAAAACATGAACGTAAAGTAAACTAACTTGAAAGTGTCTATTTACACATCCCCACCCCCTAAAAAATTAGGTGAAGTAAAATTTAGGAGTGCAAGTTAGTACAACAAATAACATTTAAAAAAGCAGAAAGTCCAGCACAATACGTGGACAGCCACTGGTACTGCAACACCCTTACATTAGAAATAATGGAATTAGGCACCAAATATAAAACATCATAGGAAATATTGGTAAATGAAACTACATTATTTCAAATAGTTTAAAATATTGATAAATATACTGCAATGTTAAAAAAATACACACAGTACATTTTTTTTATTTAACCATAAAATGTTTTAAATGTTTTGGTATTTATAAATTAATGTCTTAATAACTGTTATTAAAATATAATTGAATTCCTTTTAATTCATTTATAAATAATATGTAATAATTAGCTATGCATAATAAAAACATTTAATTTCTTTATGTGTGAATATATTTTTATGTAAACTTCCGAATAATACTTTTTTCATTTAATATATTTAAATCAATTAAATATTTAATTTAAAAGTAAGTTAATAGTGCTGCAGAATTTTTGCTTCAGTTCCATATTAAAAATAAATATATAAAATAATTAACATTAATATTTAACATAAAAATAGTTTTTACTAATTTTTGGGGAGTCAAATAATCTTTTTCCCTATAATTTACCATGCAGAAACTCTGCAGTCAGGTCTACATTTATCTAACCACTGAATGTAATGCCCTAAGTCGCCTAGGGTATGTCCGGACTTGGGTCCTTTGCTCACAGGCCAAGTCACTGGATCTAAGCAGGAACACAACTGAAGAGGGCCAATCATGCCAAAACCGGTTGTTTGTGTTCCGGTTCAGCGAAGACATGGCCTGGCAGTTTGGGCTGGATTGCTCCTATTGGAGCAGGTCCAAGACTGAATTGCATAGGGCTCTGGGACTCATTCCAAGTTTGGTGGTGCAAGAGCGGGGTGGTTCACCAGTGCCCGCTCCCGTATTGCCAAACCTGAATGCTGCCTGCCCGCCAGATTATGATACAAATCGGTGTCTGGTGGGCGGGCAGTGCGGTGGTCCAGCAGTGGTGCAGTAAAAAGGCTGTGAACCCTTAGCCAATGAGAAGGCATCTAGCTTCTAATTGGTCAAGACAATCTATTACGTGTCCAATCAAAGGAGCAAAAACCTTAGATCAGAATAGCAGATTCCTTCATTGCAGTGTCTGTATGAAGATCACTCAGAATATACTACACCATTTCAATAGCTCCTCTTATTCTAATCTCTTGTAGAAGTGATTTTAGCTTTGTATCCTTGTACTGTATTCGGGCGTATGAGCATTAGAACAGTTATCTCGTTGCATTTGTGTTGCTTAGGTAGGAATTGCTGGCTTTCATACCTCATCTTCCTTGAACCTATGTGAATGGAAGCCATTGGATCTGGTCCACATAAAAATTCTCCCTTATCTAGTAAATGTGCAGTTGGCAATGTTTTGGAAAGTTTATGCTTTGTTTCTTCCTGTTCTACCAGGGCCTTCTTACTCTCTGGATTATTTGGCTCCCAGTTTTACATTTCCGATCAGGGTTGCCTTTACATGAACCTCTGGCGTATGGACTTGTTTGATTTCCACGAGGGCAAGAATGTCTTTCCAGTCAAGCACAGTCATTTTAGGTTTGGTATTCACCAGGGAAGATTAAGTGACTTGCCCAGAATCACATGATGTTTTAGCCTCCCGCCAGACTCGAAAGTGGTACCCCAGCTTCAAAGTAGTCCGCTCTAGCCATTAAGCCACATTCACATTTTGCTTCCATCCACCACAGCATACAGTGCGGGGCACGGCGTCAGTACACGTCATCCATTGGCTTTCCAGACTAAAAGTGATGCATTCCTCTCTTGAATAATGTGCACATCGCACAATACATAGTCCCCATCAATTTCAGGGACTACTGGTACACTATTACACAAAAATATGAAAATACATGTTTGTTGACCTTTAAACAACACTTTTTTTCATACAAAGAATGCCTTTACACAAAAGCTGTCCCAAACAAAATAAGCACTGGCAGAGCTAAAATGTCATCATCCACCACGAGACATATTGGCTTTGCTATTGCTTGCGTGGCTTTGAACTTGATAATTTGCCTCCATCTTAGTCAGTTAATACTTCCTTGTGACTGTGGGACCTTTTCTTCTATATCTTTATGCCTTCTGCTATAACACACCTACTTCTGCCTCCCTACGGTTATCTCCCACTCCACAGCTCTTGTTCATAGAGGAAAAGCATTTTGTTAGAAAGTAGGCCACATCACTCACAATACACAGCATCAGATAAAGTGAGAGTCCTATTCCACATGCAATCTGAGAGTTGCAATAGATGACCACAACAGAGGTCAGAACCCCGTTCTGAAAGACAAGACAATATTTGGCAGAGTCCAAATGGGCACAGTAGTATGAAGTAACATCCACTTGCCCTCTTTTCACATCTCAATGCCATACTCTACGTGGCCAGATGTCAGGATCTGTAGGTAAATGAACACAGTGACACTGATGGATTACTAATCTTTTTATAACTGGTACTCTGTCATTGTTCATCTTCTGCTACTGGGGGGTTTGTCTCCACCCATACTGTCCTCCTCTCTATCCTGTGGTACTGTGCTCCTCTTCACCCTTCCTGTCCAGTCCTTTGGGCAGAAGGGGTGTCCAGTGTCCTGGCTGTAGACCTCGTGCCTGCAGAGCCCTAATGTCCCCATGACACTGAATATCAATCCAGTCTTTGTAACATCACTCTTCTTGCAATTTTACAATACAATATTGATTTCTATTCCAGGCATGCACGTCATTTTTTTGTGATAAATCCTGTCAAACGAAATTGTATAATGTGTTGCAGCAATTGTTTCAGAAGAACTGGGTGGAAATAGTTAGTTTAAAGCAAAAATTACAAGTGATTACGCCCCACTCACCACTTCGCTTAGAGCAGAGACTTCTAACTTTCAATGTGCACCCATAGCTAATTAGAAGGCATCTCGCCTCTGATTGGCTAAGCCAATCTGTTTCGTGTCCAATCAGAAGAGCATAAACCATAGATCAGAAGAGCAGACTCTTTCTCTGTCTTATTGTTGTTGATTGGTTGAGGGGAGGTTGGAGAATCTGACAAGGGAGAGAACAATCTATCAGTGCCAGCTAAGATGATGGGTGGTGCCAGCCTCGCCCTCCATAGCAGAATGCCCTGCTGGGTGGCAATCTGCATTATGTGCACAGTCCTAATGGGGAGCTGTTAAAATACCACAGATCTGTTGATCTTTTGGATGGCACCAAGTAGTGCATCTGGTGAAAACTGAAGAAAAAGATCGCTGTAAATGAGAATCAATAAAACATCTAGGTTTTGATCAAATTGTGCAATATTTAAACAGAAGAGCCACTGGCAGAAGTGCCAAATGTAATCCTCAAAGGACATCTCCACCGTTCAACTTATTGGACAGGGTCACATTATCCACTGCAGTTAGCTAATGTTGCATAAGGCAACCCTGCTTTTACAAACAGCACTAAAAATCCGCCCTGGGGTGAAGACAGATGCTTTTCATCGAGGTTTGGAGAAAGGGAATTTCCGAAATCAAAGAATGTGAACCGTTTGTCATGTTCTCCATCTAACTAGCCAGGAGGCAAACGCCTGATTGAGCCCGCCTCTCGCCTTTCATACTCGGCTAACAGCTGTTATTGCAAATGTACATAATGTCAAGAACATAATTGAGTTCAGATAAAAGGCCGCTCTGCTGGTGACTGTAAATGTCTGGAATGAACTTTCCGTTTTACTGGAGGACAGTGATTCAGTCAATTCTTTGATGAATATGCGGTGCCTACGGTGTAGTACGGGATTTTCGAGGTAACGAAATTCAATAGTTACATTTTGCAGCTTTCTGCAGAGCGAGGGTAGCAGATGGAACATAATTAATTAAATGTGCAAACAAGGGTAAGCAGCGTTAAAGAAGAAATAATGTGGCTTTTCAATTATTTAAACACTTTTGTTACGGGCAAAAGTCTATGGGGCAGATTTATGTTAACTGGCGCGTCCCCAGGGATGCGCCAGTTAACATGCGCCACAGTGCCCCACTGCTCCGCCACCCATGGTGCGCCGCATTTATGATGCGGCGCACCATGGTGCAAGGCAGTGAGGATGCGTGACGCATCTCTCGGCGTACGTGCGGCGCATTGCAGGAGTCATGTCGCAAGTGCGACATGACTCCTGCAATGCACAGGAGCCACCTATTCTATGCATGCTGCGTCACCCTTACGCCTGCTTCAAGCAGGCGTAGGGAATTGACGTAGAAAGTGACTGAGTGAAATCTCATAGATTTCACTCAGCCACTTTTAGGAGGCGTTCCTGCGCAGGAACGCCCCCCCCGCGCAGGAACGCCTCCTTATGGCGCAGGGGTTTCCAACATGACGCATCTCCTAGATGCGTCACGTTGTAAATAGGGCGCATTGTTTGTGCCGCCGTTGCGTCACATTACGTGACGCAATTGCGGCGCAAGGAGGCGCAAGAGCCTCATAACTCTGCCCCTATGTTTGAATGTCTGAAACTCATTGTTGAAAAAATACACCATCTGATGAATTACCATTACTTTCTGATATAAATAGTTAAAGACTTTAATATTAATTTTAATACAGGCTAAATGGGTCAGCGAGTGGGTCAGCTGAAAGATGCTGCGATCACAAGTATGAATCCTGGAAAGGCCAAGAAAGCCTTTCATGCTTCCAAGGTCAGAAATCTGGCCTAAAAGCCAGTTAGAAGCACTGGAAATGTATATGAGGGATTATCTCTGGCTTTAAATCCTCAGGATCCCTGCACATACATTTCGCTATTACAAGTTAATCGCCAACTATGCACACCTATTTTTTTCTGGGGTAAAACTCACAGTTCACAGATGGTAAATTAGAGCGGGAAAATGGTGCGGTGTGGTGGGAGGAAGGGTAGTGCAAGGGAAACAGGGGCCAAGAGAGTATGTTATCTTGCAGGGTAGAGAATTATTTGCACCCCAAAGACATTGGAGGGGGTGGGTGGGGGTTGCACTTGCAGAACAAGCTTAAACTGATTTCACCATCCAGATTTTTCAGCTGTCAAAATAGGACCCAATGCTTCCTCACCAAAGATATCCAACCAGGAACAGTCTCCTGTCCAATCTGTAATCATTCCATAAATGTGGTGACAGTAATACTTGTTATTTGCAGCATTTTCAAATGGCATAAGTGTCGTGCCAGGCTCTATATAAAAACAAGCTGTTGTTTTAAATGAATTTGCTGGTGTTTAAAATGTACACCTGCCTTCCTTTCAAGCAACGAAAGATGAAGGTGTGTACAATGAAGCAGCACACTGAGGTAACATTAACCTATTTCTTCTTATGAGACCTGCTCTCGAGACTAATGTCAGGGGCCTCCTCAGAGGAGTCTACTAGACTCGGTCTCGGAGAACTCGTTTTGTGGCAACAATTCCATAATTTCCTTCATGGGTTATTTCAATTATCTCAGATTCTTCGGAATAACAATTCTCAAACCTCTCAGAATAAAACCTTCTTGCATCACAGGCAGTTCATCTATGACATTTTTAAACTTCTGGTATTCACAGTCACTGGTAAGACGTTAAGACGTCGAGTGTGCTGGTTCTAAGACTGATGTGTAATAATGTCTTTTAGTCTTAACATGTCGCTCTCTTGACTTGTGACAGTGACAATTCGTTCTAATGAAATGGCAGTTGGTGTGCTTGATTTCACAATGGAATATAAGTAGGCTTTAGCCACCTTGAAAGGGGAACCATTGCATTGTAGAGGCACTCGTGAGAAGTAGTCGGCAGGGTTTTGATCTTTCCCTGGACGGTGCATGATTATGTAGTTGTATTCTCGTAATTGTAGACCCTAATGCCAATGCAAGGAGGCCTCTGTGCCTTTGGATTGTCAAAGATGGTCAATAATGTTTGATGATCTGTCACACTCGTAAAAGGCTTTCAATATAAAAATACGTGGAAATGTTCACATGCCCACACCACTGCTAAACATTTTTTGTCTGGTTGTGAATAAGCACGTTAAGTTTGGGACAAACTTCTGCATGCATATGACACAATATGTCGTTGAGCATTTGGGTGTCCACTGTGGTATGCAAGTATTGCACCTAACCCGAATAGATTAACGTCAACAACAGCCTCTGAATGAAACTTAGGTTCAAAGTATGTCACTTCAGTAGCATCCTCAATAGGTTGTTTAATTCTTTTGAAATTTTGCTCACATTCACATGACCAATGAAATTAAACATTCTTTTTCGTAAAGTCTTTCATGGTGGCAAAGTTTTGTATGTATTCAGAACAATAGCAGGCCATGCCAAGGAATGAATGTAACATGGTAATATCTTGTGGGGTACTGGCAGTTGAAATTGCTTGCACTTTAGCTGGATTGGGTGTCATAAGAACTTGGATGCCATTCTCGTTAACTGCCTTGTTCGCTTGACGCATATCAACAGAGATGTGTAGAGCTCATTCACTGTCTTTTTTGGGTACTGCCACAGAGAAAAGTTCTCTGTTTAGTCTGGTCATATTGCCTTATAATTATCTTTTTTTTTAAAGTGTTCACAACTGTAACAATGAAGTATACGTAACATCAAACAATTGTAACTTCTGGTTGCATTGTGTTTTTTATGTTTTATCTTTTTGTACCCTCTACAATTTTTTATCAATATACATTTCTTTTCTGAATACATATACCCCTATTATAAAATCTTTCATTGCTGTTTTGTTCTTATGTAAATAATTAGACCTGTATCCGAAGAAATTAAACTGCAAGCTACGTGATCAAGTTTGCCAACATTGAATGCAGCAATTAATGTAAACATATGGTTTAGTAAATCCCTTGTAGGCTCACATACCTGCCAATATTTAATCGCCCAAGCCGTCAAGGGTGGATTGGGTTTCCCACTTATTGTGAATATTCCATGGAGAAAATATCATACAATGGGAGGGATGACGATTCTGGGAGCTAATACCTAGAATGGAAATACAGAGACCAGCACTACTACAATAAGTTGGGAATACTTTATGTTATAGAAAAATTACACTCAAGAGTGAGAGACATGTAGACACATGCGAGAACGCATCAACATGTTCTTGATTTATGTGCTTAAAGGGAATGAGCACTAGATTGCAGAAATAGACCAGGAGAATGGGATGTGGTAGGGAAAATGCATGGATTTTTATGGTTAAGCATGTGCTTCCTTCATTGATCCTTAGCAATTATTTTTTGTAAGAGCCTTCACAGCTACATTTTCACCCTGACAGGATTGTCAGGACCTTAAGGTCTTGGATTTAGTCTTAAAACCTCACACCTGGATTGGCTTCTAACTTTGGTGACTCATTGGGTGATGTTATTGCCCAACACTGCATCCATTATACCGCCTTCACAGTGCTAGGTGATTTTAACATTCATCTAGATGATACGGATGATGCTAAGGCTCAATCCATCTTGAACATGTTTTTGGCTTTAAATTTGAAACAAGTAATCCAATCGCCACATATGTAGTGGGACACATACTAGACCTAATTTCCACTAATCAACATGTCCTAAGGGTAGACTTTTAGGGGAATTACCCTGGATAGTTTATCTTGTAGTTTGGAAGATGTTAAATCTAATTTAGAAGCAATAACTAATGTTGACCAGGGTATAGAGAAGTAGAATCGAATAAATGAAGTAGATTTATTCACAATCTGCAAAGTTCTCTATCTACCTTAACAGGCGACATGGATGTTGATTCTCAAGGTGTTACTCATGGTTGGATCATTCCATTACTTTACAAGTCTCTACTATATATCGGACAACCCATACAAAAATAAATACTGCCCCTGGTTTCTGGTGCAGTTGGGTCTGGAAAAGAAGAGATGTAAAAATCTAGAATGGAAATGGAGAAGAGATTGACTTGATATTTGTGAAAATCGATATTTCTTAACTCGATATTGTGTCAGTGATTCCCTGTCCTCCTAAGGTGTTGGTAAAAGCTATTGAGGTCCTTAATCCCATGGTCAATGTGATCATTAACAACTTTTTGACTGCAGTGACATTGCCTTCATTCTGGCAAGAGGCTAAGATTAAGCCGTTACTGAAAATTCCTCCGCCAGTCTGGAGGTATTAGCCAATTGTTAGCCAATTTCCTAACTACTAACTTTTTCCAAGACGCTGGATAAATTGGCGAATGCTCAGTTATCTGAATACTTGAAAATAGCCGGGCTTTTACACTACTCACCTTCATGGTTCAGAATCTGCCATGTTGTAAGTTTCAGAATACTTAAAGATAACCTTAGATAGGGGTTCCAGCGCTGCCCTCATTTTTTTAGCTTTGTCGGCAGCCAGGACTTGAAATAGTTTCAATCTCTTTTATCTGATAGGCATCAATAGGTCGTGATGTCTTAGTACTCTCCAGAGAATAAGTAGCTTCAGTATGGTGTTCCTCAGAGCCCAAATCATGTATCTGATGCATTTTAATATATCTATGCCCACTTAGCTGTGTTGATTGGAAACTTTGTGTTTAAAGCAATATCGTATGTGGACAATAGGCAGCTCATCCTATCAATGTCTAGAACTTCATCTGGCATTTCAGAAGGAACTTTTAAAAACTGTTTATCACAGGTCATTAGGTGGATGCGACAGAGTTACCTAAAGTGTCAGTCAGAGAAGACAGATATTTTGCTTCTTGAAAAAGTGAATAATTTTACCTTTGATGAGTGGTGGACAGAAGGGCTACCAACCCCCTCCCCCAACCTCCAGGAACTCTGGTAATAAAACTCGGGGTGAAAATAAGTTGTCATTTTGCCAGCAAAGTCTTAAACGATGGATATGTGCTTAGTCTTATTATGGACCCTGCCATGATATTCTTGATCTCTTACCTCTGGAAGCGCAAAAAACAGTTTGTCATGATCTGTCTTGATCACTTTGGGCCTGATTACGACTTTGGTGGTGTTGCGCCAGGTCCGCCACGCTGCAGCACCGCCAAAGTTGTGGTCAGACTGCCTGCCAGATTAGGAGTTTCCTCCTGTCTGGCAGGCTGGTCTTTGACGTTCCCTCAGTGGTGCCTCCGTAAATGGGCACGCAATGGGAACCCCAAAAAACAGTTCCTGCATGGTATGGACTGAATATATATAGGGGCAACAGATGCTTCAAGGGTCGAAGGATAGTTCGGGAGGATGTTGGGGGGCAGTAGAGATGCTTTGGTGCTAGTTTGATTGGTTTTAGTTATTGTTTTTTTGTTTTTGTTCATCTGACAGCAGAACTTCGAAGTTATCAAATACAAGTTGTCAAAGATAGTTGAGAACTCATCAGAGGCACATAAAGGGGAATTAAGCATAATGTCCAGGAACGTGAAGGAATTGAACAATAAAATCAAACATACGGTTTATATGTTATGTGCAAAGCGCTACACCCCAGATGTCTTTCTCTTGCAGGAATGTCACATATTGGCACGCAATGTTGGTTCCTTGGTCGATATGGATACACCCAGATCGTCCACTGGCATGGCAATTATGTTGCTTAGGACATTTTCACTGTCAGTGTAGCAGATCTTTCAGATAACCAGGGGCAATACATTAATGTTTTGGGACACCTAGAAGGGAACCCATGGTCATTATTCGTGTGTACTCACCCCCTGCTCTGCTTATGGCTACACTATATGCCCTAACTCAGCTCATGATTAAACACTTCAGTGCTTAATCGCTTCAGTAACTTCAGTGCAGTAACAGACCAAACTCACAACATCAGTGGGTCGACCTTGTCCTATCGTACTCCCCACTTACAACAGTGGATAGAGACAATGGAGTTAACTGATACCTCGTGCTTTCATCACAGGACCACTAGACAATTCACGTATTATTGCCCAGCACATGCCACACACTCCCGAATTGACTACTTACTTGTCCCGGTGGCCAAGCGGTGACAGTGACGTTTCTTCTCCCGCGGGCCCTTTCAGATCACTCCATCATACAAAATACATACATGACAGTTCGGTGCCTGGCGGTTGAAATAGACACAGCGGAATATGTGCGGGACAGGATACTTCCAACTAAATATACACTCCGTCTTCTCTCCACACAACCATCTGGAAAGCCTATCAGACAGTAATATGTGGCTCTGTCATTACCCACATATGGGGCATGTAGGTGGAAGGCCATTCTAGTCCTCGAGCAGCAGATTCAACAGCTAGAGGGGAAGGAAATGGCCCCACTGACTCCAGACTCATAACATCTACTCCATCAGGCCAGATTGGCACTAAAAAAAAAAAAACTCCTCCATATGGCATGGATAGAATGGTTGTACTCACAAAGCAGACTTCATGAGCAGCCTAGAAAAATGCTGTACTGGATGGCAAACAGGGATTACGGCTCGAGGATTGTCTCGGCTGTCTGGGATGCAGAAGGCAAGTTACATACTAACCCCCTCTAGATTGCGGAAACATTATAAATATAGACAACCTTCTCAAGAGGAGGAGAACAGCTCCATTCTTAACGACCTCCCCTATACACGTGCTGACTGTGGTTGGCAGCACAAAACTGGATCGCCGGATCACGAAGGAAGAAATACGAGAATCCATAGCAACCATGTAATCGGGAAAGACCCCAAGCCCCACTGATCTGCAGGCTGAGTCTTTCCAAAAATACACCTTTCTCCTGATCCCACATCTAGCTGCGATGTTCACTAGGGCATATGAGCACTCATGGCTGTCTTAGGACCTGAGATGGGCGATAATAGCAGTTTTCCTTAAACCAACGAAGGGGCATATTAACAAGCGGCAGCGATAATTATCGCTGGCCGCGTCTAGTGCGGGTTTCCTTATTGCCGGCTATCGCTGAAATTCCAGTGATAGCAGGGAAATGTCCCAAAATCGCTGGAAAACCAGCAATGTTCCCTGCAAAACAGCGATGACCTTGCTGATATGACCCTGTGGTCCTAACCCCACATTCCACCTCCCATGCAAAGTATGCCTAACACTGGATTTTAGCAGACATTAAAATCCAGCATTAATGGCCGGTTAGTGCGATTTTGTTTATCGCTACGCCGGCCGGGGCATTGTTGTAAATATCGCGATATTTTCCCATGTAGTCTATTGAGGTACGCCTACTTTGAATCTCATTAACGATGCCATGCAAAGCGGGTGCTAAATCACAGAAACATGCACTAGCATGTCCTTGCTAATATCGCGTTTACATTATCGCCGCTTTTCGGACGAAAACGGAGGCTAAAGCGGCGATAATTTTATCTCCCCGTCTTGTTAATATGCCCCGAAATCCTCAGAACCTTGCACCTTATATCGGCCAATATCCTTAATTGATATCAAGATCAAACTCATACCGAAAATACTGGCCCTTAGACTGCATAAAGGTATACGATCTTTAAGTTCATGACGACCAGAATGAATTTATGCTGCAAAGAACCATCCGGCACTGTCTTAGGTCCCTGCACATAATTCTTACCAGAGCACAGGAGCTGCAAGTTTGCCAGCGCTGCTCTCCCTATTCTTAAAGAATGCATTTGACATGGTCCATTGGCTCTTTATGCATCAGGTTCTGCTAGAATGATTTTTGGCCCCCACTTTACATGTTATGTTGCCACCCTCTATACACAGCCGTGAGCACAGGTGAAGGTTATTAGCATATTATCAGCTCCCTTCCCAATAGAGAGGGGAACTAGGCAAGGATGCCATCTCTGACACTTAGTGTTTGTACTTACTATAGAACCCTTGGCAGAATGGGTCAGCATGGATGCCCAGCTCAGGGGGGTGGAGTGGGGCCCAGGACACGAGCACAGAATATCATTGTAAGCAGATAACAATGCTGCTCCATATACAGGAGCCAGACATCTCACAGCAGAGAGTGAAGGACATCCTTAAAATATACAGCGATGTCTCTGGTCTGTGAGTGAACTGGAAGAAATCAACATATTTCCCTAGTGCAAGAGACAATTTCACAACTCTGACTATGATGCAGTTGAAGGGTGAAAGAGACCATTTTGGATATCTGAGTATGGAAATAATCACCTCCCGCAGCAGATGTTGGGAATTGAACACTGCTACCCAGGAGGGGCACTCTTTAAAATGGTGCTTCTCCCCCACCTGCTGTATACATACTTTAAAACTACCCTCATACACTGCCACAGTGATTTTTCACGGACATACAGTCAGAGTATTCTGGTTTCCTGTGGGCGGGGCTGGTTCCGCGGATCTCGTTTGTGTAGTACCACCACTCTCCATAAGAGGCTGCTTGGGCTGGGCAGATATACAATTTTACTATTGGACATCACAGATGATTCTAATTAATGATTGAATGCACGGTGATTGGCTGGACCCCCAGCAAAAATTGGAGCTTCCTTGGATAAAATGTCATGGATTGCTTCGTATACTGTATGGGGGAAGTATTTCTGCCTCCCTCTCCAAAGTTACTAAAATACCCTTAATATGCCAGAACTCCACAATGCGGTCCATCAGGTGAAAGGGCGCCCTAACAGCGGCTATGTCTTTGTGGCACAAGACTCCCACAGGTGGGGTGCCTACAATGCTTCCTGCAGGGGAACTTGATCAGAATTTTGACACTGGGGGAATGGGTGGTCACATAACCACATGAAATCCTTTCAGGACTCACAGGTAGAATTGTCACTACATGTCTCACTGTGTTATCGCCACCTTCAGCTCCTACACCACCTCACATTTTATGGGGGGAAATTAAGGGCAATTTACAAAATCATCACCCTAGAAGACAAGCTAATACTGTCAGAACTAGTGAAGAAAGGACTTTCACAAATTTACTAATATCTACTACTCAATACCCCTGACCCACTTTTACAACTCTGGCAGAGATGGGAACAGGAAATGGGGAGGTTGGATGATTATGATTGGAGGGAGATTAAGATGGCCCTGTAGTGCATAGCGGTGTCAGAACACAAACCTCGAGTTGTACCAGATATCAAGCGGCAGTAGGAGACTTCTTTCATGTGATTTAGTCATGTCCGACCATAACGCGATACTGGAACTCTATATGTTCCATAGTTGGGGAGGGGATTAGCGGGGTGGTCCCGGTCGATCCACAAATGGCAATATTGGGCTTGATGGAGGAATGGGGAATCCTCATTTCACTCGATTGTTTGTGGTCATTGTATTTCTGGTGGCCAAGAGGGACTTGGCATGAGGTAGGAGAGGTGCAGATGCCCACCAGTGACGGAAAGGGTAACAGTCAGGGATTTCTGCACTAAAGCAGAGGATTTGGTCTATAAAGTTCGAGGAGTGAGTAAAAAGCATAGGAAAATCTGGAGCTATTGGTGGAACTATGCACAATCCTGAGTGTTAGACGGGGACCCTGAGGGTCGGCCGGATACTGAGGGAGAGATCCCCGAGGGGGACCGTCTCCGGTGATCGTACAGACAAGTTACCTCCCTCCCCACAAACAGGCACCACACCAAGTCGAGTTCAATGCTTTATATAAGGTTCTTAAGGCAAGGATATCAGCGATACAGGATATCTCGGACCCGGGGGTCCTCTCACTTCTAGTCTCTGTAGGGAAAGGGGGTAGCGGGACAGTCTTGGTACCGGATCGGTACAGGTAGTGGTAAGGGGCGAGCTCACAATCCTCGAGCTGGAGGGTCTGTGGATCGGGCCGCGGCAGCGCCAGCAGGCCAAGATGGTAGTCTCACAAGGCAGAGGGCCGCGGCAGCGCCAGCAGGCCAAGTCGATGGTTTCACGAGGCAGAGGGCCGCGGCAGCGCCAGCAGGCCAAGATGGTAGTCTCACAAGGCAGAGGGCCGCGGCAGCGCCAGCAGGCCAAGTCGATGGTTTCACGAGGCAGAGGGCCGCGGCAGCGCCAGCAGGCCAAGATGGTTTCACTAGGCAGAGGGCCGCGGCAGCGCCAGCAGGCCAAGATGGGTTCACGAGGCAGAGGGCCGCGGCAGCGCCAGCAGGCCAGTCACGGATGAGTTCTTCTCGGGTCTCTCGACTCCAGGATACAACTGCCTTCCTGGTCTGGCACTGCCCCAGTTATAGGTCTGGTCCCCTTTGATGTCCGGACCCTCGCGCCTGGGGGCCGGGAGGTCCGGGATGAGGGAGTCCAGACACCCAGCAGGGGGGTGGAGCCAGCGCCCAGGGCGGCCGGGGGTGATCGACACCTGGCGGAGGGGAGCCGTTGACGATTCCTTCTCCCATTGATTTGCCAAGTGGTCACTCTGCCTCCTGGGGGGAGGTTGGTGCCCCGATGTCGGGGCCGGCCGGGCCCAGGGTTAGGGTCGAGTTGAGGCCACGCGGCCTCGTGCTGCAGTGCCCCAAGATGGCGGCCGGTTCGATGTCGGGGTGTGGATGGTGACCCGGGCCAGCTGGGTCCGGGGCTGGTGTCTTGTAGTGGAGGGATTGCAGGGTACTTCGGGTGGTTGTTTAGGGACTCTGGCTGGGGATGCAGGGAGAGCCAGGGTCCAGGTCCTACTGCGGGGAGGGGGGGCAGCCCGACCATGCGGCCTGTCCAACATGCGTCCCCCCCAGCTGAAGGCGGGGAGAGTCAGCCATCTTCCTGGGGACTCTCCTCGCTGAGGCGGAAAAAGCGTGACAGGCCGTCGGCGTTGGCGTGGTCCTGGCCTGGACGATGTTCCACCGTGAAGTCCATCCCCTGCAGGGAGATGGACCAGCGCAACAGCTTCGGGTTTTCCCCCCGCATTTGCATCAGCCATTGCAGGGGTCGGTGGTCTGTTTGCACCCGGAAGTGGGTGCCGAAGAGGTATGGCCGGAGCTTCTTGAGTGCCCAGACTACGGCGAAGGCCTCTCTCTCAATGGTGCTCCAGCGCTGTTCTCGGGGCAAGAGGCGTCTGCTGATGAAGACCACCGGATGGTCGACCCCTTCGGCGTTGAGTTGGGAGAGGACGGCCCCCACACCATGATCGGAGGCGTCCGTCTGCACAATGAATTCCCGGCTGTAGTCGGGAGCCTGGAGCACGGGGGCCGTGCACATGGCGGTCTTTAGTTTCTCGAAGGCCGATTGGCAGTCCAGGGTCCAGTTGACGGTTTTGGGGCCCTTTTTGGAGGTGAGCTCTGTGAGGGGCCCCACGATGCTGCCATAGTCCTTCACGAACCGCCGGTAGTATCCGGTGAGCCCCAGGAAGGCCCGGACCTCCGTTTGGGTCGTAGGGGGTTGCCAGGCCTGGATGGCAGCAATCTTGAGTTGGAGAGGAGCCACTAGCCCGCTTCCCACTTGGTGTCCCAGGTAGGTCACGGACCCTTGGCCAACCTGGCACTTGCTGGCCTTGATGGTGAGCCCGGCTTGCTGGAGGGCGTGTAGAACCTCCCGCAGGTGGCGGAGGTGGTCGGTCCACTGGTGGCTGTACACAGCAATGTCGTCCAGGTAGGCGGCGCTGAAGTCTTCCAGGCCCGCCAGTACCTGGTTTACCAGCCGTTGGAACGTGGCCGGGGCGTTTTTCATGCCGAAGGGCATGACTTTAAAGTGGTAGTGCCCGTCTGGGGTAGAGAAGGCGGATCGTTCTTGGGCCCGAGGGGTGAGGCCGATCTGCCAGTAGCCCGCTGTTAGGTCGAAGATGCTCAGGTAGCGGGCGGCCCCATCCGGTCAATTAGCTCGTCGGCCCGGGGGATGGGATGAGCGTCGGTCCTGGTAACTGCATTCAGCCCCCGATAGTCCACGCAGAACCGGAGCTCAGGGGCAACGCCCGGGGCGGCCGCCTTGGGAACCAGGACGACTGGGCTTGCCCAGGGGCTGTCTGAAGGTTCGATCACTCCCAGGGTCAGCATTTTGGACACCTCGGTCTGGATGCAGGCTCGTACCCGGTCTGGTACGCGGTATGCCCGGTGTCGGATAGGAGGGCTGTCCCCGGTGTCCACATCGTGGAGGCACCAGGGGGTGACTCCGGGGGTGAGGGAGAACAGGGAGGCGAACCGCCTCAGGAGCGTTTGGCAGTCTTGGCGTTGCTCCGGGGACAGGGCCTCGGAGAGCTGGACCCCTTCCACTGAGCCATCCTGCTCGAAGGCCCTCAGTAAGTCCGGAAGGGGTTCGGAGTCTTCTTCTGTCCCATTATCGGTAGCCATCAGGAGGCTGAGCTCGGATCGCACAAAATGGGGTTTTAGCCTGTTGGCATGGAGGACCCGTAGGGGGTTCCGGGCAGTCTCCATGTCGATTAAATAGGTGACGGGCCCTTTGCGTTCGATTACCTTGAAGGGCCCGGACCATCGGTCTTGGAGTGCACAGGGTTCAACCGGGGACATCACCCAGACCTGTTGTCCCGGTTCGAACTCAATGGAGGACGCGTGCTGATCGTACCACCTCTTCATGTCCTCCTGACTGGCCTCGAGATTGGCTTTGGCGGTGTCTCGGAACTGCCGGGTCTGGTTGCGGAGAGCCAGGAGGTACCTGTAGATGTCCGGGGGGGTTTTCTGGGGAGGCTGCTCCCAACCTTCCTTGACTAGGCTGAGGGGGCCCCGGACGGGGTGCCCGTACAGGAGTTCAAATGGGCTGAAGCCGAGGGACTTCTGCGGGACCTCCCGATAGGCAAACAGGAGGCAGGGAAGTAGCACGTCCCACTGGCGTCGAAGGGGTTCTTCTAGGCCCATAATCATCCCCTTGAGGGTGCGGTTGAACCTCTCGACCAGTCCGTTTCCTTGCGGGTGATAGGGGGTCGTGAATTTGTAGGTGACCCCGCATTGTTGCCAAAGAGACTTCATATATCTGGAGATAAAGTTCGTGCCCCTGTCACTGACGACCTCCCGGGGGAACCCCACCCGGGAGAAGATCCCCATCAGGGCCCGGCCCACCACGGGGGCCGTCACCGTCCGAAGAGGGATGGCCTCGGGATAGCGAGTGGCGTGGTCTACGAGGACCAGGATGAACCGGTGTCCTTGGGCTGTTCGAGGGTCGAGGGGCCCCACAATGTCTATTCCCACTCGTTCAAACGGGGTGGTGACGACAGGAAAGGGTTGCAATGGTGCTTTGATTTTTCGGCCACTTTTTCCGCTGGCCTGGCAGGTGGGGCAGGCCTTGCAGTGGTTGGTGACATCCTTTCGCATGTGGGGCCAGAAAAAATGGGTCACCAGGCGGTCGTAGGTTTTATCCTGCCCCAGGTGTCCGGCAAGGGGGACATCGTGGGCTAAGTTCAGGAGGAAGTCTCGGAAGCGAAGGGGCACCACCAGCACCCGACTGGCCCCTAGTTCCGCCACTTTCTGCTCGCTGTAGAGCAGGTCTTGGTCCCAGTAGATCCAGTGGGCCCCCGAGGTATCCCCGGTGCTCTGGGCCAGGGCTTGCTGCCGGAGTCCTTCGAGAGAGGGACAGGTTTTCTGTTCGGCCCGGAATTGTTCCTGCGTGGGGCCTCCCTCCTGCCGCCATTGTGCCAGGTCAGGGACGTCCCGAAGCTGGTCGGATCCTTCTTCGGTTTGGGTCAATGGACTGGCTCCTGGGGCGGCCTCCTCTGGGATGAGCGCGGGAGGAGGTTCTGGCCACTCGGGCTCTTCTGGGCTGGGGACCGCGCGGGCGGTCATGGACCGGGTCGTGACGCAGACCCATTCGGGGAGGCCAAGCATCCCCAGGTGCTCCCTCCGTTCGACAGCTGCCCATGGAGAGCTTTCAAGGTCGTTTCCTAGGAGGCAGTCCACGGGGGCATCATCGCGGACAGTTACTTTTAACATCCCTGTTACTCCTCCCCACTCGAAGGGGACGCAGGCCATGTGGCATAGGCTTTCGGAGTTGTCGGCTGATCGGACAGGGCAAAGAATGTTCGGCAAGATTTGGTCGGGAGTGACGAGGTGGCGTCGGACCGCCGTTACACTGGCCCCGGTGTCGCGGAGGGCTTCCGCCCGGCGGCCATTAATGTTGACCCATTGACCGTACTTCTGGGTGTTGGCGGGAAGGGGGGCCCGCGGAATCATGTCTCTCTCCCCTAAGCAGACCAGTGCCATGGCGGCGGGCGCCCATTCAGAGGGATCGGTCTCGTACTCTTCTTGGTCTTCCGGGATTAGTTCTTCCCCTAGGGCCGCCGCTGCAACTTGGCGGGGGGTAGTGTTCTGATTCTTTGGGCAGTTGGGATCACTGGCGTAGTGGCCGGGTCGCTGGCACCTGTGGCACGTAATGTTGGCCCGGAAACCGGCCCGGACGGCAGGGCTTCCTCGGCCAACCGGGGTCGAGGGGTTTCTGGGGGGTGACGAGGGGCCGGGGTCTCTCCCCCGACCCTGACTCCCTCCTCCCCCTCGGGGGCGATACGGTCTGGATAATTCGCTGGGTGCGTTCCGGCCAACTCGGGTGCTTTCCCACCGGTCGGCTTCGACGGCGAGTTGTCGAGGGTCGGTTAGCTTACTGTCCAGGAGGTGTTGCCGGAGCTCCACGAAGCAGTTGTTCGACAGGTGTTCCCATACGATAAGGTCAAAGAGTTGTTCGTAGGTGGTTACTTTGTTGCCCTTGATCCACCCCTCGAAGGCTCGGCTAAAAAAGTTCACGTACTCCACCCAAGTTGTACCCGGAATCCGTTTGCAGTCGCGGAACCGTTGGCGGTACATCTCAGGTGTGAGCCCGTATCGAGTGAGGAGGGCGGCCTTCATGTGGTCGTAGGAGGTCATCAGCTGGTCCGGGAGTTGCAGCAGGGCGTCCCGCCCTTCGTTGACAAACCTCCCCCATAATCCGGCTCCCCAATCGCTTCGGGGAATCCGGTGGGAGGTCATTGTCACCTCATAGGCTTTAAACCACTGCTGTATATCATCGTTCTTGTGGTATTCCCGGATGACATCTTTGGGGATGTGAACCTTGGGTTCGGTCGAGGCAGACGGGGTCGGTCGTTCGGGGAGCCCGAGGTCTTTATTCTGTTTCTGGATCTCCAGTGCTTTGAGATCGCGCTCATGTTCGTACTCTAGTTTCTTTTCCTCTAGCTCTCTCTGTCTTTGCTTGTCTTCTCGCTCTTCCTTGAGCCGTAAGTGTTCCAGGGTTATTTTTTGTTCGGCCAGCTTGAGTTCTCCATCCAAGCGAAGTCGGGCTAGTTCTAATTCGTGGAGTCTGGTTTTTTCTCTTTCTCGGATCTCTTCCAGGGAGAGACCCGCTCTTTCTTTAGTTGGTGCGGGGCTCGTTTCGGTCGTTTGTGTTCGGGGTACGGCCGTACCCGTTTCCGCCCAGGCTTCTAGGGCTCGTTTGAAGTCTTCCTTCGTACTCAGACCCGTGGTTGGGAGACCAAGTTCCATGCAATATTGCTTCAGTTCTCGGTGGTTGTAGTCTTCCAATTTTTCCATCTGGAATTTCTCCGTTGTTCCGCTCTCTGTTGTCATGGTGGTCGTGTGTCGTGGGTCGGGTGACTTTCTGTACGATTATGCGTAGGTTCGGATCCCGTCGCTGGCCACCAATGTTAGACGGGGACCCTGAGGGTCGGCCGGATACTGAGGGAGAGATCCCCGAGGGGGACCGTCTCCGGTGATCGTACAGACAAGTTACCTCCCTCCCCACAAACAGGCACCACACCAAGTCGAGTTCAATGCTTTATATAAGGTTCTTAAGGCAAGGATATCAGCGATACAGGATATCTCGGACCCGGGGGTCCTCTCACTTCTAGTCTCTGTAGGGAAAGGGGGTAGCGGGACAGTCTTGGTACCGGATCGGTACAGGTAGTGGTAAGGGGCGAGCTCACAATCCTCGAGCTGGAGGGTCTGTGGATCGGGCCGCGGCAGCGCCAGCAGGCCAAGATGGTAGTCTCACAAGGCAGAGGGCCGCGGCAGCGCCAGCAGGCCAAGTCGATGGTTTCACGAGGCAGAGGGCCGCGGCAGCGCCAGCAGGCCAAGATGGTAGTCTCACAAGGCAGAGGGCCGCGGCAGCGCCAGCAGGCCAAGTCGATGGTTTCACGAGGCAGAGGGCCGCGGCAGCGCCAGCAGGCCAAGATGGTTTCACTAGGCAGAGGGCCGCGGCAGCGCCAGCAGGCCAAGATGGGTTCACGAGGCAGAGGGCCGCGGCAGCGCCAGCAGGCCAGTCACGGATGAGTTCTTCTCGGGTCTCTCGACTCCAGGATACAACTGCCTTCCTGGTCTGGCACTGCCCCAGTTATAGGTCTGGTCCCCTTTGATGTCCGGACCCTCGCGCCTGGGGGCCGGGAGGTCCGGGATGAGGGAGTCCAGACACCCAGCAGGGGGGTGGAGCCAGCGCCCAGGGCGGCCGGGGGTGATCGACACCTGGCGGAGGGGAGCCGTTGACGATTCCTTCTCCCATTGATTTGCCAAGTGGTCACTCTGCCTCCTGGGGGGAGGTTGGTGCCCCGATGTCGGGGCCGGCCGGGCCCAGGGTTAGGGTCGAGTTGAGGCCACGCGGCCTCGTGCTGCAGTGCCCCAAGATGGCGGCCGGTTCGATGTCGGGGTGTGGATGGTGACCCGGGCCAGCTGGGTCCGGGGCTGGTGTCTTGTAGTGGAGGGATTGCAGGGTACTTCGGGTGGTTGTTTAGGGACTCTGGCTGGGGATGCAGGGAGAGCCAGGGTCCAGGTCCTACTGCGGGGAGGGGGGGCAGCCCGACCATGCGGCCTGTCCAACACTGAGATATCAGTCTTCCTAGTTTAAGCAACATCTGGTGATTGACAAAAGTTCCTCAGATTGACTTCAAAGTATGTAATGTTGGATAGTGTAACAATTTTAATGAGCTGTCAGTCAGTGAAATGTTTGATATTAATGTTGAAAATGGAAAAAAACTAAAAATTAATAATACATATGTGTATTGAAAATTTAAAAAAACAATCAAACGTAATAATAAAGAAATAGTGTCCATAATATTGCCCTCACATATCTACAAAATAAACTGATCACGTCTATCCTTGGTAACTCTCTAAGATTAACTAAGCGAGTGCTCATGGCTGAGCCTAAATCAAAATGATGCTGAAAAGCTGACTACAGACATTCAAGTGTAAATGTAAAATGTAAATGTAAATGTTTTTGAGCTTGTAAAGCGCACTGCTACCCGTCCATAGGTCTCCTGGCGCTGTATAACTCTGGGGAACCCGTCCTGGCTTTCCCTGTGGGATGGTCCCTTGCTGGGAGTCCCCAAGGTGGAGCCAGGCATCCCCGTAATTGGTGGGGCCGTTGTGGAGATTAGGCAAGCTAATGCCCAGAGTTGCCGAGCGGAACCCCTGATTAGAGTAAGCACCGAAGCGAGAATTATCGAGTCCGCTGACCAAGGTCCACGACCCTGCCGCGTCGGGAATTGAACCCTGGTCCCGGGCCGACTTCTGCTCTCAGGCCTGCCGCCTCTAACCAGTGACCCCCACTACTCCACTAAAAAAGTGTAACACTGCATCAGTGACTGACTGGCATCACCTGCTCAGAATTTAGATATAAGGTGGTCAATGCAAGAAATTTCTCTTTAGTGAAGTCTGTTGCACGTGATCCAAACTAATAACATGACTGGACCAGGGCCAAGCCTTTATGTTGAGGCCCTCCTTTTAGACCCAGGGAAATGCACCAGAGTTGAGGAACAAACTGTTTTGTTGACCAGAAGGGAGGAGATAGACTACCTGGCATGCAGGGAACTTGTCCAAATTCATCTGAAGTATTGTGAGGGTGCAGTTGATCTGTGTCCTGCTTTGAGGACCCGCTGCCTGTGATGAACAGCCAGCCCAAGATCAAAGTGCTGCTGCAAATGCCCAGTCACCAAAGACATATTACATCAACTCTGACAGAGCTTCTCCTAAACTCCCAACATCGCCCCTGCAAGACAGATCTACTTACGATAAATGTGCTGAGACTAGAAAGATGGAGAGAAGAGTTGAAGAAACTCAAGGGTGAGACACTACTCTCAGTGGCTTTACATTAGTTTGCACCATGTTTTGGTTTTCACAGACCTTCTTGCTGTCCACTCCTACTCAGAAGTCTCATCAGACCAAATTGGCACCTATAAACTGTATCCTCTCATGCTGATGCTGGAGCGTATCCACAGCCGTCAGGCCTATATACGCGAGCGTCCATGAGGCAAGCATGACACTAATGGTGTAACGCAAAGTGCACAATTGGTGAGGTGCTGCTTGAGAGTCCGCTATCTCACAGACACTCATTGGGGTACATCCCCAACCCATGCTGCACGGGCTGCATAGGTCTGTGTTACACACATGCTTGACACTGACTGCACCATCCTGAGCCGTGACCTGATTAAATGTATTTATTTCCCCCCTCTGGAGTGCAAATTAACGACCATTGCACAGGAGTGACTGCACACCTGATGCAAAAGGAAGACTGACACTAAATGCTTGCAGAACCTTTGCAGAACTGCTCGTGCCAGCAAGACATACAGCACTTATGTTTAATAAATCATATTACAGTTCCTGTTCACCTATTAGGCCACACATGCAGAGGACAGATCAACTCATGTAAAAATATTGGTCTAAATGATCATAGTAGGGTGCAAATCATTTAACTGTGAGCTACCCCTTTTTACTGAACTATCAAGCCTTTTAATGAACAAAATCCTGGTTATTTTTATAAAGCCATAAGAGTGACTTGGCTACCAGACAATTGTGTGCATTGCCTATGTGTAAACTGTAGATTAATCCTTTTGCTCTCCAGAAAAAGCCTTGACATTCAGATCTCACTAGCCCTGAAGGTCAAAGCTTTAAATGGCATTTCAGTGAGCAGAGACTTAAGTACCTACACTCTAGGGCTCCAGGGGTAGAATGTAGTACGTCTCACAAGCATTATGTAGTGCCTCTGAGACACGTAGGTCAAGGAGCACTGGCTGTCTGTGCATCAAGTTGATTACTTTTTAGAGGAGGAGTGGGAACTAGCCATTGCCATGGAAGTATTCAAGCACCAGATGTACAAAGTTCCCACATAGTTTGGTACAACTAATCCTGTAACAGCTGTCAAAGAGTGACTCCTATGATTTGGTACATTCCTATGTGCCACAGTAGTTTGCAAACATCACGTTTGCTCACTGTTGCAGGCTCTTTTATCCTCTGCAGACCTTGCCCAGGATTATATGAAATCCTCTCGCCCTGCAGTTTTTATTCTTGGGTACTCAGCAGGAGCATAGGAGATGCAAAAATTCGGGGGTGGGGGGGGGCGGGGGGGCCGGGGGGGGGGGACTTTTTGGACTTTCCAGTGACCCTATACAAATGGCCCATTGTCTGAGAGCTGTACGCTCCATTAAACAAATACAATTGCATAGTTTTCTAGTGAAACATTGATAAAGGCAGGCATGTAGTTTCGGTTTGCAAGTATGCTTTAATTGTTATTTATATTTACAAAGTAATTATATCAAATGTTAAACAACATGTTTTTGAATCTTACATCTTCATGCAGCAAGCAAACAAAGGTGGGACAAACAATAGGAAGAATAAACTGAATGCTCTTTGCAACATTCCTAAACCTCAAAATGCAATTGGGCTAATATTGGAGTGTATTGGAGACACACAGAGCTATGAGAGCAGAGAAATGTTCACTTTCTAAAAGCTGCATATCTAAAATAGTAATGTTAAATCCAACCTAACCAGTAAAGAGGATTTATTAGTGCCATTCAAAAGATAAAGAACATGACACAGCTACTCCTTTCTAACCAGGAATTACAGCTTAAAAGAGTATATTAAGGAGTTCCCAGTGTTAATCTATGAGAGGAGTAGGCCTCACGGTAGTGAAAAACGAATGTAGGCAATTTTCACTGCAGGGACATGCAAAACTTAAAAGTACATGTCCTACCTTTTAGTAATATAGTAGTATAAAATATTGAGCATTCATTTGAAACATCGATTGAAGGCGTGGAAGCCTTGCTCAAGACTATGATGATACAAGTGACATTTGGAGAGTTGCGTATTATCCGTGAAGTAATCTTTGGGGAATAGTTATTAATACCAAGATAAGGAGTGACCTGGTTTGGTAGCTCCGATATTGACATAATTTTCTCGAATCGTATATATGGTTGGTGTATTTGCTTTTATGTCAAGAAGCTCAGAGGAAAAACATACCCTTTCTGTGATTACATTGTCGATAGTTGGATGTGAGGGGGAGGATTATTGGTGCTTGGCCTCTTTGAGGACAATATTTTCCCAAAGGTTGCAGTATTTAGAGATGCATGTTTTGATTGCTTGGAGAAGCTTGAGTGAAGATCGCCATGGTCTGATAGAAAAAAAGAACATTGAGCAATGGAGGGGTTACCGATTCACTATGCCATTGTGAAACACTATTTCCTATATTTTATGGAATAGTGCATCATAGATACAACCAAAGAACTGCTCATTTGTGGCTGCGGCATTTGATGGCCTTGTGTATTTAACCACCTCATTGTACTTTTGGGAAGTGTGAAGAGGGTGATCCAGCAGCAGGAAGAGAAATCATTTTTTGTTTGCCTTTTGACCAGCTTTGCAGTGCAGAAAACTTCATTGTGGGGGAAGCTGGAATAAGAAGACATTGAGAAACAGTACTTGGGACATGCTTCGGGGAGAAAACAAAAACATGGAGATGTTGAGAAGCGCTCATAAATGAAAAGGAAGAAAAAAAGGGTAACAATGAAACCAACCAACAGTAAATAGAGGGTAGCCTAATGAGACACTTTATATATCAGTGAGGTGCTTGCCCGTTAACACTGCATCCTTTCCGCTCTCAGCGCCATGAAACTGCCTGGTGTACGTGCGCTTAAGAAGTCCCTTTAACATAACTTAACATGCCTCTTAGTAGCCACTTTCTCAGAGTTTAGTAGTGCCTGAAGCTAAATTAGATTGAATGACATGTCCAGGATCACACTACATTGAGTGGAGATGGAGGGGGAGCCAGAGTTAGAGTAAAAGGTTATGCCATCACACTGGCTATAGTGAAGACATTATCTTTTCTTCTCATTAAACACAGCATTATTCAGACACAAACAGAAACGGGAAAGGGAGATGTATCAAGGGAAACGACTTCTGTTAACTTGGAAGCAAGCAACTAAAATATGAGTTTGTCTGATAAGGAACTTTCACACAGCACAAAGGATTGTTTTTACACAAACATATCACTCCTGCTAAACTGTGCAGATAATTGAATGCTTGTGAAAAATTGATAATTTCTCCTACACAAAGAAACAGCAATGAAGCACACCACAAAAGGTTAACCGACATTGGCAAATGGGACCTTTACAGTATCACTGTGGAAAATGAGAAAACTTACATTACAGCGTCACTGTCAAAACTGGGCAAAAAAGTGCCCTACTACTCTCCTTTAGATAGTGTAAACCTAGGCAGACAATCATTCATATAGGATTCTAGAAACATAGCACATGGATGCTATGGCGGGGTACTCTGTTCGGATGGTGTTCAGAATTTAAAATTATGTTTTGATAATGGGGGTTGTATTTATTATGGTTTTGTGCTAACTTTAGCCATAATAAAGACTCATAACAAAGACAATGTAATGTGCTGGCAGTGTCATCTATTATATCTAATCTTAAGTAAAGGTATGACACTGCTGTCACCTCCTGTGACAGACAGACTTGCGTGGAAAATTCTGAGGAAGGTTAAAAAGTAGTTAGGTTCGCTGAGGATTTGGGACAGCTATCTGGTGTAATGGTGTATCATTTTATGTATTTACATTAGGGACTATGGGCACCAAGTTCTGTAACTAGTGGAAAGAGATGTCTCCATCGAACAATACCTAGACGACTCCCCAATCTACCTTAACACATCTTCACCTCTGGACATGCTCGTTCTGTGCTTGGAAATATTTAAAACTTCTTTATTCTAAATCCACACAAAAATAATTCATCCTGCTCTTCTTCAAGGACAAAAAGACTTTCAACACTAACCTGCTGAAGCAAAAACACATTATTACTATTTAAAGATTTGTAAAACGCAACAGCTACTCGATAGAGTGTCCAGGTTCTAAGAAGCAAGTCTGATCCCTAAATAACAGGAACAAAAATGCAGAACCAATGAGCCAGGTTTTAAGAAGTCGCTTAAAGGTCAGAATGTCACTGTAAACAGGGAGCTGAACTGGGAGGGCATTTCGCTTCCTAGAGTCCAGATAAGAGTAAGAGCTACCGCTCCACTTTTTTTTACTAAAATGAGGAAGTACTACCAGCAAGGAGTTGATTGACCAAAGAGACTGAGCTGGTTGGTAAGGTGTGAATCTGTTGACAAATACTGAGGTCCTTTGTGGTAAAAAAGCTGTGTGTGCAAGAACCAAAAGTTTGAACTTCACACATTATTTCATAGGCAACCAGTGCAGCTCCTTTAGGCCTAGCTGCATACGAATTCTCTTGGGAAGGCATAGTTGAAGGCTGGCAGCAGCATTCTGTATCAGTTGTAATCTCTTCAGGAGATAGGCAGGTAGGCCCCAGTACAGGGAGTTAGCATAATCCAACCATGAGGTGATCAAGGCCTGGATCACTGTTTTCTGCTGCAGGATAGGAGAAGTTTAAGGAACCTAAACATTTTGACCAGGCCAAATTGTATCTGAGATCTCTAACAGTGTGGTCTTGGTGCTGAAACCCAGGTTTAAGCCCAACTGGGTAGGTTGAAGAAGCACATTTTGTTCTCAAAAAGCAGAGAGCTGCTTGTTTATGAGCTTCTCTAAAATCTTGGTAAAGGATGGCAGCAGAGAAATGAGATGGAAATTGGCAAGATTGGTCTTGTCTGCTGAGGGTTTGTTAAAAACAAGAATCAACTTGGCCTGCTTCCAACCACTAATTTTTTTTACAAAATATTGGTTTCCCCAGCACACGCTAATGTCAACAAGTAATACATAAATAACAGATAACAACAATTCTTTGTCTTTCTTTGTATTTATTAGGTTTATTTTCATATGTTCTTGTTTGGTTCTTTTTTTAGCCTCTTTTAGCCAACACGTGTTTCGTTGGTATCGTTAGTGTTAACTTTTAACCGGTAGTAATTCCATCCCGGTTTCCCCATATAGATCCTTGCCTTCGTCAGTTTTTCCCTCCCAATTGTGTCAGTATTATCACTTATTACTTGTTGTCATCCGTTTTACCACCTTCCGAGTGTTTGCTTGTGCAGCCTTCATTCGTCCAAGCGAGTTCGCTTTGACATTAGCGTGTGCTGGGGAAATCAATTTTTTGTATAAACTGTTGTGATTTTTGTCGTCCAACTGGGAAGTGGATAATCTCTCCATCTCAAAGCACCGCACATAAATAGGTTCACAACAACTTTCAAGTGTACTTCTGTAGAGTGCCACAGAACCTTCTACAAACCTCACCCACGCTAGCATATGCTTCCAACCACAACGTACTGTGGCCAAATGAATTGACTGATTTAAAAGCTGGTTTAGAATAGGGTTGATGGACATACAATTGGCTGCTAGAATGGACAGGGGTCATCTGGTGACCCTCATATGGTGACCCTGATTTGCAGACACTCAAGGCCTGAGCGGATTCCTCAAGTGAAATCAAGGCAAATTCCTGTAGTAATTAGCCCTGAAAGGGCACTATTTCTACCTGCAGTGCTGTGTGGTCACTGATCCTTATAGAGGTGGCGTTCATGAGTTGTAAAGTATCCACAATGGTTTGGATATTAGTGTCAAAGAATTTGGACAATTGGGTACATAAATGAAGAGAAGGTTCTGAAGGATAAAGCAGGGCTTCTGGGTGCATAAACATTTTGACGATTTTAAATATTCACTGGACTTGTTTTGAGACATGTCAATCTGATCCTTTAAAAAAGTCAGACTGAGTTTTCTTAATTGCACGATGACAGATATTAAGAACCTTCTTGCAGAGCACTTTGTTATTACAAAGGTAATGACGCCTCCAATCATTTTTAATTTTCTTACAGTGCATACAAAGCACTTTAAACTCCTCGCTAACCCAACGTGTCTTTTTCCTGAGAAATTAACATCTCTGTGTTTAATAGGTATGATGTGGTTAGCCACCTGTGTAAGCCAGGAGTCGATCAACTGACATCGGGCTCCATGTCCTCCATCATAGGTGGAAAGTGCTTGGTCAAGGCAAGACTAAATTCTGCAGAAGAGACAGTGCCCCAATTATGATGTGGTAGAGAACAGCAAAACCTGCATCCATGAGGGCCAGGGTCCAGTGACCCATGGAAGTGAACAGAAGCATGGTCGGACCAAACCTGGGGACTAATGTCGGGTGCCACAACTTGAGCGTTACAATAAATGGTGTCTGTGGTGTGTCCCGCTATGTGAGTGGGCTGAGTAACAAACTGGGACCTCTCCCAAGATAACATATACTCCAAAATCAGTTTGCCATGCCCTTCAGAAGATGCGTCCACATGTATATTACGGTCCCCGAGAACAGTGAAATTCAAGTATTTCAACATATACTTCAAATAGCACTTGTCCAGAGAAGATCATCAACAGACAACTGACCCAATTCCTCGAAGAGAACAACACCCTGGACTCGTCCGAATCCAGATTCCGCCGCAACCACAGCACTGAAACCGCCCTCATCACCACCACCGATGACATCAGGGCCCTGCTGGACAACGGCGAAACCGCAGCCCTCATCCTCCTGGACCTCTCGGCCGTCTTTGACACCATCTGCCACCACACCCTATGCACACACCTCTACAATGCGGGGATCCGTGACAAAGCCCTGGACTTGATCACCTCCTTCCTCACCGGCAGAACCCAGAGCGTCCGCCTCCCTCCATTCCTATCCGAAGCCACCAAGATCACCTGCGGCATACCGCAAGGATCATCCCTCAGTCGCACCCTCTTTTTTTTTTACCAATATTTGTAGAGCACACAGCTACCTCCGAAGTGGTGTCCAGGCGCTGGGAGCCCGCAGGAAGATTAAGCGAGTTATTGCCCAGAGTCACATGGTGCTGGGCTAACGTGCCACTGGTGCTGGGGATCGAACCGTGAACTCTGTAGTCCGGAGTCAGGCATCCTGACCTCTGCGCCACACCTCTTCCATGCCTACATGACACCGCTCGCCAACATCGTTGTTCGATCACACGACCTCAACATACTCTCATACGCCGACGACACCCAGCTAATCCTCTCCCTCACCAAAGACCCCACCACCGCCAAAACCAACTTCCACGCAGGGATGAAGGCCGTCGCCGAATGGATGAAGAGCAGTTACCTGAAACTGAACTCGGACAAGACGGATGTCCTCATCCTTGGCTCCACCCCTTCCGCTTTGGAAGACTCCTGGTGGCCAGCCTCTCTGCGAACTGCGCACGCAACCTGGGGAGCATCCTTCTCTGTCAATGACCCAACAAGTCAACGCCGTCTCCACCTCCTGCTTCAACACCCTCCGCATGCTTCACAAGATCTACAGATGGATCCCTCCGAAACCAGAAGGACGGTCACCCAGGCCCTCATCACCAGCAGGATGGACTACGGCAATGCCCTCTATGTGGGAACCACAGCCAAACTCCAGAAGAGACTCCAATGCATACAAAACACCTCCGCACGCCTCATCCTCGACATCCCTCGCAACAGCCACATCACAGCCCACCTGAAGGACCTGCACTGGCCTCCAGTCAACAAAGAGGATCACCTTCAAGCTCTTCATCCACGCTCACAAAGCACTCCACAACTCCGGACCAGCATACCTCAGCAAGCAACTCACCTTCTACACCCCCAACTGCCAGCTCCGCTCCACCAACCTTGCCCTCTCCACTGTCCCAAGCATCCACCGGCTGCAGATCCTTCTCCCACCTCACCGCCAAGATATGGAACACCCTCCCCATGAAACCTTCGACAGACCCAGGACCTGCTGACCTTCAGGAGACTCCTCAAGACCTGGTTGTTTGATCAGTAGCTGCTACCCCCTCCCCCCTTGAGACCCTCACGGGTGAGTTGCGCTCTTTACAAATGTCTGATTGATTGATTGATTGAAGACAGAATCCCCCCTAAATGCCTGGGGGGGCAATTGATCAGCATGCGGACCGGGATTTGAGTAGCGGACAATAAAAAGCAAAAGCCCATAGACTCCGACATTACTGACTTCCCATCAATCTCACCCGCTGTTTCATTATGCATCTTCACGTTTGACGCCTCTGTATAAGTGAAATCTTTAAAGTGGCTAATTATTACCTCTAGGTCCTCAAAAGATTAAGCCATTATTGTCTAATTTCTACTAAAAATATTGTAATGACTACACTTCGGCCACGCCGTCAATGTGAGCGTCTCACAAGCTTTCCTCTTGCCACTGAAAACTGTCCTACATGCCAAACTAAATGAATGTCTTTATCTCTGAAATTCGACCACATTACTCTAATTCCCATCATGTTATAGTGGCCTCTTAATAAGGCAAGGATAACATTTATTTTAATGCCTAGCCGACAAAACCACTGTAGGAAATTAGGACCTGCTTTCATGGTTACCCCCATTTTCTGCCCCCTGGTGTCATTTTGTTTTGACTGTAATCTGCTGGGATTCTGCTAATCAGGACAACAGCAACTGTACTCTCTCCCCTAAATTGGTAAGTACTTTCGTACATCAATAATTGGCTACTGGTGTACTCTTATAAGTCCCTAGTTTATGGTACTAAGGTAACCAGGGCATATGTACACCAGGGTCTCCCATGGGCTGCAGAATGTATTGTGCAAACCATGGAAGTCCACTTAAACTCTTACTAGAGGCCTGTCAGTGTAGCATGTGTGAGATTGTGCTTGGACCTCTCACAACACATATATACGTTTCCTTATATCTGAGGTCACTGCACTTAAAACCTAATAGTCAGCCCCATGGTAGGCCCTTCGATCATGAGGGCAGGATGCTTAGTTGCCCTTGTATGAGCAGGACATCCTTACAAACCCCGGAGTCAATTCTCCAGGCTTTGTAAGTGTGGTTAGCTATTTTAAGGTATATAGGGACATCAGTCATTACGAGATGCCTAACTATATAATGGCTGTACCTAACCTGGTCAAGCTTGGTTTCAAACATGTTGGAATCATACCCCAACACTGATTCCAGTGCTGGAAGTATGATCCTATGTACTGGGGGCTCTTTAGGGAGGCCCCAGAACTCCCAGTAACAGCCTTTCAGGGTCTGCCAGCAAGCTAGTGCTGCTTCCGACCACAGACATGATTCTGCCCTCCTGCTGCTGAGCTGAGCTTAGGCAGAGGAAAGTAGAACAATAAGTTTCCTGTCACGGGGTGTGACCACCTCCCAGACAGGACTTAGGGCCATATGTATCAAAATCGGAATTCGCGATTCTCAAATTGCGTTTTTTTGCAAATCGCATTTTGAGAATCGCAAAATCCAATGTAAATAAAAGTTCACTAATATTGAGCAATTCTCAAAAATTCACAGAATACTTAAATTGCTTTTAGTTAATTGCAAAATCGCAAATAAGGAATCGCAAATCTGCGAATCGGAAATTCAGGTGCAGCTTGATGACAAAACAACCAGGAAGTGTGACTGCCCATGCTGCACTTAATTGCCAGTAGCAGAGTGAGAGGCTGGGTGGAGAGCTGAGACACTTGTGCACTGCTTCTGAGTGAGGAGAAGACATGGACACACAAGACAAGCAGCAGGTGGAGAATGCCAGGAAAAGAAAACAGAAGATCAGTGAAAGGGAGCAGTAGGCGCTCATACAAGAAATGGTGGTGAGCCATGAGCTCCTGTTTGGCAAGCAATCACTGCGTGTGCCAGAGGCACACAAAAGAAAATCTGGGCAGACATACAGGAGAAGGTGAATGCCATCGGCGTGACCCACCGCATCATAGAAGACCTCAGGAAACGGTGGTATGATATGCGCCAAAGATCCAAAGAAAAGGTGTCTACAAGGCTGGCTGAGGAAGGAAAGACCAGTGGTGGGACGTCCACTGCTACTGATTCCACGCCTTTGGAGGAGTTGGTTGAGAGCACCCTGCTGCCGGAGAGTGTGAGTGGCGTGGCTGACCTGGACAGCTCAGAACCCCAAAACACCAGACAACGTAAGAAGCATGCTATCACTCCCCTGATACATCACCATATCACCCACACACCCAGGAAAGACCCAGGCACCAAACATGAATGCAACTCCAGTGCATGCACACAAGCACACAAGCACACACAGCAATGCATTATGGGAGATGTAGTCACATGCACCGAACAGTGGAACAGTGACACCCAGCAAGGTGTAATCAGAATCTGTGTATCAGGAGAGGCAAAATACAGACAGAGAGGACCCATGTAACTCCAAACTGTAACATTTATTACATAACCAATGCGAGGCAGGACACCAAATGAATGTGTGCATTTACATTCACAGCACCACCAGATACACAGAAAACTATGGCAGGAGGGGAGGATGCATCCCGCACCGAAGAACAGTCAGGGCAAGAGGAGCAGGAGGAAGGCAGCCCAGTAATCAAGTGACAAGCAGACAGCGCCTCGTAGTACCACCACTGCCACCACTGGAGGTAGATCCACTGGACAGAAGTGTGGAGGCTCAGCTAGTCCAGGGCCCACGTGCCTCACTTCACACAACACAGTACCCTGCCCATCCCACTCCAGGAATGTCATCCAGGGGCAGGGCACGGCCATCCACCAGCACAGCTGGCGTAGGCGAAGGCACAGTCTTTACAGGGCTCGAAAGCAACATGTTAGAGGTACAGCGCCAGCAAGCAAAGGCAATAAAATCAATACAGCGCCAAATGAGGGAGGGCTTCATGGGCATGATGGGTGCCCTGGAGGCACTGTGCACAGAGATGCGGAGAGATCGTGCAGCCAGGCGCAGGGAGAGACAGCGCCTACACACTCGCCGGGACATGTACACAAAGGCTGTAAACCGACTGTCCACTGCCACATCAGTGCTGGCATGTCGCTGTGTCATCATGCAGCATGAGATGGCATGCTGCTGCCAGGATGTAGCCAGGGGGCTGGTGCAAGTCATATGTGCGATGTACCAGCTGCGGGCCACTGGTGGCACAGGACCCCGCAGCTCACTGGTGGATGATGGGCAATCTAGCAGGCGCAGCATCACTCCACCCATCCCACAGGACAGACGTCATAGTGCGCGTCAGGGGAGAGCAACCAATTCCTCAGGGGAGGACAGTGGGCACCCTGAGCGAGGGCAACAAGCTGTGCACGCAGACAGTGAAGAGCCATGAGTGGTACATAACAATGGGTGAGGTAACCCATTGTATACTGACTCATGTTTGTGTAAAATACTTGCACTGTGTGTTTAACATGTGCAAGCCATTTGGACAGTTTTGCACCAATCTGTAGCATTGTGTCATCATAACTCACCCAGAAATAGTTCTGTGTGATCTCATCTCGCCTCTGGCGGCCGGTAGCCGCACCAACACCATTGGCTGGCCTGCATATTGGAGCTGGCGCCTCCTCATCTGATGAGTCTGAATCGGTGACCTCCAGTGGGGTGCCTTTCCTGGTGGCGATGTTGTGTAGCATGGCACACGCGACCCCGATTTTGCAACATGTCTCGGGCTGTACTGTAGTGCTCCTCCACTCCTGTGTAGGCAGTGGAAATGGCTCTTGAGTATTCCAAATGTCCTCTCAATGGAACAGTGGGTGGCTGTGTGGGCACTGTTGTAGCTCCGCTCCCCAACGGTGGCTGGATTCAGGTACGGAATCAGGATGAAGTCACAGACAGCATAAGCACTGTCACCTGCAGGGTGAGAAGAATCAGGTTAAACACTGTTCTAGTATGGGTTTGAGCTACGCTATTAGGTCCAGGATGCTGTCTTCGTCCAGCCTGTAGTTCACATGGATCTCGTCCACAGTCCGCTGAAACAGGGTAATGCGCGCTCTGAAGATCCTTTCCTGGTGTCTCCTTCTTTGTGCAGCAGCTCTGATTCGCAGGTACAAACAAAGAAGGGGTTTTGCCCAAATCACCCTCCTATACCTGAGCCAAAAACATCCAAGATGTGTATGAAGAAAAAATAGGTACAGAGGGACCAATCCAACATTTATTCTCATTCAAGGTACCATTAATTACCCTGATGATCACAATTGGTTTTTACAAAAAACTGTATATCCAAAAGTTCAAACTCATAGACGTGTCATATGATGTGGCAGAGCAAAAATAAATCAAATCAGAACAGAGTTACATCATATATACACCTCATATGTACAAGACATAGACAATCACTGAAAATCACATTTAGATCACATTCATATATATGAAACAATACATATATACTATATATACAACATATACAACATATACAAAAAAATATATATATACCCCTACTGAGAACAAAAAAAACGGAATGTACACTCCTTACTCCGAGTAGTACACTCTGAGGAAATCCCTATTGCGCCAGAGGAATAACAACTCTAATCAAATTATTCTATAGGCGCTTTCTCTTTCAACAATAGTCAAAATATTGGTACGCCTCATCAATATGTCGACGCAGTCGCGGTCGTGTTTCAGCCAGTAATTCCTTTCGGTTTCATCAGGACATAGTTATGAACATCTCTTAACTGAGAGTAAACACTCTCCAATTCATGGCTAGCACGATTAATCCCGCAGCCACCCGGCTCATAAACCCACTTGAATCCTGCAATTCCGCTGTATCCAAGTAGTCAGCTAAAAAAAAACAAAGCGCTCTCTTTCCACTTTTCACTTTATATACAGGGATTCGTCTCCTGAAAATCAGGTCCCCGTCACGCCAAACAAATCCTCAGACTTCCATTCTGCTCGCGTCCAAGAAACACGCTCAGCAACTCTGATTCGCAGCCTCCTGGCTATTACATATGGCCCAGCCATTGTGGAAAATCCCTGTGGCATTGTTGACCTCTTTAAATAGGTTGCACCTGGTTACCACCTGCTCAGACGTGGTGGTATTTGCCATTAGCAAAATTGCTAATTTTTCCATGCATCTCATTTTGCGAATTCGCACTTTGAGAACTCCTTAATCGCGATTTTTCGCAATTGGCGTTTCGTATCAGTGTTTGCGATCGCAAAACAGATTCACACATATGGCCCTTAGTGTATTGGGCTGGAGTGGGGGAGCTTTCCAGCGCCATCAGACAGATTTGAAGGGCACATTTGGTGCCTTCCTTGCATACTCTGATTTGAGCAAGTTCAGGAACCTTTGGTTTCGGTTCTGGCACTAACCTGGACAAAGGACAGGGGAGTATCCTCCCCTCCATCTAGCCACTCCTTTAGGAGAGACTCCTGGAGTCTTTTCAACCCTTTCTCTTGGGTACCTAAGGACTCCCCTGTGGGTAGGTCCTCAGAATTGTTGTGGAACAAGATTCATCTCTGAAACCAAGACACTCTTCGAACGTCTGGACACTTGGACTTCATTGGACTTCGACTGCAACAGAGATTGCATCAAGGAACACTCCTGCTGCACCTGGTCTCACTGTTCTTCGAGTCTTCTGCGTCGTCTGTGTATGTGCTTTATCCAGGTTCTCCAGAAGGCCTATGGCCATCAAGAATATCTAAAGTAATCTCCCTTGGAGTGAAGGAGTCACTCCTCTGCATCTGTAGGCACCGCAACGAAGCTGAATGGTCTGCTGGTCCTGTCGTCCTACGGACTTCCCGAGGCCCAGCAACACATATGGTGATTCTGCAGCTCCCTAGAGGGCTGAACTGTTTTCTCAGCAATTTTGAGGACAGTATCACTCGTTGGAGCTGATGGGACCAAACCACTGTGCACTGCATTGACTTGCCGTTGCCAAGCCTTTGTGGCTATGCACTCCAGAGATCTGTGGGCTACAAGATGCTCCAGCCTCCAGCTCCTCACTGCTTATAGATCAATATCCTCACTGCATCCTCTGCACTGTGGGCCTCCGTCTTTAGTGAGCTGCCTGAGGTCCTCTTGCAACTTCTGTGCCTTCAGCCTTTGGGTCCTCTCGTGGGTCTTCATTTTCTTCAGTAGGCTCCTATGCTTGCTTGGGGCCTGCTCTGATGCTTCTGTGCTTGGTGAGTCCCTTGAACCGTGCTGGTCCCAACGTTTGCATCTTTTCGCTTTCCACACCAGTTGCAGCTACCAAGGCTTGTCGATGCTCCTACTGGACAGCAACCACCTGGACACTAACACCAGATGTGGGACACCTTGTACACAGCTCCTGGTCATCTCCAGCATTGCCTGGTCATCACAGCTTCAGTGACAAGGTCACTGTCTTAACTCCGGAAGCTTCTGACATCGGTTGGCATTGTGCTTCCGTGCCTCCTGGTCCCTTCCGAGTGGCATAGGCTCTGTTCCCTCTGCTTGCAGATTCTCCTCTTCAAGAATCCACTCTTAGATTCCACTGGATTCCTTCACAGGCTTCACCAGAGGCATCTTCTTTGAAGTCTTCCATTGTTGTTTACAGCAGGTTCCAACGTCACTTCACCTCTATGCACTCAGCTTCCCTGGGGCATCCACTGGCGGGTTTGCTCTCCAAACTTCTGTCTTCCAAAGGATTTTTTCAGGGTTCTCTTGGAAGGGTCCTTCTTCTTTAAAACTACAACCGCAACCCCTCCATTGACTTCCATTTGGCTGTGTTTCCACTTAGCACACAGCCTCCATGGGGTTCCTGGGAACGTACCTTGGAGTGGTCCCTTGTGATCCTGGCTCCTCTGAGTCTTCTGGTCCAAGTTCTGTTCTCCTTTGCAGTTCACTTTCCGCTTTCATAACATATGGTTTGGTCTCCCCCTAGAGACCAGTGTATATTTCTGCTACTTGCCTGATTATTTTTAAGTATTCTTGTGTGTAAAGTTAATATCTCCGGGTAGGAGATATACCAATGTGTTAGTGATTGTGTTGTGTAATAAATAGACTTATTTTTATTTTTAAAACAAATCTGTGTAGTTATTTTTCATCTAATCTACACTGTTGATTAAATCTGGTAAAAACACGCTGCTTTACACTCCTTCAAGATAAGCTTGAAAGCTGTTCTCCAAAGCTACCACTTTGAGACCTTTCTATGGTTATCCAAGACCAC
The DNA here is from genome assembly GCF_964261635.1 of Lissotriton helveticus. Lineage (NCBI taxonomy): Eukaryota > Metazoa > Chordata > Amphibia > Caudata > Salamandridae > Lissotriton > Lissotriton helveticus. The sequence goes on along the minus strand of NC_136063.1, from coordinate 278,711,844 downwards.
CAGAATCACCACAAGGGTTTCCTGGATTAGTGCAAGCTGCATCAGTCCTGAGAGTGTGCACCATATACTAAACCCTCCGACAACCACCAACACCAATTCTCCATTATACTTCTCTCACCAGGACCCAAGTCCTAAAAAAAGAAGTGGGGCACTAACCAAGTTAGGCAGTATGTAAGTGACATCACAGCGTGTGACATCGCACGTGACATCACACCCCATGACCTTACAGGAAGTGATATCACAAAAAATGACAACAGATTCTAAAATGTCACATATGGTTAAGCAGGTCTATCATGAGTACATTCGAGCGCATTACAATATTTAACAAATTAGATTTTGCGTCAGAGTTTTCCCAAACAAGTGCAGGAAACCCCGGCGCTAGAGCTAGGCCTCAGCTTATACATATATTTAGTAAAACTGCCAGAAAGAAATTGAGAACTGGGAGAAACGTGGAAATATAGCTTTTCTGCTTAATTAGTTGCAAACGCCTGCATTTCGAAACATTTTGTGGGGTAAAGGCTCCTGCTGCACAGATCTTTAAATCTGAGGGTACAATAATAATGGTAAGATAACTCTGGAGGTTAATGCACTTGCTTGAGAGACAGGTGTTTTGTCTAGTCCCAGTTTTGGATCAAAGTAGCATAGAGCGTTAATATGTCTCCTGCAAAGCACATCATGTGGCACACTGATGACGACAGCTTTTTATATTATGTAGATGGGAACTTGGGTTATTGGTTTTTACACATCGATCCTTTAGTTACCTGCAGTTCATAAATTGTAATCCTTCTAATATTTCACAGTGAACTATGAAGGAAAGGACATGATACTCCTACAGCTTGTAACCCTCACAATCATTTGCAACACATCCTGTAAATTGATTTACACACATATGATTTATTGTCAATATATAATGTGTATGAGTGATGTAAAGCGTTCCGACACCTTGGATTGGGTTGAGTAGCGCTATAAAAGAAATGACAAAATTGTGGTATTTAAATTATTTGTGTAAATATTAGGACTGACCAACACATCTGACACAATGTAACGCAAGATGTGTGCTTAGATTATGTCTGATTCTAACTTTTCTCATGTTCCAAGGTGAGGTTCAACTGCTCAAAATAAACATTTCATCAAAAGAAGAGCCTTTGAGTTGCTGGATTGCGCAGTGTGAAATAGTCAAATAAGGTAGGGGCTGAGGATGGGCAGGATGCAGACAGCAATCAACAAACTACCTCTCTTCCTTTGTCATGGAAGTGCAGACTGCGGCAGCCTTGGTGGCGAGGACGAGGTGTGAAACAATTCCTGGAGCTTTGCACCACAGCAAAAGGGAAGGTCACAGGTCAAGTGCAGGGCCGTTGGCACGTCAAAACACTAGTGCTTTGACGTGCCAATGGCCCTGCGACTGGCAGAAGAGTGAGGTGATTGTTTTTCTTTCCTCGTCCCTCCCACTCTTGTCTCCCGTGTGGCCCCCACTACAAAATCTTGGGGAGATATATCCCCCGCATCCCCCACATTTCCTGCGCCCATGGTCCTCGGACCACTGGTGTCCGCAACATCAACTGGGGGTGGAGGCTGCCTGGAATATGAAGCAGCAACAGCCGATTAATAAAGTATATATAGACGGAAACACAAAATGTAAAACTGCAATTTCTAAAATCATCTGTGTGAAGGAGTTTGAAATTGGATGCTAAAAACGAAACTGGTATCATTAGTTTGATTTCTGGGCATAGTACAAGTACAGAAAACATGATATGTGCTGACAAGAAGATTGCATGCATTAGAAGAAAAAATGGAAAGGAATGTACGAGTGTCTAGCATATCGTTTTGTCTTTTAGAAATAAAATCAAACTTTAAACAGCTCCAACCTTCGCTTTAAAATTTAAAATGTCGATTTTTGTATATTTTGTTGTTTGACAGTTAAATAAAACATTTTTCATCATTTTTTTTTGTATCCCAATTGTCGAAATTACTTGCGCCGGAGTCCCTGGCTTCAAGTCCGGGTGTTCACAGAAGTTAAAAAGTTAAGAACAGCTTCTCTAAGCTTCAACAAATAGATGGCTTTGGAGAGGAGCCATCATCTCAGATGCACCAACCCAACCATCAACCTGGTAGCCCGTGACTTCCACGTCACTCTGAGAATCACTGAAAATAAAGAAAGGTGTTTGGGCGCAAGGCCTTGTTCATGTCGTTTTGGATTCAACCTCCGAATAAAAACTGACATTAGCAGGGATTTCAAACTGGGGATACCCAGCAGGGACCAATTTGCATCCTCACTTGCCAAACAGATTTTCCAAGATCCTAATGATCATATGTCTCTGGATCATGGCTGCCAACCCAGTGGCGGCTCCTCCTCTGTGGCGCCTCCTCTGCTATGGCGGAGAAACATCGCCCCACTGCTTTCAAGCAGTGCAAGAAGAGGAAACATAAAATAATATTAACTTCTAGTTATTACCATTTTATGTTTCCGCTGCTTTGCGGGTGGGCGGGATTGCTCTGTTCTCAGGGAGCAGGGCAGGGAAGGAGTGGTTTGCACACTCCTAAGTGCGCAATGACTGTTTGGTCGGTAGTCTCGGGCTGCCCAAACCAGTCCTGCACAGTTTCCCTGTTCTCCATGCAGACTGCATTACAGCCTGCGTGAAGACATGCCCATGCCCCCATTCCCTGGTTGAGCTTCAAACCAGAACACTGAAAGCAAATCAATATGCTGCATTGCAGCATTGTGATTGGTTAGTGGGACCTGGCTGTGCTTCCTGATGCTTGAGGAGAGCATGGGGCAGAGAAGCGGGACCCGGCGGGAAGGAAAGTTTTTTTTTAAATAATTTTTTTTTTGCACATCCTCGCTCGACCCTCCCCCGCGCCCGCCTATGCCCCACCACCCGCGAGCCATGCCAGCTGCCACTGTGCCAACCTGTTACTGAAACTTTCCTACGTGAAATGCTCTGCATGGTTTGTAATAGGTCAGCGCAGGAATAGGTGTCAAAGAATCTGTAAAGTGTCTTCTTCTTTGTGTCTCTTTATCTGTTAAAATATCATAGTGTTGTCCATTAACAACAGCACACTACCTGAAACAGGGGGTCTGAATAGCCAAGCTGGCTGTCGGGCTGAAGGAGATACATACCCAATTACATGAGCATACTGGGAAGTGCGACTATACTTTTTGATGGAGGCATCCCAACGTTCGTCTGATAAATTATGCTCCCCAGCCAAAGCAAAATAACTTTATTTGCATCATGATATCATCATATTTTTAGTATATGCAGGGCTTCCATCTTTGAATCATAGCGTAGCTCTTAGCCGCTCCTTCCTTTAGCACAAAACTGGGTTGTGCTTGCTTTGGATGTGTTGCTTGGCTTAGGCCCGATCACCAGTAGGGCTAAGGGGGATGAGATATTTACAAGGGCAGGTAGATAATGATAATCAAGGGAGTAGCTAGAAAACTAAAATACCCCCATTAGAACCAACGTTCTGATGGAACCACGAAAACAAAGCAAGTGTGCTCGACCCTCTCTAGAAGTGCTCCCTTGTCTCCTCAATCCCAACATCTATCCATGCATCCTTTCATCCTTCCTTCTACCCGCTGATATCCACAATTTCACTTGCACATTGTCACCTATTCATTCTTTCATTTATCATTCAGTCTTTCACCAGTCCATCCATCCATCCTTTCACTCATCAATCCTTTCACCCATTTACCCACCCACACATCCTTTCACCCATTAACCCATCCATACATCCTTTCATCCACCCATGCATCCTTTCACCCATCCCTACTTTCACCTATCCTTTCACCCATGCATCTTTTTGCCCATTCACCCATCCATGCATCCTTTTATCAATCCCCACATCCTTTCACCCATCCACACATCCTTTCACCCATCCTTTAACTCACACATCCCTTCACCTATCCGCCCTTTTAGCTATCCTTTCACCCATACATGCACCCTTTCATTCATCTGCCCATCTTTTCGGCAATTCACACATCATTTCACTCATCTCATCTTTCACCTATATTTTTTACGCATCCTTAAGTCCATACATTTTTTCATGCACTTACACTTTCACTCGCCCATGCATCCTTTCACCCACAGATGCATCCTTACACCCATCCTTTCTCCTACTTAAAAATCTTTTTATCCATCCACCCTTTCACGCATCCTCTAACCCACTCATGAATCCTTTCACCTATCCACTCATTCACCTATCCTTTCACTCACGAATGCATCCCTTCACCCACCCACCCTTTCACCCATCATTTCACCCATTGCCCCTGAGTTGCAACCTTTCGCTCATCCTTCCTTTTAACCTTGCATCCTTCTTTCCCTTTTGCATCAACCTATCTTTCTTTGGTTAATTATGAGCTTTTGCATGCTGAGTAGCAGCCAGAAGAGGCCCACAAAAAACCCCACGCCCGCTTTAGCTGCTAAAGCAGGGGGTCGGAGGGTTCACAATGCCCCTGATGACAATGCTGGGTATTTTCCGGATCCATGAGAAGTGGAAGTCTATGCCTACCATGCTAAATTTTGCATGTCCAGATTTCACTGGCTAAAATTGACCTGGGGAAAATTGAGGTGATGTGAAGATTATCATACCCAATAATTTCTGGGTGCTGTGCTCTGCATTCCTTGGAATTCATAACCCTATGAAAACAAGTGTTTGTGATGTGATGTTAACTTTACAGCCCACTTGTGATCAAGACCTTAGCTTTAAAAAAAAACTTGACAATATTCCAACACATGGGAGGTATAGTCATTTGTTAGGTCTCGCCTGAGCCAGTGCAAGCACTGCCCTGCGAGACATTTAGGAGTGGAGTTTTAAAAAAGTCCGACCACAGCTTTGTGTGGCATACAGTGTGCAGTTACGTGCACAGCCACAAGAGAGGTGTGACTCACTGGTTAGAGGCAGCAGACCCATAAGCAGAGAACGGCCCGGGACCAGGGTTCAATTCCCGACGCGGCAGGGTCGTGGACCAGGGTCAAAACGGACTCGATAATTCTCGCCTCGGTGCCTACTCTACCCAGGGAACACACTCGGCAACTCTGGGCATTAAGCTTGCCTCATCTCTACAACGGCCCCACACAGACGCCGGGGATGCCTGGTTTCACCTTGGAGATACCCAGAAAGGGACCATCTCACAGGGAAAACCAGGACAGGTTCCCCAGCGGTCTTCAGCGCCAGGATACTCCATGGAGTCGCAGTGCGCTTTAAAAGTACACCCACACATATGGCTTTCCTCTCGGTCGGCCAAGCGCGCGCACCCCGCTTCAATGCCCCTCCCCCACCACAGAGCGCATCTCGCAGCTTTTTTTTTTTTTTACTTGAGCGCGAGGCACGCACGCTTGTTTAAACAAATTAACCGCTGGCATCTGTTAATAACCAGGCTTGGCTAAAAGCAATCTTCAAAAGAGAGAGTTTCCCAGAGAACCAGAAAGGACTGGGTATACAACAGTAACAAAAGGGGGGGTTCCTTTCTGTGTTATTTGACTTTTGAGGTCTGACCTTCAGGCCTAGATACTAATTTAACTTTTAGTATTCAAATATGACACGGATTATTATATCTGCACACGACTAAAGTATTTTTTATCTCTCAAAGTTTATTTTGTTATTATTTTAAAAACAATAGAAATCATTTATTTCATAACAATTTCGAATAATCCTACACAGATTGACTATCTAGTACACATGATTATCCTTATACTTATATTTCAATCAAATTGCAATTAATCAATACACACAATTTTTTTTTGTTTTAATCATAACATTATGACAACAGAATATAAAAACTTTTATATAAAAACAGAAGAAAGTCCTTTGTCGACGCGTTTCGGTGTATAGAAACTGTTGTAACACCTTCTTCAGGACAGACTTTGAATTAAAAACCAAACTTCTTCATTTTTCTTTTAATGGATCTCAGTATGTTTCAAGATTCCACGCCCTTGGAAATTTACGAACAAGGTTCCTCTTCATAGAAAGTAATACCGTTAGGTATGTTTCTTAATTTCTTTAACACGGAGAGAGGTGTGTCATTTATGTCAGGATCGAGTCTTTTTACTTTCGATTCTGGTCTAGGTCCCTTCTGTTTATTTTCTTGGGTTTAATCCTTAGGATTATGTATCCATTCTCCGGTAATTCTTTAGACGGATTCTTTTCTCGTTCTAAAGGGTTTTTCTTCACTTTAGACCCTTAATACGGAGGCCGTGATTCTTCCTTTTGATTGACCTTAATGTACGCGAACTCTAGCAATCGACACGTCCTCTCTCGAATAGCCGGGAGTGAGGACGTGTCGATTGCTAGAGTTTGCGTACATTAAGGTCAATCAAAAGGAAGAATCACGGCCTCCATATTAAGGGTCTAAAGTGAAGAAAAACCCTTTAGAACAAGAAAAGAATCAGTTTAAAGAATTACCCCACCACTTTCAAATGTTACCAGCCGCCACTGAGCCAGGGCATGATCTATCTGCACTAATGCCTCATCTACACCAAAGAAGTTTTGAATAGTGACAAAATAGGAACAGAAGAAGTTTTCAAAAGTGACAAAATAGGAAACAAAGAAGTTTTCAATAGTAACAAAATAAAAACAACCAAAGAAGTTTTCAATAGTGACAAAATAAGAACCAAAGAAGTTTTCAATAGTGACAAAATAAGTCAAAGAGCATACTGTATTTTTGTATTTGGTCTGGAGATCACTGGATTGACTCCGGCTCTCGCTAATTTAAGGTCCGACCCCACAGTCAGTAATGGTAATAAATAGCATATTCAATCAATCAATCAATCAATCATATCATTTGTAAAGCGCACTACTTACCTGTGAGGGTCTCAAGGTGCTGGGGGGTGAGGAATGCTGCTACTGCTCGAAAAGCCAGGTCTTGACGAGTTTTCTGAAGGTCAGCAGGTCTTGGGTCTGCCGTAGGCGGATGGGGAGGGTGTTCCAGGTCTTGGCGGCGAGGTGGGAGAACAATCTGCCGCCGGAAGTTGCTCTTCAGATGCGGGGGACTGTGGCGAGGGTGATGTCGGTGGAGCGGAGCTGGCGGGTGGAGGTGTAGAAGCTGAGTCGTCCATTGAGGTACGTTGGTCCGGTGTTGTGGAGTTCCTTGTGTGCGTGGATGAGGAGTTTGAAGGTTATCCTCTTGTTGAAGGGGAGCCAGTGAAAGTCTCTCAGGTGGGGCGTGATGTGGCTGGGGCAAGGGATGTCGAGGATCAGGCTTGCAGAGGCATTCTGGATGCGTTGGAGCCGTCTCGGGAGTTTGGCCAAGGCTCCTGCGTAGAGGGTGTTTCCGGAGTCCAGCCTGCTGCTGACCAGGGCCTGGGTGACCGTTTTTTTTGTTTTGGAGGGGATCCACTTGTTAATCCTGCAAAGCATTCAGAGGGTGTTGAAGCAGGAGGAGGAGACAGGGTTGACCTGTTTAGTCATGGAGAGGGTGGAGTCGAGGATGACCCCTAGGTTGCATGCGTGGTCGGTGGGTGTTGGAGTGGTTCCCAGTGTGGTCGGCCACCAGGATATATCCCAGGCCGAAGGGGTGGATCCAAGGATGAGGACCTCCGTCTTGCCTGAGTTCAGCTTCTGTTGGCTGTTCCTCATCCATTCAGCGATGGCCTTCATTCCTTTGTGGAGGCTGGTTTTGGTGGTGTAGGGGTCCTTGGGGAGGGAGAGGATCAGCTGGGTGTCATCGGCGTAGGAGATTATGTTGAGGTCGTGCCGACGGGAGACGTGGGCGAGCGGTGCCATGTAGATGTTAAACTGAAACCAAAACAGGGTCTGGGCTCAATGGCAGTAAGGACAAGCCTCACCTATATGATATAACAAAATATTCACCAGTACTGCCACACTACTCTACTCTTTTATTTAGGAGATGAAACGTATTGAATCAAACAATATGTCCCATTGACCTCTTTTTCCGTCAGAATTAAATCAATTATTTTATTTTTTGTTTTAACACATCAAGGTACACTTAAACAATTTTCAAGTTTGACAAAAATATATACTCGGTTTGCTTACACATATCAAAAAGATCACAAAAACAAATTCACTTACTCATTCTTACATACTTCACATCAACCATCCATACATTCACTGTACAATTCAGTCAGATATATAACAATACTATACAGATATTTAGAAAAACAGCAATGGGAATAAATTCGATATTTTCTCTAATTTGTTATTTCACAATATTCCTAAGGCTGTGCAAAGAACTGGTCTACGCGTTTCGAACTACCTTCGATGAGGGAAATTCTCATCAGGACCACATAGCTGAAAAAAGAATGACAGACATGTGTCAGTCTATGGGATGCTAGCTCCTTTTACACTAAAGCTTTTGGTTTCTCTCTACGTCTTACCTTAATGTAGTTTTACTTTATCAAGGGATGCCACTACAACAAAACAAAGAGAGAGAGAGGAGGGGCCACCCATCAGTCATGTATGTTATAACAGATTTACTTTCCCACACACCCCGTCGCTAGACAAGAACAAGTTCTACTCACAATGGCCGTTTTCTCAAAGTGCCTCGAGTGTGGGTGATAGACTACACCTTGGCTCCTCCTGCCTGAACATATATATATATGCGGGAATATATTAGGGCGATGTCGCTTTTGTATGTGTGCCAAATCCCGCTATTTGAACCTGAGTGCTTACTTCAGTTGGGAGGGGGGCGTGTCAACGGTGCCTGGTCTTCTTTGTTGATGGCAAGTGTTCTAGTTTGTTTAAGCCTAATGGAGACAAAAACGGATTTTGTCTTCTTTAGTAAATACTGACTCGCACTCCTATCCGGAATTCTAGGCGGCGTCACCTCACACTGTTGTTCTTACCTCCGGCATTCTAATAGAATTAGAATGCCGGAGGTAAGAACAACAGCATTAGAATGCCAGAGGTAAGAACAACAGTGTGAGGTGACTGGCCACCTTTCTGATGCTTTTTGCTATATTTGGATGTTAAACTTGTACTAACGAGGTGCACACTGCCCAAACAGTATTAACAAGTGTAACAAGCATTGGCATAGCCAATAGGTCTCGCCTTTGGGACCTTATAAGTGTTTAGCCATGCAACAGTTGAAGTTGTTGCATCAAGGATATTGTGCTGCATAACTAAATACTTATAGGGTCCCAAACACGAGACCTATTGGCTATACCAATGCTTGTAAAGCTTTGTACTCGTGGAGGCATATTTCTCTGAAGCAATTCCTGTAAGGAACATCCACACATTGGCATGGTACAACTTTCTTTATTAGTGACAGCTCGGGAGCAGAAACGTTGTTCAAAGCCAGTAAGAAACTATCATCCCGGAACTCAGAGATGTTCACATTCTACATATAAAGCAGCCATAAAGAAGTGGCAGCTCCCAAACCGTGAAGTCATTTTCCATTATTCCAGCAGCCTTCACCAACTCCCTTCCCCACCTTCTGCTTCCCATGGTAAAACCTCCCTCATGTCCGTGGTGCCATCTCTGTCTCCCACGAGAATTCATTCCTACTTCGTTATTGTATTCCTTCCCAGGCCTAACTATCAGATGAACAATGAGCCCTTCTCTAAACTAAACATGTCTTGCCTGCCCACCTGCAGTGGGAATACAAATACATGCAAGATTACACAGTACCTTAATTCCTTTCCTTTCCTCTTCCTACGACAGTGGATAGGGGGGCAGCCAAGCTTATATACTGTGTAACTGCACCACAGGTAACATAGCCAATGTGGGCTGCAACCTTGTAACAACTATGCGCTGATGTTTATATGTTTTATGTTATATGTTTGGAAAAAACAATAAAAGATATTTTGAAATTTAAAAAAAGAAGTATAATCGGGCCTACAGTTTTGGCTAAATTAGCATTACACACATTGCAATGCAGTTTCTCTGCGACCCATAAATCATGTTATTTTACTATCCACAATTTCATGAATACCCAATCACCACTACATTATGAAAATGATATTATAAATTGTTTTACAAACACATTTAATGATAAATTATTCTTGGGGTTAATGTGAAATTTATAGTTGTTAGATTCATTTCTAATACACATGATAGACATTGTAAGATGAAAAGGTCTACGATATCTTAAGCATAAACCCTTTGGGCCTAAAGTAAACACACAGAATACACGTGAGTGCAGGCTACTCGTGATTATAATGCACTCATACGGAAACTATCAAAGAAAGCTCAAACAAACATAAAACTAAGCTTCTCCAATTCTCTACCTCTTAAGATTTTGAAAAGACTGGGGGCCAGATGTAGGTCGCCCAATACCGGTTGGTAGCGGCCGAAATTACCAAATTTCGACCGTTACCGACCAGTATTTGGCATTTGGAATGTAGGTGGCATGATTGTAGGATTCGGTATTTTACTGAATCGGTAACTTAAGGAATCGGTAAATTACCGAATTCTTAACATACCGATTCGGTAAATTACCGAATCCGTAATGTAGGGAGCACTCAAGTTGGTGCTTTTCTGAGTTAAGGATTCGTTATTTACCACCAACTACATGTTGGTGGTAAATATCGAAAACCTTAGAAAAAGCTAATTTTTTGCTTTTACAACAGTGTGATGTTGCAGACATACATGCCCTTAGGGCATGTATGTGTGCCACATGCGCACACATGCTCGATTCAGGGGTGCAACAGGGTGTCAATGTGACACCCTGCCACCCTTGAATATGTGCTCCCTATTACCGATTCGGTATTTATTGAATTGGTAATAACGAATGGCTTCCCATTCATTCCTATGGGCCTCCTGGCCCATAGGAATGAATGGGAATTACCGAATCGGTAAATACCGATTCTTAATTACCGAATCCTACCGATTCGGTAAAATTTATCGAATAATTATCTACATCCCATTTACCTATTCTTAAATACCGAATCGGTAAAATTCGGCATTTAAGAATAGGTAAATAGAGATTACCTACATATGGCCCTAAATCCTGTAACGTTTGGTGTAGTGCAGTACATTGATCAATCTATTCAAGTACACATGGACCTCTTTCGGCTACATACAGTTTACCTGAAGGTTTCCAGCCTTTAAATTCAAATGTTAATAGGCTATACCCAACGGTAGGAATGGGTTCTCCAATTAAACTCTTGGGATATATGTACATGGGAAGCACCTCTGACCCTAAAGTGTTAATAAACTTCATTTTCAACAGTTCTTTATTAACGATGGTGTACAGTGAGCCAGAATCAGCAACAATGTTAACAATTACTGAACCACTTAGCACTGGTTTTGCCGCTTTGCATCAAGGGGCACTACTGAAGCAAACTCTCATAGGTTTGACACAAAGCCAAATGGTCTAACATAGCCAGAGAGGTTGTTACATAAGAACATGAAAGCATTCTTGAAGCAGGCATTAACAAGGGGGAAATTCTGTATTTCTGTAAAAAAGAAAAGATGCATGTGTAGGCATAGGTATTTGTACAGAAATTGTATGCTTCTCGTACACATCCTATGCTAGAAAGCGCACATTCACCTCTTCACCAGGGTACGAGGCTCTGTGTTGCACAAGGTAGACTGTTTATCCAGCTGTGGAGGGATGACAGCAGCAGCAGGCTAATTTTAGTAGTCATTTATATAAACTGACAGGGGCATTCACCACGTCCATGTGTTCCCTTGGCCTGTGCAAGGCTGGTAGGGGGAGCGCCCCATGCAGGCTCCATGGCAACCGGGCAGTGGCCCTTGGGCAAGTTGCTGCTCAAACTGTGGGGTGTCATGTCCTTTAGGTTAGGCCCATCAAGTACATTCCCATTACATACATTCTGTCCCATCCACACGACATTACCATCATACACAGGTGACCGTTTATCCAGAAGCTTAGGGGCTCATTACAATGGTGGAGGGATTGCTATCGCCGGTCGAGAGGTGGCGGTCCCTCCGCAAACTGCACGCCCATTTCCCCCGCCAGATCAGGATGGCAGGGGGAATTGTTCCACAAGTGTGGCAGGCACAAATCCCGCCCACCCGCTTCCACCACAGGCAAACAATTGCCTGGTGTAGTGGATAAGGCCGTCGAAATGGGGGGATGTGCCTCGAAGGCAACCCCAGCCCGATCACAATGATGGCCTCAGCCAGCCTTTCCAAGGCTGGCAGAGGCTAACCTCGGTGGGGCCTTTACGGGCCCCCTGGGGTGGGGGAGGGGCCGTTGTGCAATGGGGTACCCATGGTACCTCCCTCCATTTCCATGCACAAGGTGGCGGGCACCTGTCACGTTGTGCAGGGAAATTCACAACATGGCCATTTGACATTGCGGCAGGTGCTGCAGCCAGCAGCACCCGCCGCAATGTTAAATTGCCAGATGCAACCGCCGCGGTGGCAGTCGCTTCATGATTAGGGGTGTGGAACCGCCTCATGACAGGCGGTCCCGTTACCACTAGGATGACGGGCGGACTCAAGTCCGCCCACCATACTAATGACCCCTTAGCTTCTGTCTCTTCGACAACTAGGCTCTCGGTATCCTATCTTAATCCCTGAACCTGGTATACATAAACATGTCCTCAGGCACGGTAGATTTATTCTGTATAAGGGTCACCACTTTTTTTCATCAATGGCCCACAGCCAGCTGTGCATGAGTGTTTTTTGTTTAGAAAAGGATTAGCAAATTATTAGTGAATGTTTTAAAAACATATAAATTCTGGAAGAAACCCTGGAGTGGCCACTTTAACCCCTTGGGCGCGGCCGCGGTTCTGCGCCTGTGCAGCACATTCCGATCGCGGTTGCACATCAGCACACGAGCACTGTGTGCCATGACGGCTCCCGGCCGTCATCCGCATGGAAGGTGTTAGTATAAAAGACCCTCACTCCCCCTTACAAGGCCAAAGGAGAATTCCTTCCAGACTGGACCGAGGCTCTGCAGGATGATCCTTTGACAAGCAGAGATCTGACATCCCTTGAGGGGTGCCATCCTCGATGCAGAGACGGGGTTCTTCATTCAGAACCATCCGGTGAAGGGTTAACACTTCCCCAGGGGATTCTTGGCTCCATTAGGCTCTAACCTGACATTTACATACATAGGCTTCACCCACACACCTAAACTATTATTATTATTATTATTATTATTATTATTATTATTATTATTATTATTATTATTAATATTAGGCTAGGTACATTTAGGTAGGCAACGCATCGTAGGAGTACGCAAATGCTATTGTTTTACATAATATGCTTTTATTAATCTATTAGCACTATGGTACAAATGTATCTACTTTTCACGATATTGGTAGCAGTGATTACATTTGTCTGCTCCTGTCTTTTGATTGTCGCAGCTAATATATTCACACTAGACTGGCCCTTGGCCAATAAATACTTATTGAAACAGCACCAATCGTCATTCTATGTGTATCCTGAGAAAAGTAAGCACGAGTGACTGAGCGAAAGATACCCTATTGTTTCCACGATACCCAAGGAATCAGGGTTGTCATGTTCAGTGGTTGCCAGAAACTACCTACACCACTGTAGGTTACAAGGGGGTGGTAATGGCACTGTAGAGCTATCTGGTCTAATGGCTGACTCATCCTGTGGAGGTGTCCAGAGTCTGTCTGCACACCAAGCCCTCAGTTTAGATCATCCAAAACGCGCAGGCCCTGGGGGGTCCTAGGAACTTCACAACATGGGCACCCACCCTAAGGGAAATGCAATCACAAGGGGCTTCGGATATCCCTCACCCCTGCCCTGCCCTGAACGTAAGTGATGTGGGTCTGCTGTGGTGGATGGCGGGGCCACATTGAGACCTAGTGGAATTCCCACTTGATGGAATGGCTCATCCTGCCTTAGAGCAGATGCTGCCTCTTTCCTTGTTTTCCTGCAGTTTCACCATGTAATCCCTGCAATGTATCAGTGAGGGCTTCACTCTAGACCCAGTAGAACTCACATGCAATGCATCTAGGCCTAACACCTCAACATATAGAGAAGATTCAGAGGATAGGTCGAAAGCAGTGACATACCCCTTGTGTTATAGATGCCCTAATAGTGACATTGACACTTGCATGGCTAATGTAATCTGAGACTGATGATGTTTTATGCAACATCTTGACAATCACTGTGAAACTGATTCTGGGAAAACATATGCAAAGCGGACCAGAAACAAGACAAACTATCCTTTGAACATAGTAAAAGCAAAAGGGATCAGCTGAGCAAATTGGACCCTGAGCCAACTGGCATGCAGATGGCAGATGCTGAGGGCAAACTTCTGATCCTTAATTTAAAGGTAAACTTCAAAACAGTTGATGGGAAACTAGACACGGTTACAAACAGGCTTGATCACCTGACTTAAAGCCTCGACAGGCAAAAAGTGTGCCTTGATGGTGTAGAGCGCCGGGTGTCATATCTCAACAACGACAGCGACACTGTTGTGAATACATTTCTATCAATGGAAGAGAAACTGACAGGGGTGGCACCAAAAAAAATAAGATCTCAAGGCGTTGTCATATAGCAACAATAGCAGAATTCTGGGTCTGGTGTAGTCAACGCACATGGAGAAACCAGAGATGTTTGTGGAAAACATAGATCCGAGACAGAGGGGCATTCAATGCCTACATGTGTGTAACATAACAGGTTTGGGTTTTACATTTGATCTATGTCAGCTTTTTGGGATATAATCATTGACAGTTGGGTTATCTGTGTGGTGGGACACAGTAAGTTGGGGATCTCAGTGTGGGGAATAATGGGGGTAGGAAGAGATTGGTGCTTGTAGCTTGTTACATAGCAGTAGTCAGTGTAATCATTTCATTTTTTGGCACCTCAACATGCTGTTCCATATTTACACACAGCCTGTACCATTAGAGAGGGTGCTGGGAATAGGGAGACCCGTCACACTGATACTAAAAAATGCAACAGCATCATATACATACAAGCATGTAGGGCTCATTTCAAGGAATATTAGAGGTTTAAATAACCCTATAAAAGGAAGAATGGTAAATACCTACTTGGACAGGCATGACATCTCAATTGCGCGGCTAGAGGAAACACATGTACAGGATTTCGACTACAGGCGGTTCTTCACTAAATGAAGAAATAGTCATGGGGTGGCCATTCTAATATGGCAATCTGTCTATTATAAGCACCATGGTACATTCAGATACCCTTGGGGTAGATATGTTATGGGAATGGGCAATTTAAATGACTTCCCAGAATCCTTATTTAATGTATCGCGTCCTAGTACCAGGACTCCTGATATTTTCATGAACTATGAAATCACGGATATATATCGACAAACATGGTGTAGAGTATTATTTGAGGCGGAATTTCAAATATGTACTAGACCTCAGAAAGATAGATCTTGGCAAACAATCTCCCCCTCTAACCAATCTCTAGAAGCATTAAGATGTGAAATGAAAATGTTAGTCTTGCACAATCTGTGGGAAGAGAAATATGGGGAGGGGCAGGCATATTCATATTTTCCATCAGTGCATGATTCATCTTTCAGGATAGACTTTTGTTGGTGCCCATCATCTATGTTGCACTGCATAGATGCACTAACTTATCTCCCCAACATGTTCTCAGATCACTCACCTGTAATACTGCAGCTCACATTCCCCATGCGGCGTGAAGCTTGGGGTTCAGTGAAGATCCCCTCCTGAGCGCTGGTGGATGCTGCATTTAGGGCAGAATTAACTAATACAATTAGCAAATATTTTACATTGAATGTGGTCTCGGTAGACACACACTCCATGTTATGGGAAGCGTTTAAACCCATCATAAGTGGGGTCTGCTTAGCCAAACAGGCCGGCATATCGAAGGCAATACATACCCATTTATATGAGATGGAGAAAAAGGTTAAAACTTTGGAAGCCAGGCTCACTAATAATGCTGACTCCACAGTTAAAGCTGAAATGCATCTAACTCAACAGGCATTTTGGGATGTGGCAGAGAGAGAAGTAAGCTTTCAGGAGAAGGAGACTTGGGCTAGACAATATGGTGAAGGGGAGCGTCTCAGTAGAACCGTGGCTGCTCAAAGATCACAGCAAAAGTAATGTTATTGTGAACGTGCGAGATGCGAAAGTGATACCTAAGTCAACCACTGCTGAAATATCAGGAGAGTCTATAGAATGCTATCAAAGTCTATGTACTACTCAAACACATTTCATTGAAGCACAGGAATCTGACTATCTACATGAATTCGCCTGGTTGGAACATGACGATAGACTACCATTAAATGAGCCCACGACCACAGATGAGATCCTGGACGCTATCATTAGCATGACCAACGGGAAGGAACTGGTGTTCAACTGTCTTATAGCGGAGTTTTACAGAGCATTTAGAGCTCTGCTAAGTCCTTATTTCTTGGAGGGCTATAATGAGGCACTTCACATAAATAGAGTACTGCTGTCCTCAGGCAAAGCCATAATTTTCACATTACTGAAACTCGCCAAAGATCCCCATCTCCTAAAATCCTACCAGCCCTTGTTCCTTCTCAGTATAGATAGTAAAATACTGGCTGTGCTATTGCTAATAGACTAACACATATAATAAAGGGATTGGTCAGACAGGATTTATACCCACCAGATCTACTGCCTTGAAATATACATGCAATATTTACTATATTGTACCAGATAGATCGTGGGCTATTGGGGCCTTTGTTGATGCAGAGACAGCCTTTGACTTGTTAGTGTGGCCTTTTTTTATGTGAACAGTCTTATAAAGAATAGGTCAAAGGGCCTACTGACATATAATGATAAATCTATTGAATGCACATCTGACAGACCGCATGAAAATCAACAATTCGCGATCAGTTTTAATATTGCTCAAAAAGGTACAAGACAGGGCTGCCGCCTTTCTCTGCTCCATTTGTAATAGCAATGGGACTTTTGGTATGCAAATGTAGGCAACATCATGCACACAGGAGGCTATTTCTCACCAACCTCATTCTGGAGCTCCTCAAGATTAGGACATTAGGGACTAACTCATAGGCAAAGGTGAATTGCACTGAATTCGAAATTTACTCACCGGTACTGGCTACTCAGAGGTTTAGTTTAGCTGTTGCTCTGGAAACAGGAAACAATTTGACATTTGGCAATCCTGACACAGAGATAAGGACAATGGGCCCGATTCATAAAAGTAATCTGAGACAAAATCCTAATTTTACGACTTTCGATATTCACAAAAAGCATTTAGGAGTAGTAAAGTTAGGATTTCTAACTTTACTACTCCTAAATGCCTTTTGTGAATACCAAAAGTCGTAAAGTTAAGATTTTGTCTCAGTTTAGGAGTAGTAAAGTTCGGAATCCAACTTTACTGCTCCTAAATGCCTTTTGTGAATACCGAAAGTCGTAAAGTTAGGATTTATCTCAGACTACTTTTGTGAGTTGGTCCCAAAGTTCTCAGGGATCATTACAGCCCTGGAGTGACTAGGCTGCACACATAAATTGACTTGTGAATATGGCTCTCATGGAAAATCATTTTCATGTTCAAGTTTATATGAATTCAGTAAACTGGTGTGCACAGGCAGACAGGAGCAACTGTGTTGGGAGGTCATGAGTTTGCCACTTACAGAGAGTGGGCTTGAGGTCCTAAAATATGAGATATACTATGTATCTGTGCAAGCTTGTTTTGCATTATACTGGTTTCTTCCCCAGCCACTCATACCTTACAAGGACTAACAGGGTAAAGGAAGGCAACTTCAGACCAGCCTTTTCAAACAATTGCCCTATCCCAGAGTCGGTATTGACACAATCACAGCCACAAGCGAGGCAAATCATAGCATGTGCAGTCAGGTAAGGATAACCCAAGTGTGCTCACCACAAGGGCCCGCACCAATAATCTGGTTCTGGAGCTGATGACCGCGATGGACAGAGCGGAGAAGGTCTCCCTAAATAAACACCAAGTTAACTGAGTTGGACATCTGTACAATGATAGGCTCTTTCTGTCATTGGCACACTTAAAAGACAGAGGTCCTACCAACTCCCTAGATGTTTTAATGTATTACAGTCTAACACACACTGTCAGGCTGCACTTCACTACATTCCCACAGGAACCCCAATAACGCATCCCACTTATAAAAGGACTTAACATGGAGCTCAGTAAGGCCGACTTGCAGCTTTACAAGTTGTCGAAGGGAGTCAGAGTGGTTGAGTGCAACCAGCAACACCAACGTGGGCAGTGATCAGGGCAAGCCCTGGGTTGTTAATAAACGGTACTATTTGCTCAGTTGGATACTTTATCAATGAACTACACACACATAAACACACACTACTACATCTTGAATTTTTAAAATGCTGTATCATACCCCCGGTAAACTGTATAAGTTTGATCCTGCTGGGTCACACTGGTGAAACTGCTGTAATCAACTCCAGGCTGACTTCTTTCTCAAGGCTTGATCAATCAGCCATTTCACTACATTTTGGGTGGCGATATTAGATAAAATATCCTACACAGTAGGCTTTGATATACCCGTATGACCAGGTTTAGCCATACTGGGGTATGTGGCAGGTCTTTGATATACCCAGATGACCAGATGTAGCCATACTGGGGAATGTGGCAGGTCTTTGATATACCCAGATCACCAGATGAAGCCGTACTGGGGTATGTGGCAGGTCTTTGATATATCCAGATGACCAGATGTAGCCATACTGGGGTATGTGGCAGGTTTTTGATATCTCCAGATGACCAGATGTAGTCATACTGGGATATGTGGCAGGTCTTTGATATACCCAGATGACTAGGGGTAGCCTTACTGGAGAATGTGGCAGGTCTTTGATATACCCAGATCACCAGATGTAGCCATATTGGGGTATGTGGCAGGTCTTTGATATACCCAGATCACCAGATGTAGCCATACTGGGGTATGTGGCAGGTCTTTGATATATCCAGATGACCAGATGTAGTCATACTGGGGTATGTGGCAGGTCTTTGATATACCCAGATGACTAGGGGTAGCCTTACTGGAGAATGTGGCAGGTCTTTGATATACCCAGATCACCAGATGTAGCCATATTGGGGTATGTGGCAGGTCTTTGATATATCCAGTTGACCAGATGTAGCCATGCTGGGGTATGTGGCAGGTCTTTGATATATCCAGATGAACAGATGTAGCCATACTGGGGTATGTGGCAGGTCTTTGATATACCCAGATCACCAGATGTAGCCATACTGGGGTATGTGGCAGGTCTTTGATATATCCAGATCACCAGATGTAGTCATACTGGGGTATGTGGCAGGTCTTTGATATACCCAGATAACTAGGGGTAGCCTTACTGGAGAATGTGGCAGGTCTTTGATATACCCAGATCACCAGATGTAGCCATATTGGGGTATGTGGCAGGTCTTTGATATATCCAGATGACCAGATGTAGCCTTACTGGGGTATGTGGCAGGTCTTTGATATACCCAGATCACCAGATGTAGCCATACTGGGGTATGTGGCAGGTCTTTGATATATCCAGATGACCAGATGTAGCCATACTGGGGTTTTTCGGCAGGTCTTTGATATACCCAGATCACCAGATGTAGCCATACTGGGGTATGTGGCAGGTCTTTGATATACCCAGATCACCAGATGTAGCCATACTGGGGTATGTGGCAGGTCTTTGATATACCCAGATCACCATATGTAGCCATACTGGGGTATGTGGCACCTCTTTGATATATTCAGATCACCAGATGAAGCCGTACTATGACAAATGTACTTAACGTGTGAGAGGTTAAGCTGCTATACAATCACTGCTTGAGAAAGAGAGAGAGAGCAATCCTCTGGATGAAGGTACTGCTGCCCCTGAAGGCCGCAAGGCTCAGGAGCGCTTCCAACTGTAATGTAAACGCAGAGACCTTCTCCTTCATGCAAACAGCGGCATCCGTACCACAGGACCTTTGGTCCCGTATTAGGGTTTATCTTGAACATGTGTAGGAGACTGAGGTTGATGTAACCACGGGTGCCTCTGGGGTGTCTTCTTGGCAAGTTATACAATACGACAATGAAGGGGTGCAACACGTGTGGGGGTCTGTACTGGGGATTTCGCGGCGAGCCATGCAAACCTGGCTATGGATATAGGAGGTCCCCAGCTCCCATGTTTGGAGGGTTGGGTTATCAATGTCTGAAAGGTAAAATTCCACCCACATGCATAATGAAGGTGCCATATATTATGTTTAATGTTGAAATAAAAATTGCCAAAAAAAGATTTCCATAAGAGATGCGTATATTTCTAACTGCATTAGTATGTATACTTATTATCAACAATTTATTATAGAGGTATCATTTTATAGCACTCTGAGGCTGGAACCTAACTCGTAAATGTGCAAAAATATCATAAATATTTTAAATAAACAAATCTACAGTAAGAATGTGAATGTTAATCCCTACAGTATAAGCTCTCCTGCTAAGTGGACGGGTCTTGAACAGAGTCAGTGTGCCTTGCACCGCCGTCAGTGACGTACATCTTGTCCTGGCCTGATAAATGTGGCGCTTTTGCTGAACCAATGGTGTAGATGGATTTCAATATGTACATGATGAATGCGGTATAATTAAAACGTGAGCCGTCTTTTTAAATAAATTCCATAATTAAGCTGCAAATGCCTTTCTTGGCCGGTATACGACAGCTATTAAATTCAGAAATATAGCTCCTAACATACTCGCACCATCTTAAAGTGACACTAATGTGACAGCTTGTATTCATCTTTCATTCCTTGAACTGTGTTTCTGAGCGTTCTTATGAATCCCAACGAGGGGTCTGCACAATACACAAGTACTGAAGTTGATGCATTACAAATATAAAGTTTTCGATTTGATAGCCAACATTGTGCGTATGGTTGTTTAATTAGTGCAAATCAGGGGGTATATCTATGAACAGTGCAGCAGATGGAGAGACACACGATCTCATGGGTCTAAGGGAAACATTTAATTTGCTTGCTTTAAGGCCCAAGGCATCCTGGCTGGCTGCATCACTGGTGCAAACCCAGCCCGGTTTACTGAGCGCTATACATCAATGGAGTGGCGGCATATGCTAAAAGATTGTGAACAAGTGAAGTTTACGAAGTGGCATCACGCAAGGACACATATTTACATTTTAATACAGGGAGTTGGGGCCATATGTATCAAGCCGTTTTTGAATCGCAAAGGCCGAAATTCTGCGTATTTCGGCCTTTGCGACTCGCAAACGGCCGTTTTGCATGTTTTGGGATGTATGAAACATTCCCAAAATAAGGAATTGCAAAGTTGTGCGATTCCTTATTTTGCCATAGCATTTAGGGAATCGCAATGTTGCGATTCCTTAAATGCTATGTATGTAGCATTTTTGGCTAGCGAAATATCGTTAAGAATTCGCAAATTACCACCAACTTTTAGTTGATGGTAACTTGCGAATTCTTAAAAAAATGCATATTTTGTCATTTTTTAAGGTGGCATGTGATGCACACACATGCCCGTAGGGCATGTATGTGCACCATATGCACACACATGTACATTTCAGGGGTGCAGCAGGGTGTCTTTGAGACACCCCTGCACCCTTGAAATAATTCTCAAATTGCGATTAGCAAATTGCGAATTCGCAATTTGAAAATTATTTCGCAATCATTCCTATGGGCCTCCTGGCATTAAAACAAGATGCTGCATTTAGGAAAAGTCTGAATCTAGGAATATTCCAATTGCATCACTAGCAGGTCCACCTAAGTGCGGGCTGTGCCTGGAGCTCCTGTATGAAAACTGTGAGGCTGCTGTCAGTGAGGGTGAGCAACTGTCTGTGAATAGTTCCCATTACTTTCTGATGAAAAGAAATCAAAACTGATGCCCTTAACTTGCTCAAGACATTGCTGGATGTAAAGCAGCCCAATTCACAAGAACTAACTTTTATTAATTGACGAGCCTTCAAACAAACATGCTGGTTTCCACCACATCAGGAACCAACTGATGTTCCAGCTGTAATCTTTGGAGCCCCCAACAAACCAAGGGCCTCATTTACAATATTTTGGCGTACGGCAGCGCAGCACACCTTCCTGCTGCACCGCCGTGCATCATAAGAAATAGGCAGATATGCGCCATATCTACAACATACGACACATTCCTGTCCTTTTCCCCTGCGCTGGTGCACAATGGGCTGCCATGCGCCCAACGCAAGCACCCTTGCTCCATTGTGCAAGGATGTATGCATTGTAGGGGTGATTGTTTTTGTGCAGGAAGGGGCACCTTCCTGCACAGGAACAATCACGAGAGGTGTTTCCTCTTTCTAGGTGTGCTGCAGTATGAAGCCTGACTATAAAGAGAGCAAAGATGTGCCATGCCAGGTATATATATGGGTTAGATAACGCCCTGCCTTATATTATAAGAAAATTGGCCATGGGGGGAGGTGGCTGAAGGCAGAGTTCCTTTATAAGACCACGGAACTCTGAGGTGACTTTTATCCTTTTAATGTATGGCCTCATTCCTTTGTGACTTGCTAGAGTGTTCTTCTATACAGGAAGGCTTTCTACGTGCCAAGTAAACTTGCACGATTAGATCATATGACATAGAGATACTCATCGCACTTGACTAGTCAGTCCAAATCACCCCCAATATATTTTGTCATGACTGTGACACAGGTTTCCAATGTGATTTTTTGGGTAACGCTTACTTCTTGATGCATTGTTGACGTAGGGGGTATGCCACCAGTTTTCGAAGGCAAGATAAAAATATTGGGGCATATTATCAAGGACAGGCGATACATTATCACCGCTTTTATCGGCAGGAAACTGCTGATGAGGCGGCGATAATGGCCTTGATAATATGCTCTATGAATTCCAATCGAAGCCCATGTTAGATGTGTTCAAATCTAACATGGGCTTCGATTGGAATTCATAGAGCATATTATCAAGGCCATTATCGCCGCTTTATCGTCAGTTTCCTGCCGATAAAAGCGGCGATAATGTATCGCCTGTCCTTGATAATATGCCCCATCGAAACCTAAATTTCGAAAACCAAAATATCAGGAAGGTAAGTACATGTAGGTAAGTATAGACTTACTATGCTTAACCCCAAAATGTTCAGTCTCTTGACAAAAGATATATTTAAGGTACATAGATGTGGAGTTAAGACTAGTAAATGTATTGTTACCTATAGGCATTTGCCTTCACAATATACTGTCCCTTACCTTTTTGTCCTTGATGCACTGACAACCAACCATCCTGGGGAATCCCATGTCTAGAAAGAGCAGCGCATGCATCCAAAGCATCGCTACCATGAAGGTGATGCCCCACTCCTAACGTCACACTGGAGCATGTGTGCGCACAGCCCCGCTGCACCAGGTATGTGAATGGGCGCACTGCAGGTTAGCTCATGTTAGTCAGATGGGAAGACAGGCTAGGTTAAAATCGTGCATCTCTGAGGTCATGCAGGGCCACAAACTGATGCAACCCTTCGGCAAGATGGCAGTGCAATTATTAAATTGGTCCTGCACTTTTCTATAATGACATTTTTAATTAGGGTTGTGTGAAGTTGCAAAGAGTTTCTCCCATCAACTTTCCGTATTAAAAAAAAAGCAAAACATCAAAGTTTACAAAGTTCTACGTGAGTCAGACATCCGTGTGAAATTCGGGACTTTGACAATGGCGTTTTCAGAAGAGTTCATAGCTTTCCTGCACCAGTGTTTATGAGGTAAAGCTACAGAGGGCAGGCAGGCACCTACAAAACAATCACAGGTTACCTGCATGACATGCTCCCACATTGCTTTGATGCCTCGGTATAATTGGGTGTGCCTTTACCACAACACTGTTCAGTCATTTGACTCATTAGTAACAAAAGTATTGAAAGTCATGCGATGCGCACTCGCATAAAAAGCTTGCAGTTTGCCAGTGAGGCGCATATTTACAGTACTCCTAAGAAGCACACACCCAGCTTCAGCACCAGCCAACACTTCTGATGGGAAAAGTATGCTAGACAGATGGGAAGGGAAAGCAGAAACCTGCCTGGACACTGATATTCGGTAACTACAGGAAATGCAGCTTGTGTATAAAATGTTTTGCATCCCTGATTACAAGAGAGAATAAAGGCTGTTGTGGCAGAGGTGAAGGCTGTTCTGTTTCGGGTGTAGTGTACTTTACCTTACGGGCCAATACAAGTTAATGAAGAAAAAAAACTTTTTAACTGATGGAGTCTTTCTTCTTATTAGGTCTGGAGTTAGTCAAGACATTTTAATGTAATTGCTTATTTTGTTTCCGCCCACCACATCATACCGCATGGTTCAGCCCACTTTATCCATTGGCTGTATTCAATGTGAGTGACAGCATTTTGGTGTTCCAGGTCTTGGCGGCGAGGTAGGAGAAGGATCTACTGCCGGAGGTTGTTCGTTGGATGCGGGGGACGGCGGTGAGGGCGAGGCTGGCGGAGCGAAGCTGGCGGGTGGGGGTGTGGAAGCTGAGTCTGCTGTTGAGGTAGGCTGGTCTGACGTTGTGGAGTGCTTTGTGTGCGTGGGTGAGGAGTTTGAAGGTGATCCTCTTGTTGACAGGGAGCCAGTGTAGGTTTTTCAGGTGGGGGTGATGTGGCTGTGGCGAGGGACGTTGACGATCAGTCGAGCGGAGGCATTTTGGATGCGCTGTAGTCGTCGTTGGTGTTTGG
This sequence comes from Lissotriton helveticus, assembly GCF_964261635.1. Classification (NCBI taxonomy): domain Eukaryota; kingdom Metazoa; phylum Chordata; class Amphibia; order Caudata; family Salamandridae; genus Lissotriton; species Lissotriton helveticus. The sequence continues at coordinate 278,687,357 of NC_136063.1, read as the reverse complement.
CTGGGATTCCGGCATAGAGTGCGTTGCCGTAGTCCAGTCTGCTGCTGACGAGGGCCTGTGTCACCGATCTTCTTGTTTCGGTCGGAATCCACTTGTAGATCCTGCGGAGCATGCGGAGGTTGTTGTAGCAGGAGGAGGAGACGGCATTGACCGGTTTGGACATGGAGAGGGAGGAGTTGAGGATGAATCCTAGGTTGCGTGCGTGGTCGGTGGGTGTCGGTGCTGTTACCAGAGTGGTCGGCCACCAGGAGTCGTCCCAGGCCACGGGGTTGGGTCCGAGGATGAGGACCTCCGTCTTGTCCGAATTCAATTTCAGACAGCTGCTCCTCATCCAGTCGGCGATGGCCTTCATTCCGTCTTGGATGTTGGTTTTGGTGGTGTGTGAGTCCTTGGTGAGGGAGAGGATGAGCTGTGTCGTTGGCGTAGGTGATGTTGTTGAGGTTGTGGTGGCGGGCCACTTGTGCGAGTGGGGCCATGTAGATGTTGAACAGCGTCGGGCTGAGGAAGGAACCCTGGGGGACGCCGCAGATGATGTTGGTGGCTTCGGATCAGAAAGGTGGGAGGCGGACGCTCTGGGATCTGCCGGAGAGGAAGGATGTGGTCCAGTCGAGGGCCTTCTCTTTGATACCGGCTTCTTGGAGGCGTGTTTTTAGAGTGTGATGGCAGACCGTGTCGAAGGCGGCCGATAGGTCCAGGAGGATGAGGGCTGATGTCTCGCCGTTGTCTAGTTGGCGCCTGATGTCGTCTGTGGCGGCGATGAGGGCTGTTTCAGTGCGGTGGTTTCACCTGAATCTGGATTGGGACGGGGCCAGGATGTTGTTGTCTTCGAGGTGGCGGGTCAGTTGTATGTTGATGACTTTCTCGATGACCTTCGCCGGGAACGGGAGCAGGGAGATGGGCCTGAAGTTCTTGAGGTCGTTGGGGTCCGCCTTCGGCTTTTTGAGGAGGGCGTTGATTTCGGCATGCTTCCAGCTTTGTGGGAATGTCGCAGTTTCAAAGAAGATGTTGATGACCTTCCGTAGTTGCGGTGCGATGGCTGCGTCTGCCTTGTTGAATATGTGGTGTGGGCACGGGTCTGTCGGAGAACCTGAGTGGATGGAGTTCATGACCTTGCGCGTCTCGTCGTCGCTGACGCTGGACCAGGAGGTCAGGCGGTTGGCGCTGTTGGTGTTCGGAGTGGGGTGAAGTCTGGCAAAGTCGGGTTGGTCGTGGTGTTGAAGCTGTCATGGATGTCAGCGATCTTGCGGTGGAAGAAGATGGCCAGGGAGTCGCAGAGTTCCTGTGAGGGCGGGATGCCGTTGGCATTGGCGCTGGGGTTGGAGAGTTCTTTAACGATGCGGAAGAGATCTTTGCTGTCGTGTGCATTGTTATGCAGGCGGTATTTGAAGGAGGACCTCTTGCTGATCTGATGAGGTGGTTGTGTCTGCGGGTGGCGTCCTTGTGGGCTGCGTGGTTGTCCAGTGTACGTTCGTGGAGCCATTTCTTCTCCAGTTTCCGGCATGTAAGCTTGGAGGCCAGGAGCTCGTTGGTGAACCAGGTATCTCTTGCTGGCGTGGCTGTTGGGGGGTTTCTTCAGAGGGGCGAGGGTGTTGGCACAATCATCGATCCACTGTCTGAGGTTGCGGGCTGCAGCGTCTGAATTGGTGGGGTCGGTGGGTGGGTTCTGGGAGAAAGTGGTGATCAGCTGGTCTTCAGTGACTTTGCTCCAGCAGCGGCGAGGCAGGTGTTGGGTGCGGTGGTGCGTGGTTGGTCTTTTGAAGGTGAAGTGGATGCAGCGGTGGTCGGTCCAGTGGGGTTCGGTGGTGTGGTCGAAGGTCACGTGGGTGCTTGTGGAGAAGACGGCGTCTAGCGTGAGGCCGGCGGCGTGGGTGGGTGTCGTGACGAGTTGTCTGAGGCCGAGGTTGTCGAGGTTGTCGATCAGTGTGGTGGAGTTGGTATCGTTGTTGTTCTCAAGGTGGAAGTTCAGATCCCCGAGGAGAATGTAGTCCATGGAGGCGAGTGCGTGGGTGCTGGCGAGGTCGGCGATGGAGTCACTGAACTGGGCCCGGGGTCTGGGGGGTCTGTAGACGAGCGTTCCTCTGAGGGTGGTGTTGGGGTCGGTGTGGATCCGGAAGTGCATGTGTTCGGCGGTGTTGAGGGTGTCATCTGCCTGGGTGGTGACCTTGAGGGTGGACTTGTGAACAATGGTAAATCCTCCTCCAATGCCGTTGGCGCGGTTTCTGCGGGTGATCTTGTAGCCATCTGGCGATGTCTGGTGCAGAGGAGTCGTTCCACCACGTCTCGGTCAGGAAGGCTACGTCCGGGGCAGTGGTGTTGAGCAGGTCCCAGAGTTCGACGGCGTGTCTGCGTGCGGAGCGGGTGTTGAGAAGTATGCAGCGGAGGTGGTTGGGTCTAGTCCTTGATAGTTTGGTGGTTCTGTTGCAGGTGAAATTGCAGCTGCGGCAGGAGAAGGGTCAGTGGGTGAGTTTCGGGGCGGCCTGGATGCAGCGTTGGTCTCGGCTGGTGTTGAGAGTGTGGAGGTAGTCGGCGTCGTAGTTGAGTCTGGGTCTGGTGCGATGGGGTGCGCGGGGTCCAGGGGTCCTGGCGCTGGGCGCGGTCCAGGCGCGGACAGGCACAGACGGGCTTGCCTCTGGTGCGCCAGCGGCCAAGCAGCGTCCTGCATTAAGAAGGGGTGGAGGGAGGGAGGAGCAGCTGGGAGGCGGGAAGCGAATGGGAGAGGAGGGGGCGGGGCCACAGGGGACGCAGCGGCGGGAGAGGAATGCGGGGAGCGGGCGGGGAAAAAACCTAAGGCACAGCACAGGGGGAAATTAAATAAATACCCAGGCAACAACAATTAGAGAAAATAGAGGCAGCAATAGACTGAGGCAGCGCACAAAGAAACAGGCAACAGATAGGGGCAACAGTTAACAACGCACAGCAAAGGCCAGGCAACAAATACAGGCAGCAATTAACAACGTAGCGTACAGAGAAGACAGGCAACAATACAGTACAAGTGCAAGTTAGCAAACACGAAGCAGGGATATATGGGATAATATGGTACCTTTAAGGTCCTCTGCACCATAACAGCAATTGAGGCACCTGGTGCTGGGATCATCCCGCCATACTGACACCAGTGTGTGGGCTACGCAGATTGGTTTATAGGAAGTCGTTGGCATAGCAGAAGCTCACACACCACCCTCTTCTACGGACGTAAGTCCACAGAGCGGCAAAACACGAGGGGGGCATGCTGTCACTTAACCAACACGTCTGCCAGAAGTTAGAACACTCTGCACATCTATTTGATGACAATCATAATAACAAAGTTGACATATAATTTTATCAGAGGTTTTAATTCACGACTTGATGACCATGCACATTACTTAGTCATTTTGCTTCAGTATAGTATCTTTTCTTAAAGCCCCATTTCTCTCCAGCTTTAAAAATGGCTTACACGTGTGCATTTTACAATGGCTGCCTTATGGCTACCTGTCTTGTCCTTCTTCCATTTCCATGCCTATTTGTTTCCCTCGGATACTGCAGAAGAGGAAACAAAACATGAAAGAGAAACGGAGGCAGACGTCTAGGCTCTTTCCTTTTATTTGTCGTAAAGTCTTCCAGCAGGACTTTGACAGTTGTCAGCTCTGTCCTTGCCTGACGCCTTTACAGCTGCTTATTGAGCAAAAATGCTCAAGGGTGTTCTGGAGGCTACAGCCTCTATACAGAGACACAACAGAAAGTGCTTTCATATACCTGGAATTTTTTTACGCAATGCAAAAAAAAGAATCTTCCTGAGTTTATTTTCTGCTGGAACGATTTGCATTACCCTTGATCAGGGACATACAATAAACTTACACCTGCTTGCCCAGCGTGCTTACCACCAGCTTGTTCTGCCCATTGGGCTGCCCAGTGATTCCACAATCCACAGACTGACCATGCGCAGCCTCAATACCAGCCGGAAACGTCCTGATCTGCTAGAAAAGTGATGAAACAGAGGGACCGGTCCCTGGGACCAGGAAGGCTTCTAAGGTCAGAGAAGAAGCCCAGAGCTGGAAGGCGAGGGCACTGGCTTTGTGACAAGTGGCCCATGTTATGTACCTTCAGCCAGCCTGACATCACATAATTTTCCATTTTCTGAGTGCCTCTCTCCTCCATTTAAAATGAGGAGAGCATTATTAGGAAGCCATAGTGATTAGTGCTTAATTTGAGGCGGTTGTTGCATGTGGAGGCCTCCAATGCCGTTTTTGGGGGCACCACTTATTTCTGAGGAAGTCAGCCAGCAGAGGAAGGACCTCCGAGACAGGTTTTGTGTTTGCCCAGAACAAGCTAAATAAAGGCCAGGCCCTTGAAAGATAGTCTTCTGATAAGGAGACCATGATGGGATATGATTGTTGATTATTCTCATGTGCGTGTCAAAGGAAGGGTGGAGAACATTATTTTAAATTAAAAGAAGACATAATAGCCCTTAATTTGTGCATCACGCTGTTCCAGATTCTCTGTTGGTACTGCTCCAAGCAAAAGAGGTTGACGGGAAGACACTCACATATCCTTCATCTGTACTTTCGAATTACATTTGAGAAGGCGGTATTTATTTCAGCACTTGCTATCCTATCATCGCCCTGAAGAGTTCTCAAGTCGAGCGGAGCTGAACACCACAGTCAGGATGCACTCTGCAGAACGAGACAATGATAGACGTGTGCTGTAATCAGACTGCTGCCGTTTTCTGCTGTCAACAGACACTTCAAGCACTTTAGGGCTGTCTTCATAAAACATGCAAGCAGCGCTACATGCTTCGGCTTCTCGTTGACAGCATTTAACAAGTGGACTGCTTCAGGCTAATGTAAAATGTGATGGGGCTGGGTACCACTACAGAAATTTAACAGGGAACCTCAGGTCGATGTCTCTTTTTACCTGCTGAGAAGTGTAAAGGGGAGAAACAATGCATCACAATTTAACTTTCCAAACCAATCAGGACTTAAGGACCGCAGACTGTGACTTCAGTTTAGGGGGTTTATTACAAACCCCAAATCAACTGAATGTACAAGCACCTCAACACGAGGTTGTAGAAATACATGGAAACTAATACAAAGCCGAATCTCCTCTGAAAAAGAGAAAGAATTATTAGACTATGCCTACACTATCTCAAAGGTGACATCCCTGCTAGGCATTTTCCGGACAAAGTCAGTAAAAGGTGTCAGCATGTGAAGCCTTCCTAAGAAGTACATTCACAGAGTAAATCAGTAGCCAAAGTTACAGAGCTTGTTCTAAGATGCTCCTTAGGTTGATCTCCTAACTCCGAACTCATTCTGTCTCCCTCTATCCCTCTTAACCTCTTTCTTTCTCCTTCTGCCTCTCTAATGCTCCTCTTGACTCTCCTCCACTCCTTCTTCTAACTCTCCTCCCTTGGGGCGCTTTCCCTAATACAAAATACGAAAATGTAGAACTCGCCCACAGATCACCGTATTAACGGACACCTCTCCTAGGTAGTTTTTCACCGTCTTCGCCGCGCGGAGCCTGTTGACCTTGATTCCCAGGCCTCCTTAGTGAGAAAGAACACCGGCTCCCAATTATCGCTTCATTCCTTACATTGTTGCACATCTCCTCCATTCCTAACTCCTAAAACAAAAGGCGTTAGTTCTAACTAACAAAGCAGCTTTTTCCACCTCCAACTGAAACGTGAGAACAGAACATCCTTGCATACACATGCAATTTGCTGACCACCTCTAAATGCGAGAGCACACCAGGGAAAATTCATTTTCAGGCCTACATAGTTTGGCCAATGTAAGAATAAACTAAGAGGCCCTTCATATTCCAACATGAACATTTCATTTAGGCCTTTACACATCAAATTATACACTCGAGTTAATAAGGCTTTGCACTAACGCATCTACAATTAATACACGTTAAACATTTCACATTATTTCTTCATGCAATCTTGATCTTGGTGCACATTTCAACTAAAATGCATTTCATTACACATAAACACTTCGTTAAGCTATTGCAGCACACTAAAGATTACAATTTCAGTCATGATTTTTATTTAATTTCTCTTCGCATGGCACAAATACCCTTCTATCGTTTAACATCACATCATTATAACACCACTTCTAATAATCACACGTTAATACAAAACATGAATATATATGTGGGTGCAGGCTATCCATGATTATAATGAACCCCTAAAATTTTAGAGCACCATCACGCTCTATTGGTTCCCCCCTCTGATGACTAGTGTCATCACAATAAATCACACTCCCTGGAGAAAGAACTGACCTAAACAGAGCTTGTAGCCATCCTCCCCTGTCGGAACTTCTCTAGCCTCTTAATATTCTCATAATGACTGTCCTGCAGTCTTTCCATTCTCCTCTGTTGCTCTCTAAGAGATCTTTCTATTCTATTTGCCCTATGCTACTTATAAAGCCTCACCAATCCCGACAACAAAATCACACAAACCACCACTTTAATGATAGGTTTCAAGATGTAACCAAGAATTCCCTTTCCTAGGGATGCAAACCAACTACCTACCTTACCAAATCCCTTTCCAACCTTGTCCCAAATTTCTGCTGTGGCTAGGTCATTCACCTCATGATGTATCTCAGTAATGTTGCTTATATACCTCCTCAGATCTTTACTGTGGTCAGGTGTATAAGTACAGCACTGTTGGACCTTCGGCATTTTACAGACTCCACCCTCTTTTGCTAGTAAAAAATCTAAAGCAAGTCGGTTCTGTATCACCATAGCTCTTATCGACACCATCTCTCCATCTACAAGCAACAGCGACTAAGCTGTGTTTGCTGATCACTTGTCCACAATGGTTGACATCTCCCTAATCTTGATATCATTCAGGACCACTCCCACATTTGGAATTAATGCCCCAAAATATATCCTACAATCTCTCCTGCACTTACACCTCACTTTTCTCTAGGATGTAATACACCTTCCAAATGGTCCAAATCCTCCACATGATAGGTCTTAGAAAACACTACTGCCACATAACACATACCATACCAATTCAATGGCCGTTGCAAGTAAGCATTTTTCCCACACACAAAATACACATTTGGCACCACTTGAATTGCATCCTGCAAAAAGTTCTTTGCTAAGGCTCAATGGTGAAAGTATGATCACATACACTCTCACCCACAAAGACCTTATTATAATAAGTCTGAACTTGTCGCACACATAACTTCCCCCTCTGCTCAAAATCTAACGCAATTGGAACACTACTCCCTTTTGACTTGTGAGCTAACATTTCCCTGGTCCACTCAACTTTACCTCCCTTGTTGTAACTATTCCCTATTAATTGTCTATGCCTATCTTCTACTTGGTCTATAAACTTCTTTTCTACATCTGTTAGTGAACATATTAAGTTATGTTGTGTGCATAAGCTGCATCTAGGGTTACAGTGGGTATGAAAAACCTCCCTATTCTATCTTCTTGTTCATAATAATCATACTTATTCAAATGCTTGTAAGCTGGAACTTCTGAAAGCACTACATCATATTTAGAACAATAATACTCATAGTGACCCTTGTAATAAAACATACTAAGCAATAAACTACAAGTGATACCATACGCCAAGAGAAGATGGTGATATCGAATACCCTCCTCCACAGACGCAGGCAACTGCATACACACATAACAATCTCTCACATCCATCGTACTAACGTACTCGTATAGCAGCTTTGCATATGCATTAAGCATATAATCTCCTCTAGCACAGCTACATGCAACATTCGACTAGTTTGATCTAGCATAGCCTTTTCAGCTCCTACGATACCCTCTTTTTGCTAGAAGTAGTAGGTGTGGATGTCCCTTGTACCCCCACTTCCCCAACTTCTGCATCGTGTGAAAGAATTACAGCTAAAACAACAACAACTACTATTGATACTATCACTCCTACAGTACATGTACATATTACCCACTTATGTAGTGTAGTTCCTATATTCCCAATAGGCTCTGCGGATTGGAATAATATATCCTATAGATTTGACGAAGGACTTATGTCTACTAGGTCTCTATCGAATATATTAGACTTAATTGTGAGTGCCAGCCAGCTCAGAGGTCACTAGAAACTTTCTCGAATAAACAAGAAGGGATTCGTTTCTGACAACCGCATAAACATGACAACTTTGTTTCCCCAAGATAAAACATATCTTCAGAGTTGTGGAAAAAATAGATAGATATTTCACTCAGTCAATCATGCATGCTTCGTTTCATCAGAGGTGCAGAGAAATAGAGAGACGGGCGTTTTCAATAAAAGTATTTATTGAACAGTCTTCTTTCTCATGCAAAATAAATGAACTGCTACAATCGTAATACTGGCTTTAAAATATAATGCATACAGCAAGAGGAGTATTATAAAATAATACTGTAAAAGCATGGTATGGTTTCTAAGCCATAAAATACATACATAAAAAAATAAAGACTAAAAGTACTCAACTGGTGCTTCTAAAATACGCCTACCCCGATGTACCTAACCTAAGTCTAGTACGAGGGAAGGAGTAAGTGCGGTGTAGCATAAGTTTAGTGTTCTTTTGCCAAGAATCTATCCAAGATTTCTCTTAGGGTCTAATCAGCTCCGTACCTTGGTTTAGAATGAAGGAGGTCTGGTATCTCTCAGTCTCAAGACTCGATCTCCAACACCCCGCAAGGGGAGCTTGGAAACACTGGAGCTGGATTTCTCGGCAAGAGAAAAGACAGCGTCTCTCTCTCAGTGAGTCAGCTGGAGGGTTGGCTTCCTTCGACACTTGCTGTAGCGAGCTGCGTCTGGCAAGTAGATAGTCGAACTGCTCCAAACCACTGTGTGTTTGCTAGGGCAAGTGTGGGCATATTTATACCTTGAAGGTGCTGAGTTTGATGTAAAGGTAGACATAATAACGTCATCATAGAGTCACAGTTCTTTGAAAACTCCATGAGTTCTTGGACAAATCAATATTCAAGCAAGGGGAAGTCCCTAACTGCTGAAGCCGAGTTTTCTATAAAATTGTTATGACTTTTCGGAAATAGTGGAAGTATCCATTGCTGTATTTGGACTGCATGGGCTATGTCTAAATATGGTTATGAAATCTATGCCTATATAAGGACAAGGTGATTTCTACCTATATAAGGGCATGAATCCGGAAAATTACACTAGGGTCCTAAAATGCTATACAACACCCACTCCACTTTATTATGTTCGATATTACTAAATTTAAGCATTAAAACATATCTAAAGCATGTGTTTACAATCCCACCCAAAAATACATAAAATGCATTTAAAATGGTTGTACACAAAAATGAGTATTTGTACTGTACGCATTTGAGAGCAATGATTTCATTTTAAGCATATAGTATGATATTGGCGATGCTAACTGAATGAATCATGAAAATTACATTTATGAAATGGCTCCTAAATGCAGAAGAAAAAAGGTCGAGACCATCGCATAGCAGAATTTATAAACAGGTTTTGTTTGTGGATAAGGTCAATATTATTTCTAGGAAGTATTCAAAGAATTCTTGTTCTCTAAGAATAGTTCTACTTTAAGCAGATTACTTTGTGCCAAAGTTCAGTTTTGGAAAAAAGTCAAATCAAATCGTAGAAGTTTTTGTTTTTTAAAAAACGGAGGTCGAATTCAAACTTGATAGAACGCTGTGTGCGAATTTCAAAAGTTATTCTCGGTGTCAGGAGAAAACATTAAATCTTCTAAGCTGGAAAAGAAATCGTCTACCACAGTAGGTGAAAGTTGAACCACCTCATTAAGTAGATCAATCATACACAGATGAGAAGCATCGCCGTCAGCGTCCGTCGCATTAGCAATGTTCGCAGTAGATGGTACCTCTGTGCCTGTTGGTCCACGTATCTCACCCTCAGCTGGAATTGCTGGTGAGACCTCAATGAATGCCGTCATCAGGATTGGTAGCCGTTGGGGACAACACAATGCATGAGCCGTTACAGAACCAAGCAAAGCGAAAACATCCGTTGGCAGTGCTGATGTAAGTGTCAGACAAATATCCAACACGCATTTCTCTCCACAAAGCAGGCATCATAGAACAGGTAAGTTGCAATCTTGCCAGATTGGTCTGAACGATAGGAACCACGTGGTAGTCAGATCTCTCAAACGAGCCAAGCCAAGAATCTGTGTTATGCGCTCACAATACTGTATTGCCAGAAGAGTGTTCTCCATGGTAATCAGGGTATCGCTTGTGACCGGACTTGCCATATCAGAGCAGAATGAACAAAAATAGTATCCCTGCTACGAGTCCCAAAATGAGAGGCAGGCCGCCGAACACAGAGCGCACGAAGTTTGGAAAAATGCCTAGGACTTCTTCAAAGAGTGCTAACAGTCCTGAAAAAATCGTCTTAAATACATGTACAATACCACTGGTATCAGACATGTTTAAGATACGACCTAACATTTCTGCGAAATGTATGGGGCAGGTTGTTGATAATAGTGCATGTATCTCCGCAGACGACCTTCCAACTTGCAGAGCATACGTCTCTCTGGACGAGGTCAGTGGCACCGTTTTATGTAAAAGAATGGCTTTCATTCTGCTATCAATTCGTATAGAGGAGATGTTCAGTGAAGGGCATAGCGGCGACTCCCGGTCTGACTTAGTTTTAGGAAACAATACTTGCATACAGCAATTGACCCTGGCTGACACACTAACGAGATAGGCTATTCCTGGCATTCCACAACAGCTTTGATCATTCAACATTATGTAGCTCCCATTGGATAGCTGACTAAAAATTGGATCTATTACTGCTGCCGGAGAACCTTGCAGGTGGCAGGATAGGTTGGTCAAAGAACCATCGTAGGCTCCATGTAAGTTAATACCCTGACATAAAAGTGTACCGCTCAGTGTGCTTTTGCAATTTTTACCACTAAGCAATACCTCCTTATCCCCACTCCAACATTTGTGTGTGTATGGTAAATCCCAGGTCGACTTTATGTATTCTTTACCCAACCTTTCATACAGGCCTGCTGGTATGTGTTTCAAGCAATACTGAAACTGGAAAATCGTCACTGGCATCGTGATGGTGCCATGTATTATCCATTCCACGGCTGGTTTCTCAGAAACGGTTAATGGTAATCTCTCCAGTTTTTCTATGCTCAGTCAGCACCGTATAGTCTGCTCCCCTTTGTGCCAAAGAGATTTGTTTATCTGTAAGGTTGAAACCAGCAAACAATGACGTGGTGTTGATTAGACGCCAAGGCACATAGCCTGAATGAAGGTTTTGTAACGTCCAGCCTAGCAGCATTATAGAACGCAGTTGAGACTGTCCATGTTGTACCATGAGCAAGTCCTGTTCCATTATGTCTATGGCAGAGGATACAATACTGTCCAAAGAATACATTCTGGATGACAGAGTCGTTAATACATTGTCAAATACACCATGGCGAAGCCAGGGACCATCTACCTTGGGTTTATGGACCTGACCTCTGCCTTTGACTGGGTGCAGAGGGGGAGACTCTGGGAGAAAATGCTGCTTATGGGCATCGATCCATCCATTGTCCATTACCTAGCAGCAATGCACCACAGAGTCACAGGGAGAGTACGTTATGGAGCAGTTGGTGAGTTGTCGCCTCCAATAAAGATGGATTGTGGGTTCCGGTAGGGATGCGTACTTGCTCCATTTTTATTCTAAATATATATAAATGATTTAGAAAGTGAGATCAGAACTGGTAATATAGATGCACCAACAGTAGGTAACAGGTCTCTACCGGCCCTATTATACGCTGATGACTGTGTTTTAATGTCGAGGACTGTGGTGGGATTACAAAGCCTTTTAACTGGTTTTAATGATTTTATGAGTGACCTTGGCCTAAAAACCAATGTTGCAAAATCACATGTAATGGTAATAGGTAGATCTCCGACAAAAAGAAAAACTTTTTATATAAATAATGAAATATTGTCGTGGGTACCAACTTTTTCTTACTTAGGCATACTTTTTAATGAAAAAAATTCATGGACACATCTAGTGGATGCAAGGATTGGTAGCTTTAACAAAAACGCAGAGGCCATGTTCAGATTCACAAAGAAATTAGGCTCCTGTCCAATTAAAGCCATAATAGACATCTACAAAGCACAGACATGTGCCGTCGCTTTGTATGGAGCAGGAGTCTGGGGCTTCACTAATACTCTGGGTCTTCAGAAAGCGGAAAATATGATATGAAAACGCACATTGACATTACCTCAAAGTACTCCTGTCATTATGTGCCACAACGAATTAGGTGTAACATCGTTGACTTTTCATATGCAACTAGCTCCCCTGAAGCTCTAGCATGACATATGAACCAAGGAGGAACCAGTCCTGAATCGCAATATCATTTTGGATTGCTTGAAATTAGATTTTGTAAGAAAGATTCCCTGGCTATCTTATATTCAAGAACAATTGGGGAAACTGGGTATGGAGAATTGTTTCAGCACCCCGGGTGACATTTCTGCAATCCCAAGAAACAATCTGAAAAGGGATTTTCTTCTTTATTTGAAGCATGTAAGAGACGGTAAAGAGATGGGAAAAAAGGTTTGTAGAGCACTCATTATTAGTCAGCTCCCCAAAAATTGAACCGTACCACTCTTTCCATTTCAATCAGGCTAAAATGTTTTATTTGATCAGATTCAGGATGGGTATTGCTCATCTCCTGGTGTCGTACCCATGTGATGCATACTGCGATACTACACTAGAATTGTGCCCATGTCATTCTTTTTCTGCACAGAGCACTTTACATTTTATGTTTTTTTGTAAATTATATTCTGGCCCGAGACGTACTTTTTTAAAACCATTACTAAGATTCTTAAATATTAGGAAGGGCCAATCTGCACTATGTTGCTTACTTCTTTTAAATAATGAATTTACCTGCCTAATGATTTATAGGTATATTTCCTCTGCAGTTTGGCTTCGTAAAATTGTTAAAAAATGATTCTAGTGTTTTGATTTTGTGAAAGATTAATTTTGTGGCTAAGTTAGCTGAATAAAGATCTTTGACTGACTGTGCCCCAGACAGTTTTTGTCTCAATGTTGTCTTTCCAAAAGTCAAAACCTAATGTGAACAATTGAGCATAAAAGGCCGCAGAATATATTTGCTTAGTATTAGTCAACATACTTTTCATTCCTGTCTTATTTACATTTTTAAAGTAAAATGTTTCTGGATTCGTGACATTAAAACATGAGAAGTATGGACATTTTTCATAAAATGTTTTTGAGCTATCCTTTGGTAGCGTCGGACAATGTTCCCATTGATAATAACTAAAAACAATTCTAGGGTTTGAAGATTTGTGCAAATAATGATGACCATAATGATTAAAACAATACATTTGTTCGTAATCTGATGAACCTTCTAAGTATTCATGTTTGTTAAATGTTGCTGACATTTCTAAGTCTGCCATCATGGTATTAACAATCTCAAAGACCCAATCATCAGAAAATGTGCTGGGTGAAACAAAGTCACTCAAGGAATCCTTAAATTGGTGTAGAATCTTCAACAGCTCTACAGGACCATAAATGTCATAATCAGTTCTGTCCCATGCTATACCACCAGGTAGAGGAACGACTGTGATGTTCACTGATGACAGGTCTCTTTGTTCACGATGAGATGATTTGTGTGGCTTCAGGAGCAAGTTGATGTTCTTACTTGCCGTGTCCATTTTACTATATTTTCCATCTATCAGCTTTCCCAAACTTAAAACAAGAATGAGCCATAGTAGGAGAAAGAGTACACCTAACACAATCCAAAATTCAACCAAGCTGGTGAAATAGTTCTGTTACTATTTCCTTGAAAGTTGTATTTGCTGACGTTGTTTTGGGTTCACTGGGATCCTCAGAAAATGTATCAAAATTGATGAAATAGCCAGAGGCAGTTCTGTCAATTGTTGGTATTGCATCCGATTGTTTGGAATCGCTGGAGCTGCTTGGTCCCTTGACATATTAGTATAGTCGGATGCTACATCATTGTAGATGGGAGTTTCTTGATGAACTGTTATTTGGGTTTCAAGAGGCACAAGTTCCATGGCTTTGTTGCATAGTGCTTCTTTTCTTACTGCAGATTCTTCAAAGGTGATGAGTCTCTCAGTTTGAACCTCTTGGATAGTAGCAAGATTTGGTCGTCTGCTACATCTTTTGAGTCCACTGGACCTACTACTTATTATCGGCCACATGATGTGGTTTCACCAGGTCGATCGATACCATTTCTTCCAGCAAGGGGCGGCAGTAACACTGTTCTTGATCCGTGGATTGCTAAGACAGGTACTGGTTTTCTGTAAGAAGGCCCAAATTCTTTCTTATCCCCTATTTTTTCTCTGACCAGATCCCCAATCTTTGGAATCCAAACAGGTCTTGCTGGGACAGGTGGTTTTTCTTTAGTGGTCGTTGGCTTCTGAAATGTGTTGCTTAGACTTCTTCTTGTTTCATTTAATTCCTGTAAAACAGCCAAACGGTCTTTGATATCAAAGGGTTTTTGTTCTACCACTGAATTATGACGACCGAGGTTCTTGACAATCATTCTAGTAGCAAAAAGGATTTCATATGGAGTGATTCCACCCAGAGAATTTCTTGGCAGATTGTTAAGACTACGTTGCACACTTATTAGATGTTTGACTCACCCGTCACCCGAGCCTAATACCCTTGCTGTTATAGATTGCTTTATGTCACGTTTTTTTCTTTCCACAACCGAATTTCCCTAAGGATGGAATGGACTTGAGTACCGCAATGCAACGCCGAAGCTGGCCATGGCCTCCTTGTAAGCTCGAGAGCTAAACGCAGGACCCTGGTCAGAATGTAGGGTGCCGATTGCGTATGTGCCGATAAAGACTCGCAAATCTTTTAACAGCCTGGGCGTCAGCCGAGCGCTGAGGCCACATCGAAATGAATCTTGTCCTAATAGTTGTTGGGACCGCATTCGTCCATAGTGACGTCTGCGCGTAGAAAGTCTAGTGCGGTCTAACAATGGTGTCTGTACTGGGCTGGCTATAGGTATCTGGCGGCATTATATGCTGTGATCTCTGTAGCAGACATCGCAATTAATTGCAAATTCGTAAATGTTGGCATTCATCCCTGGCCACCAGTACGTCTCTTTTAATTCTAGTAGAGATTTTGAGATCCCTTGATGTATCAGACCCTCTCCCAAATGTGCTTTGTGTATCAAAGCTACTCTACGTTTCCTGTTTGGAATCACCCTATCCCCCACTCCAGTGATTCGAGCAAAAGGAACGGAGTTCGCATCAATTATGTATGAATATTCGAGTGGGTAGTTTAGAGGTAATGCTGCACCGCTGCCTTTGCTTGTGGCATTGACAGCTAGCATTGTTTCGCCGTCTATATTTGTTTTTGAATGAGTGATTGCAGCAACGGAAGTCGTTTGCACAGCTGCCTTTGCGGCTTCATCAGCCAATGAATTCCCTGTAACGTGAACGCCATCACCCTGATGACTTAGTGTATGGATCACGTGAGTCTTTTGTAGTTCTTCCTGTAATTGAACTACCTGTTCCCAGAGCATTTTATGCTTGATTGTGCCACCTTTTGTATCTTTGAAACCGTTTTGAACCCAGTTCTGCAAGTATTCTTTGTAAGATTGTATGCAGTAATACGAATCGCACACTATGAGTGTGGGGAATTCACGATTGGCATTCTCAAGTGGCATTTTGAATGCTTGAAGTTCTGCACGCCGAGCTGTACAATCTCCTAGAGATTGAGTTTTTGTGACCATACGTCGGAATTTACCATCGCGCCAGCGACCTTTAACAATCGCGCACGCAGCACTATAAGCTTGTTTTCCCCCAATTGCGTGCTGTGCTGATCCGTCTGTATAAATTAGACATCCGTAATGTTCTAGAGGCAGAATCTCAGTGGGCAGAGGACATTCTTGTTTGTATTGTAGAAATTCTTGTGTTTTCAAGTAGGCGTCAAAAACGTATTCAACGTCTGTTGCAGCAAGAGAATTAACCCATTGTATCCACCTCGGATGTAAAGCTTTTGCATTTGGAATGCTTCCTTTTGTCATTGCCTCTAAGGCAGGTATAGGCGTAATGACTTTTATGTGTTTTCCCTGTGCAAGGGCTCTCTCTTTTGCTACTGCAGTTTGAACCGCTGTCAGAATGGTTTCTGTTGAAGTGAATTTCATTTCAGCTTGTGTGTACAAGTGTGATTTATAAGCTATTGGCACTTTTTCACCTTCATTAACGGTTAAGTACGTGAATCCGCATCTCCCTGGGATGATTCGGATTACAAGGTTGCGTACATTTACGCGTGTCTGTAAATGGGTTGTTGCTAACATGTCTGTTTGCACTGAACGCAAAATTTCTGTGTATTTTGAGTCCAATTAGTTGATTTGAAATCAGGTTTGATTAATTCGTAGAGAGGTTTAACCCCTTCTGCGTAGTTTAGAATGTAAGTTCTTCAGAAATTCAGGAAACCTAGAATTGACTGTAAGTTTTTCAGCGTTTTTGGAGGTTGGAGCAGCGCACATTTCTCTAAAAGGTTTGCTGCCAGGCTTTTGCCTTCACTTGAAAGTTTGTATCCTAAGAATAGGACGTTGAGGTGAGCAATTCTTGATTTTTTCAAGTCGAATTCGTACCCTTCAGATGCAAAAACAAGTATTATGGTGTTCACCCTGTTCAAGTCCCTGTCCAAGTCATCGTCTGTAAGATAGATGTCATCGACATATAATAATGCCTCATCATCATACGTTTGTAGTAACTCTGTTACTCTGGCTGAAAATAACCCTGGACTATTCTTGAATCCCTGGGGGAGATGACAGAATTGATGCTGTGTCCCTATGATTGAGAAAGCGGTCAAGTACCTGCTTTCTGGTGCAATTTATTGACAGAAGAAACCGTTAGAAATATCTAATGTGGTTTTATATTTTTTGCGCACGATGTTATTCATCAGTGCTGCGCTGTGTGCATTTTGTACTGCAAAGGTTTTGCAACAAGAGTTTAAAGGTCTGTAGTCCAAAACTAGACGATATGTATTGTCTGGTTTCGAGACAGGAAACAAAGGACTGTTCATGGACGAGGTGCATGTTTCAATCACCCCTTGGTATTCAAGTTGATCTCCCTGACCTGTTTTTAAGCTTCTTGCTTAACTGGATACTGCCTCTGAGCAGTAGGTTGATTTTTTAACTGGATCTTATGGTAAGGAGAGTCCTCATCCCATCCCACATGATTTTTATATAATGCTGGAGCCTGGGTTACAGCCCATTTTCTGGCATAGGTGTATTTTTTATGAATAGGAATATGATTTGAGAAGGCTGGCATAATGATCTCTTCGCCATGTGGGCGTTCCCTGACAAATTCAGGTGGCCAGTCCTTTTCAGCCAGAAGGATGTCATAACCCTTAGACAGTTTTTCCCAAAAGAGTGCTCTACATTTTCTAGTTATGTCCCCCTCTATCCGGAGTGTTACTTCATATAACTTATGGGATACACTAACCCTGGTATCGGCAGTTTCAACTTGAATGTATTTAGTCAAGTACATTGTCTCCAGATGATCCTTCAGGATCTTGCGAGCTATGGTAACTTCTGCTGCCCACTCCCTGTTCTTGAGTTGTGTCCTCAAGATCCTCGGCATGTCTGATTTTTAGAACTGCTACCTTCTTTTTGGTGAATTGAGTTTTCTTATTTTTTGGAACTTGTTGATTGTCTTTGGATTTCACGAGTTCTTCCTTGTGTTCTGATCGTCCTCTTCTTTCCCATTTCTGTGAGGAAGTCTGAAAGGTACGAGAGGAACGTGTATCAGTATCTTGATATCTATCAGGTTTTCTCAAAGTATGCCTGTTTCTGAGGTTATACCTCTTTTCAGAGGGCTCCTTTTGAGGAGACCTACCTCTAGATTGAGAACTCTTCTCTTTAGGAAGTGTCTGTCTAGTATTTTCCCACTTCTTTTTAGAAGTAGTGAGTGTGTTGTTAATAAAAACTTGTTCAGGATTTTCTGTTAGTTCGGGCTTTACTGGCTTCCCACCCAAACTATCTCTACCTAGTTCTTCATAGGATTTTTCTATTATTCTGGCCAGTTCGTACGGTTGATCAGTTACATCAAGTTCTTTTAGTTTTTGGCGGATTGCCACGGATGTTGCTTCACCTTTAATATTAGCTAATATTAAAGCTGAGACCTGTTTGAAATCCTTCAGTAACTTCATACCGAGATTTAAATCAGGCTCTGCCCGTATTCATTTTGAATCTGTTTCAGGACGTCTGGTATTACCGCCATGGCCGGAACCAGGCGCGCAACACCCATTGGGATCACGGGGCTTCAGCCCCCCCGTCGTGTGTGTCAGTCCGGGCTGAGACAGCTTCGCGGGCCGTACCCGAGTACTTAACAGGTCTTTAAAAGACAATTTACTTCTAAATGAGGCTTTCGTTGTTTGTTCACCCCTTCTTACAGCCACTCTGTCTATAGTTGGAAGAATTAGACCCACCTGAAATATTTTTCAGCCCCCCCCCAAATTTGGCTCTGGTTGCCCTCCTGGACGAAACACCATGTGTTTTTGTGTAAATTGCAGCAAAGGCTGTACCCCAAGTGTCACAGTCCTCTAGGTGCGGTGCGATCCCCATTGGTAAACAGATTGTTAGAATCCTGTGTTTCTCATGAGGTGTACTATCGGGAAATACTGCCTCTATTTGAGTAATTTTCTGAGCTAACCAGAATGGAATTTGTTCCCTTTTTGTGGGTTATTTACCAATGACCGATAGTATAGTCTGTGGTGTAATTTTGTTTGTGTTCCCCTGATGAGGGGTGTGCTGTGGAATCCTTATAGCAGGTTGGACTGTTAGAGTCTGCGTGACATATTGAACCAATTGTCTATGTATTTTAAGTAATTGTTTAAGCTGAGCTAATAGTTCTTCACTTGACATTCTTTCAATGTCAGGATGTGGTGCGTAGCTGGCTAGTACCGGCCATGTTGCTCCTGGTCTACCTAGTGGACCGAGCCTGGTAATGTGGTTTTGATGTTGTAGGGCGCCTTTAAACCAGAGCTGATGCTCTTGGTAAGTTAGTGGAATTTCAATATCCTCGAAAGGAGTGTATTCCGCTGGAGGCTCCTCTATCTTGTAGAAGTGGAACACATGTGTTTCTTGAATTTGCTTCAGGGAAGATAATCCTGAAATAGAATACCTCTGTCTGCCGATATTCGTGTGCCTCTATGACAAAAATTACCCTACCACCTCTTGATGATAGGCCATTTTGTATAAGCTTTATAGCGATGGTTTTTGATATGTTTTCTGGTATGATTATAGCATCCGCATCGGTTTCTAGGACACCTGTAGGGTTTAAACCCGGTTGGTTTGCATTTACTGCATCTCCACCGTTTTCTTCGTCACTAGTCGACATTTTGTTGACTGAAAGTATGCAGAGCAATTTTCAAGGAAACAAATATAAGGTGCTCAATATTTTGGAACACTGTATCCTTCAACATTAAACAAACCAAAAACGAATACATAGGATTTTCGTCCTACTCAGTAATGGCGGATATTTTATTATTTACCCGCTCCAGACGTCTATTGGAGTATTTTAATTCTGAAGCCAATGTTACAGAGCTTGTTCCAAGATGCTCCTTAGGTTGATCTCCTAACTCCTAACTCATTCTGTTTCCTTCTATCCCTCTTAACCTCTATCTTTCTCCTTCTACCTCTCTAACGCTCCTCCTGACTCTCCTCCACTCCTTCTCCTGACTCTCCTCCCTCGGGGCACTTTCCCTAATACAAAATACGAAAATGTAGAACAAGCCCACAGATCACCTCACTAACTGACACCTCTCTTAGGTAGTTTTCCACTGTCTTCTCCGTGTGGAGCCTGTTGACCTTGATTCCCAGGCCTCCTCAGTGAGAAAGAGCACCGGCTCGCCAATTATCGCTTCATTCCTTACATTGTTGCACATCTCCTCCATGCCTAACTCCTAAAACAAAAGGCGTTAGTTCTAACTAACAAAGGCAACTTTTTCCACCTGCAACTGAAACGTGACAACAGAACATCCTTGTATACACATGAAATTCGCTGACTACCTCTAAATGCGAGAGCACACCAGGGAAAAATACATTTTCAAGCCTACACAGTTTGGCCAATGTAAGAATAAACTAAAAGGCCCTTCATATTCCTACATGAACATTTCATTTAGGCCTTTACACATCAAATTATACACTCAAGGTAATAATGCTTTGCACTACCACATCTACAATTAATACACACTAACCATTTCACATTATTTCTTTGTGCAATCTTCATCTTGGTGCACATTTAAACTAAAATGCATTTCATTATACATAAACTCTTCGTTAAGCTGTTGCAGCACACTGAAGATTACCATTTCAGCCATGATTTTCATTTCATTTCTCTTTCCATGGCACAAATACCCTTCTATTGTTCAACATCACATCATTATAACACCACTTCTAATAATCACACGTTAATAAAAAAACATGAATATATATGTCGGTGCGGGCTATCCATGATTATAATGTACCCCTAAAAAATGTTTAGAGCACCATCACGCTCTATCAAATGCAAAGCGATACTACTGGTACAATCCATAGAAATGTGGCAGCTGGGCCTACCTATAGTCCAAATGTCTCTGAGTAGAAGGTTATCTGCATTCCACCTCCCCCATTCAACCCACTGGACATAGCAGCATGTTTCATGAAGAGCTCCATCAGTCTGAAATATTACCAAAACTCTTCAGCAGCCTCCTCAAGCATCACTTAGCAAAGTCTTCTTAACCATGGGAAATGCATTCCAACCATCCCCATTGAACCTTCTGCACTTTACTTTATCTGCAGATTCCCTGACTTACAATTATCCCCACCCTTTTTTCCATTTCTTTCCATTCCTCTTGGCCCGCAGAATGTCATTTGAAAGCCATTTGTGTATGCCATGGCATTTCTAAGCTTTTCTCATCATAACACAGGGCTAGTGTGCCAAAAGTGTATGTCAAGGATATGTGAAAAGGCACATCCTTGCATGCATTGCACCACTAATGACACAATACCAACTAATAAAACAGAAAAGACGTTTGGCAGAGAGTTGCCCATTTCTTGAGGGGCTTAAATTCTTGCAAGTTGGAGGACACTTTTGTTGGTAAATGTGGAGGAATGAGCAAGTGAAGTAATGTGACCATGGAAGTGGATATCTAATACAGGGTTGGGGATTCCAGACTAGGACTTACCTTCCAGGTGAGAAGGTTGCTGCCTCGCATGTTGCTGGAGATTAAGGCCCCCCCAAAAAATCTCTCAAATGTTTTGTAATATGGCACCTTCTAGACATAAGGGGGTAATTACAATGTTGGTAGGACCAACACCGATGTGCCGTCAGTGTCGGTCCTACCGAAATCTATAATCATGGTCAAAGAGCCGCATAACGATGCAGCCGGTCGAACCACATTGCCCCAGGGGACGACCAACAGGTCTTAGCGCTATCCCCACCATGGAGGCGGTGCCTTCTCAGGCACCACCACGGGATTATGATCCACCTTTCCTGCCAGCCATTTCATGTTGGTTCTTCCAACGAGAAAAGGCTGGTAGAAAGTTTTTTTGGGGGGCCCCCTAGCAGGGCCCCTGCCTCCTGTGGCCCTCTGCTATGGGCCCTGGGGGGCACCTGTGGTGCCCCCCTAAACATCCCTGCAGTGCCTGCCACAGGGTACAAGTATGTTTACAAACGTGCCCTTTGGTATTGGGCTTGTGGGCCGCTGCACAAGCCTCAATAATGAGAGGCATGTTACCAACTCCGCCGAACTACCTGTCAGCCGGGCCCGTTCCCGCAACGGTGGTGGTTGGACGCTGATCCAACTGCCATCGTAACCAGCCACTAAGTTGATAATCTTTTTAGTGCATGCGTCCCACTAGCTTAAAAAGAACTTCATAATAAACTGTGTTCTCTGTCATGAGGCAGGCGGGAGTGTAGCTAAACCTACATTCAATACTTGAGGACTGGCTTTAACTGCTGGGCAGACATTTTATTGCTTCCAAAAAGATACTAACAGTAATAATACATAAAAGTGCTACAGCGGACTTGAGCAAGGGGCAGACCGATTGACTTTGTCAATCCTTGTTTTTACATTTAATAGCTGACAGTTCTGTTGCCTCCTCACTGACATTTGAAAGTACTGTAAATAAAGAGTGTGAATATTATGTTCCTTAATCACATGGTTTAGAGACATTAGAACAATCGAAGGTTAAGTTAGACATGTCACAAACAGATCACATATAGATGTCAGCAGCAAGGTATTCACTCCATCAGCTATCTGACCCTTGTTCTCGACTCTCTGTTGTATTTTTTACAGCTGTTGCCAGATGCTCGCTCTGGAGGTGACAGAGCTCCCACACTCATAAGAAAATGGACCTCACCCATCTCCAGTCCTTCTTCAACCTAATATTAAAATGACCGTCAGCCACCCCTCTTAGAAATAGGGAAATCCTACTCCCACACGTCCACCTCCCGCTTGTGCGTTGAGTAGATTAAAGAAACAATACCAGTTGATGGTGATGTGTTGAACGGGGAATACCAATACCCTCTTTTTAGGTCTCGTCCTACGCAACGCGCATGCATCACTTCGAGCTTACAGATTCGGCGACGAAACTACCGTGTAACCACACACCGCACGTGTCCTTTTTCGCGTATTTATGCTGCGGGTTACCTGCCAGCAACTACAAAGACACAGAAGTCTGGACGAGACATCTCTTATGCTTTAAGGCATTTGCAGATCGTGATCGTTGCACTTTCGAGACATACGCAGTTTTTTCCTGAAAGGCCTGACGATTTCCCTTCTATCGGATTATCTTGGGCACCTTCCAGTAACCTGCCAGTACGCGTAGGTTAAATACGATTTAGCTTTGCAGCCACCACGCGCATAGGAAAACCTAGGTTTATACACCAGAGCATAGGAATTCATTCCACAGCCTCATAACACTACAGAGGATTTTCCCCTGACGAAGGGTACCTTCAGGTCCCGAAATGCATTGGGCACCATGTCGTGAGAAAATTGAACCAACAGTTTTATGAGTGACTATGAATTTTGTTTCCTCAGTTGACCAAGAGATGAGTCAGCAACACATATGGTCTTCAACTCATTAACTGCGAAAACATTAACTAATATTTATTTCCTTAAAATTTACTTTTATGTACAAAAAGACTCACAGTTATGATGTATACTCTGTAAAAATGGACAGACTATACATATATGTAGAAAAATAAAAAACTAAATGTGTAAGTGAATATAACTACAGTATTGATTATTTTAAATCTGTTGTTGTAGTACCGGAAAAGGGTCTCTTTTCCCTGAAGGAACAGTGCACTCTATAAGTAGGTTCCCCCTGCTTCCCCTCAATAAGGATAGCCATAGTTTGTGTTAGCCAAACACAACTCCATAGAGTAGCACCTTTGGATTAAACTAGATTACTTCTTGTTCATATTAATGAGTGCACCTCAATTCCTATTTTCTAAATTTGCACTTTACTTTTAAACATATTCATCTAAAGCGCAGCATGCCACCATTGCTACAATTCCAATCCAACCCACATAATTTCACTACACACCACATGCATACACTATAACACATGGCTAAAAGACCTTGCCATTTACAATGCCATTAGCTCTAACTCAAATAAATCCGAGACCTATTACATTTCCAATGCTTGTTGTTATTCTCTTGCCCCAGATGTTGTTATTAAGTAATGCCTTCCCCTTGGCTTTGATGTGCTGCAAGGCATTACATGGCTGTGTGTCTTCAAGGAATCCTTGGTGTTGGCCCCAGAGCAGTTTTTTTATTTCTCTTTTCCCAGCATGCATTGGCCTCTTCCTGCCTGGGAAGCCATAGGACTAGCAGAGATAAACGTCACGTTTCACAGGGAAGGAGACCTTGGTGTCCGTGTTTGTAACAGTATAAAATGAAGCCGATGGCCGATTTGAAAACAATATTTCTAAAGGTTTCATATTTCAAAGCACCTCTCAAGAACTGTACATGGCAGGCACACAGTGAGCCCTGGAAAAAGGGTGCAGAGAATTACATTTATGTACTAATGTTTGTGTTTTCGATTAGTTTCAATAATTTATTTTGGCTGTGTGCCATAAAAGTTGGCAAAGAAAAATAAAGATGGTTGTGCTTTCAACTGAAGCTCCTCATCACCTCGTGCTTATATGTGAACCAGGCTGGGGGGTGGGGAGTGGGGGGTACAACAAAGATATGGGACAACAAAGTGCTACAAAAATCCAACAAAACACAATTGTATGGTGCCAAATTTCTACTTTGGTGCCGCAAAATTTGTCCATTAATGCCGCAATATCCTGGGGGGAGGTCTGACTAGGACGCTCTTAAAAATTGCAAGTTAACCACTCTGGAGGAACCCCCCAACCTTTTCCAATCCGTTTCAGCACTAAATAATAAACAACATGGATGATCCATAAAGTAAGATTACTTCGTATTTATGGGGCACTATGGACTAATATTCACGGTTCACCCTGGGCACTCTGTGATCTGTGCTGCCTCAAAACTATCAAATGCCATACCTGGAACTTAGGTGTGGCCTCATCCGTCTCTTCGGGGTGCACCTTCAAAGAGACGCGATGGTAGCCGCATCAGATCTTGCCTTTGCAGGACATCTTCTCCTTCAATCCCAACACTCGAAAATACCTAATACCTGAAAATAGCCAATGGTGCTTTGCATCCATACATTCAGAGTAAACTGTGCATTCCCCTATTTCTTTTTTCTGTAATGTTTGTATGTATATTAGGTAAAACTTCAGTGATTATTTCTCTTCAGCAGTGGCGTAACATAAGTCCCCTTAGTGCTGGGGTGCAGAGCTCCAGGGAGCCCCCTTAGCAAAGGTGGTGGGGAGGGGGCCCCCTCTGTGCACTTTGCAGGGGCCCCCCCCTCAAGTTTCGTTACGCCACTGAGACATTATTATTTATATGCACCATGAGACGTGTTCACTACTTTATAAATACAACAGCAGAGACCGTTCCCGTATCTTGGGTAGATACAAACCACGACAGGAAGTCTTTCTCGGGCCCACTCTGGGCTAACTTCATCAAACACCTAAATCTCAAGGTTGCACTACACCAACCATTCTCACAGGAAGGCCGCCCGGCCACCACTATTTCTCGGTTTTAATTTTAATGTCTACTGTTTTAAACAATTTCATTTTGGCCTGATCTGTTGCCTCGGTTTCTGAAGTGGAATATGGTTAGATATGGCAACTTTCTAATTGATTAATAAAAGGGCATATTTACCAAAGTTTGGCCACTCTTTCAGCTCAGTATGGAGCCCTATATTCCCATAGATTTGCATTGATGTTCTGTGTACCCAAATCGTATCAAAAACAAGCATTGGCATAGCCAATAGGTCTCGCCTTTGGGACCTTACAAGTGTTTAGTTATCCAGCACAATATCCTTGGTGCAACAACATCATGGCTAAACACTTCTAAGGTCCAAAAGGCGAGACATATTGGCTATGCCAATGCTTGTTTGTAATGGGATCAATTTCAAGAGCCTGCCAGACTTGGTGTAGGACTTTGGATATCATTGACTGATGGGGTGCCACATGGGGCCACAATACCAGTTCATGGAATATGAAAAGCAATACTGAATGAGATACATAAGCCCTGACGAAGTTCAATTAATTTTGAATGAAATGCGTTGGCTGGATGTTTTGGTTGCTGGATTTTTTTGCATTAAAGTGGAATTGAATAAAGGAAGATTTTTTTTACAAACAAACTTGAGGATTTATCGACTTTTGTATTTTTGGGTTCACCACTTGACTTTTTTTTTAACGTGTCCACCACCTGCTTGTTGCTTGAGGAGATTAAAGAAACGAATCCAGACATTATAATTAACTAGACCACAAATTAAATTGGTACAAATATTAACGTGAGGTGATAATATCGAATGTGCGCATAAATTCGTTTTATCAATATTAATTTAGATCATCGGCTGATAAGCAGTCACCTTTGGTAAGAGTTGTGTAAACACAGCCTATTAGCATTCCCTTGAAGGATGCTGCGGTCGGAATAGTCTGCGAGAGTCTGTTTATAGAGCCTGTCCCCTCTGTCAAAGAAAAGATAAATGTATATCCCTCCTCACTCTGGATCGATTTACATCAAAGAATGCATTTCTTTTAAGTTATATTAGAAAATGAACCACAAAGTTCCTCTTCTCAACTTTTAAATCCTGAAATCAAATCTGCCATCAAGTTACAGTATAAAACAAGGCGCTGAATTATACTGTAAAAGCCTGCGAGGCTTTTACATCCTTTCAGAAACCGGCTTGACTGTCTGCTAAGTGGGGATTTTCCCACAATAATTATTTTGGCTCGGCTCCCACAGTCAAACATGTTCGGATCTTTGAGGCAGTGTTCCTTTCAAGCTTCTCCTCAGGTGAACTAAACAGCCAAGCCCTGACATTTTCAGGAATCGTGATAATGTGTGACCTCAGACAAGGTGAAGCCAAGGCTCGAAACCTACCTATCTTGACTGGGATTTCTGCACTGGAGGTTTTCTGACATGTGTGAAAGAAGACAAGCATGAATTATGTTTTAATTCATATACAGTGCTGCATTATTAAAACGTGTTCCAGCAAAGAACTGGGAATCAGATAGGCAAACATCAAACAAGCTGGGTGGTACACGCAGGAGCAAAATGGTATGTGCACAGTGAATTATAGGAGTGAATATTGGAGACTGCTCTCACGGGGAACCTTTCCGCACTCTGTAGGCCAGAAGACAATGAAGCAGTCCTGGGTGGCAGAAGGGCACTCCACTGCCAGGCAGAGTGAGGGTTCTCAAACCTGAGATACCATCTCTTGGTAGCATTGGCCCTACAAGCCGTGCTCCGGAAACCCTGGCGCCTGCCAAGGCTTTTTTTAGCCTTTCTAGGAAGTTGGCGGACAAGCAAAATCCACCAGATTCCATTTCCAGCAGCACGTTATGTTATGTTATGTTATGTTATGATTTTATTTATATAGCGCACGGCTACTCAACAAGAGTGTCCCGGCGCTTTCAGAGGGCGGCTCAGCAGTTAAAAAAACATAACAGAGAACAGAAAAAAAAAAAAAAAAATAAGGTGAAAAGAAAAATAGCCTAAAGATTAAAAAGCCAGGTCTTCAGGTTTTTCCTGAACAGGAGCAGGCTCGGAATGCTGCGTAGAGCAAGGGGCAAAGAGTTCCACAACTGGGGGGCCTTAAAGCTGAAAGAACGACCCCCGATGCGAGCCTTCCTCACACGGGGCACCACGGCAAGGAACGAAGATTCCGACCGCAAGGAGCGGGCCGGACGGTAGAAGGTCAGTCTGCGCTGCAGATACTTAGCACCGGAGCCAGAAAGTGCCTTATGCACCAACGTCAGCGTTTTGAACATTATCCGCTTTCGGATAGGGAGCCAGTGGAGTGACTGTAGCACCCCCGATGTTCTTGCCCGCCTAGGAAGGCCGTAGATGGCGCGAGCCGCAGAGTTCTGCGCCACCTGCAGCCTTTGAATCAGATACTCCGGAAGCCCTAAATAGAGAGCATTAGCGTAGTCCAGTCTAGATCCTATAAGAGATTGGACAATGATCTTCCTATGCTCCTCTGTGAGCAGGGGTAGGAACTTCCGGAGCATCTTAAGGATGCCAAAGCAGGTGCCCGTCAGACCAAGAATGTGCGATCTGAACGTGAGGTCATTATCGACCTTGACACCAAGATTTTTGGCAGCCACAGACGGCTGGGCGGGGGGGCACATGTCAGCCGGCCACCAGTCACGCCATTCCGGTTCCGACGCGCACCCAAAAAGCAGAACCTCTGATTTACTAGAGTTGGCCTTAAGACCATTCTGCTGAAACCAGCCAAAGACCCTCTTCAGACAACCCTGAATGCTCTCACCGTCGAATGATTGATCTTTCCTGCAGGTGAAGAGAAGCTGCGTGTCGTCCGCGTAGGACACGATCTGGTCCCCCAAGGCCTCCACGAGTTCCGCCAGAGGGGTCATAAAGATGTTAAAAAGGGTCGGGCTCAACACAGAGCCCTGTGGGACCCCGACTCCCAGTGGCAGCATCTCAGCGGAGCTCGAAGTAGCCCAGACCGTTTGTCGACGGTCCTCCAAAAATGAGGTGAACCATTGGAACACCGTCCCCCTCAGACCGATGTCATAGAGTCTGGAGAGTAAAGCCTCGTGGGGGACGGTGTCGAAGGCCGCCGACAAGTCCAACATGACAAGCACAGCCTTCCCCCCTGCATCCAGAGTCTCGCGGATGACCTCTGACACCTCGAGGAGTGCCGTCTCTGTACTCAGATTAGGCCGAAAGCCGGATTGCGAGGGATGCAGGAGATCATTGGACTCGAGGAAACCCGAGAGCACGCCATGCACGTGCTTCTCCGTGAGCTTCGCAAGAGCCGGCAGAAGAGAGATTGGCCGATAGTTGGCCAGAACCCCGGGATCCAATCCCGGCTTTTTGAGGAGGGGGATCACCATCGCCCTTTTCCAGGACAGAGGGAGCCGCCCCTCTCTCAAAGATGAATTCAGGAGAGGATTCACCAGGGGGTTGAACAGCGGCGCCATCCTGGCCAAAAATTTGGCCGGGCAGGGATCGAGTGGCGACCCAGACTTGAGCGTGGCCAACAGTGCAAGGGAAGCATCTGGGGAGACCGACGGAAACTCCGCCAGAAATACATCTGGCGTAGCCGATGGAATACGTCCACCCCGATGCCGCCAGCCCCATCCGCAGACTCCACAGAAAAGGAGGCCTGGATCATTTATGAAAAGCATGTCGATGAACACTAGTTTCAGGAGTATTCTTATTACGAAATCATCTCGAAATCAGCCAGGGTTTGCACAATTGACACAATTGACACAGCTTGCAGGGTGCAGGATAGGACCAGGCACACAGAAAAGTCCAGAAAACCTCTCGGAATGATAATCAGGTGGAGCAGCGAGGCCTCTGCAGCAGCTGATGACACTGGAACAGAGCCTCTCAATGGAGCCTTAGGCCAGGAAACAACAGCAGAAAAAATATGGTGGCTTTCAGCCCTGACGTATATCTTAAATTCATGATTACATCAGTGAGCTGCCCGCCATGGACAACTGCTATTGAATATGATGGCCACCATTGAATAGTGTCACATTTTTAACATGTCTACCAATTCCGGGTCAGTGCTGAATGCCATCAAGGGGGTGTTACAATTTCAAGATGACCACCACATTTATGTGAGAAATATGCATATTTAGCATATCACATGAGTGTATCATCCACAGTCAGCTGCCCTGTATGTCATACATAGACACCTCCCCAGACATGGAGCCCAGAGGCACACATCGGATGTCCTCTCAATGCCCATGGCCACCCATTCATCCAGCCATGCTCAGCTTAGCCCCATACTCAGGTTGGCCATACTTATCAGATATGCCATAGAAATTCACGGCGGACTGGCCAAACCATCTACCACCATCATGGTCTCCAGCAACCTCAACATTCTGTTCTCCTTCAACACAAACACATTCTAGGAATATCTTTGAAGAGTTTTTCCAGGAAGTGTCCAATGGTGATCTGGTTGTTTACTACACTAAAAAAAATCTGTCAACAAAATGAACACATTATGTCATTCTTGTGTCACCGTAGGAAAGGCTTTGTTAATGAAGCCAATCAAAATAGGTGGTAGAGGGTCACGGAGGTTTCGGACCATGAGCAATACATCTGTTTCCTTAAATGTAAACTTCTCCTGCATTGAATCGCTTCTGATAGGATCTAAAAATTATCTTTCCCAGAACTGAATAACACAAGAGAGACTGTTCTGAGTGCCCCATGCAAAATTGAGGAACGGAGACTGTAGATTGTGCCGGTAACAACCTTGATCTCATCTACTTCTTAAGGAACCACTGCTCACTACTGATATCCTTTGTTTGGTATCAGATAGTATGAGACACACAAAAACATGTGCTACACGTTGGATTTAATGAGAAATATTGTTGAGTTATTATGAGTTCTGCATTATATGTTGCAGGGTAAAGAAGCTTGTCTTTACAGAACATACATTGCTGTAGAGGTACTGCACACTAGTAAGGTCTATCACTACTCCCTTATTTTGCAATTAATTATTTACTATGATTGCTGTGGTTATCTTTGCCCTGTTTGTCTGAATGGACCAGCTTTAGGCTAGTACATATCAGGAGAAGAATCCATTGCCGGTTTCAATCAAGGGCGCTATGCACCATGTGTGTCTCTGTAATATCTTGTGATCCTGCTGTGGTGGTGACCATTCCTCTCAACGGAGTGCATGCAATGTTGTACAATCTTGTATTTTAAATCAGGTGGCTGTTCATTGACGAGGCTGCGCAGTGGATGGTGGCCAGTTCTTCACCTGGACATTACTGAATAAAAGACGGATCACAATATATAAAATGTATCTCACCTTTCTGTGTGTCCTTCCACACCGCACTCTTCCCAGTTGCCCTTTCTGCTTGTGCCCTCAGGTGTTTACGCAGCGGAACCTAGAGAGAAAGGTGGGAGAGTTGGAGCACCTTTGGAGCCCTGTCATCCAAGCAGCGGATCCCTGACCACCACCGCCAGGCAATCGCTGGCGGTCCCACTGCCATCCAGCCCATTGGATCCGACCGCCGCTTTAGGATGCAGGCTGTCGGATCTTGGCTGGTGGGGACAAAGACCGCTGCATCAGACAGGTTCAAGGATCCCGTCAGAGCAGCGGTAGGATGCCTATTCCCTACAATGGGGTGGTTCCTGCTCAGGCACCGCCGAAGGGCTTAGGGTGTCCCTTTCAGCTGGCCCTTTCATGGCGGTTATACCCCCAATAAAAAAGGCAGGTGGACAGTGACTTTGTGGGCCCCTAGCAGGGTACCCACCCCCCTGGCCCTCCTCTATGAGCCCTGGGGACACCTATGGTGCCCCCCTAAACATACCTGCACCATGTGGTAGGCACTGTATGGTGCCGGCCACATAGTACAGGGGTGTTTAAAATGTGTATATTTTGTACTGCGGTGTGTGCTGCAGCCACAGCACACACCGCAATGCAAGGTATACACATTGCCACCGCCGTAAAAGCAGTCACATTGTAATGCGGGCAGCTGGACCGCCGACTTCTATTCAGGCGGTCCTGCTTCCGCCTCGGTGCCGGTTGGACAAAAGTCCGACCAGCATCATGAGCTGATCCATAGTCTTGAATGTGATGAATTCCCCTATAATTTAATAGTGCTTGGTTTGAAATGTAAAGTTTGTTTCATAAGCCATTGCAA
Organism: Lissotriton helveticus; assembly: GCF_964261635.1. Classification (NCBI taxonomy): domain Eukaryota; kingdom Metazoa; phylum Chordata; class Amphibia; order Caudata; family Salamandridae; genus Lissotriton; species Lissotriton helveticus. Next base: position 278,656,208 of record NC_136063.1, on the reverse strand, counting down.
TGCTCATGTCCAACTCCCAAAGCTGTGGTCTAACAATGACAGATAAACACACCTTTACAAGGAGAGTGATTTGTCACTGAATGTGCAGTACCATTTGATGAACAAACAATAGAGCTGTGCACACCAAATGCAAAACAAGACCACAAGCACATCTGTCATATTCTCTCACTATTTCTGATATTTCACGTTCTTTTTTCTGTTAACTTCCCCATCTCCTTCTGCCACTCCCCACTCCTCCTCACTTTTGCTTTTGATCGTCTCCTCTGTTTTTGTGCTCTTGGCTCCCGATCCTCCCCTGCTCTTGGCCTCTCAATCTCTCTCCCCTTTTTAACTTCCTCTTCTTTAAATCACACCCCTCTGATATTCCCTCTGATTTTTCTCTATTAGCCTCCTTGTTCGAATTCCACTCCCACATCCTGTACTTTCTATGGGTTTTTTGTTAGAACTTTTTGTACTAAAATAGGGTCAGTCTGTAGAAGCGCGTCTCGCAAGAGAAAGTTCAGAAAAAATGTGCATGTGCTTTGCTTTGCTCAGTTATCTTGTCCACTCACCTAAATGAGTTGCCGCAATCCTCTCTTCTCTCATCTTTCCCTCTATTTGTCATTTCACCGCTACTTCCTCAGCAACGGCTGGTGGGTAGGCAGAGTGGGTGGTGGGAAATGTGTGGAGGGTGCGTGCATGCATGCAAAATGAGTGGTGACAGTAAATAAAAAAGAAATAACCACTTACCTTGCTTTCCTCACATCGTCTGATGTCCTCCTCGCTCTGGTCCATGTCCTCCTTTGTCTCCTCGGGCACCAGTAAATTCCCCTAACCAATCCTAAGATAAGCGCCAGGATTGGATGGAGCAGACTCTCACAGCGCTCTCAGGAGCACTGGAGGCCTGTGCTTTCTCTAACACCTGGGTTAGAGGCGTTTAGAATGTACATCTGGCTGGCCATCACAAGACAGCCAGCCAAAAAGACATGCACACTTTAAACTGAAGCGCACAGCTCCCAGCTGCCACTCGGCATCAATGGCCCGCCTTGTCCTGACACTCGGTTCAGGAATGGTGGATGAAAAATACAATTGTAATAAATTAATTTTATTACCATTATTTTCATCTCTGGGCTTTACCGAGGGGCATTTTTAGCAGTGGGGGGACGCTCCTCCATCCAATGGAGGAGTCACTCCTGTATTTCGTTTTATCCGACTTTTATACTTTCTATATATACGTTAGCCAGAGCCAGCCTATGCTTGGTGCAATGGGCCAAAAGATATGTGGTGCCCTCACTATTGCCGGTGTAAAATGAGGCAGCAAGGACCCCTTTATGTCCACAGCTCAGTCTGTGGTTAAATACAGGAATTACTGGCCTCTGAAAACAAAAACCTTCCCTCCTTCCCCACACAACTCACCTGAATCACCCATTGATTAGCTGCTCATTCTGATGCCAAGTTGTTTGTCGGGGAAGGGATTTGTTGGTGTGTGCAGTAGGAAGTGAGAGGGACGCGGAAGGGGGGTCAACTGAGTGTTAAAGCAGCATACAGCATGTTAAAAATGATTACAAGAACTTTATACTGAATCAATGGATCCAAGTAAGAAGGGCACTGCTGTGTGCATGACCATAATGGAGGCAGGTCTGTGCATGCCCTCTCCCATGCTAAAAGCCGGCCCTAACATTAGCTATTACTTCACTCAGAGGCAAATATGTACAAGCCCCTATCGCTACCACAACGTCGGCTATAGTGATGTTATGGTGGCGATAGGGACTGCACCTTATGTACAAGGCAGCGTTAAGCCACTTAATGTGGCTTAACGCTGAGTTTTACATAAGGCCCCCTTACAGGATATGGTTAGCGTGAAAGGGGTGGGCAGTGAGTGTTGCATTAGGCGTTCCACTGCAAAACCCATTAATTTTGACGCTGCCCCCTATGTACAAGGGTGGCGTACTTAGAAGGCAGCACCAAAATTAAGACCATGTAAAAACTGGTCTTAAGTTGGACAGGAGAAATCCATTTGTTTTCCTCGTTTTTGCTTTTTCCATGTGTGCTGCCTTGTACAGCACTCATGGAAAAATCAGAATACCATTGTTTGTTTAAGTGTAGGAAGGTGTCCCTTCCTGTACATAAACACACTTATAAAAATGCCATTTCATGTGTGCTGCAGGATTGTTTATGTGCATGAAGGGAGACCTTCCTACACATAAACAATCCTCCCCTGCACGTAGACACCCTTGCACCATGGTGCAAGTGTGCCTGGGTGGGAGCTAAGTTGCTAAACGTAGCGCCATTGCAGGGGGAAACGCAAGGCTGCACCACATTCTTGTAAATATGGTGCAGCCTTGCGTTTCAGAAGTGGCAGAGAGAGGCATTAAGCCAGGAAGGTTGACGCCTCTCTCCACCACTTCACTGTACATAACGCCCTCAGTTTGTTTCAATCCCCTTATACCTTAATACTTTGAACTCCTGTTTGTGGCCCAGGATTGTTTAGTGTGCTGACAGCTGTCAAAATAGTGTTGAAGCAATAAGAGCAGTGTTTGCATTGTATGGCCAAATCTCTCTTCCCACTTTAACAATACGCAGGTTCTGAGGAATACAAGGTTGCCCCATTGAAGCTTTAAATATATGTATCCCTAGGCATGCACTCCTAGGCGAAGGTGTAAACGTATGAATTTTGGGACTTTCATATGCCTGGAAAGCGGCACATCAGTCGTACTACTGGGAGTGCTATGTGTCATTTGTGAACTGGACTTCAAATGGCTATGGTTCATTTCATATATGACGCTACCTGCAAGCATTTTATGAGTAGTCACACAGTATTAATGAATGGACGTGCACATATCTTTTGCCTAGCTACGCCTCTTCCCTTTACACTCCCTCTTGCCCTCCCCCACAATTGCAACTCTTCAAAACAAGTGCAATTCTGCTCATAAGTCCTGATTCTGTGAATCTGGATTTCCTCAAATTAGAAGGTGATATTACACTGCTTACACTTGCTTTTGAGAACGCTTTAATTAATCACTTAATTCGTGTTCCTCTCTTTTCACTAGTCTCCAAACCAATTCCTTCATCTCTCACAACTTTGCTTTCAATGGAGAAATCTTAAATGCAAATTGAGGACTGCTCCCTAGTACTATGAATGTGGATAGTTCCCCATTAACTATACGTATTTGCTGAGTTAATATGAAAATATAGCATATTTGGAAGAGTGACCATAAGGTTACTGATAATTATATGCATCTTGCTCTTGACTTGTATTTGAATGATGAATGTGAAAGCTGTTCCTCAAAAACTATTTTGAGCTATCATGATTCCTTTCTGAGTCAACTGGTGCAACTAGATTCCTGTGAATCTATGAGAGTTAATGCTTTAAATCAGAAATGATGCTGTAATGTTAAAAAATAGACTTCAGCACTCATCTGATGCAAACATATACAGAGGTGTCTTGGCATGATGTTCTGAACAACAATATTCTATAACCTCTTTTATGAGAAGACAGAAACATCCTTTATTTGTGATATTTTGGCTGGAATGCAGTGATTTTATTGCATTACATTATTTTGAATGTGATCATAGTGGTCCATTAAAAAAATTGCTGAAACTATCTGTCTGAATATTATGGGGTTTTCTTTCACTCGCTGTCTACTTCGTTCTTTTGAGTTACCTATTGTATGGTACACTAAATCAACACACTTCATGAATAATAAATGAGCTATACATTAGCCAGTAATGCAAACCAAAAATATATGTACAGTATGTTAACAAAGTAGACTCAAGTAATAAATAGATGTTTATCACAGCAAGAATTCCAATATCATTTAAAAAATGGGTGCGAACGCATATTGATGCAGTATGTTTCCATACAGCGATGTTTTGATATAACCCTAAGGCACAAGCAATAAAAATGTGCTAAAAGAATTTGGGGTCGATTACGATGGCGGTCCGACTGCAACCGATGGCTCGTCGGTTACTGTCCGACCGCCGTCTGCTGCTGTGGTCTGACTGACACATTACAATGCGTGCAGTTGGAGGGACAGTTTCCGACAGCCATTTCATATCAGCCTTTCTGACATAAAAAGGTTGTCGGAGAGTGTCTTTGGTGGCCCCTAGCAGGGGCCCTTCACCCCTGACCCTCCACAATGGGGCCATGGGGGCACCTATGGTGCCCACCTCAACATCCCTGCACCGTGTGGCAGGCACTACATGGTGCCTGCCACACAGTGCAGGGATGCTTGCAAACCTCCATTCTTCAATGAAAGCTTGTGCTGCGGGCAGATTCTGCCTGCCAGACAAGCTTCTATTGTGGAATGCAGGTTTTGACCACCCTATTGGCGGTCACATCCAAATACTGAGGTCGTAACCACCAACCTATGGTCAGGCAGTTCTTAATCCTCATTACATCCGCCAGACATCGTACTATGATCCCTTATTGAGAAAGTGGAATATTAGTTACTTTGGATGGTAGTCCACCACAAGTAATAATGTCAGTATTCTTGTTAGGTCCAGTAAAGATTTCAGTAATTTAAATTTGAATTTAAACCTGAGCTTTACCCTTGACAGCTATGGCACAGAGCAGATAGGCGTAATTTAACAAAATGTGCAAAGCATTCAGAAGTACCAAAATAGTTTAAAAGCCAAATACACACCACAATAAAACCCCCACTGTAATTTCTAAAAAAAAATGTTAATGAATAAAGTGACAACAAAATTACCAAACTCCAATAAAGGGAGCCGGAGAAATTAATTTTTAAAGTTTTAAATGAAAATAACGGCCCAAAACTCTAAGAGCTGGCCGCTGTCACTTGGCTCCTCTTGACTGGGACCTAGGTGCGATTAAGGGCTGACTGCGATGGATCACGGGTCAGATATAAAAGCCAGGTTTAACCCAGTCAGAAGTTTTGTTTGCTGACTTCGTTTTTGAAATGGAAGTCAAAAATCCTGAGTGCGGCAAGGCAGGCTATGGCCGTGAAGGCCTCCACGAGGGTGGATAGCTGTCAGGTGTGTCCCCAGTGAAGTTTTTGGCTTTTGGCAGCAAAGCTCAGAGCAGGAGAAATTAAAAATTCTCACTGAAGGAAGGACCCTCACTTCCCAGATATTTTTGATGCCTTCACCCAGTGAAGCTTTCCACTTTTGGACATTTTCGGACTCACTGTTTTGGAGCTCAGGTTCCTCATGCAGGGCAAGGCTGCAAGCTGGTGGGTAGGCAGAGTGGGTGGTGGGAAATGTGTGGAGGGTGCGTGCATGCATGCAAAATGAGTGGTGACAGTAAATAAAAAAGAAATAACCACTTACCTTGCTTTCCTCACATCGTCTGATGTCCTCCTCGCTCTGGTCCATGTCCTCCTTTGTCTCCTCGGGCACCAGTAAATTCCCCTAACCAATCCTAAGATAAGCGCCAGGATTGGATGGAGCAGACTCTCACAGCGCTCTCAGGAGCACTGGAGGCCTGTGCTTTCTCTAACACCTGGGTTAGAGGCGTTTAGAATGTACATCTGGCTGGCCATCACAAGACAGCCAGCCAAAAAGACATGCACACTTTAAACTGAAGCGCACAGCTCCCAGCTGCCACTCGGCATCAATGGCCCGCCTTGTCCTGACACTCGGTTCAGGAATGGTGGATGAAAAATACAATTGTAATAAATTAATTTTATTACCATTATTTTCATCTCTGGGCTTTACCGAGGGGCATTTTTAGCAGTGGGGGGACGCTCCTCCATCCAATGGAGGAGTCACTCCTGTATTTCGTTTTATCCGACTTTTATACTTTCTATATATACGTTAGCCAGAGCCAGCCTATGCTTGGTGCAATGGGCCAAAAGATATGTGGTGCCCTCACTATTGCCGGTGTAAAATGAGGCAGCAAGGACCCCTTTATGTCCACAGCTCAGTCTGTGGTTAAATACAGGAATTACTGGCCTCTGAAAACAAAAACCTTCCCTCCTTCCCCACACAACTCACCTGAATCACCCATTGATTAGCTGCTCATTCTGATGCCAAGTTGTTTGTCGGGGAAGGGATTTGTTGGTGTGTGCAGTAGGAAGTGAGAGGGACGCGGAAGGGGGGTCAACTGAGTGTTAAAGCAGCATACAGCATGTTAAAAATGATTACAAGAACTTTATACTGAATCAATGGATCCAAGTAAGAAGGGCACTGCTGTGTGCATGACCATAATGGAGGCAGGTCTGTGCATGCCCTCTCCCATGCTAAAAGCCGGCCCTAACATTAGCTATTACTTCACTCAGAGGCAAATATGTACAAGCCCCTATCGCTACCACAACGTCGGCTATAGTGATGTTATGGTGGCGATAGGGACTGCACCTTATGTACAAGGCAGCGTTAAGCCACTTAATGTGGCTTAACGCTGAGTTTTACATAAGGCCCCCTTACAGGATATGGTTAGCGTGAAAGGGGTGGGCAGTGAGTGTTGCATTAGGCGTTCCACTGCAAAACCCATTAATTTTGACGCTGCCCCCTATGTACAAGGGTGGCGTACTTAGAAGGCAGCACCAAAATTAAGACCATGTAAAAACTGGTCTTAAGTTGGACAGGAGAAATCCATTTGTTTTCCTCGTTTTTGCTTTTTCCATGTGTGCTGCCTTGTACAGCACTCATGGAAAAATCAGAATACCATTGTTTGTTTAAGTGTAGGAAGGTGTCCCTTCCTGTACATAAACACACTTATAAAAATGCCATTTCATGTGTGCTGCAGGATTGTTTATGTGCATGAAGGGAGACCTTCCTACACATAAACAATCCTCCCCTGCACGTAGACACCCTTGCACCATGGTGCAAGTGTGCCTGGGTGGGAGCTAAGTTGCTAAACGTAGCGCCATTGCAGGGGGAAACGCAAGGCTGCACCACATTCTTGTAAATATGGTGCAGCCTTGCGTTTCAGAAGTGGCAGAGAGAGGCATTAAGCCAGGAAGGTTGACGCCTCTCTCCACCACTTCACTGTACATAACGCCCTCAGTTTGTTTCAATCCCCTTATACCTTAATACTTTGAACTCCTGTTTGTGGCCCAGGATTGTTTAGTGTGCTGACAGCTGTCAAAATAGTGTTGAAGCAATAAGAGCAGTGTTTGCATTGTATGGCCAAATCTCTCTTCCCACTTTAACAATACGCAGGTTCTGAGGAATACAAGGTTGCCCCATTGAAGCTTTAAATATATGTATCCCTAGGCATGCACTCCTAGGCGAAGGTGTAAACGTATGAATTTTGGGACTTTCATATGCCTGGAAAGCGGCACATCAGTCGTACTACTGGGAGTGCTATGTGTCATTTGTGAACTGGACTTCAAATGGCTATGGTTCATTTCATATATGACGCTACCTGCAAGCATTTTATGAGTAGTCACACAGTATTAATGAATGGACGTGCACATATCTTTTGCCTAGCTACGCCTCTTCCCTTTACACTCCCTCTTGCCCTCCCCCACAATTGCAACTCTTCAAAACAAGTGCAATTCTGCTCATAAGTCCTGATTCTGTGAATCTGGATTTCCTCAAATTAGAAGGTGATATTACACTGCTTACACTTGCTTTTGAGAACGCTTTAATTAATCACTTAATTCGTGTTCCTCTCTTTTCACTAGTCTCCAAACCAATTCCTTCATCTCTCACAACTTTGCTTTCAATGGAGAAATCTTAAATGCAAATTGAGGACTGCTCCCTAGTACTATGAATGTGGATAGTTCCCCATTAACTATACGTATTTGCTGAGTTAATATGAAAATATAGCATATTTGGAAGAGTGACCATAAGGTTACTGATAATTATATGCATCTTGCTCTTGACTTGTATTTGAATGATGAATGTGAAAGCTGTTCCTCAAAAACTATTTTGAGCTATCATGATTCCTTTCTGAGTCAACTGGTGCAACTAGATTCCTGTGAATCTATGAGAGTTAATGCTTTAAATCAGAAATGATGCTGTAATGTTAAAAAATAGACTTCAGCACTCATCTGATGCAAACATATACAGAGGTGTCTTGGCATGATGTTCTGAACAACAATATTCTATAACCTCTTTTATGAGAAGACAGAAACATCCTTTATTTGTGATATTTTGGCTGGAATGCAGTGATTTTATTGCATTACATTATTTTGAATGTGATCATAGTGGTCCATTAAAAAAATTGCTGAAACTATCTGTCTGAATATTATGGGGTTTTCTTTCACTCGCTGTCTACTTCGTTCTTTTGAGTTACCTATTGTATGGTACACTAAATCAACACACTTCATGAATAATAAATGAGCTATACATTAGCCAGTAATGCAAACCAAAAATATATGTACAGTATGTTAACAAAGTAGACTCAAGTAATAAATAGATGTTTATCACAGCAAGAATTCCAATATCATTTAAAAAATGGGTGCGAACGCATATTGATGCAGTATGTTTCCATACAGCGATGTTTTGATATAACCCTAAGGCACAAGCAATAAAAATGTGCTAAAAGAATTTGGGGTCGATTACGATGGCGGTCCGACTGCAACCGATGGCTCGTCGGTTACTGTCCGACCGCCGTCTGCTGCTGTGGTCTGACTGACACATTACAATGCGTGCAGTTGGAGGGACAGTTTCCGACAGCCATTTCATATCAGCCTTTCTGACATAAAAAGGTTGTCGGAGAGTGTCTTTGGTGGCCCCTAGCAGGGGCCCTTCACCCCTGACCCTCCACAATGGGGCCATGGGGGCACCTATGGTGCCCACCTCAACATCCCTGCACCGTGTGGCAGGCACTACATGGTGCCTGCCACACAGTGCAGGGATGCTTGCAAACCTCCATTCTTCAATGAAAGCTTGTGCTGCGGGCAGATTCTGCCTGCCAGACAAGCTTCTATTGTGGAATGCAGGTTTTGACCACCCTATTGGCGGTCACATCCAAATACTGAGGTCGTAACCACCAACCTATGGTCAGGCAGTTCTTAATCCTCATTACATCCGCCAGACATCGTACTATGATCCCTTATTGAGAAAGTGGAATATTAGTTACTTTGGATGGTAGTCCACCACAAGTAATAATGTCAGTATTCTTGTTAGGTCCAGTAAAGATTTCAGTAATTTAAATTTGAATTTAAACCTGAGCTTTACCCTTGACAGCTATGGCACAGAGCAGATAGGCGTAATTTAACAAAATGTGCAAAGCATTCAGAAGTACCAAAATAGTTTAAAAGCCAAATACACACCACAATAAAACCCCCACTGTAATTTCTAAAAAAAAATGTTAATGAATAAAGTGACAACAAAATTACCAAACTCCAATAAAGGGAGCCGGAGAAATTAATTTTTAAAGTTTTAAATGAAAATAACGGCCCAAAACTCTAAGAGCTGGCCGCTGTCACTTGGCTCCTCTTGACTGGGACCTAGGTGCGATTAAGGGCTGACTGCGATGGATCACGGGTCAGATATAAAAGCCAGGTTTAACCCAGTCAGAAGTTTTGTTTGCTGACTTCGTTTTTGAAATGGAAGTCAAAAATCCTGAGTGCGGCAAGGCAGGCTATGGCCGTGAAGGCCTCCACGAGGGTGGATAGCTGTCAGGTGTGTCCCCAGTGAAGTTTTTGGCTTTTGGCAGCAAAGCTCAGAGCAGGAGAAATTAAAAATTCTCACTGAAGGAAGGACCCTCACTTCCCAGATATTTTTGATGCCTTCACCCAGTGAAGCTTTCCACTTTTGGACATTTTCGGACTCACTGTTTTGGAGCTCAGGTTCCTCATGCAGGGCAAGGCTGCAAGCTGTAGCTGAACATGGCTCCACGAGGCCCAATACCCTTTTCATGGCTTTCCGCTGAAATGGATTTGCTGCCAAGCTGTTAACAGGACCAATCTCAATCTTTGGCCCAGTGGCAAAGCACCTTCGATGGATTTACTTGGCAGGTCTGTCCTGGTCCTCCTAAAGCTCATTGGAACCAAAAAAAAAGTTTCAAAGTCACAGGTTTCTCCGGATGTTAGAAGGATTACACTTGTACACAGCCAAGTGCCCCAAGAACTCAGGAACAGCACTTGGGGGTCAAGAGTCCATTCAGCAGGGTTCAGGGCAGATCCAGTTTGAACTTATCTAATGGGCTCTTCAGGAAAATGGCTTCTTGCAGCTTGAGGGGCTCCTGTAAAGTAGCAAGAGGTCAGCCAATTAATCATTGGAGTCTTCTTCTTTGCCCTGGATATAAGTGGGAACAGGTACATCCTTTCATGTCTTCTCACGGGTCTCATCAGCAGGTGCAGTCCTTCTTCTGTTTTCCACAGTTCCATTAGTGTTCGAAAGAGGGTGCCCAGAGATGCCACATTCATGCCTGCCACTGGCCTCTGGGTGGGGCTGACTCCTGGCCCTTCCCTAGGGAAAAAGTCCATGGGGGTTCCATACCAACTTTTGCAGCAATTCCTTTGTGCCTTACTGCAGACAAACCCAGATTGCCTCTCTCTACCTAAAACCAACATGATAAAGCCTATTTTTCCATGTGCAGACTGCTATACGATACCCCATAATTGTGGCTAGGGACATGAGCAACCACTCCTCTACGGTCACTCTAAACCAGTTCTGGAGGCAGCTCCTCTGCCACTGGGCTTGGTGCCTGGCTGACTGGATAAACAATGAAGGATCTTGCCAAGGTGTCTGCAAACGTTTGCCAAAGATATGGTAGGCCTCTTTGAAGTTATTCAAGTTCCTGGGTTCAGCCCATATGGTCAGTGAATTGGGTTTCTAATAAATATTTCAAACAGTCCAAAACAGACTTTTGTAGGCTTTTCCTTGCCAGAGATAGCATTATTAATTTCAATATTTTATCCCAGTGCTTTTTGATGGAACACCTAACCAAAATACAGTGAGAATAGCTGTTGAGCCTTTTTCCTGTAAAGGTATGTTTAACATTAACCTTTTACATGTTTAAATGTTTAAATCATACGATGCATCCTTCCTTATGGGCATTAAGGCATACTTAGGGGTGTTTATTCATATTCAGAAGGTGGGTATAGGTCTGTCAAAAGGTGTTATTTTGACAGGTCAGATTTGCGGAATTAAAATTGCAGACAGGCTTAATTGGTAGACCTGCCATCATGTTTAGACTGTCACTGTAGTGGGTGTCACAATGGGCGTTACAGGCCACTAATTACCTTTGACTTACAGCCCTTGGGTACCCTTGTGCCTTATACTAAGTTAAGTATGCAAATTAGCAGTATTGCCAATTCCAAAATGTTTAGGGATCAGAGCACATGCATTGGGGCCTAGTTTGAAAAGTTCCAGTGCATAGAGTCAAAAATCCATCAGCATTAGTCAAAGCATGTGGCTAAACGTTCAAAAAGAGGCATTTTCCTCCAAATTTATTTTGCGTTAATGTGAAAAACAGACAATTAAACCATTGGGCCGTCCGACGTCATGGTGGGCGTGTGCGTCCGACGGCCAGGGGCCGTCCGATTTGCACACGCTTGGAATTCGCCCGCACAGCAGGTAATTCCAGCCGAGCCCAAAGGGTTAAAGGAACTGACGCATAAATCAAAACTCCCTTTGGATATTTGCCTCATCATTTGAGCCTAGAAATGCAAATAGGTTTAGGTCTTTAATGGTCAGAGCCTACTTGCATTGAGGAGTTTTCAATGATTCCTTTTGATATTGCTGTTCCAAAAGGGCACACTAGTAGTTTGTCTATTGCTTCCAGAATTTACTTTATCCCATAATAAATGCTTTAAACACATCATGGAATAAAGTAAAGAATGTGCTGTCTCTGTTCTTCTCATCGGGCATTCTCCTTCTGACTCACTGTCCCCTTAAATCTAACAGCTTTGCCTGCAGTATAGCCCCCATTAAGATATTTGGACATTTGTACACATGGAAACATCAATGGCTCTATCTAATTGAAGAGATTATCTTTCACCTTAAACTATATCTTGTGTCATAAATTGAGATTTCATGGAAGTATATCAGTAGTTAGATGTATTGCAAGCATTACTCACCCCCTCTTGCGTGTTTGATAAATTAGAACTGAGCCTTTTTAACTACTGAATGACTTTACCTTCTTATACACATTCTGCATTCAGTAACAAACTAAATGATTAACCTAATCGCCTAATTAATATATTTGCTTCCCTTTTCCTCAAAAAGCTTTTGCATCTTCTTTAGAATTTTCTTGTTCTTTTAGTTATCAATTAAAATACATTTTATGATATATATTAATGTTACACCTCGTGATCCATTTATCTTTTAGTCTAGCATCTTTGTGCAGCAAATTAAAGCTCAGTCAGAACTTGGTGTTGGCTTCAGATGCTGTGATTGCTGCTGATGGGAGGAGCCCGCTCACCGTTGCGAAAATACCCAAACTTATGGATTTTCACCTAGAGTCCAGGTTTTAAAGGCAAAATAAGTTTACTTTGATGCTAGCCACTGGTTCAAGACCTGAGGGGACACCTCCGAGGGATCAGAATTCACTCCAGCAGAGCCCAGCAGCAGGGTTCAGGTGAATCCAGTTGGTGCTGGTCAGCTGGGCAGTTGCAGGGAAGGCTTCTTGAAAATAGTGTGTCCCTGTCACTCACGCAGGTCAGCCAACTGACTGTTGGATTCATTTCTGGGGATCCTGTGTTCAAGACAAGCAGGTCCAGGGTTCCTTCTTCAGACTGCAGGGCAGTACTTCTTTTGAATATTCCACAGGTCCAGGTGCATTCTTGTAAGATATTCTGAGGGTGTCATACCCAGTGCCAGCAGGGGGTTGGAGAGTACCCTTTGTCTAACTTTCCTCCTTTCCTGGGTTTGGCTCCAATTTGTCTAGAGGGACAGAGGCAGGCAAGCTTAGGTGGGAGCTGCATACATCAGAGGCAGGGCAGACAACTTTAGAAGCCAGCAAGAGGGTGGGCACAGCCCTCAGGCTACCATTTTAAATCTCAGGTAGGCTGAGCACAACCCCAAGGACATCCTTCTCAGGAGGGGAACACCCTGCCCCACATCCAAGGCCCTTTTGTCCGCATGTCTGGAAGGAATACACAACACACCACAGGAGAGTCATTCACAGCTGGAACCCTGGACACTGGCAGAAAGACAGATTTGGTTGAGGCAGAAAAATGTAATCTTTCTAAAACTTACATTTTCAGAATAGTAGCTCAAACTCTGATGTGAACATTAAAGAGAACTTTAAATTACAATTCAAATAAGTGGAAGAAGTTTTTCTCTATCTTTTGTCAAACTGAAATTATCACGTATTTAGCATAATAAGGTAACCCATGTGTTAGTCTATGTGACAGATAGCCTTACTACAGTGAAAAATGAATTTAGGAGTCAGGAGTTAGGAGGTCAGGACATACACATTTCCTACTTTTAAATACCCTCCACCGTGCTATATGAGCCCAAAGGGCCTACCTTACGGGTGACGTATGAGTATAAAATGTAAAGTTTAGGACTGGCAAAATGTTTATTTTGCCAGGTCTTAATGGTAGTTTAAAACTACACTACAAGCTGCAGTAGCAGGCCTGAGACATGTTTTCTAGTGCAACTTTAGTGGGTGGCACAATGAATTCTACAATACAGTAGCATTTAATTTACAGGGCTTGGGTACATGTAGTACGGTTTACTAGGGACTTACAAGTAAATTAAATGTACTAATCAGATGTAGGCTATTTTTACCATATTTAGAAGGGTGAGCACCAGCACTTCACCACTGGTTAGCAGGAATAAAGTGGACAGAGTCCTAAAAGCCAACAAAAAACAGGTTCAGCAAAGGAAGGCAAACATTTGGGGTGACCCTGCAGAAAAGTCCCCGTCCAACACTCGGCCATTAATGCAGCACAGAGTTTTACATGGATATGGCCAGTTAAAGATAAAATTGGCACTTAATGCTGATTAAATAATTTAGTCTTGCGGATTGTGAATATCAAGACCAAAATATCGAAAGGTTACAATATCATGACAGGAATATTGAGGGAGAAAAAATCAAACAGGTAAGTCCAAGGAGGGACGTAAGGATTTGCTATTCTTAACTCCACGTTCACATATCTTGAAGATATAACATCAAGGTATGTATATGTGGAGTTAGGTAGAGAAAATGTATACAGACTTACCTTTTGATCATTTTTTCCTTGTATGATATGGTCACGATATTGTAATTATTCAATACTTTGTACTAGATATGACCGACCGACAGCAGTTTTGCGTTATTCCTCAATGGATTTGACCAATTATCCATGTGATGTTGTGAACATGTGTCCTTTTAAAGGCAGGTGTACAGTTCTGTCATATGGAAAGGTGGAACTATCAAATTAGAGAAAGGCAGAGCTATTTTCAACTGCTTGTTGTGTTTCCACTTAGGAAGTCTGGCCTAAGACAGTCACTTAAGACAATCATGTTTTTTGTAGGACAGCTATGTGCCAAGTCATGAAGCTGAGCAAGTCCGCAAAGTACAAGTCAATGAAGATCAAGTCAGTGACCTTAGTTTCATGGAGCAGTGCTTGCTTGTCTCATGATGCTGTGGAAATTAATTTAAAGTACTATGGAAAACATGTTGCTTTGCTAGTGTAATCTGCTGGTTCGTGCATGTCTCCCCTTTACCTACCTCTGTGTCCATGACAAATGTCATTCTTCTGTGTATTTAGCCATATGTCCTCACATGTCTATTCCACAAGGGGCTGTGTTTTTCCTCGTCAATAAGAGGATGTTGTAGTGACCTAATGTGCTGTTAATTCATAGGCAGAGTGGGCATGCTATATATTACTGATTGCCCGATACACAAAGTGCAACTAGAGTTGTGACGAAGGCTCCGCAGTTGTGGGCGTGTCTCGGCAGTCGTGGAGGAATCTCGACCTGGAGAACTGCATTGCGGAAATTCCACCGCGAGTGGGGAGATTCCACCACGACTCTGGAGCTTCTGCCATGACTGCAGAGCCACTGTCACGACTTCGGAGCTTCCGCCATGACTGTGGAGCCTCTTTGTGAATTGGGCCCTGAGTGTGTCTCTTGTGAGAAGATGTTAATGGATGCTGCTATGTATGTTATTTTATTTATTTTATTGTAGTAGTTTTAGTGGACCCAAGATATTATGAAATTCACTGTAGTTAAAATATGTTTGAATGCATGTCATTTGAGATATATTGATTATCACTTTTAATTCATTCATTATAGTTTTCTGGGTATTTCTCCTTTTTAATCTATCCTTTAACTGTATTATCATAGTTATCTGTGAGTATCTCCTTTTTAAAGCTAATTATTGTATATGTAGTGCACGCCATTTATGATCTGTATTATATGCATGTCACTATTGCACTGAGGTCTATTCAATGAAACTAATAAAAATAATTTAGAACTAAAAAAAACAAATGTTGCTATGTGTGTTATGGTAAGCCTGGGAGTTACAATTGGAGGGATGATGAATAATATACAAGAGCTATGAGGCTGTAGCTGTAACTAAAAGTCAAACATGAAATATATAATTTATCTCCTAGCTGCTAGACTCATCAGATACCAATAGAAACCCAGAAGGTAAGCACCATCTAGGGAAGAGATGCGATGCCAAACAATATTCTTGAGCATTCAAGTGCTAGCATGTGTAATAGAAACAAGGACAAATGCATTATTATTTGTTACACTAATCACCATTACTGAGCGCTTTTAGCAGTTCAGTGCCCCAGTCCTCAAGTAGCCCTCAGGCTACACTAGATGTTTCGCTTGTAACTCGACCAAATACAACAAAACATTCTAAATGCCAATATGTATTTGCCTTTCACCACCTTCCCAGGGAAGCATGAAATTCAAGAGAGATTGCTCAGTGGCACTGAGCCCAATACCAAATAGGCCACCACACAAAAATAAACGCTGAAGTCAACCCACAAAATAGGGGATTCATGTTGGCAAAGTGACACTGGACAGGTCTTAAGATCCTGGGTTTCTGGTGTGCCGGGTTTCCAAGCTGCGCTGCTAGTAATAGGCGGCAGGAGGAGAGCCACAGTTCAAGGGACTATTATGTGTCTGAGAAGGGAGCGATCAATGATCCAAGTGCCAAATGGTACCATGAGTTCAACTGGTAGCTCATGATCAACCCGCAAAAAGAAGTCACAAACTCAGAGGCCTGTGTCTTGAAAACACCTGATGGGAGCCACTAATTCACAATGCTCTCACTGAATTCTTTGGTGGCCTTTGGGTGTAATATACCCTTAAAGAAACGTAGAGGGCAATCAGATCTTTTCACTATACTTCAGGAGTTGCAAGCTGATGGTTCTAGATGCTACAGACTTAGGGGCATATGTAGGTAGCCGTTTGCGATTCGCAAATGCCGAAATGTGGCGAATTTCGGCATTTGGGAATCGCAAACAGCGTTTTGATATGTAGGTGCCACTTGGCAAAATAAGGAATCGCAAAAATTGCGATTCCTTATTTTGCTTATAGCATTTAAGGAATCGCAATTTTGCGATTCCTTAAATGCTATGTAGGGCTGCTTTAAAAATGCGATTTTTGCATAAGGAATCGCAAAATACGACCTACTTCAAGTAGATGGTATTTTGTGATATCCTTCAAAAATGCATTTTTTAAAAAAATTCAAAGTGCCATGCGGGGCACAGACATGCCCTTAGGGCATGTATGTGCGCCGCATGTACTTACAGGCACATTCCAGGGGTGCAACAGGTGTCCTTTGGACAACCTGGCACCCTTGGAATTGCTATTCTGAAATTGCGATTTTCACACAGAAAATTGCAATTTGAGAATGTATCCCCATTCATTCCTATGGGCCTTTTGGCCCATAGGAATGAATGGGGCACTCATTCCTTAATTGCGATTCGCAATTTGCTAATCGCAAATAAGGAAGGTTAGAGATTCGCAAAAAAAATAGCGAATTTTTACCTACATTCCATTTTGCTATTCTCAAATAGTGATTCCTTAAAAATCGCTATTTGGGAATCGCAAAATGGAAATTACCTACATATGCCCCTAAGTGTGTAAGGCTGTAGATAATGTAACATACCCCAGAGTTCCATGTTGAAAGTGAGGGAAAATCCTCCCTCCGGAGGAGGGTAATGCAGCCTCACAGAATGAATCAACGGGGTATGTATTAACATTACTCGGATCATGCTACCGCCCATCTCCAACTCACCACTAAGTCACAGACCTTGCTCAGTACAAACTGTGCAGCTTTTTTTAAATGGGTCAACTTGAGTAGGAGTGAATGCTCACAAGTTTACACAGCTATTTGGCGTCTCTAACAGGTCCTCAACCCTCTCTTGAAATGTTTAGAGTTCATGGATTCGGGGCAGTCAGGTGGACTGCAGATTCTTGTGACTCCTAGACAAGCTTGCAACATACAGTTGCCCTCCACACACGTCTCGTCAGCTGGGCCTTTGATTTGTCTTCTCAGTAGACTCAGGGGCTTATTTATGGGAGCACTGCATCACTTTTGTACCACGTAAAGTGGTTCATGCATGACGCAGGGCTCTTATTTCGATTTAGGAAGTCAAGCAAAGCTACCCTCCATGCTTTTGAGTGGCCTCATAACTCATGAGTAAGGCAACGCATTGCAGCACAAATCGATGCGTCGCCTTACTCTACCCCCGGTGTGGTGGGTTTACTTATGCAACACCCATGGAATTTGATGCTGCCCCAGATTTACAAAGTGATGTAAACCTGGCGAAGCACCAAATCCGTACCCCACCCGAGGTGAGGTATAACAAGGTGCCCCTTCCTGCACAAAAACAATCCTGCCTGCAACAGAGTCCCCCTTGCATCATGGTGCAAGGGTGCCTATATTGGCGCTAGGCTTCCGAAACTGCGCGAGTGCAGGGAGAAAGGACAGGAATGCACTGAATTGCATTCCTGCCCCTTCACTTTGGTGTAGGTCAGTGCAGCAAGGTGCGTTGCTGTGCTGCACTACACCACAATCCCATAAATAAGCCCCTCAGTGCCCCATGTCCTCTAGTGCCAGGACTGTGCCTGATGCCCTGTGGCTTCACTCATTAGCCACTGAAGCATTTAACTCTTTTGCAGCCTTGTCATTGCAAATCAAACTCCAGTCAGTTTTAACAGGCCCAGAAGCAGTGCTTTCCACAGATGTTTATTTACAAGCTCCCTGTACCGCCGGAGCGGCACTTTTTGTTGATGCTCCAACAACGCAGATTACGAAATCATATCTATGAGGCCACACAAATTCACTATGCATAACTTCAAATGGCCTCATACATATGGAGTAAGGCAAGGTATAACAAATCGCTGCGCTAGTCTGCACTCTGGAGGCGTTCCATGGGCTTTGCGTTGGGTTTTATCACACAACACCCTTGGATTTTTTCACTGTCCCAGATTTACAAGATCAGGTAAACCTGGGGAAGCGACAAATTCGTACACCTTCCGGATGAGGCGTAACAAGGAGAAATGTATTTATTTCTTCCCGTTATTTCTTCTTTCTGTATGTGCTGCATTCTGCAGCACACACGAAAAGTGCAAAACGCATTTTAGGGTTGTTTCTGTGCAAGAAAGTGCACCTGCCTGCACAAAAACAATCCTGCCGACAACACAGGCACCCTTACACCATGGTGCAAGGGTGCCTACATTCGTGCTAGGCTGCCGAAACGATGCCAGCACAGGGAGAAACGATAGGAATGCACCGTATCCCATAAATACGGCGCAATCTTGCCCTTTCCCTTTTGTCGTAGGGCAGCTCAGCAAGACTTGCTGCACTGCCCTACACCAAAACCCCGTAAATAAGGACCTATGTCTATAAATCAATCATCTTTCCTAGAGTTATGACTGTAAGAACCTCTTTGCACGGCTCCTTGTACTTTGGCGCAGAGATACCACCTGGGGAAATAGTGAGGTGAACTGTATTAATCTAGGCTGGAATCACTGGCAGATTCCAAGATGGGGTGGGCGGAATGGAGTGTAACGTGGTATCAAAATTTTGGACATCTTATTGCTGCATGTTTTGCCTATTTTTAACCCCTTTTGCCATTGCAAATTTTGGCAGATTTTTCTAACAAAGCAGATTCAGGGAAAATAACTTGGATGTGCAGTTAATCCACAGTCTTTGATCGCGAATGAGATTACTAACGTAATGAGTCCTGACGTAGGCTGTGGAGCACTTGCGTTTATGCTTTGTTTCACTCCTACAGTGGAGTCTACTGTGCTCTTTCCCTCTGCAAGCATCTTGACACGTAATTGAGTCATATTGATCCATTTAGGAATGTAATCAATCATCCAATCACTTCTTCCACCTTGAAGCATCATTCATGGTTCATGGGGTTTGACTGACAGCGAGCCCGTCCTCCCACTTACTTCACACACAGCACCGAGGCGATCAGTGACACAGTCCCAGAATGACACCAGGACAGGCCTTTAACATGTGTGAGCGGGACCCACACCAAGGGTGCCGACCTCCAGAGGGGCGATGGAGTTCCTGCATATGCCAGCTCTGCCAAACACACAACTTTCAGACAACTAAGTGGCTTAGCGCTGCCTTGTAAATATGGAGCAAGCCACAGCACCACTGGAACATCGCAAAAAGTGACGCTTCAGTGGCACAATGCACCTTATGAATATGCCTCTTTGAGTGGCTAGCTAGCTCTTCTTGGTATACAACAACCAAGGTGAGCAACAAAACACACAAAGGGGCATATTCACAAGTGCCACAGAAGCATCACTTTTTTTGACATTCCGGTGGTGCTCTATGAATGCCCATATTTACAAGTCTGCACTAAGCCACTTTGCGTGGCATAACACAGCTTTGTAAATATGGCCCTCTGCAATGCCGTTTTCTGCGGCAAAGGGGCATGCAATGGGTGTTGCTGTGGGCGTTTCCAACAACACCCATGGCTTTTTGACACTGCTCCAGATTTGAAAAGATCTGTAAATCTGAGGCAGGGCCAAAAACTACGGCCTTTCAAAAGGAAGCGTTAATGTTGCGCAACGGGGAGAAATACTTTTATTTCTCCTCGTTTTTTGCTCTTTCTATGTGTGCTGCATAGAAGGAGCAAAACGCCATTAATTATTGTTTTTGAGCAGGAAGGTGTCCCTTCCTGCACAAGCACAATCATCCCTCTATGCAGGCACCCTTGCACCATGGTACAAGGTTGCCTGCGTTGGCGCTAGACAGCTTTTTTAGCGCCGGAGCAGGGGTGAGCACAGAGATGCACCGTATTCTTGTTAATAAGCCGCATCCCTGCATTTTGATAGTGACATAGCTCAGTGCAGCAAAAGAGCTTGCGACACTGCGCTGAGCCATTTTCATGTAAATATGCCCCAAAATCTCAGAACCTGCTTTGTGAAAACAGACAGGCTGGGTATTTCCTTAAAGATGGAAAGTCTCTCTCGTCCTTGCAGTCAGTTGGTGGTTCTTCATTCCACTGTCACTGTGTGTGTTCACAGGAAAGAAGGAAGTGTCCATTAAGAACATTCTTGAACATGCTTCACATGCATTAAAAACATGCAAAATCCCTATACGTTTTTCATCAGACACTTAAAGAATGCAATGGAAAAACATTTCATGCTGTTTTCAAGAAGGAAATAAATGGGGTAGAGGAGAGGTCATGAGACTGACTCTAGGCGTGAGACCCCCCTCGCTCCTTCCCCGTTCTGCCTCATGGTTTCCAGCTGCTGGTCCCCGGTGTCCGTCTATGAGACAAGGCAAAAACACATCTGTATCTTGTAGCCCAGAAGCAAAATTGTTAAGGTTGGGTGGGCGAAGTTCAGAGTGACGTATTCCAATATTGGTCATTGGAGGAAAAAATGGTGATACTGGTGCCTGCTTCCTGATTGCATAAGCTGCCTTGTGGTGGTAATTTGCGCTGCAGAATAGGAGCGTAGTTTCAGGGGGGGGGGGTTGTGTTGTTGCATCCCCCTAAAAAGTTTACCCTGTAGTAAATAGTTGGATACAAGTGATTTTAGTCTGGCATGGTGAAGTTTCTTTCGGGTACCATCTTGTATTTTTACATGTCCACAGTGACAAAAACACACACTCTCTCTCGTCTTTGTTTTGAAGGCCTTAAAAATATTGATTAGTTTGAAAAATGTTGTGTTTTAGGATCCCCAAACAATCCACCCTTCTCTCTCTTTCCATTGCCCCTTAAGGCCCTCTCATGTTGTACTTCTCATATAATGCATTTTAACAAGATATCCCAGTGATATTGTTGGGAAACCAGAAGCTTACACCCCCCACCCCCTGAACCTTATTGACCGTCAAAACTCTACAATCTTAAAACCCTACCACACTACCTGTCATCCTCCATGAAGCCATTAGTGAAACACCAATTAATGAGACTGCGTTTTGGGCTAATCCCTCTGGTGGGGTACAATTATGGAAGGAGGTACAAGGCAGACATGTCCTCCCAGTGCCGCTATTGCAACAACGGGGAAGAAAATTTAACACACGTCCTGTGTATCTGCAGCACTCTACTCTCCCTTTGAACGTATTGGTTGCGCCCCATTTGGAGAATTCTTAATGTGCGGACCTGCCACGAAGCATTAGAGGAGTGTATGAAGGGGGAATCAGCTCAAATGGCCGCCTGTTTTGTAAAATATATGACTAAGATTAATTCAATTCTACCGGCAGATACCACTCATGAACCCTTGCTGTGTCAGATATGAACTTGCGTTTCTCTTTCTCCTTTTAAATTGAGAGCTGAAATTTTTTTTTATCTTCCTTTTTGTACAAATTGCAACAATTTTAATTAATTGTGCAAATAAATATATCTATCTATCTATCTATCTATCTATCTATCTATCTATCTATCTATCTATCTATCTATCTATCTATCTATCTATCTATCTATCTATCTATCTATCTATCTATCTATCTATCTTATTGACCAAGCTAAGCCCCTGACTGAAGTCCTATTTGGGAACATATTACATACTGCCAGATGTTTGTGTGGTTGTATGACATTACCACTTGTGGTTTATTGTGTAAACTGACATTGTATAGACTAGTTTGGCAATGATTTGCGTAGTAACAGCCATTTTAATATTTCCGTTGTAAAGCCTTGCTTGAATATGGCTTGCGTTGTAACCCCCTGAAGCGTTGTTAAAAATGCGTGGTAATTGTAGGTTGAAGTAAAAACTTCATTGTAAATTCTTTCCCCCACTTTGTGTATATCTTTATGTTTTAGCTTGTTGGTCCAATAAAAGGCATCACACCCTATATGGTACAATAAAAGTCTATATCCCAGGTTGAAGCCAAGGGCAGGAGACATGTCAAATGTAATGCACTGAACCCCTTGAAGAAAAAACTGAACATACCCTCGTCTCCTGGCTCTGCTTCAAACTTTCTTGCCCAGACAGTGCTAACACTCCCATTTCATAAGTTGTTGCTCACCAGGGAGGAGGTATGTCAACACAGGTTCTTGGAAAGTTCCCAAGATGTGTCTCTCTGGGCTTCGGTGAGGCTTTGATGGGTTTGCAAGCCTCCTCTTCGAAAGAACTTTTGAAAAATGCCTTTTCACAAGTCTGAAGACATTTTACTCCATTATTTTCACCTGATAATACACTGCAACGTCATTTCCCTTTAAGGCAATAGCAGCCGTTGTCCCTATCCTAAGAGCTTATTAATTGGAAATACATATATATGTTTTATTATTTTAATGCCATACTATATCACTGCCATTCTATCGTTAATGTATATTTAAACACAGCACTAAGGGCCCGATGTAGGTCGCCAAATACCGGTCGGTATTTGGTGATTGAGATGTAGGGGCTATAATTACACAGATTCGGTAAATTTACCGAATCGGTAAAATTACCGATTCTGTAAAATACCGAATCGGTAATTTTACCGATTCAGTAAATCCCAGATGTAGGTAGCACTGTTCACAGTGCTACAGGCCTTCAAAATTCGGTATTTTACCACCCAATACAATTGTGTGGTAAAATACCGAATCCAGGTGTGCATGCACATCTGTGCATGCACACTGTGCAATGTGACACACAGACATGCCCTTAGGGCATGTATGTGTGCCACATGGCACACATGCCTGTACTAGGGGTGCTAGAGGGTGTCAAAGTCACACCCCCTGCACCCTTGCAGGATTCGGTATTTACCGAATCGGTAAATACCGATTCGGTATTGCCCATTGATTCCTATGGGCTTCAAGGCCCATAGGAATCAATGGGCAATACCGAATCGGTATTTACCGATTCGGTAAATACCGAATATTACCGATTCGGTAAATCAAAAACTAAAATTTTCTACATCTCCCACCTTCTAATTTACCGATTCATAAATACCGAATCGGTATGATTCGGTATTTATGAATCGGTAAATTAGAATTACCTACATCGGGCCCTAAGTGGATGAATTCCTTGACAACCAAGTAAGTCATATGCATGCTATGCAGTCGGCGTTGTTGTTATTATTTCGGCGTTACCAACCCCAGAGTGGCGGCCATCAAAGCAGAAAATGCCAGCTAAAAATGCAGAAATGTATATTAAAAAAGCAAACAATAAATTGATAAAGGGGCGAAAGAGATGACAGTGTCAATGGCTTTGTGACACTCCACAGCTGTTTTAGAAACCTGGGGCCAAATGTATGAAGCATTTTACCGCTGGCAGAGCGGTAAAAAGCATTTTAGCATGCACCAACCCTATTTTGAAAGACGGTAACTGTTAACAAGCATTGGCATAGCCAATAGGTCTCGCCTTTGGGACCTTGTAAGTGCTTAGCTATGCAGCATATAATCCTGGGTGGTGTGCCGCCAGGGATTGAATAGCTATACGTTTACTATTTTTGCCATTCACAAAGTGCATGAGAAGCAGCTCGCTCCCAAGGACATATACTTACTGGTGTAACAGGGTGCGAGGGCCTGCAGCAGCCACATTGGCGTGCAGAAATAATGACAGGGGCACAGCCTTTAGAAGTGGCCGTCATGCCATGCCCAGAAGGCTTCAGCATTGTCCCAATGGTCATCAAGTTGAAAGCTGGGGAGGGAGTGGGAGGGAAGGAAATCAGAAGCACAATAATTGCACACACATTTTTTTCACTAAATACTGAGAAAAAAAGAAACAACTGCTGCATATTTAAGTTGGAAACAAATCTTTTCATGTATGTCCACAAACACATCATGTGTTACATGAGGTTGTTCAAGTGGTGAGATGGGTTGTTTGAGGGTGGTTGTAGTTTGCTCTACACAGGACTGTTCAGATGTGGCTTTTCATGTCGCTCATTGGCTGCGTGACATATAATGGGAATGCCCAAGTCCGAAGTTGGTACTCTTGGATTCAGCTGTGAGGCTCCGCCACATCCCATAAAAGCGCTTCAGAGAAGTCCGCGGATCCTCGCAGAGTACATCATGGACCATAGCGAGTTACCTGGCACAAACCGCGGGTGAAGAACTGAGAAACAGTGAGTGTATGTATGGGTATGTGAGTGTGTGTATAGGTGTCTGAGTGGGTGTGACACTGTGTGTATGTGACCGAGTTTGAAACGGTCTGTATGAGTGTAAGGGTGGGTGTGAAAGTGTGTGTATGGGTATGAGAGTGGGTGTGAGAGTTTGGGTGTCAGAGGGGGTGTGAGTGTCTGTATGGGTGTCAGTGTTTGTACGGGTATCAGTGTTTGTACGGGTATGCGAGTGGGTATGAGATATATTTGATGATTAGTATAGTAAACCAATACTTACTTACATATACCTGACTTTGGTATTCTGTAAGTGACACTTTTGCATCTCCTTATTTAATACATGATATTCTGGTACCATACCATTGGCAGCTGTCCTACTCCACGCGCCTTCTTTCAGTGCACTGGTAATGCGGGATGGACTACACCAGACCCGCAGTGCAGCGCGTGCATTACAAGGGTCGCGCTGAGGGTTCGGCACCTCAACACGTTGTATGCAGAGTGGTCACTAGGCCCTGTGCCGCCTCAGCATAAAAGCATAAAGGTGGTAAGTGGCCCAGCCGCCTCTTCTCCTCGCCGTCCCCGCGTGGATGGCGAGAAGCCCGGGTGGGTTTTGGAGGGCTGGAAAGGTGAACTCCAGCCACACGAAAGACAAGTCCTCATAAATATACCCACGTTAATGGCCATTTTATTACAACGCGCTTGGCTGCGTATGAAACATTAATGAAGAGAGATCTGATGGGAAGACGCACGCTGACTCCTTCAATGGGACCCCACGTTTTTTTTTTATGTTAAGGAGTGATTTATGGTCGCAGCGAGCAACATATGTACTCTAATCTGTTAATTACGAGCTTGACAGCGTCCGCACAACAGGCGCCATATGTTTGGGTTCCTATCGCCGCGGAGGATCGGGGGTCGGAGAAGGGGGTCCGCGCTTAAACTCGTTGACCAAATATTATCACCGTATCAATGCCCAATAACCCAGACTGATGTCCAGGCGCAGCTCAGTGCTCGAAATGTTGGTCGTAAAAACCTCGTCTTTATTAAGTACTCAATCTCTACTCTGGCGTTTAAAATGCTGAGAAGACATAATAAAGCGAGCATCGGAACAGCTTCCGGCACTCTTCGTAGTTAGACATGTCTGCTGAGCAATCACTCCTGTGTGCACCTGCCTGCCTACCTACCCCCCTCTCATCCTATACTCTCTGTGCAGGCCCCTCCACCCCCAGTGCTAGGTATGAAAACAAGCGGGGTCCCTACAGGATTGTGAGGAAACATTATATTGCACTTACTAAACAAGCAGGATAACATGTAAATTCCGGAATCTCATTTTTCCACCTATGTGATATAAATGATTACAACCAGTAACTAGAGGGTATCGAACGCCCAAAGCCACCCATTTCACCTGAATGCCTTACATGTTGAGAAGAAACTGGTGACGAGCGTGGGGAAGCCCTCGTGGCTGGGACCAATCCCAGCGCGGCTCAGCAGTGACGTCTGGGGAATCCCTCGAGGCTGGACCAATACCAGTGCGGCTCGGCGATGACGTTTTCAGAAAACTGTGCATGCCACACTGAGACATGTGTTTTGAATTATCGTGCACGCATTTGTGCACGTTAATCCAAAACACATGGCGCCCGTGCGGGTAACCGCAACCAAAAGGCCATAGGCGGAGCAATGCGCCTGCCTTTGCACAATTGCGTTCTGTCTTTGTAAAAAAGAAGCACGCATAGGCCAATAGCCAGAGACAAAACAAATAGCACACACGCAGGAGCGTGTTCGAGCCCCGGAGTGATTTCTCAAAGCCCTTACATAAAGTCTTCGCCAGATCAGCGCTGTTACAGGCTCGACCTAAACAAGAAGCTGGAGACAGACGTTTTCAGATTGAGGGTCTGAAAGGCTTGTTATAAATAGGAAGACTACGACTGGGTGCAGCGAAAATCACTTTTTTTAAGAAATTTAAGTAGTACCTTCCTTTCTCAAAACTTTCTACGTGACGATATTTGAATGCAACACTGAGCTGATTCAGATTCCATAAGGGGTATCCAGGACACACCAGGGAAGTTTTGCCCTGCGTACTACATCTCACATAGTAAGTGATGTAGAACAGTGGTAATGGTTATATAAGCAAGCATTGCATAGCCAATAGGTCTCGCCTTTGGGACCTTATAAGTGTTTAGCCCTTCAACAGTTGATGTGGTTGCACCAAGGATATTGTGCTGGATAACTAAACACTTATAAGATCCCAAAAGCAAGGCCTATTGGCTATGCCAATGCTTGTTTGCTTATCCTATCTATTCAACTGCAATCTGCTGTACATTTCACCCCTGATTTGAACTGCTTGGTCTATGTGTTTTCTGTGTTGCTTATCTGTTAATTCTATGTTGAAATATCCATATTAATCTTCTTGTAGTCTTGTAAAATGCTCTGATGGCCTTGGGTCTAATTTTTGCTACATAAAACCACAATAACACATAAGCCTTTTGGAAAGAATAATCAATCTTCATACACCATTTTTAAGCATAAATAATGGAAAGAGACTGTTTGAGTTCCAAATATTTGCCTGCTGCTCTTGTTTTCGATCAGCCATTATATTCGGAGCCCAGGGCACAGACTACATTAGAGGTGGGCAAGCCATTGACCGCTTGCTTGAGCTAGGCATGAGCCTGATGCCTGGCTTTGGCTCAGCTCAAGGTCCTCTCGGACCCTCAAGCCCAAAACCATCCATACTTTCATATGAGGTCAACCTGCCACATATGCGCTACCTTCATATGGCAAGAATTGAAAACAAAGCATAAACATTTGAAGTTAAAATGAGAGAAAGAGATACCCCTCTAGTGGCTGAATTGCAAAACGTTAAACTAGAAAACCTAGGATCAATCCTGGTCCCCCGCTTGACCATACTGCGTGATCTCAAGCAAATATATTACTAAACTGAGCCTCCTTTTTCCTCGTTAACACATATGACTAAACCTTTAAATACAGTGCTGTCTGGATATGTGATGTACAAAACCTTTTGTTTTTGATTTCATGTACTATAATGTGTCTCCATCTACAACAAAGAGTACAGATAACAGGTAAGTTGCCTCTTTATTCACAAATGGCACTGTCATCAGAGCCCGTGAGGAAGAATGTTTCTAAGATCATATTAAAATTCTAACACTTTTAATAATAAATAGTCAGATGTGCTAACGTGACACTCATTTTCCGTGTGTCAAATAACTAAACATCTTCAATTTGGGAGAGAATTCACATCTTTTTACATTATGTCTGTTCTGTTGCATGATTTACATGGCAATTTTTTTCTGTCTCGTGCTTTCTATGTAAATTTGTTAGCTCGCCAACAAGAAGAATACATCCAAGTGCAGCCCTCTCATGTATGGCGCTTTAATAAACAAGCCATCTACAAGAAAACGGACTAGGGGAATTATGCTGGTGCCCATTTGTGAGCTGTACTACACTGAGCGCCATCTTTCAATTGTTTTTCCTACGAAGTTAGACTAGAGATTGTTAGAAAACTAGAATATATCTCTTTATTTTGTAAAAAATATCAAGTAAAATAGCAACATAAGTAAAAACGTAAATTATTTAATACAATGTGATATTTTATAGCAAATGGAGCACGTCATAAATGCTTCTCTTTGGTAGATCATATAGCCATCTGTTCCTTTTACGTTTTTGTTTCTGATTTCCCTTTCATACCTCTCTTCCTTTTTTCGAGAATATTGTTTTTGTTTGCCAGAAACGTTCCATTACTTTTGTTATAATTTGTGGTGGGGTGGGGTGGAGTGGGTTAGAGGCTGATGGATATAGAGCACTCATAGAGCTGAAGTGTCCTACCTCTATGTCCACGACCCTTCACTTGTTTCTGCGTCTCGCACGCTGACGTTGCTCGCTCTGCCGGTTCAGGTTACTGTCAGCACTGTGTGTGAACGGTTTACGAAACCGGAGAGAAATGGAGCCGGTGGGCAGGGTGAGAGGTTCATGGGATGCTGTGTAGGGGAAGGAATGGGGCTGTGGGAATGAAACTATTTTTAAACATTTTACACAGTTCGTTACAGTATTTTTAAGAATTGTATATTTTGGTACTTTGTTAATACCAGAGTACTAACTGTTGGGGCTGATGTCCTAGTGTGGCAGTCATTCATTTTGCTGTCTTGATAAAAGGATGTGATAGGGAGGGGGTAGTTACAAATCCAGAGATTTCGTTTTATTTTGCAGATTTCAACATGTTGTCCTTTGGTTCACAGCATACAATAACAAGCATTGGCCACGAAAGTCATCGCGATCACGATTGCTGTGAAAGCGAAAGTGATCGCGATGACGTGTTAAAACACGCAAGGGTGCGCGTGCTTGTGTGCATTCTAGAGAGCTGGTCGCCGCTTTGGGAGCACTTCCCAAAGCAGCTTCTAAATGTCTCTGTGGGCAGCGCATGCGCCCTGACTCGGCGAGACCTAAAAATGGGGGTCTCTAGTTAGCAGAGGTAGGTACCTTTGTCCAAACAGGGACCCTTGCTTCTAGTCAGGGTAATGGGGGATACACTTCTAAAGTAGCCCCTGCACACCGCCTTGGTAGGTTGGCACAAGCAAACAGGCTTATCTCAGAGGCAGTGTGTAAAGCATTTGTGAACACATACAGTACTACAGTGAAAAGACTACAAATGGACACCAAACCAGTTTAGAAAAATAAGTAATCTTTATCTAAACCAAAATAAGACCAAATGACAAAAATCCACAATACAGTAATAAAAATACGACTTTCAGATGGTAGAAATAGTTCAGTTCGAAGCAAATTGCAAATGCAACACTTTTCTCACAAAGTACCTTGGATGCATCCCACAAGCAAACAAAACGGGCTGCAGGGAAGGTGATGCGTCGGTTCCCTACACTCAGGTAAGGTGATGCGGTGGTTCATTGCTCCAGGGGAGGTGATGCTTCGGTTCCTTACTGCAGCGCAGGGGAGGTGATGTGTCACTCCCTTACCGGAGAGGAGGTGATGCGTCGGTTTCTTACTGCATGGAGAGGTGATGTGTCGGTTTCTTACTGCGTCCCCCAATGATGCGACAAACTTGGAGCCTCGATGCGACGATCCGGAACAATGCGTGAACTCTTGCAGCCACACAGCAGGCCTTGCGTCAAAATCGGTGCGTGATCTCGGACTTTGGAGACCGGTGCACTTGATACGGCATGCAGCGATTTCTTGATCCGTGAGCAGGCGCTGCGACAATTTCCTTGGCGATGCGTCGGAAACAGGTGCGGATGCGTCTCCCTTCTCAAAGTTGCATTACTTTTCCGGCTCCCAGCGGAAAACAGTCTCTAGAGGTCCAAAACAACAGCAGGTACCTCTTTGCAGGTCAGACCTCCCATCAAGGAAATTCAGGGGAGCTGGAGGTGAAGTATTTGTTTCCCTGAGACTTCAGAACAGGAGGCAAGCTCAGTTTCAAGCCTTTGGAGATCTTCTTTCAAGCAGGGGACACAGCAAACAGCAAAGCCCTTTTCTCCTTTCCTTGGTAGCAAGTAGCCAATGTAGGCCTACCCTAGACTGCAAACAGCACAGGGGCAGTATTCCTCCTCAGCTTCTCCAGCTCTTCTCCTTTGCAAAGGGTCCTCTTGATTCCTAGAAGTGATCTAAAGTTCTGTGCTTGGTCAAAACCGGTTCTGTCCTGTCTGGTACAGATTTCTGGCAGGAGGTGGAGACAGCTTTGTCCTTGGCAGACCAGGCCCATTCAGGTTAAAGGAAATCTCCTCCCCCTACTCTAAAAGCTGCCCAGGTCTATTCAGCTGAGCTCTGACTCATCAGGCTCTCTGGAGCCACTGCTCCTCCCCAGCCCCTGTCATCCAAAGCCCGACATGCAATACACAAACATAGCAGAGGCACATTGGATGGCTAAGCGAGAAAATACCTACTTTCTAAAGTGGTATTGTCAAACACAGAATGTAAAAATCACCCTCACTAAAATATGCATTTTAACATTCTGAGTTCAGGCATATTAAACGTTATTTTCCTACCTTGTTCCCAGGGGTAGTTATGTTTATATGACGTTATAAACAAACTCCCCATTCTATCCTATGGGAACAGGTAGCCTTGCAATAGTGAAAAACAAAATTGCCAGTAATTCATTATCAGGACATTCCACACACACCAGGGCATGTCCTACCTTTAACACTGCACCCTGCCCAGAGGGGTATTTTGGGCCTACCTTAGGGGTGACTAACATGTAAGAAAAGGGAGGGTTGGTGCCTGGTGATAAGCGTGGCTAATTCCACCCGAGTGACTTACCTCACTCACCTATAGTTACCCAAGAATAAGTCAGCCGGACAGTGGAGAAGAATAACCAAAGCAAGTTTATTAGGCCACAAACTCCCATATGAGAGGGCCCTATATCGACCTCACCCCTAAGAGTGTGTCGAGAAGGACTGACTCACATCATCATGGTGATACATTATAATAAGAGAAGGCAGAGTAAAACACGCCCATAATGGAAAAGTACTGGTCCCACAAGAGTGTAGACAATGGCCTCATACAAGAGGCATCTGCACCTGCAATAGCAACACTTGTTATCATCTCCCAAGGACACAGAGCCAGGCCGCTACATCTCCAACACATGAGAACGGCCTGATAAGGAGTTTCGTTAGCAGGAGTTTCAGCTACAGTAAACCAAGAAATGAAAATATGCTGACATGAGGAATTATTCCTATTCCTACGGGGGGGGAATGAGCGAGTGCAGTTTGCACGCACATAGAGAAATGATTCAAAATGGTGGCACACAAGCTAAGCTAAGAACACCCAATGATGTCACACGCATAAGTGAATAACTGAATAATGAGAACATAAATGTAAATGCGTAAACACAAGTAATTAGTTAGACACATTCCGCTAACTCATAAGCATAATGCACAAAGGGGCGGGACTTGAAATTGACGCCTATCAGACCCTCCTTTTAGCGGACTGTGGCTAACACATTTGTTTCCATTTATTAACCAAAAGGAGGGCCTTTACAGCAAAATCTATGGGCTGGAAAGTCGTACCTAAACTAGAGCATCATCATGAATAAACATCAGCCAATTAGCATCAGCAAGCTCAACATCATTTGATACCGGATACTGTGTCGTTGGTCTCTTAGACTTTTTTATATTGCTGGCACACATAGAGCAACAAGGGGGAAGACAGTAAACACAGAGGCAGCATGACAGTAGGAAACCTATTACACCTACAATGACCATGAATATTTTCCAACCCCAGGAAGAGAAAAGACCCCACAACCATGACTGTAAGGACCAAGTACCAGTATCTTGATGAAGTTCGGCGGCTAACCTATGGAGTTTCTGCACAGCCAAATTAACTGTCGGGCGGAGTCAGGAATATACACGCAACAAGACGTCCCGATGACGCGACAGGCTCCACCCCTATCCGCCAGGATGACGTCAAGTACCATTCTATTCTGGATCGTAAATAATCTCATAGCCTGCATCTCCAGGGACATATTTGCTGCAATGTCAGCTTCAGTATTCACTACCCTTTCCATTACCCTCGAAAGGCGTCTGATGGCCCTACTATTAAAGATAGGACCCCAGAATGGCAACAGGCCCTTAGAGAAATCCGTAAACTGCTGTCCAGCGGTGTCTGTTTGATCTACGTCATCAACTTGAATTTCCCTCCTTTTCCGCTGTCCTTGTACCATGTCAAACCTCCTATCTGTCTTATGGTAATCCGAAGGTGCCACATAAACGGGAGGAAGTAGATACGCCAAGTAGCATGTCCCGCCCCAACCCTCAGGCAACCACAAATACCCATTATCTCCACATACAAAATAGACATTTGGGGGAGTGACGAGCGAAGGACTAAGGGTCAGGCGAATCGAGGCAGTTACATTACAAAGACTATCACCCACCTTTATCGGACCTCTACCCCGAATACAAAAATAAGGCGAAAGCCCCACTACTGCTAGGGGCACCAGGGAATGACCACTACTATTTGTTGCAGGAGGGCGTCTGTATACTAGAGAAGAGTTCAACTGTAAGAAACTCTCTCGTACTTTGTCAGTGTCATTGGGTATCAGAAACCTGTCCACTTTCTTCGAACAAGTTTCTAAGAATGTTTGGTCAAAACGTCCATCAGTAAATAATCGTCCAAGGAATGAGGGGGGCAAAGGGCGTACTCGCATGGTCAGTGTTGACTTACTGCTGGGGAATCGCGGGGTGAGAGAGTCTGGCTGCTGAAAGAACTTTACCATACCTAACAGGGTGTACCAGCCCACGCAGCTATTCACAGGAGTCAATTGCAGGGCCAATAACCTATCCTTCTTATATGCTGCAGAAGGAAGCAACCCACAGACCCAGCAATCTGTCACATTGTATACAGCATGTGCATGATGCAGTGTTTTTATGAAAACATTATCACGATAGCCTTTTCTTATACATTGTTCACCATAATCAACAGTAACCATATTGTGTTCCGGTAAGGGAGAAGGGGTAGGAACCAGTTTGTGGACGGGGTAAGCTTCATCCAGAAAAAACAGTATTCCAAGCATTATCAAGAACACAATAATGAGCACCACAATAACCACTATTTTACTTTTACGTGATAGGGCACGCCATGGTGAATCTTGTTCTGGTCTGCGAGGAGCAGCAAAAGGCTGTTCCTCCTCTGGGATCGGACGGCCAAAAGGGTACATGTCTCCTACAGAGAGGGGCAAGGGATATCCTAAAAGTTCAAAAACTAGGGGCACTACTAAAAGTTCAGACACTCCAAAACCGGCGAGAGGGGTTCTTCACCCTTCAAGTGGGCTCTTCTCCCTATGTCCGTTAAAGCCTCATAGGCAGGCTTTCAATCTCGTAAACCCTAATCCCTCGATGGAGTCACACAACTGCAGCGACTCAGGAGCACAGAACTTGGGCTCGCATACAACTCTAATGTTCCATTCAGCAATGTCTCAGAAGTGCACCAGGGCTCCTTTTAGCAGTCCATCCCTATTGCTATGCTAACCTATCGAATATAGTCCACTCCTAGTCCCTACCTCAGCCCTTCTTCCAGTGCTCAGTTCATTTGCCTCCCTTTCCTGGGCCGCAAGTTATAGCGAGTGCTCCCTCGCACTTCGGGGTCTGAGAACAGAATTGGTGGGTCATTTTGGAAAGAGGTGGCTTCGGTCGTTTGGGCACTGTGACCAAAGGAAGCCTCGTTACTCGTACTCAGGGCTGGCTTCTGTGCGTTCTCGTCGTGCTCCTCCCCGATCAGCAAAGCATCAGAGAAGGGGAGATACTGAGGCACTGACTCTGTTTCGTGATCTGCAATGCCACCTCTCACCCATGCCTCATAGGGTAAAGGTAGTGGAACCTTCTTGACGTGGGAAGCATGTGTCCACGCCTTTCGACCCTCCACTCGAAGTGCGGTGCGGGTGGTGAGCAGCACCAACCGCGGCTCAGACCATCTAGGCTCCAAACAGGACTTCCGCTGGTACTTCTTGACGACTACCCAGTCCCCTGGGTTGATGCCGTGGCCGGGCCCCTCAGGCAGCGGCTTCAGTGTGTCTGCTACCTGCTGGTGAACAGAATGGAGATCTTTAGTCAAAGCATACAAGTAGTCTGTCAACATAGGATATTCTATCTCTGAGAAACATTTAGGTCTAGGAACACCCCACACATTGGCGGGCCTGCCAAATACAACTTCGTGGGGAGAGACACCTGTCTTAGAATTCACTGTGACTCGTGTGGAAAGTAAGGCAAGGGGGAGAGCGTCTGGCCAGTGTAGCCCTGTACTTTCCCGTATCTTGGCCATTTTCAGTTTCAATGTACCGTTAAATCTTTCAACTAAACCCGCAGCCTGTGGATGTAGGGCTGCGTGGAATTTTTGAGAGACTTGCAATCCCTTACATATTTGTTTCATCAGCTCAGCATTGAAGGATGTACCGTTATCACTCCAGATCACTCTAGGTAACCCGTACCTACTGAAATATTCCTTAATCAACATCTTAGCTGTCGACATGGCTGTACAGTCTTTTGTTGGAAAAGCCTCCACCCATCTACTGAATGCGCACACCACCACGAGTACGTATTTAAGGTTGTTCACTCTTTCCATTTCAATGTAATCCATCTGTATTACTTCAAAGGGATATGTTGGGGGTGCGAAATTGCCCACAGGGACGGGTGTTCCCTTCCCAGGATTGTGTCGTAAGCAAATCATGCACTGTTGTACCAAACTTGTAGCCACCCTGGAAATGTTCTTATTACTCCACACTGGATCTAATAATTTACATATTCCCTTGGCACTTATGTGAGCTGGTCCGTGAGCCATTGTCACCACTGGGAGAACATATGCATTTGGGAGCAACCATCGTCTTTTGTCCGTTACATCCGTCCAACATTCATCCGAGTCCAACTGCCCCTTTCCATTCTTCCATTCTTTCAGCTCCTCCTCAGTCACTTTCTCTTGTATATTCCGCACACTCTGTACAGTGTCTGCAAACATGTTAACGTCCGGTACCCATCTAGCTGGTCCAGCCACAAACATTCGTGGGAGTCTTGTCCTAGCAGTTTCCTTAGCTGTTTGGTCTGCAAACGCGTTTCCCCGCCCTACGTCATCCACCACCGCTTTATGTGCACTACACTTTATTACTGCTAACCGTTTGGGAAGCGTTAGGGCTGTCAGCAGTCGTAATATCAATGGGCCATGTTGAATTCGTTGTCCATGTGATGTCAAAAATCCCCTCTCCGCCCACAGTCTCCCATAACTATGAGCCACGGCAAAAGCGTATTGGCTGTCAGTGTAAATGTTCACGTCCAACCCTTCACTCAATTCACATGCACGCATCAACGCTATTATCTCTGCAGCTTGAGCTGAGTTGTACGGGACTCTAGAAGTCTCCACCACTGTTTGTAAGGTCGTGACTGCATATGCTGCTGTTGTGGTACCGTCTGCTAATTTAAAACAAGACCCATCAACATACAGCTCCCCGTCAGGGTCATCTAAGGGCTTATCCGTCAAATCTACTCTTCCTTTTGTTTCCTCTTCTGTTCGGAACAGGCAATCATGCACTTCATCATCTTTCTCATCCGAAGGGAGAGGCAGTAGCGTGGCTGGGTTCAGGGTAGCACATCTTTTTATCGTTACATGTGGGGCAAATAGTGTCATCTCATAACCAGTCAGGCGAGCACTAGTTAAATGCTGCGTCTGTGTTCTATTTAGCAAAATGTCCACCGCATGTGGTACCATTACCGTAAGAGCTGAACCCAGTACGTGCCCTGCCGATTGTCTTATCGAGACTGCAGCAGCCGCTGTAGCCTTTAGACAGCTCGGGAGCGCTCCTGCCACGTTGTCAAGCATTGCGGAGAAGTAAGCACACGGTCTCTGTTTCCCTCCAAAATCCTGTGTTAAAACAGACAACGCGCAACCTTCCGCCTCGTGCACATAGAGTACAAAAGGCTTCTGGTAATTAGGTGTTCCCAAAACAGGTGCAGAACATAGAGCAGTTTTCAGTAACTCAAATGCTTCTTGACATGCAGGGGTCCAAGGTAGGGGCTTGCGCACTTCTTTGGTAGTCAGATACAGAAGGGGTTTTGTTAGTAAAGCATAATTAGGTATCCACTGGCGACAGTACGATGTTATGCCCAGAAATGCGCGCACCTCACGCTGTGTGTTAGGTACTGCCATGTTAGTTATCGCCCTGACGCGCTCCGGTGTCAGCCTTCTTCCGTCCTTCGATAGGAGATGACCGAGGTAGGTGACCTCCTGTCGACAATATTGGAATTTAGGGAGAGACACCTTGTGTCCCTTACAAGCCAAATGGTGTAACAATTTAACAGTAGACTCACGGCATCCTTCCTCATTGTCGGATGCAATGAGAATATCATCCACATATTGCAACAAGACATTGCCCTGTGGGAGCTCCAAGTCATCCAATTGTGCTTTTAATGCTTGGCTGTAAATAATGGGACTCTCTGTATAACCTTGAGGAATTCTACAAAATCTAAAACTTCGTCCAGCCAATGAGAATCCGAAGAGGTAACGGCTATCCGGATGCACAGGTATACTAAAGAACGCATTCTTAAGGTCCAGCACAGAAAAATATTTAGCTGAGGGAGGTATCATAGTCAAAATGGTAGTAATATCAGAAACCACTGGGTACTGGGGCTCAACAACATTGTTAATGTGATGTAAATCAATCACAAAGCGATAGACATCCGGTGTACCCTCACCTGCCTCACCCGAGGCACCGGAGGGTCTTTTAAGTATTGGAAGAATTGGACTATTACACGTATTTGAGTCCGTTTCCTCTACTACCCCAGACCCAATCAAATCCTGTATTATCTGCAACAAAGCCTTCTCTCCATCCCGGGATATCTTGTATTGGGGTATGCGAGGTAGCTTCGCCCCCACCTTAACATTTATGGACACCGGTGCAATGTCCATTTTTCCCACATCGGTATCGCTGCTGGCCCACAGACTCGCAGGGACATCCCTGAACTCAACCGGGAGGGGCTCTTCCTTCGAAAAACATTGCTGCGCACGCGCCACGGAAGGGCCCAACGTGAGATACACACCATCTGGGGAACAGTAAATCGTAGCATTCAGCCTTTTCAACAAGTCCAAACCCAGTAAATTCTCACCACAATTCGAAGTCAAAAGGAAGGAGGAGTCAATAGTGAAGGGGCCAATCGTAAGTGCTAGGGGCTTAGAGATGGGGCTAACCACTGGGGTACCAGAGAACCCCACTGAAATATTAGTCTTGCCAGACAGAGCCGCCCCTGGAACCTGGGAACGTGCTACAGAACTTTTCGTAGCACCTGTATCCAATAAAAATTTCTGATGGGATCCCGACAAGTCTGCCGTTACATAAGGCCCACGTCGGTCAACATCCACAGAAACAGGTCCCACACTCTGCCCTACGCTGTCCTAGTTATAGGAAAATCCTGTCAAATCATCCATAGCGTATGCATCGCTGTAGAACTGTCGATCCCTGCAGTCATCGCCTTCCCTCTGAAAATGCTGTCTATCCTTTCCCCCGTCAAAATAATTTCCTCCCGGTCTCCTGCCCTCCTCGGACTGTCTAGTATCCTTATTCACATCTCCCCGACCCCGTCCTCTGCCAGGTCCAGCATGGGACCGTAGCAGTGGACAGTCTTTCCACCAGTGCCCTTCCTGTTTACAGTTAGCGCACTGATTGGGTCCCAAACGCTCTCTCCTCTCTCCCCTTCCGTAGCTACTTCCTCGACCAACCGACACGGGCGGGGCACCCCGTCCTCTGCCCTTCACCACCTGCTGCAACAAAACCTTTGTCTTTAAATCTTTCGCCTTCTTTTCTTGCCTGTCCTTATTCTCATTTTCTCTATGTTCATAATACTGGGCCATGCTCAAAATCCCTGAGGGGGTAGATGTCGTCCATGTACTCTCTGATGCTTGCAGTCGGGCCGATATTTCTGGCAGCAGATTCGTAACAAATCTGTTAACAAAAAGACGTAGCCCTCCATCTTGAGATATATCTTGTCCGCTAAAATCCATAAACGTTTCTTCAAAACGGGTGAAGAAATCTGAAACTGCCTCATCCTTCTTCTGTCTGCAAGCCGTTAACTTATCCCAATCTACCTTTTTAGGAGGGATGAGTGAGTGCATATATTTAATTATGCGCCCTGGTAACGCTAATATCTCAGCCTTCGGCTTCTCACCTGGCTTTCGTTCCTTATCCCAATCCGTAAATTCTTCCCAAGTACCGCCCAACTCCTCTCTATGTTCTGAACCCTTCACCTGTCTCCACACGTCCACAGGAACCAATAATCCAAAAAATAATTCAATATCTGCTAAAGTCATTACTGTTGAGGAAGCTGCCTCCGTTAGTTCTTTGTAATAAGCCGTTGGATTTTTTCTCGAGTCGGGTAACTGCGCCTTCAAAGCTAACACCTCGCTCCTTTTCCAGGGCGTATACACCCATTGTTCTTGAAAATGAGCATCTATACGAGCTCTATTCACTACCTGTGTTGTCGGGTCTACTATTTCAGGTACCTCAGGGTGAAATATAGGGTGCACTTCACGCATCGGATGTATCCCAGGGAAATGGGTCTCACCTGCCGCTGTTAACTCATTCCTGTACTCCAACAAGTACCTCAAACTACGGAGCACCTCTGTTACTCCAGTGTTAGCCCTATAAGCATGAGTCTTAATATCACGAAGAATCGCTGGTGCCTCCCCACCATATCCCTGCTCCCACAACGCTATTAGTGTCGTTGACATGTGCCACAAAGCATGCTGTTGCATCAAAGGCTCATAATCTTTCATAGTAGACCAAATATCCTCTAGTGAATAAATATTATTCCTGGCCCATTGACAAGCTTGATTAGCTACCATAGTCTTCTCATCCAATCCAACATTAGCACGCGTAAGTAACTTCCGTACCTGAATAAATAGTCCGCCTCCCGCTCCTCTAATGGGTGTTAGCAACGTACTCTGGGGGGTGGCACTGGCAGAAACAGTGGGGATAGCGGGACCAGCGGAGAGCACCGGGGACAGCGCAGCAGACGCAGGGCTCGTCACCGAGAAAGGGAGCAAGGGTGCAGTGGTAGAGGGGGAAGTTTGTCCCGCTGCAGCGGAAGCAGGTGCACCGGACAAGGGAGGGGCACTTACTTGGGGAACTGAAACACCCACTTGTGAGGCGGAATCTCCGAGCACGGGGTACAGGGGTGGGGGAGCATATGGGGGAGGGGGTCGGGTGTTCAAAATATCCTCCATCTCATCTATGTCCTCTTCCTTTACCACATAACACTTGTTATCCAATAGCCTAAGACGCCTATCTGTGCGCTCAATCCGCAGCTCGTTCTCTTTCTTAGTATGTTCCCTAGCCTTCTGCGCCATGGTCTGTGCCGATCTCTTCAGAGTCACCTTCTCCTCCCTCATCTGCCGTTCTCGTGCCTCCTTCTGCCACATCCGCAAAGAATCAAACATACTCTGACGGCTGCGCCTAGCAAACAATTTGTCTTGTAAATAATCTAATTTTGCTCCGTCAAAAGAGCCCAGTAAAGGCCACTGTAAATCCACATTATCCTTTGTATACTTATGCCACAAAGTGGAAAACAAAATGGGAGGTAAGCCATGTTTGACATACATGTCGAAACTCGGAGAGCCCTCCTTCGGAGCGGGTTGGCTCTCAGCCAATCTAACATCTGAAACCTCATCGCAACACCCGAAACACCGCAATTTACTAAAACACGGCATCTCGTTCTCCTACAATCACACAACGGCACAAAGACCCACACTCATATACTCAGTTACCGACAGGTCACACTCACAGTTTCAATATACATATATTTATTACATAGAATCCTGCACCAAAACACGTGTTACCAAAATGGGACAAGGCCCGTCGACCAAGTCCTGGGGAACCTGGACCCTACCGCAGACCGAACAGCGCACACCCGCTGTTCCGAGACTGGGGAACCAATCCGTCACCTGGGCAGCACTACAAATCGGCACGCACCACACCACGCGGGACCCGGCACTCTCCCGCAAACCACCGTCTTAGGTGTTCGGGTGAGCCCAAAATTCTCACGTAGCAAGCCGCTCACCAACCTGCAGTATTATCCAGTCGGATTTTTACAAACCAACGTTCCCCAATCTCCATCAAGTCTGTCAGAGCGCCATTGGCACTCTGAGTTCCCCGGAGCACACTAGCCCCAGGAGCACACCGGCTCCTCCAATCACCAGAGACACACCGGTCTCACGGAGCTCTCCGGCTCCTCCAATCACCAGTCGGACCACTTACCTTCTGTGCGCGGTACCGACCTCTACCGTTCTCCACTTCCGGCTGCCTGGACCAACACGGTCAGCTCCAAAGTTCCGCCTTCTGGACTCCGGCGTAGGATCATGGACCGAGACCTCCTCCGATCAGCAGGGCGGGGCAGCGCTGCGAGAACCAAGCTCGGCATCAAGTGGGTACCCGGGCCCACCGTGCCAACCAGAGGGTCTCCGGCCTTCTGCTACCCGCTTATGGGTGAGAAAGGTCCTAATCGCGGAGTCCCTGTTCGGGCGCCATCTGATAAGCGTGGCTAATTCCACCCGAGTGACTTACCTCACTCACCTATAGTTACCCAAGAATAAGTCAGCCGGACAGTGGAGAAGAATAACCAAAGCAAGTTTATTAGGCCACAAACTCCCATATGAGAGGGCCCTATATCGACGTCACCCCTAAGAGTGTGTCGAGAAGGACTGACTCACATCATCATGGTGATACATTATAATAAGAGAAGGCAGAGTAAAACACGCCCATAATGGAAAAGTACTGGTCCCACAAGAGTGTAGACAATGGCCTCATACAAGAGGCATCTGCACCTGCAATAGCAACACTTGTTATCATCTCCCAAGGACACAGAGCCAGGCCGCTACATCTCCAACACATGAGAACGGCCTGATAAGGAGTTTCGTTAGCAGGAGTTTCAGCTAAGGTAAACCAAGAAATGAAAATATGCTGACATGAGGAATTATTCCTATTCCTACGGGGGGGGGAATGAGCGAGTGCAGTTTGCACGCACATAGAGAAATGATTCAAAATGGTGGCACACAAGCTAAGCTAAGAACACCCAATGATGTCACACGCATAAGTGAATAACTGAATAATGAGAACATAAATGTAAATGCGTAAACACAAGTAATTAGTTAGACACATTCCGCTAACTCATAAGCATAATGCACAAAGGGGCGGGGCTTGAAATTGACGCCTATCACTGGCAAGTGGGTGCACTTGCCAAGTCGACATGCCAGTACTAGACTGCACACAGGCTCTGCAATGGCAGGCCAATGTTACATTTACAGGCTGCTTATGTGAGTGGCACAATCAGTGCTGCAGCCCACTAACAGCGTTTGATTTACAGGCCCTGGGCACACACAGTGCACTGTACTAGGGACTGGCTAGTAAATCAAATCAGCCAAGCATGGAAACACAAATCCATAACATCAATTTACAAAGGGAGCCCTTGCACTTTGGCGCTGAACAGCAGTGGCAAAGTGCCCAAAGCATCTACACCAGCAAAACAATATCCAACACACAGCAAAAACACAGGAGGCAAAGGCAAATAAAATGCAGGGGAGACCCATGCCAATGGTGCCAGGTGTAACATGGGTCCCTCCAACTGAAATGTGGGGACAACTACCCACCCTCTTGGGAGTTGTCTTCACTAAGGCGGAACCATCTGGACAGGCCATCAGCATTGGCCTGTTCTGTACCAGGGCGGTGATCCACCGTGAAGTCCATCCCTTGTAGGGAAATGGACTACCTCAACATCTTTGGATTCTTCCCCCTTGTTTGCATCAACCATCTGAAGGGCCTGTTGTCGGTTTGAACCCGGAAGTGAGTCCCAAACAAGTAGGGCCTCAGCTTCTTCAGTGCCCAGACCACAGCAAATGCCTCACGCTCAATCGCACTTCACCTCTGTTCCCGTGGAAGTCACCGCCTACTAATGAAGGCTACAGATTGGTCTAGGCCCTTCTCATTTAACCATGAGAGCACAGCCCCCACACCATGCTCTGAAGCATCTGTCTGTACAATAAATTCCCTTGAGAAGTTGGGCGCCTGGAGCATGGGCGCTGTGCACATGGCAGATTTCAGGGCATCAAAAGCCTTTTGGCAGGCGTCAGTCCAGTTCACCTTCCTGGGCTGCTTCCTGGAAGTCCGCTCTGTCAAGGGGGTAACAATTGTGCCATACCCATTGACAAATCTCCTATATTGCCCGGAGAGTCCTAAGAAGGCTATCACCTGAGTCTGGATCATGGGGGGTTCCCAAGCTAGGATGGTGTCAATCTTGGGCTGTAAGGATGCCACCTGGCCGCTCCCCACCGGGTGTCCCAAGTACACCACTGAACCCTGCACGATCTGGCACTTGCTTGCCTTGATCGTAAGGGCTGCCCTTTGCCACCCAGAGGTGGTGCAGATGTTCCTCCCAAGTGGCACTGAACACTGCTATGTCATCCAGGTAGGTGGCACTGAAATCCTCCAGTCCAGCCAACACCTGGTTGACCACCCGCTGAAAGATGGCAGAGGCATTCTTCAACCCAAAGGGCATTACCCGGAATTGGTAGTGCCCCTCTGGCGTTGAGAATGCTGACCTATCCTTTGCTCCATCAATTAAGGAACTCTGCCAGTATCCAGAAGTTAAGTCAAATGTACTGAGGTACCGGACAGCTCCCAACCGATCAATGAGCTCATCAGCTCTGGGGATGGGATGGCCATCAGTCCTGGTGACCAAATTGAGCCCTCAGTAGTCCACACAGAACCGGAGTTCTGGCATGGCACCGGGGGCAGAAGCCTTTGGGACCAAGACTACTGGGCTGGCCCAAGGCTGTTTGAGGGCTCAATCACCCCTAGCGCTAACATCTTGGAGACCTCCTCCTTGATGCAAGCCTTGACCCTGTCAGTAACTCTGTAAATCTTGTGCTTCACAGGAGGACTGTCCCCGGTGTCAACATCATGGACACACCACTGAGTAACACCAGGGGTCAGGGAGAACAGTGCAGCAAACTGCCCCAACAGTTGGCAGCAGTCACTCTGCTGTTCAGGAGTCAGGGCGGGGGAGAGTGTTACACCATCCACCAACACAGTGTGTTCCTTTGCATACAGGAGGTCTGGAAGAGACTCAGACTTCTTCTTCATTCCAGCATCTGTTGCTCGGAACTCTCCAAGTGGGGCTTAAGGCGGTGCACATGCAGGACCCGCTAAGGGTTCTTAGGAGACTGCAAGTCCACCAAGTAGGTGACTTTACTCTTGCGCTCTACCACCTCAAATGGTCGGGTCCACTTATCCTGGAGGGCACAAGGCTCCCCTGGGATCATGACCCATTCTTTCGGTCCAGGCTGAGACTCGATAAGAGCGGCATTCTGAACATACCAAGATTTCATCTCCGCCTGGCTGGCTTCCAGATTCGCCTGAGCAAGTTGTCTGGTTCCTGAAGGCCAGCATGTAGCTATATGCATCCTGGGGCGGTTTACTGGGAGCTTTCTCCCAGACTTCTTTGACCAGACTTAGAGGTCCTCTTACAGGATGCCCATACAGGAGCTCAAAGGGACTGAACCCTAAGGACTTCTGAGGTACATCTCTGTAAGCAAACAAAAGGCATGGTAAGAGTGCGTCCCACTTATGCCTCATGGGTTCACCAAGACCCATAATCATGCCCTTCAGGGTCCGGTTGAATCTCTCAACCGGACCATTACCTTCGGGGTGGTAAGGCATGGTGAACTTGTAGATAACACTGCACTCCTGCCACAGCGATTTCATATACGTAGATATGAAGTTGGTACCACGGTCAGACACCACCTCTCTGGGGAACCCCACATGGGAGAAAATCCCCATTAACGCACAGCCCACCACGGGGG
This sequence comes from Lissotriton helveticus, assembly GCF_964261635.1. NCBI lineage: Eukaryota > Metazoa > Chordata > Amphibia > Caudata > Salamandridae > Lissotriton > Lissotriton helveticus. The sequence continues at coordinate 278,612,617 of NC_136063.1, read as the reverse complement.
CCATCACAGTCTGGAGAGGGATGGCTTCTGAGTACCGGGTGGAATGGTCCACCAAGATCAGGATGAACCTGTTGCCCATGGCTTTCTTGGGATCCAGAGGCACCACAATGTCAATACCCACTGGGAAAGGTTGGAGAGGAGCCTTACACTTTCTCCTACTTTTACCACTTGCCTGGCAAGTCTGGCAAGACCTGCAATGAGTATCAGAACTCTTACGCATTTGGAGTCAGTAAAAGTGGGTGACCAGCCTTTCAAAGGTCTTGTCTTGCCCCAAATGTCCTGCCAAAGGCACATCATGAGCCAGACCCATTAGGAAGGCTCAGAAGCGCTGGGGAACCAACAGCACATGGGCTGACTCAGGCTCAGCAACCTTAGGCTCGCTATACAGGAGACCATTCTCTCAGTAAAGCCAATGTGATCCAGATTGATCTCCTGCTGCCTGGGCTGCAACCTGCTGCTGCAAACCCAGAAGAGAAGGGTACTTCTGCTGCTCCCAGCAGAATTCCTCCCTGGTGGGGCCTTCTTCCTGCTGCCAATGGGTCAGCTTAGTCTGGTCCCCCAGTTCAGCCACTTGTTCCCCTGCAGGTTCCAGGGCATTCCCCTCAAGGTTTGCCTCTTCCTGGACTGTGGGAGCTTTGGGGGCCTGTTTCCCATGCCCCCTGCCTCTTCCCTTTCTTTCTGAAAGAGTGGCTGCCTGGGCCACTCTTTCAAGCTTCAGGTCCTCTTGAATGCCCTTACCGGTTGCCATTGACCGAATGGCTATACAGGCCCACTCAGGCAGATCCAACATCTCTAAATGAGTCCTCCGATCCACCTTCGCCCAAGGCGAGCTCTCCAAATCATTGCCTAGCAGACAGTCAAGAGGCATGGCTGGCCTCACAGCTACTTTCAAGGTACCTAAGACCCCCCCCACCGAAAATGAACCTGTGCCACTTTGCAGAGGCACTGTGAATTGTCACCGGCAACTACTGGGTAGATTGTGTTGGGGACTACCTGCTCTTCAGACACCGGCCGAAAACTGACAGCTGTCACACTGGCTCCGGTGTCTCTCAGAGCCTCCACACTATGGCCATTTATGGTCATCCACTGACTGCACTTGCTATTGTTATCAGGCAGATGAGCTCTTATGACCATCTCACTGTCTCCTAAAGAGACCAGGGACATTTCTGCGGGACCCCACCCCTCTTGGGCATCCGACTCCTCCCCCAAGGCTACACTAGCCATTTCCCGGGACGGTGCACCAGTGGGTGCAGTGGTAACCTTCTTGGGACACCTAGGATCCCCTTGGAAGTGACCCACCTGACCACAACCAAAGCATGTCTTGGAACCCCTATGAAGAGGCTTACCTGTCAGAACCCATGGTTTCTTTTCAGTCGGAGGCTGAGAACCTTAACTTGGTTTCCTTGGGGATTACTTTAGGGCCCTTTTTGGAACTCCTTCTGTTTACCCTTGTCCCCCCACTCTTTTGCTGGGGACCCTGTCCACCTATGGCAGAATCTCCCACACAGCCTTTTTGGACCCTGGAACTGACCCAGCAGCCCGCCACCACAGCAAGCTTCCTGGGGTCAGTCAGCTTACTGTCAATCAAGTGCTGCCATAGCTCTGGAAAACAATTATCTGACAAGTGCTTACATGCAACCAAATCATAGAACCCCTGCAAACCATTCACCTTGCTACCCTTCACCCAACTATCCAGTGCTCTGAAAAAAATAGGAGACATACTCCACCCAAGTACTTCACTCCAGCTTTTTGCAGTTTCTAAATTTCTGCCTGTGCTAGGGTCAATCCATACCTTGCTATTATAACTTCCTTCATGGGGGCATAGGAGATCTGATCTTCAGTAGGCAACGCTAGCAATGTCTCCCTTCCTTCACTGATAAAGCAGCCTCACAACCCCGCTCCCCAATGTCTCTTAGGGACTCTGTGGGACCTCATCACTACCTCATAGGCTTTGAACCACTGACCAATGTCCTCATGCTTCATGAAATCCTTAATAACAGCCTTGGGGATGTATACCTTCTCCAGGCACTAATGGTGCACTGCCACCATTGGGATTGATCTCTAGACTTTTGGCTTTCAGATCCAACTCCCTCAACCCTCTTTCATGCTCTAAGAGCATCTTCTTCTCTTCCATGGCCAACCAATTTCTTACTCTCCATCTCCAATTTCTTATTTTCCATGTCACACTCCTTACCCAGCCTGAGCTTTGTAAGCTCCAACTCATGCACTCTGCTTCTCTCCCTGTCTTCTAACTCCTCTGGAGACAGACTGTAGGAGAGTAGGGTCTGCTATCCTATGGTCACCCCAAATTTTTGCTTTTTGCTTCACTGGTTTTAGACAACTGAGGCTGTGGGCCTGCTAATCAGACCCCCAGCCTGCTGTTCTCTCTCTAAATTATTAATACATGTGCTATATGTACATACCACAATTGAAAATGGACTCCTTGTCAGCCCCTGTACCATGCACTATAGGTGCCCAGGGTATAGGTGCCACCAAGGCCTACCAGGGGCTGCAGCATATCTTTTGCCACCCCTGGCTGGTTCTTAAATTGACACAACTGGCTGATCACTCAGCTGGGGCAAGGTGGTGTAATCACCCCTTGCTTAGATATAGTATACCTATATCTAAACCTATATCTGGACACATATAAACCTGTGAGCCACTCCTATGGAAGGCCTCATCAATCATGGAGGCAGAGTGCGTGGTTTAATGTGAGATGGAGCTCTAGCATGAGCTGAGCCTGTCTGCAGCCGTCGGGAACAAATCCCTAAGCTGTTTCAGGATAATGCCATACCATATACTCTTAAGTGCATTATAATCCTCGCGGTTATATAGCAACTCTGGTTTGGCTTTATCAAAACATGTCTTGTAAGGTGTCATACGATTTGGAATACTATCCCTTCGCCAGTTCTGGCGACGGGGATAGCATTCCACCCCTCTAGAGGGGTAAGACATGTTACTTTACTTAAATGCGGTTAATTTCTAAAAGGGCCTCAGATCCACAAAATGGATGCTTCTGCCACAGACACGAGTCTGACCCCCTGAAGCTGACCGAAACTCAGCCCAAGGGGCCTGGACAAAGGGTTTCCTGTCGCAGGGCGGTGTTACAACCCCCCAGACAGGAGATAGTGGATTGTAGCAGGGAGGTTTGAAAGAAACCAGACACTGCCTGGGGAGCACAAGGCTGCCCCTTGCATAATCCGGCCAAACCGGTTCTGGGGCACTCCAGCCCCCGTCCCAGCGCGGCCAGGATCAAAGGAAGGGGGTGTATCCACCCACTTCCTGGGTCCCACCCATAGGAGGGGACCTAGCAGGTAATCCAGCCCCCCAGATTCGAATAAGAGTGGGGGCAGTGCCAATGCACTTCAGATTATCCTGATGAAACATAAGAAACAAAACTCTGGACCCTTCGACATCCTACTCAACGTAGAAGACTGAAGAATCTCCCTTGTGGTCAAGGAGTGACCACCCTGTGCAAACAGGCACCATCCAGCCCTCAACGTCTACTTTGTTGCAGTTCCCGCCGGAACTCGAGCAATAGAGATCGACGAGATTAAGCTTGCCTGCTTTCTAACAGCCCGATCCATAGTCCCTGCAGAGCTGAGACCCGTGGAGGCGACCGGAAGCGTGGGGCACACCATCTCGGAAAGACCACGAGACGCTGACCGTGCAGCCCATGAGTGACCCTCGAAGCTGTACAACGGGGTTTGAGAAGCCCCAACCCTGAGCCACTCTTGCACCGAAGTTCAGCCCCCTACACTCGACGAGTGCTGCGTGGGGCCCTTCTGCTTCTTTTGGCTCACCGCGTTGGCCAGTCCCTTGCCAGCTGGCTTGTGGCCCCTGTGCCAACGAAACTTGAAATTCGACTTGTGATTCTGGTTGCTCCAGATTTGCACCAGCTCCCCTGAAAAGGAGCCCCCACTCTGACCCTCCTGGTCCGAGTGAGAAGCAATCTTCCAGTTCCACGTGGATTGCTTTTGCCAAGTGTTGTTTGCTCCAATCTTGAAGCCGACAGCGCCAACGGTGAGAGCTTGCGTGGGACAGATCGTGACCTGCTCCTGGACTTCGTAGATGCCCCAGAGCCCACGTGACAGCAGAGAGAAGCTCCTCAACAACCACCTGATTGCGCCCGACATTGCCTGGTTCCGTCCTGGTTCCACCCTGGTCACTGCTGAGTGACCCAGACTCTGTCCCCTCTGCTTTAAGGTACTTTTCGACTCGAGTCCACCCTTGGACTCCACCGGACACTTCTCCTTCACCTCGCCTGCAGCCCTTTCAGCTCCAAGCACCAAGAGCCTGCGTGACGAAACCCGACTCAACTTCGACCCTGTGCACCCGCTTCCTGTGGGTGAGGTAACATTGCAACGCCGGTGTTCCCACACTGGTACACACCTCTAGGGTCTGTGTCTTAAGTTTTGTTCCTCTAGGTTCAGCGGAAGTGTCCTTAAACTTTAACTTTGTAACTTTTACGCACCGTTGGTTAACATTGATGCATGCGTGCACTTTCTGCACTGCACCCGAATCCCGCGGGCTTTTCCCGACTTCAGCATTGCTTGTCCCGACTGCTCCCAGCGATTCCCTAGGCCCTAGGCCTAACCACTGATCGAATGGTCTCTCTTATACCATTTTTTTAGTATATGGTTTGAGTGGCCCCTTGGCCACATCCAAAATTGTGCAACTTTGTATGTTATACTGTGCTTTTGATTTAACGCTTGTGCCCCTTTATTCATAAAGAATACTGGGGATTGTTTTTAGTAATAAATACATATATTTTTATAATACATACTTGTGTGGTGTCCTTTCATTTGATATTACAGGATTGTATGTGGTAAAACAGCTCGCTTAACACGACCTCTTAAGTTAAGCCTTTAGGCTGCTTAGTCCATGCTACCCCTAGGATAGCTTGTCTAATAAGGTTGACTTACAACCAGACACCATAAGGGTTGTTTGGACTGATACAAGGGGGTTCCAGAATTGGAAACATCATATATCAGGCCAACTTCTCACATTGGTGGCAGCGGTGCGGATTTGAGCTTGCTGTTTGTTTTACCATTGCAATCTTTTTATCAAATTGAAAGATCACATCAAGTACCTCTAGGTACATATAAATCAAAAGCTTAGCATATTTAAGTTCTACTGAACTTAGTAGTTGTAGATTAAAGGGATTAGCACACCCTGACTACAACTCACTAGCAAGGTACAGTAGGGAAACACTTAGTGTAGGTAGGTGCATCACTTACACCACACTAGAGTCATGTCTGACACAGGAAACGCCTCAGGGTCTGTTCCTGTGACAGTTGACCTTACCCAGGCAACTTCCAGCTATGACAAACTAACCCACAAAGACTTGGTTGCCTTGTGCATCTCAAGAGGGTTAAAAAGGGGCAGAAGTCCCACAGTCCTTCCCTGATAGCCATTCTAGAACAGGATGATTTGGAAAAGGCAAATGCAGTTCCCTTAGAATTAGGAGATGGAGTGGACCCCACAGCCACTGAGACCACCCCAGAGGAGGAAGAAGAGGAGGTAGAAGAGGAGGAGGACTCAGAGGTAGATGACCCTGAAGATCAGGATCAAGGGGTTAACCAGGTTGTAGTTGCCAGGCTTAACCAGGCCAACTTAAACCTACTGGGAAATGGAGAGGGCCAGCACATCCCCAGATCCCACCAGAGCATTCTCCCAGGCAACAGAAGAGTGAGATCTCCATCAGGGGACTCTCATATTTCTAGTGCCTCAAGAGAATCTCAGAGAGGCATGACTGCCTCACAAAAGATAGAGCATAAGGCCAGGATGAGAGCTGTCAAACTCCAAATAGAGAGGGAGGAGGTAGCCCTGGCTCAAGCTAGACTTGACTTGGCAAGAGAGCAGAAATTGTGTGGCTTAGATGTCACTGGTGGCAGCAACATTCCTAGAGAAAAAGACAGGAGCTATGATAATAGAAACCTGACAAAAATGGTGGCCCCCTACAAGGAAGGGGATGACATCCACAAATGGATGACTGCTCTTGAGAGGGCCTGCATGGTACAGCAGGTTCCTCAGGATCAGTGGGCTGCAATTTTATGATACTCCTTTTCAGAGAATAAGGGAGGGACAGGCTCCTCACAGTTAGACCTGAGGATGCCAAAAACGACTCTGTCTTGAAGAGTGCTCTTATTGAAGGGTTTGGCCTAACCACTGAACAATACAGGTTGTTGTTCAGAGACACCCAAAAAGCACAGACTCAAGACTGGACTGATTTTGTAGATTGTGCCACTAAGGCTCTGGAGGGTTGGTTGCAGGGAAGTAAAGTTTCAGACTATACAGGATTGTACAATCTTATCATGAGAGAACAGATCCTTAATAACTGTACAAACCAGCTGTTGCATCAATACCTTATTGACTCTGATCTGACCTCTCCCCAAGAATTGGGAAAGAAGGCAGACAAATGGGTCAGAACAAGGATTAAGCAGAAACCCCAGAACCAAGGTGGTGACCAGAAGAAAACAGACCAGAAGGGTGGAAATCAGAAAGATAAAGAAAAGGACCAGAAGTCTTCAGGCCCCCAAAATAGTAATAAGGAGGGTGGTTCCCAAAATGGAAACAAGAAAAAGAAGAATAATGGCCCAAAGAAACCTTGGTGTAATACCTGCAAATCAGTTTCACACTGGGGCAGTGAATGCACCAAGACAAATCCAGTCCCCACCACTGCAGCTCCTAAAGCACCTGCCCCCCCTAGTTCAGTAAGCAGTGGTGGAACACAGCCAAAGGGTGTAGTAGGGTTAACCCTGGGTACTGAAGTAGGATCTGGCCTAGTCAGAATCCCTACTCAGGCAGTTCTCCTATATGATGTGGACTTAGCTTTGTCCACTACAGTGAGTCCCAGTAACCTGGGCAAATATATGCAGACACCTTTAATCAATGAGAAACTGGCTCAGGCCTACAGGGACACATGTGCCAGTGTCACAATGGTGACACCTGACTTTGTGGACCCTGGACAGATTGTACTAGGTGAAAGTTACCTAGTGACCAATGCAAGCAACTCCACTACTTCCCATAGTGTGGCAGTTGTGAACTTCTCCTGTGGAGGGGTAAATGGCCTAAAGAAAGTTGTTGTGAGTGCAGACCTCCCAGTAGACTGTCTGTTAGGCAATGATCTTGAAAGCTCAGTTTGGTCAGAAGTGGAGTACAGGACTCATGCAGAAATGCTAGGGATTTCAGCTCATGTCCTTGCAGTGACAAGGTCTCAGGCTAAGAAGTGCCTTCCTGAACCAGTGGTGGATCTTGAAACAATAGACCAACCACAACCCAAGAGAAGGAGCAAGAGAGGAAAGGCTGAGCCTTCCACCTTGCCCCAGGTTGAGGATCAGATTTCACAGGAAACTGATTCTGCAGTCCAAGAGGAGACTGTCTCTGAGGAACTTGAACCTGACCAGGTTGAGTTTCTGGGGACAGGGGGACCCTCAAGGGCAGACCTGAGGCAGGCTCAATTAGATTGCCCTTCACTTGAACCCCTCAGACAGCAGGCTGCTGCTGAGGCTGCTGGGGATGCCCAAGGTACCCATACTGTGTATTGGGATGATGGACTCCTTTACTCAGAGGCTAGAGACCCCAAGCCTGGTACAACCAGGAGGTTTGTCATACCTCAGAAGTTTAGGGGTTTCCTTCTTACCTTGGCCCATGATATTCCCCTTGCAGGACACTTAGGCCAGAACAAAACGTGGGACAGGCTTGTTTCACACTTTCACTGGCCTCACATGTCAGAAAATGTCAAGGAGTTTTGTCGCTCCTGTGTCACTTGCCAAGCCAGTGGTAAGTCAGGTGGCACAACAAAGGCCCCCCCTAATACCACTACCTGTGGTGGGGGTACCCTTTGAACGTGTTGGAATAGACATTGTGGGTCCCATGGATCCTCAAACAGCATCTGGGACCAGATTTATACTGGTGGTAGTGGATCATGCCACCAGGTACCCAGAAGCAATTCCCCTGAGGACCACCACAGCACCTGTGGTGACAAAAACCCTCATTGCAGTTTTCTCAAGAGTGGGCTTTCCAAAGGAGGTATTATCAGACAGAGGTACTAACTTCATGTCTAGTTATCTAAAAGCAATGTGGAAGGAATGTGGAGTAAACTACAAGTTTACCACACCCTATCACCCACAGTGCAATGGGCTTGTGGAGAGATTCAACAAGACCCTCAAGGGAATGATAAAAGGATTACCAGAGAAGCTTATGCGGAAATGGGACATTCTTTTACCCTGCTTGCTCTTTGCTTACAGAGAGGTCCCACAGAAGGGGGTTGGCTACAGCCCTTTTGAACTTTTGTTTGGCCACCCTGTGAGGGGTCCACTATGTCTGGTGAAGGAAGGATGGGAGTTACCTCTCAAAAAGCCCAAGCTAGATGTAGTGGACTATGTACTTGGTCTCCGCTCCAGGATGGCTGAGTATATGGAAAGAGCATCCAAAAACCTGGAGGCCAGCCAAGAATTACAGAAAGCTTGGCATGACCAAAAGGCTGTTCTGGTTGAGTTCCAGCCAGGGCAGAAGGTGTGGGTGTTGGAGCCAGTGGCCCCAGCAGCACTCCAGGACAAATGGACTGGACCCTACCCTATCATTGAGAAAAAGGTAGAAGTCACCTACTTGGTTTACTTTGGAACCCCTAGGAGCCCCCACAGGGTGCTCCATGTGAATCGTTTCAAAGCATTTGTGGACAGGGAGGACATGAGCTTGCTCATGGCCACAGATGGGGAACAGGAGGAAGAGAGTGACCCTCTCCCAGACCTGCTTTCTCAGAACCCTGATGATGGTTCAGTTGATGGAGTAGCCTTGGCAGGCAGCCTCACTGACCAGCAGCAGGTGGACTGCAGACAAGTTTTGCAAGCCCACAGACACTTGTTTTCACTTACACCCAGCCAGACAAACTGGTGCACCCATGAGGTGGACACTGGTGACAGTCTGCCTGTCAAGAATAAGATCTACAGGCAACCTGACCATGTCAGGGATTGTATCAAGGCTGAGGTGCAAAAGATGTTGGAGCTTGGAGTGATTGAGCCATCAGAGAGCCCAGTAGTCCTTGTGCCAAAACCTCATACCCAAGATGGAAAGAGAGAAATGAGGTTTTGTGTGGACTACAGAGGTCTCAATGCTGTCACTAGGACAGATGCACATCCCATTCCAAGAGCAGATGAGCTCATTGACAGATTGGCTTCTGCCAAGTTTCTGAGCACATTTGATTTGACAGCTGGCTACTGGCAAATCAGACTAGCTGAGGAGTCAAAAGCCAAGACAGCATTCTCTACCCCCAGTGGGCATTATCAGTTTGTGGTGATGCCCTTTGGTTTGAAGAATGCACCTGCCACCTTCCAAAGGTTGGTGAATCAAGTCCTTGCTGGGTTGGATGACTTTTGTGCAGCATATCTAGATGATATTGCTGTCTTTAGCTCCACCTGGGAGGATCACCTGATCCACCTGAAGAAGGTTCTGGAGGCCCCGCAAAAGGCAGGCCTGACTATCAAGGCTACAAAGTGCCAGATAGGGCAGAGTAAGGTTGTGTACCTGGGCCACCTAGTAGGTGGAGGTCAGGTTCAACCACTGGAGAGCAAAATCCAGACCATACAGGACTGGGCTCCTCCAGTTACCCAGACACAAGTCAGAGCCTTCTTGGGCCTGACTGGGTATTACAGAAAGTTTGTGAAAAACTATGGGTCCATAGTGACACCATTAAATGACTTGACATCCAAGAAGATGCCAAAAAAGGTTCAGTGGGCAGTTAGCTGTCAGAAGGCATTTGATGACCTGAAGAAGGCCATGTGCTCTGCACCTATCCTGAAGAGTCCTGACTACTCCAAACAGTTCATTGTACAGACAGATGCTTCTGAGTTGGGGGTGGGAGCTGTGCTCTCACAACTTAATCAAGATGGTCAAGACCAGCCCATTGCTTTCATTAGCAGAAGGCTGACCCCCAGGGAGAAACGTTGGTCAGCCATTGAGAGGGAGGCCTTTGCTGTGGTTTGGGCCCTGAAGAAGTTGAGGTCCTACTTGTTTGGAACTCACTTCCTAGTTCAGACAGACCATAAGCCCCTCTTGTGGCTCAATCAGATGAAGGGTGAAAATCCCAAACTGCTCAGGTGGTCCATTTCCCTACAGGGGATGGACTTTACAGTGGAGCACCGCCCAGGGACTGACCATGGTAATGCAGATGGTCTCTCCAGGTACTTCCACTTAGAACATGAAGACTTATCTGGTCAAGGTTAGTTTAATGTCCCTGCGTTTGGGGGGTGGGGGGTTGTGTAGGAGAGTAGGGTCTGCTATCCTATGGTCACCCCAAATTTTTGCTTTTTGCTTCACTGGTTTTAGACAACTGAGGCTGTGGGCCTGCTAATCAGACCCCCAGCCTGCTGTTCTCTCTCTAAATTATTAATACATGTGCTATATGTACATACCACAATTGAAAATGGACTCCTTGTCAGTCCCTGTACCATGCACTATAGGTGCCCAGGGCATAGGTGCCACCAAGGCCTACCAGGGGCTGCAGCATATCTTTTGCCACCCCTGGCTGGTTCTTAAATTGACACAACTGGCTGATCACTCAGCTGGGGCAAGGTGGTGTAATCACCCCTTGCTTAGATATAGTATACCTATATCTAAATCTATATCTGGACACATATAAACCCGTGAGCCACTCCTATGGAAGGCCTCATCAATCCTGGAGGCAGAGTGCGTGGTTTAATGTGAGATGGAGCTCTAGCATGAGCTGAGCCTGTCTGCAGCCGTCGGGAACAAATCCCTAAGATGTTTCAGGATAATGCCATACCATATACTCTTAAGTGCATTATAATCCTCGCGGTTATATAGCAACTCTGGTTTGGCTTTATCAAAACATGTCGTGTAAGGTGTCATACGATTTGGAATACTATCCCCTCGCCAGTTCTGGCAACGGGATAGCATTCCACCCCTCTAGAGGGGTAAGACATGTTACTTTACTTAAATGCGGTTAATTTCTAAAAGGGCCTCAGATCCACAAAATGGATGCTTCTGCCACAGACACGAGTCTGACCCCCTGAAGCTGACCGAAACTCAGCCCAAGGGGCCTGGACAAAGGGTTTCCTGTCGCAGGGCGGTGTTACAACCCCCCAGACAGGAGATAGTGGATTGTAGCAGGGAGGTTTGAAAGAAACCAGACACTGCCTGGGGAGCACAAGGCTGCCCCTTGCATAATCCGGCCAAACCGGTTCTGGGGCACTCCAGCCCCCGTCCCAGCGCGGCCAGGATCAAAGGAAGGGGGTGTATCCACCCACTTCCTGGGTCCCACCCATAGGAGGGGACCTAGCAGGTAATCCAGCCCCCCAGATTCGAGAAGAGTGGGAGCAGTGCCAATGCACTTCAGATTATCCTGATGAAACATAAGAAATGAAACTCTGGACCCTTCGACATCCTACTCAATGTAGAAGACTGAAGAATCTCCCTTGTGGTCAAGGAGTGACCACCCTGTGCAAACAGGCACCATCCAGCCCTCGACGTCTACTTTGTTGCAGTTCCCGCTGGAACTTAAGTGACAGAGATCGACAAGATCAAGCTTGCCTGCCTTCTAACAGACCGATCCATAGTCCCTACAGAGCTGAGACTCGTGGAGGCGACCGGAAGCGTGGGGCACGCCATCTTGGAAAGACCACGAGACGCTGACCGTGCAGCCCACGAGTGACCCTCGAAGCTGTACAATGGGGTTTGAGAAGCCTCAACCCTGAGCCACTCTTGCACCGAAGTTCAGCCCCCTACACTCGACGAGTGCTGCATGGGGCTCTTCTGCTTCTTTTGGCTCACCGCATTGGCCAGTCCCTTGCCAGCTGGCTTGTGGCCCCTGTGCCGACGAAACTTGAAATTCAACTTGTGATTCTGGTTGCTCCAGATTCGCACCAGCTCCCCTGAAAAGGAGCCCCCACTCTGACCCTCCTGGCTTGAGTGAGAAGCAATCTTCCAGTTCCGCGTGGATTGCTTTTGCCAAGTGTTGTTTGCTCCAATCTTGAAGCCGACAGCGCCGACGGCGAGAGCCTGTGTGGGACAGATTGTGACCTGCTCCTGGACTTCGTAGATGCCCCAGAGCCCACGTGACAGCGGAGAGAAGCTCCTCAACAACCACCTGATTGCGCCCGACATTGCCTGGTTCCGTCCTGGTTCCACCCTGGTCACTGCTGAGTGACCCAGACTCTGTCCCCTCTGCTTTCAGGTACTTTTCGACTCGAGTCCACCCTTGGACTCCACCGGACACTTCTCCTTCACCTCGCCTGCAGCCCTTTCAGCTCCAAGCACCAAGAGCCTGCGTGACGAAACCGGACTCAACTACGACCCTGTGCACCCGCTTCCTGTGGGTGAGGTAACATTGCAACGCCGGTGTTCCCACACTGGTACACACCTCTAGGGTCTGTGTCTTAAGTTTTGTTCCTCTAGGTTCAGCGGAAGTGTCCTTAAACTTTAACTTTGTAACTTTTACGCACCATTGGTTAACATTGATGCATGCGTGCACTTTCTGCACTGCACCCGAATCCCGCGGGCTTTTCCCAACTTCAGCATTGCTTGTCCCGACTGCTCCCAGTGATTCCCTAGGCCCTAGGCCTAACCACTGATCGAATGGTCTCTCTTATACCATTTTTTTAGTATATGGTTTGAGTGGCCCCTTGGCCTCATCCAAAATTGTGCAACTTTGTATGTTATACTGTGCTTTTGATTTAACGCTTGTGCCCCTTTATTCATAAAGAATACTGGGGATTGTTTTTAGTAATAAATACATACATTTTTATAATACATACTTGTGTGGTGTCCTTTCATTTGATATTACAGGATTGTATGTGGTAAAACAGCTCGCTTAACACGACCTCTTAAGTTAAGCCTTTAGGCTGCTTAGTCCATGCTACCCCTAGGATAGCTTGTCTAATAAGGTTGACTTACAACCAGACACCATAAGGGTTGTTTGGACTGATACAAGGTGGTTCCAGAATTGGAAACATCATATATCAGGCCAACTTCTCACACAGACCCTTTGAAGACACACTGCTCCCCCCCCCCCGGAAGGCAACTGCCCCCTAGTCAGGCCCAATAGCCCCTCATGCTGCTCATCTAAATTCTCTCCCTTCACCATAGGCTCTTTGGTATGCTCACTGGCATTCCTTGATTCCAACCAGGCCCTCAGCACCTTTTGGTATTCCCCCTTTCTGGTGAGGCCTCTCACAGAGATTTAAAATTTTCTGCAGACAGCTTTAAGTTGTGGCACAGTGTAGGCATCAAGCCTCTCCTCTTCAAATTCAATATCCACAGATGCAAGTGATGCTGGTTTACTCATGGTGAAAATTGGCTGTTCTCAAGATGCAAAAACAATTCCAAGGAAAAAAAATTCTACCAAATGTATGTGGTTGCGTAATGGTCTGAGCTCTTCTAGTAGTGTACACAAATCACTGTATGTAAGTCACAAATGCAAGTCCAGATCCTCACCGCTGACCGCTAATATTAGAAATGCGGTCCCTAGTTGGCAGAGGTAGGTACCTTTGCCCAAATTGGGACCCTTGCTTCTAGTCAGGGTAAGGAGGATACACTTCTAAAATAACGCCAGCTCACCCCCTTGGTAGCGTGGTAGGAGCAGACAGGCTTATCTCAGAGGCAGTGTGTAAAGCATTTGTGAACACATACAGTAATACAGTAAAAACACTACAAATGGACACCACACCAGTTTAGAAAAATAAGTAATCTTTATCTAAACCAAAACAAGACCAAACAACAAAAATCCACAATACAGTAATAAAAATATGGCTTTCAGATGGAAGAAATAGTTCAGTTCAAAGCAAATTGCAGATGCAAAGTACCATGGATGTGTCACGCAAGCGAACAAAATGGGCCACAGGGAAGGTGATGCGTCGATTCCTTACACTCAGGGAAGGTGATGCGTTGGTTTCTTGCTACTGGGGAGCGATGTGTCAGTTCCTTACTGCAGCGAAGGGGAGGTGATATGTCGGTTCCTTACCGGAGAGGAGGTGATGCGTCGGTTTCTTACTGTGTGGGGAGATGATGCATCAGTGTCTTACTGCGTCCCCCAAGGATGCAACAAACTTGACTCTTGCAGCCGCACAGCAGGCCTTACATCAAAATCGGTGAGGTGATCTCGGACTGCGGCTATTTCTTGAGCTACCGGCAGTTGCTGCGACGGTTTCCTCGGCGATGTGCCAGAAACAGGAGCGGATGCTTCTCGCTTCTCGTAGTTGCGTTACTTTTCCAGCTCCCAGCAGAAAACCGTCTCTAGGGGTGCAAAACAACAGCAGGCACCTCTTTACAGGTCAGAACTCCAAGCAAGGAAATTCAGGGGAGCTAGGGTGGAAGTCTTTGTGTCCCTGATACTTCAGAACAGGAGGCAAGCTCAGTTTCAAACCACTGGGGATCTTCTTTCAAGCAGGGGGTACAGCAAACAGCAAAGTCATTTTCTCCTTTCCTTGGCAGTAAGTAGCCACTGCAGGCCAACCCCAGACAGCAAACAGCACAGGAGCAGTATTCCTCCTTAGCTTCTTCCTTGGCAAAGGTTCCTCTTGGTTCCCAGAAGTGATCTAAAGTTCTGGGGTCTGGGCCCCAATATATATACTACAAAATCCTTTGTAGTATATCCTTTGTTATTTGGTGGCAGAGAAGCCCTGTGCTTGGTCAAAACCGGTTCTGTCCTCTCTGATGCAGCTTCCTGGAAGGAGGTGAAGACAGCATTTTCCTTGGTAGACCATGCCCATTCAGGTGAAAGGAAATCTCCTCCGCCTACTCTAAATGCAACCCAGGTTTATTCAGCCCAGCCCTGACTCATGAAGATCTCTGGAGCCACTGCTCCACCCCAGCCCTTGTCATCGAAAGCCAGACATGCAATACACAAAACTAGCAGATGCACACTGGATGGCTAAGCATTAAAATACCTACTTTCTCAAAGTGGTATTTTCAAACACAGAATGTAAAAATCACCTTTACTAAAAGATGTATCGTTGGATTCTGAGTTCAGGCATACTACATTTTATTTTCCCACCTCGTTCCTAGGGCCAGTTATGTTTATAAGATGTTATAAACAAACTTCCTATTCTGTCCTATGGGGAACAGGTAACCTTGCAATAGTGAAAAACCAAATGGGCTGTAATTCACTATCAGGACATGCCACACACACCAGGGCATGTCCCACCTTTCACATACACTGCACCCTGCCCACAGGAGTTGAGGGGGCCCCCCTGCAAGGTACATGGAGTGGGCCCCGCTCTGGATTTAATCCGGAGCTCACAGGCCTGAGTAATGTGCTGTGGGGCCCCTTAGCAGCTCGGGGGCCGCCCCGCACCATGGGGGATGCAGAGGCCTGCGTTACACAACTGGAAGGGAAACAAAGTTAGTTTACAGAATATGTAGAAGAGTTGCCTCCATTGCTTGGTTTACCGGTCACAAGCCACGTGGCTTCCTGCCCCAAAAAGGAGCACCCCATAATTAACTTGGATAATCCCAGCTCTCACGTAATAGACTGAATGCCCGCAAATATATCCGGTTCACAGCACAGAATTTAGTACTACAGAATTTGATGCTGAGAACCTGACAGCTGACAAGTTGATTTGAAGCGGATTGGTAAATAATGATTTTTATCTTTCCATCTGGTTGTTTATTATGATGGAACACTTCTCCCAATACTAGCCACATTAAGTACTGTCTGTGTCATTGGGGCAACACATGTACCACTGTTCCCATATGTAGCAGTGTATATACACAGCGCATTCTTCTTTTATGTGATTTCCCTGACTTTTTTAATTGAATTATATGGTTTATTTTCATTGTTCTTAGTTTTGGTGCAAAGGACTGGCCTACTTTGGCCAGGACCCACAGTCCAAGGGGGTACTCAGCCGGCAGTTGAAGGAGGGACCCACCTAAACTCATTTTATAAGATGCGCGCTTATTATTTTTATTAAATACATTTTGATCCAGAGCAAGAGAAAGCTAACCACAAAAGATGGGACCGAATGAGGAAGACAACAACGGAAAAAACTAAGAGAGGAGGAAAGCAGGGATGAAAAGGAGCCTGTTCCAGTGAGATAAACTGGCCCTGGTGGTGTAATAATGAGGCAGAACCAAGGCTAAGCAGCCTCGGTATTCACCCGAACAAACCCCCGATTGTTTAGATAGGGTTGGACACGGGTTTCTGTGCAAAACATTGAGCTCTAAGCACTTTTTCTTTTGCAAATTAACCACTCCCATTCACTCTCCTCACCCAGGGTCAAGCTTTAGATGTCAGTTGGGCTCAGCGTCTGAAGCGTTTTAAACAAACTCCCAAAAAGGTTCTGCATTAATGCCATCTTTTAAAACGCACAAGCCGCTGTGTATCACATTCTGATTGCCACTATGTGGAAGGATGTAATGCCACCAACATATCAGGCTTGGTATGCAAGACTACATCATGTATATAACTTGGAGTTGGCTCTGTACAAGTGTAAAGGTCAAAGGGGGAAGAGGCGGGCCGTCAGGTATGGGGCTTATTGATGGAAGTATAGTGGTAGGCAGGGCTATTGCGGCACGGGCAGTCGTCATAGGGCTCTTACCTCTGGGGAAATATGAAGCTAATAATTCTGTTGTTCTTTATGGGCTGGGTCGGCTGGGTGTCCCTTGGATGTTGGGGTTGGTTCCAGGATTGTACCTGTCAATCCTTGGTTTTCTTTTCTTTTTTTTGCGGGGGCTCCCTCAATTTTGTGTTGCTTTTCTATGTTGTTTGTATAAGAAACTGTCTAATTATTGCTTACTGGAAAGAAAAAAAAAGAAGAAAAAAAAAGGAAGAGTTAACAGCAGTATGACCCGTCCCATTACCTGGGTAATACATAACAGCCATAGCTGCATCGCCTGGTATCAAAGTATTAATGGGAGTAATACATCTCTTCAACTCAATAACTTCAAATACATTTCCAAAAGTCAAAAAAAATCCAAGTAACAGGGTATGAGTTGTTAAGAGTTCTGAAGATAAATTCATTTTCATCTTGAATATGTGCTTTTTAATTTTGACATATAAATAATAATTCAACAAAGAAAAAGCTTCAATTGTATTAAGCTGCGCTGCTGCTCACAAGGAGCTGGAGTACTTGTTGGACTCGTCTGCTCTAAGCAGCAGACATTGACCTACATTACTTACACGGGGCACTAACCTGATAACGCGCAGGTAAGGTACAGGCCTGGCCTTAACTCCAAGAAGGAGATACTCACATTTAAATATTCAGGTTTACTCCGAGAAAAGTTATAAAACTGAAGATACTAGCAGGCCCAGTAGGGCGCCCGGATCCTGATGCGAACTCTGGAGATTTGGGAGCCCGCCAAGGGGGCGGGCATCACGTGGCAGAGCCGTTGATTTTCGGTTCGCTCGGTCGCTCTGCACCCCCGCTGCACGCGCTAGTAACACAGGCTCTGGTGTTTGCAGCTCTTGCACGAGGACCCGGGCCCGGGGCTTGCTTCTAAATGTAAAGTGGTACGTACCAAAAAGGCTGCGCAGTTTAATTGTGTAATGGTGGTGAAGTTCAGAGGAGTGCAGACAACCACTGGCAATAACGTGAACTATCACAGATTGCGTGTAATACATAAATGGGCTCAAAGCAAATAAAAAAAAACTATTGTCATTCCAGAGGGATACCTCACAGTGACGTACCAAGGTCGCCATCGGCACTGGTGCAAACACGGAAAATTAAATGCCCCATCCCCCACACACAATGGGAAAAGTAAGATGATATTTATTAAACTGTATAACACAGGTAAAAATAATGTGAACATTGAACTAGCGCTAAACTCTATAAATACCAGTATTTCCTCTTCGACCATCCCTAAACAGGTACTAAGATTGTTGCAAGATGTTTTTAATTGCCTCGGTATGGATGTTTAAATACAAGAAGTCAGCTGTTCTATTACCTGCTTGTCTTTGGAGCTTCATTCCAGGACAGCAGTAGTTGAACAAAGCAGCTTTGAACCAGTACAGAGGGCCTTCGTGAAATAGATGTGCAGTTGTAAATCTAATTCTGCGATTAAAGTGAATGCTGCTGTATGCAGCGGGGCTGATTGCCATGATTCATAAAATCAATATCACTGAATTAAGTTTCATATGGCTGAAGTAATGATGCAACTGCCCATATTTGTGGGCTCAGTATACACAGTGCATAATCAAATGACAATGTATGAGGAAGTATGTGTTCCACTTTTAACACCCACGAGGGAGCCTCTGTCTGATACAGTAGGTGTTTACAAGAAATCAACTGTAATTTGATTGTAATCTGCTAAACGTAAATACTGACTATGCTATTCATTAATAAAACCAACATGAAATTTAATATTTGCTAAATAACCGAAGAATACAATACATATTATATTATATATATCCCTTTTCGAAAGTTTCTTTGTTGACCACATTTTAATGTTCATTTAGTTGAAGTCAGCGTTGTTTTTTATTCTTCGATTCCATTTACTTTTGCCATGCTAATTTTACTATTAAGGATGTGCTGAGATTGTTCATATCTAGGAGTAATTAATCATATCAATTATATTTAGGGCTCCAGGTTTAATGGTATTTATTTTTTTGACATTTCCGTCTGTATTTATGGTATTTATTTTTTGCCAACTTTATCTGTATTTATCCATATTTATCATGGGTTTTGTGGCAAAATAAAGCTGAAACTGGTAAAGTTTCACATTTATTTAACCAATAAATATGCAGTCATGTTTAAAGGCCTGCCAGGATTTAATGATATGAACACCCGCAGAAAATAAATCAATACACTTGTATGAAAATATGCACATTTCAGTAACAGCATTGCGCATATCTACTGCTGTTTAAGCCTCTTTACTAAAACTCCTTTTTTCAACCCACATAAATATCAATCCACACAGTTATTGGCCTGGCAGTCATGGCAAAGTGTATTTAGAATCACCCAAAAAGTACCCAATTTAAGTTTTTATCCACATTTAAAAATAAATACAGACAAGAAAATAAATGGTTATCTGTCTATACTTTTCTGTAAAAAATCAGTGAAAACAGGAAACAGGGAGTTTTAATTATATTACTTAGATTCATTATTTACATAATGACAGATGAGCAGATCTGGTTAATATGTTATTATATGTCCAAAAAATGCTCGGTATATAGAAAAGGTTTATTATATAAGGAGTGAATAGTAACATTGGTTGTTCGTCTATGTAGTACTGTTAGTGCTATTGTTTTTGCGTTATTGTATGACTTAGATGAATCCCAGAAGTGCTGCATTGCAAAATAGATACATATATTTAACCCCTCCCATGCTCATGACGAGCTGAGCTCGCCATGACCGTTACGCCGCGCTCACTCGGGGATAATTCCCCTGCTGTGCTGGGCGTTCCATTGGAACGGGCGTGGTCGTGACGAGCTCTGCTCGTCATGAGCTCACGGCCACCGCGGCTCATGACGAGCTGAGCTCGTCAAGAGCACCGGGGCGCTGCGCGCAACCCCCTCTCCCCCCAGCACAGCGGGGGAATAAGCCCCGCAGGCAAGGGGTTAAAGCAAATCTCTCATTTCATATGGATGTTATTCTATGTAGATTATATGTTAATAAATGAATGCTACCTAAAAAGGAACCCTGTATTTTATTAGTTTGGACCCACTGATCATTACAGCCTTTTTTATGGATATTAGTTTACATGTGCATCTTCGTATATTTACTTAATCCTCAGGCAATCTTTGAATCTTTTTCTTGCCTAGTTGCACAGCAAGTAAATAAAGAATTGTCTTCCACATTGATCACTGATACAAATTATTTTATAATTTAATATTCATGACTAATAAAAATCTGTTTTGGGGGATTTAGGTGCATTATATGGTATGACTGTGCCGTGATGCCTAAAGAAAGGCACAGGACAAGCTGGTATTGTGCTTATACATCCACGCAGATTTTGCTTTGCATTCTGGGGAGTGCCATCCATTTATCTCATTGTAATTAAAGGACTAAATAGTCTCAGAATGAAAACCAAAAACATGGAATGAATGAGCTAGTCAGGCAAGATCGGGGAAACGTCAGCGGTCTGATAGCAGTTCTACTCTTGACTGAGTGGTTTTGTTTGACTTCAATCTTATCTTTTCCCATGTTCACTTCCTCCCGGAGTATCTTCAGCTGAGCATTACAAAGAACGTATTAGAAATCCAGTGACTGGACAGAAAATATTTCTTGTCGTGGTAGATTCATGACACTTATAAAACTGTATCTGCTGAGCTTGACTGAATAACCTAAATACGTCTAAATCAAAATGTAAGGGGCTGTATTTTTTCTCTATCTGTGGTGACACTCAGTCTTTAATACAGGTGCTCACATGGTATCCCGCTGCCACTGGGGTGTACCTTGATTATGAACAATAAGTTTTAAAATTCGAAATAGAAACAAGTGATACTGATTCACACTTACATTTAGACCAATATTTAGGAGGTCATAGACATTCAGTTAAAAATTTCCAGAAGTATTTATTCCAAAAAAATCCAACCTTTCACATGGTTCTTGATTATGAACTTGTATACAACAACTGGCAGCTGACGCGTGTTTCATCACAAAGTGACTTGTTCAAGGCTCAGCACAATTCATCACATGAGAATGGTATGAAAAATGCCCAAATTACTACATGTGTTGCAAAAGGGGTAAACATCCACTAGTTGTAAATATACAAAACTTGTAAGTTTTGCTATAAACAAAAGTCCCCAAATGTTGCAGCTAAACAAGTAGACGGCATCATATGCAGTGGCCAGTCAAAGTAGAGGATGAACAAAAATGTTTGGCATTTCTAAGTCTCAAGCTGTGTCCTGGTTACAGCCTGAGTGTAGGTAAACTCCCTACTCCCTTTTTTTATCCCAGGAACAATATCCTTCAGATAGGATCTGGAGGGTGTATTCCCGTGTAAAGCATGCAGGATAAGTGCACCTGGGAATAAGGAATGTTGTAATAAGGCACCACGTGTGATCCCTGGTGGGGCCTGTAAATCCTTCTACTGACGTAATTGGGAGTTAAAAATCACTCATAACGATGTACCAAGGTGTTTGGGGCACGCATCTTCATCGCCTAAATGTTTTAATGACGTTCAATTTTAGACCATGGTTTTATTTTTAAGCTACTGATCTTAGGTTCGTGTTGAAATGTCAAAATATAAATGTTGAATGATATCTCTGAACTACAAAGAAGAGTCTTAAATAGGTGAAGGTATACCATTTCTGGTGATCTGAGTTTACCATTACCCTTCCAGGAAGCCCTCTATTAAGAGTGAGAAGTATAAAGGGAGTTATGAGTGCTGAAATTCATTTAAAAGAAAAGTACCGTAAATGAAGTTGTATTTTAAACCGCAAGTCATTTCACAAATTTTCAGTTTGTCTCATATCCACAAAGAGGGTCTAAACTGGAAAAACGTCAGCTCATTGTGAGGGTAACTGTTTATTTTCGATTTACCTTAATATATCTTTAGTGTTAAGGCTTGTTTGCACAGGGATCCAATTGCAATTTGTGCAACGTTTATTTCGCCCGGTAATTACTGGGTGCATTAAAGGCCACACCTTTGGATGGTAACCCCAGTAAATTTCAGCGCCTCAAATCTGCTCAGATTTAATGAAGGAAAACGCCTGGTAATTACGGGGACACGTGTTTTAGTGCACAATGCACCAGAATTAGATGTTAGGTCCCATTTTTGAGTGTGTTGTAAATACTATCTGCATTTAATATCTCTATGATCCCTGTTCTCTATGTACTCCCCACATTCCAGAATATGTGTTACTTGGACTCTACACTCTATGTTCTGTTGGAGACAGTTGGAGTCTGGTCAGCAGGCGTTGGGTCACTCTATGCTGTTCTCCTGAATAAACCACCTTAACAAGTTACTGTGCCTTTGAAGTTATTTACCACATTTATGGCGATGATTGACTGCTGACCAGAGAAAGAAGGGACGTGGTTGGAGCGGTATTCACGTCGTGAGAAGATCGTGTGATTCAATAACAGCGGAGGGGACCCATCGCAAAAAGGACCCACTTAAGCTGGTGTTTGGTTGTATCTCCAACAGAGAAACGAACAAGACAAGCAAGAATTACGGCGAGAATTGAAGATTATAAAAGGAAGAAATTGTACCTCAAAGCCGTTTGAGTCGTGAGTAGAGCGAGCAGCTCTAAAGTGTATCCTAGCAACCCAGGGAGGTTCTATGCGGGGAGTGAAGACGCCATCTGTGAGAGTCTCTCTCCGGATATTGAAACGTGTAGGCGGAAGTGACGCCTCACGCTATACGTGTGACGTGCTTTGCAAGCTTCGTTTTAATTTAGCGGCCATTTTGAATCCTGTACTTCATTCATTGTGAGCGCAGCCTCCGCATTGGAAAATTTAAAGTAGAGCGCAGAAGCAATAACGCGTGTGGGCAAAATAAAACCAGTGCTTGCCCGCCGCGTGTTTTCAGACGATTTTGGAATCGGTTCAGCGATCTATGCACAGGTACCTTAATTTTTAAAAAAATCGGAGAAATTGTTACGTTTTGGGGAATTGTCAAATATTGACTGACTACATTTCGCATGGTCTTACAAATATTTACTGCCTACAATTCGCATGGTCTTACTTGTGTTTTTTATAAATGAGCTTTATCATCATTCTGCTTTATGTCCATTATATCATCAGCAAAGGTAATACTTCCTACATCTATAGTCATACAAGTTTAAATTTTGTTGTCAAGAAAGTAAATCATAATGGCGCAACAGGTTAATGTCACTCTCCCTCCACCATTTTTGAGTGAGCCGGGTAATCCACCCATATCTTGGGAAGACTGGTTCATTATGTTTGACAATTATTTAGAGGCACTTGATGGACAAGAATTTTCTTCTAAGAGGAAAATGGCAATATTATTAAGCACGTTGGGTAAAGAAGGACAACTAGTTTTTAGATTTTTACCAATGGCATTACAGGCTAATGGACAAGCTACGCTTGATTAATATAAGGAGGCAATTTCAAGACTCGACGTAAGATTTTCTAAAGAAGAAAATCTTGTTATGAATCGTTATAAATTTTATAAACAGAAAACAGAAGTGTCAATCGATGACTTTGTTGCTCGTCTAGGAGAGCTATCCATCAAATGTAAGTTCGGAGCAATGAGTGATGAACTAATTTGTGACCAATTGATTGTACAAAGCAATAACAGAAAAATTCAAGAAAGACTGTGGGCTGCAAAGAATCCCACGTTAAAAGTAGTAATTGAACTGGCAAAAGTTATTGAGGAATCAGAAAACTGTATGAAGGCCATAGAGAATCAAAAGGAAAAAAGCTTAGAACAAGAAGTTACCGAAGTCTCAGAAAAGAGCTGTGATGTAGATGGTGGACAAAATGTAGATGATTCAGTGGCTGTCGTTAAAAACAAACTTAAAATGAATTTGAGGAGGAACGTCCTTACTAATAAGCTCTGTACAAGGTGTGGCAGCAATACCCATACTTCGGAAGCTAGATTTTGCTTTGCGGCCAACAAGGAGTGCCTCAAGTGTGGTCGTGTTGGTCATTTTTCAAAGATGTGTAAGACAAAGATCAGACAGAAAGTAGCAGCTGTTGAGGATTAGACAAATAATTGTAAAATCGAAAGAGATAAACTACTAGTTGTGGATGATGTTGACATTGTCAATGAAGATGATGAAAGACAAAACAGGCCAAAGGCTGTTTTTGGGATAGATGGACATGAAGCCTCACTGATGGTTGACACTGGGTCAAGACACACCATCGTGGGCTATTTTGAATCAGACATTGTCTTCAAAAATAGATCTACTACTGGTAAAAGGTATGTATCACTTGACGGTCCTCCAATTTTAGGTCGGGTACACCAGTATGATCTATATATTATCATAAATCCAAGGGCACCTGATCAAATTATGGTTCTTGAAGATGATTCCATGTTGAATGAGTTTAGCTCTGTATTCAAAAACGAATTGGGTGAACTGAAGGGGTATTCCCACCTCATCAAACTTAAAAAAAAAAAAATTACCAGTTCAACATAAATTGAGAAGGATCCCTCTTGCTATTAGAGATGAAATAAAATCCTTGTTGGATGAGATGCTTCAGAGTGGAGTCATCGAGTCCGTGGAGGCGTCCTCATGGGTTTCTCCGGTCGTGATTTCAAAGAAATCGGACGGAAAGTTAAGGTTCTGTGTTGACCTAAGATCTTTGAACAAATGTGTTATTGCTGACACATTCCCACTGCCCAATATCGGGGAATTGGTGTCCACTCTTGATGGTGATAATTCTTCTCGAAGTTGAATCTCAAGAGTGCGTACCACCAAATAAGGTTGCATGATAGTTGCACACATCTCACTGCTTTCATCACTACTGAAGGTATCTTTCAGTTTACGTGCCTTCCGTTTGGCTTAATTTCAGCAGCCAGTGTATTCCAACGTATGGTTAGTGAAATCTTTAAAGGGATACGGAAGGTTGTGTATTTCCAAGATGATATTCTTGTCTTTGGTGATTCAGTAGCTGACCATAACCGAGTACTTAGAGAAGTTCTGCACATGATTTGGGATACAGGCCTTACTTTACGTAAGGAAAAGTGTTCATTTCTGGTGGAGCAGATTGAGTAACTTGGTCATGAGATATCAGCTTCTGGAGTTAGACCAAAGAAAGACCTATTAGAAGCGATACACTCTGCCCCATGTCCTGTTGACAAGGAACAACTTAGATCATTCATGGGGTTAATAGAGAATTACAGGTTCTAAGTTTGTGTGGCGTTCAGATCAGGAATCAAGTTTCACTCAGATAAAAAAAACATATGCGAGGCCAATGTACTTGCACCTTTTGATAGTAAATGCATTTCAATTTTGATAGTAGATGCAAGCGCAACAGGATTAGGTGCAGTACTTCTACAAAAACACAGTGAGGGTGAACGTCCTATTGCTTTTGCCTCGCGCACATTATCCTCGTCTGAACAGAATTATTCTGTAATCGAGAAGGAGGCATTAGCAGCTGTTTGGGGCACACACTATTTTCGTACTTATCTTTAGGCAACAAACTTCATTCTTAAAACAGATCACAAACCTTTAATTTGCATTTTTGCTCCCGGTTGTGCGATTAGAGGTTCAACAAGACTAGCGAGATTGGCAGCAAAGCTACAAGATTATCATTTTGAGATTCTACATGTGCAAGGTTGGCAGAATTTTCAGGCCGACTGTCTGTCTAGACTCTCTATTACTGATGTTAATCCCACTGATGATTTCTTTAATGTTAAAGATGAGAGTGTAGCTTGGATCCAGGATATATTGACAGTTAGCAAAGGTTCTTTTCCGCCGGATGAATGGGTCAAAGCTATGCAAAACGATCACATTTTACAAGAAGTTATATGCATGGTTAAACAAGGTTCAAGAAGGGAGAGTTGTTTGAATGTTGCTGTTCGCCCTTTCCTCAAGGTACTAGATGAATTATCAACTTACAGTGATAATATTCTTTTGCGTAATGACAAGATTGTTCCAACTTCACAACTTAAAAATAGGCTAATTAGCATTGCACATGAGGGACATCTTGGACAGACCCTAACTCAACAGAGGTTGAAAGAACATTTTTGGTGGCCTGGGATAGACTCTCAGGTTTCATTGTGGGTTGAGAATTGTAAAACATGTAAAGAAGGTGAAAAGAGATTGAAAGTTGCTGTTGGGTCGACAATGCGAAAGTTAGTTTCTCCGGACATTCCTTGGCATACCATTTGCTTAGACTTTATTGTGCCAATGGAGGAACTCACTTTGCATCAACGGTTTGCCATTGTATGTGTTGATGTTTTCAGTAAATGGTTGTGTGTTGAATTTGTAAGAGACATTTCAACTAAAAGCACTATTAAATTCTAAAAATCTCTTTTTCAGGTAGAGGGCAATTGGTGTCACAGAACATGCGTTCTTTTCTTTCTGAGTGCAGTGTGTCACATCATCGTACTTCCCTATACAATCCACAGAGAAATGGACTCTGTGAGAGAGTCAATAGACTTGTAAAAGGAACAATTCAATTGGCACTCTCAAAGGGTGATTCTGTTTTTTATTTTGTCCAAGAAATGGTTTGTGCATATCGTACTACCATTCATAGCGGGAGAGATAAATCACCTTTTGAAATAATGCGTGGCAGAGTCCCAAGTACAAAACTTAATCCTTCTTGGTTGAAAGATTTGCTTACCAAGGATGTTACTTTGAGTTCTCAAAGTTTGGGTAAGGAGTTAACTTCTGAAATTTCTAAAGGTGATTACGTAAAAGTAAAACCAGGTAGAATTACAAGAGGCCTATCCAAGTTTAGGGGGCCTTATTGTGTTAAAGAAGTTTTCCCTCATTATGTTGTTCTCTCCAATGGTGAGAAATGGAACATTAGAAGAGTTGCTCAACTTCCTCAGAAAAATGCCGCAGCACCCTCAAGTAAAGGCCCACAAGACGTGGCAGTGAGACAGCGAGTTGTACCAGCAATCTTTAATAAAAAAAATAATAAATCTAAGGGAGATGCATCTAATGTGGAATCTAACAACGCTCAAATGATGCCTGTACTCCAGAATGATCCACAACAAACCCTGCTGCCTGATAATGATTTACTTATAATTTCCCAGCTTGAAACAACACAGGAAATTGAAATTGAAATAGAAACAGTTAATGGTGAAGATGAAGTTGTCAACATTCCAGGGCCAAATATTAATTTGGAGGTTGAGGGTTGCAACGGCTCAGAATATGCTGGCTCGGATGGTAAATTCTATTCAATGTCGGGCTTGACTTCTCCATCAGACAAGGAAAATGAAGGAAATGATGAGGACAGCCTAAGCAATCTTGGAGATTGGGGGACAACGCCAGATGAAGAAGAACAGGATGGCTACGAGCATGGTATCTCATGTGTGACAGTCAGGAAGTTTCCAGAAGAGGTGGGAACTAATAGCCAGAATCAAGGCTCTCCATGTGCCCAGTTCAATTTGGAGGAAGAGGAGATAAATGAAGATGCAGTCACCTTGGGGCTGATATATAAAAGTGTAATGGCACATCGGAATGAGACTAGGGCTGAAGGGCTGCGGACACAAGGAGCGGTGAAAAAGCTGCAGAATACTGTAAGGCGCCTAGTGAAAACTTGTACTGAGGTAACCGCCAGGGTGACCGAGGTGGAACAGCGAGTCTCCTCAACTGAAGATAGCCTGGGAAAACAGCAGTCGGCTATTGAAATATTACAAAAATTAAACTCGGACATAGACTGGAAACTTACTGACCTCGAGAATCGCGCTAGGCGCAATAATCTTCGCGTCCTGGGTATTGCGGAAGGTAAAGAGGGATCGGATCCCCGAAGGTTCATTACACAGCTGTTCAATGAGGCTTTTCCGGTATTGAAATCTTGGAACTTTGAAACTGAAATCATTCGCGCACACAGGTTTCCTTTTGCAAATCGTCGACGGGACAATGGACAGAAAGCATATCCAAGGGCCATCTTGATCTGTCTAAATAACTTTCTCCTGAGAGAGGCTTTATACGATCTTGCACGTCCAGTGAAAAGGAGGAAGGCGGCTGGGTGTGAGTTTTTCGTTCGTCCAGATTTCTGCCCAGTAACCGTTAATGAGAGATGGCAGGTGCGGAAGTTAATTACATTATTTCAAGAAAATGGCGCTCAATGCTTTCTACTCAACCCAGCCAAGCTGAAGACTATTTTTAGAGAGCAAATGAGATATTTTACCTCTGGGTCAGAGGCTCAGGCATATTTGAACCAAATGGATAAACGAGCAAAAACTTAATCTCAAAAAGAGAACTTTCTGAAATAAGAACTTAAATTGAGTTAAAATTTAAGATGGTGAAAATGGGTGGTCAGGGGGTAGGAGATATAACTTAGTATTGTTCCGCTCCTAAACTATAGGCTATAGTGCATGGGGAGTTGTGTCCTTTTTTCTTTTTCTTTTTTTTTTCCCTTAGGAGTCAACATTCGAAATTCGAAATTGGAGTATTAAGCACGTAATTGGCGCCCTGGTTTAAGGGGCCGTGATATTACTGAATACTATAAAGAATAGTTTAAAGATAAACGGAATGAGCAGATAGAGGTCGAGGATCTTTTTGATTATACATGTATGAGAGAAATACACTTATCTATGATGAGCTATAGATTTTGTTGGTTCTAGAATGGTTACTTATGGACGACATCCTAAGGTGGCTACAATCAGCTTGAAGTAGGCTGGACTATGAGTTCGGGAGGGGAAAGGGGGGAAGAGGGGAAAAAAAACAAAAAAGAAAGGGGGGGGAGAAGGGGAGTCATGACACGCAGTAAAGGCACTTCTGCATCACAGAGGACATGGTCCTTAAGCCTCATGAAGGGTGGTGGCTAGGGTGGGAGGGTGGGTTTGGGTGGGGAGGGGGTAAGTCGGGGAGTGGGGAATTGGGGAGAAAAAAGAAAATAACACATGAGTTAGGACTGAGAAGAAACTTGCATTTTGGTGATGGTGGGGAGCAATTGGTGAAAATAATTTGGAGCGAAGATGCAAAATCTGAAGTGGCGAAATGGCAGGTAGGGGTCTAAGGGTTGGTACATTGAATGTCAGGGGGTTGAATGCATTGGAAAAAAGACGCAGAGTTACACAAGAGATACAGGCTTTGCAATGTGACATCATATGCTTACAAGAGACCCATGTGGCTTGGTCAAAAAGACACCTGTTAACAGAACTTGGGTTCAATGTAATAGCTTGTACTAAATATTCAGGAACGGCCAGAGGGGTCGCAATCCTTGCTAAGACTCATATAGTTAATACAGGGAGGGTGCAATCTGATAGATTGGGACGTTGGGTGATAGCAGAATGTGTGGTGGGTAATACTAAAGTTACACTATGTGTTGTATATGGAGCGAACTTAGACGAAGCAGAAACTCTTAATGTTTTAAATTTAGAATTGGCAGCTTGGCCCACACCTCTGATTATGTGCGGTGATTTTAATATTAATTTAGCACCTAATAGGCTAAATAACGAGAAGGCGAGATATACAGGTAGGAAACCGAAAGTATTCAAAGCATTACAGTCACTTCTTGAAGCACATGGATTAGTGGATGCTTGGTCGGTTCTAAGAAGCGGGCAGCCGGGGTATACTTTCTTTTCTTTTCCACACCGCACATTGGTCCGATTAGATTATTTTTTTGTTTCTATCTTGATGTTGAATCAGGCTGCAATCCAAGTATATCCTAGAGTGACATCAGACCATGGGCCAGTTGTATTGATGCTCTCTAGTATCATCTCTAGTGAACGCCCACGACAGTTCTCGTTTGATCGTAAACTATTGTTCGAACAACTCTTTATTGAACATATGAAGGAGTGGATTGCATCATTTTTTAACATTAATCGAGGGAGTAGTAATATAGGGTGTGTGTGGGATTGCTTTAAGGCTGCTTTTCGTGGGGAGGCATTGAGCTGGGGTCTCTACAATAAAAAAAAACAAGCGGCAGAAGTAACGTCTTTATATCAAGAGTTGATCACGGACGAAGAGGCGCTTATGGTAGGGATACAGGCAATGAGTAATATCGAAGTAGAGATTAATGAAGTAGCGCGTCTGAAGGCAAGAATAAATCTGAAGTGGTCACAGGAAGCTGCTAAAAAATTTCTTTATAAAAGACAAAGTCATTATGAATATGGTGAGGCAAGTGGAAGATGCCTCGCCCAAAGATTAAGAGCAAAAGCAGCAGCCCAACGGATCGATGAGATATTAGATCACAAAGGCGACGCTGTTAAAGATGAACAGGGCATCTTGGAGATATTCAGACAGTTTTATAAGTTACTTTATCAGGGGGATATGTATGATAGTGGCAATTCTGCATCATTGATTAGGCAATATTGTACGAAAGACCTTCTGGAAGATGATAGGGTAAGGTTAGATGCGCCTATCACTCTGGAGGAATTGGAAGCAGCGATAAATGGATTGGCATTGGGCAAGGCTGCTGGCCCAGATAAATTACCCTTAGAAATATATAAAATCTTTTTTGAATTTCTAAAAAACGACCTTTTGACAACGATGCTCGCAGCACAGAAAGGATTTGCCCCTAAAACTTGGCAAGAGGCGACTATAGTGGTGGTTAACAAAAAGGGCAAGCCACCTAACTTACCGGGGTCATATCTCCCTATATCGCTACTAAATGTAGACGGTAAAATTTATTCGAAGATTTTAGCAAACAGGCTTTCTGGGGTTATTTCGGGTCTTGTTTCCAAAATACAACATGGATTTATTCCACAACGTGGCACAACTAATCATGTTAGAAGAGTGATAACACTACTTGATTATGCTAAGGTAACCAGGGAACCCTTTTGCTTAATTTTATTGGATGCCGAAAAGGCTTTTGACCGTGTGGCTTGGTCTTTTTTGTGGGATAACTTGAAGAGTCGTGGTTTTGGTCCTGAATTCATCAAATCATTACAGGTTCTGTATCAGCAACCGGTAGCCCGGATTAAAGCTATGGGCCTGGAATCAGCAGCAGTGCAAATAGGTAGGGGGACCAGACAGGGGTGTCCCTGTTCCCCCTTACTATTTGCTCTATACATTGAGCCTTTCTTAAGAATGCTGGATTCCAATGCTAACATTACTCCATTAAAAGCACATATATATCACGCTAAGGTGCTAGCATATGCTGACGACGTAGCAGTGGTCACGTCCAAACCCATCATGGCAATGCAGGCTATAGAACATCTGGCCCTAGAATTTGGTAAATCATCTGGATACAAATTAAACGCAGCAAAAACCCAGTTACTCAGTATAAATATATCAAACTACACTGATGCTAGACTATGTCAGGAGGTGGTATATTTGGGAGTCACACTGCGGGCTAGTATAACTGCCTTAGTTAAAACTAATTGGGATCAGCTCCTAGTTAGTGCTAAGAAAAAACTAGATCAGGCAGAATGTTTACATCTTTCATTAGTAGGTCGTTGCAATTTATTAAAAATGCTGATTCTGCCTCAAATTCTATATTTTTTCCGATGTATACCCCTAGAAGTCCCGAAGACCAGTTTGGAACAACTGCAGACAGTTTGTATGCGCTTTATATGGTCTGGAGGGAAGGCTAGAAGGGCTAGGCGCTTCATGATTCTCCCAAGAAAGGTGGGAGGTTGGTCGGTTCCAGATTTCACACTTTATTATTATGCGTGTATGTTGCAAGGAATGGGAATTTTACTAACTGGCAAAGATCCTGCAAGACCTGCAGATTCTTCATCGATTTATCAAATGCTGCTGGGGGTAAAAGTCAAGAATTGTTTATTTAAGTATCTTGAACAAAGCTACTACAAACGTACACGTTTTAAGACAATGACAGCTGTATATAAGGTCTGGCATATAGTTCGGAGGCTACTGGGCCTTGGGAAAATAACCTGGTATACCCCATTTCTTTCGTCGTTTTTCCTACCCTTAGATATCTGGGATAGAATTGTACTTAATTGGAGGGAGAAAGGTATTAGAGTGGTGGGGGACTTGTATGATGCTAGTTATTGTAAATCTTTTGAACAATTACGAGAACAGTATTCTCTCCCTAGAGACCATTTCGCTAAATACTTACAGATTCGTAATTATTTAACGGATTTGGGAGGTAACTTCAAACCGGATTCTTTAATTGAAGACATTATGAAAGGGGTAAGAATTGGAGTACTGTATAAACATTTGTTAGATACTAAAGAAAATGATCTTGAGCAACAGAATATTAAATGGTGTGCAAAACTAGGCAGACAGGACATCCAAATAGAAACTTCATTATTTATGGCTAAAGATTTATTCTTGTCAGCAAAGTTGGTGGCTCAACATTTTAAATCAATTTATAATTTATATTATACCCCAGATAAGGTGTCTAAATGGTCGGGTGATGCTATAGGTAAATGCTTTCGGTGTGGGTTTATCTCAGCGGATGATGTCCATATATTTTGTACATGTACTGTGTTAGCTCCCGTGTTGTCTCAGATAGAAAAATGTGTCTCGGCAATAGTCGGTAGCCCGATACAATTAACAGTAACACAGATATTACTGGGTGTTGAAATGGGCACAGAGAATACTAGTATCTTGAAGAAACATGCTAAACTTATTTTTTTAGTAACTGCAGTGTACAGGCTATGTATTGCATCTGCATGGTTGCAAGAAGAACCGCCCGCTTTTGAAGCCTGGCGGGCTCGCTTTTTTTCAATACACAATATGGAACATAGTCTCTATGCCTTAAAGAGCTCCCGTAGAAAGAAGATTGGGGAACAGATTTGGGGGTTGGTTACAAACTATCTCGAGATGTAAATGGGGGGGACTTATCTTGATTTTGTATAATTTCCTGGTGGATTTAATTAAGTGTGTCACGTATATAATTGTGTTCATTTATAATGTCGTTTTCTTTTGTTTTGCTGCAAAATGTCAACTGTTGGAGATGTACTGGATCAAAACAAATTGTTTTCCTCTGTCACTGTTGTTTTTTTTTTGTTGTTTTTTCTCTCTCTGTGTTTCTGTCTCAACCGACTCATGTGTTTCTGTATAAATAAATAAAAAAATAAAAAGAAGAGTTGCTTTGTATCAAAAGAATGTGTCACTGTGTAGTGGCACTGGTTTGAAGGATTCTTGTGATGTTTTCTACAACGGTAAGAATAGTGGTTACATGTTTTCATCTGAAGAAGATTCTATTTCATTTACATCTCCTTTAAACAGAAGTTGTGTTGGTGGAGGTGATGCCTCTGATTCAGGCTTTTCAAATGTTTCAAGCGCTATCACTGATTCCTCTGCTTCTCAATACTCTTCCTTTGATGTGAATGTCAGAACTGCAAGGTATCATAAGCCACCTGCTTATTTAAATGATTATGTGTGCAATTAATTTGCTATGCATTTCATTATTGTTGTCCCTTAGTTATGGTTTGTGTTCCTGCATTTTGTAAAGAAAGAAGATATGTTGTAAATACTATCTGCATTTAATATCTCTATGATCCCCGTTCTCTATGTACTCCCCACATTCCAGAATATGTGATACTTGGACTCTACACTCTATGTTATGTTGGAGACAGTTGGAGTTTGATCAGCAGGCATTAGGTCACTCTCTGCTGTTCTCCTGAATAAACCACCTTAACAAGTTACTGTGCCTCTGAAGTTATTTACCACAGAGTGCTTGACTTGAAATATGGGACACATGTAGTACGCATTGAATTGAAACTCTTGGGTATCAGTTTCTAACAGGTGAGATATGTAGACCACCACCACCATGGGTGCTCTTAATCAAAGCATTAGAGCGACCTTGAAAACATAGCATGGCATAAACCATTTATGTGGATGTGGGGTGTACTATGCTATTAAAAAAAAAAAATTATTACCATTGATTAGGGAGGGGCATCGTGACCCCCTCGATGCAGCCGCGGCCCGTGGAGGGAGTTACGGTGGGGCAGGAAGGCGGGGCAGAGGGGCAAAATGCGATGCAGTGCGCGCTATGAAATTCGTTTTATTAATTAAATTGTTTACTTACCTCCAATTATCCATATTCCGGTTTTTAGCATCCCCACCGTGCCCCTCCCCTGCCCCGCCTTCCTGCCCCACCGTAACTCCCTCCACGGGCTGTGGCTGCCTCGATGCTTCACCTCTCAGCAATTCTGGCACCTTCCCATGCCTAACAAGAGTAATAAATGGCATTTCACACTTTGGGCATTGGCTTACATACATAACAACATATATATTCATGCGTCTGTAGGTTGGCAACTCACCACACAGTTGTTTAACATTGATAACTTGTTCTTTTCTGACCAATTTGCACCAATCTTGGTTTAAACATTCGTCAATTTTTGACCTCACAGGGTCTCAAGTCCTCGGTCTGCACTTTTTGGGACCCAGGGATGGCCGGGGAACAAACAGTTGTGAAGAGGGCACAGGGATAGCAGTTGGCAGTGATTTGATGTCCTCATTGTTTGCTGTACTGTCCTGAGATAAATACTTGGAATAATGAAGATTGGTGTCAATGACCATAAAATGACTCTTCAGCAGTGATGCACACTCAAAAGCAGGCTACTTTCTACATATTTCTTACTCTAGTTTTTTAATCTATTTTGCAATTTGGTTTACCACAGACCTAGCTCCAAGGAGCAGTGGGGTGCATTACATAACATTTTTATTACAACAGGAGCATATCAAACATGCAGTGCTGTTCATTAAATGGTATGGTTTGTGTAGGATCTGGTAACGTCCAGATTACATGAGCTATGATATATTTTGGGGCCAAATTACGTAATATACGCAATCGAGGGAGTATAAACCAGCACACTGTGATAATTATTTGATATATTAAAATGTTCAGCTTGGAAAATTGCTTTCTCCTGCTCTGATAAGAGTAAATGTTTACACTAGGTTTCACTAGGTGCACATGTGACTACCAACACTTGTATGAAATTGTTGGTATTTTACCTGCCTTTGATAGTAGTTCCATCCATGAATACCCAGAAACCGGCTCATAACCCTAATTTTTCTGTTGAATGAATTTCACTATGTTGGTGAAATTTACACATTCAAAAATACCTTTAGGAGGGTCAAATTTTGCCAAACCTTATTTTTAGGTCGAAGCTTCTAGACAGTGCAGTTGTCTGGTTTGCTAAAGACATCTTGGGGACATTCTGAAAGCTGACCCAAGAATGCATTCCGCCTGTTGCTTACCTTTGTCTTTGTGGTTTGTAACTCACATTTTCTGGCTTTCTATTTGCTTTAGGCTGTTCAGCGTGAGTTCATCCCTCCCATTGCCCATACCTGTTTAGTGTATACTTCCCCAAAAACATTTTCTGTAAACAGACCTTAAAATCTTTTTCTTATCTTGTTACATTTGCTGTGCATTCAAAGGCAGAGGTCCAGTGTCAAGTTCTGTCTTCTGAGGGAGCTTGGTGTTTACTTTTCTTTCTCTGACTCCAAAATGAGAGAATTTATGTGGCAATCTTGCTGAGCATTCATGTAAGAGGAGAGGGTGTGGGATTTTTTTCATCCCACTCCACCCAACTCCAATGTACCCCAATCTATTCCATCCACTCCACTTCGCTACAATCTATCCCAATCTACGATACTTCACTCAATCACCCCACTCCAATTCAATCCACCCCATTCCACTTCAATCTACCCCACCCCAATTAACCCACGGCACCCTAGTCTAACCCAACCCTCTCAAATTTGCCCCATTTAAATCTACCCCACTGAACTCTAATATACCCCAATCCACTCCACTATGATTCAATCTATGCCACTCCACTACAATCTACTCCACTTCAATCTACCCCACTTCACACAAAATCTATCCAAATCGAATCCACTTCACTTCATACTACCTCACTCCAGTCATTCTAACAGAATCAACCCCACCCCACTCCACCCGATCTACTTCATTCCACTCAAACATACTCCACTCTGCTCCACTTCCCTCCAATACACTCCAATCTATCTCACTCCAATCTACCTCATTCCAATGTACCCCAATCCACCCCACTCCACTCAAATCTACCCGATTCCACTCCAATCCACTCCACTCTATTCAACCCCATCCAATTTACCCCACTCAAATCTACCACCCTCCACTGAACTCTGCCAAAATCTCCCCCACTCCACTCCATCCAATCTACCCCACTCCAATCTACCCCACTCCAATCTAACCCATTTCACCCCAATCCACCCACTCCACTCCTATCTACCCCACCCCAATCAACTCTACTCTAATCTACCCTCCCCAATCTACCTCACCCAATCTACCCCTCTCCAATCTACCCCTATCTACTCCAGCCCAATCTACTCCACTCTAATGAAACCCACTCTACCCTATTCTATACCACACCACCCCACTCCACCCAATCTCCTCACTCCACTCCAATCTACCCTCTCCACCCTAATCTACCCCACCCACCCTAGTCTACCTCACCCTGTTCCAATCTACCCCATTTCAGTCTATCCAACTCTAACCCAATCTACCTTACTCCAATCTAGTCCACTCCACTCCACTCTACCCCAATCTACCCCACTCCACTCCAATCTGCCCCACTCCAATGTAACCCACTCCACTCCAATTTATCTCACTCCAGTCAATCTAACCCAGTCAACCCCACCCCACCCCATCTCCAATCTACCCCACTCTGTTCCAATCAGACTCAGTCTACCTCAATCCGATCTACTCCAATCCACCCCACTCCAATCTAACCCAATCCAACCCACTCCACTCAAATCTACCCGACTCCACTCCAGTCTACCCCACTCCGCTGAACTCCACTTCGCTCCAATCTACTCCAATGCAATTTACCCCACCCCATTTCAAGTTACCCCACTACCCTTCAAACTTCACTGCAGTCCAACCAACTACTCTCCACTCTAATCAACACCAATCTACGACAATCTACCCCACTCCAGCACAATATACTCCACTCCAATCTACCAGTATCTACCCCATCTAATCTACCACAATCTACTCCACTCCAATCTACCCCACTCCATTCCCACCTCTACACTCCAATCCACCCAACCTACCCCTTTCCAATCCTCTCTAATATACCCCACTCCACCACACTCTACTCCACTGTACACCAATCTCTCCTACTCCACTTCATTCAATTCACCCCACTCCAGTTTACCAATCAAACCCACCCCACCCCAATCCACACCACTCTACCCCACTCCAATCTACCACACCCAATTACACCCCAATCTACCCTACTCCTGTCTGCCCTCCCCATCTACCCCACACCAATGGGACCCACTCCAATCTACCCCTATCTACTCTACTCCAATCTACTCTACTCCGATCTACCTGACTTCACCCACTCCACCCTACCCCACTGCAATCTACCCCACCCCACCCCACTCTACCCCAATGTACCCCACTCCAATCCATCCCACTCCACTCCAATCTACCCCACACCAAACTAGCCCACTCCTATCATCCCTCTTCAATCCACCCCACTCCAATCCACCCCACTCCAATCTACCCCACTCAATACCAGTCCATTCTACTTTAATCCACCCACTCGACCCCACTCGACCCCACTCCACCCCACCCCACCCCACCTTAATCTTCCTCACTACACTACACTCGATTTACCTCACACCACTCCACCCCAATCTATCTCACTCCACTCCAATCTCAAATCTGCTCCAATCTACCCAACTGCACTCCACACCACTCCACTCTACCCCACGCCACTCTACCCCAATCTACACCAGTCCAATCTACCCACTCCAAGTCACCCAATGTACCCTCACATTGCACCTCAATCTACCACACTCTGTTGCACTCGCCAATCTACTCCACTTCACTCTAATCTACCACATACCACCCAAATGTACCCCACCCCAGTCCAATCTAACCCACTCTACCCCACCCCACTCCATTAAAATGGAGCTAACCCTACCCCAACTCTACCCCAATCTACCCCATCCAATTTGTCTCACGCCAATCTGCCCCCTCCAATCTATCCCATTCTACTAACTCCAATCTACTCCCCTCCAATTTAGACTACCCTAACCCAATCTCCCCACTTCTATACACCCCATTCCAATCATTCCCACTCCATGCCATTCTACCACACACCACTCTATCCAACTCCACTTCAATCTACTCAACTACTATCTACCCCACTCTTCTCCAATCTACCCCACCCCACCCCACCCCACCCCATCCCACCCCACCGCAATCCAACCCACTCCTCTCCAATCTACCCCACTCCACTCCAATCTACCCAACTCCAAAGTAGCCAACTCGAATCATCCCTCTTCAATCTACCCCACTCCATTCCAACCTACCCTACTCTAATTCACTCCACCCTAATCTACTCTACTCCACTCCACTATTCCCCAATCTATCTCACTCCACTCAAAGCTTGACTCCAATTCCAATCTATCCAAATCCCTCCATTCCGCTCCAATTTACCCCATTCCACTCTAACCCAACCTACCCCCACTCCAATCTACCCATTCCAATCACTCCCAATCTACCTGACTCCACGATACCCCAATCAAACACACTCGATTACACTCTACTCAATCTACCCCACCCCACTTCACTCTAATCCCTCACTTGCCATCCAAGTATACTCCACCCCACTCAAATCTACTCTACCCCACCCCACCCCAAACTACTCTACCCCACCCCGCCCCAAACTACTCTTCTCCAATCTACACCATCCAACCCGCCTCACTCCATTCTACCTCACTCCAATACATCAAAATCTACTCAACTCTGGTTTACCCTACCCTAACCCAGTCTCCCCACTCCCATATACCACACTCCAATCCCCCCAACTCCATCGCAAACTACCCCACACCACTCTATCCAACTCCACTCCAATCTACTCCACTCCAATCAACCCCACTCCACTCCAATTTACCCCAATTGCCTCCAATCTACTCCTCTCCACACCTATATACCCCACTCCAACCTACCCCAATCCACTGCAATCCACTATTCCCCAATCTACCCTACTCCACTCCAATCTATCTCAATATATCCAACTCCACTCTACCCCAATCTACCTCACTCCGATCTGCCCCACTCCAGTCTACCCCACTTCACTCCAATTTCCTCTACTCCACTCCAATCTACTCCACTCCACCCCAATCTACTCCATCTAACCCACCCCAATTCAAGTTACTCCACTCCCCCAGTCCAATCTACTCCATGCCAGTCTATCCCACGCTACTCCAATCAACCTCACTCGACTATTCCCCAATCTACCCTACTCCACTCCAATCTATCTCAATATATCCAACTCCACTCTACCCCAATCTACCTCACTCCGATCTGCCCCACTCCAGTCTACCCCACTTCACTCCAATTTCCTCTACTCCACTCCAATCTACTCCACTCCACCCCAATCTACTCCATCTAACCCACCCCAATTCAAGTTACTCCACTCCCCCAGTCCAATCTACTCCATGCCAGTATATCCCACGCTACTCCAATCAACCCCACTCAACCCCAATCTCCCCCACTCTACCTCAATCTACCCCAGCCTATCTCAGCATATCCCACACCACTCCAATCTATCCCAATCCCCCAATCTACCCCAATCCACTCTACCACAATCTACCCCCACTCAATTCCATTCTATCCCACTATAATCCACCCAATCTACCTCTGTCCAATCTACCCAACTCCACTCAAATCTACTCTATTTCACTACAGTCTACCCCAATCCACCCCACTCCAGTCTTCCCCAACCTACTCCACTCTACTCCAATCTACCTCAATATATCCCGCTCTACTAATACCTCAATCTGCACTACTCCTATCTACCCCACTCTAATCTAACCCACTCTAATCTATCCCGGTCTTCTCCACTCCAATTTACCCCACTCCACCCCAATCTACTCCAATTCAATCTATCGCACTGAACTCTACCACACTAATCTACCCAATTCCCCCACTTCAATATACCCCAATCTACCCCACATCACCCCATTCCAATCTACCCCACTGCGATCTCCCCCACTCTACTCCCACTTCACTCTATGCCAATCTACCCCATTTCATTTTACCCCAATCTATCCCACTCCAATCTACCCCACCCACTCCACGCCACTAACTTTTATTTAGCCATGCTGACCAGCAGCCACACTTGTGTACATAATGGCTAAAACACATTGTCAAAGTCAATAGCTTTCGCAATGGATTGCGTTTCCATAGCAAAATAGCTGTTTTTGCACTGTTTAGTAGAGTGTGTGAAATGCTGGGAGAATCAGGAAAGCATTGCTTTGCTCAGAAACTCCATGAACCCCACCCAGGAACATTTTTCCATATTTAAGTCACAAGTAAGTGAATAAAAAAAGCTTTACAAGTCCTAATTGCACGTTCGGATTCACAAGCTCAAGCTGCAAGTGGTATTTTGGGTTCTTAAGGTGTCCTTGAGATTTTAGAAAATCCAATTTCTTGGCGGAATTACATTATCTGTAAGCCTAGGTTTGGGGAAGGAATAACGCGGGTGTAGTGTTCCCTGCAAAATAGGTAAAAATTTGCAAATTCATAAATTTAAAGATAGTTAAAAAGCATTTTCTGGAATTGTCCATGAAGGAAACACAGCTACACAGTCTTTGGCAAACGTTTGGAAACAGAACCTTTCCATTGTGGGGAAAGGGAGTAACATCGTTGTGCAAAGTTTTATTGGGAAAAGCAGTCTCTCAATGAGGAGAAACAATTTCAAACCGTTACAAGTGCTAAAGCTTATTTCGTATCATTTATCTATGCAGAAGTTTCAGCTTTGTGTCAGTTTTGTAGAGGTAGATTGTGCACATTGGCGTGCTCCAAGAAATCTGCCTGGTGAAGATTTCCTGAAATGCGGTTGAACTGCTTCCTGAATTCGTTATGTGCGGTATTTGCACCTGGGCCAGGAGTAACCCTATAAAAGAAGATTATTTTACTTCATAAGAAAAGCTATTGTTCTGTTGTTTCCATATAGACTAAATTATAAGAAAGTGACTGGCAAAAAATGGAGTAAAACAGATCAAGGAAACCGTAAATAACGGGAGTGTTATTGAATAAAGGAATTTCTCAATTTGCATTAGAGCGGAACTATAGCCCTGTAGAAGCGGAAAAGACAAAACTCCACGAAACACGTGTTGGCTGTTGGTCATGTAAAACAAGACTTGACTGGAGATGTGTTTTTAAAATATCAGTATACATTCTATAACGTTTGATAAAATTGTTTTGTACCACACTTTTGTAATAACAATTGTATTTTATAATATGATGAAGTGAAGATATGTTCTTTTGACTCCCCTCCAATAGTAACCCCATAAGGTAGAAACAAGGTGTTAACTTCGGTTGTGCTTGGTTGGAGAAACACAGCCAGGAGAGTTTGAGTCTTTGCAGGGCCATGGGTGTGCATCGTGTTGCACTATTTGTAGTTTTCAAAATAATCCCTTATTTGTAAAGACTGTTATGCTGTGGGTGTAAATGCCAAGAGAGGCATGAAAATCAGGTTTCTAAATTGGAAGGCCAACAAGTTAACGACTAGACCACCAACCCTACACACTACTTCACCCATTGGACATTGCCAGCCGGTTGGTTTATCAGACCACTTTTTATCATGATCTTTGTGGACGTTAAAATAGGCTTTATTTGTCAAACGTACACCGTAATTTTGAGTACTGGCCTATTGATCATGGAAATGTTTGGCAAATAAAGGTAGCATGTAGATGCATTAAATAAGGTCTTCTGAGGAAACTTCCCTTCTTTCATATATGTGGACCAAGCCCCTCTCCACCAACACCAATCGCGCTGCCAGTGCACTTGCATGCTCTCATTCACAATGCCAATCAAAAAGAGAAGGAAGTTTGACATATATTATGAATGCAATATTGATCCATGCGCCTTTATTTATGTTCAGCCGTGCAATATGTCCATACAGTGAGACCGCAGAGAATCAATAACTGTGACTCTACGTTGGATCAGTAGGTTAAACTTATAATTTAGCTTTGGTACTAAAATTAAGAACATACGCACACTGTCTATTGTTTGATATGCATCAAAAAGTGATAGGAACACTGCCACAGTAACTACTGGTTTCAAAGGCCCACTTTTTTAACCTGCCAAGCAAGCACTTGCTGCCTCCCGTAAGAAGCAAACAAGATGTGTCTCATTGCTTTGGGCAAGAGGTTGATGTAAGCAGAAGACAAGGTCTTTGGGCTATGGTAGCTCACATGAAATGCATCAGAATACCAGATGTTTTCACAGGACACAATGGAGGGTATTGCTTAATGTGTGCTGCAAGACGCCATCGAGCGATCCCTGCCCTTGGAGCGTGTTGCCTGGGCATGGAAGAAATAAAAATTGAGAAGAAAGAATGTATTGTGATGTATCTGCTTATACATCGCTGGAAACTATGGGGGTCCATCTAGATCCCAGATCAGGCAGCTATTATTGAACAGCATCAGGAATTTAGGCTCTCCTCAGTGAAATGTTCTAACTTTGTCCTGGTGCAATTTGCTGACATCAGGACAAAGTTGGTGGCACCCACGATTTGCCTGTGTTGTGTTCAGAGCAGCAACCTGCAGGGGGTGAAGGAGGTCTCTTATTTTTAATTCAAGTTGAGCCAAACAGCAATACCTCACTTAAAGGACCAGTAGAAGGCCTTCTGTTTGAATCTCATCCTGCCTGGTGGCTAGCTGGAGCTTTAACATGTTGGTGCCAATGCCTTCGACAAATCATAGGCACCCACCATGTCACTTCACAAATGCTGGAGTAAAACTATGAATTGGAGGCAGGTTTTGAGTTTCCAAGTTCTGCTTGTAAGGGATATACATGCAGTGTGTAAAAGAAAAAAGACACGCATGAAAGCTCATAGAAGTCGAACACATG
Organism: Lissotriton helveticus; assembly: GCF_964261635.1. NCBI lineage: Eukaryota > Metazoa > Chordata > Amphibia > Caudata > Salamandridae > Lissotriton > Lissotriton helveticus. The sequence continues at coordinate 278,570,351 of NC_136063.1, read as the reverse complement.
TTAAATGCAAAAATAGCAAGCATCAAAATTCTAAGTAAAGTTTGCCATTTCAACTGACTAAAGCTTTTACCCCTGTTCAACTGGAGCATGTAATGATAAAGTCCGTACACCACCTCAACATCGTCTTGTATGCCAACGACACCCAGCTGATCATCTCCCTCACCAAGGACCTGGCCACCGCCAAATCCAGCCTCCACGAGGGAATGAAGGCCGTCGCAGATTGGATGAAGTCCAGCCGACTAAAACTGAACTCAGACAAGACGGAGGTCCTCATCCTCGGCTCCACCCCGTTCGCATGGGACGACTCCTGGTGGCCGGCCACGCTGGGAGCTTCCCCGACACCCACCAACCACGCACGCAATCTGGGGTTCATCCCGGACTCAACGCTCTCCATGACCCAACAAGTCAACACCCTCTGAATGCTCCACAATATCTACAGATGGATACCCACCGAAACCAGGAGAACGGTCACCCAAGCACTCGTCAGCAGCAGGCTGGACTACGGCAATGCCCTCTATGCAGGAACCATGGCTACACTCCGGAAGAGACTCCAACGCATACAAAACACCTCTGCACGCCTCATCCTCGGACTCCCGTGCCACAGCCACATCACCACCCACCTAAGAGATCTGCATTGGCTCCCGATCAACAAGAGGATTGCCTTCAAACTCCTCACCCACGCTCACAAAGCACTCCACAACGCCGGACCAACATACTGTAGTGACTTTGACCACAAAGGAAGTAGGTTTCAAGTGAGTTTATTCTCCAGAAGAACAGCTTAACATCCACAAGTTAGAGAACATGTCTTCATCTCTCAGTAGGACAGGAACTGTTACATTCAAGGGAATACATTCTAAACGTTGCTGACTATTCTAAGTGACATAGATAAGTTCTATAAGACAGGGAGTCATGGTCTTAGTGTGACATGGGGATTACCACACACCTTCCCCCTTTTAAAAAAAAACAAAAAAAATTCTAATAAAAATTAAAAATTAAAAAATAAAAAACTACAACTTTAGCAGAAAATAGAAATGTACATAGCATTTAAGTAAGCAATTAAGTAATGTAATCTTTGAACTTTGAAGGAGCATATTTTACACGTTCACTACGTCTTAACAAGATATCTTCACTTTCTACATTTGATTGGTTGTTTATTATGACACGTGGAATAGGTCTAATTTCAGAATTGGTCACAGCATCAGAATTGGTCACAGCATCAGGATTGTTTACAATGACTTTTTCTAAATTGTCATAAACTTCATGCATACCAGAAAAACCATTAGGGTCTGTGACAATTTTTTCCGGTAATGTAGTTTTTTGAGTAATTCTTTGAGGAGAAGTAATAATTGGTTTGCATAAAGAAATTCTCCTCAAATTCCATATTTTCCCCCCTTCGACTCTAACAGCCTTGCTAAAAATTTCTATGACTTTGATCGGATCAGACCATCTGGAAACATTCTTGTGAAATAGACCACCCATTTTTACACGGACTTGGTCACCAACCTTTATTCTGTAAGGATTATATTTCTTTTTAGCTGATTGCTGGATCATTCTTTCTTGGTATTTTCCAATCTTTTCTCTCAATTCTTTAAAATCTACTTCATAAGGGGAATCACGTTTCAACCACCAGGGTAAAAGACGAGAACCTGGTTTCCTCCCTCTCAATAACTCAAAAGGAGATAACCCAGTGACTGAATTGGGAGACAACCGATAGGTTAACAGGGTTGCTTGAAGTGCTTTCCTCCATTTTAAACCACTTTTTACAGCTAGTTGACATGATTCTTTGATTACTCTGTTGAACCTTTCAACTTGGCCGTTAGCCTGTGGAGAATAATTTGAAGTTCTTTTGTGAATAATTCCACAATTTCTAAGAAAACACTCGAACTCATTGCTAATGAACTGTGGTCCATTGTCTGTGATGAGTTCTTCCGGTAAACCTTCCCTAGCAAATATTTCGTCAAGGAAATCGATTACGTGTTCTGAGGAAATTTTCTCAACTATTTTTAATTCAGGCCATTTAGAGAAGTAGTCAATTAGAACTAATCCATACATTTCCTTACCAGATTGATAGCTGAAAGGTCCGATGATGTCAATTGCTAACCTCCTCCAAGGTCCATTGGCGTATTCAATGGGAGTAACATCAATAGACATACTCTTCACGGTTTTGTCACTCATAGAGCAAGGGGAGCAATTTCTGACCCAATTATCTATCATGGCATCAATACTTGGCCACCAGTAGTGTTCTCTGATCCTTCTTTTGGTGGTGGACATTCCCATGTGTCCTTCATGTGCCAATTTGCAAATTCTCTCTCTCAAACTTGAAGGAGGTACTATTTTATCTGATCTGATGATGATGTTTCCACATAACATTAAATCATCTTTAACTTTATAGAATGATCCTAACTCACCAGAAAGCTTTCTTTCTTCGGGCCAACCTTTTACTAAAAACTGCTTGACTTGATTCAATATAACATCATTCTCCATTGCTTCTGACCAATCTTTTTCTGATAGGGTTAAAGGACTTTCTTGATTTGAAATTATGTTAACATCTGCAACTGAGTACGCAACATCACAATCTGTGCTGTCACCTATTTCTACTCTGGCTGGAAAACGTGACATACAATCTGCGTGAACATTTAAACGTCCTGGAATATATACAACTTCACAACGGTACTCTTGTAATTTGGCTGCTAGTCTTGCCAAACGAGCTGTAAGAACTCTTCCACCACCAGCAGCTAGCATGGTGATTAAGGGCTTATGATCTGTTCTCAAAGAGAATTTTGTCCCCCATAAAAACTGTCTAAAGTGCTGAGAAGCCCAGGTACAAGCAAGTAATTCCCTCTCTATAGTTGAATAGTTCTTCTCAGCATCTCGTAGGGCTCTGGAAGCATATGAGACAACAAATTCACCAGTTCTATCTTTTTGCATTAAAACGGCTCCTAGGCCAACATTGCTTGCATCTACATAAACGATACATTCTTTACCTACTGAGTAAGGTTTGAGGAATGGAGCCTCAACAATTTTACGTTTCAAAATTTCAAAGGAATTTTCTTGTTCTTTGTCCCAAACAAACTTTGCATTTTTCTTTAAAAGTATCCTTAAGGGATGTACAATGTCAGAATAATTTTTAACAAATTTGCCATAAAATTCAGTTAATCCTAAGAAAGAAAGTAATTGTTCCTTTGTTTTGGGAGATGGTGCATTGACAATATTTTGGACATGATTAATTTTGGGTTTGATTCCATGACTAGATATTTCATGTCCGAGGTACTCAACCTTGTCTTGCCTGAATTTACATTTGTTATATTTTAGAGTAAGACCTTTAGATCGAACTCTTTCTAGAACTTGGGTTAAATTCTCATCATGTTCAGGATGGTCTTTTCCAAAAATCAGAATGTCATCTTGGAAAGCTATGGCTCCTTTACAATCCATCAATAATTCTTTCATTAGGCGTTGGAAGACGGAGGCTGCACTGGCTAACCCGAAAGGCATGCGTAAATACTGAAACATGCCCTCCGGGGTAACAAAGGCAGTTAATTTTCTTGAGTCTTCATCTAATTCTACCTGGTGGTAGACGCTTGCTAAATCAATTGAGGTGAATACAGTGGCACCTGATAATGCGGAAATTAACTCGTGTATGTTTGGTAGAGGGTGTTTGTCAACCCATATTTCTTTATTAAGACTGCGCAAATCCGCACATAGACGAAGTTCTCCTGTGCTCTTAAGTGAAATTACTACTGGTGAAACCCAAGGGGAGGATTCAATTGGTTCTATAATACTCTTTTTCATTAAGTCGTCTAGGATTTCTTTTAATTTTGGTCTATAGGCTAAAGGAACATTTCTTACCCTATGCCTGACGGGAACTGCATTATCATTTAAGATAATTTTATGTTTGAAATTTATATATTTTCCTAGTTTGTCATTAAAAATTTCAGGAAAGTTTTTGAGTACACTCTTAGTGAATTCAATATTACTAGATGTGTTAGTGGTTAAGTTAACTGAGGAGTCAGTTATGTGTTTTTCATACCGGGGTTCTTCAACATAAACTGGTGGAATGGAATTTGGATCTAACTTGATCCCTAACGTACGTTGGTGGGGCCAACCTAGGATAGAAACACCCTTGGTAGCAACATAAATCTTTGCTTTGAAATCCCAGTTTTTAAAAAACAATTTGGCCCAAAAGAAACCTTCTAATGCAATTTTTCGTCCTGTGTACCCTCCAGGATATATGTCTGGACTTAAGAGTTCCCTTTTTTGCCATATTTGTTCGAAAATATCTTTACCGATTATAGTGTACCATGCACAAGAATCAACAAAAATTTCGACAGGTTTGTTATCTATATGGATTGTACAAGAGGGAAAGTTATTTTGAATACACTCATCAATAGAAAGTATGCAGTTCAGGCTATTAAGGACTTCTTCTTCTTCAGGAGAGATATAATTAATTCTCTGACCAGATCTGCACACATTGCTGAAATGTCCTTTCCTTTTACATTTGATACAGATTTTATCCCATGCAGGACAACCTTTGTAGTTGCCAACATGGTTGGGACTGCCGCATCTGTAGCAGATTATTGTACTTTTCTTAGTATAGTTCCTGTTTTCATTAGAGTTCCTTAGATATTCTTTCTTGAAAGTAGGTTTAGCATTAAAAGTATTTGGAGTAGACTGACCAGATTGAGTTTTAACAATGGCTACTTCAACCTCAGGGACATTTGTTTTCGTATTTTTTCCTCTAATTTCGGATACAAATACTTCAGAGTGTTCTATACCCTTAGCTATATTTATTACTGCAGAAAGAGTGGTCTCTGTACCCATCCAAAGTCTTTCTTGTATCTTTTTGCTTTTTGTTCTCATCATAATTTGGTCTCTGAGGACTTGTTCGTATGATATAGTTTCGAAGGAACAAGTGCAGGCAAGCGAACGTAGTGCTGCAACGTAATCTTCGATATTTTCATCAGTTTTTTGTTCGCGAGAGTAGAATTTGAACCTTTCCATCACTGTATTTATCCTCCTACCAAAACGAATTTTCATCTGTTTGGAGGCTTTGTTAAATACATCTAGGTCACCTGCATCCTCAAGAGGTGGTAGGTTATCAAATTCTTTTATTCCTGCTCCGCCAAGACAATGTCTTAAAAGAGCAAGTTTTCTTTTTGCTGAACAGTCCTCTTTTTCCAAAACATCTACGTATGCATTAAACATGGGAAACCAAAGATCCCATTCAATAGGAGGATCACCTGCAACTTGTAGGAAATGAGGTGGTGCTGCAATGTTAGACATCCTGTAAATGAAATTTTAATGTTATTATACAATTTACAAATTTGGATGTGTAATTCACAGTTGAAATTTGTAGTAGATAGGGTGTGCAAATCACCGTTGAAATTTGCAGCAAGAGAAATGTGTAATTTACTGTTGAGATTTGTAGTTTATAAGGTGTGCAAATCACCGTTGAAATTTGCAGCAAAGTGTCTTAGTTAAAATTGGTAAAAGATCGTTTTTTGGTTTATTTCGGTTAAGTTCTTAATTTGCGCGATCATTTGGCTTCAGTCTTAACTAAGATGGCCGCCGAGAGCGTCTGTATTGCGCGGTGACGTGCGTAATGACGCTAATGCCCAGAATGCAGTGCGAGTCTTAACGAACTCCGGGAGGCTCGAGAGCTCCTCGCGCGATCCACTCAAAGGTAAACAAGGAGTTTGAAAGCGCTAAAGTCAATGTTTATTACTTTTCTAAACTTGGGCAATTAAACCGCTCGATTGGTGCGGTCGAAAATTGGATAATTTGATTTTTTTTTTTTTTTTTACGGTGATATCGAGTAAAATGAAGAGTTTTGGATAAGATTGTAAAGTAACTTACGTTTTTGAGGGTTGAATCAATGAGGATTCTTACGTAAGTTCTTGTAGGAAGTCGAGGTATTTGATGATACTCTTCACAGTTGATGGAAAATAATATTTTCTTTTCTTAAAGTTGAATAAATGTTGATTGAAGTAAGTGAGCGCTGTCTTCTTAGATTCACTGCTCCCAATCGTCGCCAGTAATTATGTAGTGACTTTGACCACAAAGGAAGTAGGTTTCAAGTGAGTTTATTCTCCAGAAGAACAGCTTAACATCCACAAGTTAGAGAACATGTCTTCATCTCTCAGTAGGACAGGAACTGTTACATTCAAGGGAATACATTCTAAACGTTGCTGACTATTCTAAGTGACATAGATAAGTTCTATAAGACAGGGAGTCATGGTCTTAGTGTGACATGGGGATTACCACACATACCTCATGAACGACTGTCCTTCTCCACCCCGAACCGCCAGCTTCGCTCCGCCGATCTCTCCCGCGCCACCGTCCCACGAATCAACCGAGCGACCTCAAGCGGTAGATCCTTTTCCAACCTCACCGCAAAGACATGGAACACACTCCCCGCCCACCTACACCAGACCCAGGACCTGCTGACCTTCAGGAGACTCCTCAAGACCTGGCCAGTTCGACCAGAAGCTGCCTCTCCCCCTTCCGCTCAGTGCCTTGAGACCCTTGGGGTGAGTAGTGCGCTCTACAAATGCCTGATTGATTGATTGATACATTTCAGTTCTACATTTATGCACTTTTTCTCAATTTGATTGCATAGAGGAAAGAACATGTGGTACAGTTGAAACTACAGATAGACAGTAATGAGTAGGTGCTCATGGGAAGAATGAAAGAAGACCTTGAAAGAGATACAGTAAGCTAGAGTAAAAAGGCTGACTTCACTGAATCTGTAGTTCTCGCTTTGTTGTGACAACTTCGGAATGAGGCTATGCTTAATAGAGCAGTGAAGTTAAATTTGCATTGCACAACATGGGACAACAAAATGGAATTGCATTTAAAATAAGTTCAAATGTGCAATACTGCTAAGGCGTTGGTTTGCTCTGAACAGGTATAATACAAATTCATAATAGTTATAACAAACAGAAAGGTATATATACCATTTTACAAACTCAGCTGTGAGAAGGTCAGATATGCCTGTCCATATGAGAAATACCAAAAGGAAATTTTTACCAACTTTAGAAAAAACTGAAAATAGAGAAAAGACAGGAAGGGTCTACACTTATGCCTTGCAGTGTTCATAATATATCATAAGGATTTTAACGTGCAAACTGAAGTACGTACAAACATTTCTACAGCAAAAGCAGTAAACCAGAGTTGTCCATGTAAATACAGTTCTGTGACCTGCATATTACGCATTGGCTTCAGAGCAGACAGCTTAACCTTCTATAATATTTTATGATGTAATTAAACCTGTGACAAGACTGACCAAAGATTTCTCCAGCAAGTGCATTAACCACCAGAGTTACCATACAGTTATCATACCCTGGAAAATTCTGGGTGCACAAAGATCTGTGCACCACATGCCTTAACTGGTAAGATATTTTACAGTATTGTTTCTTTCTTAGCAATAAAGTAGGTCAGAATAGATTTCTATGTGTTTGTCCTCGTTGACAATTTCTTTGGGGCAGAGTTTTTAAAAATGTATGTATAAGTTGACCGTCAGAATTTGCACCTCAAGACTCAGCTCCGATTATTCCACCCCTTTCTGCTGCCACCTCTTGCCCCCAATTTATGGAATCACTGAGTAAATTATTTCCATTTCCAACACTGTGCTTATGCCTTTAAGCTTGCTGAGCCCCAACCCTGACACAGCAACACTGTGTCAAAATAAAATGTTGAATGCCTAGGGCATGAATGGGAAGTGGTGTTAGTGAAAACACATATCTTTCAAATCTGGATATACACTACATGTTAGAAATTGGGTTGTTGGTTAACTGAGGTGTGGGCCCTGGTCAAGCAGCAACCAGAATCCTTGTTAGGTTCAAGGACAAGCAAACCCCCAAATTAACCTGTGCTTAATCCCCTGGTAGCTTGGCACAGAGCACTTAGGCATAACTTTAAGGCAATGTGTAAAGTATTTGTGCAACACTTAAAACAGTGAAAACACCACACAAAAAGATTCCCACAACAGGTTAGAAAAACCGAGCTCAATTTAATAAATAAACCAAGCCCCTAATGACAAAAATCCAATCAGTACAACCAGAGTTATGAATTTTTAAAGCACACCAAAATGGAACTATCTGCTCATGCTGAAACGGGTCAAAGTCAAAAGTTCAGGTCGACCACGAAGAAGCATGGGTCGGATACAGTCCTGGATTCGTCCCGTTGAAGTTCTACCTTCTGCTGTTTTGTGGCAAAAGACCTGTCTCATTGGAGAGGCTCATGGGGAGCAAGGAGAGCTTTACTGGTGGTATTTGGCATCGCGCGAGGAGAAGGCCTGGCGTCGTTGATGGGCAGGCTGGTGCTTCACGTTGATAGTCCTCCAAGGGAATCGATCTTGCTGTGTGAAGAGACTGGCTGGCGGTGGCCAGTGCTGATTTTCGGTGCAAGTGGCAGTGTTCCAATGCAATTGGGCATGTTTATGGTCACAAAGAGACTAAAAGCTTGATTTAATGAGCCAATGAGTCACACCAAAGGTCTAGAACTTGAGAGGCACCACTTGGGGTCAGGAACTGCAGCATGGTTCAGGGGCTGGTTGGGGGACCCTTTTATGGGCCAGAGGCTCGTATCAGGAGGCTTGCAAACTAGCCCTTTTAGGTCTTGACTGAGAATTAAACATTACTATGGTCTGGGTAAGGGATGAGGGGCCAGAAGTACAAAGCATTTTTTTATCACAATTTTTTTTTTTTAATGCAATTTGGTAACGTGTTACTGAATTGCATTTTGCATTTGCGATTCGGTATCTGGAAGGGGCGTGTTTAGGGCATCCCTTTCAAATACTGAATCGGCCTGGTCTGTATTACTGTTTTGCAAACTAATACTTTACCACCAGTTTAGAACTGGTGGTAACCCATTCTCCTGGGGACCGCTTCCACTTTGGGAATGTAAATTTTAAAAAAATGTAATCGCAGGCTGTGGTCCCTCAGAACATTGCCTACTCTTAAGAAAAAACGAAGCTGTAAAGTTTATTTTTTTCTTTTTAAACGCATCCTGGTTTCCTTTAAGAAAAATGGGCCGCATTTAAATAAAAAATGTTTCCTTTATCAAAAAGCAATCACAGACATGGTGGTCTGGCTGTGCAGCTTAAGAAAGGGTGATATGGACGCAGGCTAGAGCCTTGAATAGCTTTTTTGACACAGGTACCTTTTTGTAACTATGGGGGTACTTTATTCACTCAATTTCAGTTCCTACGTTTATTTGTTATGCAATGATTTGTTTTTTTCTGTCACCACTCACATATATGTGTAATTATTTCACATTAACATGTGCTTGGAACAAGGTCTTTTTACACCATTAAACAACCATTGGTCGTTTTGCATATGGCAATACAACACCTATAACTTGATTAAGTGGTAGCAAAAGTCCATTCTGATATAAGTGTTTCTTTTAACACAGTTACCCCCGACGAAGTGGTCCAAAATGCATTGGGTATATACATTTTATGTTGATTCAAGGAGAATGGTGAACCTACCATGTGCTGTTAGAAGAAGGCCTGTACTGACATAATTTAATACATTGGTTGAACCTGTTGCTTGGAAGATTATAGAAAGTATACACTTTGGATTAAAATTATGGAGAATTTTTTCAAAACTAGTTAAGATTGCTTACTACATTTAAACTTGTTTTATGGTTGTGCATCTCAGGCCTGGGATAGCTGACGAGGTTCCAGCTTTTTGATACACATTCACAAAGAGAACGATGCCCGGGTCATGCACCAAATCATTGCCTTTGAACAGTTAAACATTAAATTGAAGTTTCGGGTGAAAAATGGTGGGCATCCTACCATTTCTTGAACCTCAGCAGGCCACTGTGATGGCTGCAATTCCTAATGGGTCTCAAACTGTGACCTACCTCATTAATATGCATGAGGTAGGTCTATTTGCGTGCCACTAGGAATTGCTAATAAAGCTCAAAAGGTTTTCATTCTTTAGGAATACCGATTTCCTTATTGCGATTCTGAGAGAATAGCAATTAGTAAATCAGTATTCCTAATGTTAGTACAACTAGACCAAGGTCTTCGGAGTGTCGAAATCACTCCTGGTCTCCTCTAGACACCTCTCTCTTCTACAGTCTCTTTGTTAGACATTTATGCACTCCTCATATCTTTCTGAAACACTCCATCTACATATCTCACACCTCATCTCTGTCCTCTTCACCACACTCTTTTCACACTCTTTTGCATACACATCCATGCATCTCTTTCACTTCACCAATCCACCCACACATAATATGCACTGACTCACTTGTACACACTGCATTTTCTTTAACTTTCATCCTGTCAATATTTTGAGAGCTGTGTACCTCCATTAGATGATTTAGCAGATAATCACAATTACAATAGGCTCACTTGACAATTGGACTGTGCACACTGCAGAGCGGCCAAGTATTGGATGATCATGTATTCCGAAAGTCCTTTATGACCCCGTGACCGCGAGAAAGTCGCACTGCGTCGATCTACAGCTGTCAATCATGGTCCGACCACAGCCTGGACTCAAACAGCTACATATGAGTCATTCTTTTTACAGTACACATTATACATGAGTAAAACATTGCATGAAACAACTACAGAAATACACCAGCCTGTAAAAAACAAAGGGGCATATTCTCAAGAACGTGTGATAACCATCGCAAAAGTAACAACGCAACTCTCAACATCACAGTCTATCAAGGGAAAATAATGCTGTGTTAACTAAGTATTCACAACAGTATTCGTACCATGCAATAGTCACCAGATAATGCGTTAAATGGCCGTGCTAAAATCAAGGCCACAATGCAAAACATGAAGGCAAAAAAAGCTGCGATGAGGCCAATCGCGATACAAAAATCAGCAAAAACCAGCGACAGGCCTGCAATTTGCACGCGTCAGGCGGGAAAAATCACCATAAAATGATTTTTGTCTTGCAGTCTGTGACCTACGGATTGTCCCGAGGGGAGCCGCCATGTGTCTTCATTTTTGTTCTGTGTTTATTTGAATACATTTTCATTTGTTAATTCGAAGGTGAATATGTGATGCCAATTTTTGTGACGCCACACTCATGTCACCAGATGTGATTGTGTGACATCAGGCGGATTATTTGGTACATGATTCCGTGTAGTTGATGTGGCATGTCTTTGGCCAGGGGAAGGGTGTGCCCGGAGGGGGGGGTCCTGGGGGTGGTGGTGGTGGGTGTTGTGGTCCTGGTGGGGCTCCCAGCTGCATGGTCAGTGGCTCCATTGCATCTGTTGCCAATCGGTTGTGGATCTGGGCAGGGCTCCCATTTGTGGTGCAGGCTGTGGTCCGACTTTACACCAGGTCAGAGCAGGTGTTAATTTCCTGCTGCTAACGCGCCTTATCGCCTGTTTTGTGGTTGTATCGCCAATCTGGCTGGTCGTTGAGAATGTTGCTGAGTGGTGTTGTCACAGCTTTTGGCACAGGAACGCCTACTCTGTATCTCATTATCGATAGCTGCGCGGGTCATCTGTGGCGATGTTTTTTGCGGCTGCAATCACAGGAAAGCTGGTGCTATGGGCTGCTAGCACCAGCTTGTGAATGGGGTGATACATTTATTGCAACTTTGTCTGAAATAATGTGCAGTTAACTCAGCGATAACTCCTTGAGAATATGCCCCAAATACTCTTAGTGGATGCAAGAGCAAGTGAAACGTGAACATAAACAGGAACAACATCGCCCTTCCTAGGCTGAGAGGGCTGTGCCTGTTTTTGCTCGCTGTGGCTGTCGCCACTGTTAGGGGACAAGGAGGGGTGGGGATTGTCACTAGTACTCATTGTGGTTATGTGAGAAGTGGATAGGGCCATGGCTCTGGCTTTATTATTTTATGTTTTCTGAAAATCAATAAATATATATATTTTATATGACTAATCCTTATTTAACACATTTCATGAACTCGCTTGTATCACCCCTGTTTTGACACTTGGAACAAGCCGGCAAGCTACTAGGGAGCTACACAGAAACAGCAGATAAATAAAGATGCTGTCATAGTTTGGCCTATGCATTTTTTACTAATATGGTCAGAGTAATGTGTGAAACATGAGTTCGTTCGGAACTTATAAAAAGATCCAGGTTTTTCCTACCTATATTGCATAGACGGTGCAATGCATGAGCCTTTGAAGCTCCCCAGCACATGCATCACATGGCAGGAACACCTTGTCAACGAGGATGGCAAACCCCTTTGCAGGTTATTTTCAGTTAGTCTAATACAATGTGGCAAAGAGTCTACTTTGTGGCGCTTCATCAAAATGTAATGTGTGATGTTCTGCTACCACCCTAAAAGAGCAATCTCTGAATGAAAACACTTAGGCCCTGACTACAATTAGGCCGGGAAAGGGTGAGGTATTGACCACTTCCGGTAAATACTAGCATAGCAGGATACAGTATTTACCAAGCGCAGTAAATACCTCCTATTGCAAAAAATTATTCTGGAAAATAAGTAATTACATGTGGATGCAGTGATATTTTGTACATTTCAGCAGGTTTGACCTGTCTAAATTATTCGGTGGAAGAACGCACAGGTGTGATATTTACTGCAAATCTCGGAATACAATTCCAACACAAAAAGGGGGTTGTGTCGCAATCAAAATGTATTCCCTCACCCGCACCCTTATTCAAGGCCTTTGAAATTGAGCGATGGTAAGTCTCAAAGTATACATATAATCAGGACCACTGGAATTATGAAATTTTGCGGCTATGGATATTTTTGCATATTTATAGATTTGCCGCATTTGCCACATAATGCATCATCTGCTGCATAATCTGCAGATGTTAACAGTTACTAAAAATGCAGCTACACATGTTGCTGCGCAGTGGAAGGCATTTTGCGAAGGTTGACTCGTCACCAATCTGTTCCTAAATGCTATATTTGGGTATTAAACTAGGACTTATGAGGTGAACCCAATGCCCAAACAGTGTTAACAAATGAAAAAACGACAAAATAATGAAGTCATACTATTAAGAAATGTGCCGCATTATGCAGCATAATTTGCCTTTTCTTGACGCTTAATTTAGTCAACCCTGTCGCGTCATTTGCCCCTCTCCTGCCACATAATTCCAGTGGCCCTGCATATAATGTTAGTGTAGAATGCTGTAGTTCAATCTCCTTCGAGGGAGAGTGTTAAAATATTAGCGCGGGAAGGAGACGGCATCAGTGGCTGTCCATCTCTTCCGCTCAGTGGCATAGAGCAGACCCTGCGGCACCTGTGACGCAGGAGGATCCCCAGCCTTTAGGCCTTTCAACCCAGGGTAACCAGTATGTGTGAACTATGGAAGTCAACATATTCTGTAAGGGGGTGGGGGGGGGGCATCAAGTTGCTTTATGCATCTGTTGGCACTACTGATGCCTCTTGGCAGATGTTGAAACCCACTTATTCCCAAATTAGACTATGTGTGAGGAAAGTGTCTCGGGCCTCTTCCAGGCAGTGTCTACTTTTAAATAGCTTTACTAAGAACGCTGTGCACGCGCTATGTGTGTTAGTGATTCATCGAAGTTTGAACCATTACAGCAGGGTCCTAGCTTCCATTGGTGCAGCGGGTGCAGTGGCACCGGGGCAAAAATGATGAGGGGCTCACTGAACCCTTTTCATTGCTATATTTTATGATTCAACCAGCAGCTGGTGGAAGGTCATTTCCTTCCTTGAACTATAGGGCCTATGACACACTGCTACTAATTGTCAAGCGTGGAGAGAAGCGACGTGTCGAAGACAGGGAGATAAATCCTCTTCGCTTCTCAGAACTGTAAACATCCATTTGGCCGTTTTTAGTTTCCAAGCCATTCCCTGTACATTTTACTGCACTCACACTAGGCAACGGCGCCATAAAACCCGTCCATAGCAAAGAATCCCGCGGGAAAATGGCCGCCTAGTAAACACCGCCCCCATTTCCAAGAAAACATCGAGCTTGAAAGTGTAACATGCCCCCTCCCCGAGCCCACAATTTCTGAATTCCAAACTTTAGCTATCCTTTTTGTGCCTTCTAGAAAAGAGTTCGGAGGGCGTTAGTAAATGCTTCATTTGGAAGCATTTATTTACAGTGGGCAGCGAGCATCACAAATGGGCGTAGATTCCCATAGAATATTCCATAGCACCAGGTAACGAGCATTTCTTCCGCGCTGTTTGCTTTAATTAATCCCTGCCACGTACAAGCGTTCAACAAGTCACTCAGAACGATGTGTTTTGGTCCGGAAGGGAGGGGTCTTTGAACTACACATGCTTGGGGGAAATACTGTTAACGACAAAGACACATTCAGCAGAGTATGAGGAAATAAAAGCAGGTAACACAAGTACAGAAGAGAACTTTGCACATAACTGCCTTTTGTGCATTTTTATCAGGATTAAAAATTGCAAGCCACATAAATTGTTCTTGTTCGGACTTGATTGTACAGTGTGTACATTGCATGCAATAGTAAACCTACCCTTGTTAAAACGTTGATTGCTTCTTAAGGCTTACTGTATCCACACGTATACAGTCATTCCATAAAAAAAGAAAAATTGAGGTTGAGTTAAGGTTACCTGCCTAGTAAAAGAACTAAGCTCTGTCACCTCTTCATCCACTTCCTCAACCAAGTCCCTACTGAAGTGACGTGTGTGCACCTCCCGGCAGGCATCCCACTGCCCACCCAAAAGGAAAGGTGCTTCCGCTGGTCCTTACTGTGGGAGGCTTATGGTCCCCCTCCCCAACTCCACTGCTGCCTTAACGCATGGGCACGCTGGGCAGTTTCACAAGGGCTCCACGAGCATAGGGGCCCCATGCAGACCAGAATTTAACACTCATTTTCTGTGAAATATTTTTATTCCTGTGAGTGAGTGGTTGTGTAGGCAGGGCCCAGTGCACTGCTTTGCCTGAGGGCCTATAATGCTATTAAGGCGGCCCTGCCCCACTCCAGGCACTCTCCATTCCGATGACCTCCAGTCCCAACTCCTGTTTTTGCTCGCTCCCACTTCAGAGGGGGCCAACATTTATTACTATCTCTTTCTCCAGACCTGGTACCGCACGCAGGTCTACTGGTCATGGATTTGCAGGTATTGTTGGACCCTCGAAGATGACTAAATCTGTTTCAGCTTCTATTTAGGTGAGGTTCCCACTTAATTTGAAGAACACGTGCCACAAATACCTATGCTGATGACTTTTCTAATGCCAGCAAAACCAGGAAAAGCTTTTAATTTTATCTTTTCAGCTGTTGTGGTTCCTGCGCCTGCCCGAGGCCACCCGGTGGTCATCAGGAGGGCGGGCCCTTAGTCGCGGAGGGCCGCCCCGCCCCTAGCCAGCAAGGGTCAGCCACCCCCCCTCAGGGCAGAGTTGCCTGGTGGAGGTGGGCGGACCAGTGACGCACGTCCGGGGGCGGCAGGTAGGAAGAGGGTATATCTCTCCCTCGGGCCACCTTGGTGGTCTCTTTGCCGCCTCGGACGTCGCGTGGACACTTCGGGACACTCTTAGTGCAGGATCTGAAACGGGACATTCATGACTTGCTAGGGAAGGACAAGGCTACGCTGGGGGTCATCCAGAGTCTCCTGGGCAAACTCAACTTTGCTGCCAGAGTCATTCCTGTGGGACGAGTGTTTGCTCGGAGATTAGCCAGGGCCACAGCTAAGGTAGTCAAGCGTCATCATTTCGTAAAGCTTTCTGCGGGCTTGAAGGAAGATCTGCTAATGTGGGCGGAGTTTTTGTCGGACTTTAACGGGACTGTCATCTGGAGGTCTCCATGGGTTGACAGCCCCGAACTCAGCATGTTCACGGATGCCTCTGGCAGAGAAGGTTTTGGTGCAATCCTAGGTGACTTGTGGTGCGCGTAGGAGTGGCCGAATGCTTGGCGTAAGCGGGGTATCACTTCGAACATAACTGTCCTGGAGCTCTTCCCCATTGTGGTAGCGTTGCATCTGTGGCCGGCCCCGTTGTCCAACAGGAAGGTCCTTTTCTGGTCTGATAACATGGCAGTTGTGCAAGCGATCAATGGTCTAACTGCTAGCTGCCCGTTGGTTCTTTGCTTACTAAGGGAATTAGCGAACAGGAGCCTGCGCTGCAATCTGGAATTCAGGGCTAGGCACATAACGGGGGTCAGTAATGTCGCGGCTGACGCTCTTTCTCGTTTTCAGTGGGACCGTTTCCGGGCGGCGTGCCCCCAAGCGAGAACAGAGATGACCCCCTTCGCACCAGGACTTTGGCGCATCTTGAAGTGGAGCGAGAACTGAGGGATTTAGGGGAGAGGTCCTTAGCCCCAGGTACTAGAAAGCGCTACGCTAGTCATTTGGCCAATTTTCGGAATGCTACTGTCGATTTGAGTTTGTCCCTCTTGCCGCTGGAAGACAGGGTACAAGCGTTTGTGGTGTGGGCCAAAAAGCAGGGTAAAACCCACTCCTGGGTTTGTGGACACTTGGCTGCTATCAGTCACGATGCCAGGTTGAGAGGCAAAGTCTTTTGTAATTAAGGCAGCTTTGAAGGGGTGGGCACGAGAAGAACCCAGGAACCCCGACACCAGGTCCCCTATCGAGTTCTCCACCCTGAAGGCAATGTTGGCGGTCCTGCAGTCTGTGGTGCACTCGCATCTTGAGGCTGCCCTCTTTTCAGCGGCCTTCGGCCTAGCGTTCTTCGGGGCGTTCCGGAGCAGCGAGCTGGTAGCACGCTCCAAGGCAGATTTGTCCGGGGACGCTTTAGGGGTGGCCGACATAACTGTGGAAGTAGGCCTGTCCATCACCCTTAGACGGTCCAAAACTGATCAGGCAGGCAAAGGGTCTGTTATCCTACTGGCCCCTCTGGGTGATCCCTGTTTTTGCCCGGTTGAGGCCCTTAAGTCCTATCTCACGATACGTCCCGCGGTCCAGGGCTACCTTCTTATCCACGCTGACCTGACTCCTTTGACTAAATACCAAATGGATAAAATAATGTTGGCATGCCTTGATAGAGCGGGTTTGTTGAAAAAGGGGAAAAGGTTCTCCAGTCATTCATTCCGTATCGGGGCTGCCACCTCTGCATTTAAGGCTGGGTTGCAGCCAGAGAAAGTTCAGAAAGTGGGGCGCTGGGAGTCTTCCTGCTATAAGCGTTATATTCGCCCATGAACATGTTTTCCGTCCTGGTCAGCCCATTGTACATATGTTTGCTGTGTTCTGAGTTGTAGATGTGATGTTCCATTGGAGTTGTGTGCACCCTTGCGAAATAAACTATTGAAATAAATTGTGTTTGTTTCTTGACAGGGTCGAGAGTGTGGGTCTTGGGGCATTCCATGGTCGCCAGAGTGGGTCGGTGGGCTGCGATCAGGCATTGGACGCAGGGCTTCGCAGACATGGACTGTATTTGGTTGGGTTTCCCTGGCATGCGCTGGAATAGTCTGTTGTACAGATTACAGGTAGCTCTAGCTACAGCGGGACCGCCACCTCATCACTTGGTTATTCACCTGGGTGGTAATGACCTCACGAACTGGGGGAGGTCGAGCTTACTCCAGAGAATGAAGGAAGATATGGGGGTTATCTGCGGACTCATGCGTGAGTGCGAGATATGGTGGTCTGAAATTGTGCCACGTAGAGTTTGGGTGGGCGCTAAGTCGTGCCAGGCGATTGAGAGGTCCAGGAAGAAAATAAACTGCGCCATGAGGAAATTTCTCAGCAGAGGGGTCTGGGTTTCATCAGACATGATATGATTCAGGACAAAGTCAAAGGTTATTACGAGGACGATGGAATTCATCTGACGCCTGTGGGCTTAGATCTATTCCTCCTGGATTTAAAAGAGGCTCTGCAGAGCAAAGGTTGCAGGTAAAGTAATAGCGCTGGTGGGGGGCCCATGCGGCGGCGGGGACCATCGCATGGGCTGTGGCGGAGTTACAGGGCAATCCGGAACCAGAGAGGTGCAACACTGTACTTCAGCGGGCACATAGGGGTGCCAGAGCCTAACCTAGAACCTCATGGGAGGTCTAGGAATCCGAGTCGGCGCCCCAGTAGTCCTTCGGGCGGTTGTGGGCCTGTGCAACCGGGGGTTTGCCTAGATACGCCCCGCAAGGGGCGTGAGTAGTATTACCATAATGGTCAGCAGCTGGGTGGTTCGCCACGGCGCTGATTGGCTCAGCAGGCGGGCAGGTGGCGAGAATGCGGCCTGCCCTTGGATTGCCCGTAAGATAACCCACCGTGATTACATAATGTTGTATGTAACAATAAACCTGCAGCAAATTTTCCCAATCTTAACAATCGTGTCTGTGTGTTATTTGCGGGATGATGGTTATGTTGGGGGCGGGGGGTTCCTGTGGCCCTGAAGCGACTATGCGCCTGCCCGAGGCCACCCGGTGGCCATCAGGAGGGCGGGCCCTTAGTCATGGAGGGCCACCCCGCCCCTAGCCAGCAAGGGTCAGCCACCCCCCCTCAGGGCAGAGTTGCCTGGTGGAGGTGGGCGGACCAGTGACGCACGTCCGGGGGGCGGCAGGTAGGAAGAGGGTATATCTCTCCCTCGGGCCACCTTGGTGGTCTCTTTGCCGCCTCGGACGTCGCGTGGACACTTCGGGACACTCTTACCCTCCCTACCTCTTACCCAAGAGTGTCAGCTAAGGGGGGGGCTCCTGAGGGAGTTTTAATGTGTTTCCTTTTTCGTTGCAGGCGGAGTTACAGGGCAATCCGGAACCAGAGAGGTGCAACACTGTACTTCAGCGGGCACATAGGGGTGCCAGAGCCTAACCTAGAACCTCATGGGAGGTCTAGGAATCCGAGTCGGCGCCCCAGTAGTCCTTCGGGCGGTTGTGGGCCTGTGCAACCGGGGGTTTGCCTAGATACGCCCCGCAAGGGGCGTGAGTAGTATTACCATAATGGTCAGCAGCTGGGTGGTTCGCCACGGCGCTGATTGGCTCAGCAGGCGGGCAGGTGGCGAGAATGCGGCCTGCCCTTGGATTGCCCGTAAGATAACCCACCGTGATTACATAATGTTGTATGTAACAATAAACCTGCAGCAAATTTTCCCAATCTTAACAATCGTGTCTGTGTGTTATTTGCGGGATGATGGTTATGTTGGGGGCGGGGGGTTCCTGTGGCCCTGAAGCGACTATGTCTGAGTGCTTGTGCTGACACAGAGAGGGAAAGGCAGCTGTGGCCCGGGCAGGTAAGAGCCGTGGGCGGTGGGGGAGGGGGATTTCGACAGACGATGAAACGTGAAAAATAAATAAATAAATAAAATTCCGCTGTCGTCTGTCGAACCCCCCCACCCCACACTCTTACCTGGACTGGCCACGGCTGGGGAAAGGTGAGCCTTTTTGCTGATATGTACCCTCACCTGTTCTTTTTCTCCCCTGCCTCCTCTCAGTTTTGCCTAGGAAGGTGGGGGTGTTGTGACTGGGGGTTTTCTTCCAGTTTACCCGCTGTTTGTTTTCTGACCCCTGATTGTCATTCTCTGGTAATTGGCAAAGGAGCCGGGCTCATCACTGTCAAAGCTCCTGTTCTCTGGGTGTACCAGCAAAGCAGTGTAACCCACGCAGGCTGAGACTGAAATTGGGGCTGTTCATAAAAGTACACTATGGATGCTCGCTTCAGCAGTATATGCCAACTCTCTTAGGAGAAAGACTCTCTTTGCGGCTAAAGTCACAGTATGTCAGCGGGCTCCATCTTGGTTTGGGCTGACCACTGCATAATCGCTTTGAATGCCTGCAGGTCCCACATTGCTTGCACTCCATTTTTGGGGGGAAGTGCTGTGGTTGGCAGGTGTGGTGGTTTGTGCAACATCCTTTCTGCCACCATTTTGTTTCTATGTCTTCTTAATGGTTGTTGACATTTCTCCATCTTCTTTTACTATGTCTTCCACTATTGTGACAGACCAATTGGGTCTTGATGGTGCAGTGGAGAATAGTGATGTGCATTTTTTGTGCTAGAATGCTACAGCTTGTGACAGAAAGCACTGTGAATATGTAAGTCATTATTTAATCGCTACCGCGCTAGCGGGTTTTCCCGCTGTGCGCTGATTTTTGAAAAACACGCGGTTTGTGACAAAGCCAGCTCGTCATCCGCGTAGCGCAGGTAACGCCCATGACGAGCTGGCTTTGTCATCAGCGCGGAAGGGGTTAAAACTTGCATTTTAGTAATACCCAGATTGTACCTATTTGTTTTTTACAAATCTGTCCCTTCAGCACCTGGAGTAGTAAGCGTTATACAAATCCAATTACAATTGAAAGCACACACTTCAGAGCTCAATTGTTCTCTTTGCACTACCACTCAAAAAGAATGCTCCTTTTTCCCTAGCCTTTTTGCCATGATTTGTGTATATATTTTGTAGTCACAATTTAATAGCGAGATTGGTCGATAGGACTCGCATTTTGCTGGTTTTTTTCCTGGCTTTAGTATAATCCTTATTGTTGCGTCGTTCCATGAGTCTGGAATTTTCTCTTTCTCTTGAAATATTATGTTTAACAAATGTGTGAGGGGGGTAATCAGAACCTCGCTAAGTTTGATGTGTAGCTCATTTGGGAGTGCGTCGGGGCCTGCCGCTTTCCCCCTCTTTAGACCTTTCAATACTTCCAGTACTTCTTCTCTTGTGATCTCCGAATTTAATTCTTCTTTTTCCTCGTTAGTCAGCCTTGGGAGTTCTTGATCTTTTGGGTATTCCATGATTTGCTGTTGAGCGGGATTTGTATCCTCTGTGTATAGTTCTGTAAAGAATTTTACAAATTCTTCCATAATTACAGTGTCGTCTGAGCTTAATTCTGTAACACCTTGTGGTAGGATTTTGACTATCTTGTTTCTTGTGGAGTCGGTTTTCGTTTTCCAGGCCAATAATTTGCCGCTACCCTCTCCATACTCATAGTGCGACAGTTTGATTGATTCCCATCTCTCCCTCACTTTAGCCTCCAGTATGTCTGCTAGCTTTTCCTTTTGTTTCATCCTGTCAACTTCCAGCTCTCTTTTTCTACCTACATCAACTTCAGTCTCTATTTGTGAGTCCAAATTATTTATGATGTTCTCTAGCATTCCTATCTCCTGTTTTGTTGTTTAGTTTTTGTGTGAAGTCAGACTTAGTATTTTCCCCCTAATTACTGCTTTATATGCGTCCCATATGATTTGTGGTGAGGTTCCCTCTCTGTTATTTTCTAAATAGTTGACTGACTCTGCCTTGAGTTCTGTTATGATGTGTGGGTCATTTAAAGTGGTGCGATCTACCGTCCACCTTGAGGTTGTTTTGTTACTTCCCAATTGAGTTTTTAACAACACCGCTGAATGGTCGGACAGGTGAGCCGGCAGATGCTCAACTCTTTGCGTGTTGTTTACGAGGGATTTATCTATTAAAAAGTAATCAATTCTGGACTGTAAATTTAGTTTCTTATTCCTGAACGTGTAAGCATGATTTTTGTCTCCTTTCCCTTTCCAAATGTCTTCTAGACCCAAGTCTTTTTTACAGATACCCAGCCATTCCCTCATTTTTGGTAGGTTTGGTTGTTTCAGTGGGGGGAAGCGATCCGTTTTAACGTTTTGAATTAAGTTAAAGTCTCCTCCTAATATTATTGGGGAAGTTGCTGCTATTAGGTGTGTATATAGACCTTGAAGAGGGGCTGGGTCATCCATGTTTGGCCCATAGTATCCCGCAATAGTGTAGGGATTATTGTGAATTTTTACCCTGGTAATCGCCCACCTGCCTTTTTTGTCTAGTTCTACTTCCTCTATTCTGACTTTTAGAGACTTTTTAAATAGGATTGCTATCCCTTTTACCACACAGTCTTGATTTGTACACACAAAACCATCTACCCATTTTAGTTTTTTAAAGATTTCTTCCCACTCTTTTTTTAGGAGATGTGTTTCTTGTAAGATTATGATTTCCCAGTCTATCATCTTCAGATATTCCAAAATCCGACGCCTTCTGCTTGGAGTTCTGAGACCATTGACATTCCATGAGAGTAAGTTAACTCTGTTTACCATTCTTTAATTTTATCCCTTATTAGCCGTGACTTCCTGAGAGACTTATGTGACATTTGGTAATCCCTGATTTCTCCTTTCTCACAGTTTGAGGACTTTTTAATTTTTTCCCTATTTTGCTCCCCACCCTTATGTGCATTTTTTTTTATTTTTTATTTTCAAGTGATTAAAACTGTCCCACCCTGGGGAAGCCTCCCTCTTGTCTTTTTTGGGCTGCATTAATGGCCCCTTTTGAGCTCCGTGTTTGAGCCTTTGTGTTGTGTAACGCCCTTCTTTGCTGATTATTTGATTTTTCACTTATTTCTTAGTTTTTGTTTTTGTTTTAAATTTTCTTGATTAGTGCTTCGGTTCCACCTGATCCTTTATTTGTTCGATAAAATGGGCGACTTCATCTGGCTCTCTTATATTGTACATTTTGTTTTTCCACATGATTCGGAGAGCTGCTGGGAATCTCATCTGCACAGTAAAGTAAAGTCCACATTTGTAAAGCGCACAATCACCCGTATGGGTCTCTAGGCGCTGGGGGGCCGTCGGGAAGATTAAGCGAGCTATTGCCCAGAGTCACATGGTGCTGGGCTAACCTGCCACTGGAGCCGGGGATCGAACCGTGGTCCCCAGATTCCAGCGTCAGTCGCCCTGGCCGCGGCGCCACAGTGGCTCCTAGGGATCTTAATTCTTGCATGTGTTGACCTAATTCCCATTGCCTGTCCTGAGTTGCTTTTGAGATGTCTGATCGGATCCTGAAAGAGCACCCCCCCTTATCTTGGGGACCATTTTTTAATGCCTCGCTCAGGATTCTCTCTTTGAGTGTGTAGGTTTCAAAGTTTATTAGGATTTTCCTGGGGTTTTTCCTTTCTTTACTTCTTCCATAGGGATCACGATGCACTCTTTGTATGTCTTCTTCCAATCCTACAGATTTTGTCCAGGGGAAGTGTTCCTCCAAAAGTTGAATTGTAAACTTCTTGACGTCTGTCCCTTCTTGGCCTTCTGGTATATTTAGAATTCTTATGTTATTTTTTCTCACCTGATTTTCCAGGGATTCCAGCTTCTCTTTTGTGGTTTTATCGCTTTCTCTCAGGGCCCTTATTTCCTTTTGATTTGTTTCAACTTTTTTATTCAGCGTCCCAATTTCTGACTCCACTGCTGTAACTCGATCGCTCAGATCAGTAAATTTGGTGTCTAGTACTTCACACACCTCGCGAATTTTGCTTTGGTTTACCTCTGAGATTGCGAATTTTGCTCTCATTTCATCCAGCATTTTCTCAAGAAATTGTTCCGTTGAGTTTGAGGTGGGGGAAGCTTTTTGGGGAAGCTCGTCCGGGTTATTTTCATGTCTTTCAGCTTGTTGCGGGATTGGGACGGAGTGCAGGTCTACAACTGAAGGCGGCGGGCTAGCTGCATTCAGAGATATTATCTCGATGGGATTACAGGGACTACAGGGTTCAGGTTCCATCCCGTACTCTGTTCCTGGCTGTTTGGCAGGGATTGTATTGGTTGCTGTGAGATCTACTTCGGGGGATTGGTCTGTATCTGTAGGTTGGCCCCTCGGGTTGATTTTTGCCTGCTCCTGTGTCAGTTCCTGGACTTTAAAAAATGATCTAAGGGATGGGGTTATTTTGAGAGATTGTTCTGGAATTTCCCTAACCACCCCTTTCTCCTTCACAGACTTCTTCTTGGAGGTTTGCGTGTGCTAGGGAAAATGGCTGGATCCCTTATCAAGAAAGATCAGAAAGGCTTTATGAAGGGCAGGCAGCTGCATAACATAACACATGAGCTCATTGAGGCCATAGACATAGCAGTGACAGAAAAATCTCCCCTGACTATAATCACCCTCGACGCGGCTAAAGCCTTTGACAGGGTAAACTGGACCTTTCTAAATAGCACCTTGATGGAGTACAATCTAGGAGAAAATTTCCAGGCAATGGTCAAAGAACTGTACAGAGCACCTAAGGCCAAGGTTTTAGTCAACGGGGGTCTAACAGAATATATCAAGATAAAGAGAGGGACAAGACAGGGCTGCCCTCTTTCCCCCCTGCTATTTAACCTATATATTGAGCCCTTGGCAAATAGTCTTCCAACTATTACTACTTTCAAACATCATGGATGGGAAAAGAAGGTCGCCCTATACGCAGACGATCTAATGATTTTTACTAAGGACTACAAAGGATCCATCACTCCCATAGAAGAATCGCTAGCTGAGTTCGGGAAAGTGTCCGGCTATCAAACAAACCAATCAAAAACAGAAATCATGAGCTGGAACTCCACAGTTAATAACACTTATACAGGGAAAAAATTAGATACCTAGGAATAGACCTAATCAAAGATCTAGACAAACTGACTAAGATTAACCTTGATAGGATCGCCACTGAAGTCAGGAAATTGCTAAAAGCATGGGGAGCTCTACCCCTTACCTTTATTGGAAAATCCAACCTACTCAAAATGTCGATACTTCCCAAATTTACATACATCTTCGACACCATCCCATTAGAATTTAACAGGGAAGCCCTAAAAAAGATACAAGGGGAACTCGTAAGTTTTATCTGGTCAGCAAAAAGCACAAGAATAGCCTGGAATAAACTGAGGAGGAAAAAGGCACAAGGGGGAATAGCAAGCCCAGACCTACTAGAATATTGTAGGGCTTTTCAATTCAAGGCTACAAGGGTACTGTTGAAAAACAATGATCAATATCCGGATTACCTCCAAGCCATGACAGAGAAGGAAGGTCATTTCTTATATAAATTTGGGCACCCGAAGTACTTCAAAAAGGTAAAACTAAAGATCCTTAAAGCAGCAGCGAAACTATGGTACCGGATAAGAAGTACCCTGAAGATTGCATATTATAGTAATCAGGCTCCAATCTGGAGCTCTCCCGGAACACCAGAGTGCCTTAAAGATAGCTTGGCAAACCCTTTGAAATCAGCGGGTATTCAGGAATGGGGCCAACTAATGATCGGAAACACCATAGTAGACTGGGAAAGTCTGACAATAATGACAAATGCGTCCCTGGCAAAATTCAAGTATTACCAACTTTCAAGCTGGGCGAAATCTCTGAAGGAAAACAAAGGAGGGAACGCCGCAATAGAGAAAGAGATGATAACAAGCTCTTCCACAAAAAAAGAAGTATCCCGCTGGTACTGGGCCCTCATTCTAGCAGGGGAAGAAAACTTCCTGATTCCAGAAGCGACCTGGGGGAATGAGCTGCCATCGCTGGAGGTCCAGAAATCATGGCAAGTATCTATGGAAAAATGTTGGTCAATTGTGAAATCTGCTACCTTAATAAGAAACCATCTCTTTGCAACCCATAGAGCCTACTGGACCCCGAAGAGGCTTTCTAAATTCCGCGGCTCAAACACAAAAAGCTGCCCTAAATGTGGGTGGGAAAGAGCAGATGACCTGCACATGTTTCGGCAGTGCCCCCGGCTCGACGATTTCTGGAAGGAAGTGGGTAAGACTCTAGACACAGTACTGGGAAGAGCAACAGATGTAAGTATGGATCTTATTATCTTTGGAGTGACTAATAACATGGGTCCAAATAGCCTATCAAAAAAAGAGGAGAACCTGTTATTTATGTTAATCCTGCTAGCACGAAGACAGATATGTATAAATTGGATAAGCTCAGCTCCCCCAACACATCGGGATTGGGTAACTTCCGTAAATAGGATAAATAAGATGGACAGGATGGGGAGTTCCAAGAGGAAGTACAACTTTTGGGAAATATGGGAGGTCTCCCAATCTGCCCCCTAAAAGAATGACTTACACTTTATATCGGAAAAGAACAATGTCCAATGATTATGCGATGGCAATAAATAAACAGGCAAAGTGCTTGTATGAGTGGCCTGGTTGGCCAGCTCCCCCAGGATGGATACATTTATTGAAGTAGAATGGAAATAAGAGGACCCCCCTCTGAAATAAAGAACAGGGAGACACCAACGTTCGGAACACAAAAAGGGGAAGTGAAGGTACAGGAAACAGAGAAGCGGGTCCCTGACAACTCCGTATACTTACTATTGCAGAATGAGGATACATTTTTTTTTTTTAAAGAATGCTCCTTTGTCATCACAAAGATTAGAGTGACTCAATCAATTAAAACCAGTACCTGCTTTCAAGCACCCTTTATTTACATTTGCACCTAGCGCACATTTGTAGTTCTTTCAGGCAATCTGCTGTACCCTGACAGTTAACTGTCTGCAGGCTTCCGTTTCACAGCACATGCCACTCCTTGAATGACACTCCAGCTGAAGCATATTAACTATCAGATTTAACCGTCCCAGGAGGGTTGTCTTTTTCCAGAAAGTAGGGGAACGGCTATTTAAATATGTTTGCGAGTGCTTTCACTACGGAAACCATCTTCATCACACGAAGGGTCGAAGGGTCGTGCGATTGCACTTTATAAATATAATATGTGGCAGAATTATGCCTAAATGAGAGCAAGGAATAAAAAAATTAAAAGTTAATTGAAATAAATCTTAAAAATAATCTACAAACTTGTATTTAAAAGGAAATATAAATATTAGCACCAAAAGTCAATAAGCCTTTCCAGCACAAAGGTTTTTTTTGCACTACAATAAAAAAAAAAGTGAAATCACTTTTAAATACAAGAGCCCTTTACAATATGCAATATAAAAGTATCTGTGTAGACTGTGTGAAAAAAAACAGGGAAAATGAAAAATTTCGAGATAGCAGAAGGTATGGAAAGTTCGTATGTGGGTAGTTCTGACCTCTGACTTTCATCCCATTTTCCCCTCGATGAGAACGGTCCCTAAACCCCCGGGGTGACTGAAGCCTGAGGAAGGGGTAGTGGTGTTCAGTGTCTCAATCACACCTGTAATTTTCACTCTATAATAGACACCTACGCTCTTTTTCGCTGCATCTTTCATCTG
This sequence comes from Lissotriton helveticus, assembly GCF_964261635.1. Taxonomy (NCBI): domain Eukaryota; kingdom Metazoa; phylum Chordata; class Amphibia; order Caudata; family Salamandridae; genus Lissotriton; species Lissotriton helveticus. The sequence goes on along the minus strand of NC_136063.1, from coordinate 278,543,601 downwards.
AATATCTGACACCTATTCTCTTTCTTCTATAGCACTGTCTTTTCAGTCACCCAGGAATGCACTTTTTCATATCCCCTTTACGTCATAACCCATCACAAAAACACTACGAACGCCTGTAAGCACTGCATTTTCTTTGACTACCCTGTGGCAATATTTAGGCAACTGTTTACTCCTTCACACGCTCATTTGTACAGAATTACATTTGCAACCGGAATACTATAACTTTTGTTCTTCAGAGAGGCCAACGACTGGATGGTCATGTATTCTGAACACCTTCATGACCCCACTGATGGCCACTGTGAGAAGCTCGCTTTGCTTTGAACAAGTAACTCCAGGGTTCTCAGTTGTGGTCTGCAAACACTCTTACAGAATGCAAGATTAAGTACAAATGAAATATAAACAGGATAAATGACAAATTTGAGATAGCAGAACGTAAGGAAAGTTCATCGTTGGTTGGTTCTGGCCTCTGACTTCCATCCCATTTTCCCCTCAGTGAGAACGGCTCTCTACAACCCCTCTATACCCCCCACCAGCCCAGCTCGCACATTTCCTTGTGGACGCAGTGCATGAACAGGCCTGCTGGGCTTAATTAAGCTGGCACTTGCCTCCCCAGAGCCTGACAGCCTCCTATTCGTCGTGGTCGCCAAGACCCATCCTCCTTCATCAACTGGTGAGGAGTATGCACAATATGTTTGCTTCTCAGAGCAGCTCCCAGTGCGAGGCTTTGTCTGGTACTACCGCTCGGGGCTGATGCCATTTAGCCAGGCCTGGACTAGCCGTAGCGGGCACCGGGCATTTCCCCGGTAGGCCGGCAGGGTGGGGGCCGTTTTTGGGCCGCAGGGGGCCGTTTTTGTTACATGGATGTTTTTGCCGAATAGCTGAAATATCGGTCCTGTAAAAAAATCGGCTGAAACCGGCCTTGGCAAACAGCTCGGCTCCACCGCCAACCCCCCCGGGGGGGCTAGCCGAGCACTTTGCCAGGGCCAATTTTGGTTCCCAGTCTGGCCCTGCATTAACCAATCTTTGTTGGGTGCTGACAATAATGCTGGTGAATGCGCACCCTCCTTCCCATGACGCCACGGCCCCCCTGGGGGTCTCCCCACAGATTGAAGACCGCTGGTATAGAGGGTGAAACTTGACCTTTTAATGTGATTGTCTAGGCTGTGGCTGGGGTTCAGGTTTGGAACATTTACGTTTTTTTTGTGTTCATGGAGCTTGTGCTGTGTATTTTCTGGACATAAGACTCTTCGTTTATCCTAACTTTACTAAGGACTGGAAGGAGAAGTGGATGAGGAGGAAATGCTTTGATTAATTACTGGTAACTCCATTATTTCCATTTCCTTATCTCATTCCTTACAGCCTGCCCACCCTGCTTGGATGGACTTATTCGTCTGGCTGGTTTAAGTTTGGGTAGTCTACTCAGGCGATGTGGTTGGAGATGCCCTGCAACAGCAGAATGACTATCTGGGAAGCGGACACACCTCACTTTGGAAGGGACTTGGACAAGGAATATGGAATCAGAGCAATGACATCACCTGTAAGAAAATGAAGCATTAGTATACGAATCCCACAAATTAACTGAAAAAGGAAGTGATACTAAGATGAGGCTTCAACATACAAATATCCCCACATTTTCTTTATAAAAAGTTTTGTATTGGTTTTAAATGTGAGCAGAACATTACACTTCACATAGTAGGTTGGTACAGAAAAGAAAGATCTGCATGTTACTCAATGATGCATGTATCATGGTGGTAACGTCCAAGAACAGTTATCCTAGTTCATTTTAGGTCCACCACTTTCCCTACATCTTGGCATGCTTCAGGGAGCATCCTCTTGTGGCATATATGGGCTCTTCCTCAGTGCTTAATTGAGCCGGTGGTTGCCAGTGGGGGCCAACGGCACTGCTATTTGGAATCCAGCACTTTTATTTTTTGGCCGGTGGGGGCCAACAGCACTTATTTTTGGGATCCAGTACTTTTATTTTCTGCATCAGATATTTACAGAACCCCCAGGATATAGCGGCATGGATTAGCAAATTTAGCGGCACAAAAATGTAAATTTAGCGGCACAAATATGAAAATTTAGCGGTAATTTAGCGACATTTTATTTGGCGGGTTTTCCTACAACAAACACAGATATCTTCGTTTTTTTAGTTGTTTAACAACATGAAGCTATGCTAGCGGATTTCCAATGACCGGCTGGGGTCTGGGGATGACATCTCTGTCTACGTCATCCCGCTGATACACGCGAACTCGCTGTTCTGAAGCCAGTGCAGCATGGAGGGAGTTGTTCCCTCAAAAAATATCAGGCACACACAGTTTTCCAGTCTGTCATGCAGAGGGCTCCCCTTTGACCTTGGTGCCCGGTGCGACGGCATCAGTTGCACCTTCCTACAGCCATTACTGGTTCCAGCATGGGAATCTTGTGACACCAACCCTGAAATTGAATAGGATTTGATAGCTCGGTGGGATTCTTCTGAATATGGGCGAAAGAGGCATTGCCCTGCCTGTTCTGCCTGAATTGAGGGGCTGGAGCCCTACATTACCGACCCATGTGGGAGCTGCAGTGCAGCAAGCGCGGACCGCATGCTGAGATGAGTGCAATCACCGGAAACGTGTCACTCGTCCTCATGGAATACGGAGGCTAAAAGCTTGCCTTCCGGCTGCCACAAAGAGGGAACTGTGTGAACTTCATCAGGCACGCGACCGGGGAGAGTGAACATTAAATGAGTGCCGATTCTAAAAAATAAATACCTATACAAGATGAGAAAAGTATTGAAAAACTAGGAGAGGGGGAGTTTACAAGGTACGATCTCTCTTTTTAAAGGGGGCATCCTAAGAAAACACAATCTTCTTCACCTAGGCCAGCATCTATACAACTCACCAACAATTGGCATGCCTTTGTTTGAGAATATCTGTTTTGGTTTTGACACCTGTTGTGAGATCATTCATCACATGTCCCTTTTGCTGTCTATCAGAACTGGCACGTGTCGCATGGAGAGGGTCTGTGCAGAAGGGTACAGGAGCTTTGCAGAAGCACCTTCGACGGGTGGGGGGGTCTGGATGTCTGGATTTCGCTGGCACTTTTGTAAAAATCGCGCCGATTTTACAAAAGTGCCGATTTTGAGGGCACTTTTGTAAAAATCGCGGCATTTTTACAAAAGTGTCGATTTCGCGGCAAACCACAAAATCGCAAAATCCTGGAGGGTCTGGACAGGAAGAGAGAGAAAATCAAAACAAACGGAAAGTCAGAGGAAGAAAAAGACTGAGAAAGCTTAATAAAGGGACAAAGAAGGAACATGCAAGAGTAAAATAAAGGGTCAGGGAGTGTCTAATAGTGGATTAAAGAGGCACGAGGTGGAAAGACCACACAGCCTTGGTATTCAGCATGCCACCATTTAATTACACCAGTTGCAGGCTTCTGAGTGGAGCTTTGAGCACTGGCATTCATTATTTTACAAATTAGGCACTGCTCTTCCAGCTCCGCTCACCAGTCCAGTCCTACACGCCATCCAGCCAGGTGGGGATATCCTGTGGAATTCCAGTGTTTGGCAATATCTCTCTATTCGTAATAATGGTACCAATCTTTACCAGTGTGCAGTCATCGTGAGAGGTCCATCAGACCTCCTAGGATTCTCAAGAAAGAGACAAAGATCTTTTGCCAGTAGGTCACTATGAGAGGGCATCCTCGTACCATGTGGAAGAAGTCTTCTTCAATTTCCGGACACCAGAAACATTTAGGTTCAGGCAGTCTGTGGGATCTCTACAGTCACAGAGGCATAAGATAAGATAGATGGAAGTATTTAGGATAAGTAGGGTGTAAACATGACAATATTATGGAAACAAAATACCCCAGGTTTGCCATTTGAAGCATCCATTATTATTTAAATGCATGAGAAGTGCAAACTAATGATTCTCCTGCAGAAGTGTTTACTTCTTTGGCAATTCACTTCCAGGTAAGAGGACCAAATACAATTACATTTACACACCACACCTCCACAATAAATTACATTTAGGAATTTATCTAAGAAATATGTTGGACGACTCAAGAGATACCTAAAACTCAGAAAGACAAGCAAGCACCCTTTTAGGTGACCACACCCATATGCGAAACAAAGGCACACTGTACCACTGTGAATTTTATGACTGCAGGAGTGACCCCTTAGAATTGTCTTTTTCAGTCATTTCAATCCACATACTCCTCATTGAGCATAATTGACTTGTCTCAGTCTCGCATTTCCTCTTGAAACAGGCACCTAATGTGCGCAGACATGCAGCTTTACTGATAAAAATTATTGCGCAAAAACAATATGTGTGGAAATCGTGTTTCAGTGAATATTTATAATTTGTGCATCACCAAGTAAAGTATCCTAATTTCTTTTGAGCCTATTAAAATCTTTATTTCCATCACACTTCAGAATTACAAAAAACTGCTTAATTTGTGCTTTTCTAATTGCTGACTAAGCAAACCCTTCACTGACATGGTTCAAGTTCGCAAAAACAAACCCTTCACTGGCACGGTTCAAGTTCGCAAACCGTAAAGGAAATTCCAGCCTTTAACCATTTTACTCCTGCGTTACAGGCTGAATGACTGCTCGCGATAATATCTGTGCATTTGATTTCACAAACCCAACGCCAACAACATGTGCTGAGACACCTTTGTTAGATTTTGTTTTAATCCCATTAGTAGAGGCGTATAAGCAGTTTGATTTTAAATGTTTATTCTGGAATGTAGTAAATAAAACCAAGAATCCTGATTGGTATACTTGATAAAGTGTTTTAACAGTGCTTTAACATTGTTTGTTTGAAGGAAACCTGGATTAGGGATGCAGTCAATATTGAGGATTTTTTTCGATTCATACCACAGCAGGAATCTCTAGAGGTAGCCACCACAAAGGCGGCCTTCTAACATTAATATCAACATCCATGCAAGAAAGGTCATAAAAACATACCTGGATTCCCCCATTTTCAAATTATCAACACCATATTCCAACCAAAGTTAGTTCTTGTAAATGTCTATCACAACAATTTCATTTTGAGCCAAGTGGACATAGCTGCCTCACTATAGAAAGCGCCTAGTAACCTTCTAGATGAGCTCGGTCCTAAATTCTTCATAATCTGGGGGGGGGAGGGGGGAGGTGATTTCAACTGTAGATTGAGTCCTTTGTCAGATCCATCTGTCTGAGGGCCATTAGGGTGTGACAATGAGCCCATCCTGCATTTTGAGCACATCCCCTATACGGACATTTTAAACTCTATATTGAATAAAGTCTCTATCTAACGACCCAAAGGCTATTGACCTTGGAATCATACAAAATTGCTTAAGTGATCATTTCCCCTTATCCTTATCTTTTGTCACAGGTAAAGACAAATAGCTTCTGGTTGCAGCCCCCGGTCACCCGGTAATATTCAAGAGAAGCAAGTGGATTATACACAGGTGGGACACGGTAGACTCTGGCCTCATGCTAGAAGAACTGCTAAAGAGAATTGGGGGATCAGGTATCAGTTTTCCTGAACAATGATCTCAATGCTAAGACGATGTTGAAGGCATTTGAGGTAATCGGTCACACAATCACTGACCTCTTGAGAGTCCAAAGAAGGAAAAGAGAAACCAGGCTACGGAGGTTATTCAATAGTAATTGCTCAAAGGCACACAGAAACACATAGATGCCCTAAAACAGGTTCCCCATGACAGGGGGTTGGTGAGACTCTCTAGACACAATTACAAACAGAGCATTATCCAGAGAAAGAAGAACATTAGACTTAAAGCCTGGGAAAAACTCCATGCAGCAAGTGCAAGGGAGGATTCCTACCTGTTAATGACCCATACGTTAAACACGACCATAATGCACACACTGACGTCACATTTCTACCACAATATTGGGTCGAACACTTCACCAGTTTATATAGTATTAGTGACAGAACTGGCAATCATTTTGACACAGGCACCCCCAAATAAATAGGTATTTGAACGGAGATCGACCCGCCCACTTTTTGGGAGGTCATCAAAGCATTGAAACGCATCTTTACTTATGGGCGCCACTCCTGACAAACATCATGAGAAGCGTGGCAATAGAGGGGCCCCCAAAATTGCGGCTAACTGCGAATATAAGATAATACCTATCTTTAACAAGCATTTGCAATGCAATAGGTCTTGCATTATGAAAGTTTGAGCTATTGGTCTTGTAAATGACAATTTTTTTATTTATGTGTTGGTTTTGAAAATACCTAAATTAATAGCTTTGTCATTTACAATACCAATAGTTATAACTTTCGCAAATGTAACACCTATAGCATTTGTAATGCAACATGTTTTGTATTTACGTGACTTAGATGAATTGATATTACAAATAAAAATGGCTTTTAATTTTTTTAAATAATTAATACTTGAATAAAAGTGATTGTAATTTATAATGGCAATAGCTTAAACTTTTGTTAATAACTTTTGTGAAGATTATGTTCAGTTGCATATCATGAGTGTCAATGGTAGGTGCTTTTGCCTATCACTAGTGTCAATGACGGGTGCTGTTGACCATCACGAGTGTCAGTGGCAGGTGCTGTTGCCTATCAAGAGTTTAAATGGGAGGTGCTGTTGCCTATCATGAGTGGCAATGGTAGGTGCTGTTGCCTATCACTAGTGTCAATGACGGGTGCTGTTGACCATCACGAGTGTCAATGGTAGGTGCTGTTGCCTATCATGATTTCCAATGGCAGGTGCTGTTGCACATCATGAGTTACAGCGGTGACCATGGATTGGTACCCAGTTGATGGATGGGATCTATCGCCACTGGGTTGTCAATCGTACCAAGTTCACTGTGTGGAGATGAGATGGACATCAGCGCTGGCCTGTGTGAAAGTGATTTTCGTGATGGCACTGAAATGGTCGTTTTTTCAGTGAAGATGAGACCACTGAAAACATTGCTCTTGTGGCATGAATAATTATGTCGTTACAACTGATTATGGTGGCACTGACATTTGTGCTTAGGTCAGTGAGATTGTGCACGAGCCTAACAGAGGTGTGGTCAATGTCACCAGCAGAGCAGTTGATGGTGACCTGGCATGAATGATGGAGGAGGCCTCAGTTCTATCTAGATGCCAATGCTGCCAGTGCTGACGGTGGCAGTGACGTCGGTAGCCCTAGCCAATGATCGAAGTGTCCGTGGTGGCTGAGGCACTGGGTGAAGAAAGCACTGCTCCAGCTAGCATGATGGTGGCAACGAGGCTTGCAGCTTGAGGCATCAGCAGCACTGGCAGAGATGCTGTGACATTTTATGCAGCAGTAATGGCAGTGGGCACAGAACTGGCAGTGAGACCCTTTTCAGTGAGGTGTCTACTTGATGCTTTCGGTATCCAGGAAGGCAGTGCAGGTGTTAACACTAATGGTAAAGACACATGAAGTGATGCTGGAGGGAGCGGTGATAACACCGGAGGGTGGTGGCAGTTATGCCAGTGAGTGCTGGGAGCACTGGCTGTGATGCTGGTGGCAGCAATGCTGACGGCACCGGCGCTGCTGCTGGCGAAGCTACCACGGATGCTTGCTCCAACACTGTTGATCCTGGTAGCACTGTTTATGGTATAGCTAGTACTGCTGGCAAAGATGCTAGGATACTGGAGGTACGGATGGTGGCAGCACTGCTGGTGATATAGGCAGTAATGCTGGCGGTAGGGGTGCTGGTGGCACTGACAACGATGCAGCTGATGGTAAATATGATAAGGGCAGTGATGCTGTGGAATACATACGGATAATCCTGCTGAGAGGTATCTAAAGGGCAGATGTACTGGCAGTGAGGCTTGCATGCTGGTGGCAGTGATACCCATAATACTGCTGAGAGGTATCTGAAGGGCAGTGGTACTGGCAGTGAGGCTGTGGAATAAATACTGAGAATACTGCTGAGTGGTATCTGAAGGGCAGATGTACTGGCAGTGAGGCTTGCATGCCGGTGGCAGTGATACCCATAATACTGCTGAGAGGTATCTGAAGGGCAGTGGTACTGGCAGTGAGGCTTGCATGCTGGTGGTCGTGGCACCGATAATACTGCTGAGAGGCGTCTGAAGAGCAGTGGTACTGGCAGCGAGGCTGTGGAATAAATACTGATAATACTGCAGAGACATATCTGGAGGGCAGTGATAGGCAGTGAGGTTTTCGGCAGCGACAGTAACAGTGAGGATTGCACGCTGGAGTCAGCGGCACAGAAAATACTCCCGAGAGGCAGTGGTACTGGCCTGAATGCAAGCATGCTGGCTCCTCTGATAGTAGTGGTACCGGTAATGCTGCTGAGTGTTACTGGCAGTGACTGAGTTGGCAGCAGTAGAAGAGAAGCATGCACTGCCGGCAGTGGTACTTCTGAGAGAAAGCATTAGGGCAGTGGTAAAGGCAGTGACGTGTTTGGCAGTGGTAGTACCAGCAGAGGTGCGTGCATGCTGGTGCAGGTGGCAGTCGCACTGCTGAGGGAGATGGCAAGGGCAGCGGTGCTGCCAGTGAGGCGTGCATGCTGGGGGCAGTAGTTGTAGTACTGATAATACTTCTGTGAGACATCGTAAATACAGTGGTACTCGAGGTGACGCAGCTGGTACCGATAGTGGTAGTACCGATGCTTGCATGGTAGTAGTACTGCTAGTAAGGGCAGTGGTACGGGCAGTGATGTTTTTGGCATTGACAGTAGTAGCCACGATGGTGGCAGCAGTACTGCTGAGAGAGATCGTAAGTGCAGTGGTACGGGCAGTGACGCTTTTGGCAGCGTTATAGTAGTAGCGGTGGCAGCAGTACTGCTGAGAAAGATGGTACGGACAGCAGTACGGGCACCGGCGCTTTTGGCAGCAAGAGTAGTGGGAGCGACGCTTGCAGCGCTGGCGGCGATGCTGCTGGCAGTGATGGGGATGACTCCGGTGCCAGTAATGACACTGACATCCAGGGAGACTGGCAAAGGGTGGGGGTGAGGCGGGGGGAGGTACTCACGTGGGCTGCTGTGGGAAAATGAAGCCCTCTGCCCCCAGCGCGCACAGGGACAGCAGCAGGACCATGGCCGGCAGCGAATAAGTGCAGGAAGAGACGCGGCTCAGAGACCCCGGCAACGCCATCTTTCCAACAAGAGCAAAGAACAAAAAGTACAGCAAAAGTGGATGCATCAAACCCATCTTGGTTGGGGGGTCCAGTGATCGCACTACAGGACGGTAGTTACTGGAAGGGCATAAAAGCAGAACTTTCCATCATGTGGTCAGACTTATTTGACCACTGCGCGCTGCTGTATCTAGCGCTGCATTGCTGCTGTTTTAAACTATTTTTAAAAATCCTATCTACTTCATTGCGCGTGCGCGCTGTTGCTCTCGGCGCTTTTTCGCCTCAGCGCTTACTATTATTCCTCCCCTCTTACCTGCACAATAAAATGTGTCCCCATTCCGCACTTAGCGGGAAATCGACCATCTTAGGGAACTCAGGGCTCCCGGAGACATCGCGCTGCGGTGTTGGCAGCCGCCATCTTGGGTGCGTGAGGGAACCAGGGAGTGCCGAATTGCGGGCGCCATCTTGGTTGGGGGGTCTAGTGATCGCACTACAGGACGGTAGTGTCTACGGCTATAAAAGATGGCCGTCCCTAAAGCGCGCAGCGTAGGCGCGCAGCGGGAGCGCCGGCGGAGCGCCGGAGGTGTGCAAGAGGTAAGCCCGTTTGCGCCCGTTCGCGCACGGGACGCGCCGGAGGCCGAACTTATTACCTTGGGAAACTCAGGTGCTCCCCTTCAATCGTACTCCCGCGATGAACTTCTACGCCTCAACCCCGGTCCTGTTAGCAATCAAAAGTACAACTCCTCCAGTAAGCACCCAGCTACTGTGTCTTGTGGGCTGTTGAATGTGCGCTCACTCATCAAACACTGTGATGAGATTGCGTTACTTATAGAGTCTTACCATCTTGACGTACTCTTTATGACAGAGACGTGGACAACACCGACTAGCTCGGTGGAACTGGGGTCAGCGTGTCCCCCGGGCTATAAAATAATGCATAATCCTAGGGTGGGAGGTAGAGGAGGTGGAACTGGCATAATTTCTAGACAGACTCTACACCTCACTCAGCATAACGTCAAGACCATTGCTGGGTGTGAAACTCTGGCCTTTTCCATCAAGGACCTGGGAGGTGTGCTATTTACGGGTCTACTATGTTACAGACCCCCGGCCTGCCCGTTATCGGCCGTCCCTGAGCTCATTGATTTGGTATATGATCTCTCCCACTCCCACACAAGGATGATGGTGTTGGGGGATTTCAATCTGTGCTCAGAAGGCTCGACTAAAACGGCCTATGAAGAACTGGTACAAGCGTTTCTCAATAATGAGCTAGAACAACTAGTACTCTCCAAAACCCACGCAAAGGGCCATATCCTCCATTTACTCTTTGCTGATGCCGGTAGTACTTCAATTCTTGACGTCCTGCCACAGTGTTGGACGGACCATGCCCTGGTCCAGTTCTCCCTCTCGTGCACTAGCACCTCCTTGAAGAAAGGGAGTGCGGTGGGCACTAAAACGGGGAGACTGTGGTCCAGACTCCTCAGACAAGCCACTCTGCCTTCTTTGCTGCCGGATGGCTTTGTACTGGGAGTGAACGTGGATGAGAGCTATGAGACTCTCTGTCAGCAAATCTCCACTTCTCTGGATTCTTTGGCCCCGGTGCGGAAAATCAAAGATAGGACGAATCTTGCCATGCCATGGTACTCGGAAGAGCTTCGGCAGCTCAAGCTACAATGCAAACAGGCTGAGCGAACCTGAAGGAAACAGTACCTGGAATCACACAGAGTCCTCTTTAGACAAGCACTGGCTTTCTACAAGACCCAGATCAAGCGGGCCAAAGCCAGATTTCTGGAAGAATCTTTGCTGGCAGCTGTTAACAAATCCCAGGCCCTATTTAAGATCGTAAAGGACTTGGCCCATCCTGGCTGTACCAAAAACGCCATCCCGGCTTCACAAGCTCTCTGCGACTTGTTAGCACAAGTCTTTGAGGATAAGATTACCAACATCTTAAATAACCTCCCCCCTTAACTGGCAGTACTACATACGATTCCATCCTGCCAGAAAATGGGAAGGAGTGCATCAAAGCAGGTGAGCTAAGCAACTTTCCTCTACCATCATTTGAGGACTTTTGCTCTTTGGCAGGTGGGGTGTCCGCTGGCTCCCCTTTTGACCCTCTACCACCCAGATTCTGGAAACTCTGTCGCGAAGAGTTGTTTCCTCCACTGTTTTCCATCTGTTGCCAGTCCCTCACCTCGGCACGGGTGCCAGACTGCTGGAAACTGGCGGTGGTCTCACCATTGCTCAAAAAGAAAAACCCGGACCCCACATGCCCAGCTAACTTTAGGCCCATCTCCCTCCTGCCATTCCCTATCAAAATCTTAGAGAAACTGGCCACAAAATATCTTTCCAGCTTTCTTGAGATGAATGACTGTCTGGATGTGGCTCAGTTTGGGTTTCGACCGGCACACGGGACAGAGTCAGCTCTGGTGACTGTTCTCGATGACCTTCGGACGCGGGCCGACCAGGGTCAAGCAGCCTTTTTAGTGCTGCTTGACATGTCGGCCGCGTTCGATACGGTCAACCATGCTACTCTGATCAGGAGATTGACAGAGGCGGGGGTGTCAGGCTCAGCCCTTGAATGGTTGGTGTCATATCTCGAGCAAAGACACCAGGTAGTGGCACTACCGCCCTATCAATCCAACATCAAGAGGGTTGGACAGGGAGTACCCCAGGGCTCGGCCATCAGCCCTATCCTTTTTAATCTGTACCTCCGACCCTTGATCACACTGATCAAGTCGTTTGGCATAACAGTTACCAACTACGCCGACGACACCCAACTTATCTTCTCGTTTGAAGGTAAGGGCGGGGTGTCGCAGGAGGTTTTTCATCAATGCATGGGTGCCACGGCAGAATGGTTAGGGAAAAATTCCCTCCAATTCAACAGCTCGAAAACCGAGGTACTACATTGTTCCACGGATCGGATCCCCAGACCCCTTCCACAGGGTTTCTGGCCTCCCGATTTCCAAGGCACCAGTCTGCCTGCTGAGTCGGTTCGGAATCTGGGGATCATGTTCAGTTCCGATCTACAGCTGGACACCTCAGTAAATAAAACGGTGGCTACGTGTATGGCTCTACTCGGGTCCTTGAGAAAGATCCTACCCTTGCTTCCGGCGCAGGCAAGACCAGAAGTTGTGCGGAGCATAATCTTAAGTCGTCTTGACTACTGCAACGCACTGCTACTGGGGGCTCCAACTACTGTGTTAGGAAAACTCCAACGGATACAGAATTTCGCCACTAAACTGGCACTCTCGCGACGTCGCTCGGACTCCTCTACTAAGGCACTTAGGGACCTTCACTGGCTCCCAATTTGTCAACGGGTGAACTTCAAGGCTCTGTGCATTGTTTTTAGAGCTTTACACAGTCAAGGCCCGGCCCCTCTGCGGGATCTTTTTTCATGGTATATCCCTTCAAGATCACTCCGATCAGCCTCGGCTCACTTGGTTGTGGTACCCAAGTTTCGGAGGACCCGGATGGGCGGACGATCTTTTAGGACTGCCGCAGCACGGCTGTGGAATTCTCTACCGTTGGGTCTTAGGGGGCTGGAGGCTTTCTCCACCTTTAAAAAAGAGTTAAAGACCCACTTGTTCCCCAGAAAAATGTAAATAGATCGGAAGTTGGTGAAATCTCGCTCTGTGTCATATCAGTCTAAGCGCCAGGATGCCCGGCGGGTGACAGTGATAGCGCTTTACAAGGACGTCTATACATACAGCAATCCAGAGTATGCAAGCCATGAATAAAAAAAGTGAAATTACGGCCGGCGCAAGCCATGAATAAAAAAAGTGAAATTACGGCCGGCGCAAACCATGAATAAAAAAAGGTAAATTACGGCCAGCGCAAGCCATGAATAAAATCCAATGGGAGCACTCACGAAGGGCTCTGATGTTAAAATCCAATGGGAGCACTCACGAAGGGCTCTGATGTTAATGCGAGTGAGGCAAGCACAGTATTTGTTTCATATAAACCAATGCTGCAAGCCATGAATAAAAAAAGTGAAATTACGGCCGGCGCAAGCCATGAATAGTAAGGAGCGCTATATGCACAATTGGACACTTTTAAGATAAACCCTTATTTAATAGTCAATGGGCAAATCCCTTTGTAAAGGTAATGGCCAGATACTAAAGCTCTGTCTAATATAAAAAATAACGATAAAAACGGCCTTTGAAAGTAAAAGTGTAACACTAGCTAGCACATTTTAATCATGAATCATATAGTCTGCCTTTAAGGGGATAACGAAATAAACAAGGAGAGACAGATGGCAGACTGAGAGTGAGTAACCGAGAACGAGGAGGGAGAGGCCAAGAGACAAGGCAGCGCTGGGAGGGGGGCTGGGCAGAAATGCGAGTCACGGCCTGGCGGCCGTGAAGTGTGAAGCAGTGGGCGGGGAGGCAGGAGCAAATGGTAATGGGAGCCTTTGAAGAGCAAGGCAGGGGGATAGAAGCGCGTTCAGGAGCACGTGCACTTCTACAAATCCGCATCGTGAACTCAGCTTTCTGGTTTGACTGCAATAGGTCTCTCTGCGAGACCTAAAAACATAGAAAAGGGTAGCGAAGAGAAAAGGAGGCTGGCAGAAGACAAACTACGGACTGCAGACCTGATGAGCGAGGAGGGGGTGCGAGGGATGAGTGAGGATGGGGTAGCAGGGGAGGGAACACGGCCTGGGGGAAGCTGGCTGGGGAGGGGGAGGAGAAATCCAAGTAAGGCTGTGTGCGGGGAGAGAGAGGAGAGGTGCTGGAGCTGGGGAACAGATGGCCATGAAAGTTTATGGCCCAAAAGCGCGTGCCTGTGGCCATGTGAACTCGAAGAAAACCGCACCAAAAAACCCTTGGTTTGACGAGTATTTTGACCACTAGAATTCTCTCCATTTTCCATTCCTGCAGAATGGAAAAGGCGAGACCTAAAAAAGGTAATAGAGCAGATCTCCGATTTTACCGTTCAATTTCTTTGATCGACACCGACAGCAAACTCATGGGCAGTATATTACTTGAATGTCTGGAAGCATAGGTGACGGATAAGGGGGTCCTTCTCTAAAGTGCAGTATGGGTTTAGGCAAGGCCTCGGTTGTGTGGAGCAGTGCCTCAATCTCCACCTGGTCATATCTAAATATACAGCAGTAAAGAGCAGCACGATCCAACTAGATTTTATAGAATTAACTTCAGCTTTTGTCTGGGTGGACAAAGGGAAATTGTAGCCACAGATGCTTGAAATGGGAATTGACACTGCACTGGTCCACTTCTTGGCCCGCCTACATGAGGGACAGGGCAGGTAAGGTATGGTAAAAATGGACAGCTTGCTGACCCAATTGACACGAAACATGGCATGAGGCAAGGCTGCATAGTGACACAAAACATATTTTGCCTATACATATGATGAAGCAAAGCTTCGCATATTTTGCGACTTGCCGTATTCATGAACCTCGTTTATGTGTAACAAGGTAATAATTTGTACGTCTTACTAACGTTTATTTTAAGTTTAAGCAAGGTTTATGAAGCTTGCCTATGTGTATTATTAATGCATTTAATCCCTGTCCTTAAAATATGGCCGCCGCTTGTATTTAGTTACTGCGCATGCGTCAGCCACACTCACGTGTCCTGACGTGTCTGCAGAGTTGGAGGGAAATTTATGCGCATGCGTAATGCATAGCTTTGCCAATAACGTGGTACTGCTCGTGCCACTGCTCTTGTATCTGTTTATATGTAGCTAACATTTAGACTGCATAAGTATATTTTTTAGTAATAAGTTGAAAGTACAAACCCTGTGATGTGTTTTCATAATGTTATTTCTATGTATTAATTTGTTCTCGCTTATTTTTCATGAACCGCGGGGAATGGGGGTCTGACTGAACCGAATACCATCTTGGAGGGCCTTTCTGCGCATGCTCCTCTGTCTGGGGAACTGACAACCTTGGCTGGTGGAACTTGGCCAGCTGGCAGGGATGGGCAAGATGCTCCTGAGAACTGACCTGCAAACCCAGCAGAACGGAGTCATGTGTCCCTATTCAGCAACAATGTAAAATTTCCATTGTATTTCTCTGCAGTTTCTCATGGGAACCCCAATCTTGCTAGGCGGTACCCAGAAATGTAAATTAGGCATCCAAATAGTGTGTTGTGATTGGTGTGTTACCCAAATCCTACCTTAGGACCAATCCAAACTGAGGGATTCTGACACTTTGCAACATTGGGGGGTGGTACACTGTCCCAAAAGAGTATATCTACCCTGGGTTCACCTAGGGAATTGTCCGACTTGTCTGGTTTAGCTGACCTGTCACTGACCCATCGTACTCAATAGGTGACTGAAGATACAGAGCGCTGCGGAGCACTCTATCCGAAATTGACCATAGACTAAGGTTCTACTGAACCTTAAAGTGCTGGTGAAGCACTTTGCTGGGAGTTCGCTGACCCAATCGGGGTCTTGATCGATAGCTGCAGAGAGGGTGGAGCGCAGGCGTTGCTTCCAAACTGCGGGTGCGGTCCTGTCCTGAGCGGTCCTGTCCTGAGGGTTTGCTGTCCCATCCTGAGGGTCCTGTCCTGATTCCTAATCCGAGGGTATCCTGTCCTGTCTTGGGTGTCCATTCTGCACCTGCTGTCCTTTGAGGGGTATCCTTCCTTGAGGGTTTCCTGTCCTTAACTAACCCTTGGCCAGGGTTTGGTTTCCACACCAGTCTAGGTAAATATCGCTCTAAACTCTTTAAACTTGCACCTTTCTATTTTTCTGACTTTTGCTTCAATAAAGAGACACCTTTGCATATGTTGATTTTTCCATGCTCTGCCGCAACTATTGAAACGTAAAGTCATTTGCATATTTCTTGATATGTTCCCATGTTACTCTACCTGTTAGAAATCATATTTTGCATTGCAGTTTGTCATTTTCTGATATGGTCTAGAACGGCCTTACTTAAATTGTCTAAAAGAATCCTTGCCCTGAATGCATAGCGTTACTTGTTGCATCTCATATTAGCGTTTCCATGATTACCCTGACTTTATTTCTCTATAGTTATGTACTTTTCATTATCTTGGTTATTGATTGCCTCATTCTTGTAAACTTGATGCTTAATGAAAACGAACTTTAGATAAAGATTTTAAAACTTCCAGTTGTCCGTGGTCATTCACAACAGTATTGAATGTCATTTGAGTTGTATTTTGCTGCCTTTCCTTTTACAGCTAGCTCCCTGATCCGTTGTGGTCATAGGTACCCGTGTCGGTGGATGGTAAGTCGGGTACACTGAGTAATAACAGTAGGGAATTCACACAAATTGGTAGCAGCCCGTGAAGTCGCCTGGTCAATGTATATTGTGAATTGAAAGTATATGGGCCCGAAGCCGGAAACGGCGAAATTATTGGCTGGGTGACCTCGCGCGCTCTATCAGTTTATCTGGTAGACAGAGGATGGTTAGGGACTAGTGAAAGGATAGGTAGGGCTAGTTAGGCTAGTTAAGTCGGTAGCTGCTAGTACATTAATGCTGCTAAAGGAGCGGCTGTTCAGAGAGAACTGATCATTCTCTTGTGGATACGCTGCTTTGGAATTCATGAATTGTTTCTTCATTATTATTCTTGTTCTTATATTATTGTATGTACTAATCCATGCATTTGTAAACCGTCTCGTTTTGTGTTGTCCGAACTCCCCGGGGAATTGAAAGGGCAAGTGGTGAATAGAATCCATTGTCCTGAGGTCGCAGGCTCGAGGAAAGTTAGGTGCAGGTTAGGATAACCGGGAAGCACTAACTAGGGTTTTTCTGAATACATGTGTGAATAAATGACAGTAACGAGGTTCATTGGCAAAATTCCCATAGTGGCGTAACCTAGTAAGGGTCACATCGGAAGAGTAGCAGGTTCATCGGAGCTTGGGTGAAAGCAGAGGGGTCCGCTGGGAAACCTTAGACTCGGATATATCCCGGAGAAGTGGATGAGTTTAGGGGAATAACAGGTTCACCGATGCTAGAGTGAAGGGTGGGCGGAAGAGAACTACCCGCAGCGCGTGAAAAGTAAATGGAAGTAGTTTACTTGCAGTAAAACAAAGCTATCCTGTCTAGACACTTGAGCACTGTGGCGAATGTGTATTCGTTGTTAAATAACCAAGCACTGAGCACTTTAGAAAGAAAGAAAGTTTCCGTTACCTTGTGAAGGGAGGGAGTCAGCCGCGAAGCGTCTCTGACGTCACTCCGTGCCGCGCTGGGATTGGTAGAAACAGCGGGCGGGTAGCGGGGCTGGAATTGTAAAGGAGGGGTGAAGCGCCGAGGAGTGAGAACTGTCTCACGAAGGGGCCGCGCACCCATTGGTCGAAACTATTTGAACGCGTGCACCCCATTGGTCGCACGGAATTGCAAGGCGCATTCTGATTGGAAGTAACTTTGTAAACAGAGTTAAGCGTAGAAATCGTATGTGGCACTCGTATTGTCCAGAGACTAGACCCGATCCGAGAAACCAAGGGTTTGAAAGGGATCAGTGGAAAGCTAATAGATACGATATTATGTACGGAACAAAGAGAAAAATGTCCCTTGTAAATAGGGTAAAGAATTATTTCAAAACGGACAAACCGATTAAATCTAGAGAGGGTGTTATTGTCCCGCCCCCGAATACTCCCGCCTCGTTCATGATGTTTGACCGAGGGTACAATACCTGTGTGTGGTTGGAGAATTGGGTGAAGTACACAAAAGATGACGGAATATTGGCTTTCCCGTTAGATGGTACTTTCAATGGTAGGATTTTATTTAATTTAAGAACCCGAATGAACGAATTGCATCCCAGACCAAGACTAACGCAGTATGAGGCATTAGAGGAATGGGAGATTGAGGCTTTTGAAAGAGAGAAACCCCGAATGGACAAAGGTCTGACCAAGTGGTACCCCAGGCTGAAACAAGAGACCAGGGATAAAAAGATGAAACAGTGGAGACAGAGCATGATTGTTGAGGGTCTGTTTCCCATGATGCCAGCAGGTAACCCTTCGGAGGGAGAGAAAAGGACAGAAAAGAGTAAGCATTGGGGAGCCCTTGGGGAGTCAGACGATGAATTGTTAGATGACATCTTTACAAGAAGTCCGCCACCTTATAATGAGGGAGCCCGACCTTCCAGTACAGGAGAAAATCCCCAGCGTCCATCTATTAAGGAGGAGGACAGATCCCTAGTTAAGGGGGGAGGTGGCCAGGTACTGCCCTATTTTGAGAATCCCGGACCCGCGGAGGTACGAGACATATACCCTAGAATGCCCGTGAGCCCGGAAGAAAAATATTCCCGTGAAAAGCTCTTTTTCCCCAGACCTCTTTATGAAAACGAAGAAAAGCCATGAAGTTCAGGAATGCCCTTTTTGCAGCCTCCATATGGGGAGGAGCGCAGGTCATTTGGCACAGGAACTTTGTTCCCGAAACCAAATTATGGTGGGGGACCGAGTGAAACGCATCCTACTGCCCCGAGTTTTACGCCTCACCTGACCCCACAAATAATACCTGACCGAACATTAGGAAGAGCACTAGATGAAAGGGAGCAGGAGGCCATAGCTAGACAGAGAACGGAAATAATTCAGAAAATCTCCCAGTTAAATACCAGTCCTGAAGCTTTGACTATTCCGGTAACAATCGGACCAGTGGTTCCGTTGTATGGGAATAATCAAGGAAGCCTAAACTCTCCAGTTATGAACCCAGTAATGGCCCCGCCGAGGCAAGAGCCCCTACTGATAGACGATCAGTCCAGTGAGTGCGAGTCCGAAGTTGTGTTCTTGGACCTGCCAAACAAACAGAACGGAAAGGGAGTGCCGAAGCGGCAAAATCCTTTTAATGCGAAAGAAATTAAATTAGAATCAATGTCAGGTACTAGGAGTGTCTCTCTGGTAACTCCGGAAGAAATTGAAAACTGGAGTCGTGAGTTAGAAAAACAGACTCCGCAAACAAAACCTTTAGACCTCTACAAACTGAGGGTAGAAATAGAGGAATTAATGGCAGGAAATGTGGGATTAGACAGGTTAAATACTTACTCGGAAGAAGAATTGCTGTTTATGTGTAAAAGCCTTACCAGAAGTACAAGAGTGCTCCATGAGAAACTGACAGACACCGCAGCTAGTACGGGGGTAGATATTTCAAGATCCAAGCCCTTGCAGAAACCATACCGAGCAGAATTCTCAGACAAAGATATAGAGAACTTGAATGTGTCAGGGAAAAAGTTACAGATTAAAGAGTTGCTCGCAGTTTTGCAAAAATGGGGGGACGTAGACAGGTGGAAAACAAGGTGGGCACGAAAGAAAGATGAGGCCCAATCCAGACAAGCCACCCCTGAGTTCCCTTTGAGGGAAGTAGAAAAGCCCGAAACGTTATGCCCCATGCGTGAAGTACCAGGTGGGAGGTATGTGCACGTTCCGTGGTCCAGGCAGGATATTGTGTCCTTTACGAATGATTTCCCGAAACTGCGCGAGAAGCCAGTTGACTGGTACCGGCAGGTGGAAAGGTTCGTAAAGGTGCAAAAATGCCTGTGGAAAGACCTGGATGGGTTTTTCGATATTGTGGTCCCGGTAGATCTATGGACCGAGTGCAAAATAGGCATAGGCTGGCCTAGTGAGGAGTACCCGAGGGACTCTAACACAGGGGAGCCGTCAATTGAGGTGATGAAAAAATATGAACAAGTGATTCAGCATTTGAAAAATAAGGTGCCCGCAAAGGAAACTGATTGGACCAGGATAGATAGAACAACGCAGGAAAGAGACGAGACAGTGCACTCCTATTATGAAAGGCTGTTACAGGTGTTTAAAACATACAGTGGTATAGACAACATCGAGATGAAGGATATGACGCACTTCATTTACAGGTTTGTAAACGGTTTCAGGCCTGAAATTTGTCAGTGGATAAAAGATAACAAAATCTGTTGGCAGTCCAAAAAGATAGATGAGGTCCTGCGGTACGCAAAGTACTGCGAGGACAAGATGGCAGAAAAGAAAAAGGCTCTCAAGGAAAAGGTCATGTGGGCTCAAGTGAAGCTCGCAGAACAGCAGGAAAAACAGTTGAGTAATATGGTCAAAAACACTCAGAACCAAGGTCCTGGGGGTGGGGGAGGAGGCAAGCCCCGGCCCAAAATGAGCAGGGAAGAGGCTATGAAGAAATTTCCCTGCCATCAGTGCGGCGAAATTGGACACTGGCGTAACGAGTGTCCTTACTTGCCAGATGATAACCCCAAAACTCCTGATTTAACTCCACAGACGCAGAAAGAAAGACCAAGAAAGACTCAACCACAGGTAAAGACGGTTCAGGTGCCCCGAGCTCCTAAGCAAGTACATAGGGGGAAAGTGACAGAGGGTGATGAGATAGAAGTCTGGGAAAGCAATGAGAACAGAAATGCAGCAACTTCGCAGTATCTATTAAACGATACCTTCCTTTGTGATGACCAGTACTGACGGGGCCTGAGAGGGGAGGACGAGGAGTGCGTACTTGGCGCCTCCTTGCCGGTAGACCAGTCCGGACCATACATTGAAGGAAAGGTTGACGGAAATGGTGTCACCTTTCTGTTGGACACTGGCGCGACCCGTTCTACTGTGAGAACAGTGGACGTTCCAAACCTACCCCTCTCGGGAGAAGCCATCCAAGTAGTGGGTGTATCTAATCAATTGATTAGTACTCCTGTTACCAAGCCCATGGAGATCTCAATTGGAAACTTTAAGGAAATGCATAGATTTGTTGTTTGCGACACCAGTCCAGTAAACTTACTGGGACGTGATTTGCTGTGCAAAATGAACTGTACCATCTTTTGCACACCAAAGGGTGTTGAAATTCAGACCCCAGATGAAGATGGCATTTATAAACTAATGCTGATCAGACCGGACTCAGAGATTAAACGAATGACTGTACAGGATTTGCCCAAAGAACTTCAAGAAACAGTGAAGCCAGAGGTATGGGACTTTACTGGGAAAGATGTAGGGTTAATGAAAAATGTGGACCCCATACAGATAGCCATCAAGGACAATGCAGTATACCCCAATACTAAACCCTACAGAATGAATGCAGAAGTGAGAGCTGGTGTTACCCTGGAAATACAGAAATTGCTAGAAGGAAACATCATACAGGAGGTAATGAGTAGCCCATGTAACTCCCCGATTATGGGCATCAAGAAGCCTAGTGGCAAGTACAGAGTAGTGCAGGACCTACGAAAAGTCAACAAAATAGTAGTCCCCTGCTGCCCTATTGTCCCGAACCCAGCAGTGATTCTGTATCAGATTCCCTGGGATGCTGAGTGGTTCACTGTGATAGACCTGTGTCATGCATTCTTTTCCATTCCCTTGCATCCAGATAGCAAATTTATTTTCTCATTTGCCTTCAATGGTCACGTGTATGTCTGGAACAGGGTCCCTCAAGGGTACACAGAGAGCCCCTCTATCTTTAATCAGATCTTGAAAAAATGTTTGGAAACTTTGGTCTTACCTGGGAACTCTGTCCTAGTGCAATACATAGACGACCTCTTGGTGGCGTCTAAAAGTCATAGGGATTGCGTGATTGACACCATTGCCCTACTGAATCACCTGAGTGATAAGGGACATAAAGTGGCCCCTGAAAAATTACAGTTCTGTACAAAATCGGTGAAATATCTGGTGCACCAGTTAGAGAAAGGTGTCAGGAAAGTGACATCCGAGAGAGTGAGAATAATTCAAAAGATGCAGTTACCCCGTACTCAGAAAGAGATCAGAATGTTCCTGGGAGTAATAGGATACTGCAGACAGTGGATTCTGGGATTTGCAGTCCTAGCTAGGCCCTTGATAAAAATGACCAAGAGAGGAACTTTAGATATTGTAGAATGGGATGATGAAAGCTTAACAGCATTCACCAAACTGCGAGATTGTCTGTGTACAGCCCCTGTATTGGGAATGCCAGACTATTCCAAAGAATTTGCCCTATTTTGTGACACTCGCGATAATTGCGCATTGTCAGTCCTGACACAAAATCATGGCACAAAGAGAAGGCCTGTAGCATATTTCTCTGCCACCCTGGATCCAGTGGCTGCTGGATTACCAGGTTGTCTGAAAGCAGTAGCTGCTACCTGTGCAAGTTTAGAGCAGAGTGAGTCAATTGTCATGGGACATCCTGTAACTGTGTATGTTCCACATGGAGTGGTAATTTTGTTGACCAGAACTAAAACTCAGTATCTCACCCCTAGTCGGCTGACTAAATACGAGAGGATTCTTGTGGGTGCTGCAAATGTAAACATTGTTAGGTGCAGTATTCTGAACCCAGCCACCTTACTCCCCGACCCAAAGGATAGGGAAGGGGGGGTGGATGATGAGCATAATTGCATTGATTTAACAGAATTCAACACTAAGCCACGCCCAGACATCAAAGAAACGCCATTGCCTGTGCATGACAAAGAATTATTTGTAGATGGTTCATGTCTAAGGCATGAACAAGGAGGCCTGAGTGCTGCCTATGCGGTAGTCTCCTTAGACAAAATTGAAGAGGCAGGTTATCTATATAACATTAAGTCTGCACAAGTAGCCGAATTGATCGCTATGATAAAGGCTTGCCAAATTGGGAAAAACATACGCATAACAGTGTATACTGACAATCAGTACTGTTATGGGGTTGTGCATGACTTTGGCCAATTATGGCTGCAGAGGGAGTTCCTGACTTCATCAGGTACCCCTATTCGAAACGGAAAGGTTGTTCAGGACCTTTTAGAGGCAATCCAGTTACCAAAGGAACTGGCAGTGGTAAAATGTGTTGCTCATAAGAAGGGTATTGACACTGTATCACTGGGAAATGATTTTGCTGATCGAGTGGCCCAATGGTGCGCCAGAGATCGGTATATCATAAATCCAAAGCGAGGGGGGGCCGGAACCAGCTGCCAACTTCAAGTGTTTGAAGAAGTGCCTACATGGGATGAAGTGAAAGAGTGGCAGCAGGCGGCACCTTGGCAAGAAAGAGAGAAGTGGAAGGAAGATGGGTGTCGACCAAGACGTGTGGATGGTGTCATTTTGGGCCCAACTGGTATGCCTGTGTTACCTAGACACTTACTTAGCACAATGGCGAGATTGATACATGAAGGATCACACATTGGTAGGGACGCCATGATTCTAGTGTACCAACAGACTTGGTACAGTAAAAAGTTCAGGAAAGTAGCAGAGTCCCTCTGCCAGAGGTGCCTGTCATGTCAAAAGATGAACCCAGGAAAGAAAACTGTGGTCGAACTGGGAAAAATTGGGAGGTCAGGGAGTCCCTTTGTTAGAATACAGGTTGACTTCATCACCATGCCCCGGTGTGAAGGGAAGCGATATGTCCTTGTCATGGTCTGTTTATTTTCCAAGTGGGTGGAGGCTTTCCCTACTCCCCAAAATGACGCAATAACAGTAGCTAAGTGTTTACTAAAAGAACTGATACCTAGGTTCGGGGTTCCAGTCACTATTGAATCAGATAGAGGCCGACATTTTCATAATGAAGTGATCGACGAACTCTGTAAGGCCTTTGGAATTTCACAAAAGCTTCACTGTGCATACCGTCCAGAGGCTTCTGGAATAGTGGAACAAGTAAATGGAACTATCAAAAACAGACTAGCAAAACTGTGTGATGCATCTGGCATGACCTGGGTGAAGGCTCTGCCCCTGGTCCTGATGGGACTCAGAAGTGTTCCTGACCGCAAGACAGGCCTAAGTCCCCATGAAATCATTATGGGAAGAGTGATGAGACAAGCATGGGTGCCAGGAAGCAAACTGTTGAGTATTACTGATGATTTAGTACTTGAATACTGCAAGAGATTGGGTGACCAAGTGCGTTCTATCTCTCGCCAGATCGGAGAAGACGCCATCCTCAATCCAACGACTCCTCTCCACAAACTGGTCCCTAGAGACTGGGTCAAGATAAAAAAGCATACTCGGAAGAGCTGCCTGGAGCCCAGGTGGGGAGAGAAGCGTCAGGTGATCCTGGTAACTACCACAGCAGTAAAGTGTGCAGGGGTCCCACGTTGGATACACGCCAGCCACACCAAGAAGGTATTACCAGACAAAGAGCCTGAAGAAGAAGGGCGTCCAGCAGAGGACTCTGCAGGAGCCAGACCGGAAGTAGCTGACGACGTACAGCCCAGTACCAGTCGAGCTGCAGAATCAGCGGACGTTGGCCCAAGAATAGTTGACAACGAACTACCAAGAGCCCAACCTGCTGAAGGGGTCCAAGAAGCTGAGCCGGAAGTAGCTGAAGACGAGCTGCCGAGCATATGGCCAGAGGAGTGGATTCCATTGATTGATCTCACTGAAGACCCCATTCGAACAAGTGAGAGACTTTGGGAAGGTAGAGAGTGGACTAGAGAGGAAAAGAAAGGCACAGGCGAAGAACCTCAGAATCTTGAGATTCACATCAAAACTGAGGAAGGAGAAGGTCAGACAGGGACAGAGCACGTGATTGATACAGAACAAGTGAATGATACGGAGCCAGTGCCCGCTACTGAACAAGTGAAGGATACAGAGCAAGTGTTCGATACTCCTCCACTGACTCCTGATATCGAAAAGGGACAGACTAGACATAGCGTAATAGTTCGAGCAGAAGAAAGTCCAGAGATCGAAGTGCTTGAACGGGATCAGATAGAAGTAGAAGAACGTGTTCAGGAACCAGAAACAGAGACATTTGAAAAGCAAAAACAAAATTCACCTGAACAAGGCCAGATTAGTACCCAGGCAGAAGAAATAGATACGAGTCCTGGAATTAGTCAGATAGAAGAAGAAGAAACTGAAACAGAATTGCCAACCGTTAATGAGAACAAAAGGGCAAGAGAAGGAAACGAAGTCCAAGTACCAATCAAAAGACTTAAGAAAAGAAAGCATCTTGAGCCTAGATTCGTAAAGAAATTGAGACTAAGGATAAAGACGGTGGAAGAAAAACGTGCAGAAGAAAGGAGAAGTGCTCGCATAGCCGAACAACAAGAAGGTACTTCCAAAAGAAGGAGTGATCGAATAAAAAGACAAAACAAGAAGTACAAGTCACCTGAATGGACACTTGTGTTGGAAGAACTTGAAGATCTTGATATAACTGACGTAAGCGACGGAGAGCCCGTCCCTGAGTACTCCGACGAAGAAGAAGACGAGCCACCGTGAATTTGCACAAAGTAAGATACTTGTGTAAAGACACAAAGAGGGGTCGAGAAACTTCTTCTGAAGCCGAAATGTCTGATTCAAACGTGAATGGTAGACCTAGTCGCAGCTGTTGCAAAACATGCTGCAAGGTATGCGTATGTAGTATAGTTGTCCTGATATTAGTTTGGATAGGACTAACAATTTTCATTCCCTTTGCTGTGAGCAAAAATACTAACATTGTCCCTACTGAAATTGTAAATACTGACAGTGAGGAGTTGACAACACAGAGTGTAGCAAGACATGAGAGAGCACTGAGACAAACAAAACAAGACTTAGAAGCATCAGATGAGGGAGGACTACATTATCATGGAGTTAAGAACAAAACACATTTAAATGTTTTTGCAAACTTGTTAATACACTATGTAGAGACTATGGAAATTGAAGATTGCTATGTCTGCATGAAGTTACCTACCTCTGTGGCTGAAGGCGTGACATACCATCACTTGCCGTTGACATATGGAATCTCCTGTAGCATTTTAGCTAGTTTATTTTACAAAAGAGGACCGTTACAGTACTATTACTCTAACAATGACGTGATCTTTTCTGAACTTCCTATACGTGGGAACTTGAATCCTGTACATACTAAAAGTGACGTTACTCGCTATATGGGCGAATACTTTCTGACTATAGGTAATATCGACATAGGTGACGCACACAGAGATAACTTGACTTGTTCTTTGCGTGAGCAGGAAAAGATGTTCCTGAACATGGCAGAGAAAAGGAGAATTAAAATACAAAAGAAAGCAAATGACGAAAGTCAGAAAAGACCAAGGTGGGCAGAGAACATGGAAGGCACCTCATCTGGTGGGGCGGGTCCTGCTCTGTTGCTGGATTTTGAAAAGAAAGGCAAGCTATGTCTTCACCGCGAGAAGACTAGCTATTATAATAACATTTTCATTGGTTCCAGTGAATGCGAACATAATTACAAGGTAATTGGAGGTTGGGGTTTCAAAAATGGGTCAGAGCCTGTGTTTCCTGGAATTTATTATATTTGTGGGGACAAGGCTTATTTCAAATTGCCGGATCACTGGTATGGAAGCTGCTATTTTGGCATTGTCTTCCCGAAAATATACCACGTGAATGGAGTTGCTGGAAGCAGTGAAAATACTAATGGCTTAGTGCGTAGTAAAAGAGAAAGTATAGGTGAAATAATGGGTAGTATTTTCAGTGCACTGATACCTGGAGTGGGAGTGGTTCTGAACACTCACAGAATTTGCAAATTGTCTACTATAGTGGATGTGTTGTCTACTGACACAGCTCATGGATTTCTGCTGGTCAATACCGAAATGGTTGCGATTAGATCAATGGTTTTACAGAATCGACTTGCTCTTGATACCTTATTGGCGAAAGAGGGCGGAGTCTGCCGGATGTTGAAGGCGCAACATTGTTGCACTTATATTCCGGATAAAAGTGTGCAGCTCAAAAGATATGTGAAAAACATTACTAATTTGACAAAGGAACTCAAACCACTCGAGGTTGATAGTGCCTGGAAGAGACTGGTAGATGGTCTCTCAAATGTAGGTCATTGGCTTGCTAGCGTAGGTAAAAGCTTATTGTTCAAGGTACTGATGCCAATTGGAATTATAGGTCTCATCCTATTTTTCATATTTGTCTGCTGCAAGTGTCGTAAGCACACAAGAAAGCATGAAGTGAATGCAAGAGGAGTGAAACGGAGTGTGGATGAGCTCGAATTAGAGGAGATGAATAATCAGATCTATAAAAAGGTGAAGAATTCTCACCCTACCAAAACTGAAAGAGAAAAGCTGGAGCGATTGCTGGAAGAGATAGAGCTGTATAAAGTGTGAAAGAAAAGTTGGCATCTGGTTCCATTAAATTTTGTGATGATAGTAAATATCATCAAAGAGGGGATTGATGAAGCAAAGCTTCGCATATTTTGCGACTTGCCGTATTCATGAACCTCGTTTATGTGTAACAAGGTAATAATTTGTACGTCTTACTAACGTTTATTTTAAGTTTAAGCAAGGTTTATGAAGCTTGCCTATGTGTATTATTAATGCATTTAATCCCTGTCCTTAAAATATGGCCGCCGCTTGTATTTAGTTACTGCGCATGCGTCAGCCACACTCACGTGTCCTGACGTGTCTGCAGAGTTGGAGGGAAATTTATGCGCATGCGTAATGCATAGCTTTGCCAATAACGTGGTACTGCTCGTGCCACTGCTCTTGTATCTGTTTATATGTAGCTAACATTTAGACTGCATAAGTATATTTTTTAGTAATAAGTTGAAAGTACAAACCCTGTGATGTGTTTTCATAATGTTATTTCTATGTATTAATTTGTTCTCGCTTATTTTTCATGAACCGCGGGGAATGGGGGTCTGACTGAACTGAATACCATCTTGGAGGGCCTTTCTGCGCATGCTCCTCTGTCTGGGGAACTGACAACCTTGGCTGGTGGAACTTGGCCAGCTGGCAGGGATGGGCAAGATGCTCCTGAGAACTGACCTGCAAACCCAGCAGAACGGAGTCATGTGTCCCTATTCAGCAACAATGTAAAATTTCCATTGTATTTCTCTGCAGTTTCTCATGGGAACCCCAATCTTGCTAGGCGGTACCCAGAAATGTAAATTAGGCATCCAAATAGTGTGTTGTGATTGGTGTGTTACCCAAATCCTACCTTAGGACCAATCCAAATTGAGGGATTCTGACACTTTGCAACATTGGGGGGTGGTACACTGTCCCAAAAGAGTATATCTACCCTGGGTTCACCTAGGGAATTGTCCGACTTGTCTGGTTTAGCTGACCTGTCACTGACCCATCGTACTCAATAGGTGACTGAAGATACAGAGCGCTGCGGAGCACTCTATCCGAAATTGACCATAGACTAAGGTTCTACTGAACCTTAAAGTGCTGGCGAAGCACTTTGCTGGGAGTTCGCTGACCCAATCGGGGTCTTGATCGATAGCTGCAGAGAGGGTGGAGCGCAGGCGTTGCTTCCAAACTGCGGGTGCGGTCCTGTCCTGAGCGGTCCTGTCCTGAGGGTTTGCTGTCCTGTCCTGAGGGTCCTGTCCTGATTCCTAATCCGAGGGTATCCTGTCCTGTCTTGGGTGTCCATTCTGCACCTGCTGTCCTTTGAGGGGTATCCTTCCTTGAGGGTTTCCTGTCCTTAACTAACCCTTGGCCAGGGTTTGGTTTCCACACCAGTCTAGGTAAATATCGCTCTAAACTCTTTAAACTTGCACCTTTCTATTTTTCTGACTTTTGCTTCAATAAAGAGACACCTTTGCATATGTTGATTTTTCCATGCTCTGCCGCAACTATTGAAACGTAAAGTCATTTGCATATTTCTTGATATGTTCCCATGTTACTCTACCTGTTAGAAATCATATTTTGCATTGCAGTTTGTCATTTTCTGATATGGTCTAGAACGGCCTTACTTAAATTGTCTAAAAGAATCCTTGCCCTGAATGCATAGCGTTACTTGTTGCATCTCATATTAGCGTTTCCATGATTACCCTGACTTTATTTCTCTATAGTTATGTACTTTTCATTATCTTGGTTATTGATTGCCTCATTCTTGTAAACTTGATGCTTAATGAAAACGAACTTTAGATAAAGATTTTAAAACTTCCAGTTGTCCGTGGTCATTCACAACAGTATTGAATGTCATTTGAGTTGTATTTTGCTGCCTTTCCTTTTACAGCTAGCTCCCTGATCCGTTGTGGTCATAGGTACCCGTGTCGGTGGATGGTAAGTCGGGTACACTGAGTAATAACAGTAGGGAATTCACACAAATTGGTAGCAGCCCGTGAAGTCGCCTGGTCAATGTATATTGTGAATTGAAAGTATATGGGCCCGAAGCCGGAAACGGCGAAATTATTGGCTGGGTGACCTCGCGCGCTCTATCACATATATGATCTAGAGAAACACCTTAATCTAGAAGAGGCCTATACACTGAAGGCTGGGTCTAAGAAATGTCCTGCCCTACTGTACACGGACGATTGCGTCCTTTTATCTAGAACGGGCGTAGGCTTACAAAAACAGATTTTATATCTTCATCAAAGATCTGGGACTAAAAACGAACACTGCCAAACCCCATGTTATGGTCGTAAGAATATACTCTACAATTATGAAATCACACTACATTAATGGAGGTAAACTCCTCTATGTGCCATCTTTCTCCTACTTCGGGATACTCTTCGATCAGAAAGGTACATGGTCCCCTCTGATTTAAACTAGAAAGTTATGGTTTGAACAAACTACTAAGGCCCTTTTTAGATTCACAGGGAAGTTGGGCACCAAGCCCCTGGATGTTATGCTTAATATCTACTCTGCACACTGTCTCTCCATGGTCATACACAGAGCGGGCGATGGGGATATCGGGATGCACCCAACTTGCAGGTTGCTGAAAATGTATTCTTAAGAAAACTACTGTCAGGGTATACAGCCTTTACAACGAAACTTTTACAACTAACTACCATTACAACGCAACTTTTACAACGCAAACCATTACAACGCATAGTGCTGGGGGGCGCTCTAGGATAGGGAATAGGTTTAATGTACTATCCAACACCTTCCCTACTATCCACGGGGACTGGAGTTGGAATAGTAAATTAAACGATTCACTATCCAGTGCCCAAAAGCATTATGCGTTGTAATGGTATGCGTGGTAAAACTTGCGATGTAAAGGTAGGCGTTGTAAAAGTATGCGTTGTAACATCATACATCCTACTGTCAGTGCCAAACAGCCTGCCCTTTGTCATACATAGTTGGGCTTAGTCCCGCTATGAGACCACATAGAGCTAGCACCTTTAACGCTCTGGAGAGATCTCTGTGTGAAGCAGGAAATTCTGCTTAAACAGGTTATAGTTAATGACTGTAAGTCCTTATTAAATAACGTACACAATATTAACTGGTTGAGATACACAAAGGAGCAGCTTGTTATGTTAGGGAGAGAGGTTTTGTTGTGCGTGATATGATACCCAACAGACAGTGTGAGCTGTGTGATGTGATTATTGTGCCCGTAGCCTCCGTGAGTGTGTCCCCCACTGTTGCCCAGTACAATGAAAATTGTGGGCAATCCCACACCATATGTATAAATGCGGCTTCTGTATTTTTACAATAGGGGCCATACAGGGGGAGCCTGGGTACAGTCACACCAGTTTGTGGGGTGTAAGGTATGAAGTAACATAGTAATAATTTATTATTTATGATTAATTAAAACCATTGCAAAAATACACTCTGATGCAACATTTTTTATTAATTACCCTTTCCGGTTCATGCCCTTATAAAATTCTTATCTATTACAAAAAGTTCAGGAATGTTGGAGTAGGGCAGATTTCCCGGTGTAGCAATGTTCCTCTAAAGCGTTAGAGTCTGTGCATAGATTACATATCAGAAAGATTTTAGTTTTTATGATATTTAGTTTCACACAGGATTACACTGGGCCTTGCTTAGATACCACTAGTTTCAAGAACTTGACTAACTTCCCATTCAGCTGCGGGTCACTTGTGTTGAAGCAGGCAAGCACTGCTTGTCTCCGGGTCCATATGCGGCGTTCATTAAAGTGGCTTTTTAGAAGGTCTGCCCTTTCCTCTTTTAAATTAATGCAGGAGCTTATTAAATGTTCGATATCTTTGTTTCCGTCTCCACATAGCCTGCATAGATTCCCGCAGTTCTCTTAGCCACGGTGGAAGGTGTGGAATAGCAGGAAGTATTCCTAACCTGGATTTTAAAAAGGATTCTTTTGAGTTCCTGGAGTACCCCAGGTCAAAGTATGCCTATGGTCCAAATTATTTGTAGCTGCTCAGAGTCATCCATGCATGGCTCCTGTGTGATAGGGTGGCCTTATCCTCTATTAGGAAAAGTTTCTTGATAACCTTGTTTACAAAAATCTTAAAGTGCGAGTGAGTTGTTGGAACTTCCCATAGTTCGGCTAAACCTGTTATGACCAGTGATTCCTCCAAATAGGCTTTGGCAGGTGAGATGGATGTGATACTCAGTTCCTGCCAGAGCCGGTGGTTTAGTGTATTCCTTGGTGAGTTCTTGATTTTGTGCTAGCACTTGATGAACGAGCCTCGCCTTCCAAGGAGTTGCTATGTTAGGCCAAACTCAAGACCGATCTGTGCAGAGGAGGTGAATGACGGGAGGTTCAGCATAACTCTGTATGCCTTTGCCAAGGTGGTATCCAGCAATAAGGCGTCCCTGCCTCTCAGCACTTCGCTACCGTAGGTGATTGACAGTGTAATTTTTGCTTGCCCAACACGTAGCAGCGGTGGAAAGGTTGGTCCAGTCAGTCTTGTTTTGAGTTGTCTTAACGTTGTTGTGATCATCATCCCTTTCATTTTTATGGCCTCAAGCTGTTTCACGAATTATAGAATTATAAAGGTTAAAAAGAATTGGTGCAAGCACACAACCCTGTTTTAGACCCTTTGTTGTAGGTATGCGCTTTGAAAGGTGGGAGCCGTTGCCTAGCTTAACCTGTAGCCATGCGTTGGAATGTAGTTGTATCACAAGGTTCAGAAGGGGCAAATGGATCCCCCAGAGAGCCAATTTCCTCCACAGGTTAGCTAGGTTAATGTTGTCAAAGGCCGCCTTAAAGTCCACAAAGCAGAGATGCAAGGTTTGTTTAGTTAATTTCGCCTAGTCGATAATTAATGACATCGCTAACAGATTTGTTGTTATGGGGGTCTTCCTGAAAAAACCTGTCTGACAAGGGGGAATTATGTTGTGCTCTGATGCCCATTCTAGCAGCTCTGATAGTAAGGTTCCCGCAATATATTTTGCCTCGACATCTAGCAGTGCGATCAGGCGATAGTTCTTTGGTTGGGTTTTGTCTCTAACTTTATAAATTGGTGTAATAATGGAGCCCTTCTATGATGCAGGTAGGTAACCAAACAGGCTGACAGAGTTGAAGAGAGGAGTAAGGATATCTGGCCAGTATTCTGGATCTAGTTTAAAAAGAGCTGGTGGAATCCCGTTCGGCCCGGGTGCTCCAGCTTTCCTCCCTTTAAAGATTTGTTCCCTCGCCTTGACTGCACCGATTTCATGTGCCTCCACCACGGCAGTTGTCATGGTATGGGTTAGAGATGCTGGCTGATTGTCATTGAAAGCCGAAAATACAGATATTTGTTGGTGAAAGTGAGATTCTAGGTACAGTGTCCAAGTGTTTTCTGTGATATGCGAGGTAAAGACGCCATGTGCTGATTTTAAGACTATATTTATTGATAGCCAGAATCGGGCACTATTATTTTCTTTAGAATCATGGTAGAGTTTGGCCCAGAATTAATTTTCATTTTGTCTGTTCATGTCCCATTTGAATTTCCTGAGCTCTGCTTTGGTATTTCGGAGCTGTTGTAGCAGGTCCATGTCCCCTGGCCATAGCCTCAATAATCTCAATAGTTTATTCACAGATTTTTAAAAATGGTTCAGGGTGGTCCTCTGCGCACTTGTGGCCTTCCCTTCGGCCATGGGGTCATTAAACGGGAGGTATTGGACTACAGATAAATGGGTGTTCACAAATATGGTCATGAAGGTTTCCCCTGCACAGGTGGGTTTCCAGTTGGGTAGTCAAGCTGGATTAGCTGTTCTTTTGCTGCCAGGAGCACCTCCCCAGAGTTAACTACACATGACTTAAATCTTTTTAAATTGATGGCATGTGTGCATACCTACTGGGTTTGGAATAGACTTGTCTGGGAGTGCTTGGATTAGAACCTCCTGGGGCCGATGGTCACTGTCCCCTTTGTCTCCTAGGCAATAGCTTGATATGTGTTGAAAAAATGAAAGAGACTCTAGGGTATAGTCATTTGTGGAGATCAAGTGTCCCATGTGAAAAGATGTAAGGTATGTGTGGTAGAGGTAATTGAATTGTGTATACTTGAGCCTGGCGTTTGTTGAGATGACCTTTGGAAGGCCCAGACATTGCTTTCGTGGTTTATCGGTCAGTGTTGTTGAGAATGTGATGTCCCAGTAAGCCCTAAGTGCTGCCAGAGGAGTCATGTTGTCCAGTCTCAAGGAATTATACAGCATAGTGATGGCACATCCGCCTGTGCTATGGACGAGTAAAGTTTGAAGTAATCTGGATATCTTAGGTTTGTTGTGTGTTCTGCCCCTTATCTTGTACATTTGGCGAGTGAGGAATGCATATAGTAAAAGGAGCCTGGAGATATCCCATAGTTGTCCATCAGGTTTTCTAACGTGCAGAGGATCGAGTCAGAGAACAGGCCTCCCCATGTGGTGGCACCAGCTATAGTCTATTCCGCCACTTCAGGGTGAGGGGTCGATGTTGTACAGCCAGGAAGCACCCAAAGAGGTAATTCAGGAGCATAGTGAAGAAGAGGTTGTTTCTTGTGCGGATAACAGAACCAACAGAATAGGGCCGTAGTCATTAATATGTTCCCTGCTCTCCTCGGGATTATGATCTCTGACCCCAGCAGTCACTTCAGTACAATATATTGGCACGGCCCAGTTACCTAATACCCCAGTTCTGTAGTAGTACGGCCAGCCACCAAAGCATTGGCCACTGTAGTTGTGCGGCCACATAATAGTGTTCATAATTAAGGGCTCCCAGTCCTCATTCCGATAGTGGGGCATTGCCCTTTGTGAGGGAAACACATGTCCTATTCTTCCCCATATGAGGGAAGTCAGTATTGACTTGAGATCACAGAACAGTTTCTGGGGCAGTGGGAAGGGGAGGCCGGAAAAGAAGTAAAATAGTCTGGGCAACCGCAACATTTTAGATATAGCTATAAATCCCATGGGGGAGAGCGGTAGCTCCATTCAGAATAATAGGGAAAATCTGGCGCTGGCTATCACCCTGCTCAGGTTACCATCTATTAAGTCCGTCGTCGAGTGGTATATGTCCCCCCAGGTACTTAACCCGTTCAGCGCGGCGCGAATTTTCGCGCTGTGCTGAACGTTCTAAGAAACGGGTGTGGTCATGACGGAACGGTTCCGTCATGAGCACAGCTCAACCGACGCTCATGACTGAACCGCTCCGTCATGAGCACCGAAGGGGTTAAAGATGTCACAGGTTAGGAAAGTGGAAGGGTGGTAAATCTCCCTGCTGCTCTGGGATCAGAGGGATCATAAGGAATAAAAGAGATTTGTCCCAGTTCACCTTCAGCCCAGATATGCGCCCAAAGCTGTCGAATACCGCCATTAATTCGGGAAAAACTGTCATGTTCCCACACGGATAAATTAGTGTGCTGTCTTCGTATTGTGAGACTACATGCCATTGGTTTTATGCCTTTATGCCACAATCTGCAGCTTGTAGTAGTAGCGCACATGCTGGGGGCTCCATTGCTAGTGCAAAAATGACGTAGACAGAAGGGGCCCCTGCCCGGTGCCTCACCTAATATGAAATGGGTCCAATATTATTTGGCCTGTCCTAATACGAGTTATTGGTGAGTTGTACAGTAAGGAGATGCACTTTAACAAATGGGGGCCTATTCCAAAACCAGTGAGCAACAGCATGGAAATATCTCCAATGTCCAACACCTTCTCAGTCTCTAGGGAGGCAATCCAGGCTGGGTCGCCCGTTATGCACGCCCATTCCAACATTAAGGAGAGTTTGTGCAAGTTAAGGCAAGTATTTCTGCTAGGTAAGACTCAATTCTGATCAGAGTGTACTTAAAGTTGGGTTACTTCTATTAGTCTGTTGGCCAGAACTCTACCGAGTATCTTGTAGTAGGAATTCAAAAGGGACAACACACACTTTAAGCTACCTGTAGTGGATTCCTTACTGGTTTCGGTAGCACCACTAGTACGGCCTCTAGGAGTGAGGGGGACAGTATCCCTTTCGCATAAACATCAGCATACACTTGGTGTAGGGAAGGAGCCAGCTGTGTGTGGAATGTGGTATAGAATTCTACGGGCCATCCGTCGGTCTTACCTCTTGCCAACTGTTGGAGGGAGTCTACTATTCTAGTCTCTGTTATTGGGATTCTAGCTCTGTGAATTGCGGTCTTGGGAGTCGAGGGTGGGTTACTAACTCGAGGTAGAGTTGTATCTCCATGGGGTCATTCTCCGGGTGGGCTTTATTTAAAGAGGCGTAATATAAACGAAAGGCTGCATTAATTTAATCTTGAGAATTTACATGGCGTCGTGCCACATCGTGAATGGCAGTGATTGGGTTTCTGGGTGAGTTGGACCAAAGGAGCGGTGCCAACAATCGACCGGCTTTTTCCCCTCTGCGTGTTTCCTAGCTAGATGTATGCAGTCAGAGACCAATCAAAAACAAACAGTGTCTATATCACTAATACAACGCAGGTGGGGGTAAAGCAAGATTGGTGACCATGTAAGGCCCGCATGCCATAGAGCACTTACTACAGCCAGACATTAATATGGAGCACTAGGGCGATAATGCCTTCCCAACCCAGCTGAAAATTGAAGTGAGTGTTTGGTGGTGCAACCCAAGAAACTAACACATCAACAGCGAAGCAGGCAGCAGCAATGCATCGATATCACAGAAAATGTGCCGGTTATGATCGACCGGCACATAATCAGCACATTTTCTGTGATATCGATGCATTGCTGCTGCATGCGCTGATGCCGCTGGCACCGATAGCCGACTGCGCGACTCAACGACCTCGACTTACAATGCAGCCCTGAATTTCCCGACGCAGTGCCTTCGAATCACCGCTGCTGTGTGAGTCAGCGACGCATCGTCCCCAACACTGATGCATTCCCGGCAGTGCTTAATTTGTCACCACTGGAGCTTGACAGTCTGTCACAAGGCTAATTTGGAGATTACCACAGCGACACTATATACATAAAAAATTACTATTACCCGATGCCCAAGCCGTTCTTTCACCTTTGAGGGCTTGAAATAGTCTGAAATAGTCACACGAGTAGGAGTGTGATGGTTAGTAATGGTGCTGTTACTATCATTGGAAGCATGATAGGGTCAATGTGTGGTGCAAGCTGAAGTGGCCTCCTGACGAGAACCCTAGCAATTTTTTTCTGCAAACTAAGCACTGATTCCTGGCCCTGCGTGGCTTCACGCCAATGCACCTACAGCCTAGCGGTTCATCATTAACACCTCAGACCTAAACACAGCACTCTTGTCATTGACACATCAACGGCGTTGCCCAACTTTGGAAATCACACATTTCCTTCGACAACGACGCATCCCCTCCTTTATTCAACATATCATCCCCGAGCTATGAAACATCCAATGTACTGTTTGCAGGTCTGCGTGACTCCTGTATCCAGCCCACACTTCATCGCCTTCGGACTGAAATTTTGGATTTGCCCTGATCAAGCACGACCAGATAGCCCCAGTTGGCGCTATTGACTTCTGTGCACTTCATTTTGATTTAATCTTGCAAAATTCAAACTTGACTTGTGTATGTTGGATTTGTGTTATTTTGGTCTTGTGCTCAAATATTGGTTATGTTTTTAAACTGGTGTGGAGTACTTGTGTGGTGTTTTCACTGTTACTGTGTGTGCGTAAGCACACATACTTTACACATTGCCTCTTTAGTTTAGCCTGACTGCTCTGTGCCAAGCTCCCAGAGGGTGAGCACGGGTACACTTTTAGTGTGTACAACACTAACCCTGACTAGGATTGTGGTTCCTGCTTGGGCAGGATGCATACATCTGCCAAAAATGAACCCATTTTCTAACAGCTACACTCTTTCCTTTTGTTTACTCTACCCCAGCAGAATTGTCATCTAGATCACTTTTACAAAATCCTCTCACTTTGCAGTCAGAGAAATAAAAGTACACTTTGTTAGAATATACAGCCTGATGTTTGACCTTTGTCTTTGAACATGTCCAAATGTAACAGGATACTCACAAAATCTTAAGGCATTTTTCTTGCACATTCACCTTCTAAACTCCAGCATGTTTGCTTGTGAATAGTGCCTAGAACACAAAACTTGAAAAGACAGTAAATACAATAGTTAAAGGCAGTAAATTAATCTTACCTCCCCCTTTCCATCTTTCCAACCCCACACATTATTTGAAACATACAATAACCGTAATACATCGTCTATAGCCTCACTAAACTGATATGATTAGTCTTTTTAAAATGAACAGAATGGCGTTAACAAATGGATGAAATACCAGCATTGAAAGGACAAGCTGCAATCATTCAATGTTATCTAAGGAGTAATCAAAATGCAGAATGGCATATCAACAGCATATGACGTAACCGAGGTATCATGTTGAAAATATGAGCTGCTCAGAGCAACAATAAGCGCTACTAACAAAAATACAATTACAGAATTACTCCTTCTATTTAGGAATCATTCTACCAACTTAAAATCGTAATCATTGAAAGTGTCTTCTTGTGAGTAATATGTTTGTTTTTCTTTACTGGTGAAAATCTCAGATGTATATTTTTTTAAAGCACAGAAGTGTCTTACTTATAATTAGGTGAGTTAACAATACCTTGCGCCCCCGTCATGCACTACTTACTGATGACTACACATACTACATCACACATGACATGTTCAATTGTTAATATGTTTAATCTATTTGTTTTAAAATGTTTAATGATTGTTGTTAAATTTTTTCGAGAACATATGCAGATACATACATTACTAATTACAAGCTTTTAATTCTCAATTCTATTGTTATTTTATATTTTTGTATTTTAAGTAAATTACATTTCATTATATATATATATATATATATATATATATATATATATATATATATATATATATATATATATATATATATATATATATATATATATATATATATATATATATATATATATATGAGGTATGTTGAGTTCCCAAAGCCGGCAAGCGCAGCGCATACAGCCACACAGACAAGCAGGAACCAGCGAGACCCAGGAAGGTGCAAGTTTTTCTTTATTTAGTTTTTAGCCCAGCACCAGTCCGCCATAACACAAAAAGAATATTTCGATATACTTACTTTTTTCTCATATTCTGTTCTATTATATTTTGACTCTCTACTTTAGTAGTTTACATACAAAATATGTAAACTCGATATTTTGTAGGCTATAGTTTTGACACAATATTCTGGTGTCACGATATTGCTGTCCTCATTATTCTGCCATCCATAGAA
Source organism: Lissotriton helveticus (assembly GCF_964261635.1). Classification (NCBI taxonomy): domain Eukaryota; kingdom Metazoa; phylum Chordata; class Amphibia; order Caudata; family Salamandridae; genus Lissotriton; species Lissotriton helveticus. The sequence continues at coordinate 278,505,469 of NC_136063.1, read as the reverse complement.
CCTAAAGTGGTAACATATAATCAATTCGTATTATGATATTGTCCTACCGTTTTTTCTGCATTTAACAATAACATGAAAAACATCTTAATTAAGATCATTGGCTAGATCTGCTTACCTTTCAATTCTAAATTCAATTAGCACTGAAATATGAAGCGGTTGCATTTAGTGCACACCTAACCTGCCCTTTGAGAAAAATAAACAATTGGTTGTGATAAAAAGAAACGTTTTATGATTTTCTTCCATGTGGCAAAGGTCAGTGGCACGCCCAGTGTGTTCGTGAATCCCTTCTTTGTTTCTGAGAATAAATCCAGGAAACAATCTCCCTCTGACTACACTCTCCCGCCAAATTCTTCAGAGAGCAGATATGTAAACTGGCGCAGTTGAGGGCATGAAAGGCTGACCAAAGGCCACTTCCGTTCGGCATTCATCTTCTATTTTCTCTCTGATAAGGGCTGACTTAAGAAATGTCCTCATTAATATGTAGCCAGCACTTGCTAGGCTTCAAACAAGTGACCAGAATAAAACCAGATTACATGCGCAAGGGAACAGATAGGCTTTCATTCGGCTACAAATATTTAGCCTGCCTAGCAACAGATGAAAACTATTTACCCATTATAGCCCAAACCTATATCGACGCCCTAGAACCGTGTTGAATCCGGGCCACCTTCCTGAAAGGATCCGCCGATATCAAAGCAAACTCCCAGATAAGGAGCTCTGGCAACACAATGCCTTTGGTGAACATACTGGTGTTTCCACCTATGGGTGATGTGACTGAACATTACAGGTAAACTTCCTGTTTATGAACACGCCTTCCCTGATAGCAGACAATGGGGCCTGATTGCTTTATTTAGCACTTTACAGAGGAATGGAAGTGAAAGGTGCAATCAGTGCTCCTCTCTCATCCAGGCTGGCGATGCACTATTTTTTAAATACTTTTGTTAATTTTTCCATGCAGAAGCACAAAACTAACACAAAAAGAAAAACAAACTTAATAAAGAACAACTAAAGTACTCAGGTGACACTTTGCAAAGGGACCTCTAAGGATTTACACTGATATAAAAATATATTATAGTTTCAGTGCAATGATTAGCAAGTTTTATTAGGTTTCTCTTTTTTTGCAAACGGAATGACAAAAGGAAAATGGCTTTCCCAATCCCCTCTCACCTCCCCCACAATCTGTTAGCTCCAACCCCCCAACTTCCGCTCATTCCCTGAGGGAATAAGAAAACAGTGAAAAGGATCAGCCTAAAGAACAGTTCCAACCTTCATCTGAGGGACTTATTGTCTTAGAATCCTTATTTGAGACACCTAAAACCCGTCTGTCACTGCAGCTTCAAGATGTATCCAGCCGCAACTCCTCTGCTGGGACAGGCTAAGTCTGTGCAGAAGTGTTTCAGCTGGCCCAGAATCTTCTGAAATTGAAACCCTGACCTAGCTAAGTCATGCAAGATTTCTTCATTCCCGGTACATTCCAAATTCAGTGATACCAAGCCAACAGAGTGGGTAAGCTGGGAGAAGCCCATGTGCTTAAAATAGTTTGCCTGACTGCCAAAATGGCATGAGAGAAATATGACTGCTAAAAGCTGCACCGGAACCGCCCTTTCCCATCCACTCTAACCTTGGCACCAACCCCAGAATGAATGCTGCTCATTCGGACGGGATCTTATTTCCAGCAGCCCATTTAATATGTAACTCCACTGGTTTCCAAAACCGAGTAATATGTGGAAATGCCATCGCATGCACTGCATCATTCATATTTTCCCCAGATCTCCTTCAATAAACAGCATTATAGCCTAATAGGCTGCTTCAGAGGGCTATAACAACTGTTAAAGGCCCTGAACCTGTGGCTTTGGCCTATAACGAGGTAGAGGGACTTTAACAACCAGTATACCAGCCGCGGTTGGTAGTAGGAGTACCTGCCGGGCGGTGATGTAGGGAGGGGCAGGGTGGGAGGTAGTAATCTATGGATTTCGGAGTTTTACAGGTAAGTAAACATATAAATAAATAAAACAAATTTTGTTGCGAGCACTGCATCACATTTGGGGATGCAGGGCATGCAACGAAATTCGTTTTATTTATTTATATGTTTATTTACCTGCAAAACTCCGAAATCCATAGATTACTACCTCCCACCCTGCCCCTCCCCCTCCCCACATCACCGCCCGGCAGGTACTCCTACTACCGACCGCGGCTGCAGTATACCCTGACACAGTAGGACTATAAGGCTAATAGAACATTGCACTCACTGAGAGTGGAATGCCATTATTTGAAAAGGGAGAAATAGAAAAACAAGCATTGAAACGTTGGAGCAGAAGGCTTCTACCCGCCATTATTAGCCATGAGCCACTTTGTTGTCTTCAATTGAGCTCCCAACATTCCAGTTTGTTTCCACACATCTGTTTGAAACACCCACTCAGTCGATTCAAAACCACTCATCAATGGTTGTCTCTTAATAAGATGCCAACTCCTTCTCCCAATGTGGCTTAAAGTGTCTCCTGTCCTGGTTCTACGACTCAAGCATGAGTTTGTACATTTTGGAGGCCAGATTTTGGTCATCAATTGTATGGGAAGCCGTCCACGTCAAAATTACAGATCCCCATTTACGACACCTTCTGAAATGCATATCATGATGCAAAATGATTATGACACACACCAGAAGAAATATAATATCTGTCAAGGTAAATATGATACCTGGCAGAATAAATCTGACTTGAACCAAAACAAATATGAAGCGTGGCAGATTGAATATACTACTCAGTGATTAATATAAATAACACACACTCTGAATTGAATAAGAGATATATTGAAATATATATCAATGATACTTTAATGAACATGGCCCTCACTATAAACAATATAGCAATCAGTGAAACAAATACAATATGCATCAAAAAGAATTGGAGATTCCTTGAAATGACTGACATATGCCAAGAGGAATATGACACACATTAAAATGAATATGACAGATTGAAATGATTATAAATTACTGAAATGAATATATTATATTCTGAAAAGAATATGATGCATATTGAAATTGTAATAGCATACACTGAAATGAAAATAACACATGTTGCAATGAACATAAATTGAGTTGAAATGAATATTACCTACATTGCAATGAATATGAGATATATATATAAGAAATTAATAGGAGATTATTTCAAATGAATATGGCTTGTGTTGAAATAAATATAAGCCCTGTTAAACTGAATTTGACATGCCTTAAAATGGGTATGAACAAAGCTGAAATTCTCATGACATTTGTCAAAATTAATATTGCATTGAAATGACTATGAGCCCCATTCACATTGATTCCAAATGGCTTAAAATGGCTGAAAATAAAATGAAACTTGACAAAATGAATATGTTATGCTTTCAAATGAATATGATATACATCAAAATGAATATTTCAATTATTGAAATAAATATGACCTATGTTGAAATGGATATGACCCATGTTAAAATTAATATGACAGGCGTTACTCTGAATCTGACATCCATTGAAATGAATATGACATTTTTTTGAAGGAATATGACACATGTTAAGATGAATATGAACCACTTTGAAATGAATATGCCACCTGTTGAAATGAATATGGCCACATCAAAATGAATATGGCATTTATTAAAATGAATATGCCATTTTTTAAAATGAATATGAAACAATTTGAGATAAATGTAGCATGATTTGAAATTAATAAGCACATATCGAAATGAACCAAGCCATGTTTAAATGAATATGACCCCTGTTCAAATGAATATGGCTTGCAATGAACTTATAATGATTTGCTTTAAAATTATTATTACATATTAAAATGAATATTACATATTCTGAAAAGATATGATAAGGACTACATTGAATTAACTAAAATTAATATAACACACATTTAACAGAATATAAAACAAGGAACCAGCCTTTATCATGCATCCATTACATGCATCCATTTGCAACACAGTTAAATAAATCTACATTTGTCACACCCTACTTATCACACAGGTAAGTATTTTTGTAAATAACATAATTTGTTTATGTTGCGCCTCCGGTCCAGGCAACACACTCCCCAGCAGCTCCGCCTGCAGCGCCTCCCAGCCTCAGATGCAGAGCCTTCCCGCCTCCTGGGTTCGCGCCGGCAGTCCGCCGCTCCTGCGCTTCACCCAGCACCACCTGGTCCTCTCCTGACTTGTTAGGAGACTCGTGTTTTCGAGTTCCATTTCCATTTAGCTCTTCTTGGTCCTGACTAATTTTTTCTTATTTAGCTGACTCAGTCATCTCGCTCCTGACCTGAGGATTTTGCCTCACTCCAGGCAACCTTTCCTCCCGTTGCTGCCCCGCAGCCCCTCCCACTGACAGCCCCGCTCCCGCGGCCCCATCTCCAGTCCCGCCCCCCTTCCGTACTTAATGGTGGACGCTGGGCGGACACGTGCAGTGGGTGCGCCACTGGCACACCAAAGGCAAGCCTAAGGCAAGCCTGTCTGCGCCCGTCCATGCCTGGACCGCACCCAGCGCCAGACACCCTGGCCCCCGCAAGCGCCACGACACCCAACACCGCAACGACACCAAATTCCTCCACAAACTCAATGCCGACCAATCGTCCACCTGCTTCTAGGCCACCCCTAAGCTCACCCATGGACCCTTCTCCTGCCGTAGCTGCAGCTTCACCAGCCGCTGAAAACCCGCAGGTTCCACCCCACCTGCAAGGGCAGGAAGCAACCATCTCAGATGCATACTACTCAACGCCCGCTCCGTCCACAAGCACGCCATCGAACTCTGGGACCTACTCCACTCAGCATCCACTCAGCCTCCCCGGACGTCGCCTTCATGACGGAAACCTGAATGAGCCCCTGCTCGGCACCTGACATTGCCATAGCCATCCCAGACGGCTACAAGATTATCCGAAGGAACCGCACTGACAGACCAGGAGGAGGCATCGCCATCGTCCACAGGAATAACCTCAGTATTTCAACCAGGATCGAAGACATCTCCAGCGCCGCAGAACTCCTGCACTTCCAGATACACACTGATCCCAACACCACCTTCAGAAGAACCCTCGTTTACAGACCCCCGGACCCCAACCACAGTTCTCAACGCCATCACTGATGTCGTCAACGCGCACGCCCTTGCTTCCACAGACTACATTCTCCTCGGAGAACTGAACTTCTACCTCAAGAATGCCAACAACTTGAACTTCCACCTCGAGAATGCCAACAACAGCAACTCTATTGCCCTGCTCGAAAGCCTCACCAACCTTGGACTCAAGCAGCTCATCACGACTCCCACCCACTCTGCTGGACCCACTCACGCTCGACCCCATCTTTTCCGCCAGTGACCACGTCACCTTCAGCCACACCATTGAACCACACTGGACCGACCACCGCTGCATCCTCTTCACCTTCAAGAAAAAACGCACCACCACCCGCAACGGACCCCCTACCGCAGCTGGAACAAGGTCACCGAAGACCAGCTCATCACCATTCTCGCTCGAGACCCACCAACCGACACCACCGACACAGCCACCTGCAACCTCAGACAATGGATCGACAACCGCGCCAACACTCTCGCCCTGATCAGAAAACCCTCCAACAGACGCACAGACAGAAAGGCTAGCTGGTTCACCACGACCTCCAGGAATCCAAGCGGACTTGCCGACGACTCAAGAAAAAGTGGCGCCACAAACAGACACCAGACAACCAGGCTGCCCTAAAGAACGCCAGCCGCAAGCACCACCAACTCATTCGAGCCACCAAAAAGACCTCCCTCAAGGAACGCATCGACAACTAACGCACACAACAGCAAAGAGCTCTTCAACATCGTGAAGGAACTCTCCAACCCCAGCTCCAACGACATCTCACCATTGCAAGACCTATGCGACTCCCTAGCCACCTTCTTTCACCTCAAGATCGCAGACATCCATGTCAGCTTCAACACCCAGACCCGCCAGACAGCCACCGACAACGCAGACTCGCCACCCCCCAACCTCACCAACCTCCTGCTCTCCTGGATCACATCAACAACAACAACATCATCAAAACCATGAACACCATCCACCCCGGATCACCTTCCGACCCCTGCCCTCACCACATCTTCAACAAAGCAAACCACATAATCGCACCCCGACTCTGGAAGATCATCAACAGCTCCTTCGAGACAGCCACCTTCCCGGAAAGCTGGAAGCTTGCCGAGATCAATGCCTTACTCAAGAAACCCAAAGCGGACCCAAAGGACCTCAAGAACTTCCGGCCCATCTCCCTGCTCCCAGCGAAAGTCATTGAGAAGATCGTCAACAGGCAACTGACCTGCTTCCTCGAAGAGAACATCATCCTGGACCCGCCCCAATCCGGATTCCACAGCAACCACAGCACCGAAACTGCCCTCATTGCCACCAGTGATGACATCAGGACCCTGCTGGACAACGGCAAAACCACAGCACTCCTATACCTCTCGGCCGCCTTCGACATCGTGTGCCACCACACCCTACGTACACGCCTCCACATCACAGGGATCTGTGACAAAGACCTGGACTGGATTACCTCCTTCCTTACCGACAGAACCCAAAGGGTCCACCTCCCCCCATTCCGATCCGAAGCCACCAAGATCATTTGCGGCATGTCCCAAGGATCATCCCTCAGCCCAACCCTGTTCAACGTCTACATGGCACCGCTCGCCAACATCGTCCGATCGCACAACCTAAACATCGTCTCCTACGTCGACGACACCCGGCTGATCCTCACACTCACCAAAGACCCTGTCACAGCCAAAACCAACCTACCTGTAGGAATGAAGGCAGTCGCCGATTGGACGAGGAACAACCGCCTGAAGCTAAACTCATACAAGACAGAGGTCCTCATCCTCTTCTCCACCCCCTCCGCCTCGGACAACTCTTGGTGGCCGACCGCTCTGGGAGGCGCACTGACACCTACCAACCACGCACGCAACCTGAGGGTCATCCTGGACTCATCGCTCTCATTGACCCAGCAAGTCAACGCCGTCTCCTCCTCCTGCTTGAACGCCCTCTGCATGCTTCGCAAGATCTACAGATGGATGCCCACTGGAACCAGACGGACGGTCACCCAGGCCCTTGTCAGCAGCAGATTAGACTACGGCAACACCATCTACCCAGGAACCACGGACAAACTCCAGAAAAGGCTACAACGCATACAGAATGCCTCCGCACGCCTCATCCTCGATGACCCCCTCCACACCCACATCACAGCCCACCTGAGAAACCTGCACTGGCTCCCAGTCAACAAGAGGATCGCCTTCAAGCTCCTCACCCACACTCACAAAGCACTCTACAATGCCGGCCCAACATACCTCAACAAACGACTCACCTTCTACACCCCGAACCGCCAGCTTCGCTCCGCCGACCTCGCCCTCGCCACCGTCCCACGCATCCACAGGACGACCACCGGCTGCAGATCATTCTCCTACCTTGCCGCCAAGACATGGAACACCCTCCCCACCCAACTGCGCCAGACCAAGGACCTGCTGACCTTCAGGAGACATCTCAAGATCTGGCTGTTTGAGCAGTACCTGCATTCCCCCCCCCAGCACCTTCAGACCCTTACAGGTGATTAGTGCGCTTTACAAATGGTTGATTGATTGATTGATTGCGCGTAGAGATAAAGGGAGGTAAGGATGATTTTAGGGTTTAGAGGTGGTTAGAGGTAAAGGGAGGTAAGAATAATTGTTGATTTTCGGGGTGGGTAAATGTAAAAAGAAGTAATGGTGATTTTTGGGTTTAGGAAGGGGGTAGAGGTAAAGGGAGGTAAGGAATAAAAAAGGGGTTCTCACGTGCAAAATTAAAGGATAAAACACACATACACATCCATATACATGGGTGTGCACACATATGTACATATCTTTGTCATTTCAGGATTAGAGTCCCGTCTAAATTGTGCAAAAGAGGAAGCAGGGAACTCTGGGTAGTACCTAAGTTTACATGGAGTGCAGCTCCTTTCTATGGAGCACTCTACAACACCACTAAATCTGCTTACCTCAAATATCCATTATTCTAGCAAAGTTTTTTAACATAGGATTTGTACAGTTCGATCCACTCCAAGCTAGAAAGTGACTAAGGGCCTGATTATGAATTTGGCATACTTGGAGGGGGCTGCCACGCCAGCGCCATGCTCCAAGACAGCCAAACCAGTAGTCTGGCCGCCTGCCGTATTCCAATTGGAATACAGGTCGAGCAGTCCTGCGGCGGCTAGCTGGCCCACGGCGGTGCCTATCAAAGACTCATATGTGAGCCTTAGAAAGGCAGCGCCATGTAACCATCACAGTGCGTTTCAATACAGCATGGACTGTGAAGTCTATGCCGTGCTGGTACAGGGGTGCATACAGATGGGTGCGAACAATGTGCCCCCCTGCATGCATCCCCTAGCCTAGAAACAACAACTGGGCCCCCTTAGTTTCCTCGCCACCACACTTTTCATGGTGGGCTTACTGACATGAAAACTGTAGCGGTGAGGAAACTCGTAATTTGCTAGCTGTGCCGCAGCGGCACCACCGTCATATTGCGGGCCTCAGACTGCTGCAAGACTGATAGGGATTGGGGATCCCTGTGGTAACAGGGTCCTATGCTGGTCCGACCATCAAACTCGTAATATGGCAGTTGGACCGCCAATAGCCGCACCACCACTGTGGGTTTGGTGGTCCATCGGACTGCTAAATTCGTAATCAGGCCCTAAGTCTTTTGTCATTTTTACAGCAAAGTCTTTAAACATAGGATTAGCTAGTGCCAGCCATGCCAAAATATAAAATAGCGAAAGCGTTTTACCACTCCAGGCACTGTATCACAGATTTGAATTGAATAAAAGCAACCCTTCACATGTAAGCCTATTAGTCAATGATGTGACTTGTAAAGTGCGACTACTCACCCATAGGGTCTCAAGACACTGGTGGGGAGGGACTGCTGCTCCGTTGAAGGCACTGTGGTTCAGTCAAAGAGCCAGGGCTTGAGTTCCAGGTATTTGCTGTGAGGTAGGAGAAGGATCTTCCTCTGGCTGTGGACATGCGGATACGTGGCCAGGGCCAGTTGGGCAGAGTGGAGGACTCTGGTGAGTGAGTGGATAGAGAGGCGGTGGTTGAGGTACGCAGGTCCCACATCATGTAGGGCTTTGTAGACTTATGTGAGGAGCTTGAAGGTGATTCTTTTGTTGACAGGGAGCCAGTGGAGGTCTCTCAGGTGACCGGTGATGTGGCTGCGGCGGGGGATATTGAGGAATAGTCTGGCAGATGCGTTTTGAATGTTCTGGAGTTTCTTGAGGAGTTTCTGATTGATGCTGGCACAGAGTGTGTTGCCGTAGTTGAGTCTGCTGCTGATGAGTGAGTGGATGACCATCTTTCTGGACTCACTTGAATATCTTTCGGAGCAGATGTGCATGTGGAAGCAGGATGAGACTGCATTGGTCTGGTGGTTCATGGTGAGCGAGGAGTCCAGAATGGTGCCGAGGTTTTGTGCATGGAGCTGGGCGTGGTCCGGGTGCCTTCGGCATGCAATAGTGCGCCACGCAGCAGCCGCCATTAAGTAGCATGAGGGAGAGGGCTAGAAAGTTGGGAGGTGGGAGAAGCAGGTAAGCGGTGCTGGAGGGGGGTGTGCCCACAGGGGACGAGAAGTGGCAGGGACATAGCGAGGAAAACGCACAAAAGTGACAAGAGGAAAAAGTGGAAAAGCGGAAAAATGCAGAAAGTGAAAGAAAGTGACAGAAAAACAGAAAAAATGCAGAAAGTGAAAGAAAGTGACAGAAAAGCAGAAAATATGAAAGGAGTAAAAAAGAGATGGTGGCACTCCCAATCAGCGAGTCCCAGCAGCATGTGTCAGCAGTCACTCACAGGCAGTCTCTGAGTGGATTTTCAGGCCCTGCAGAAGGCAGCAAGATGGGGCCACAACAGCATACCGGGGCCCCAAGATGGCCCCAAGATGTCAGCCAGGTCAGGCGTGAATACATTCCAGGGCCGACCACAGGCCCCCCTCACAGCGAGAAGCGCTGGCCAGCCGCAGTGACCCCCTGTTGTTATTATTTGTTTTTGATAAACGTATGGACTGTATAGTGTGGTAAATGTTGTAAAAATATGTGAATATGTGTAAATAGCAGGAATTGTTGTGATAGGTGTTGGACCAGAAGGATTAGAAGTCTTTTTGCACCTACGTTCTCCTTAATGTATATAATTTTGAAAAGATAAGAAGCTACTAAAAAGAAAAAAGGTTAAATAAATAACCTAATTGTTGGACCTAGCCTGGTGGTGTGGTTCCCCCCATTCCTCAGCACCCTGTTAGCCTAGCCCTGCACCCAGAAGCCCCTGGTCGTCCTGCTCCCTGTACGTCCGAACCCCCTGCACGACCCCGCCAGCCGACGACCAGCCCCGCATCCCGTCCTCCTTCCCGGCCCCGGGCACCCCCGAACCTGCATCACCCCACAGGGCCCCGGCAGTCGTTTTCCCTTCCCGAAGTCCCTGACTCCTTGGGCCTTGCATCACCCCGGCCGCAGCGAAACCTAGGCCCCAGACGCGCCAGTCCCGGCTGGGGGGTAAAAGGCTTCCTGAGTGAGATGAGACAGTGAGTTCGATGGCACCTCCGGCCTCCCCTGAGAGACCGGTTTCTATCACACCTCTGGCCTCCCCTGTGGGCCGGTTTCGATCGCACCTCTGGCCTCCCCGAGAGCTGGCTCCAGACCCTGCTGGGCGTCTGGGAATTCCCGGACGCATCTTCAAAGGGATCAAAGGGCCAACCGCCGGACCTCTCCAACGACCAGCCCCCAAGGCATGAGACCTCCGCCTGCGAGGGTCCGGACATCAAAGGGCCACTGGACTATATCAAGGCTCGCCCAACAACTAGCGGGCAGTTGTATCCTGGACAAGAAATCCCTGCTGATCTGATCGCGGCTGAACCTTGGGGAGAACTGAACCTCTGAACCCTTCGAGCCCTGCTGACGCTGTCGCGGCTCCTTCTCGTAACACGGAACTGGAACATCGGAGCCCTGCTGACGCTGTTGCGGCTCGTCCTCGCAAAGACGGAACTATAACCTCGGAGCCCTGCTGACCTCGTCGCGGCTCGAGCCTGACCCTAAAGAGATCTTCGTGAAACCCTCTGAGCCCTGCTGACACTGACGCGGCTCCTCAAGAACACCTCCGGATCGAGCCCTGCTGACCTCGTCGCGGCTCGAGGAGTACTCTGGTCCGGCTGGACCATCGACGCTACCAACACGACCTGAGTCAACTCGAAGTGAGTGAAGCAGTCAGTACGACCATCATCTTCCGTATCCCCTAGGCTCGAGGATTGAGAGCTGTGCGCAGGGTACGCTTTGTACTGGCCTAAAGACTGAGACTGTCCCGCTTCCCTCTTCCCGAATTCCTGAGACTTTACGATCCCTTGATCGCTTGTAAATAAGAGTGCTGATTCCTTTTTACTGCTCACAAAGAACTTGTTACTAAAAACCTACGGTGTGGTGTCCGTTCGTAAGTGTGGTGTGAGCTCAGTGTGTACGATCCTAGACCCGACGTCCTCCCCGGCGAGGACCTCACGTTAAGACTCTGCATTACTTGTGGGAGAGGTGGGTCCCGGGGTGGTCGGGTGAGCATAACCTGGTCCTCTGAGATCGCCCCTTCTAACACTAATCATATGAAATTATTCAGTGTGATTATTGTAATAAGGAAATTGCATGAGTTAATCAGAATACCGGGTTCTCCTTTGTTGTACTTATTGTATACGCCTGCCCCGGTATTTGTTCTTTAGGGCATTTCCCCTTTCTTTGCATAATCACTCAGTCACAGGCATAATCAGTTGCTAATGCAATAAGGTAAAAAAGAATGGTGGGAAACACCAGCGCAAAACTTGCCAGTGTTTTACTCTGAACACGTGATAGTGCTATCAAATACAAATCGCAATGCCAGTCTTTTTTTAGTTTTAAAAAGAAGCTTTTTGCAGTCATGTCATTATTTTATCAGATCACTAATGTAGAAACCACGCCACCCACAATAGTATTATTCAGGGTCACTGATGCAGAAACCAAATCACCCTTGCTAGACAATAGGGTTATCACACACTTTGAAGCTTACCAGGAAACGTCAGGTATTTGTATCTCTGCGGGCCACATTTTATAGCACTTTCAACATGCCGGCCTCGTGTCCCTTCCCTGTTTATAAAATACACTCCCATTCAAACATGGCTCCGGACCACCGTGCGTAACGTCAGCCAATAAAATGAGGAGCCATCTGATTTCAGCAGTTCGTAATCAGATGTGTGGGGATTGTCCAGAATAGACTATTCTTTCCTTGATCAAACTACCACTCACAGTAAGTAGCGTATGTCTATGATTGCATGAAGCTGGTGATGGAGCAGGGTTTTGTATGTAAAGAGACTTGCTTGGATCAATCCTCTCGAATAACGCATAAACGTACTTATCGTATGTTTGTCCTGTTTCGTATTACTAATAAACTCCACCACACGATATGTCTAGTATCTAGGGGAAGCTTGACTATGTGCTTTTACTAACAATAACGCAAGTGAATTAAAATGGCCACCAGAACGTGGGAACTGTACTGCGCATGCGTCTACCACACTCACGTGGTGTGACGTCTTCTAATGCTTGGTGGGAAATTCTGCAGCTGCGCACTAGAATTAAGATGGCTACTACATGTGACTAATCGTTAATGCACCTGCTACCGCTTTTCCTAAGCCATGTTTGTTTCTCATAATAACTAACGCTGTAGTTAAAATAAAATAAATGGGAATAGTGTAGAGATAAGTGGTATACAGAATATTAATTTATTCTTTGTTCTAAAACTGTTTCTCTTCTACTTGGCTATAAGCTCGTATTTTGGGCCTGATAAACCCTTGCTGCTTCCATGATGACATTTTCCGCAACTGCGCAGAAGAGATCAGGAGTCCCAAGTCATGGCATTGACACACTGCCAAGGACGTCCTTGACCTCAAGATCCCCGGGAACCTGACCCTGTGACCTCGCAAGAGGAAGCTGAACTGTATCAAATAAAATACATTTATGAAACATCCATTGTTGGGTGGAATAAAAGTACATGGGAAAATGAAGGTATGGGAGGGAACATTAATTTGAAATATATGATCTCATACTGACATGGTGTGATGACCTCTCATCTTTTTTGGCCAATCAAAATTGGGAATACACACATTGGCAACATTGGGGGGTGGTACACTGCCCTGGAAAATGGTATAACTAAGGTAGACTTAGTTAGTTAGATTGTCGGACTTGTCTGAATAGCTGACCTGTCACTGACCCAACGCACTCATTAGGCGATCGAGAGCAGAGGTGCTGGCGGAGCACTCTGTCAGAAGATTCGATAACCCAATTGGGGTTAGGGAGAGGAATCGATTACCCAATCGGGGTTCTGGAGGAAATTCGATAACACAATCGGGGTCCGACTGTTAGCCACAGAGAGAGGTGTAACGCTAGTGTTGCACTTAGCTGGGGGTACCTGTCCTGACCTGCATCCGTCCTATCCTGATCCATATTGGTCCGCACCTATCCTGGTGTTTGTCTACACCTGTCCTGTCCTGGTGGTATCTGAACTATCGGGAATCCTGTTTCTTGGTCCCAGCCCGTGGCCAGGGTTGGTCTTCACACCATCTAGGTAAATATAAATTTGTGTGGGTATGTCAAAGTGCTGTTTCCCTTTTCTACCCATCCTATGTCCTAATGCTTAAAGACAGTCGCATAAAATCTTGGCATATCTTTACTTTGATTATTATCTTCCTAATTGAAAGGGCTCTAATTGAAAGTGTATGGACTCTAACATTTATTAATTTTCTTAGATAAAGTGTTTAAACCTTTCCCGAGTTTGTGTTTATTTATATAGGAAATGTTATTATAACTACCTATTTTCTTGCTAACTCCCTTGATCCCTTAGGACTCTAGGTACCGATGACAAGGATTGGTAAGTCAAGGTATAAGTTAAAAGTCCTAAGTGTAAAGTGAATAACATCCTGGTATAGTGAAAGGGTTTTGACCTGTTTCAAGGTATTACTATATTAATGGGCCCAGGTGAGTATGGTTGGTGTCCCAGTCACCCTTCCCCTCTTCTCCCCATGCTGTGTCTCTCACCCTACTCTTTCCCACCTTCATTATCTGTCTATTTCCCCCTACTCCAACCCCCCCTGAATCTCTCACCTTGCCTTCTTTTCCCCTTACGTATTAGTGCTTATTGTTTACCTCGACCTTACAAGTAACTATGGGGCATATTACCAACGTTAAGCGATGTTTATCGCTAACGATGCTTAGCAACGAATTTTTTACCGCTAAGCATCGTCAGAAATTATCGCAGATAAACCTTGCTATTATCAAGGTTTATCGCAAATGCGATAAAAAACGGCCGCAATGCATGAATATCGCTGATAAGTCAGCGATATTCATGCATTACCGAGCTAATGCTCTTAGCCATGTTATCCACCTCCCATTGGATAACATGGCTAAGAACTGCTCAGGGCAGGTGTTAGTTTTTGGAGATATTCGCGCTTAGCGAGAATATCTCCAAAAGTTGGTAATAGGAGATAGCGATGTTAGCGACTGTTTCCAGTCGCTAACATCTTGGCACGCCCACTTTGCATGTCATTAGTGATAAATATCACTGACATGCAAAGTGGGGCCCAAGATGCGGTCGCTAACTGGTGTTAGCGACAGCTAGGTAATAGGGAGATAATTTTATCTCCGCTTTCTTGGCTTTTAAAGCCAAAAAAGCGGAGATAAACCCCCTTGATAATATGCCCCTATGTTGCCATGCTCTAAGAACTGTGTAACCTTTGTAACGATGTAACCTGTAACTATGATCTGATGCTCATGTAAAGCGTTCTGATACCTCCGGGTCTAGCCAGCGCTATATAAAACTTTTAAAATAAAAAATAAAAAATAAATAAAAACCCTGCACTCTATCACTGGCAGGAAGACTTTATTCTGTGTTGACAGTTTAGCACTCAGAAAACAAACGGCTGACACATGGAGTAGTAATACTCATGCGACATTATCACCATGACCTGGTAAAATGAAAGCGGATAAAAGCAAATGTTGAAGTTGAATTTTGTGAATATATATTTTATCACTCAAGTATACTAATTGAGATGTCAGTCCTAGTCCAGGCTGTCCAGTCCGTCCCAGGTGGGACCCTTCCAAACTGTCCTGGTGGCCGCTGTAACCTAGTTTTGCAGCCTTGCCCTGGGTTTGCCACCAAGGTTACTTTTCAATTTAATGTAGGAAAAAAAATGTGAATGTGTGCCAGTATAATGTAACTGGTGCTCATGTAAAGCCCTTGAATACCTTTTGGTTGCGTATATACAATTGTAAAAGAAAAATTGTTAGGCAGAAAATAAATGTGATTCCTCTGCTCTGGGCTGAGTGCTTCCAAGAGTGAGGGCAGGTCTGTGTCTCTAAAATTAAAGAGCTGCGAGGCTCTTACTACCGACACAGTTTGATAACAGTAAAATCTGTTTCAATATTTGCCGACTTGCAGACCATGTTTTTACAACAATTGTGATCAGTATTTGAGGAATGAAATGCTGTAATGCTGTATTTGTGCACTCTCCGTGACCTGGCAGTGTGTCTGGAACACAGGTCTGGGGCCTCTGTAGTAGCTGCAGGCATGATATGGTCTGCTTTGAGGCTGAGCCTGCGCGCAATCCAGAGACAGGGGCAGGAACGGCTGGCAAAATCACAATGTCGGGCCGGGTCTGGTTCCACAGGTGAACCCCGAGACAGTGCGGCCATGTGATTGGAGGTGATGCAAACAGATCGGGCCGTGCTGCGCCCTGTCACTGTGCACAGAGCCCCCCTTTAACCACCATTTGTCCCGTGCAGTGGCAGGGTGAGAGAATACAGCACACACTGCAGCCCAGTCCGGTGCGAGCTACAGCAAAACAATGCGAGTGCATGGTATCCGGGCGCGCAACTTCAGCCTCCTGCCTTCCACACCAGCACGCAGGATGTGACGGCACGCCCGCACCGGCAGTATTACACACAACCTGACTGGTCCCGGTGACGTCAGGCAGGCTGACAAGTGAGAGCCCTGCCGCAGGAAACATTAATAATGCAACGCAGACCTGCCATGTCAAACGTAGTCTTAGCATGGAATGTGAGCCTGCCAGCGCTGAGCAGCCTTAGGTCAGCTGTGAGCCCCAGTCCTTGCCATGTAACCCCTCCTCCCACGCACACTTAACATCGCGGCTTCTGGACAAGGGCTCCATCCGGTCTACATACCGGTTGCTTCTAGTCCTAATTTCTGTTTTTGCTGCTGTGACACAGCGCCGGGGCGGTAGTGCTCAGCAGTCAGATTGGGGCTGGTGTGGCTGGGGGGCACTGGCAGGCAGTTGATCAGTGCCAGTGCCACTGCCCACCAAAAGCCTCTGCACCTGTTAGCTGAGGCCTACCGCCAGACGCTTCAGCAAGAGTGGGAGGCTGGGGGCTCGTATGTACTGCAGAAGAAGGGAAGGCCTGAATGGAATTATGGGAGGGGCAAACCCTCCTCTTGCTGAGCTTGCATTGAACTCCACTGTGATTGGCTGTGAGTGTCATGTGCTTCTCAGTGCATGTTTTACACAATTCACCATATCCAATTCATTCACACGCTTATCCAGTTCATGCAGTATGCCATACAACACAATGTGATTCGTATCTAATTTCAGTGATGTCCATATTTATTTCGAGAGGAGTATTATTTGCTTCACTATTATTTATATCAATTTCAAGATTTGTCATATGTAAACCATTCTGTAATGTTAACTTTTTAAAATCTTTTTTAAATTACCTTTTGTGTTATCTCAACTCTTTGCAAAACAATACAGTTGCCTGCAGTAAATTACAGCACCATTACACATGAAGCTGTATATAATTTAGTACATTAGCGGCCACACGCATCAAACTTACCATTTGCGATTTCTTAATTGAGAAAATTAAGGCATCGCAATTAAGAAATCGCAAATGGCTATGCATCAAAAAAACGCAATTTTATTTGCGATTTCTAAAAATTCCTTAATTGCGATTCACAATTTGCGTATCGCAAATAAGGAATCCCTTCCCATTGATTCCTATGGGCCAAGAGGCCCATAGGAATCAATGGGAAGGCATTAAGAAATTGCGATTAGCATTTTGCGAATTGCAATTTTTGAATGCAATTTCAAGGGTGCAGAGGGGGGTCCAAAGGACCCCCCCTGCACCCCTGAAACTTAACTGTAAGTGTAATTTTCACACACACATGTCCCAAGGACGTGTGTGTGTAAGATGAAACTTTCAAAAATGCATTTTTGTGCATTTTTGAAAGTTTTCGCAAATTAGCATGAAGGTCAACTTCATGCTAATTTTCCTCTCTCAATTTGCGAATTCGCAAATTTAAATTGGTCATGCATTGCATTTAAGAAATCTCAAATTGCGATTTCTTAAATGCAATCGCAATTTTAGAAATCGCAACATGGTTGCGATTCCTAAAATTGCGAAAAGCATGATGCATCCCAAATTTGAGAATTGCATTCGCAAACGGCCGAAAATTGCGATTCGCACCGTTTGCGAATGCAATTCTCAATGATGCATGTGGGCACAACAGTCCAGCAGTTTCCTTCTTTTACCAGAACATCTTTTTCACACATCAGGATGGCACCTCCAAAGCACAGTGGCATTAATCAAAGCTGAAATGTGGCCGAGATGGCACTTTGGGTACTATTACATTTAGAGCTTTTGTCCAGCAATCAGTGTGTATACACATTCCCATCATACCTCCATCCCTCTCTCATTTTGCATGCTTGGCCAAATTTTTTTTTTTGAAATCTGTTTTTATTTTCTAGAAAAAAAAAGAAAGAAGGTCCAGGTATACACAGCGTTGGGCCCACAACCCTATACGGGGCCGGCCGTGTGATGTAAAAGGGTCTCCAACATTTTTGGAGAAGCATTAGTGAAGTATTTTAAACACAGCATGTCGCCTACAACCCTTTTTGTGCCGGCCGCGTGATGCACTATATATAGCAGTACTGAACTATTGTGGGAAGTCTCAAGACCCTCTATAAACAACAACATTGAGAACGTGGGCGAGCGGCCCATAGAAAGCAAGTAGTGGTGAGTAGACAGAAAAGTGTCAAAAAAGAGAAGAGACAGTAGATAAACAAGCATTTACAATGCAATGGTCTCGGCATTGTTAAAGTTAGAGCTATTGGCATTGCTCATGACATTATTTATGTTTTTGTTTTTAAAACATAAATAAATGGCATTGTCATTTACAATGCCAATAGCTTAATCTCTCGCAAATGAGAGACCTATTGCATTTGCACCCACATAGAGCCACCCACACAAAGCCACCCACACTAAGCATGAGCGCAAAATCCGCTCCGATCGCGGATTTTGCGGATTTTCGGCAAATCCGCGATCCGCGAACTCTCGCGGATTTGCCGAAAATCCGCAATCCGCGAGCGGAGCGGATTTTGCGGTCAAAAGTTCAAGCGCGCGCGCCTAATTAACGATGGCGCCGGCAAGCTGCCAGCGCCCATCCTGCAATAGTTACTTAATTAGCTTCAACAGGAAGCTCTAACAGATAAGATACAGCAGGGGCTCGAGCGCCTGCTTTATTTTAGCAGTTGGAGCTTCCTGTTGAAGCTAATTAAGTAACTTTTGCAGGATGGCGCTGGCAGCTTGCCGGCGCCATCGTAAATTACTTCAACAGTGGTGTCTTGAATAAATATGAAGGGCAGGGTTCATTCGGGCACGACGGTCCTGGCACAATTAAATAATTAATCTGCTGCTCTGATCGGTCTCTGACCTTTTATACACACAAGAGGCATGCTCGCATGGACGCCCCGTCCGTTTGGCCCCGCCCACACACTCGAGGTGTGCACCGTCTTCCCGCCATTTACCCACTATGATGGACATTTCACTCAAGGGACCCCTGCGCACTTCGGCGCGATTGCATAGTGACACACACTTGGTCGCTGGAACTAGTTGAAGCGCAAATGCAGTGACTCATTCAGCAGCCCAAAAAAAAACGTGAGCGTTGGGAGGCTGGGCATCTTTGACTTTTACGAGCGCAACCCCCGTGCTGTTCCTGTGACCAGGGGCTTCTGTCTCTTAATCTGCTGCTCTGATCGGTCTCTGACCTTTTAGACACACAAGAGGCATGTGCGCTCGCGTGGAAGCCCCGTCCGTTTGGCCCCGCCCACACGCTCGAGGAAGCCCCGCCCCCAAATCCGCAAATCCGCTGAATCCGCGGATTTTGCGGATCCACGATCCGTGAATCCGCTGAATCCGCGAATCGTGGATCCGCAAAATCCGCCCATGCTTAACCCACACACACACATACAGAGCCACCCACACAGAGTCATCCACACACACACAGAGCCACCCACGCGCACCCACCCACACACACACAGAGTCACACACACACAGAGCCACATACACACACAGAGCCCCACACAACTCTCTGCCCAGTAACGTCCTAGGGAACAGAGGCATGAAAAACCGGATCACAAGCAGGGCACAGAGGCACAAAAACCACATCACAAGCAAGCGCAACCAACGAGGGGGGGGGGCAGGACAGCAAGCACATCCAACGAGGGGGGCAGGACAGCAAGCACAACCAACGAGGGGGCAGGGGAGCAACACAAAAACCGGATCACAAGCAGGTAACAGAGGCACAAGCAGGGAACAGAGGCATAAGCAGGGAACAGAGGCACAAGCAGGGAGCAGAGGCACAAGCAGGGAGCAGAGGCACAAGCAGATAGCAGAGGCACAAAAACCGGATCACAAGTAAGCACAACAAGGGGGGGCAGGACAGCAAGCACAACCAACGAGGGGGCAGGGGAGCAACACAAAAACCGGATCACAAGCAGGGAACAGAGGCACAAGCAGGGAACAGATGCACAAGCAGGGAACAGAGGCACAAGCAGGGAACAGAGGCACAAGTAGGGAGCAGAGGCACAAAAACCAGATCACAAGTGAGCACAACCAACGTGCTGCTGTAAGTAATTCACTATTACTTGGAGCTCCAGACTATATCATGAACCAGTTACAACAGCTGCAAACCACAACAACTTGATGTTTTTCTTTGGCCAGCTTCCAGCTCGCTCTTCCGCCACCAAGGCAAACATTACATTGGCTCCCTACGCCCAAACAAACTGCCTTCAAGTCCCTCTGTACGGTCTTCAAGGCCATAAATGGACTCAATCCACTTTACTTGCAAAACAAGTTCCAGTTCCATTAACTTCCGATGCAGTTTCGATCAGCTAGACTGGACAGATCGCGAGGCCAGATTTTATCAGACACATCAGCTAAACTCGAACTCTCTCCCGCTGAATTGAAGAACCAAAGCTAATCGGTTTTCCTTTTGCCACATATTTAAAGACCTTAACCCTGTTATTGCACAAGCTTGTGTACAAGTTCCAGCGCCAGGACACCTTTTCTCAGTATCCGTACACTTAATAAAAACAAATATGCCTCCTTTGGGGCTGGAAGCGATGGGCGGCACGGGGGGTTCCACGGGCGAGGGATGGCCGGTTCCCTACTCGATGCGCTGCAATTCATTATTTATTTACTTATGCGTATGTGTGTGGCGCCGACTTTACCCGAAGGTGTCGGAGCGCTTCGCAGTAGGAGCAGGAAGGATACAGGAGGAGAGAATTACAAGTGAGCAGGTTACAAAAGGACACGGTTGAGTTACACGAGGCAATAGGGACAATTGTCAGCAAATACAAGAGGTAGCAAATGATACGATACAGGAGGGAAAGGTTACAAGAGGCAAAAGTGGGGGGGAATTGTGACCCGGGTGGCGAGGGGGGGTTAAAGGGTAGTAAAAGAATTCGGGGGGGGGGCGGAAGAGCGCAGTGAGGAAGGGGGCCTTACGGTGGGTGGTTCCTCAGGGGGGGGGATGAGCCTGGGCGTTCTTATATAGCGAGGACTTTAGCCGAAGGTAGCGCTTCGCAATAGGAACAGTAATGATACAGGAGGAGAAAGTTACAAGTGGGGCTTGCGAGGAATGTGGAGGAGCATGGAGGGTTGCAGTGCCAGGCACAAGTGAGCGCTTGAAAAGGGAAATGCAGAATCTCCGCTCCATTTCCAGGCACCCCTTCCGCCTCCTCTCCGTCCTTTGTTTCTATGCGGCAGCGTCCTTGTGGCATTATGCAAGATATTATGTAAGCTCATTCTTTAAAAGTGCAACAAGCATGACCGAGCTCATTCGATACACTCACCACGTCACAGGCCAAGCAAGATAAAAATCTTAGAAGACATGAAGGGAGAAAGGAACACAGAGACAGACAAGCATTTACAAGTGGGGCTTGCGAGGAATGTAGAGGAGCGTGGAGGGTTGTAGTGCCAGGCACGGGTGAGCGCTGCACCCACGGGTGGGCCCCGGGTGATTGGGAGTGAAAGAGCGGTTTGTGGGGGAGGAGGAAGAGGCGCTATACAGGGAGCAAAGCCTTCACAGTTAGTAAAAGTAGACACGGACAGTGGGAGGGGGGGCAGTAAAAGGAGACACGGGCAACGGGAGGGGGGTGGGAACGGAGACACGGACAGCAGGAGGGGGCAGTAAAAGGAGACACAGACAGCGGGAGGGGGGGCAGTAAAAGGAGACACTCCAGCAGGAGGGGGGACGGGAACGGAGACACGCACAGCGGGAGGGGGGGCGGGAACAAAGACACGGACAGCGGGAGGGGGGCAGGATACAACGGGAACGAGGACACGGACAGCGGGAGGGGGCGGGAACGAGGACAGTGGGAGCGGCAAATAGCAAACAAGCACTCACCTGAGGACGACTTCTTCCGGCGGCGGTGGGCCTGAAATGGCTGCCACAAAGCTCTGACATTTTCGCATTTGGGGGCATGTTTTTGCAGTGACGTCAAGATTAAATAACAAGATTAAAAAATTGCAAAAACATGCCCCCAAATCCGTTCAAGACGGGGCTTGAACTGAGTGACGCCCCTGTCCTCCAATGGCTGGCCTCCGTTTTGGAAGCCAGCCAAATGGAAGAAAGAGGCGGGTTCAAGCCCCAGTACTGTTAAACATAAAATCTCGGCTGCGCGATACTGCTGCGCAGTGTACGCTAGGTCGAGACCTAAAAAAGTAGACAGCAGCGAAGGGGGTTGTGTGGGCAGACGGGGGAAGGGTTCAGCGAAGCCATTGTCTCATGTTACTGAGATCGAGAGTCTGAATACTTGTCAGAGGGGATTACGCGCACGGTTGATCTGGGCGCATGAGTAATCTGTTGGGGTCAGTCAGGAGTATAGCGTCCTCAAAGAGTCGTAAAGCCCTGAGTTTTGAAGGTAGGTAGCGTGCATGTTCTATTTTACAAAGATATTTAAATAAGGGTTGCCAGATTGAAGGACTGGACTATTTAAGGCCCAGCGGTGCCAGGGGACAACACCTAAAACCTTCGTGGGATACCTGTTCTGGCGCACTAAAGACAGAGACACGGGAGACTTCCTTTGGCGTCAAAGATCAGCGTTTACTACTGCAGGGAGGCAAAAGTCACAAGAAGTACAACAGAGTGTAGGTTCTGAGAGTCTGCTTCAAATTGCATATGTGAGTCGCTCTCTTTTATACAAGATTTTGTCCTTGCACAACATGTAAACAAAAGGTTACAACTCAGTTCCCACAGTAAATTTGAAAATGATCGCTTTCATGTATTCAGACCCCGGAACATAATTACAGTAACATCGCCGGTTCCCAACTGTAAAAGCACATCTTCTCACCGCTAGGCACATTCCACTCTAGTTGTAAATGAGCAACAGAAAGAGACAAGAACAGCTGCAAGGAAGACAGACATTCGTGAGATAAAGAAGGTGAGGGTAATATCGGAAGCATGATCGTAGGATCAAAGAGCTGGATCCCAGCACGTACTAGGCTGAAATAATAGACCGGCATGGCAAGATTACCCTCATGCGGAGACATCTGCCTCTGCAGTGTCATTCCCCCGGTCATAAAAGACGCATGAAAGGAATATGCGTCTTCCGTGAGGCTTGGGAACTAAAGGGTCACGAGGCGGCCAGTTGCCTGTTCGCTGACTACGTGAGGGCAAGAAACAAAATGGATGCCGTATCTAAAATGGAACCCAAGGGTCCAGATGTAGAAACACGTAAATAAGGCGAACCCCGTCTCGTAGTGTAGCGAAAACGCGTGCACTTACTGAACTCGTTATTTACGGTTCGTAGATACCAAACTTGCCCATATTCGATCATGCCCAAAACACCGTAACAATTCTCACGGAACCTCAGACGCTCCTTTTGCCCTCATGTAGGCAAGCAGTAGTCAAAATCAGAATCGATTCCAATATTCATCAGGTCATTCAGGTGTTGCTGAAACATTATCCTATCCATCAATGCCTCTTTGGTAACAGATGGCCTTCTTATACACGTTGTAGCACAAAGGCCACATAAGGCGGGACCACACTGTACACAAAGACAACACGTGAACAGGAACGTCACAACAACCCCTATAATCATCAGAATCTTCCAACCCCAAGTCGACATCAGGCCCCAAAACCATCCTAGATGCGTCCAATCTCCCTCGTCCACGTGTATGGACTCCGAGATTTTATGCAACTTTGAGATGGCTTGATAGACAGTTGGAGCATTATCCGGTATAAAAATGCAACAACTCGAATGGATGACCTTACACACACCACCTCTATCTGCTAGAACAACGTCTAGAACCATACGGTTCTGTAACGTCATAAGTCTATCCGCCTGAAGCTCTGCTGTCAGGTTACCAAGGGCGCTTGCAGTTATGTTAGCGGTTGACTCTACTACACGAGTTAACTGTCTCAGATTCCTGCTATTGACCATAGGGCCCCAAAACGGTAGGAAACCTTTAAAGAAGTCTCCTGCTTCTTGACCGGCAGTATCTTCTTTACTAATAACGCCTCTCACAACTCTTGTCTTGTGATAGTCCGAGGCGACGGTGAAAGTCGGTGGTAGAAGATTCGCGATATAACAGGTGCCTGAGAAGTCACGAGGCAACCAAGTATAAGCACGATCATAACACACAAAATAAGTACCCTTGGCAGTCAAAAAGACAGGGGAAGAGAGCATCGGTAAGACATATGTCTCAGTACAAGCACTCTTCCCAAACTGAGCTCTCGGATTTTGACCAAGACCTTGCAGACAGAAGTGACCAAGGTGAGGCACGATCCAAATTGGAGACGAGCTCTTAAGCTGTCTATCACCCACTGATACACTATACTCAGTCTTACTCAGTTCCTTATATGTTCGCACCTCCTCTGGGATAAGCGATGCATCAAAAATATCTCTATCTAAATCAGCAATGGCTATCGCCAGAGACTTGTGGTACGGGCCAGGACCAAGGTTTACTGAGCGTGGCTCTCGATGGGGGTAGGAATCTAGTGCACTACGGAACATAGTTTGGAATGCTCGAGCGGACCCTTGGGAACTATAAGGAAGGACTAAATACGGAATCCCTCTATCCATGGTATGTGGCATTAGCCCGCACACCCAACAATTGGTAATATTTACCACCAACTGATGCTGATGGAGAAGTTGAACGAAGGAATTGTTTCTAAATTCCGCACGTCTGACTTGTTCATGTTGGGGCAGTAGGTGAAAAGAATGTGGAGAAGCAGTAGAGACGAAATTTAGATCATGAGAAGGAGGAGTAGGTAAAGTAGAAGGCAACAATGATTGAAAACCAAAATACACTCCACTCACTAGTAGCATAGACACAGTTAGGAACAACATGAAAACCTGTAACAAAAAAACATTTTGTACGAAACACCTTATGTAATGCAGATCTTTGCGCCGACATCTTCTCCATTTTCGACAGCTTAGAGAACTCCATCCTCTAACGACCGTCCGCAACGTTCTTGACGTACTTCGTTCTGAGTAGCGATTGTCAATTCCCAGGAGTTCCCAGAAATCGACAAAAGAAATCGACCTAGTGTCAATAACTGCTAAACAGAAAGAAGTACCCGCGCGGCCCTACGGCCAACCCGGATGATAGGTTTTAATCAGTTGAACAACCAATTTCATGTACGTCTCCTAGCTGTACTGGAAAAAAAAATACATATATAATAAAATGTCCACAATATTCAAGGCAAATGTGAGGGGGTAATGTGAAATCAGAAAATAACAAAGATAATTTATTAGTCTTTATCGCGTGGACGAAGAAAGTATCGGCTTCTTCCAGGGCGAGTCTGCTCTTCAAACAGTGGATTGGATGGCAAAAGAGTGTTCGATTGTTCAGGCAATTGTTCAGTACTTGAATTCTCCAATGTTGATGGTAATGATATGGTTTGAGAGGAATCAACAGGGGTGTCGGGAAAAACTGAAGTGTTTCCTATGGGCTGAGCTTCGCTAAACGGTGCAAAACGCTGAGGGGCGTCAGTTTCTGATGAGGCAAATCCTCTTCTCATCCATGTATCTGCTGGCAAAGGAAGCGGAACCTTCTTGGTGTGGGTGGCATGCACCCAATGTTTCCTTCCTTCCAGCCGAACCGCCGTCCTCGTTGCTAGCAACACCAGGAAGGGTCCCACGAACCTCGGCTCAAGATTCCGTTTTCGTCCAAAATTTCGGGTAAGGACCCAGTCTCCTGGTTGGAGCCGATGGCCAGGACCCTCTGTTTGTGACGGTAGAGCCTCAAAGACCTGTTGATGAATCAAACTCAATTTAGCAGTCAGATCGTAAAGATAGTCGATCAACATTGGATATTCAATTCTGTCAAATTCTTTAGGCCTCGGAACTCCCCAAATGTTCGCAGAACGGCCAAACACAATCTCATATGGGCTAAGCCCTACTCGAGAGTGTACAGTCGCCCTGGTCGATAAGAGAGCTAGAGGCAAAGCGTCAGGCCATGATAAACCAGTTGTTGCCTGAATTTTAGCAAGTTTTAGTTTCAGGGTGCCATTGTATCCTTCCACCAAACCCGCTGACTGAGGATGATTAGCACTATGAAATTTTTGGACTATACCTAGGCCACGACACACACTCTTCATCACACTTCCCACAAACTCACTTCCGTTGTCTGACCATACAATCCGAGGCATGCCGTACCTGGGGAAATACTCTTTGAGCAGAATTTTAGCTGTGGATAGGGCAGTATTATCTTTAAGAGGGTAGGCCTCAATCCATCTGGAGAACGCACAAACCACAACCAAAACATACTTTAAATTATTGCATCTCTCCATGTGGATGAAGTCCAATTGGATAACTTCGAAAGGACATGTAGGAGGGGCAAAATGACCAGGTGGAGTGGGGGTGCCCTTACCAGGATTGTACATCAAACACACCATACAATTCTTAACCACTCTTTCCGCACACTTAGTAATCCCATCATTCTTCCATACAGGAGATAACAACTTGCATATGCCCTTCGAGCTAATATGTGCTGTGCCATGGGCCATTGTAACAACAGCAAGCACATATGCATCCGGTAACATCCATCTCTGTTTTTCTGACAAATCAACCCAACATCCATCCTCGTCTAACTTTCCCGTGCTTTCTTTCCACTTAGTCTTTTCCATATCAGTGGCCTCGTTCTGTATTTCCTTCACACTCTCGACTGTGCCTTCACACATACTAGTCTCTGCAGGCCATCTCACTGAACTCGTAACATACATTCGATTTGCCAGATCTTTAGCTGTCTCCTTAGCAGTCTCATCTGCAAATGCGTTACCACGACCAACATCATCTGTCACTTTCCGATGCGCACTACATTTAATTATGGCCACTTGCTTAGGCAATGTAAGTGCATCTAAAAGGTCATTCACAAGCTGTCCATGCTGAATCTTTGTGCCATGCGACGTCAAGAATCCTCTTTCTCTCCACAATCGACCAAAACTATGTGCCACACCAAAAGCATACTGGCTGTCTGTAAACACATTCACCCGTTTTCCTCTGGACAACGCACACGCTCTCGTCAAGGCGATCAATTCAGCTGCCTGGGCCGAATTCTGATTTAATCTCGTAGATTCCACAACCGTTCTTAACGTCACTACAGCATATGCAGTCATCACATCACCATTCGGTAACTTAAAACAGGAACCATCAACATACAAAGTACCATCGGGATCTACCAATGGAGTATCTTTTAGATCAATACGACCCTTCGTCTCTTCTTCGGTTCTCAGATAGCAGTCATGTGGTGCTACATCAATTGACTCTGTGTTGATCGGCAACAATGTTGCTGGATTCAACACATTACACCGTTTTATCCGTATGTGACTTGCCAGTAACGTCAACTCGTACCCAGTCAACCTTGCGCTCGTCAAATGTTGAGTTTTCGTTCGGTTCAAGAGAGTGTCGACTGCATGCGGAACCATCACCGTGAGCATATTATCCATGACCAGACCTGCGGACTGTCGAATGGACGCCGCAGCTGCCGCTGTTGCTCTTAAACAACTCGGCAAAGCTCTAGCTACTGGGTCTAAGGTCGAAGAAAAATATGCGCATGGACGCTGTTTGTCGCCAAATTGTTGTGCCAGAACACTCAACGCACAACCATCCTTCTCGTGAACGTATAGTGCAAACGGCTTACTGTAATCAGGAGTACCTAACACAGGAGCCGAACACAACGCATCACATAATTCAGAGAAACTTTTCTGACACTCTTCAGTCCATGGCAAAGGAGATGAAACGTCCTTGCATGTAAGGGCTATCAATGGTTTTGCCAATAATGAAAAATTTGGAATCCATTGTCTGCAGTATGACGTAATACCTAGAAAGGCACGTACATCTCTCTGAGTTTTTGGCACAGTCATTCGGATAATCGCTGCAACTCTCTCTGGGGTCAACCTTCTCCCTTCTTTTGACAATAAGTGACCTAAATAGGTTACTTCTTGGCAACAATATTGCAGCTTGGAAGGTGACACCTTATGATGCAAGTCACATAAATGCCGCAATAACGATACTGTAGCAGTTCTACAAATATCTTCGGTATCAGCAGCTACCAACAGGTCGTCAACATACTGAATCAAAGCTGCGCCTGCCGGTAATACAAATGAATCAAGTTGACTTTTAAGGGCTTGACTGTAGATCGACGGACTCTCACAATAGCCCTGTGGTGCGCGTTTCAGTCTAAAACTGCGACCACCTAATGAGAATCCGAATAGGTCTCTGCTTTCCTCAGCGATCGGGATACTAAAGAAGGCATTCTTTAGATCGATCACCGTGAACCAGGAGGCAGAAGCTGGAATCAGGGTCAACACAGTCGTGATATCAGGGACCACAGGAAACTGTGGGATCACGATTTTGTTTACTTCTCTCAAATCGATTATGAAACGGTACACAGGAGGTTTAGATGGATCAGTTCGTTTTAAAATTGGTAGCACAGGACTATTACACACGTTTCCTCGAGTTTCTTCAATGACATCTTTTTTGATCAGGTCGTGAACGATCGCTAGTAGCGCCCGTTCACCCTCAATGGAGATACGATACTGTGGTATACGAGGCAATCGCACATTTGGTCTCAACTTGATCACATAAGGTGGGATGTCCAAGAGACCCACATCATTGGGACCTGTGGCCCATAGAGACGCAGGAAGGGAACTCAATTCCGGCGAGAATTTATCGATCGACAAGTACATCGGAGAGATTACTCTCCGACCTAATGTAAGCTCTACTCCTTCAGGAGAGCAATACAAAGTCGCATATAACCGTTTTAACAAATCCAAGCCCAGAAGATTCTCACCACAACCAGTAGATAGAATCAATGGAGCCTCCAGCTCACGAGGGCCAATTGTAAGGGGCAAAGGGCTAGAGACAGGATTGCTAACAGGGGTGCCAGAGAATCCAACGGAAACATTTGTCAAGCCGGACAAAGGTGCGCCAGGGAGTTTCGAATGCATGATGGAACTTTTCGTCGCACCAGTGTCTAACAGAAAAGGCTCAACTATGCCAGATGTAGCAACTGCGACGTAAGGCCCACTCTGATCAACCGGAACTGATACTACTCCCTCTCTCTGTCGGTGGCTGTCCTAGTAACGGTCGTTTACAACAGTATCATGTTCAACGTAATAGTCGTCCGCATAATACTGTGCTGATTTATCGGACCTTACATTTCGCTGATCAAAACAATTATTCGCGTCCGAGGACGTATTAGGGCGCTCAGTCTGATTTTGAGAGATACCGCGGCCTCTACCTCGAGATGCTTGTTGAGGACCACCACGACCCCCTTGTGCCGATACACCATTAAGGCGGTCACGCAAAGCCGGACAATCATATTTTATATGTCCCTCTCTTCTACAATATGCACATTGATTATACCCGAGCACAGATCTAAAGTCAGAGGAGTCAGAACGTGACTGCATTCCGGAGGATTGCGATTGTGATCTATATTGTTGTTGCGAATCATTGTGATTTGAACGCGGAGGATACGCTTGCTGCAACAAGACCTTCGTTTTGAGCTCCTTCGTTTTCTTATCTGCACGATCACTTTCTTCCTTTTCCCTATTCTCATAATATTGAGCCGTCGCTAATATCTGTGCAGTGGTTGAAACAGCCCATGCACTTTCTGAATTTTTTAATTTGCTGCATAGTTCAGGTAACAAATTCAACACAAATTTATCAACAAACAACCGTTGGCCTCCCTCAGTGCCCATATCCTGACCACTATGATCGACAAATGCCTCTTCGAATCTAGTAAAGAAATCAGAGACACTCTCGTCCTTCTTCTGCTTACAAGCTGTTAATTTATCCCAGTTTACCCTCATTGCCGGTATAAGTGTTTTCATGAGCGTAATGATCTTCTGAGGCAGATCCAAAATTAACTGCTCAGGCTTAGCCCCACCAACTTGTAGTCCATCAGCCGCTACTAGTGCAGCCCAATCACCGCCTAACTCATTCGCATGATTCTCTTGGCGAATTTTCGCCCAAACTGGTTGTGGTACAACATTACCGAACAGCATGTCGATGTCGGCAAGGTTCATAATAGTAGCATCTACCAATTGAGACAACTCCTTATAGTAACCCGCCGGGTTCTTGCGTGGATCAGGCAAGGACTGTTTGACCTGCAAGACTTCTGATCGCTTCCATGGGAGGTGTATCCAAACTCTTTGGAAATGTGGCAAAACTGGGGGATTGGCAGCAGGAGCACCTGGCATCCATACTGGCGGAACCTCTCTCATAGGATACTGACCAGGAGCCGCTTTCCAATTCTCAGAGTCGTCATCAAACGACACTCGAGAAGGCACTGTGGATCTATGGGCTAACAATCACTCTAAGGCACGTCGTACATCTCCACCTACGATCATACCATTCGAAAATTGACACTGGAGTTCAATCATATCGGGCGGTACGTTATCTAAATCGTCATTATACCATTGTTCCCTCAAAAAGTTACACATTTCTTCGAACACGAATCTCTGCGTAGGCTCATTAAACTGAGAAAACGTCTCGAAAACCATGCGTGGAGGGTAGTTAGCAGGATGTCTTATCCACCTACAAGCCATATTCGCTAATGTTGCACTCTCCCTTCCACCAGGGATTTGACTTCGTCTCTGGGAAGTTTCGGAAATACTGGATGGTAGTATCGATCCGGACAGAGGGGAATAGAGTGTAGCAACAGTATTAGGGATACGGGTACGAACGGAAGGAGAAGAAGGAAAAAGAGCAGGAGTGATAATATTAGAAGTGAACGTAGGCACAGCAGAAACAGGCAAGACAGTCGGAGTAGCAGGGCCAAGAGGCTGAGGAGGTAAAGGCAAAGGAGCAGTAGGAATAGAGACAGGTGGTGGGACAAACGTAGGACCAACAACGGGCTGACCAGCAGCCGCCGGAACAACAGGAGGGACAGCAGGAGGAACTACAGGAGGAACTACAGGAGCCGTAGCACCCTGTGCATAAGGAGGTGGTGATTTCATCAAATACGCTAACAGGGGATCCTCATTTGAATCCTCTTCTTTCTTATCCAGACTAGTCGGTAAAACCGGATAACATTTGTCTATCCTCATGTGATGTAGTCTAGTGGAAACTTCTATTTCTTTTTCTTCTTTATCTCGCTGACATTGTTGTACAACTTGCATTATCGGGACGATACCTTCTCTTCGATTCTTTTTAAGCTGTTTGATTTCTTTCTGTTTGGCCTCTTTACGCCACAACCGAAAGGAATCAAACATAGCTGGCCTAGCTTTCTTTTTAAATAATTTAGCTTCAAGATTATCTAAAATCGTAAGTTCAAAGCTTCCATGCGGTGGCCAACTAAGGACACCATCTTTTTTCGTGTAACGGACCCAATATTCATTGTAAATAATAGGGCCCACACCATGTCGACTATAGAGCTCGTATATCGGAGTTCCAACTGGAG
Organism: Lissotriton helveticus; assembly: GCF_964261635.1. Classification (NCBI taxonomy): domain Eukaryota; kingdom Metazoa; phylum Chordata; class Amphibia; order Caudata; family Salamandridae; genus Lissotriton; species Lissotriton helveticus. The sequence continues at coordinate 278,474,224 of NC_136063.1, read as the reverse complement.
GTATCGGACACGAGTCCTCCAACCGGGAATCCTTGTTGCAACATTTAAAGAAACCAAGAAAACCACTATGGCTAGGCATCGTGCACACTAACCTAGTATCAAACTTCAAGGGTTACCAAAGTACTAAATCTTCGTGAAAAACAAAACCCTCGGTTTTTGGCAATTGCAACTGTCAAATAACAACTAAGAACCAACAACTAAGAACCACAAATGCAATGGAACCATGCATACAACTAAGCACCAACAACTAAGGACTGGGAGCGACCCTCAAATACTTAACTGAGAGCTCAATGGCGTCACCGGGAAGGCCCGTCTATCGTCTCGCCGTACGAAAGGTCTACGCCAGGCGTCGAAAACAGGTCGACAGTCAGGGCATCAGTCCATCGCAGCCGTCAGGAGGCAGGAATCTTCGCGGGAAAAATCTTCGGACCACTTATTTCGACAACAGGATCGATGAAGCGGGGTGCACCTTTTCCTCGGAGATTTCACACGAAGTTCCTCACAATCGTCAGGCTTTGGACCGGTACCGCTGATGTCGCCCCACGTTGGGCGCCAACTGAAGGACTGGACTATTTAAGGCCCAGCGGTGCCAGGGGACAACACCTAAAACCTTCGTTGGATACCTGTTCTGGCACACTAAAGACAGAGACACGGGAGACTTCCTTCGGCGTCAAAGATCAGCGTTTATTACTGCAGGGAGGCAAAAGTCACAAGAAGTACAACAGAGTGTAGGTTCTGAGAGTCTGCTTCAAATTGCATATGTGAGTCGCTCTCTTTTATACAAGATTTTGTCCTTGCACAACATGTAAACAAAAGGTTACAACTCAGTTCCCACAGTAAATTTGAAAATGATCGCTTTCATGTATTCAGACCCCGGAACATAATTACAGTAACATCGCCGGTTCCCAACTGTAAAAGCACATCTTCTCACCGCTAGGCACATTCCACTCTAGTTGTAAATGAGCAACAGAAAGAGACAAGAACAGCTGCAAGGAAGACAGACATTCGTGAGATAAAGAAGGTGAGGGTAATATCGGAAGCATGATCGTAGGATCAAAGAGCTGGATCCCAGCACGTACTAGGCTGAAATAATAGACCGGCATGGCAAGATTACCCTCATGCGGAGACATCTGCCTCTGCAGTGTCATTCCCCCGGTTATAAAAGACACATGAAAGGAATATGCGTCTTCCGTGAGGCTTGGGAACTAAAGGGTCACGAGGCGGCCAGTTGCCTGTCCGCTGACTACGCGAGGGCAAGAAACAAAATGGATGCCGTATCTAAAATGGAACCCAAGGGTCCAGATGTAGAAACACGTAAATAAGGCGAACCCCGTCTAGTAGTGTAGCGAAAACGCGTGCACTTACTGAACTCGTTATTTACGGTTCGTAGATACCAAACTTGACAATATTCGATCATGCCCAAAACACCGTAACAATTCTCACGGAACCTCAAGATGGTGGTGAAGCGGGTGTCACGGGATTGCAGTCGTGCTGTAAATAGTTCCATGGTTACTACGTGCCATAAGCGCACAAACCAAGCGGCAATCGGGGGGGTCCCCGCTTTCTTCTAATATAACACTATAAGTTGTTTAGCAGCTCCAAGCACGTGAAGTGCTATAATCCAATCGCTGTGGGTAAGTGCTTTTAGGTTGTCAGGCTTGAGGCCTAAAAGGACCTTGGCTGTGGACTCAGGCAGGGGGAAGCCTAATACCTCCTTAATATGGCTGAGGACTTCTTTCCAGAGCAGGGTCAGGAGTGGGCAAGCCCACCAAATATGAATGAAGTCTCCAGATGCATTCAAGCACCTCCAGCACAATGGGGATGTGGCAGGAAACATTTTGTGCAGTGGAGTAGGCATCTAATACCATTGCGTCATGATCTTGTACACAGTTTCCCGCTGCAGAATACTGCGATAGACCTTTGGAATGTCGCGCCATAGGCGACTCCACTGTGCAGGTGTGATTTCCGTGGAGGAAGTCAGTTGCCATTGGCGTTGATATGGATGGGCAGTTATTAACGGGGGTGCTGCACGATCTGGAATGTCCGAGAGATAAGGCCCTTCGATTCGTCAAAGGAACAAACCAATCGCTCAAAGGGAGTGAATGGTCGAATGGCGGCCTGTTGCATCTCAGGCGAGGACACCCAGTGTCGCAGCTGTGCATACTGGAAGGTGGAATTCCTCTCCACACTGAAAACGTTTTAAGCGTTCCCCCTTCGTACAGATTACCGATCACGCTGAATCCCCCTTGTAACCATTTGGCGAATGTCTGCGGGTTAAGGGCTGGAGGAAATAGCGGGTTGCCTGCAATGAGAGTGTGGGGGAGGGAAAGGTCTTAAGTCCCTTACGCATGGCCACTTTGTCCCATATATCAGACCCGCCTTTGTGGGCACTGTAATATATGCGCTACGAGAGCACGCAGTACCGTGGAGCCACGTAAGATCCCAGATGGTACGCCCAGTTACCATCCTTTCCATGTGGAGCCAGATCTTTTCACTTTCAGTGGTTGTCTACCCCGAAACAACACGAAGATGGGCGGCCCAATAATATTCCAGGAGGTTGGGGCATGCTAGCCTTCCTCTGTCTCGCGGGAGCATGAGGACCTTGTGGGAGAATCGTGGTCTATGCCCGCCCCATATGAAGCTGGTGAGGTCTCGCTGAAGGCTCTGAATCTGGTGCTGTGGGATGGGGTGGGAAGGCATTGAAATAAATACAGGATTTTAGAGAGTATCGACATTTTAATATCGCTAAGTCGGCCCAGCCAGGACAGGGTCAGAGATTTCCATTCTCTCATATTCTGCAAAACAGTTCTCCTGCACTCCTGCCAGTTTACTTGGGTCCACGTGTCAAGGGAGAAGCCCTAAATATCGAATGTGGTCAGTGGCCCATTGATAAGGAGCGAGCTTTTTCAAGACTGGTATCTCCTCCTCAGGAATTGTAAGGTTCAGAGCCCAGGATTTTCCATGATTAACCTGAGGTCCGCTTAAAAGACTATAGTAGGGAGTGGAGCACCGGGAGGGATATATGTGGACGTGATAATGTGAGGATAAGGTCATCTGCGAAAAGCGCTACCTTATTCTGCCGACCCCCAGGGAAAGACCATGTATATCCGCAGCCTGCCTGATCATCTCCGCTAGAGGCGCTAGAGGCTCTACCACGAGGGCAAACAGCAGAGGAGACAGGGGGCCACCCTGCCGTGTACCCCTGTGAATGGAAAAAGGATCCGTAAGCTGCCCATTGACCCGTATTCTAGCTTGTGGGGAGAGGTAGGGGGCCATGATCATAGATCATTTTCCGGCCTAGTCCGATTTTCTTGGACACATTTTTAACTGGTTTCGATGCCATTGATCAACCTTGCCAAGTGCCACGCATCTCTCGTTAGAATAACGCATTTTCATTAATGTCCTTGCATTATCGCAATGCTTGAGTTTGTTACGCAAAAGTGCTACTCCTCGCAGAGCTTGCACAGCAGATCAGATTAAGCTATGCTTTGAACGTGTTTCGAAGTACCTTCCTGCAGCACACAGTCCGCTCACTTCCCCTGTTTGAAAGGAGATCAAGGCTGATCTGCACAGACAGTTAGAGTTGGTGGGCGGCCCTTATTCTATGTTTCACTGGAGCAACTGGTCCCTCCCCTCTTTGTAACAGCGGGAATCAAAATTCTAGCACTCAGCCAATTGCGTGCATTTCTCCCCAGTTCTAGCACAAATGTTGTGAGAGTGGATGTGACGCAGGGCTGGCCACCAGATCACAAATACATTTTAGGTGAGCCCTCATGGGGACTTGTCAGTCCTGGCAGTTGAATTCTCCCTGTTGCAAGTGGTCAATGCAGCCTGGGCACCTCTAACTTGCATTATGGACAAATCTGGAGTTCACACTGAACGTGTCAGTGCCCTTTTACCACAAATTAAACTGTCTCCTGCGCATGGCCACTCATAATGTTTTGCTTTTATTTCTTCTTACCAGAATGTACTGTTTAAAAATGGAACTCTTGGCATTTTGCAAAATAAAATGCCTCCATATTAAAGCACTAAATATCGAGTTCTGAAGGCTCTTGGTATGCAATTGGTTAAACACATTTATGGCCTCATTTCATTTAATGCTCACCGCACTTGAAGAGCAGGTGCGCCCCAGAAATCACTGTGCAACTCTGCAAACCGTCAGGTCGCTTCACACTTCCAGGAAACCAAACTTCCCCACTACTGCCATACTTGTATTTCCCTCTCTACGGATACCATATTCATTTTGACAAGTTTTATTTTAATTTCATCATTGGTCATATTCATTTGCAGGAATGTTGAATTACTTTCAAAGGAGCTAATATTGATTTCAATGCATGTCATATTCATCTTAGCATGTGTCATATTCCTTTCAATGAATGTTTCATTCATATTAACACATCTTATACTAATTTTAATATAATTCATATCCAGTTCAACACATATGAAAATCATGTCAATGTGCATCATATTAATTTCAATGCAAGCCGTATTCATTTTGATAAATGTCATGTTCATTTTAACGTTACTTATATTTATTTTAAAACATGTTAAATTCATTTCAATATAGCTCATATTCATTTCTACTTATCTCATTTTTATTTTAACATGTGTTATATTCCTTTCAACTCATGCGATATTTAGTTGAGTGGATGTAATACTAATATTACCATTTGCCAAATTCATTTTAACATGTCATATCCATTCCAACATTTGTGAAATTCATTTTGATGATACAATATTTATTTCAAAGCATGTCATTTTCATTTTGACGAAGGCCATTTTAAATTCAGCATTGGTCAAATTTATTGTAAGGCATGTTGCATTAATTCCAACTGGACTTATAGTCATTTCAACATGTCACATTCATCTTAGCATCTGACATATTCCTTTCACTGGATATCACATTCATATTAACACTTATTTTATTGTTAACACAAGTCATGTCCGTTTCAACATATATCATATTTATTTTAATGTGTATCATGCTTTTTTCAATGAAAGCCATATTCATTCTGATGAATGTCACGCTAATTGCAACATTACTCATATTCATTTTAAATCGTGTCAAATTCATTTTAACACATGCCATTTTCATTTTAACGTGTCATGTTGATTTAAATTAATGTTAGATTTATTTCAATGGATGTCATATTGATATTAACACTTGTCATATTAATTTTAAGATTCAACGTATCCACTTTAATATATATCATATTCATTTGAATATGTATCATATTAATTTCAATGCATGCCATATTCATTTGGATTAATGTCACGAGAATTTCAGCTTTGGTCATACTCATTTTAAGGCATGTTAGATTCTATTCAATAGGGCTTATATTAATTTTAACACAATCTATATTCATTTGTAATCATCTCCTATTAATTTCTGTATTTCTCAGATTCATTGCAAACTGGGCAATATTAATTTCAGTGCAAGTCATATACATTGCAACATGTGTAATGTTCGTTTCAGTGTATGTTATATTATTTTCAATGTGCATCATATTCTTTTCAGAATATAACACATTCATTTTAGTAACTTATATTCATTTCAGTCCATCATATTAATTTCAAAGTATGTAATATTCTTCTTGGCATATGTAGGTCATTTCAAGAAATGTACCATTCTTCTTGATGCTTATTGCATTCGTTGTAGTGATTGCTCTATTGTTTACAGTGAAGGCCATATTCACTTCAGTGTGATTGATATATATTTCAGTACATCTTTTTTTTAATTTGGAGTGTGTATTACTCATATTAATCACTAAATAGCATAGTCACTCTGCCAGGTTTCATATTTGTTTAGACACATGTTGCATTTATTCTGGTGTATCTCAAACTTATTTTGCAGCACTCCATGCATTTCAGGAGGTGTCTTATGTGGGGATTTGTAATTTTGACGAGAACGGCTTCCCATACAATTGCTCCCTGCAGTAGTTTTTTAAAAGGTGTTACGGCTATAGCTGGTCCTTAACTGATGAGTGAAATATCCACTTTCATGCATGCACTTATCAAAACCTATTGCCCATCCCTAAACCATGTCACCGTGCCACCTGCTAAAACTGCCCCCTAAAAAATAACTCGACAACCTTTACCGATCTTTTGTCTTTGCAACTCCCAATTGCTACTCTAGCTAATCCTACTTGCAAGTTAGGGAGAGAAACAAAGGGCCCGATTCTCAGAATGAATTTAAGACTCAATCCTAAACTTACTACCATTTTGGTATTCACAGAATACAATTAGTACTTTTGGCATTCACAGAATGAACTTACTACTTTTGGCATTCACAGAAATTAGAATTTTGTCTTAAGTCTGTCTTAAGTCTGTCTTAGGTTTGTCTTAAGTCGGTCTTAAGTCTGTCTTAAGTCTGTCTTAAGTTTGTCTTAAGACAAACTTAAGACGAAATCCTAACTTCTGTGAATACCAAAAGTAGTAAGTTCATTCTGAGAATGCCAAAAGTAGTAAGTGCATTCTGTGAATACCAAAATAGTAGTAAGTTTAGGATTGAGTCTTAAGTTCATTCTGTGAATCGGGCCCAATGAGAGAGAGAGAGAAAGCTGTCATCCCAGATTTGCAGGTTAGCACTAGTCACTGCAAAAATATAAAGCCATTTGGCCGTGGGAAAAATTAGCAAAAGTCCTTTTCTTAATTCACAAAACCGCTCAAAATGGGTGACACATCAAAGGATGATCTATAAAGCACCATGGCTCTCAGTATACTCCTTAGACCGCTCTAATATGTACCACCAGTGAGAGGGCTGATAGTATGAGGTGAAGGCGCAAGACTGATACTTCATTCCTTCAGGTGCAAGGGGCCTAATTTATGAGTAATGACGCATCGCTGCGTGAAAGCAGCGATGCGTCACTTCTCTTCACTCGCATCATGTCGAAAGGAGTTACATACATGTCAGTATTTCTGACGTATCTGTATAGTGCAAAAGTGACACATTGCTGGAGTGTGTCACAAGAGTGACGCAACTCCAGCAATGCATCCTTTCACGCTTGCCCCATGTGAAAGGGCCTGCGTCAGTCTTACACCTTATGTGAGGCAGGGGCAAGATTTTGACGCATTTGCTTAGATGCGTCACTTTGTAAATAGTGCGCAACAGGAGGCATGTTTTACGCCGCGGGTGCGTCACAAAAAGTGACGCATCGGAAGCGCAAAAACTGACGCAAGGCCTCATAAATAAGGCCCAAGGTATTTTGGCTCTGCCTTGAACTGTGCCCCGTCTCTCTTATAAAATTGGCACAACCTTTATAGATGTAAGCTGCACTGATCACTAAAGATGGGCAATGCATGAGAGAGTAAGGGAACCTAAATGAGTTATCTTGATTGTCGCTAGCTGGCCTAGCCATGTGAATGATACATTGTTCCACTCGTGAAGGTCCACAGTCATTCTCTAGAAAGGTGTCAGAGGCATTTAAGAATCCATAATTCACTCTTCGTGTACCACTGTCAGTTGTCTCTCTTTGGACCCCCACAAAGTCGCAGATGATAGGAGAGTTGTCTGACAAAGAATGGACTGGTCTGACTCTGCCAACAATGAGCCGAGACATCGATGAACATAAATGAAGAAAGTCCTAGCACAGTAGGGAATCACTGAACCACCAATGGGTGAAGGGCTCAAAAAGAGACAATGAGACATACAAGCCCAAGAACTCCTACCCACCGCCTGGACAGCATGAAGCAGGCCAGCATGGTAGTTAGGATCCTCTCCCTGGCTTCAGGCGGGGATCTCACAATGTGAAGGACCCAAAAGCTAATTATTAGGGAAGGCAGAGTCCGAGATCGGGGATGTCACACCCTGCTCCATGCCCCTCCATGTCATTAGGCCATGACCTTCCAAATCTATCACCGTTTTCAAGCATCTGCAAGGATTTCCTTGGGTACTAAAAAAGTAAAGGAATCGCTAGTTGATTAAAGCAAAACAAAAAAGTCATATTCAACATAACAAAAAACATCATACAACAGAAATGTAAAAGAGAAGTTAATGCTGGCAGGAAACCACATAAGAATGCAGCAAATTTAGCGTGAATTAAAACGCAACACTGGAGATGTCTCTTTGGATGGCATGACTAGAAATATTAGCACTGGGGCAAAAGGTTCCCTGTAATTTTCCCAACTTCTGAGTTATTGTCTTATGTAAAAAGTCCATGTTATATCGCCAAGAACTAAGTTATTGTTTCATTTGTTGAGGTATGCATTGACATGAAACTTACTGATGGACTGCACATTATATGTTCTTCATCATAAGAAACGGGCAAACCTCTGAGCGCATGGAGTGCAGAGCAGAGGCCAGAGGAAAGTCAGCTGATGATAACACAAAATCATAGTTGATAAAACGGGTTGCTTTGCCAAAGGAAATGTGTGTGCAGCTGCCGTGCAACGATTAACAGCTGAACATATCATTGCATTGCTGAGGGCATGCCCTGTAACTAGTGTTTTTTTTTGTTTTTTGGCACGATTCAGAAACCTTTTTTTTTAAGTTCAAGTAAAATTTTATTAGGAGAAACAAATTTGGTAATACAAAAATGAAAGGTAAACAGTATCATCAATAAGTATAATGGATTAGAGCGGCACAATAAGTATCAAAAGGTAAAGAATCCGAAAGGGGAAAAGGAAGAAAAAGAAGAAAAAGGAAATAGGGAGATAAGAAGGGAGTGAGGCTGGAGACATAAAATGCACATTGTAAAAGGCATAGTAACATGGGAAATAATGCATATATACGCAAAGAAGTAAATACTGGAGAAAATAGAAGGAACGAAAGGCAACTCAAGGGGGTTTCGAAACTTCTTGCTGAAATGGGGACAAGTGAGAGGTACGCTTGGCACAAACATCCAGATAGAGGGTGACAGGAAGCCATAGCGCATGTCTTTTCGGGGCTAGAGTGATGGGATAAACAAAGACAGTGTCCAGTCTATGATTATAACATACATTAAACCACCAAGCTTTGAAAGTAATACCCTTTGAGTCTTTCCAATTCACAGTAATCTGTTGAAACGCAACAGCTAATAACAAGTCAATAATATGAACATTCATGTCAACTGCGGACCAGGAAGAAGAGAGTGAGCCAAGGAAAAGGTCAGGGAGAGAAAAGGGGATAGAAGTGTGGAAAATAGAATTAATTTGGTTCCATACCCTAATCCAAAATGCGTGCGTGAGAGGACAGAGAAAGAGCATGTGAAAAAGCGTGGCATTGGGGGTAGAGCAGGACCAGCAGATGTCCGGGACCAAAGGGAATCTTTTGTGAAGGATAGATGGTGTGTAAAGGAGACGATTATAGAGGAAGAAAAGTGTTTGAGTAAGAGAGGCAGCTCTAGAGGATTTGCAAAGCTTCGTCCATATTTTATCCCATAGGGAGGTGGGCCAAGAGACGGCTAAGTCAGATTCCCAATGCTCTTCCACTATGGTTTTCGGCCGAGGCGAGGGAGGATGATGGAAAGAATGGTAGATGGAGGATGCTGAAGAATTAGAGCGCAGTTGAGAATGCAGCGAAGAAATTGCGGGATTAGAGATGGTAGTTGGAGAAGAGTGAGGGAGGGAATCAAATACAGACATAACTGCAGTCTTGAGTAGGGCGTATTTATGAATAAAGGAGGAGGGGAGAGAGAAGGTACGGCGATGATCAGAAAAAGTAGTAAAAGCAGACCCCGTGAATAGTTGGGAAACCCAGATCAAACCGCGTTGCCTCCAAGTTTTCCAGTAAAAAGGTTTCAAGTTGATGAGAATGCTATTGTTATACCATATAGTGGTGGTAAGAAGTTCAGTGGTGGAAGAGGGAGGATCTGGAGCGGAAGCTAAAAGTAGTTTCGAAGTATATTTGTGAATGGGAGAAGATAAGAATTGGGGTTTACGAGAGAAGGAAAGATACTCAGCAAAAGAGAAGGGGGAAAGAGAAAGGCGTTCGAGTTCAGCCCAAAGGGGAAGGGGCTCAATAGGATCTTTAAGCCAAATAGAAGCTTGTTTCAGGAGGAAAGCTTTGTGATAAGCAGAGAAATGTGGGAAATTAACCCCGCCCTCCGATTTGGGGAGACGTAACCGTGACAAAGACATGCGTGGTTTCTTGCCAGACCATAAAAAGGAAGATAAAGTGGTATTGATTTTTGCAAAAAATTTGGCAGGAATGGAAATAGGGATATTAGAAATGGTGTAAAGGGCAATTGGGGTGCGCATCATCTTGATGGTGTCAAGGCGGCCCCACCAAGAGAGATAAAGGGGGTGCCATCTGGATGTAAGGTCAGATAGTTTCTGGGTACATTTAGTAAGGCATAATGAGATAGTATCTGGGATAGAGGGGGTGATATACAAACCGAGGTATTTTATGTGGGTCGGACTCCATTTAAAGTTGGATGTCACAAAGTCCGGCTTAAAGGTGAATTTAGTGAGGGGAAGAATTTCACACTTATCATTGTTCAGTTTATAACCGGAGAGATGAGAGTAAACGTTAACTTCGGCAAGGAAAGCTGGGATAGAAACAGATGGGTTCGAAATGAATAGTAAAATGTCGTCTGCGTAGGCAGCCAACTTAACTTGTGAATGAGACAGAGGAAAACCGTGGATATTTGGATTTTGACGTAGCTTGGACAGAAAGGGTTCTAGGGCAAGGTTAAAAAGAAAAGGGGAAAGAGGACAACCTTGCCTAACGCCTCTGCCAAGGTTAAAAAAGGAGGAGATCAGGCCATTAGCACAAACTGCTGCTCTGGGGTTGGTATGAAGAAAGGAGATGAGGGAAATAAAGTTAGGGCCGAACCCAAACCATTTTAATGCGGAGAAAAGAAAAGGCCATTCAACCCTATCAAATGCCTTCTCGGCGTCTAAGGCGATTGCGGCTAAGGAATCATTAAAACGTGACGATTTAGAGAGAACATTAAAGAGGAGTCTGGTGTTATCTGAGATAAAGCGACCCTTAACAAATCCTGACTGTTCAGGACCTAGGAGATCTGGGAGAAAAGGATCCAATCTGATGGCTAAAGACTTGGCATATAATTTATAATCAATGTTGACAAGTGATATCGGTCTATAATTCTTGCAGTGTTGGGTGTCCTTCCCTTCCTTCGGTATAATGCATATATAGGCGTCTGAAAAGGTACCGGAGGAGGCACCACTGGTTTTGAAGGAATCAAGAAGGTGATGTAATTTGGGTAATAAAATCTTGGCAAAGTGTTGGTAAAATTCGACCGTAAAACCGTCTGGACCGGGGGCCTTATCTTTCTTAAGGGAGTGAAGTGCAGTATGTAATTCTCGAATGGTGAGGGGAGTTTCAAGGGATGACAAGTCAACAGGAAAGTTGGGAGGAGGTTGAATGTTCGTAAAGAAGGTGGAAAGAGATTGAGCAGAGGGTTGAGTTTCAGAAGAGTAAAGTGTAGAATAGAAACGAGAAAATTCCTCCGAAATAGCAGTATCTTTATGTTGCAGAACAGAATTAACATCAAAAACAGACTCAATATTCAATTTGTTTTGTTTAACTTTCAGATAATTTGCAAGAACTTTCCCCGCCTTATTTTTCCCCCCATAAAATTTAGAACTGGATTTTAATAAGTACAACGATGCATCTTCAGTAGACTGTTTGTTATAATTCATTTTTGCATTCACAAGGGCTGTTAAACTGTTCTGGGTGTGTGAGGTATAAAAGGAATGTTCTAGATCTTTGATCTGAGATAACAGGTCGATGGTACGTTGACGAGCAAGCTTGCGCTAAGCGGCAACATGTCTGATGATAAAATCTCTGGCTGCCGCTTTGTAAGCGTCCTAAATAGTATGAGTAGCTAAGGAGGGGGTATCATTGATGGCAAAAAATTCGGTAGTGAACTCAGTAAAGGAGGCAGAAAATTTGGGATCTAAGAGGAGGGTGTTGTTGAAACGCCATCTCTTAGGACTGGTAGATTTGGGTAAAATATCAATCTGAATCAGAACTGGGGCATGATCAGAAAAAACAATGGGACCAATTTCAGCATGGGTGAGGGATTGAGAGACATGGTGAGAAAGAAAAATGTAGTCAATACCTGATTGGGAATGGTGAACAGGGGAATAGAATGTGAATTCCTTACTGGTTGGGTTACAAATGCGCCATGCGTCGACTAGGTTATGTTGAGAGATGGCGTGTGTGAATAGCTTATGGGACTTGTTAGGAGTAAAAAAAGATTTGGAGTGTCTATCCAAAAAGGGATCCAATGGCATGTTGCAATCACCTGCTAAAATAAAATTGTCATCAATACATTCAGTAATACGAGAGGCAAATGCATTCCAAAAAATAGGGTCCCCACCTGTGGGGGCATAAATATTAAGTAGGGAAATAGGTACACCTTTTGAGGACAATTTGACAAATAACCATCTACCATCGGAGTCAGACTCGAAATGCACCACAGAGTGGGAGAAAGACTTTCGGAGTAACAAAGCAACCCCATTTCTTTTGCCATCACCAGGAGCTGAGAAAACCCTTCCAACCCAACCCCTTTGAAGTTTAGCAGCCTCAATATCAGATAAATGGGTTTCTTGCAGGAAGGCGACATCAATATTCAATTTAGCGAGATGGGAAAGGATTTTTTGCCTCTTAATGGGCGAATGTAAACCTTTAACGTTCCAGGAAACAACGCGTACTGACATCAAGAATAATTAGCAAGTGGAAAGAAAAAGAAGGAACTTAAGAAAGCCTCATAAAAGAAGAGAAATGAGAAAAAGGAGGATAAGAAAGGAAGGAAAATGGAGAAAAGAGGAGAAGAAAATGGTGAAAGACAAGAGAGCTCAGAGGAGAATGTAGTATAAGTAATACAAGAGAGGATTACAGAGGAGAACAAAGGCTGTGGGAAAAGTGAAGAAAACTGATGGAGTGAAAAGGAAGAAAAGGAAAAGAGCCAGAGAAAAAGAGCAACAAGAAAAGCCATAACGAGAAATGTGAGAAAGAAGAGGAAAAAAAAGAGCGGTACGGTAAGATAATGGAGTTGTGAGAAGGAAAGAAAGAGAAAAGCGAACCAAAAGGAAAAGAGGTCACTGTAGAGAAGAATCAAAAGAAAGTATGTGGAAAGTTCAATGTGAAAATGACTAGAAGAGAGATACAAAAATGACCGAAAGAGTAGAAAAAGGGGGAGAGCATGGAAAAGGAGCATGTAAAGAACAGGTGTAGGGAGACAAAACCGACTAACAATGATGAGGAGACTAAAAACTAGAAAAGAAGAATGACCAAATACTTACAAGGGTGAAGAAATGAGGGTACAAAATCTGTAAGGAGGATGGAAGGGATGAAAACGGAGACGAGACGAGGGGGGTAAGGCCAACCAACGAAGGCGGGAAACGGGGCAACGAAACGTCCAACCAGGGAGACATGACGGGGCGCTAGAATAGGGATCTGCAAAAAGAAGGAAAACAGCATAATTAAATGAGAAGAAATATCACAAAGAAAACAATGAAAAGAAGACAAACGTGTCATAAATTGCAAGAAACATCACAACAGGGATTCTGGCAAAAAAGGCCAGTCATGAACCAGGTGAAGGAGTAACAAGCAGAATAACGAGAAAAACAGGGATAAAAAAGTTAACAGAGCATCAGGAAATCCAAAGACAACTATGCAAAAAGTCACGGAGGAAACGATGATGAAGAACCGGAGCTGGAGAATTCCATGTTACCAGGACCACAGGAGTTGAGGAAACTACGAAGGCGCACTGGATCTTCATAGGTCGTGGTTTTGTTGTTGTGGGTAACCTTGAATAAACAGGGATGGAAGAGGCCATATCTTGCTCCAATAGATCGAAGTTCTGCTCTCATGTCCAGGAAGGCCTTACGTCGGCTTGCTGTGGCTTTGGCGTAATCTTGGGCGAAGAAAAGGGTGGAATCAGACCAAGTTAAGCGTGGAGAGGCTTTAGCAGCCAAGAGTACCTTCAAAAGATCTGTGTAGTCCAGAAAATACATTATGACTCCTCTGGGCCTCGCTGTTGGAGAAGTAGAAGAGGGGAGTCGGCCAAGCCTATGGGCACGCTGAATGTTGAGCGTGGTGCCTTCGGGTAGATGCAGAAGCTTGGGCAAAAAGGACTGAAAGAAAGGGATAGGATCACTCCCCTCACATCCTTCTTTCAGGCCGTAAAGACGAAGATTATTGCGTCTATTTCTGTTTTCAAGGTCCTCCACCTGCTTCTGGAGAGAGGACAGCTGCGCATCCATGTGGGGAATTTTGATGGCTGACTCTCGAACAGTTGAGACAGACTTTTCCACAGTGGAGACCCTGGCATCCATCTGAGACCAATTGTCAGTGAGCGTTTGCAACTTGGCGTTAGTCTCTTCCATGTATGGGCGCAATGCTCTAATCTCCTCAAGTAAAAGCTCCATGGAGATGGCTGAGGAGGGAGTCGTGGGAGAAGGGGGGGTTTTCTTTAATCTCTTTGGAGTGGTCTTAGAGGAGGTCTGTGGAGAAGGATCCATCGTAGACATTGAGTCACAGGCGTTGGTGGAAGTGGAAGCTTCTAATTGAGCTAACGCTGAAAACAGTTTGGAATTTTTGATATAATTGCGCTTGGGGGTCTTCCCGTTATTATGCGCCATGCAAATGTGCGTTGAAAGGATTTCAGAAGACGCACAAACAGAGTCTGAACAAGCAAAAAATGGGTAGTGGAAGCAAAAGGCGCCTAAAAAAGAAAAGGAGGAAGCCCAAAGAAAGTCAATGCGCATAGAGGAGCAATAAAAATATCAAAAATGGCCAAAGGAGAAAGGAAGCTCCGAATATAGAGCGTAATAATAATGGCAGTGTGTGGTAAATAAATAATTAAATACCTGTTCTATTTTTGACTGGATACGATATAAACAGATAGCTCAATAAATAAGAGTCAAGATTCGAGGTAGCTGGAGTTTGCAGGTTTTAATCAGGCATAAAGGACAGGAACAGGACAACCTGCACGGGAAAAGATGACAGGGCCCGGCAGCTGCCGGGGCAGGATCTGGGATGAGCGCGCTAACTTTAATAACAGTGCATAACATATATATACTAAAACAAATTACATTGCATTCGGTACAGTAGGCGTAGCAGTGGGCGGAGTTTGTAGCAGTCGCGAAAGATAAGGCAGAAAGTAGGTGTAACAAGAGGCGTGTACATAGACATGTGATGTAAACGTAACAGAGTATGTCATAAATGGGGCGGAAACATGGAGGGGGCTACCTAAGGAGCCGGGACCTCTAACCTAGTGGTGCGCGCAAGCTGGCAATGACGTGTTACTAGGGAGAACTGGGGGCTATGACTTCTGCACTAGAAGAGGAGACTAAAGTCTGGAGTGTCAGAGCGACATGTACCTAAACACTATCTGGTATCTGATGTTTAGAGAACATGTTGATAGAATCCAAGAGTTATCAGGGCAAAGGCTAACAGACTCTAAGACTGGTGCATGCATTATTCTACATGTAGTGCGTGTTGAGGAATATTCTATGACCATTAATACAGTATTTCTCTTACATGGAGACATAAAGGCTAGACTATGACTGAAACTATTGATGCGATTCAGTAGCTTAGGAATGCAGAGAAGGAGGGCTGGACTGATAACTAGAATCATAACATACTCTTGGCAGACTGGGAGGCAGAGCCAGGCCGAGCCGGGCACTGTGAGGCAGGAAGTAAGTGAAGGGTCAGGGATACAGGTGGGGGCTGTATCGCTCCTCGGAGAGGGTTCAGGAGACAGGAGCTGAATCTGGTGTCCGGGCCCTTTTGAGGCCTAGAAACGGGGACTTTTACTGAATTAACGTGCACACTGTGAAACGTGGCAACATAGGTTTACATAGGCCTAATACTCGTAGCTTTCACGAGAACTGGAAACTGGCATACTAGAGATGGACACAACTGTAATTGCATCTTTAATTGATCAGAAAGGGAATACATATGCATATCGATCATGCACATATAACATAAGATGGGGAACACGTAGGGACACAGAACATGGCAAAATTTACTTTTCCACATTCCCTCCTTGTCACTACGTTTCCATCAGGAAACATCAATATTCATGATACCATCTATCATTTCATACAGTATCATTTGCTCGTCTCGAATTGGCTTGGAACGGGACTTAGGACTAGGAATACAGGATGTAGCACAAATGCCGCAAATCGCAGGGCCACATTGTAAACAGAGGCAGCAACTGAAAATGATCATTACTGCTATACCTAGGAATGACAATACTTTCCATCCCCAGGCAGAAATTATACTCCAGAGCCAACCGGACCATGTCCAGGTGCCTGGATTCTGGTGTATCTGATGGGCAATTTTATGAAGTCTGGTTATAGCTGAATAAACAGACGGCGCGTTATTAGGAATGAAAATGCAGCAACTAGATCCGATGACTCTACATGCTCCTCCTCTATCGGCCAGTATGACGTCAAGAACGAGACGATTTTGGAGCACGACAAATCTCATAGCAGATTGCTCTTCTGTTAAGTTACCTAGAGCAGAAGTAGTCTCATTCACTACTGCTTCAAGGGTTCTGCTTAACCTACGGATTAACTTACTATTCTGGTTAGGTCCTATAAAGAAGATGAAACCTTTATTGAAGTCTTGATATTGTTCTAGGGCAGTTTCAGTTTGATCGACAATTGGGGACTCGATCTCCCTTCTAGGTCTAATGTGTACTAGATGTGTGTTTCTGTGATAATCAGATGGGACTAGAAAAACTGGTGGTAGTAGGAAGGCAATATAACATGTTCCATCCCAATCGGGGGGCAGACGAACATATGCGGTCTGACCACAAACAAAATAAGAATGACGTGAGGCTTTGAAAAGAGATTTCCCACTGTCACTATACTTGACAATAGTAGTACAATCACTATGTCCTACATGTGCGGAACCATTCTTTCGGACACATAATTCGCCTTTGACTGGTAGTACTGAAATAGCAGGTAAATCTGGAGTAGTATCGGACTGAACATTCAGGACCATAAAATTCGAAGAATAATTACCTAGATCATACACTTCGTTTTCTAGATCTAACCCTGTTCTATGGGAGAGACCTTGCTTGTCTGGAAAACATGTTCTATTCAGAAGGGACATATCAGTTGTGGATGACGTTAACGTGGACCATGCTCCACACGAACCATTATGTGAAAACGGATAAGGAAAGAGTGGCAGAACTCCCTTCGGTGTCTGGAAAGGGGGGAGTCGACCACACACCCAACAATTAGTGGCATTGCTGGTCTGGTGTGAATAGTGTAACATTCTGATAAATGTATTATTTCTCATAGCAAGACGATAGGATAGCTCGTGAGGAGGCAGATCACTAAATGTGTGCTCTACTGTAGCATTAGAAAACTTATTTACATGAGAAATTGGAAAACATAAATGTAATGCATAACTTGTGCAGGTAACCATGAGACTTAGAAACAATATAAAACTTAGAAAAACGATACATCTGATAGAGTTTTGACTAACTCTCTCACTATGGGGGTCTATCTCATACATGTCAGAAACCTGTCTAACCGTTTCACCCGAGGGGGACTTAGACAATTAAACTGGCTGACTTATTTTACTAGACCGGAGCTTTAACTTATACTCCTGTTGCGGAGTTTTCTCTAACAGAGGAACTTTCAGTTCAGGATTCAGCTCAATGTCTGGTTTAGAGTCTGGTTTCAGGCAGTCTTTAGAAATGTTCGTTGCAAATGTTCTTTCTCGGACTCCATGGAACTTCTTGATGTGGGACAGATGGACCCACCCCTTGCGGCCTTCCAACTTCACGGCCGTGCGGGTGGTCAGAAGGACTAGTCTTGGCTGCTTCCAACGGGGCTCCAGCGGACTTGAACGATCAAAGTTCCTTACAAGGACAAGGTTTCCTGGAACGATTTCATGCGGTTTCACCTCGGTGTTGTCTGGAAATGCGGCGGCAACCTGTGAACGACAAGAGTGTAGGGCAGACATCAAGGAAGCTAGGTAATCTGTCAGCATATTACTGGAAACATCTGTAATACTGCGGGGTCTAGGTGTACCCCACATATTTGGGGGGCGGCCGAATACGACCTCATAAGGGGACAGACCTGATCTGGAATGTGCGACCATGCGCATATAAAACAAAGCGACTGGCAGAGCTACTAGCCAGTCTACACCTTTCTCTTTACAAACTTTGGCAATGCGGATTTTTAGTGTCTGATTATGTCTCTCTACGAGACCTGCTGCTTCAGGATGGCGTACACAATGGAACTTCCACTGGTACCCTAACAGAAGGGACACATGCTTCATTAGTTCTGATGAGAATGGCTGGCCGTTGTCTGAATACACGACCCTAGGGAGTCCATAACGAGGAAAGAATTCACGAACCAGCTGCTTGGCAGTGGTCGCGGCTGTGTAATCTGGGACTGGATATGCCTCTGTCCACCTGGACAAAGCGCATACAACTACGAGGACATACTTGAAACCTCGACATCGCTCCATCTGAATATAATCCATCTGGAGGACTTCAAAAGGGTGGTCAGGAGGCTGGAATCCCCCTTGCTCCACCGGGACACTTTTACCTGGATTGAACTGGCAACATATCATACAGGTACGGACTTTCTGCTTGGCTGCAGCTCGTAAATGCTTGTTGAACCAAATGTTCTGGATACTGTCTAACATAGCTTTTTCTCCTAAATGTGCAGGACTATGTGCGGTATTAATGATGACTTGAACCATTGAGTCGGGGAGAAACCATGTGGCTTTTCCCTTCGTCAACCATCCCTGATCTGTCTGGACCCCTCCTTGTTCGGACCATTTCTTGATTTCATCGGGAGTAGCAAGTAACTGTATATCTATGACATCTTGAGTAGGGTCCTTAACTGTCATACATGTAGTCGGATCTGGAGTGTGTGTCAGTGTCGGGTTAACTGGAATGTCTGGAGTCTGAGCTGTGAGCTTGGCTGTTCGGTCTGCTAGATCGTTACCTTGGGAAATAATGTCAGTGACTTTCGTATGTGCTTTGCACTTCATAATAGCGATAGCTGTCGGTAAATGTATTGCATCTAACAGAGCTTGAATAAGAAGACCATGCTGAATCTTGGTTCCATGAGAAGTCATAAAACCTCTTTCTTGCCAGAGCACTCCAAAGTCGTGTACGACTCCGAATGCATAACGTGAATCTGTGTAAATATTAACTTTCAGGTTCTTGGCACGTATGCAGGCTTGGGTCAGAGCGACTAGCTCTGCGGCTTGAGCGGACAGGATATCAATACGGTGTGTCTCTATAACTTCAGTGTCAGTAGTCACTGCATATGCGGCTACTAATTCTCCTGTACTTGTTCTCATACATGAACCATCCACATAAAGTGTCAGGTCGGGATCTGGTAATGGAATATCTGTCAAGTCTTGTCTTGGTTTTGTCATGGTGTTCACAACTTCCACACAATCATGTGTGGCAGGATTTGAAGTAACTGACGGTAACAGTGTAGCAGGATTCAGAACGTTGCAGCGTCTGATTTCTATGTGTGGCTGGAACAGTGTCAATTCATAACCTGTTAAACGTGCAATTGTCAAATGCTGAGTCTGGGTTCGGTTTAAAAGAACTTCCACGGAGTGTGGAACTTGTACTGTCAGGGAGTGTCCTAACACTATGGAATCACTTTGTCTGATAGCTAGTGCTGTGGCTGCAACTGACTTGAGGCACGCAGGCAGAGCCTGGGCTACTGGATCTAATGTGCTTGAAAAATAAGCACAAGGCTTGTATTGTCCGGCTTGATCTTGTGTGAGAACAGATAATGCGGTACCATCACGTTCAGTAACAAAAAGTGTAAAAGGCTTACTGTAGTTCGGTGTAGCTAGAACAGGAGCTTGACATAAAGCTTTCTTTAACTCATTAAAAGCAAGTGTATGTTCCTGGGTCCAAGGGAGGACAGTCGATACGGCTGCCTCCTGTGTCGTTAACTGTATCAGTGGCTTGGCTAGAAATGCATACTGAGGAATCCATTGTCTGCAATAGGAAGTGAGGCCGATAAAAGCTCGTACCTCTTTCTGGGTCTTGGGCTGAGGAAGACTCGCTATTAACTGGATACGGTCAGGTGTCAACTGCCTACCCCTCTTGGACAGTAAGTGTCCTAAGTAGACCACTTGCTGGACACAGAATTGAAGCTTGGAAGGGGACACCTTGTGCCCCTGCTCGGCCAGGAAATACAGGACTGTAAGTGACGCACGCTCGCAGTCACGTTCAGAACGGGCTGTGATCAGTAGATCATCGACATACTGGAGCAGGGCAGTGTCAGTTGGCATGTGAATATTGTCTAGTTGTCTCTTAAGTGCTTGACTATAAATACTTGGACTTTCTGTGAAACCTTGAGGAGCTCGCGTGAATTTATAGCTCCTTCCATTTAAACAGAATCCGAAAAGGAACTGGCTGTCTGGATGAATCGGGACACTGAAAAATGCATTCTTGAGGTCTATGACGGTAAAGAACGTCGCTTCAGAATCAATGGCTGTCAATAGGGATGAGATATCTGGGACTACTGGATACTGGGGTATGATACATTTATTAAGCTCTCGAAGGTCAATCATTAATCGATATACTGGAGGTGCATTTGGATCAGTACGTTTCATGACTGGAATGATAGGAGAATTACATACATTGGAGTCAGTTTCTACAACCACTCCTTGAACAATGAGTTCGTCAATAATTTTGGATAAGGCTGCTACAGCCTCAGGTGGCAATCTATACTGTCGGATTCGTGGCAAAACTATACCTTGCTTGAGAGTCACACGATGGGGTGTGATTTGCATAAAACCTACATCAGTTGGACCTTGTGCCCATAGATGCTGGGGGACATTCAGTAATCTTGGATCAAAATCACGTAATACATAGTGACCTTTAAAGTCACGCAAAAACAGACGTATTCCTTCTGGAGAGCAACAAATAACTGCACCTAATTCTTTCAGTGTCTTAATGCCTAACAAATTTCCTGGACATGACTTCGTGAGTAACAAATCAGTAGTTCGGGACAATGGACCTACTTCTAGAGAAACTGGTTTTGAAATCTCGTTAACAATTGGCTTTCCTGAAAATCCAAGGGAAACATTTCTAGAGCCTGAGAGCGGAGCCCCTGGAACCTCGTCATGACTGATAGTAGTCCTACTTGCCCCTGTATCAATCAGAAACTTTCTGTCTTTCCCTAATACTTGACTGTGAACATAGGGACCCTCTTGATCTACAGGTATCTCGATGAGAGGCAAGCCTACCTCCCTCTCTAGGCTATTTCATGAATACTGTTGAAAATCTGGATACTCGGACTGTGCATACTGGTACATCTGCTGTGTAACATGCTGTGTTGCAGCTATAGGCTGCGGTGCTGGAACTGTCTGTTGTGCATTCTGTGATGTCTGAGAAGTCTGTGAAACTTGTTCTTGTCTAGGCGGACGTGGTCTTTCTTTAGTCTTACCGGTAGCTATGTTGTGTTTCAGAACTGCACACTCGTTTATAAAATGACCTGGCTGTTTACAGTAATTGCAGGTCCCTTTAACGGGAGCTGCAAGATGACTGGCTTGATTCGGACCCCTCTTCTGACTGTCTTGAGGAACAGATTGTGCAACTAATACTTTCATTTTCGTGTCTTTCATACGTTTCCTTTCGTGTTCTTGCTCTTCTCTGATTCTATTCTGGTGGTACTGGAGCATTTGAAGCATTTGGGACGGTGTATTAGCTTGCCAGGTACTTTCGACTTTTAAAACTCGATTTTTAACTTGTGGGCTTGAATTCTCGACTAGTTTAGTAACAAAAAGATGAGGGTATGACTCGCTACTCGTCTTCAAACCACTGTTAATAATAAAACATTTCTCGAATCTAGAATAAAAATCACTAGTATCTTCGTCTGGTTTCTGTTTACAGGCTGAGATTGCATCCCAGTCTTCCTTTTTCGTGGCTAGTAATCTTGGCAAGACCTGTATTAACAGTTCAGGCAATTCTTTACATTTCTCTCCTAGACCGGTACCTGGTACACGTGTATTATCTTCAGCTTCTAGAGCTGTCCAATCTATCTTTTTCTCTCCCACCTCCCATTCTTTTTCTTTGAGCTTTTCATATATGCCCGCAGGCAACAGGACCTTTAACATTTTAATGATATCAGGATACGTGTATTCTCCCATACGGAGCATGTCTTTTAATTCACGGTGGAACCCTGCTGGATCTTTGTCGTGACAGGGAATTAACTTTTTCATCTCTAAGAGTTCCATCTTTGTAATCGGGGTGTAAACAAATACTCTTTCTAGATCACCACCCGCTGTCCTAACTGGGTGTACTTCTCGTAACGGATGCTGTCTATCTATGTAAAACGGTTTACTTTCTGGGGGTGAGACATGAACAAAATGCGGATTCAGGAACGTTCTATATTTGTGGCGCTGTTCTAGAATGATACTAATTAAATCGGTACCTAGACCTTTCCATCCATACTGGAGTAACTCGTTTAGAACATCATGTAACGGACCTGGATCAGAATGCTGACCCTCATACAATGTGATGAGGTGCTGGATCATATACATACCCACCAGTCGCTGCTCGGCTGGGGGCAGTTTCAGAAACGATTGTGCCACTATTTCGTCCGGAAAAGTGGTAGAATCAGTAGTCCATCGGACCGCTGATCGGGCTAGTTCTTGTTCATGCATGGTACTAAGTTCACTATAACCGATTCGTGATTTCAGAATGTGATCGGTAACTTGAAATACTTGCTCAAGAGAACCTTGTTCTGGTGCTGGAAGAGAGAAAACTTTCTTGTGTTCTAGACGTGAATGTCGGTCGGAAAGTCTAGTTCTACCTACATACGCTATTCTGGAAGGATTCTCGTCGTCTACCTCTTCAGTATCAGAGTCGTCTTCTTTCTCGCTTACTTGTGCTGCTTTGCGTTTCTCGTGTAACCTTATTATTTCCTTACGAATTTTCTTGTACATACTCTCTATACAACTGAGTGTCCTGTGTCTTCCCTCAGCTATATTATCACTCCACCTTGTCAGGACTTTCATTTCAGTCGGATCTTTATCTGGATAATCTTGTTCCCTTATTAAACAATTAATTAGAAACTTCAAAAGCATGAGCTGGGTCTCAGCTTTCCTTTGAGACATGGCTTCGCCAATACTTTCTGGGTCTGTTCCTGTACGAATGAAACGATATATTCTGTCCAGATCTTCTTTCATATTCGGTAGGGTGTCCAAATACTCGGTCACCCGTCTTACACGCAATGAATATATAACCATATTATCATCGCCTGGGACTGGATCATAACGGCATTCGGTAAGAGCTCGTCTGATATCTGCAACGGACTGATGTTTGGGCGTACGCTGTAACGCACGTTCATGTAACTCGACTAACGTTACACGTTTGTGTGGCGGCGGGGTACCAGGAGGACCTCCCCCCGCGGCCCCTAAACTGGAATCGTCGACTGATACTCTTCGTGCTGGCAGAGTGACCGATGTAGCGGGTACTTGTACTGTAGGCTGGACCGGGGGTACCGTAACAGGTGCTGTAACAGGTGCCCCGGTGGCTGGAGGAACAGAAATTACATTGTTTACAGGAGCTGGCGGAGCAGGATTTGCATATTCTGGGACTGTGTCGTCCAAATAGGACGAGAGAAAAATATCAGCTGCGGTCGGTTTATGACGTAGCTTGGTTGGAACTAATGATGGCGGGAAATTACTGGATGCCTCCGGGGTTGCCTTTGGCAAGCCCTCGGCAAGAAGAGGGTACATACCCTTAATAAGGGCATTCCTCTGTCTGTCTGACTGTTCTGTTTTAACTCGTTCACCTATTTCGATTAATTCCCTTTCCTGGGCTCTTTCTGAGGATTCTCTACTTAATTCTGCTTTTCTGAATTCTTTTTCGGTTCTTTTATGAGATTCTTTGCGCCATAACTCGATGGCATCTTTCTGTGACTGTCTGGCTTTCTTTTTCCATAATGCTTCTTCTACTCGCATGATGCACTCGGCATCCCATGTGCCTGATACGGGCCATCTATATTTCTCTTCTAATTCCTTGGTGTACTCCACCCATAAATCTAGATATAATATGGCACTTATGCCATGCTTATGATACATAAAATGACCTGGACTGTCCCTAGGCGGGACAGGAACTGCTTCCTCGAGCAGACCTTTCCTAGTTTTTAACTGACGTAACTTGGAGAACAGAGGCATGATTTAGACTGGAATACTGAACACAATACAATACACGATAAACACAATAATGACTGAGAAAACAAATCATTCATACCACGACATTGAAAACACATTGAAATACATTAAAATAACAGTTCGGACAGAAACATTACCTGGAATACTTGAGAACAGAACACATGAATTTCTCGAGAACGGAACTTACTAGAGTTACTAGATGCACTGCTGAAACAGTACGAAACATACCGGTCCCATAAAGAGACACGTCAGGACCCGCATCCACCCAGGTGGACACTTCGTGTTGGATTTGCGTACCCAAACCCACGGACCAGAGACAAATTAATTGACCCTGTCTAGATACTACCCCAGCAACGGTACTCACCGGGCAGCAAGAACGGAAGGCCTCGGACTGGACTGGACTGCTACGACAATGGACTACGAACTTCGGACTTCAGTTACGGGTGGGCCTCCGGATACCTCGGACCTTGGACTCTCGGCTTGGGCTCTGGTCGGGACTCGCCGCGTTCCTCCACCGCCTCGTCTGGATGCTGGACCGCAACCTCCGTCTCCTCCGTGGGCCTGAGGGATACTTGAAGCAGAAATATCTGCACGTGCACGGTATGGTTCCGTCACGGCTGCAGAGGGTCAGGGGGCTTGCGTGGCTTCTCCGGCGCGTGGGGAAAGGGCAAGTCCCTATTCGGGCGCCATTATGTGGTAAATAAATAATTAAATACCTGTTCTATTTTTGACTGGATACGATATAAACAGATAGCTCAATAAATAAGAGTCAAGATTCGAGGTAGCTGGAGTTTGCAGGTTTTAATCAGGCATAAAGGACAGGAACAGGACAACCTGCACGGGAAAAGATGACAGGGCCCGGCAGCTGCCGGGGCAGGATCTGGGATGAGCTCGCTAACTTTAATAACAGTGCATAACATATATATACTAAAACAAATTACATTGCATTCGGTACAGTAGGCGTAGCAGTGGGCGGAGTTTGTAGCAGTCGCGAAAGATAAGGCAGAAAGTAGGTGTACCAAGAGGCGTGTACATAGACATGTGATGTAAACGTAACAGAGTATGTCATAAATGGGGCGGAAACATGGAGGGGGCTACCTAAGGAGCCGGGACCTCTAACCTAGTGGTGCGCGCAAGCTGGCAATGACGTGTTACTAGGGAGAACTGGGGGCTATGACTTCTGCACTAGAAGAGGAGACTAAAGTCTGGAGTGTCAGAGCGACATGTACCTAAACACTATCTGGTATCTGATGTTTAGAGAACATGTTGATAGAATCCAAGAGTTATCAGGGCAAAGGCTAACAGACTCTAAGACTGGTGCATGCATTATTCTACATGTAGTGCGTGTTGAGGAATATTCTATGACCATTAATACAGTATTTCTCTTACATGGAGACATAAAGGCTAGACTATGACTGAAACTATTGATGCGATTCAGTAGCTTAGGAATGCAGAGAAGGAGGGCTGGACTGATAACTAGAATCATAACATACTCTTGGCAGACTGGGAGGCAGAGCCAGGCCGAGCCGGGCACTGTGAGGCAGGAAGTAAGTGAAGGGTCAGGGATACAGGTGGGGGCTGTATCGCTCCTCGGAGAGGGTTCAGGAGACAGGAGCTGAATCTGGTGTCCGGGCCCTTTTGAGGCCTAGAAACGAGGACTTTTACTGAATTAACGTGCACACTGTGAAACGTGGCAACATAGGTTTACATAGGCCTAATACTCGTAGCTTTCACGAGAACTGGAAACTGGCATACTAGAGATGGACACAACTGTAATTGCATCTTTAATTGATCAGAAAGGGAATACATATGCATATCGATCATGCACATATAACATAAGATGGGGAACACGTAGGGACACAGAACATGGCAAAATTTACTTTTCCACAAGTGAGAGAAGCGCATTACAAAATGGCGCCTCGCTCTGAGGAGAATGTGAAAAGCCAAGTATGTTCCATTTGTGGAGCCAGAAATCAATGAAGAGTCACCTGAGGTAATTCACACGTTGTCCCCATAACCGCATACAAGATGGGGAGAAACCAGAAGGCTGCGTGATGCTGGAAAGCAGACGCGAAGGAAGGTCGCGTTGGTGCGCAGCTCCGTGGCGGCAGACAAGATGGCGGTCGCGGTCGCTGCAGAGCCGCGACCGGGACGAAAATGTGAACCTGCGGGAATAGGGGCTTCAAACCACTTCAGAAGAACGCGTGCTGGATGCCTGGCACTTTCCCATGACTGACGCCGTTTTCGCGGTGAAGAATGGTGAGCGCAGCCCGCCTGTCAGTCCCTGCGCGGACGGAGCCCTACCGTCGCACCGCCATTCGGATCGGGCGCTTAGCCACGCCCCCCACGATTCAGAAACCTAATAGGAAGTATCCAAGTGCATTTTCTCTTGCCGTTTTTCGTGTGTGCATCTTTGACCATGACTTGGTGCCATGCTTGCTTTGCCTTTAGGGAAGCCTTTACTGCAGGTATATCATATAGTTGTCCGATGTGTGGGTGAAATTCGCCCTGCTGCCTTCGATCTGTTCTGTGTGTGAAGGAAGCTTGCACAGCTGTTCTGCTTGGGTGATGTAAGTTAGCCCTGCTTTGTCCAATGGGCTCTGATGCTGTGTGCGATGTATTTGTTATATGTGTGAGGGGAGGTTGCACTGTTGCTATCATGCTGTGCATTTTTCTGTGTGGAGGCAACTTATACAGAAACTGACTGCCCTGGGGGGGAGGGGTGTGAGTGAGTGTGCTTGTGTGTGCACGCGTCCATGTGTTTGAGAGAGAGAAATAGTGAAACAAAGAGGAAAATAGAAAGAGAAATTACGGACATGAAAGCAATTTGTAGTGTAAACATATCTATTCATGCAACAAGGGTCATTGTGCTTAGTGCAAAGTGTTTATGCAAAGTGCGCTATGTACCAAAGCCTTGGACCATCCAGTTGAATTACAGGTGGGTGGACCTTAAGTATGTCAGTGATGGAGCCAACATCAGCTCTAGTGTTGACACGCTCCTCCGAAAGTCCTGGCCATCTGAGCTTTGGCCATTTGCCTGCACATCTAATTTAGAGTAAGCAGTTGAATGGCAAGTTTTCACTCTTCCTTACTGCAGTGAGAAATCTGGCACTAAGGGACAGTAAAAACGTTTCATTGACCCCACACCATGGGAGACAACTCCTATGGTCTGTGGTCATTAGTTTTTGTTATGTCAAATCCAAATTGTTCTTTGGTATTTTGTTTTTGAAAAAACAAAAATAAGTTAAAAGTTTGGCGGTCAGCAGTCATGGTTGAGTGAGCAGTCCATTAAATTTTTAACACCTTGACTGGGGCAGCTGGGACTGTGGCTCCTGCCAATGCTAAGAGATGTCTGCAGGGCTGGCAGACATTTTCACACGTTATCAGAGATAGGCAGCAGTCACCAAATGGCTAAAGTAAGAAAATGTCAACTTGTTAAAAGTGTTATTTTCAGGTTTGTAATTTAAAATCCGATTCCCCCATAAGTTGTGATTTTAAATTGTGATTCCAAAGACACAAAACGTGGGGATCCAATCTCTTTCCAATTGTAAATTACACTTATAAAATGTAATAAAGTAATCCCAATGTTATCCTTAGGTAGTGATAGGCCTTGCAGTAGTGAAAAACAAATGTTAGAGCTTTTTTTACTAGTTTTTTACTACTAGGACATGTAAAACTTAAAAGTGCATGTCCTACTTTTAAATACACTGCATCTTGCCCATGGCCTGTCCAGGGCCGTTCCTAGGGGTGGCTTCTTGTGTATTAAAAAGGAATGTTTAGGCCTGGCAAGAGGTTCAACTTGCCAAGTCGACATGGCAGTTTAACCTGTTAACCGCGGCCTTTTTTTTGCGGCAGTGCGGCCGTTTTAAAGAACGGGGGGGGCTGCGTCGGCTGTTGAACATGCGCAACACCAGCCAGGTAGTGCTCCGAACGTTCAACGGCCGACGGCCGACGGCAGCACTTAACGGGTTAAACTGCACACACAGGATCTGCAATGGGAGGTCTGAGGCCTGTTTAAAGGGCTACTTAAGTGGGTGGCATAATCAGTGTTGCTGGCCCATTAGTAGCATTTAATTTACATGCCCTGGGCATATGTAGTGCTCATTTCCAACTCAGCTGTTTGTTTATAGCAGGCTACTGACGAGAGGCACGGGCCAAATTCAATTGAAGCAGATAAGAGGTACCTTAGAAGAGCCTGCCAGCTGTAACCTGGCTAAAAAAGGTTGGGATCAAGGGACATTCATTTCATTTCTAGTAATTCTTAGAATATTGATTCCCTCCTAAATAATGAAAGAACGGGGTCATGAGGAGTGCAGATAGCCATGTTGAAACACCAGTTTCTGTTTTTCAAATTTGCTTGTGTAAACAACCTACCTTAGCTGACCAGAAATATTGTTAATTCTTACTTTCCGCGTTTATTGGTACCCTCGAGTGCCTCCTAAGTGCCCTCTGATGGCTCACAAAAGTGAAGGACACTGGAAACTGTAGTGCTGTGGTAGCTTTGAAGTCTTTCAAATGAACACTGGGTTTTATGTAACAAATACAATTTTTAATTATGCAATTTAGTTTCCGGTTATTGAGCACATCTGCAGCAATTCCACTTTCCTCGCAAGTAACCAAGCACATTCAACTTTCTGTCTTACATTTTGGAACAGCTTCAAATAGTTTGAACTTACTGAAAATCCACTAAACCATACGAGTGAATACCTCATTATGTACAATGTATTCTAGGTCTTAGACCACAATTATCGTTTTATCCTATATTGAGGGTACAGAGTGTATCTGCTTGAGAAATATGAAAGGCTGAGCCAGTCGTGCTGTGTTTCTAATTGGTGAAGAGAATATTAACATATAAATGGTAGTATTAGGCACTCAGGGCCACATTTGCAATTAAGCTGCACCACCAGAGTGTCAATTTTTGCGACGCTCCTGTGGCGCAGGGGACTGCTCCATATTTACCAGGCAGCACTATGCCACTTTGCATAGCTTCATGTGGCCTTGTAAATATGGTTCTGCGTTAAAGGGGCATGCAATGGGTATTGCTTGGGGCATCACAGCTTATGCAAACACACAATTGACCTCATATTTGTACCTAACTGAGTTCATGCAGCTGCTGCTTTGAGATCCTGCAGACACCCAAAGGGAGTGCTTGCATAGTACTGCATAGAAACACTGAGCTCCTGCCATCGCTCACCCGATGAACAGACAATCGAATAGGCTCTTGTACAAACTTATTAAGGCTCGTATAGTAAAATAACTGAGCTCCTGGTTGCACTCAGAGAAGCTTCTGCAGGCACCACTGTAAATTGCAGCAATCTCACTTAACAGCCTCAGACTCCACACTTAGCTTCTAAAGGGAACTCACTGAGATCAACTATGTGTGTGAATCAATGTGTGTGTGAATGTGTGTTGCATCTGTTGAAATGGAAACTAAAGCGGCCCATCTGTGACATATATGTGGGCATTCATGGCAACCTGCTTGATATTCCTGCATGAACCTGGCCCTTCCAAGAATTAGTGTGGACACTCTTGCCACAATTCTGGCTCTCTCTTGAATAATAGTGGTCCATCCTTGAAATATAATGGCTATTTTTGTCATGAAATGTATCATTGTTTATTACATTTGTTAGTGTGGGAGGGCAGCATGAAATAAGAAAAACATAATTCCTAATGATCCAGCATACACATGCATAAGAAAATGCCACTTTCTGACTGGTCACTACCATTTTTATTTGTTGGATGCTACAGATTCTTTTGACTTTGGGCACTGGGACACTGGTAACCGGGACTCAGTGCACGGACTCTGGCACCTAAAACATGATGAAATTGTCTATACTACTATTTGGGATATTTAACTCACCTACGTATACACAGAGTATTTGGTACTGATTGTACATTTTCATTTTTTGGTACATCTAAATGCTTTACACATTTTCTCAAGTCTGTCTGCTATGTTCCAAAGCTACCAGAGATTGAGATCAGACTTAAGTTACTGAAACCTTCACTGGACCTAAAAAGAATAGTGCTATTGTTATTTATGGTGGACTACCATCAGCCCAACTAATACTCCACCTTTTTTACAGCAAGCATACCTGTACCTTATTTCACAGTTAACCAGCACACGCAGGTCAGTTTTACGATTGTCCCTCAATCACCTCTCCTTCTCTGAATACCCTAACTTTAAAACATACCTGAAATACAGATGTTAGACAGGTTTAGCAGATTGTGAAACTTTGAGCAACCTCATTTTGCATTCTAGATTTTTTAAGTTCATGCTTACAGTTGAAAAAGTGAAACTGCAAGTCCCAGCATGCATGCACTTTTACAAGAAGCACACCCAGTTCAAGCTCCACTAAAACTGTACAGAACACATATAGCACTGATGGGGAACTTACCTTAAGCAGCACAGGCAAGAAACCACTAAGCTACTCTCACACATAACAAATACAGCATGAGTAGAGCAGTGTAGGCTTCTCTATTATTATTCACAGACAGTGCTTAATTTGAGTTTGTGGTTTCTGGTGCCCTGCCCCGGCACTTTATTGGCAATAAAGGCACTTTTCACAGTCTGACACATGCTGGCACTGTTTAATCAGTTTAGGGATGAGCAGAGCTACAGGTATTTATTAATTCAGTATACATTAAAATGACTCATACCTGCCTGGAAAGCCATTGTTATAGCTCTGGGGGGGCTGTAGTAGTCTGAATTTAGATGATGGTTAGTAGTTAGGTTGGTACATTCATTGGCAGCACTAGCAGGGCTAATAGATGGTACAAGCTACAGTGGCCTCCTGGTGAGTGCCCTGTCATTTATCGTTTTACAAATTAACAACTGCTCACAGATCTGGCATTGTGCAGGCAGTGGCATTGAAAGTTCACCTCATGCACCGAACATGATCAGCATCAAGAGAAGAAGCTGAGAGTACTGTGATTTTATTTTCACATTTGACCAGGAACAACAGGTGCTAGCCACTGTCTGTGATCACTCCTGACTCCTTCCAATCAGCCATAAAGCATTTAACCCATTCTCCTTCACACCCCTGTCACTGGCCCCAAAGACTTGAATATTGTCGTATCCCTAACCTAGACGTTTTTAAGACCAAATGCGAAATTTCGGAGTTCTGTAGAAAATTGAAACTTAAGGCGTTTTTTACCAACCGGGCATTGCCATCTACAGAAGGAGATACGTCTCTACGACAAAAATCGAAATTTTGCCCTTTGAACTCCCAGGTACCAATGGAGATTGCGACCTTCGAACAAGCTGTGATGAAGGAAATTGACGAACTTACTGAAAACATAACAAAACCTTTTCAGAATATAACTAAATTGGAACAAAAAGCATTGAATACACTAAAAAATGATGCAAGCCTTGTAATCAAGCAAGCAGACAAAGGGGGAGGAGTAGTCGTACTCAGCAGAGAGGGCTATGAAAAACAATGCCAGGACCTCCTTTCGGACCGCAAATTCTATGAGATTATCACAATTGACCCTACACCTAGGCTACAAAGAACAATAACACTAATGGTGGAAGAAGCGGTCACTAACAACTGGATTTCAAAAAAGGAAGGGGATTTCTTCGAGACAAAAACACCAGGAATTCCTTATTTTTATTCTCTCCCAAAAGCTCACAAAGCACGCAACCCCCCCCCCCCCCCCCCCCCCAGGCAGACCGATTGTTTCGGGGATAGGGTCTGTGTTGGAACCACCCTCCCAATTTGCGGACGAATATCTTAAACCACTAATCCAACAGACACCGACATATCTAAAAGGTGCGAGAGATCTCTTGAATCAGTTAACACAAGTCGACTATTCCGAAAAATCAATGATCCTAGTAGGGATGGACGTTGAAAGTCTTTATACTAGTTTACCACAAAAAAGACTTTGGACACCTTAGAGAATCTTCTCTTTGATACAGACTGGAACTACAAAACCCCACGACATTTTGTCCTGGAGTGCTGCAAACTTGCATTAACAGAGAATTTCTTTGCTTACAACACTACCATGTACAGACAATGCCATGGAACTTCTATGGGCAGTACATTTGCCCCTAGTGTGGCTGGGCTTTATGTGAGTAACTTTGAGAAACTAATCATCAACAACCAAGAAAACCCTTACCATCACCAGATTTATTTCTGGAAACGTTACATAGATGATATCCTGCTCATTTGGCAAGGGGACATGGAAAGCCTAATTGAATTCCACAAATGGCTAAATACAAAAGATGAGTGGTTGAAATTTACCTATACTGCTGACTAAAGGAGCTTGGACTTTTTGGATATTACCATCTATGTCGAGAATGACATATTGCAGACTAGGACCTTTTTCAAACCCACCGCAAAAAATAGCCTGCTTTCCTTTAACAGTTATTACCCTCGCCCTTTACGGGAAAATCTCCCTTACAGCCAATTCCTCCGTTCACGGAGGAATTGCAGTAAACCTGAAGACTACAAGTCTCAAGCAAATGACCTCTGTAAGAAACTAGAGGCACGAGAATACCCCAGAAAAGTGATCAATGCCTGTAAAAAAAGAGCAAGGAACCAAAATCGAGAGGGCCTTTTAGAAATCACTAACAGAGTGTGGTATCTTCCACACAACGCGCACCCCCGGCAGCTCAGCTGACTTTAGAGCGGCTCGCGGTGACGTCATTCCGAATGTCACCGTGACCCGCGTTCTAAGTCGAGCGCCTGTGAAGAACGAATTTGTCACCCGCTGTAGTTACCGCTGTGGATGGGGTCGCTTGTATTGGCTTTTGCTTTTACTTAAATTAAATCATCGTTTGGACCTCTAACTTGGTGTCTGGTCGTTTTATCTAACATGCCACACAGAGCCCCCCAACAAGATCTGCTCACATGTGTAACAACGTATGGCCCCGCCACGAACAAGGTGAAGAAAACTATAAACAAGCACTGGAGGATATTAACTTCAGCAAACCTGTCCTGGCCGAAACCTCGTTTTGCCAATAAAAGAACAAGAAACCTAAAAGATTTATTGGTCCATACGAGACCAAAACCCAGTGTACCACAGAACCAACCCACCTTGTGGAACCTACCTCCAATCATGGGACACTTCCCTTGTGGATCATGCACAGTCTGCCCGTTAACGAGTCCCACAAAAGAATTACAACTCTTACCGAATCTCAAATGGACATTGCGACACCATACCAACTGCAATACGAGCCACATTATCTACATGATCACATGCCCATGTAACATGATCTATATAGGCATGACATGTAGGAAAGCTAAGCAAAGAATTATTGAGCATCGCAGCAATGTCAAGTGTAAAAAAGGAACAACTAAAATGGCGACGCACTATCTGGAGAAAGGCCACACAGTGGATGACCTCCAATGGGTAATCCTGGAAACTCTTCAAACAAAGGACCATAATGCAGAACGTATACTTTTCGAAAAGGAACAGAGGTGGGTCCATAGACTGGGCACAGATGTACGAGGTCTTAATGACAATATACCATGGAGTAGTCTGAACAGGTAATCACCAAGAGCCACGTAAAGACAATGGACAATACATTGAAACAGGGGTTGACCAAGAGAAAAAATAGGGGATGACCAAGAGAAAAAAACCCTTCCCCCCGTTTTTGAGCCATCTCAAGACAAAGGACAGAATGTCAAACCCTTGACTAACAGAAGATAACAAAAAGAATCCACAAGTCCATTAAATTCTTAAAATTAATTCGTAAAATTAATTTAAGAAATTTAGCCAAATATAAGTACCTAACAGACACTTTTATAGGGTAAAATCGGACTTTCGCAATTTGACAATTAACGTTTCACAATCAATTGAAAAGCAAGGCTCGATATCAACAAAACCCCGTCCCAACAAAGTCTGTCTTCACTCCCTATGAATGGGAAATACTTCTTAACAAGGCTTGTGAGTTCGCGAACCCTACCGGGTCCAGGACGGCAGAGTCAGCACAAGTAGCAGAGGAGACGCCGAGCCACAGGTACACGCGAGGACGGAGCGGCGTAAGAAAAGATAAGTACAAACCAACTAACACTTTGCTTCCTTTCTTTAGTGGATGGCCACGCTCCCAGTGACTCCTAGGTACCCGAGGAAGCGCGTATTAACACGTGCAAAGGTACGTCTTAAACACACACAAGAAATTGTTTAAGTACATGTATGCAAATGTTTGTTAGAGAGACCCGCCCACCCCGAGGCATAGTCATTGACTGAAAACGCCCCATTAAGTATCAATATACAGGGTATGATTTACCTCTACATCTACTGAATAAAGGGAGTTACAGCAATATGGAGAAAGTGTATACTAATTATGTAGGACACCTTATATTAATATTCAATAGCACATGCAGACAGAGAACTCCTTAATATAAGGAACGATACCGAGCCTTTATTTAAAATATTGAGAGAATAAATGACCAAATAAGTAGAAAAGACTTTTGTTCTGAAAAAAAAAAATAAGTAGAAAAGATTCCATCTACCAAGGTTTTAACGATACCGAGCATTTATTTAATATATCGAGAGAATAAATGACCAGATAAGTAGAAAAGATTCCATCTACCCAGGTTTTGGCCTTTCCTTTGAGTAAGTGGTTTCTACTGGTATGGTAGTGATCAAAAGAGTATTGCTATTTTAAATACAGTCCAAGAGTAGGACTCAAATGTTTAAAATTGTATATATCACTCCCTCCCTCTCCACCATTAGTTACCCACTATGTTTGTATTTTGCAGGCATAATTTGACCTTAAAGAATTTAAAGGTCTAATGCGTTCCTTTAATCACCCACCACATGGTCCTGAAGAAAGCCCACTGACCTTGAGAGGCGAAAAGGGCTGAAACTTGTCGACCTTTTAAATCACGAAGATGGGAAGTGTGAGAACCTAATAAGTCTCGCCACGCTTTCCCTGCAAGATTTTCATCACTAACTCGAATGCAGATAAATAAATATAGCGAACTGGCTGTCCGAGTTACTTTTAAGTCACCATTATCACTTTTTCACTGGACACTACTGCTTTTACCTTGGGTTTCTTCCTCTGGGTGGAGGCTGCATACCTACTAAACCCCGTGATTATGCAGACACGAGAGTAACAACAGCGGAGAACCAAGATATACCGCTCCCAGACAACACCAACTCACGTGTATGAGGGTTTTTTTACCAAGGGACATCCCACTTACCTGTAAATCCAGGTTAGCAGGACAAGTGATCCTTCCTCCCCCCTTCTGATTTGAGAACTTATCCCTGTATGATCAGACTTGAATTGAGCCTCACATGTACACCCCTACCTTGCCTTATGAATTTGGGTTCTCATGACAAGTTGACTACTTTTGAATGCAATAATTGATGTACCCAATAGAAGCCACCACCTAGGTGTTCTTTATTTATTGGGTGGGATAATTATCATCTAGCATTAGTTTTTGGGTAACAACGTGGATTATGGTGCTTGATTTTGATGTGTGCAGTAAAAAAAATGCACATGTTCAGTCAGGTAAGTACTGGATATTTCCCCCCGATAAATATCAACAGGTTTTACTTGCCAGTGATTATCACAAAACTCATAAATCTGGTATGTGTGGTAACCGGAGTTACCATTCATATTGGTATTTTTTTAGTCCACTCATAATGAGGGCCTAAGAGTCTTATTATTACATTCCTCACTGGCCTAAAATAATTCAATTGGGTGTCAAACCTGAACCCTGAATGCTCAATAGATAAAAATTAAGACTTCTAGTGCCCCATAGACACCAACAGATTCTGACTACAGCACCCTCTGCAGCCTGCTAGCACAACTTCCAGTTCACGCTCATTTGGAAGGTGTCGCCTGCCAGCATACGTGTCACCAGAGTGCACTGAGGATAACCGCCCTGAAAACCATCCTCACCCTCCAAGGGATTCTTCATTAAAAAATCAATTAAAATTGGTCCTCCAGTAATACAAAAAGAGAAAAATTCATTAGGATACATATAGCTTACAGATTAAAAGGAACAAAATATAATGGTGTAGTTCAGCAGGGGCACATGGAGTTATGGGTGTGCACCACCGCCTTCAGAATAGAACCAACCTGAAAGGTTTGATCATCATCATTCAAAGCAATGACCTTCCCATTCGCTGCCTTGTAATCAATCTCAGATAAGGCCTTAAAATACGGATTCAAAAACCTTTTAGTAAGTGTTGAGTAATAACAACAGTAAAATAAAAAGCGCAGCATCGATTGTTTATGTTGGCTGTTGCATGGAAATGGCAAATGATCGAGTTTAGGGATATACGCCACGGGAAATGAAAGCATAAATTTAATGATGTCAGACCTCAACCGAAAAAGTAGACCCCTTTCCCAATGACCAATCGGTTTTAATAAATAGCTAGAAGGTGCGCATGAGACATTCTCATTACGCGTGTATCTAGCGACTGATGTTTTTTTGCACTCTTTGTCAAGTCTAGCATTCCTATAGGATGCGTAAAGGGCCGTCTGAAGGGATTTATTACTAATGGTGCCAGGGTCTGAGGGATTTGAAAATAAGTATTCGTGATTCACACTGATTAAGCTTTTTTGTACAGTGGCCAGCTAAGGTATATCCATCCCCTTACCACATTTTAAGGAATCTGATATTATCTCCCTAGTAAGTTGGGCCGCGGGGTTTCTCCAAACTCTCAGCCAAAATAGTCCTGGACAGGCCTTGATGTAATCTGCAATATATGGCAAGTTAAGTTCGCAGTGACTGACATATTTAGAAGAGGAGATTGGTGCACCCAGGATTTTATGGCAGAATCTATTCTCTTCATCCTGGATGCTGCCACTATTAGTGTAGCCCCACAACTTCTGCACCGTAGTTGGCAATTGGTATGCATTGGAGTCTAAAATTTTTTAACAGTGGCAGATACATCCTCTGTGTTCCTCTGCTTTGGCATCCCGAGTATCAAATTAATAAAGTTTGTAAACTTCCTCCAACAACAAGCCACATGGTCGGCCCACAATCCATTTGAAGAAAACACCAGCCCAAGATATGGGAAAGTGCGGGTGCTCTGTAAACTATTTGAATTGAAAATGATTGATGAGTTCAAATACTTCTTCAACCCACACGCCATTAAAAAAGATTTTTTTTTAATTAGTGCATAAACCCAGGCCAGCCATGAAGTCTACAAAACCATGCACCAAAATATGGAGAGCTTTTGGGGTGCGGCTCATCAGCACCGCATCGTCGGCATATAACAGGGCAGGAAGTTTGTTACCGTTGATGCAGGGATCATCATGGGTGAGTGTTGCCAGAGATTTATTCAGGTCATTGATATACAGGATAAATAAGAGAGGGGCCAGGACACAGCCCTGCCTGACCCCTCTACCAACTTCAATGACTTTGGAAACCTCACCATCCCTGCTAATGGGCACCCGGGCATGTAGGTCTTTATGTGAATTTGCTAAAAAGTGTAAGAGGGACTTGTCCAGACCATAGTTTAAAAGGGTAGTCCACAGCCGAGACCTGTTAACAAAGTCGAAGGCCGATGTGAGATCCATGAATGCTAGATATATAGGTGTTTTACTTAGCTACATTGTATTAACAATGATCAAGTTAAGGTTAAGGTATTGTTCAACAGTGCCGATATTGCTCCTGAACCCCAACTGACAAGGGTGTAGGATCTGAGCTTCCTCATCCCATGACCTAATCTTGTTTTACAGGACCCTCCCTAGAATTTTCAGTGTATTATCAGTCAGGGAGATCGGCCTGTAACAACTCGGGTTTGAACGATTCCCTTTTTAAAAATCGGCAGTATGGGGTGTAGGGGAATTTATTAAATTATTAAAAACGTTCAGCAATAGGGGCGCCCAAAAATCCGGGAGACTTTTATTGAGGTCGATGGGAAGACCATCAGAGCCGAGAGCTTTACATCCCAGGCTCTGATCAATAGACTCCTCTACTTCTGATAGGTCAATCGGGACCCTAGTAGTCATTGTGTACTCGTTAGTAGTTGTAAGTGAGACTGGAGCAGAATAGATCTTACTAAAATGAGCTTCCCAAAACTCGCTGGGAATATTGCAGCTAATTGTGGAAATAGGATTTCCCAAGGACCTCATGCCTTTAACGGCTAACCAGAAATCCTTGCCATTTTTTAGCGCGGTAGCCCGAGCAAGATTGTCCCAATGCTCTCTTGTGATTTCCTCCTTTCTTGTTGCTATAGCTAGTTTATAGGGTAGTCTGAGTGATTAGATGAGGGAGCTGTCTCTGGGTTTATTAACAAGTGCCCTTCGCAGGGTTCTATTAGCTGCAGAACAGTCAGCATTAAACCAACCTGGGTCCGGATGAATTTTCTTGTTGGGCCTAGACAACAACATTTTGACGCCTGCGCAGAGCTGCGTGAAGGCGTCAACTACCTCAGGATTATGTTCCTTAAACGATAAAGAAGTGTCAAGTAAGTCGGAGTGAGTTCTTACCATCCTGCCAAATATGGCTTTGTTGTCTATACCACGCCAGACCAATCTGAGGTTGTCAGTAGAGGGCGACAAATCCCTAGCACCACACTCTTTATCATAGGTCAGTCTAGATACAAGACTCAGGGTTAGATTAATAGGGTTGAGATCCCCATGTAGTGTGGAGACCACCTCAGCTTTTAGCACACAATTTTCTGAAGGGGTAGTGATAAAAATATAATCAATGGTAGAGGACGAGCCCCTGCCTCTATAGGTAGGTTCTATATGGCCGGCTCTTGTCGGGACTGCAGCGAGCTCCATCACGTCTGAGAAGTTATTAGTACTTAATAGATCTATTAATTGAGCCCCCCTATAGCATAATGGTGCCATATTCATGGGATGGATGGCAGAGAAAATGCCCCTCGGGAGCCTAACATTAAAATCACCACCTAAATAAATACCCTCAGGTTTAACACCACGGTTAGCTGTCTGTAAATTAGAAATGAAATTAAACAAATCAATAAAGTTCATATTAGGGACATTCTTAAAATGATTATTATCAAAATTAATTAGATAAAACTAGATCCGCGGAATACCTGGTGTGTGTTGCTGCTGTTTGCTGCTTGGGAAGGCTCCCTGTCTACGGCTCGCGGTACCCGCTTCGCGGGTCCCGCTTCGGACCTCTCTCGCTGGTTGGCGCTTCGGTGGGGGCTGAAAGGCTGCAGGGCTGCGAGCGGAACCCGGGACTCATTCTCCCAAGAGTCCCGGTGTAAACGGCCGCACCACCTGGCCCCGCTCTCCCTGACCGCCCCGCCCCACCCCCTCCAACAGAAAAGAGGGAAGGACCCTGCACTGCGTGGGACACTCGTGGAATACCTGGTGTGTGTTGCTGCTGTTTGCTGCTTGGGAAGGCTCCCTGTCTACGGCTCGCGGTACCCGCTTCGCGGGTCCCGCTTCGGACCTCTCTCGCTGGTTGGCGCTTCGGTGGGGGCTGAAAGGCTGCAGGGCTGCGAGCGGAACCCGGGACTCATTCTCCCAAGAGTCCCGGTGTAAACGGCCGCACCACCTGGCCCCGCTCTCCCTGACCGCCCCGCCCCACCCCCTCCAACAGAAAAGAGGGAAGGACCCTGCACTGCGTGGGACACTCGTGGAATACCTGGTGTGTGTTGCTGCTGTTTGCTGCTTGGGAAGGCTCCCTGTCTACGGCTCGCGGTACCCGCTTCGCGGGTCCCGCTTCGGACCTCTCTCGCTGGTTGGCGCTTCGGTGGGGGCTGAAAGGCTGCAGGGCTGCGAGCGGAACCCGGGACTCATTCTCCCAAGAGTCCCGGTGTAAACGGCCGCACCACCTGGCCCCGCTCTCCCTGACCGCCCCGCCCCACCCCCTCCAACAGAAAAGAGGGAAGGACCCTGCACTGCGTGGGACACTCGTGGAATACCTGGTGTGTGTTGCTGCTGTTTGCTGCTTGGGAAGGCTCCCTGTCTACGGCTCGCGGTACCCGCTTCGCGGGTCCCGCTTCGGACCTCTCTCGCTGGTTGGCGCTTCGGTGGGGGCTGAAAGGCTGCAGGGCTGCGAGCGGAACCCGGGACTCATTCTCCCAAGAGTCCCGGTGTAAACGGCCGCACCACCTGGCCCCGCTCTCCCTGACCGCCCCGCCCCACCCCCTCCAACAGAAAAGAGGGAAGGACCCTGCACTGCGTGGGACACTCGTGGAATACCTGGTGTGTGTTGCTGCTGTTTGCTGCTTGGGAAGGCTCCCTGTCTACGGCTCGCGGTACCCGCTTCGCGGGTCCCGCTTCGGACCTCTCTCGCTGGTTGGCGCTTCGGTGGGGGCTGAAAGGCTGCAGGGCTGCGAGCGGAACCCGGGACTCATTCTCCCAAGAGTCCCGGTGTAAACGGCCGCACCACCTGGCCCCGCTCTCCCTGACCGCCCCGCCCCACCCCCTCCAACAGAAAAGAGGGAAGGACCCTGCACTGCGTGGGACACTCGTGGAATACCTGGTGTGTGTTGCTGCTGTTTGCTGCTTGGGAAGGCTCCCTGTCTACGGCTCGCGGTACCCGCTTCGCGGGTCCCGCTTCGGACCTCTCTCGCTGGTTGGCGCTTCGGTGGGGGCTGAAAGGCTGCAGGGCTGCGAGCGGAACCCGGGACTCATTCTCCCAAGAGTCCCGGTGTAAACGGCCGCACCACCTGGCCCCGCTCTCCCTGACCGCCCCGCCCCACCCCCTCCAACAGAAAAGAGGGAAGGACCCTGCACTGCGTGGGACACTCGTGGAATACCTGGTGTGTGTTGCTGCTGTTTGCTGCTTGGGAAGGCTCCCTGTCTACGGCTCGCGGTACCCGCTTCGCGGGTCCCGCTTCGGACCTCTCTCGCTGGTTGGCGCTTCGGTGGGGGCTGAAAGGCTGCAGGGCTGCGAGCGGAACCCGGGACTCATTCTCCCAAGAGTCCCGGTGTAAACGGCCGCACCACCTGGCCCCGCTCTCCCTGACCGCCCCGCCCCGCCCCACCTCCTCCAACCCCGCCCATTGACTTAGAACATACAAATACGGACACCAAACGCCGCGCGGGAGCGCGCGCGGGAGCGACCGGGGCGAAGACCGGGCAAAGAGCGGGCCGTTTGAGGCCGTTCGAGGACGGCAGAGGACGGCCCCCGGCCCAAAAGCTCTGGTCCGCCGTGTGGTTATAGTAAGATTGGTTGAAGTGTACCAGGTGGGGGTTTTGGGTTCCTGTATATTGGTATCGTCCATCAGGGTGGCCTATCCAGCCTATCCAGTTTTTCATTACATCTGTATAAAGATTGTTATTAGGTTTTCCTATAGAAGCTGGGACGTATTCCGATATCATGGTTTTGAGATCCGGTAAAACACGTAATGTTCAAATCCAAACCCCAACTGGTGTGGTTTCTGGCCCACTAGACGCTTTCATTACGCGAGCCTCGGGCATCCTGGAAAAAGAAATTGCAATGGTGGAAAAGCGTCTTTCCTTAGATTTAGTTAGTGGAAAACGCTCTTCTATAGGTAGATTGGCCAAGGTTCCTAGCCCCGTACCACCAGCTCACACACACGCAGCTTTTAATTGCATGCACCTAGACACCACGGAAGCTATTGTCCATATGGATAGCGAGGAACTTAATCCTCCTGATCACACCACACTTTTCCCCAAACATCCCCTGGATGACCCTGAAGTAACAGGAGAAAATGATACTCAGGATAGCTATTCCACTAATTTAAGTTTTGACTCGGCTGATTCAATCCCTGATATATCCAAAGCAGATTCTAATACACCAGTCCACACAGATTCTAAAGACATAAACAAGGGTTCTAGGAAAAGAAAACAAGACTCCAGTTACAAGGGAGGGAGAGAATGCAAGATGCCGAAATTAAAAGATCCCGTTGGTATTCGTATACCAGGCACAGGGCACCCAAGTGGAACTCAATGCACAAATACACTGCCTAACACTCTATGCCCCTCCCTTGTTTCTCTAGGTTCCTCAAACCCCTGTCCAACATGTCTGAGCAGTGATGAATCCCTGCTGGCAAAGATGGAGGTCTTAATGAAAAACCTCCTATCACCTGTTTTGGAGAGGACTAGATTAATGCTATCGCAAATAAATTCTTTAGAGGCCGTAGTTAATGCGAACTCTGCAATACTATTGTCCTTATCGGACATAGATTCAGGTTTGGCCAAACATACCCATCCATCTCTGGCCCCAAAAACAATCTTGATTCCACCGAGCCTAGCTAATAACAATCATAATCCATCAGGACTAGCAACGGATAACCCTAGCTTAAATAAAGGGAGTGCCCATAAAAATTCTCCTAACAA
This sequence comes from Lissotriton helveticus, assembly GCF_964261635.1. NCBI lineage: Eukaryota > Metazoa > Chordata > Amphibia > Caudata > Salamandridae > Lissotriton > Lissotriton helveticus. The sequence continues at coordinate 278,431,943 of NC_136063.1, read as the reverse complement.
GGTACTAAAGGCTGCTCCTCATCACCCTCAAAAGCCAAAGCCTACGAACAAAACACCCACTAGACAGCAACCAACTAAATTACCCGCTCAGGTAAAACCTAATCCCACCACTCAGAGTTTCCCACCCCACAGGCCCCGTATAAATCCCCAAAATGCCCCAAATCCCCTGGCAAGGAAGCATTCCAGACATCCCACGCCGCGGGTTGACATCCCCATAGAGGCAACACCTTATACTATGGTGCTGACTGGCGTTGCCCCATTGCCATCGGGTAACAGGGAGACCCATGAAGACCTACGAAATAAGGTTACTTTTTGGCTGAACAAAAATAGACCTTTGCCCCCATCTTCGCCAACAGAAATCTTATTTGTAAGGAGGGTCGACTGGGTGGGCCAGAGTCCTAAGGACTTGGAGGGTGATTGTATTTTAATATCGTTTAGGGACCCATGGGTGGTGGACACAATTTGCCGTGAAGCCAGGTTTGCCAGACAGGGGGACGTCCAAACCCTTGACCTTTCTTATTTCTATCCACAACGACAGGCTCCCTCCCAAAAAGCCCCGAGACAGGGACGATCCATTGTTATGAATAACCCCAGGACACTACACCTACCAATCTTTCCACCTTTATTCAACCGCTTTGGTCCCCTGTCCGATCTGGAGGCAATTGATTGACTCCGTAAACCACCCCAAACCTCGGAATCTGTAGATAAAGTCGACTCTGGGGAAGGGGGTAAGAGGCAGGGCCTGGTGCCTACTCAATTTACAGTCATGGTAGAGGAGGGGGAAAGGGTCCCACCTTCACCAGGGAAAAATTCACCACCTTCAAGGGAAGGGGGATCCTCTCTGCTGTTGGCTGATTATGGCCTCATGGGGGGGTCAGCAAATGGATTGAAAGCTGGGACGGGTCAGGATTCGCATGTAGTCCCTGCAGTGGTGGCCCCTTCTGCTGTTACATCAGAAACTCTGGCCATAGCGTCCTGGAACATTGCTGGGATTAAAAACCGCGTCCACTCTAGTGACTGGCTTGAGTTCATGGATAAATTTGATGTCATACTACTCCAGGAAACCTGGTCTGTGGACACAGTCTATAAGCAGGGCTATGTAAACTTTTATAAAGCAGCTACCCAAAGTGCTACTGGGAACACCAAAGGGCGAGCCTGCGGGGGGTTACTGATCTGGGTGCGACAATCCTTGGGTTATTGTCTCACGGAGATAAGTGTACCTAATCCGGACATCCTGATTGTTAGATTGCGAAGGAATGGTCACCAGGACCTGATATTGGTAAATATATACGCACGAGGCCTGCCAGGCGGACGTACGCCACCATTGTTGGGGGTACTAGAATCTGCTTTGGCAGCCCTCGATTGTTCCAATGTCATCTTGATTGCAGGGGACCTAAATTGCTGCTTTGAACCTCTACTAGACCCTGGGGATTGCTGGGGTTCTGCGGAGGACACAGTATGGGGTATACCTGAGCTGACGTCTGTAAAATCAGTACCCGCCACAGAGGCTGCGGTAAATTGGACGGCCTTTTGTCTTAACAGTGGCTTCAGGGCCTGTAATGGCCGAACTAAATCAGACCAGGGAGCCAGCTGCACTTTTGACAACGGGCTGAGAAGAAGCCGCATTGATTACATTCTACTAAAAGTAGCAGATTGGTCTCTGATGCTGGACATGGAGGTAATTCCCCGCCCTGAAAGTGACCACAATCCCCTGATTCTCCAATTAAAGGTGCCAGGTCTAGTAAGATTAGAGGAACCTGGTATCTCACAGACGGGGGAGGCCTACTTAACGAATGATAGGAAGAGGGTTAAATGGTCCAAAATTGAGGGGGACGACCTTCTGAGAAACAAGATTATTAGTGTGGCTAACAGTACTCTCAATGAAATGCTGACTCACGTTGACTTGGGGGACAAAACCAGAGCAGCTGATCATATTTTAAGTCTCCATAATCGTTGTTTCGAGGACCTAAAAATTCTCCTTTCACAACCTCTCCGACAGGGAAAAAACCTGGTACCTATTCGCCCTAGCAAATGGTATAATAAAAAATGCAGGGAAGCACATACAGCCTTAGTTAATGCTGTTAAGTCCCGGAATGCCGGGTTGGTGAGAGCCGCCAGGTCATCCTATAGGAAAGCACAAGGGGAGGCTAAAAGGGAGTGGGAGGATAAACACTGGTCCGATCTCCTGATAGCCTCCATGTCTAGCAATCCCATCAAATTTTGGGAGATAGTTAAGTGGGGGAAGGATGCGGATGGTCGTATCCCAACAAACCATGTACCCCCCAATGAATGGGTTACCTTTTATGCAACTCAGTTCCGTGCTGTTAACCCTACGCCATCCAGTACTTTTGAAAAGATTCCCTACCCTAACACTCTGAGCGAGACCATCACTTTTACAGAAGGTGAGGTCGAGCTTGCATTACACTGTACCACGCGAGGGAAAGCGCCAGGTATGGATCTTATACCCGCTGACCTCTTTAAAGCTAACCCTGCCCTGTGGGTACCATATATCGCCATGGTGGCAAATTCCATTGCTGCAGGTGCAGGCATACCTAAATCATGGAAGGGGGCGGAGATCCTGCCGATTTATAAAAAGGGCAATAGGTCTAGTCCGGGTAATTATCGCCCGATTAGTCTTATTGACTGTATACAAAAACTTATCGCTCGCATGGTCCTGGGTAGGGTCCAAGGATGGATTGAGATGGAGGACATCCTATCCCCAATGCAGGCGGGCTTCAGATCGGGAACCAGCACCATCGACCAGGTGTTCAGATTTTGTTTGATCTACTGGAAGGTGGTGCTGCTTGGCGGCGGTACCATCTTTGCTGCGTTCATCGATCTGAAGTCCGCATTCGATCTTGTACCGAGGGAGAAAATGTGGGGAGTCCTGAAGTCTCTAGGGATGCCAACGGAATTGCTTGATTTGATAATCAAAATGCATAAGGACAATTTTGCTAGGGTAAGATGGGGTGCCCAGGGCCAGGTGACAGAACTCTTCCCAGTCACCCGTGGTGTCCGTCAGGGCTGTGTTTTGGCCCCAACCCTTTTCCTTTTGTTTATTGACCAAGTTGTAAAATTCTTTCAATCGACCCCAACCGATGCTCCCATGCTGGCAGGACAGCGATTCCCAATGCTCATCTTTGCTGATGACACCTTACTCCTCTCCAGAACACGTAGCGGCCTACAGCGGGCTCTGGACCGCTTTGAGGAGTTCTGTGTCATCAGCGACCTTAAGGTGAACGTCGGGAAAACCAAATTTATGGTCTTAAGTAAGAACCGCACTGTCCGAAGCACAGTTAGTATGGGAGGGGTCAAGTTGGACCAAGTCGAGAATATGACATACTTGGGGGTAATGCTAGACAGTCGCCTGAAATGGAAAACACAAGTCGAGGCCCAAAACCTTAAACTTGCACGACTTACAGGCTGTCTACTGAGTGAGCAAAGGAAAACCATAACCAAGCGGATCACACCAGCCCTCAAAATCTACGATGCCAAAATCAACCCTGCAATCCTATATGGTGCGGACTTGTGGGGTCATATGGATTTGCAGGGCTTGTTTAAAACACAGTGCAAGTTTCTTCGCAATCTGGTTGGTTTGCCACAGTCGTCCCCATCAATCCCCCTCTGTTTGGATATGGGATGCCCCCCAATTAACGAGTTGGCCAGATTCAGACTGGTTGCCTTCTGGAGGCGTTTATGGACCTCGCCCGACCTCACCTTATTTGCAAATGGGGCAGTAGAAGTAAGGGCAATCAGTGGATCGGAAAAAATCCCCTGGTTTCAAACGGTCAAATCAATCCTGACGGACATGGGCCTAGAGCATCTTTGGTTTTCCCCAGCAGTTAGCATTTTTCCAACTAAACAGGCATTTAAGGAATTGTACTGGTCCACGCTTCGCCTGAATAGAATAAATGCATCATGTTCTGCTAGCCTTACTGGTAGGTTTCTTTGTTTTAAGTTGGACCCCACACGTGAACACTACTGGGATACGGTCTCTAAATCCTTAGACAGGAAACTTTTCCACCAGTTTCGGGTGGGCACTTTGCCATTGAATACCTTCACGAAAAATTGGTCCTCTAGTATTACGGACCAATGTAAATGGTGTCCGGGCCAGAAAGAAACAGAGGGTCATTTTTTGTTCGCTTGCCCCAAATACCACGCACCAAGGACCAAATGGCTAAAACCACTTTTTCAGAGTCTGCCCATAAGAAAGTCAGAAGAGGCAATCTATGTATTAAAAAGTAACACTCAGGAAATCATCACAGTGTGTATTGCCAAATATTTGGGTTGGGCGTGGATACTCAGGACAAAACAGTAGCCTAAACTTGGATAGTAAAAATGTACCTGTAATCCCATTTTATCTGGGGAAATTTGTATTAGGGAATTTAATTCAGGATTGTCTATAAATTGTTTAATTCATTTTTTAATGCTAAATTGCCTTTTTTTAATGTATGTGTATTTAAAATGTTATTCAATTAATTATTGCCTGTAAAATTGTCTTTTATGATTCTTTTAAATCGAAATAAAGACTTTAAAACCTGAAACCTGAACTAGATCCGCCGTTTATAAGTTATGACCTGAAATTTGTTGTTATTGGTGGCGAGGGCCCTAGCACCACTCCCTGCCATAATATTAATCTGGATTGAAAGGCCCACTGCTGGCTGTCCGGGAACCTGGGGTGGGAGCTACAATATTAAAACATTCAAACCCCTCCAAAAATAGCTCCAGAGTAGCCCAAATCTCCTGGACCATTACAATGTCTTGTTTGTGAACTAACTCTAGCCAGTCTGGCAGATTCATTTTGGATGCGAGACCTGCAACATTCCAACTCAGTATTTTGAGAGTAGGTTCTGCATTGAGTACAGATGGGATGTCAGGTTCGCAAGACCAGGATACGATTAAAAGAGGGGCTAGGTCTGCTGATACTGGTTTTAAAAGGGGAGGAGACAGTTAATCCTGACTATCCAGACCCGATAGGGGCAGAAATCTGTTGTGTAGAGAGAGGGGGCGGGCAATGAGAGGTGCGTCAGGGAATGATGCCCCGGGGGAAGGTTTGCAAAAATACCACAATGGCAAAGCCCAGATACTGGTGGTTAGATCAGACTGGGCCTCCTGTGACGATAGTATCGATTTAGCCACTGATGGTCTGCGAAAGTTAATGACTATGCAGTCCCCCTTGATGCGTTTTAAGGACTGCCCCACCCAGCCAACTCTCCGTACCATAATAATATTGTTGATAAATGACGCCCTAAATTCTTTATGTATAGATAGCATGTCTAAGCTCTTGTAACGTAATTGCTCCCAAGATTCAGCCTGATTTAGCCTTAGGGGTGGGCACACCTGCCAAGACCACAATATAAGGGCACGCTGCCGGTGGTAAATTTAGCACCTCCGTGCTACCCATGGGGTCTGACAAACTAGTGATATCGGTGCCACCCTCCTGTAGTATACTGCCAGCATCATGAGAATTGGTTCGAGCCACGGAAGGGATACTAACAGTGGGCGTAAGGCGTCACATTCTTAGCAAGCCTCTACTCCAAGCCCCATTGCATAGCACCCATTGAACCAAAAAACAATGCCACATGGTCATCCTTTAGCACCTACTCTGAAGAAGAAATTGGCAAACTGCTCAGCACCTTGAAACCATCCAATCACCTCACAGACCCCCTTCCTGCTAACGCTGTAAAAGACTTTACCCCTCTGCTTCTCCCACTCTGGACTAAAATTATCAACAGCTCACTTCAACAAGGAACCATACCTGACTCCCTCAAAATTGGACAGGTCACACCTATACTAAAGAAACCTACAGCCGACCCCTCTGATCTGAACAATTACCGTCCCATTACCAATATTCCCACTCTCGCCAAACTACTGGAAAAATGCGCAAAAATGCAATTGACTAAACACATTGATCAGTTTGATCTCCTTAACCCTCATCAATCAGGCTTCCGAGCAGGGCACAGTACTGAATCTGCTATGACTCACATAATTGACGATGCACTTCAAATCCTAGATCAAAACGACACCTGCCTCCTCATCCTTCTGGATCTCTCTTCAGCATTCGACACCGTGAAACATGAGAACTTACTCGAACTATTAAACACAAGAATGGGTATATCTGGAACTGTTCTCAAGTGGTTCACTTCCTTTCTACACAACAGGTCGCAGAAATTCAAGAGCAACAACCTGTTGTCCTCGCCAATACCTGTATCGCTAGGCGTCCCCCAAGGTTCCTCACTATCCCCAACTTTGTTCAACCTAGTCATGGAACCTCTCACAACCTTGCTACAAGCATCTAATGTACACTTCCACATGTACGCCGATGACACCCAACTTTATCTCAAATTACAATCCCCCAAAGACATTTTGCTCCTGAACTCAACGATTAGAAGCACCCAATCCTGGCTTGCTGATAATCATCTCAAACTCAATGCTCTGAAAACAGAGTTCCTTCTGATCTCACCTCCAGCGAAGACCTCTACCACGCAAACTTGGCTTAAACACCTAACCACACTCAATGTCCAACCCACTATCGTGGACTTAGCAAAATCTTTAGGCATAACACTTGACACCAATCTCAACATGCAGCAACATATCAGCAAGGCAACTAAGGGAGCGAACTACCAAATCAATACCTTGAGGAAGCTTAAACCCTTCCTCCCAGCCAAAGACTTCCGAACTGCAGTACAATCACTAGTCATCCCTCGAATAGAATATGGTAGCATCGCCCTCTGCGGACTCCCCCTAACTACTACCGTACCTCTAAGAGCTTCTCTAAACGCTGCGGCTAGACTCATCACTGGGTCAAAAAAGAACTCACACATTACCCCTGACTTGAAATCCCTGAACTGGCTACCTCTTGAAGCCAGAATACATCTGAAAATCGCTTGCATGACACACAAAGCGGTACACCTGAGCTCACCCGGTTACCTAACTCAGAAATTGACAATCTCTGGCGGCACCAGAAACACTAGAAGCGCAAATAATCTTCTGCTGAAGCCTCGAAGATTCCGGAAGGAAAAAACCTATAAACGCTCCTTTTCAGGAATGGCACCCAGGATCTGGAACTCACTCCCCCCCGAAATCAGGCTCATCTCCTCCACCAGACTTTTTAAGAAAGAAGTGAAAGCTATCCTCATGGCTAAATTTACATTTACATTTACAAGTATCCCACATTTAAATACACTTGAACTATTATCTCTGACTCTTTAAGACTATGCACTGAACTGTACTACTTTTTTCGATCCCTTTGCTATCTTTATCACCTGTATTATCGATTTACATGATTGTCTTTGCCTCCACCTATTAGTACTGTTAGCCTTATTGACTTACCTGTATGACTATGCTAACTCATGTACCTACCCCACTTGTTACCTCAACTGCGCTAAGCCTAATTGGCCTGTTACTCACTCTCCTGTTCGCACCCCTTCTTTGTAAAGCGCTCTGATATCTGCAAAGATCTTGTTCGCGCTATATAAAACTTTCAAATAAATAAATAAATAGCTAGTAGGCGATTTACACGACCAATATCAGGGATACTATTTTCTACACCATTACCCTCAGATACAAAACACATCTTAATTCTGTTGTACATATCACATGAAATAATCGCTGGGTTCGAGTTGTGCACACCAGTCATAGTATTTGAGGTGAGGGTTGACACATTGTTAGGTGGTGTAGATGACATTCCAGGTGTAGAAGGCACAGTGGGGCTAACTTGCGTTAAATTGTGTTAGAAGACTCAAGCTGAGGCATGGGCAAGTGTTCCCTCAGAGTGGCGAAGAAACTGTCAAGTGCTCCTTTGACACGTTCAAAGAGGATGTCCACGATATGACTGATATTGGCTTCGCTACAGCCGTGACTCTCAGAAGGAAACAAACCAGTCTCGGTCTGGGTTCCAATAGAACGACAAGGGTCAATAACTGGGGTGTGCACGTGGGCGTCAACTGTCATAGGATTTGGAGAGGGACGTATCTATGAGCTCAGGGCTGAACGAGATGAGCAAGGGCGAATAGTCTGCTTCCTCTTGGCACTTTTGACTTTAGCAGGCTTCCTTTTGCGCTTCGTGGTTGCCTCAGAGCTTGCCGGAATATCCAGTGTAATAACATCTGGTGAAAGAGCATGTGATATAATGCTGTTGCTGGAAACCGCACAGTTGGTGATATAACTGTCAGGTACGCTGGTATTCAGGTTGGCGCCCGCCACAATAGGGGGTAAAAGAGGAGGGGGTAACCCCAGGCCGAGAGAAAGGCGCTGTCTCGGTCAGTTCTATCTCGTTACTCACAATACTGTCAGCTCTTTCCAACATGCTGTCAATGCTTGTTGTGGCGGGCCTTAGTGCCGACTGGCCCACTCGCTTCCCCATTATCATGTTAGGCAAGTTTAGGTGAGGGTAAGGGATGAGGCAGAATTAAATAAGCTCACCTTAGTGAATGAATTCAGCAGAACTCCGATGAAAGGGGGGTGGCCCAGCCCAGTCTCTTCAGGTCTCGGCAGGGCTCAGACGGGCCCCGCATTGCGGGGGGAGAGGATGCACTATGAGCACGTTGGCCCTGCCTTTCCCTCCCTCACGGCAGCTGCAGAGTCCTGCGGTGCACTCTGGGGGTTGGAGTCCACCCCAGAGTGTGAAGATGGCGTGGAAGTGGCGGTGTTTGCCCCTGGGACCCTCGTCCCGCCAGGGGTTCTTGTGAAGGCAAATGCGGGCGAAAAGGAAACACCACGGGCAGGCAGGCAGGCAGAAAAGCTCCTTTGCCACCGTGGGAGAGGCTGCACTATGAGCGCGTTGGCCCCGCATCTCCCTCACTCGCGGAGTCCTGCGGTGCACTCTGGGGGTTGGAGTCCACCCCAGAGTGTGAAGATGGCGTGGAAGTGGCGGCATATGCCCCTGGGACCCCCGTCCTACCAGGGGTTCTTGTGGAGGCAAATGCGGGTGAAAAGGAAACACCACAGGCAGGCAGACAGGCAGGCAGAAAAGCTCTTTAATGTCCACACCAGCCACAAAGATCTACATGGACCCTCCTTTGTGATGTATTCCTATGGGTACTGTATCGATCCCCCTATTCCTGACCCTGGTTTGGTTAATAAATTAACTAGCAGCCATCTAACGGCACAGAAACCCGTTATCTGATCAAGCCACACCACGGCACAGAAGCGCGTTATCTGATTAAGTCATAACGCATGCCATCTAATTAGGCAAGCGATATTCCTCCAGCCCCCTGATAGGCATACGGAGTTCTCAAAACAAATCAAACCCACAGCGACCTGGGAAAATCCCCGCAGCCATTGTTTTGATTTCATCGAGAACTTCAGTAAAGAATGTGCGAACGAACCCGTTCGTATGACATCCTTATTGACGTATTTATGTCCATCCTTACGTCAATCTCGGCACCTTTCAGGTATAAATATTACCGACATTGCCTTAAGCAAACACACGCCGTGGTGACGAGATTGGAGCAGCGAGACGTGCCGAGGAGCCCAGCTGAGAGCGAAGCCCACAGACGCTGCCCCGCCTTTCTGACGCGCTGAGAAGGAAACGCTGCTTTTCTCCTGCCGAGAAATCCAGCTCCGGCGCTTCCAAGCCGCCCTCGCAGGCAGCTGGAATATCAAGACCTGGGATACGAGATACCAGCCCTCCAACCTTCTAGATCCCAGGTACAGAACTGAATAACCCCTTGCAGAGAATTCTTGAGTCAGTCCCTTGGCAAAATAAACTTAACTTAAACTGCTACTTATCTACTCCCGCCCACGTATTAGGCTTAGGTCAGGTACACTGGGGTAGGCGTGGTTAGAAGCACCAGTTGAGTACGATTAGTCAAATGTATATATGTATGTATCTATTTTATCCATTTTAAAGTATCATATGGCTCAGAAACCATATCAATGCTTTTACAGTATTATTTTATAATTCTGTCTTTACTGTATGCACTTTACTTAACTATAAGTATTGCAATAATAGCGATCCATTTCTCTTGTACGAGAAAAGAGACTGATCAATAAATAACATCTTTTATTGAACACGCCCGTCTCTTCCTTTTCTCTACAATCTGGTGAAACTAAGAATGCACTGAACTGACTGAGTAAAATAAGTTGTCTTTTGTTTTTACACGACTCTAGAGATACACTCTTGATTAGGGGAGAGCAAAGTTGTCATGTTCTATGGTTGTCAGAAACTAAATCCCTTCTTGTCTATCCAGGGAGGTTCAGATCCTCCTTGCCTATTCGAGAAAGTTTCTAGTGAACTCTGAGCTAGCTGGCAAACACAAAACTTTAAGTCTAATATCGTCGGTAGAAGACCTAGTTAACCTCTGCCCTAGGTCTATACTATTGAAGATATTATTCCAATGCGCAGAGCCTATTGGGATAATAGGAACTACACTACATGGCGCCCAACCGTTTGGATAGGCGATAAAACTAACGCAAGACACTAGAGTAACTCAGTCGTGCTTTTTCACACAGAGCCCCTTTTTTCACATAATACTCCAAAGACGTCTGGAGTGGGTGAAAGGTCATATCCGCCAAACTTCGCAGGAGGAGACTCCTATGTATGGTTCTTGGTTTATTCAACGTTGAAGGATACACTGTTCCAAAATATTGTGCATCTAATCTTTGTTTCCATGGAAACCTGATCTGCAAACAAACAAAATAACCTTTCTAACAGTAAAATGTCAGACAGTGAAGTAGAAAGGGAGACAGCTAGAATAGCAGCTGAACTACTAGCAGCGGATAGTACTATGCAGGAAAATGACCCGGATATAATACTCATCCCGGTCAACATAAGGAAATCTTTAACTTTAAAACTTATAGAAAATGGACTGACATTGAGAGGTGGTACAGTCATATTCGTAATTGAGGCACACGAATGTCGGCAGACAGAGGTATTCTATTCATGGATAAACTTTCCAGCAGCAAACGCTGTAACAAAGGACTTCCACTATTACAAAATAGAGGAACCTCCTAATGAGTACACTCCTTTCGAGGAGGTGGAAATACCACTCAAATTCCAAGAGCACCTGCTCTTGTTTAATGGCGCCCTAAAACATAATAATCACATCACCAGGCTCGGTCGACTAGGTAGACCAGGAGCGACGTGGCCGGTCCTAGCCGGATACACACCACATCCAGACATTGAAGAAATGCCTGCAGCAGACCTTTTAGCACAGCTAAAACAATTAATAAAAATACATAGACAATTAGTCCAGTATGTAATGCGGACTTCAACAGTCCAACCAGCAATTAAAATTCCACAGCTGACCCCTCATCAGGGGAACACAAATAAAATTACACCACAGAACATACAGTCCTGTCTAGGTAAAGTACCCGCAAAACGGGAACAAATTCCTTTCTGGCTAGCACAGAAAATCACTCAGATAGAGGCGGTGTTTCCAGATACCACCCCTGTTGAGAAACACAGGATTCTGACTATCTGTCTTCCAATGGGAATCGCACCACATGTGGAGGACTGTGACACTTGGGGAACAGTCTTTGCTTCCATTTACACAAAAACACATGGTGTACCATCCATGTCAGTAATACCAGATGTGCTAAAACAGATTCAAGATGAATACGGTCCAGAACCCGCTTTAACTCTCGGTATGAAATTACTGAAAGACTTCAAGCAGGTCTCGGCAATATTATTAGCCAACATAAAGGGAGAAGCAGCAAATGTGGCGATCCGCCAGCGGTTAAAAGAGACAAATATAGCAGACCAACCATCTGAAATTTCCAGAATTATAGAAAAATCATATGAAGAACTAGGAAGAGATAGTTTGGGTGGAATACCAGTGAAACCACAACTAATTGAAAGTCCTGAAAAGGTTTTTATCAAAAATAATCTGAACACTCAAAAAAAGAGCTGGAATGGAAATAAACAATCCAATCCTAAAGAAAAAAGATTCCAGTCCAGAGGAAGGTCTCCTCGGCGGAGAGAAAGATCTCCGGACCAAGGACGCAAGTCTCCCCAAAGGGAGCCCTCTGTGAAAAAATACAACCTTAGAAATAGGGATAATATAAAAAAACCTGATAGATATCAAGATATTGATACACGTCCCTCTCAATCTTTTCAGACTTCCTCGCAGAAATCGGAAAGAAGAGGACGATCAGAACACAGGGAAGAGCACGTCAAGTCCAAAGACAAGGAACCTGCTCATCAAAATAAAAAATTACAATTTCCAAAGAAGAAGGTAGCCAGTATTAAAGTAATAAATCATGCCGAGAATACTGAGGACACAGCTGAAAAACGGAGAATGGGCTCAGACAATGCTAGACAGCGCAGCAGAAGTGAGCATAGCTCGCAAAGTCCTTATGAATCATCTGGAGACAGTGGACACGAATGAATACATTCAAGTGGAAACTGCAGATACCAGAATTAGCAAACCTCATAAAATATATGAAATAACATTGCGTATAGAGGGGGATAAGACTAGAAAAATAAGGGGTCTATTTTGGGATAATCTCTCCAAGGGCTATGACATCCTTCTAGCTGAAAGAGACTGGCCACCAGAGTTTGTCAGGGAGTGCCCACATGGCGAAGAAATAATTATGCCTGCCTTCTCAAATCATATTCCAATTCATAAAAAATATACACTTGCAACAAAGTGGGCAGTAGCTCAAGCCCCTGCCTTATATAAAAATCATGTGGGATGGGATGAGGACTCTCCTCCTCACAAAATCCAGTTAAAATCACAACCTACTGTACAGAGGCAGTACCCAATTAAGCAAGAAGCTAAAAAACAGGTAAAAGAGATCCTAGATCAACTTGAATACCAGGGGGTGATTGAAACTTGCACCTCACAAATGAATAATCCTTTGTTTCCTGTCTCCAAACCAGACAATTCATATCGTCTTGTTTTGGACTACAGACATCTTAACTCATGTTGCAAAACCTTTGCGGTACAAAACTCGCATAGTGCTGCACTAATGAATAACATAGTGCGCAAAAAATACAAAACAACATTAGACATCTCTAATGGATTCTTTTGTCAAAATATAGCACCAGAGAGCAGATATTTGACGGCGTTCTCAATAAATGGCGCGCAAAACAATTTCTGTCGTTTGCCCCAGGGGTTCAAGAACAGCCCAGGATTATTCTCAGCGAGAGAAACAGAATTACTACAAACATATGATGACGAGGCATTATCTTATGTCGACGACATCTATCTAACAGATGATGACTTGGATACTCACTTGAAGCGAGTGAACACCATAATACTTGGGTTCGCAGCAGAGGGTTACAAATTCAACTTTAAAAAGTCAAGAATTGCCCATCTAACAGTTCTGTTTTTAGGATATGAACTATCAAGTGAAGGCAAAAGCCTGGCTGACAATTTCCTAGAGAAATGTGCTGTAATCCAAGCACCTAAAACATTAAAAAACTTAAAATCAATTCTAGGCTTCCTGAATTTCGGAAGAACTTACATTATAAATTATGCAGAGAGAGTTAAACCTCTCTATGATCTAATAAAACCAGATTTTAAAAGAATCAATTGGACTCAAAAACACACAGAAATGTTGAGATCTTTACAAACAGACATGTTAGTTAAAACAAAATTACAAAAACGTGACAACACACGCAACCTTGTGATTCGAGTCATCCCAGGAAGATGCGGATTCACATACCTGACCTCTAGTGAGGGAGAAAAGGTACCAATTGCATACAAACCACACTTGTACACAGAAGCTGAAAAAACGTTCAGCATTAAAGAAAACATTGTTCATGCGGTTCAAACGGCTGTAGCAAGAGAAAAAGACCAAGCTGACAGTAGACGTATTACAGTCAGAACAGCAGAATCAGCTTTTGAGGCATTAACAACCCCATGTAATTTACCGACAACGGCATTGAATCCAGAATGGATACAATGGGTAAATTCTATTGCTACAGACAAAGTAAAATACTATTTTGATCCGGAATTGAAGGAAATAAAATATCTAGAATATGAAAGAGAATATCCTCTGCCAATCGACATTCTGCCCTTACGACAATACGCCTGTGTAATCTATACAGACGGACATGCTCAACCCTCAGTTTGGGGAGAGCAAGCATACAACGCCACATGTGAAGTTACAAAAGAAGTGTGGCGCGGAGGTAAACTAAGACCTCTATTGACAAAAACACACTCAGTGGAGAATAATTCAGAACAACAAACTGAAATTATAGCGTTAAAAATGGCGCTAGATAATGCCGATCGCGAATTCCCGACACTTATAGTGTGCGATTCGCATTACTGCGTCAAATCATACAATAACGATTTACAGAAATGGATTCAGAATGGTTACAAAGATGACACAGGTGCCACAATAAAGCAGAAAGCGCTTTGGGAACAAGTAGTTCTTTTAAAGAAAGAACTACCAAAAACTCACGTGATACATTCAGTGGGTCATCGGCGTGATGGCGTTCACGTTGCAGGGAATTCATTGGCTGAGACAGCCACAGCGGTTGCAACTAAATCGGCTTCCGTAGCTACAAAAAAGCGTACAGTAAAATACATTGACGGTGAAACAGTGCTGGCGGTGAGAACGTCATCAAAAGGCGACTGCTCAGCGCTACCGATCAATTACCCACTCAACTATACATACATAATCGATGCAAACTCCGTTCCTTTTGCTCGAATCCCTGGAGTGGGGGACAGAGTAATTCCAAACATGGACAGGAGAAGCTTGTTAATCGCAGACGCACATATGGGTGAGGGTCTTAGACACCTCAAGCTAAAAGATTCCCTGGAAGAATTACAATCAGTGTACTGGTGGCCAGGCATGAGTCTGCATCATCACATTTTTGCAAAAAACTGCCCAGGCTGTAACAGAGATCGCAGTGGCGAGCGAGGAGGACTATTGCCATGGCATTTCGCTCCAGATAAACAACAACAATAAGAAAGTACCCATCATAAAAAAAAAAAGCGTCATATTAACATAAAAAGACTAATTTTCACTTATAATGTAGACCCCAGCGCTCGGCTGACGTCTGGACTGTTATAAAAAGATTTGCGAGTCTATAATGGCATATACGCTAGGAGCATGCTACGTTTTGACTAATATTTTCCCTTTAGCCATCAAGCTTATGGGGAAGCATGGCCAAATGAGCATTGCATAGCGGGACTCTTCTCACTTCCTTCCTGAGGGATACGGGATGGTGTAAAGAAAAAACCAAGGCATAAAGCTATCTATAATGGAAAAGGTATTAGGTTCGGGAGCTGGGTGGGTCAAACATTTAATAAGTGTCCAACGTAGTCTAAATAACCTGCCAGGAAATTCTCTGAAAGGATTCAGTCCGTACGAACTATTGCTCGGGACTAGAATGATGATCCAAGATCTTGATAGTCAGACTTCAGTGGTTAAAGATAAATGCTTTGATATCAAAGATCGTTTGGCTATTTTACAGGACTTAAATGAAACAAGGAAAGACCTGAGCAACATAAAGTTGAAACAGCAGCCAACAACCACTGAAGAGAAACCACCTGTCCCAGCAAGGCCTGTCTGGATTCCAAAAGTCGGGGATCTAGTCAGAGAGAAGATCGCGGTAAAGAAGGAATTTGGGCCTTCTTACAGAAAAGCAGTTCCTGTCTTGTCTATCAACGGGACAAGATCAGTAGTACTACCGCCCCTTGCTGGTAAAAAGGAGAACAGAGTTGTATCCATCGACCTGGTAAAACCACAATCATGTGGCCGATAACAAACAGTAGGCCAAGTGGACTCCCAAGAAGTAGTAGAACACCAATGTTTGCTACAAATCCAGAGGTTCAAACTAAGAGGCTAATCACATTCGAAATGCCTACAGAACATCAACAAGGACTATGCGAGGGAGGAGCCTAGCTCGAGAGCGTAATGGCCGCCTTTTAGCTCGGCTCTGTCGGCCCTCCGGCCAACCTCGAATATCCTGCAATATATCCTGTACTGCGACGATACTTCACTGCAGATTTTGGAATTTAACGACCCACTCTTACTCACCGTCTGGTCCGGAGGTTCCAGCGTGCTGTGGGTCTGCAGCTGTGCCCTCGTTGGGATTGGGGCCTCTGGGCGCTCGAGACCGGGACCGCGCCTGTGGGACCCGACTGGCGGTGCTGAGATTGCCGGCCCCGGCCGCGAGAGTGAGCCGCTGGTGGGAGCCGTTGTGTGTATGCCCCTGCGATCCTGAACCGGCCCCGATTTGTGGACCGTGCGGCTGGAGGGGGACGAGATGTGTCCGGGGCTGACTGTGTGAAGGGGTCCCTTCGCCTTTGTTCCGTCCGGCAGCCCTGGACCCCGCGCCTGGCTCTCGCTTGAGGGGCCCGCCACTGTTCGGAGGGGGCCCCCCCCCCCATTGAACGCCGGCCCGTTCTGTGCCGGTGAGGCCATTGTTGGTAACCTCCGGAGGTCTGTAAAGTCCTACATTTGGGAACTGTTTGGGGGCCCACGGTGGAGTGCGGGGCGGCGAAACTCACAAAATGGCTGCCAACAACGTGTGGGGTGATCCGCTCTGCACCGACGAACCTTGCTGGCCGGATTGCGTGGAGGCTTGGGCGTGTGCTCGAGCGCCCACGCTCGGAGATGTCCTAGACGCCTTGATGTCTTTGTACGCTGTCTTGGCCCCCGGTGCTTCTACCGACCCCATGCGGCCCGCTGCCATTTTGGGTCGTCGCTCTTTCATGCACCCCTCTCGTCCTGATGCCTCCATTGTTTTGCCCCCTTCGGCTGCGCCAGGAGTTGCTGTCGCTGTTCTTCGGCCGCTTGATGGGCCGGTGGCTTTTGAACCTCTGCTTCCTCACCGCCCGGACTTCGAGGACTTGCACACGACGCGGAGATCTGCTCCTTCCCGGACAATTGAGAACTATGGTGGACCGCTGTTTGTTCCCGCTTCGATGGGTTCGAGCTTTTGTCCTGGTGGGGCACCTTGGCATTGTCGAACTGCGAAACTGGACTCCGGCTTGCTTTTGCTTGCCCTGTCGTTGCTGCTACAATTGACTTGCCTCATTGACTTTTTGTATTCCATTAGTATGAAGGCTCTCCCTACTCTACATCACTGCCGTAACCCTGGTCAACATTACGATTATTTTGTGCTGGGTGGTCCGCTCCATGTTATCCTTTATTGGGTTGGTTTCGTGATTAGGAAGGGCTGGGGGTAAGTTGCACGACACTAATAGACTGCTGGTTTACCTGTCCGTGGCACTGATGCTTGTATTCTCGATATTGTGAAACGTTAAAATTTCCCCCTCTCCCCCCCCCCCTGGGGTTTTTTTTGCTGTAAGTGAAGGTGTAGCATTGATTCGACAATTATTCATTTGCTGGTCGGGGGATGTTCGTAGCCGAGTGTGTTTGTTCATATCCTCTGGCTCCTCCTTCACATCTTATTTTTGTTTCATATTCCCTTTCCTCCTTCTTTTTGTCTCCTTATTCTACTTCTTTCTTTACTACATTTCGGGTTTCGGATTAGGGCGACAGGCACGCTGTTTGGAGGGTAGGCCGTAGCCTTCTGCTGGGGTGCGGGGTGGGACGGGTGGGCGGGGTCTTTCAGATGTTTCTTTTTTGGTTCTATGGCCCTCTTCTATCCCTTTATAGCGGTGCCGCTTCTTCCTCGCTTCTCTGGCATGAGTGTGTTGGGGTCTGTCGCTATGCCACTTTTATCTGTTTCGATGCTCCGTCGCGACTGCCATACCCTTCTTCTCGCCAGCTCTCTACTTTCTTCTGTATTGTTAGCCGCGGGATGCCTGGCCCGGGGTGGCGCCCATCTTGCACGATTGTGTTTCTCCTTTTATATTTCTTTATTACCTTTCCCTTTCATTTTTCGTATCTTTTAGATCAGACCGGGGGTCGGGTGGTGTTCCTTTTGGGTAGGATTTAGTACTCTGTGCTTATGTTGTTTGCTCTGTTTATTGGATTTTGTGTGTATGGCGTTGATATTAGTACGCAGCCATTGAATGCTCGCATATCCTGTTTTCACTTCACGATTGTATTTCTTAGAGGGCCTGTATCCTCCTACATGGCTTGTTCCACGTATAACTTGCTTTATTGTATGACACTGGATCCTTTCTTCCTGCAGTAAGAATGTGCCCTCTCATGTCCTGCTATATAGTGGTTAAGTTTGCAAATAAAACTTGCAGAAATGTATTGACTGGGTGGGCACTGACTGGCGCGGAATGAAGTATAGTGTGTATGTATCCTGTCTACAATGTTCAACGCACAAATCCTAACTATTGCTGCTCCTTTAGTTGATAATATGTCGTATGGCTCGCCCTTTCGGTTGTCTGGTCTGAATGTATGACACTTCTTAAACTTATAAAATGGAACCTACGTTATTCTCTTATGTCTGCTGCTCATACACCGCGACGCTCTTATTTTTTAGCCTTTCCGCATAGTAAGACGCCCTGGACTGTTGTTGATTGTCATAGCGGCCGGCCCGAAGTGGTTGTAGGCAGACGCTGTGTATTATGCATAAGTTAGACAAAGGTTTTAAAAAAAAAAAAAAAAAAAAAAACAAGGACTATGCAATAAAGCAATGGAACTTAAACCTCTAAAAACCCAAATAAAAACATTTAGTAGAGACACACCACCCTATAATGAAGTAACATATGACTATGCTGATGAAACAAAGGAAACTTCTAGAACAAAAAGTAATCCAGAAGCAATTGGAACAATTGACAGAACAGCATCCGGCTACTTCATCAACTTCGATGATTCATCTGAAGAACTGAGTGAATCTAAGAAACAGCCATCAACAAAAAGTTTTAAAGATAAAGCTAAGGAACTTTTTCAACAACTGAAAGAAACCTATCTGATTTCTCCATGGATTGAATTTTGGGTGGCCTTAGGTGCGTTTATCCTCATACTGTGGCTCATCATGGTACTATGCTTGGGACATTTCATTGAGGGGAAATATGCAACAATGGACACAGCAAGCCAGAAAATCAACTTGGTCCTTAAACCACACACATCTTCACACGTCGAGAAATGAGAATTTTCTTCCGTGAACTTCACAGCCAATCCTATACCAGGCGGTGTAGCATGGGACAAAACTGATTATGAAATCTATGGTCCGGTTGAAATCCTGAAGTATCCACACCAATTCAAGATCTCATTGAGTGACTTTGGAAAACCAAGCACATTTGCTGATGATTGGGACTTTGAAAGTATTAATGATATGATGTCTGACCTAGGGATGTCTGCTAAATTTACAGAACATGATTATTTGCAGGGTTCGTCTAATTATGATCAGATGTTCTGCTACAACCACTATGGTAACCATTATCTACATAAATCTGCACAACCTAGAAATGTTTTAAATTATAACCAATGGGAACATTGTGCTACTCCTCCAAAAGGTAGCTCGAAAACATTTTATGATAAATATTCATACTTTTCAGGGTTTAACACAAGTAAAGCAGAAACATTTTATTTCAAATTGTCAAATAAGACAGGTATGAAGACCATGCTTACAAACACAAAATTGATATATTCAGATTCATTTTTTGAGCAAATGAATACATTTGGTTTTGATTTCTGGAACAATAATATTGAAGCAAAAACTGTTTGGGGTACAAGAGACTGGCAAGTACAAGGTATAGAATCATTGTTTAGAGCCTGCATGATCCCAGAACAAATTATATTTTTGAACGACACTATTCAACAAACTACCTGTCTTGGCTTAGCCAAAATCAAAGATTTAAACAAACCGTCTATTCCAAAGCCAACAGTGAACAGTAATAGCTCTATAGATGTTGAGATAGACGTGAACCATATATTAAACCAAAACAGAACACATCCTGAATGGAAAAAATGGTTGATCTGGCCCACAGATACAAATAACTGTCAAGACAGATTCCTGAACAAAATACAGGGGCTCACATTGACCAGGCCAGACCCTAGATATTCCCAAAGACAACATCCAGGGATAGTAACCACCTACAGCGTGGGCAAGCTCTGCCTTCAATGGCTACAAACGTCCACACTGGCAGAAATTAAGCAACACCTAACTTTACTTACAGAAGGTGCTGACTTGCGTGATTTCATTATGGGACCACGCAAACAGCGTCAAAAACGTTTCATAGCGGCCTCTATATATGCAGCTTATAACGAAGCCTGGAAAGAAACTCAAATTGAGACAGCAGAGAAAATACGGGAAATTGACCGTATTCATTTGGAAAAATCACTTTCTGTGGTGGACAATGGGTTAATGACTCTGTTCTCCAGAATATATTCTCGGAAACAGCATAGTGTCTTCAGCAATCGATATAATATCGCAAGACTTACTGTTGTTACAACACGGTCAGTCCCAATTGCGTTCTATTGTACAGCTTGGCTGGACGTTACAAAATCTGCGTTCAGGCTATGTGCCTTGGCGTTTAATCAACACAACGTCATTATTTAATATCTTTAACCTTACTGATAAACAAATCAGTATGGCACAGAAGGGTGCTGATTATACAATTCTGAGCATTGAGAAACTCGAGAGATTACCATTAACAATGTCAGAACGACCTGTCATTGAATGGATAATACATGGGATAATTAATATTCCGATATCAACTTTCAGGTTTCAATACTGCCAAAAATATACAGGCAGGCCAGTATGAAAGGTTGGGTAAAGGGTACGTTAAGTCAACATGGAACTTGCCCTATACACACGAATGTGTCAGTAATAAAGGCCAGAAAGTGTTTCTTAGTGGCAATAATTGTGCAAGATCACTAAGCGGTACACTTCTGTGTCAGGGTATTAGCTTGCATGGAGCCTGTGAAGGGACTTCTAATAACCTTTCATGTTACCAGCTAGGCACACCTGCAACACAAATAGAACCATTCTTTAGGAGGCTCTCGAACGGGAGTTACATTTTAATAGTAGATCGCAGATGTTGTAGTTTGCTGCCTGGAAAACCTTATCTCATAACCGTGACTAGGAAGGTCATGTGCTGTGAACGAGTATTGTTCCCGAACGATTCTCCAGACAGGGAGGCAAGGTTATGGCCCAACTTGAAAATTGCTTCTATTCGAATTGATACTTTAAGCAGAATGAAGACAGTGCTCCTACAGACGCCGACCAGGCTAACGTCATCTAAAGAAACGTATGATCTCCAAGTTGCAAGGACAACGGCAGAGATTCATTCATTGTTATCAACTAATTCCCCCATACATTTCGCAGAAATACTGAACGAAATCTTAAATATTTCTGATACCAGTGGTGTCTCAAGTGTATTTAAGACAGTGTTTTCAGGAGTTTTAACACCATTCAAAGCCATCCTGGGTATTTTTCCAGACTTTGTCCATTCCATTTTTGGCGGACTTCCTCTCCTTTTGGGACTAGTGGCAGGCATCCTATTTTTGATCCTGTTATTTCGCTATGGCAAACCATGTCACAGACAAAACACCTGCGACAAGGGAAGAAACGATCCTAGCCATTGGCTACCGGGACCGCATAACTAAAGTCCTTGGACTAGCACGGCTTCGGGACCTGAACATGACTTGGTTTCTTTCATTTAGACCGATGTGGCAACGTTGTGTTATGCCTGTATTAAGGTGCTTGCTATGTGGCGAAGAATGCGTGTTGGACACCTGTCTGACACTACAATCGGATGTGCCAATGGACGCAGAAACTTTGTTGGGTCCAGTAACGGCTCATACATTGTGCTGTCCCCAGCGGCTACCTATCCTGATGACGGCATTCGTGGAGACTTCACCACTGCGATTGAGGGGTAGTGAAGTACGAGATGAAAGCAGCATCGATCAGGAACGACCTTCAGTCAGCTATGCTGATCAAAACATCAATGAAGGCAATCATGCTCATGAATGCATGGTAACAACCTTTTCTGAGTTAGTGGAACTTTCGCAAGAAGCTGTTGACAGTTTTTTCAACAGTCTGAATGATATGTTTTCTTCAGAGCAGAAAGAATGACTTTGAGCAAACTAGCACACGGAGTTCCCTACATCATGAATTTGGCCTTCAACTTTTAAAAAGCGATATGGGAATTTTTTCTCATCAGTTTTTCAGACAGCGAGAACCTTTTTCCCAATCCAAAAATATTTACAATTTTTTGGGACACTTATCTTCTGCTTAAAGTAGAAACTATTCTTAGAGAACTGAATTTCTATTTTAGGTACTCTAGAGACATTAGCTACCCTCTAGCATGTTCATACAAATTTTATGTTGTGATGAAATGGTCTCGCACTTTTCTTCTGTATTAAGAGCCATTTCATGTGTAGTTTTCGCATTTATTCATGCTGAGTTTAAAATATGCGTCATAGATTTAGCATTATTATACTGCTTGAGTGCATATAGTACATATAATTATCTTTCGTATATTTCATGTTTCCAGTTTTCAGAATGCATATGAATGTATTTTGGGGTGGTACGGTATACACATGCACTACTAGTTTTTTACTATGCCTAGATTTGTAAATATGGACATAGTCTACGTGGAGTGGGTGTGATGTATTCCTTTGGGTACTGTATCGATCCCCCTATTCCTGACCCTGGTTTGGTTAATAAATTAACTAGCAGCCATCTAACGGCACAGAAACCCGTTATCTGATCAAGCCACACCACGGCACAGAAGCGCGTTATTTGATTAAGTCATAACGCATGCCATCTAATTAGGCAAGCGATATTCCTCCAGCCCCCTGATAGGCATACGGAGTTCTCAAAACAAATCAAACCTACAGCGACCTGGGAAAATCCCCGCAGCCATTGTTTTGATTTCATCGAGAACTTCAGTAAAGAATGTGCGAACGAACCCGTTCGTATGACATCCTTATTGACGTATTTATGTCCATCCTTACGTCAATCTCGGCACCTTTCAGGTATAAATATTACCGACATTGCCTTAAGCAAACACACGCCGTGGTGACGAGATTGGAGCAGCGAGACGTGCCGAGGAGCCCAGCTGAGAGCGAAGCCCACAAACGCTGCCCCGCCTTTCTGACGCGCTGAGAAATCCAGCTCCGGCGCTTCCAAGCCGCCCTCGCAGGCAGCTGGAATATCAAGACCTGGGATAAGAGATACCAGCCCTCCAACCTTCTAGATCCCAGGTACAGAACTGAATAACCCCTTGCAGAGAATTCTTGAGTCAGTCCCATGGCAAAATAAACTTAACTTAAACTGCTACTTATCTACTCCCGCCCACGTATTAGGCTTAGGTCAGGTACACTGGGGTAGGCGTGGTTAGAAGCACCAGTTGAGTACGATTAGTCAAATGTATATATGTATGTATCTATTTTATCCATTTTAAAGTATCATATGGCTCAGAAACCATATCAATGCTTTTACAGTATTATTTTATAATTCTGTCTTTACTGTATGCACTTTACTTAACTATAAGTATTGCAATAATAGCGATCCATTTCTCTTGTACGAGAAAAGAGACTGATCAATAAATAACATATTTTATTGAACACGCCCGTCTCTTCCTTTTCTCTACAATCTGGTGAAACTAAGAATGCACTGAACTGACTGAGTAAAATAAGTTGTCTTTTGTTTTCACACGACTCTAGAGATACACTCTTGATTAGGGGAGAGCAAAGTTGTCATGTTCTATGGTTGTCAGAAACTAAATCCCTTCTTGTCTATCCAGGGAGGTTCAGATCCTCCTTGCCTATTCGAGAAAGTTTCTAGTGAACTCTGAGATAGCTGGCAAACACAAAACTTTAAGTCTAATATCGTCGGTAGAAGACCTAGTTAACCTCTGCCCTAGGCCAATATTATTGAAGATATTATTCCAATGCGCAGAGCCTATTGGGATAATAGGAACTACACTACACCTTGTAGAGCTTTTAGATTGAGAAGCTTGGTCTGGTGTTCATTAAAGTCTCACTGGCCACTACATTTAATGAAGTTATTCCCTGCAACCACATACTTCATAGATTTCAATGGAGTCTCAAGTTTGGTGAAATCCTCACAATGTCATTGCAAAGCTCCCCTCTTACGTGGAGCTCATTGGACTATGGCCACTGGTCTTGGAAGTGGCTGAAGCTGCTTGCGGCCGACGAGGGCCCACGGTGCAGTAGCTACCACAGTAGTTGAGTCATTGGGTACATTATGTCAACGGTACAGCAAGCACCTCGCCGTCTAAGGCACAAACAAGACAAATATACATTGCTTCTGCTCATTCTTCTACCACTAGGGAAGTTTGTCTCCATCAGTGCAGCACTGGTTGATGAGTACTTTCTAATTCTCTTTCCAGGCCTGCCCACCCCTTCCCTTCCATAAACAGGAAGTAGTCATCAATCCGCTTCCTGTCTAGTTTCTGCCGCTGCAGGTAAGAGCGGTGGGGCCGGCTGGGGGTATTTCGAGAAACAACCATGAGGGACATTAATTATTTATTTCATTTCCCTTGTGGTCATCTCTCAAAATCCCCCACCCCTCCCAAGCCGGCCCCACCGTTCTTACCTGCAGCGGCCTCGGCTGGGTGCAGGGTTCTAGTCATAGCATTTTTACTGTATTTAAGATAAAAATAATTTAAACCATTCAGTGTTGTCCATTCGAATCTCTCAAAGCCACTGTAAATGTACGAAATATGATTGTGAAAACCGACTCGGAAAGGGGGTACACTCTGACAAAGCCAGTTGTTATTCCATGGTTGCAGCTCATCCTGTATTTACAGGGCATAAAAGTCTTTCTTTATAGCAATGGAAAATTGCTTTTTTTGCTAACAACGTTTAGATAAATTGGCACTGACAGGTTCACCCATTTGTGCAAAGACGGCTGCGTCAGGGGATACATACATGTATAACAGAAGCCAGATGACCGAGATGCAGAGGGTATACTTCAAAACACATATTATCCTATAATCAGTACAACAAAAAATATTTTTATCAATTATCACTCCGAAGGGTCACATCTCACTCCCAAGGGCCACATCTGACAATTCGATCCAGGAAAAAAATAGTGTTATTCAGTTTGTTTGTTTGTTTCTTAAATTGTAAGAGACTGGGGTGATTAGGAATTTTGTAATTCTTTGTTGGATCGCAAAATACCTTTACCTCAGTGAAAGTAACATGAAAAGTGTGGTAAAATGAACCCTCCCTGGCAGGGAGTAAAACATCTAAGGCTTAAACAGGCAGAATTTCCCAAAAATAAACACTGTCAAAGTACCCAGCTTCAGACAATAGGAGCAGCTGTGGTTCAGTTGAGGATATCTCGGTTTTGGACTTTCCTTTTCGCCACAGGGCGACTGCAATCTTCTAATCACCAGCCCTCCTTGTGCAGCTGATTGACAACGCACGAGGCCAGGCTGTGATGCAACCTGCCCGGCGTGATTAGAATCTAGCATCGAAATAGTATACATTTAACTGGTGTGGGAGGGGCGAGGGGGAACTCTCCCCTGATATGCCTGATACGGGACCTCCATGAATGTTCAATGTTTCATGAAAGTCAGTAAAGGGGCGTAACTCCTCTCTGCATATTAACCCAAGCCGGAACCTGTAAGAAATGTAGGGACAGATGTAGAAAGACTTTTTGCGTCGCAAAGGGGCCGATTCGCAGAATCGGCCCATTTGCAAACGCAAAAAGGCTTTTGCTATGTAAGTAACTTTTTGCATTTGCAATATAGGTAATCGCAATTTTTTGCGCTTACCTAAAATGCAAATGTATTTTGGGAATCGCAATTTGCAATTCCCTAAATGCAATGTATGTAGCATTCACTAACCGCTATATGTATCAAGCTATTTAGCATTCGCAAAGGCCGAAATTCTGCGAATTTCGGCCTTTGCGAATGCTAAATAGACAAATGGAATGTATCAAACAAGTTTGATGCAAAATAAGGATTAGCAAAATTTGCTAATCCTTATTTTGCGATTGCACTTAAGGAATTGCAAATTTTGCGATTCCTTAAATGCAATGTATCAAACAAATATTATGGAAAAAATGCCATTAAGGATTAGCAAATTACCACCAACTTCTAGTTGGTGGTAATTTGCGAATTCTTATCAAAAAGCTTTTTTGAAAAAAACTAAAGGTGCCATATGACGCCCATACATGCCCTTAGGGCATGTATGTGCGCCATATGCCCCCAAATGTCTTTTTCAGGGGTGCAGCAGGGTGTTCTTGAGACACCCCTGCACCCTTGGAAAAATCCCTAATTTGCGATCAGCAAATTGCTAATTGCAAATTGCACTTTCATTCCTATGGGCCTCCTGGCCCATGGAAATGAAGGGGTAATTTGCGAATGACAATTTGCTAATCTCAAATTAGGAATGCTAAGGAATCGCTATTGGAAAGCGATTTGTACATACATACCGTTTTGCATTTCCTAAATAGCGATTCCTTAAAATTCGCTATTTAGGAAATGCAAAATGGTTTGTTGATACATATAGCGGTAAATGAGACTTTACATTTAGGAATCGCAAATTACCATCAACTTCAAGTTGATGGTAATTTGCGAATCCTTTGAAAAATGCACAAAAGTGCATTTCTGAAAGTGCCATGCGGTGCATATACATGCCCTTAGAGCATGTGTGTGCGCCATATGCGCACACTAACCTTTTTTGGGGGTGCATCAGGGGGGCCTTAGGCCCCCTAGCACCCTTGCATTTGCAAATTGCGATTACCAATTTGGTAATTGCAAATTGAGAATGCATTCCCATTCATTCCTATGAATGAATGGGAAGGCATTCCGTAATAGCGAATCGCAATTTGCGATTCCTGCATACATTGCATTTTGCGATTCCAAAATAGCGAATCGGTATAATTCGCTATTTTAGAATCGCAAAAGCATTGTTTGATACATCTGGCCAGTAGACCCGAGAATAAAAAGAGCTAACTTTAGGAAAGTCGGATACATTGTTAAATTGTTCTTCTTAATGTGTATGTATATGCTATCTCATGTGCATAAATTGAGAATATTGGCTTACTCGTGTGCATTCAGCTCTGACATACTAGCAACACTTAAGCTATTGCAATGGCAGCTCAGCTGCGGTGGTCGATGGCGAGCAGTGGCTGCACAGGGGAGTTTCCCAGCGCAAGGCATCCGGTCACCCAAAAGATGACCCGCCCCTAAGACTGAATGCAGCAAGTGCACGTGCGAACCTACGGCGGCAGCATGGAAGGGGGTAACGAGTACTGAGTGTAACCTTGGCTAGGTTAAATGTACACAATGAGTCATCACACACCCTACAGCTTAAAACTAGCTCTGCTTTTAAACATACAGGAATGCTTAAAATAAATGTATTGAGTTTGAGGCACTGGTTGTATTATTTTCTTATATTGATAAATATCAGTTCACATTTTCACAATCTGTTTCTGCGAATTACTTACCACTTGTTCTAATGCAGGCGTTACTTCTTTGCTGCAATGAAATCTATGCACCCACTGGGATACCTAACCTTTAAATGGCCCTAGCTGGACCTATCCCTATGGGGACAGTCCTGATCATTCAAATGAACACAAGACCTAAGTTTAATTATATATTTTGGTATGATAGCCCTTCCTATTCAACAATCTCTTTTTTAGGGATGTAACATATGACATTTGCAAATCCATGTGTGGGGATAAAAACTTAGATTAAAAGGATCCAGACTGCATGCATCGACTAAGAAGGGGGGACTCTGGCTACCTCACCAAGCTTGTGGATAGTACAACACATAGCCCACTCACTTTACAGGATGAAAACTCGGAGAGCGATTGCCCGATTGGCTGCAAGCGAACACCGCATTCGAAACGTAGGGGCAATCTTGTGGTTTATTATACCAATCAACCTCGAATCACCCCTCATATCAACCTCAACATACACACTTCTCAACATCAACAGGCCTGAAGGAATGAACAGGCCTGGAGGAATGAACAGGCCTGGAGGAAGGCCCGCATGCTCCTGAAGGTCCCCAACCAATTGCATTCCAAAGCGCTGGTATGGCGACTCCACCATTACAATGGGTGAGGAGTAAATCACTGGTCCTTACCAAAGCACATAAAATTCGCCATATTGACTATGTGATCTCTCATGGCTCTCCAAAATCTTTTATTGATCTTCAGTGAACTACAGTCTCCTCGATAATCCTAGATCACTCATTCATTAGGCGCTACTTCCACGATTAGAAAAACTACGGTGGGGTTGAACGAAGGCTGTACCCTACTTTGATAGATAATTAATTCTCCCTCGACACATCCCCTTGACTACGCATATGGTGGGAGGTACGTCTTAATACTAAATTCGAGGAGGATGAGTGGGCGTATTTATGACAGATTATAGTGAAGGGGTCAGGGAATCCCACTGGAAAACAGCTTTTCCGAGAACTTCTGATTTTTCTAGTGCAGGTTTGACTTTTTGTCCTTCAAAGGTTTGAAAAATGGCAGCCGTTTTTTTGATTATTTGACAACGGTACTGCGCCCGGATTCAGGGTAACTGTGGTGGCCAAAGGGCTTGTTATGATAGGTTGGCACACTAAATCTTTTTTTGTTAGGCACGGGTAGATTACGTTATTTGCCCAGAATCACAGGATGTTGAGCGTCCCTGCCGAGATTCAAACGCGGTTCCCTAGCTTTGAGGTCAACTGCCCTAGCCGTTAGGCCACATCCTTCTATAGACCACTTGAAGTTTAACATTTGTGTTTTATGCATGCACACATTGTCACTTTCTCCAGGTGTAAATTGGACTATAAAATGTAATGAACAAATAATCCCCCATGAAACCAAAAAGACAAAAAACTCCCTAGTGGTACACTAAAGACCAAAATGAAGATAGAAGGCAAGAGAGTAGCGCAAAGAAGATGGCAGGAAGAGCTCTCTGCCTTGAATCTGCACATAGAAAGAGAAATATACAACAATAACATCTTTGAGGCCAAGGTTTTCTTCCTTCCTCAGATCGCAATTGGAGCAAGCTAGAAGTCATCCCAAAAAACCATTTGGCATTGTCAAACAGTACACTAATCTATTTCCTAAGCTAGATGCTAATACCTTCAAAGACTGAAGTAAAAAATTCTCCAACTTCTTTATTGAGCGAATAAAAAAGATTACGTCTCACTGCCTACCCAATAGATGGACTATCGTTCCCTCACTTTAGCCCCAAAAAGAGAATTTGAAAGGAAACTCATTAAGATAAGAGAAAAAACTATACTAACTTTGGACTTCCATGATCTAATACCTGCTATCAAACTAAAAGAAATCAGCATGTATGCCGTCCTATACCTGATACATCTGATCAAAGCTTCACTGGCCCAAGGCAAAGTACCAGTCTATCTGAAACGTGGGCAGGTCACCATGATCTTGAATACACAGGGTCAAACCCTGAAGAACTGAACAATTTCTGCTTAGTAGCTAATCTCCTGTTCCTCACAAAAATCCTGGAAAGTTATGTTTCACTTTCTACACAAATCAAAAAATTCATTGAGGACCACAACTTACTTCTCAATTTGAATTCATATTCATTATCCACTCCACTCGACCATGGTCCAATCTTGACTTGACTTTCTCAATGTACTCAATTGCAAACCCAAAATGATTAAACTCACCAAATTTTGACATACAGTTCAACTTGCCAACATGCATGCTATTACAAAGAGCACACAGCACCAACTCAGACTTGTCTTTTGAATGGCATCCTGGATTCTGAACCATTGATTTAAGCTGTGCTACAATATTTGATTACATGAAGACTCGACTATTGTAATGCGGTTCTCACAGGAATTCCAAAAGTCCACATAGCCTCGATGAAGGTATACTTCCACTAGGCATTGAGATTAATTTCAGGTGTCAAACATTCCAATCACATGACTTCCGTGCCCATTGCCTGATCGAAGCAAGAATCGCATTTAAAGTGGCCTGCATCCCTCACAAAGCCTTCCATGGAGACTTCTTGAAATACCTGGCACACTAGCTCACAGGTTTGGGAGATAACCGCTCTCTTTGTAGAAACACTCTATGCTCCTAGTCTAAACCAGGTTCAAGAAACAAAGGGGCATATTATCAAGGGGGTTTATCTCCGCTTTTTTGGCTTTAAAAGCCAAGAAAGCGGAGATAAAATTATCTCCCTATTACCTAGCTGTCGCTAACACCAGTTACCGACAGCTAGTAGGAGATAGCGACCATCTTGGGCCCCACTTTGCATGTCAGTGATATTTATCACTAATGACATGCAAAGTGGGCGTGCCAAGATGTTAGCGACTGGAAACAGTCGCTACCATCGCTATCTCCTATTACCAACTTTTGGAGATATTCGCGCTAAGCGCGAATATCTCCAAAAACTAACACCTGCCCTGAGCAGTTCCTAGCCATGTTATCCAATGGGAGGTGGATAACATGGCTAAGAGCATTAGCTCGGTAATGCATGAATATCGCTGACTTTGCAGCGATATTCATGCATTGCGGGCGTTTTTTATCGCATTTGCGATAAACCTTGATAATAGCAAGGTTTATCTGCGATAATTTCTGACGATGCTTAGCGTTAAAAAATTTGTTGCTAAGCATCGTTAGCGATAAATATCGCTTAACGTTGGTAATATGCCCCAAAGATCCATCTCCC
Source organism: Lissotriton helveticus (assembly GCF_964261635.1). NCBI lineage: Eukaryota > Metazoa > Chordata > Amphibia > Caudata > Salamandridae > Lissotriton > Lissotriton helveticus. The sequence continues at coordinate 278,401,539 of NC_136063.1, read as the reverse complement.
CATCATTCTCAGGAAGGGCATCAATTTCGCCAGCGATATGCACAAATCCGTTGTTTGAAATATTCAAGAAGGTCCTAAAACACTTGCTGATGCAAAGAAACCTCCTTGGAAAACTTCCATCACGACTTTTATATCCTCTGTAAATAGAACCTTCATTGTCCTTTATTTGGTGACTTTGAGAACCCGCACTCTGTCGAGGTAACTTTATTTTCCCAATTTACAGTCTTATTTGTAATTGCAAGGTTGCTCTTGTAAATAACGCTGTGAATTAATAAATACGTAATATGATGTAGTATAGAGGATCCCATCGAGTTTGTTCATAGTGGGTAATTGTGTGTATCTACTGGAATTTTGTATTGGGGAAACCTAGCCGGAGGACAACTGAATGCTGAACGGCAGACGAAACCTCAATAAGACTCAATATTGTTTATATTGAGGCAGGCAAAACAGAGGATTGTATTGATTTGGGTGGTAGTGTGCTTTGAAAAGACCCCAAGTTGTCATACCTTTGTCACCACAGTAGGACAAGGCCCAATACTTCTAGGAGGCAGAAGCTGATGACGTACTAGGCATCAGGAATTTGAATGGGTAAGAATATATCTGTCATAAATTAATTTAACATACTCAGCTTGCACCTTGCACTGACAGGCATACCTTTCTTAAAGAGAGATACTATACTAATATCACATATATATTCTCACTTTGTACATACAGCTAGTAAGCACATGCAAAGCAACGGAGCCACCGCAAGGCATAGCTCCTGGGTAGACCACACGGGCAAGCATGGCGTCTCAAGTCACAGTGGTTAAAAACAAAGGTTGTCCACCACCATCCCACAGTAACTTTGATGGATTGGCGGTCACATGGCTTTTATGTTATTTGCTCATGCTGATGAGTGCCAAGCAGGGTGATGTAGCACATTATATTGTCAATGGAGTGGAAATCAGGAATGCCACTAGATGCTGGCGTGAAAAAGACCGACAATGGTATTTACAGCACAGCACATATGTGGTGTGATAAAATGGTGAATTTGATATACAGAGGCAGATTTACAAGCCTCGTGTCACTTTTACATTGCTGTTGCATCACTTTTTTGACGCAACAGAGGTGTAAAGAATGCAGCAAATTTACAACATGACGCATCTAGGGAGATGCGTCACGTTGTAAAGTCCTGCATGACATTATTCCTGCGTCAGGTATAATGTATGCAGGGTAGGCGATCCCACGCAGGAAAGCCTCGTAAAAGTGACGCAGTGAAATCTACAAGATTTCACTGCGTGAGTTTTAGGGCGCCACTGTGTCAAAACATTACGCTTGCTTGAAGCAGGCGTAAGGACGGACACAGTGTATTGGGAATAGGCCGCAACATGCATTGCTGGAGTTGCGTCGTGTTTGCGACACAAATCCAACAATGCATGAGTTTTCCGCCTATAGATGGGTCAGAATTTCTGACGCATCTCTAGATCCTTGCACCATAATGCGCTGTATTGTAAATACTGCGCATCAGTGGTGGCGGAAGGGTTTTTCACACAGGCGCAGGGAAACTGTCTCATCTATACAGATGCATCAGTTTCTTGTATATCTGCCCCACAGTTTTTTAAGAAGTGAGAATACCACTTATTCTTTTCTTTATAAGGTGAACTTCGTTGTCTAATTTGCTTTTTTTTAGGCCTTAATGTTTTGGTATTTTGTAGAGAGACTCTGTACTCTATCAGTGGCATGGGATGCTGTAAGACTTCTTGAAGTGCTACACTGACATATTTATACAGAAAAAAGCACAAAGAACAAGAGTTCCAGGCAGACTGGCATTTCCAACTATGCTTCCTGGATCTGGAACAACGGGGCATATTACCAAGCATTAGCGAAAAATATCGCTAAGCTTGGTTAGCGGCTATATTTATATCGCCGTGCTTCGCCTATTTTTATCGCTTAGGAGCCTTACTATTATCAAGGTTTATCTCCTAAGCAATAAAAATCGGCCGAAATGCATGAATATCGCTGAAAAGTCAGCGATATTCATGCATTACCGAGCTAATGCTCTTAGCCATGTTATCCACCTACCATTGGATAACATGGCTAAGAACTGCTCTGGGCAGGCGTTAGCTCTTGGAGATAATCGCGCTTAGCGCGATTATTTCCAAAAGTTGGTAATAGGAGTTAGCGATGTTAGCGACTGTTTCCAGTTGCTAACATCTTGGCACGCCCACTTTGCATGTCATTAGCGATATATATCGCTGACATGCAAAGTGGGCCCCAAAGGCTCGCTATCTCCTACTAGCTGTCGCTAACTGGTGTTAGCGACAGCTAGGTAATAGGGCAATTACATTATCGCCGCTTTAGCGGGAAAAATTCCCGCTAAAGCGGCAATAAGGCCCTTGGTAATATGCCCCAACATTCCTGTATCCAGCAGGGCTGCCCAACATTACTCCAATTTAGGAAAGATTTTTAGATGCACCTCTTCAGAGAACACCCTTCATCCCTATGCTATAACTGTCCAATTTAGGGGACGTGGAGCACTGAACAAATCTCTTTAGGAGGTCTCAAGAAACCTGCACTCCAACTCACAAGTGTACCAACTTTGGCATCCATCTGGTGGTTTATCCACATACATGTCAACAGCCATGAATTCATCAACGTCCATCCTAGACTTGAAAACTCCGTCACAGGAAGCAATATCCATTGCAGGGCTGGCAGCAGGGGAATCTCCATTCTTACCATCAACATATATTTGAACCTCTGCAGAGGCCCTCATGAAAAACCAATAAAGAACTTCTGTGAGTCTACAGCAGAGCAAATCTGCAATCACGCCACAACACGAGATTATAGTTGCAGGCGACTTTAACCTCGCTAACCTGGGTACATGCCCAGACAGCCCCATCTCCTCCCTCACATATGACTCAGTCGCACTGAGTCCGAAGGTTGCAGACCTTTTTGCTTCGCATAATGTGGTCTCCGAACAAACCCTTTGTGCCCGTAACCAGCCAAGTCAGGGTTTCCCGGAGGTTCTCCAAGCCAACCTCTCTCTTTTTTTTTTTAATCTCCAAGCGTTTTAGCTCTATATGCAGCTCATTCTGAATCTTACAATGAGATGAAAGCGATCACCTGCCTTTGGTAACATCCTTCAGCTTGGAAGTTTTCATCCGTAGAGGAGCATATTTACAATAACTGGCGCATCCCTGCATATCAGCAGGGATGCGCCAGTTATTGTGCGCCACGGCTACGCCATCATGGATGCGCTGCATTTACAATGCGGCGCACCATGGGGAAAAATCGGCACAGATGCGTGACGCATCTGTGCCTTAAAAGTGGCGCATTGCTGGAGTTGCGACGCAGCTCTAGCAATGCTCTGGGGGCCCTATCTAGTTAATGCTGCGTCAATCCTTACGCCTGCTTCAAGCAGGCGCAGGGTTTTGACGCAGCATGGGCCTAAAAGTGACTGAGTGAAATCTTGTAGATTTCACTCAGCCACTTTTAGGAGGCGTTCCTGCGCCGAACACCCCCCCCCCCCCACGCAGGAACACCTACATGTGGCGCAGGGCTTTACAACGAGACGCATCTCCCAGTTGCATCACGTTGTAAGTACCCCGCACCATGGCGCAGGATTTGCGCCGCCGCTACGTCACAAACGTGACGCAGCGGCGGCGTAAATGAGGCGCAAGGGGTTTGTAAATCTACCCCCGAATGTATAAAGGTGATAGGTAACTGGCCTCTCTGGCTGTGGTGCTGTCATAAGCAGGATAAAGAGCAGAACCGCATAATCAGATAAAAAAAAAATATTTGCAAGTGTTGGCCAACTCTGAATTGCTTATAATGTTATAATGTTATAACAGGTGATCACTTAGTTAAGAAGGGGCCCGGAATCATAGCTTCAATATATAATCAGCTTACAGGTAAAAATACCTCTAAACAATTTCCTGCCACAAGAATCAAGGCCTCCAAGCCTAACCCGTGGTTTACACTTAAATTCAAGCGATCGAAAACGGCAGCCGGGCGTGCACATTTTTTTTCTCAAGAATAAATCAAAGAGTACGGGGGTCTAGCACCTGCAAAACATAAGAGGGATATATTGTACTACGTTTGTCAGGCTTTTCGGTCACACTTTTCACTGACTTTAGACAAACTGCACGGCGGTATTAAGGAGTGCTTTCCATCTAGCTAAATGTACCCCCTGCTGTCAGATAGGTCTTGAATTTGGGCGGCTTAGACTAAACCTAGCTTGCAAATCAGCTTTAATGACAAGCCATCACCTGGTCATGTGTGCTAAACCCCACTCCTTAAAGATGGCATGGCAAGAGATACTCTAGACCGAAAATAATTCATGGTCAAACTATTTCACCTCAACTATTTCAGGTCTAAGGTAAGCAACCTTATTAAGGAGAGAACTCGCATGCAGATCTCTCCTACACATCTTTAAAACTCACTCCAAAGAGCCCTCTACTTATGCAGCTCCACAGATTTATACAGTCAAAATGGCGTCAAGCCTAACAATCCCTCCTAATATACAAGTACAATGAGTACCTTCTAAGGGCGTCTATTAGTCTGTCCTGTTGAGAGAACATACTGCGTGCACGCGTCATAGTCCTACCCATTAACCCCTTGGCCGTGGCGGAATTCGCGCCGTGGACAAGGGGATAATGGCGCAGGGGGAACCACGCCGTCATGAGCCACGGACGGCGTGTGCTCATGACCGCGTGGTTCCGTCACGGCCCCGCCCGCTCATTAATTTGCCCGCACAGGTGGAGATTAATGCCGCGTGGGCGGAGCGGCCGCAGCATGACGGAACCACGCCGTCATGAGCACATGCCACCAGTGGCTCATGACGGCGTGGTTCAGTCATAAGCAGGCAAGGGGTTAAAGACTACAGACTAACTTGGAAAAACTCTGTGCATATTCACCCGCACTGCAGAGAGAGAACATAACAAAGGGTCCCCTGCTTTGATATTGCGTTTAACATTGAGTTTAACTACGAATGCTGCATACTTCTTAAACCAGTATTTTAAAATATATTTACTACTTGTGCTGAGGCCTTGAAATTTTGGCTCCACACCAGCAGTATAACTGAGGTGCCTCCAGCAGCAGCATTTTAAAATATAGGGGCAGATTAATCAATCTTTCACACAGTGCAATGCAACAAGCCGCCTTACTGCACTACGTAAAAGGAAAATGGCAGGAATGCGCTGTATTAGGCATTATACGGTCTATTCCTGTCCTTTCCAAGAGCTGCCGCACATTTGGCTACATAGGCCAATGCAGGCACCCTTGCATCATGTTGCAGGGGTGCCTGTGTTGTAGGCAAGATTGTTTTTGTGCAGTAAGGGACACCTTCTTGCACAAACACAATCCTGAAAGGCATTTTCCTCTTTCTAGGTGCTGCAGAATGCAGGACTCATGGAAAGAGGAAAAAACGAGGAGGAATAAATATATGTTTCATTGTTACGCCTCACCTGGGGAGGCATAGCATTTCGATGCATTCCCTGGTCTACCACTAATGGCAAATCTGGAAATGTGCCAACATCCATGGATGGATGCATAGGAACACCCACGCTTCACCTAAGGAACGCCTCCCTGAGGCAGAGCAACACAAGGCAGCGATTTGCACAGCCTTGCGTTTCTGTAGATTTGTCAAGCCATGCAGGGCCACGCATGGTCACTCGATAAATATTGGCCATAGTGTATAAAAGTATTAATACACTCCAGTCAGCCACACCTTCTTGACCAGCTCAAGGTCGAAGGGTGCCATGGGAAGCGGAGTTCTTAAGCCCATACGGGTTTTGTTGCAGAGTGCTACTTGAGTTTACTCAGTTTCAGCGCTTTACTGCAGTAACTATATCTGGAACAGGTGTTTTCTTTGCTTATGATTGTAAAGATTTCAAATAATCAGAAACAATAATGTATTATATTAAAATACAGTCCACATCTGTTCTAAGAACATACCTACTTCTGCAATCACTCGTTGACTGTATCCTTGCATTTAACTCCGGACAGCATACTACTGCTGCTTTGCTAGGTTTGCGCTATGCAAATAACACATACGTACAAAAATAACCTGTACTTCTACCATTTCTAATGTGTGGACTGACTTAGAACATGCACAACGTTATGCCTTTAACCTGAGATACTAGACAGTTAAATAACAGTCCATTATTAATACCGTTGCAAAAAGCATTCCCAAATGCGATAGGGCTGTCGAAAAAAAAAAAAAAAAGCCTGCTGCAGTAAAAGACAAATAAAAAACCCAATGTATTTTTGTATACAGTGCAACTCTGAGAAGAATTGAATGAAGCACCTAACAGCCAATGGTAGGAGGAGGAAGAGAATTACTCCTTTGAGTATACGTTTTGCCATAGCACACTTCATGCATATTTTAAAGTATTGGTAACAAAAGGTCTCAGACAGTTGCAGTATCAAGCCAGATCTAAACCCGCCATTCAAGGCTGAGAAATAGCACGTTCGACATTAAGGTTTGGCTGTTTTATCAGTATTTTTTGGGAGTCAAACTTCGAAACCGGGTCTTACTGCTCAGTGAAACTATGCTTAAATGTCAGTCTCCCCGGTAATATAGACCGAACCACTGAAGCACCCGTAGCACACTTCTGTTTCTTAGATGCACCTCAGCAGTGAGGGCATAGGTGCTGGAAGCAATTTGAAATAATAAGTGCCAGGGCTCTTGTCAGAAGGCCACTGCAGCTTCCACCACACATTGCCCTGCTATGCGGACAATGATAGTAACAACACGACTACTAACCGCCACACTTCTACAATTGTGACAATTCAGACTATCCCAGGCCCCCAAAGCTTTAAGAATGATGACTTGGGCAGCAGGTAATAGACATGTTTAATGAATATAGCATTAATAATTAACTGTTGTTGTTGTCATCTCTAAATTACATAGACAGCGACACCTTGTGGCAGGCTGTCTCAGGCGCCCGTGCTTACAATTAAGTGCCAGTGCCCTACACCGGAAACCACAGGCTCAAATTAAGCACTGACTGGAAGGATAGAGTGGGGGAGGGGAGGGTTTCTGCAGCACCCCCAGAAAACACCATGCTCGAGTTCAGAAGGTAAAGGAGCAAGAAAGATGCCTTCAAATTGTGTCTTTAGCTTATCAAATTTGCTGTGCATTCAAAGACAGAGGTCAAATGTAAGGCTATGTCTTGTGACAAATAGCTGCTTATCTGTTTATCATGGATATTGGTGTTTGACTACAAAGTGAGAGGATTTTGTAAAGTGAACAACGTGACACTCTTACTGGAGTACAGGAGTGCAAAAGGGAAGGCTGTATGTAGGATGTATTTTTTTTTGTTTTAAATACCGCAATATCTAAATACCTGTAAATGGACTGCACAAATATTTTCATATATATCAGCAGTTAAGAAAGCACAAATGAAACACTTACTTTTGGAATTCTGAAGTGTGATGGAAACAAACATTTTTAATAGGATCAAAACAAATCAAGACACTTCACTTAGAGATATGCAAATGATAATTATTCACTAAAACCTGATTAACACTCTCCTGTTGAATGGGCGTGGGTTATTTGCTGTACCTTGTTCATCGTGACACTTGGGTTGTTCATAATCCCTGTGACTTGAGTGATGTAACATTGATGACAGCACCCCACTCTGAAAAAAATGGATCCGGCACTACTAAGTACATGTTAGGTAAAAATGTCAAAAGATACCATACACCCTACTTTTAATGTTGCAGTCATAATATAATGATACAAAGCAGTGGGTATATGAAATATATACAGAGAAGCAGAGAGGTGGATGACGGGTGGAACATTGAATGAATGGATGGAATGGATGGAAGGGCTAAGGGGCAGATGGGAGGGTGAATACATGGTTTAATGGATGGATGGTAAATGGGTGTATGAATGGTAAGAAATATAATGCTAGAGTGAGAAAAAGAGAGGGAGGAAGAGAAATAGACTAATAGAAGAATAATAGAACTACATAAAACAAAGACAGGAGAGTAAAAAAAAGAACGAAAGAGCAGGAAAAGATAAATAAGAGGAGATAGATTTAGCTTTAGATTTAAACTGGTAATGCAGAAGTTGTTTTCTTCTATTTGCGCACCTTCTTTTATACGTAATCTGTTTTCCTTTCACATCCTGCGGAGTCAGCAGGTAAAACAAACGCTTAGTCAGATTTCTAAACATACGTGAATTGACAAATACAAAGAATGTACATGCCTTTTGGCTACGAAAGAAAAGCAGAATTTGATTTTCCTTCCTAACGCAGATTGCCTCTGGGGTCAAGGTAAGTGACCTTTCCGGTGACAAGGACTCGAGTACAAGGCTATCCATTATCCCCAGAAGGAAGCACCCGAAGGGCTCAGGGATGCTGAGGTGAGGTTTACAGGACAATCCTGCACACATGCAGCTAATGACAGGGCTCTTGCAATGATTCTGCGTCTGACTGCCTCTTTCATCTGATGCACCGAGGTCCACCCCCAGCAGGCGCTGCAGGGGTCCTGCCGGATGCGCACGTGCAGAGTCATCTATAATGAATGTGAAAGGAGACTGGGAGCCATTGTTGTCATTCTGAGCGGTGTAAACACAATCTAAAGTGGACAGTGTCGGGACAACAAAGAGCCACCAATAAATATAATGGAAAAATAATTGCAATTGTAAGCAGGAGGTATTTGACTTTATAATGAGTATGACGACAATTCTCTAAAAAGGAATGTCAGGGGCAGGAGTTTGGGATCTCAGGGGCAGATTTACAATAACTGGCGCATCCCTGCATATCAGTAGGGATGCGCCAGTTATTGTGCGCCATGCCTCCGCCACCATGGATGCGCCGCATTTACAATGCGGCGCACCATGGGGCAAAAACGGCACAGATGCGTGACGCATCTGTGCCGTAAAAGCGGCGCATTGCTGGAGTTGTGTCGCAAGCGCGACGCAGCTCCAGCAATGCTCTAGGGGGCCCTATTCTTACAATGCTGCATCAATCCTAATGCCTGCTTCAAGCAGGCGCAGGGTTTTGACACAGCATGGGCCCAAAAGTGATTGAGTGAAATCTTGTACATTTCACTCAGCCACTTTTAGGAGGCGTTCCTGCGCTGGAATGCCCCTCCCATGCACAGGAACGCCTCCTTCTGGTGTAGGGCTTTACAACGTGATGCATCTCCCAGATGCGTCACGTTCTAAGTACCCAGGCACCATGGCACATCTTTTTCCGCCACCGCTGACGCAACAGCGGCGTAAAAGGGACACCAGGGGCTTGTAAATCTGCCCCTTAGTGCCTACAGTTGATGTTGTGTAGTAATAAAGCAAAGTGACCTGTGTCTCGATGGGAAGAGAGCAGGTAAGGCTTAAATGGCGTCAGTAAGGGACACATTCAAGATGGACCCTCCTGATGTGCATTTCATGTATTGTATTTCACTGCATTGTAAATGGATGTGTATAGCGTTTACAACCTCCGACCAGGCATTGAACCACTTTATGGAGGGACCACTCTGCTCTGTAACCCGGAATTATTGATAAATCCAGTAGTTATAGTTATTGTTGTATATAGCTGGTTATTAGGTTAAAAAACGTTTAGAGGTACTTCCTCCAGTTGCCTGGGGCAGATTAAGTTAATGGGAGGCATGTGTGATTATCAGTTCATGCAAGTGGCGAATGGGATAAGTAGATTCCGTAGACGAGGTTGGATACTGTAGGATAGCAAAGACACGTTGCACGGAAAGAGAGTCTATGATGTGTGCTAAAGGATGAGCTACACTGTGCTGATCATCCAAAAAACATTAGATGTTGTTAGGCTTAAGGAATGGTAACCCAGAAGACAAGTCTGTGGTATGTGAGGAAAGGTGTGGTTAGTTTGTCTAAGTAATGCAGAGAATAAGGCAGACGAGGACAGGGTAAAGAAGGCTACACGAATATCAGATGTTACCATGCAGTCTTTTACGATGGGGTAAATTACAAGGCGATTTTATAAAGCATTGCACCTTTACAACATTGTAATTGAGTGAAAATTGAAATGATGGCGTTACGTTTTATAACGTAATAGTTATCGTAAGTAAATATAACTTATGCCCTACAGTAACTAAAACACCACAGTGTTGTAATCAATGATGTAATTTCAGACGTTGCAGTGATTTGATCAATTAAGTCATAGAACATGTCATGAGTGATGTAATATATGAGGTTATAAAGAGTGCAAGGCGAGGGCGCGAATTATAGTTACTTTCACAGTGTAGTTACTATCACATCGAAATCAAAGGTGCAACAGAGGTAAACAATGTTTTCATGTTTTCCTCAGTATCTGAATCTACAGAGCTAGGTCCTGCACTTACTTTGGCAAGTCATGTGCCCCCACATATCAAATCAGTTTTGCCTTTTCGTTGTAGATGGCTCAAATGTTTAATTCCCACGCAAAGCTTGATGGGGATTGTCACATTTATTTCAGAGATATATAACAGCCAGTAGGATGTAAAGGCCTGCAAAGCTCATTTGAACAGCTTTCAAGTCTTAGGTGGATATGATTCATTATTTATGACAATATATTCCAGAAGATTGGTCCAGAAGACATCCAATGCAGGGCAATTCCATAGGGTATGGTAAAAGTAAAGTCCAGGAGAGCAACAAATACAGCTGCTGGATTTCGTTCCAGGATACAACTTACTCAAAAGTGCCAGGATGGGATAGCTACAGGAAAGAAATCTGTGCTGTAACATTTTAAAGTGTATGTTAATAGACACAAGATTACAGTGCACAAATATGTCCCACTATTGAATATCAGTGCAGATTGGATACCTAATTTCCACAGCCACCAATGAGGTCGGTGTAAGTAACAAGACTGCGTAAAATGTGTAAATGATAGTTACAAGGCAGATCCCCTCAATTAGAATTGCAATAGCAGGCCAGTGGGAGGATCCTAAGCCAGTGACCAGGTAAGGCCTTTGAGTTGTCATAATTGTTTTAAGATGCAAAGCTCACGTTTTGACTAAGTGGCTGTGGCTCACCTCCAGCTGACCCAAGCAATTAAACCCATCATCTACAAGCATGTCAAACAAAGTACACCAAATCTTTGTTGGCTAAACCATGGCACCCCACATAATCCAGGGATGTCTGAGTCCACAACAGGTCACCCAATGCTAATGCAAGGTTAAAAGAGAAGAGATGGAGAGCCGGAACATCAAATGCTTCCTTGCACCCAGGGTGCATTGAGTTGGTGTAGCATCACCATCATACAATCCCTCAAGATCCTACAAATTATCCCAAGCTTCTGGAGTGGGACACTAACATCCAACTCTCTATTGATAATCTCACAACAGTTGAGTTTCTTGGATCCATAACAATCATATCTTAGACCTGCCCATGGAGCAGAGACCATGTTAGCAACTGCTCGGGATGACATCAGAAAGGTCTTGGAGGGCAAGGGTTTCATCGCGCCAATTCTTTTAAATACTTCAGTAGCGCTTAACACTGTTGATCCTCTAAGACTCCTTCACTATCTCCATTCTATGGGTGTTACTACTAGAGCACTATTTGAGTAATTGCTTGCAGGTATTGTTTATGCCCTCTCTTACTTCTATTTCCAGGAAAGCCAGATGTTGAGTTCTACAGGGCTCTTCACTCAGACCTACAATGTTTCATACTTATGTGTTACGAACAGATCCTCTCACTCGCTCCTTTAGTTCCTTTTACGCCGATGCCAATGACATACAAATCATGGTCCATTTGGACTCTACTTCTAGGATTGCTTCAGTCAGACTTCAATCTTGCCTTGTTGATATTGCCAACAGGATCGCCTCAAATTCAAGAAAGCTCAATTCAGATAATTTAGAGGCACTCCTATAATTTAGTCTTCGACGTGATGCCCTACAGCAATTGGCTCACTTCCTTCTCCCCCTCCAAAGTTCATAATCTTGGGAAGACCTCTGATGCAGCTTTAACCTTTGTACATCTGATAAACAAAGCAGCTTCTACCAGATCTCTGCTACTTATGACTTTTTGATAAATTCTTACTTTTTTATGTGCCCCAGCGCCACCACCCAAAGGACACCGCATGTGACTCCAGACCGTTACCTTTCACTTGGACTGTGGCATTACCATGTATTTAGGATGTTCAGACTACTTCACAAAAAAATTGCAGATAGTGCAGAAAACTCCTGCCCCCCACCTCCTGGGGCATGAAGATCTGGTGAACTTTATTTGACTCATTGGGTCATCACAACAATGCCCCCACCTGCTGGTGGGAAACACTGCTGCTGCTTTTGTTACAGGGGGCTGATATTGAGGCACTGCTGCAAAACCGGACCCCCAGAAACAAAATAACAGCCCCTACCCTTCCGGCCCACTGGGAAAACACCTGTGCCCACTACGGCCAGTTCAGTCTTGGTAGTCAAAATATCGTGGTACAAGAATATCGAGGACAGAATAACATTGGGCAAAATATCGAAGGGTAAGTGGATATAGGCAGTGCTTGATATTGAAAAAAAGAAGCAAGCAGGTACTCTCTACCAGAGTACCTGCTTGTTTCTGAGAAGTGCTGGTACTCTCCAATTAAAAGTATTGCATTTCTCTTGAGAAGTGCCGGTACTCTCCCTCTCAAAATAAAAAAAGTACTGGACAGTACCGGCCGATTTAAAGTACTGGATATAGGGAAGTATTAATTTATTATTCATAACTCCACGTCTATGTACCTTGAAGAAATATGTACAACAGAGGTGCTTAGTTGTAGAGCTAGGTATAGGAAATCTAGACATACTTACCTGTCAATATTTTTTCTCAATATTTTGACCTCGATACTGTGTCCAATATCAATATTCTATGGTTGATATTAATGATGCACACTGTAGAGACATATCGAACTGTGGCATAATTATTATACTCCAAGATTGCACTCATGCACTGCAACAAGCACAGACAAGAATGAGTTAAACTGCTGCTAGCAATGAAATTCACCTGCAATAGATATATCAGTGTCCCTGCATGCTGCTGCCATTGTCTGGAAATAATGCAAATGTCACCGCGCCTGCAGTGACATTGTGCCGCAGCCGAAGGAGACATGTAATAAATTGTCCTCTAATGCTGTTAAGGAGAGGGTTTCTTCTTACTCAGGAGGTTAGGAGGCTGCCCTCTCACTGTCATGTCACTGCGCTCCTTTATTCACTTAGGCCCGTTCCATATTCGCACATTCAGCATGCGGCTGCACCCTGGAGCTCCTTTTCATGCTCTCTCACTTCTACTGCTCCTGCAAAACCAGAGCCAATCAGCATCCTGTTCTTTCTACTTTATGATCATTTGCTGGATACTTACAGGGCAGTTTATTGGGCCTCTGGCAGTAGCTAAGAATAAAGCCACTTTCTATTTCTGAACTGTATGTTTTTGACAAAGCACGTGCTAGAACACTGAACGCAGATAAGTAAACTATAGATTTTGCATCACTTCCGGTTTACCCCATGTCATGTGTGAAACATTCAGTCAGAAGTGGCTTCTTCTGGTTTGTAAGCAGGGGCTACTGTTTACATACATATTACATAGTGCTGTTGACCAGATAAGTAAGGCTGGTCACGAGGAAGTTGGAAGTTTCCTCATAAGCTACATGACATTATTTCCAATTACACAAAATAAATCCCCTCTGCCTTTGATGTAGCTTCAGATTTTTTATTTGATTTTTAACCTCTGATTTTTTACCTCTTTTAGGGCCTACACATGTCTGAGATTCTGCATGCTTCTTTTGATATGGCTACTCCTTCATCCCATGTCAAGAACCTGAGTCATCTGGTTTGCCGCCTTTTGCTTGGCGGTGATGTTATCCGCCCCCCGGAGGAAGGTTACCCAGTTGAACCAGCGCTTAAAAGTGGCTTTGCTGGTGTCCTTCCAGTTGCCCAGAATCGTTTTCACCGCAGCCGTTAGAAGTACATCGACCAGGTCACGTACTTCTTTGGACTGGAGGTCTGTTGCTAGGAAGGCGGTGGCTGCCCCGGCTAGTCCTCTTTGTATCTTACTTCCCGTTATTGTGTCTATGACGTTGTAGACCTTGCCCCAGAAAGCTTTGACTTTGGTGCACTCGAATAGCATGTGAGATAGATCTCCCGTGGCCCTCTGGCAGTTCCAACATGTGCTATTATCACTGGCTCCGACCCTCCCTAGTTTCGCTGGTGTCCAGTGCAACCTGTGAAATAGCCAATATTTTGTTTGTGCTAGCTGTGGTGTTATTTTGTTTTTGGACGCTGTCGTCCATAGTTTGGCTCTTTCTACTTCGTTCAGCTGTCTCTGTATGGTCTCCTCCCAGAATGCCAGCGTCTTGTTGTTTAGGGTTGTGGTGCGTGTTGTGATTAGCTTATAGATTTGTGCTGTTTGGTGGCCCGTCTTGTTTAAGTTTTGCTCGTATTGTATGATGGTGGGTGTTTGTTTCGTTAGTCCTGCTCTGGTGACAGCTGCTTTTATTTTGAGGAATTCGTAGAACTCCTTGTTAGGCAGGGAGGTTGTCTGCTGTAGTGCCGTGTAGGTGAGTGGGGTGTTCCCTGCCTCTAGTTGCGAAGGTGTAGTGATGCCTCTGCTACGCCATACCTTGTTATCTAGTGTTTTCCCTTTGTATTTGACTTTGGTGTTGTGCCACAGAGATTCCCATTTGGTGCTTTTGATACTTACAGCCATTTCCCTGTCTACTCTTAGCAGCGCTATCTTTGTGTTGTGAATTATTGCGTTTTTGGCTTCTGGGTGCTTGTGGGCCGTGAGGGCCATGATTGGGTCAGCGCCACCTAGAATACACCTTTCCAGGTCCAGCCACACCGGCGTATAGCCTGGCGCGGGGGCAATCCAGTGCAGACCCTGTTTGGCCAGGGATGCCATCTGAAAGGCTTTGTAGTTCGTGAGGTTTAGACCGCCTTGTTCTTTTCTGAGTCTGAGTTTCGCTAGGCTCATTCTTGGTTTTTTTCCTCCCCAGAGGAACATGTTGATGCTTTTGTCTAGACGTTTGTGGAAATCGGGTGTGAGTGTGAGAGGCAGCATGGAGAGCAGGTAGTTTAGCATGGGGGTGACCATCATCTTTATTGTTTCGATCCTACCCCACCAGCTAATGAATTTGGGGCCCCATGTGTCTAGCTTGGACTTAATTTTTTTTAACATCGCATCCTCGTTATGGTCCAGAGTCATCCTTAAGTCCCTACCGAAGAGGAGGCCTAGGTATTTTAGGGGTTTCGTTTGCCATGCTAGGCCGGATGTACCCAGGACGGCCTTGGTGGTGTGGCAGTTCATCGGTTTGCACTCAGATTTCTCCCTATTGAGCTTATAGCCTGAGACATGTGCATACTCCTCTATTGTCTGCACGAGTGCCTTAATTGACTGTTCTGGGTTGTTTGTGGTTATCAGAATATCGTCTGCGTATGCCGCTAACTTGAAAGCTTGCCCCTCTATCCGCACCCCCGTGATCCGGGCATTTGACCTGATCATGTGAAGGAGTGGTTCCAGGGCGAGCAGGAATAGACCCGGTGATAGGGGGCAGCCTTGTCTTGTCCCTCTCTCTAGTATGAGTGTGTCTGATGTGGCTGCGTTAACCACCACTCGCGCTCGGGGGTTCTTGTACAGGGACATGACCATACCCCTGTACTTCTCGCCTAGTCCAAACTTGAGCATGCATTGGTTGAGGAAGGGCCATGAGACTCTGTCGAAAGCTTTTTCCGCATCCAATGCGATCATGACCGCCTTTTCCGCGCTGTTGGCCGTGCGGTTGATTAGGTGGCATAGCAATCTGGTGTTATCTTGCGATAGTCTGTTTTCCAGGTAGCCCACCTGAGATTTGTGTATGAGTGCGGGGAGAAGTGCATTTAGTCTGGCAGCCATGACTTTTGCATAGATTTTGCAGTCCACGTTAATTAGAGAGATTGGCCTATAGTTCTGAGGGAATTGGGGGTCCTTCCCTTCTTTGGGGATGACAATAATGTTTGCCTCCGCCATTGAGTCTGTCATATTGCAGTTTTCTGCGCATGCTCGGAATACTCTGACAAGTGTGTCCTTGAGTAGCGGTTGGAATTGTTTATAGAAGGTGGCTGTGAAGCCATCCGGTCCTGGGGCCTTGTTAGGTTTTAGTGAGTCTATGGCCCTCTCAACCTCCGCTTTGGTTATGTCTTGGTCTAGGGCCTCTCTTTGTTCGTGGCTTATACTGGGCAGGTCCAGGCTCTCTAGCAGGCTTGCCCCGCCGTCCGCATCTAGCGATGTGTCCGCTGTGTATAGTTCTTTGTAGAACTTCCTGAATGTTTCGAGGATATGCTTATTCGCTGTGTGTGTTTTGTTGTCTGCGTCTGTTATTGTGGCTATGCAGTGCTGCCTTTGTTTGGCTTTCAGGTAGCCAGCTAAGGCCTTCCCCGCCTTATTGGCCGAGCATAAGTTTATGGATTTGTATTTGTTGATCCACGTGGATGCTCTCTCGCTTAGGATTCTGTTTAGCTCATATTTTTTCTTTGTTAGCGTTGTGAGTGTGTTCCTATCTGTTAGGTTGGCCGTGTGGTTCCTTTCTAATCCCTTGATCTGCTCCTCTAGGTCTTTAATTCTCTTGTTTCTGCTCCTGTTCATGCGTGCCTTGATGTTTATGAGTTTCCCTCTTATTGTTGCTTTGAGCGCATCCCATAGTGTCGCTGCCCCTGTGTCAGCTGTATCGTTAAATTGGAGATATTCTTTGATCGCTTCTTCTATTTCGGTGATGTTGGCAGGGTTTTCGAGTATGTCGCTGTTAAGGCGCCATCTCCTGCTCGGTGTTTCGTTATGCTTGCCACTCAGGGAGAGGGATACGTGTGCGTGGTCTGAAATTGTGATGGGTCCTATTTCAGTCGTGTCAGTCAGGTGTGTGTGTGTGTTGGACATGAGTATGTAGTCTATCCTGCTGTATGAGTTGTGCGGGTGCGAGTAGAAAGTGTATTCTCTGGCGCTTGGGTATTGTAGCCTCCATGGGTCCGCTAGTGAGAGTTTGGCGCATAGGTTTTTAAGTATGTTCTGTTCTTGTGAGTCATGACTAGGTCTGTGTGGGTGTCTGTCCGTGGCGTTGTCCATCGCCTGGTTCATGTCTCCTGCCACGATTAGAAGTTCGCCCAGAGGGACCTTGCTAAGTTCAGTTTCTAGCTCCTCCCAAAAGTTTTTGTCCCCCGTGTTTGGCCCGTATATATTGGCTATGTGCACCCTCTCGTCGCCTCTGTTGATTGATGTGATCAGCCTCCTTCCCATGGTGTCTGTTGTGTTATCGTTGACCTGGAACTTCCCTTTCTTACTGATTAGAGTGATGACCCCTCCCTTTTTGTTGACTGCTGGTGAGCACAGTACTTCGCTTATCCAGCTGGCTTTCAACCTGTTAGCGTCCTCTGTGGACACTCTAGTTTCTTGCAGGACGTATATGTCTGCCTTCAGTTTGTATAGGTAGTCTAGTGTTTTCCTTCGTTTGACGGGGTGGTTTAGCCCTTTGACGTTAAGTGACACTATCTTTATGTCTGAGGCTATCTGTGCCTGGCTACTATTGTCGGGAGCCATCATGGTGTGCTGTTTGTGTCGCTGTGCCTACGTGCATCAGTTGAATATCTTCCCATTGCTCTATTCTTGCTTGGTGGCAGCCACCACACATGAGCCCCCCCCTGGGGTGTTGGATGGGATAGGGTGGTGTATGTGGGTATGGGAAAGAGGAGAGAGAAGAGAAAGAAAGAAATGTACATCCGCCAGGCTCTGATTGTCCATGCAGCAGGGCCTCCCTCCCGACCCCCTCCCCCCCTCTGCCCCCCCTCCCCCTCCCCCCTGTCAACGTACTGTAAACGTGCGACAGCAACGGTTCCCGCCCTCCGCTTCCCCGGTTCCTTAAAAAGTCAGTAATGTCCCCGCCCCCTTCTTGCCCCCGTGCTGCACTTTTAGGCAAAGGATATGGTTGTCAGATGTTCAAACCCCTGGTATTCTTTCTGTGTGGTTGTCCATGATTCGCTGTGTTTAACAGGGTGGGGCAGTTCAGTGTCTCTACACATGTCCAAAATCCCATTGTTGAGGTAGTTCTGTTCTGGCACCTTTCGTCCTTTCCTTGAGGTAGTTGTTGTTCATGATTCGCTGTGTTTAACAGGGTGGGGCAGTTCAGTGTCTCTACACATGTCCAAAATCCCCCCCCCCCCTCTCTTCTCTTTTCTCTCTCTTTTCCTTTTCCTCTCTCAGGCCCCGCCAGGCCGCAATCTTGCAAGACCAGTACAAGTATTAAGAATGTCTTTTCTATGGATATGTAAACATTTATTTTCAATAAAAATATTTTGAAATATAAGAACCTGAGTCATCATGGAACACTGCTGATGCTTAGCAGTAGTCAGTTATTAATACCCTTGCACTAACGTTTCCATTAGAGGCTATGAGGTTTGGAATTAGCACCTATTAGGAATTATGTCCTCAAATGGGTCATAACATGCAAATTTGATGTTTTACGAACCAAAATCGGTGTGACCCTGTATTTACTGGGCCTTAACCCCATTAAATTCTGCCAGATTTGACCGACTGAAATCAATGTATTACAAACAGGGATCGTAATTTACTAATGCAGGCCTTCTGTTTTTGTAATAAGGTCACTCCTCTCTAGTCTCACGGGTGCTGTGTTTTGCAGACTTGGGGAACGTGTAATATGTTTCCCCTCAACTTCTTTGTACCTTATTTGTGACTCTGTACTAATACTGCTGCCACTTCTTCGGACTCAGCAGAGCTTATATTTAATATATTCCTGCCCAAATCTAACTTGGGAGCGGGGGAGATATTGTCTGAAAACTGATCATTGCAAACGTAGGGACAAAAATAAAATTACGCTGAATAGCCCATTCAATGCCCATCTGACTAAATGTTCTCTTCTGGCCACCGTAGAGGCGGCTAGGGACCCCCTGATGTTGGAAGACTTCTGCCCCACTAGCATTCAACCTATCGAGGCCTATGAAAACTATCTCAGTAGACAGTTTCTCTCTGCTTTTGTGTTCAAAATGAGGCGGCTACAACAGACTGCACAGCACTGAAGCTGTCTTCCAAGCACTCTTGCTCTCTGCACATGCACTATGTCAGTGATGAGCAACAAGCTCCTTAACCGCATGCGCGCTAGCGGTTTTCCCGCTGCGCGCTGCGTTTTTTCAAAAGCCGCGTTACATGACGAGCTCAGCTCGTCATGAGCGTACGAGCATCGTAACTCATGACGAGCTCAGCTCGTCATGAGCGCGGAAGGGGTTAAAAAGTGCATGGTAATGGTATATTTCATGCACATGACCCCCAACCTTTAAACCTGCACCTTTCTCAATTTGTGCATTTGTAGTCTTGCATGAACAACAGGATGTTAATTATATATGAGCAAGCTTATTAAGAAAAATTTAGTCACACAGATGTTAGAGATTTTGTGTACCTAAAATACTGGAAATTCTCTTACACTAAATTTAGTAGCATTTATAGAAACGGTTCAAGCACCCATCTACTGTCTAGGATGCCAGCTTGGGAAAGAGACTCAAGGATTATAGCAACTTTCTAATAGCCATTTTAGGCCTCGCCTTGCTAATAGCCCTTTAGTGGACCGTACTAAAAACTTACATGGAGCATAAAGTCCACCCATTTCTTACCATTAGTTGGCTTGTCACTGTCATTTGCTTACTTCTGATTGAATAGCTTTCCTTTCTCTTCTTGTATTTGTGCCTCCCCTGGAGCATAGCCTCTTTACCATTCTTTTGATTGGATGCCTTGTATCCTTCCACTGCTCACATGGAGGAAACTAATTTTTTACTTTTGTGTGTTTTATCTCCTGCATTTGACATATTACAATACTGTTAATATTGAATGTACAAGCTGTGGTACACAAATTGTGCTATGAAGGGGCAGACTGCTGCCCTCACTCAGCTGGCATTTGAGGCAGAAGCTGTACTTAGCCGGACTGAAAACAAGCTGTCTCTTCTCCTGTAGACCCAAAAATCTGCTCCCAGGACTACTGTGGAGGAGCCGATGGCTACATATTATTTCAGTACTGAATCCTGTATAAAGTACATTATGCCTTGACATGTGTTTCCCTTTATATTGTGTTATCCCGAAACTGGTCCCAGGATGCTTGTTTCTGTTCCAGGGAAGACACGGCTTGGCAGTTCTGGCTGGGCACAGGGTGAAGACTGATTTGCATATATCCATGTCTGAACCGGGGTGGCAAAGTAAGCTAAAGAATGATGACGGGTTCGACCCATATCTGAGACTGGGGATGAGAGTCTGTAAAGTTTCAGCACTCCGTCCATCATGTCTTTGTGTTTGCTTCCTTTATATTCTACCATTCAATATGGTCAGAGTTTATTGAGTTAAACATATGATATATACAGCAGCCCAATTATGAAAATTGAAAATATTGAGTTAAATATATTGTTTTGAAACACCTTTAGACGTGTTTACTTTTCATCCAGTATTTTGAACTGTTTGTGTTTCAGTTTAAACAATGATTTAGAGACAACCAATGAAGGATTGGCAAATCCCATCGCTTGGCATTCATTATAAAGGTGAGACCTATTGACTTTGTCAGTGCTTGATTGTGCTGTGACCACACATTTTGAAGTTCATAATGAGTGGTCCCACCCCAAGATCTTTTGCAGCTACACAGAATATTGTACAGTGCAACAAATCATGTAGCCTTATGCAGCCATCTTTGATGAATTGTAACACAGAATCAAGGTACACGTAGGCATAATCTGGAGACAACCCTGGGAAAAATTACCTGAAACTGGGCCAGTTTTCTATTTTTTTCCAATTTGTATGTCTATGCCTGTTGGGAAAGAAATGCCCCCTGCCTGGTAAATAGGCATCTAACCCTGTCCTGAGTGATCCAACATCATATGCTATCTGGTACTTTTTATTTTTAGACTCTGACAGTTCTTAATTTGAGCCAGTGAGTATTGTTTGTTTGACAAAAACCTTAACAATTTTCACGCAAACGCATTATACAGCAGATTTCATAATTAAAAGGATCGGTGACCATATCGTACAAAACATGAATTCCTTGTGTCAAGGTAGTCATAACAAAGTACACTGGTTGTAAGAACAATAAAAAGCCAAAGTCTTCAATCTTAACATCAGACACAAAAATATTATTCTCAAGCTAACTAGATATATACATTTTCAGCTGCAGTTAACTAAATGTGCAAAATATAGGCAGTTCATTCAATGTGCAAAGAGAGCAGTATGGATACATGGGATACTAGACTAGGACCCTAGGTGCATTTCGAGCTTAAGCTGTATTGCATATCCATGTAACAAATGCATCCTCTGAGCGTTGATTCATTGTGTAGGTGGTAGCAAGGTCAATACAAACTCCATTGTAAACATTTTGTAAGGGGCCTGCTGTTGTTTGGCACATAAAGTGCCTATGCCCACATGCATCAAAGTCAATTGCATTCGCAAGCAGTGCAAATCGCAATTTTCGGCCGTTTGCGAATGCAATTGACTAATTTGGAATGCATCATGCATTTCGCAATTTTAGGAATCGCAACCATGTTGCGATTTCTAAAATTGCGATTGCATTTAAGAAATCGCAATTTCAGATTTCTTAAATGCAATGCATGATAATTTTAGCATGAAGTTGACCTTCATGCTAATTTACCGAAAACTTTCAAATATGCACAAATTGCATTTTGGAAAGTTTTAATTTACACACACACATGCCCTTGGGGCATGTGTGTGTAAATTGAATTTAAAGTTACATTTTAGGGGTGCAGGGAGGGGTTCTTTGGACCCCCCTTGACCCTTGCAATTGCATTCACATTTTGCGAATCGCAATTTGAAATTCGCAAAATGGGAAGGGTTTTCCTTAATTGCGATGCGCCAATTGTGAATCGCAATTAAGGAAAAATACCGAATCGCAAAAAAAAATGCACATTTTTCATGCATTGCAGTTTGCGATTTCTAAATTGCGATTCCTTAATTTTTGCAATTTAGGAATCGCAAACGGGTGCAATGATGCATGTGGCCGCTAGTGTATTATAAAGGAGGGAAATAGGAAAAGGGATAGGGTACAAAAAAACATGATTCTGTGGGTAAAAAGTCCAGGTTTCTATCTCTGTAGAAGTAGGAGACAGACCATGCTGTGCTCGATTGTTCTATAGACAGCCGAGGTGGTGTTTTACTGTTGTGCGTTGTGCTACTGCTTTTGGTGCCGGGTCGTGATCATTCCGATATCCCAGGTGGCTGCATCAATGCCAAAATATGAGGAGCATGAGGCTCAGAGGTCCCAAACAACAGTGGGGGGAGGTCTCCGGTTTTAAAGGGACAAGACAAAAAAATGTGAGACTTGCTGGTTGAGTTTGAAGAGGGAGGTGCTTGGCCTACGTGCTTGTAGTTCACAGAACACCGACGCTGTGTTTTTTTTGGGTTGCAGGTTATTGGCCGCTTGCTCGCAGAAATGTTTCCCTTGCCACCTCCATAAATCATACAAAACGACACAACAACTGTGGGTCTCTACCTCCGAAGCATGCCTTCACTGCTTGCCTGCAGGATCTTATCCCCTTGATTTCAAAGATGGGTTTCAGTAGCAGCCGTTGCTCAAGGTGCAGTTCCCCACAGATGCAAAATAGATGTAAGACACTCTTTTCCACTTCCCCACATAGGCGGCAGATAGTCGGTGTCAGTGATAATTTACAAGGAGGGAGGTGCAGCAAAGTTGGTAAAATGCCCATTCGAAGTGAAGATATTTTACTTTTGTTCTCCTGTTGAATCAAGCACCTAAATAAGATTGTGGGGCAGGCTTGGCGTAGCTCTGCAGGACGAACCATCCGTGGGCCCTTTCTTTGAGCGCTTCCACTATAGACAGCCCTTTCACTGTCTTGTTTACAAGTTGTTTGAAGTTATTTTGAGTTCCTGAGGCCGCCCAAAAGTCTGCAAGGCCTGGACGATTTATTGATGCTGTCAAATAGACCATAGCTGCACATCTCTTCTTTAAATGTATTTAATTCCATAGAGGAGTGTTCAGTGTTCCAGGTCCAGCCTTTTTAATCCTGTGCCAGCACTTAACATAGGCGCCTTTGCGAGTGATTTCTTGGGTCTACTGGCCAAATTACAGCCTGATTTGAGTGGGCGAGACATATTTGGGTAGGTTAAATATCATTCTTACCGATCATGAAACTGTCATGTCCAGGATGTCCGCGTCTCTTCTACTCAGGCACTCACTCCAAGAAGGTATGAGTTGGAATGAGCTTTGCTTGTAATACCTTTAGAAGTGGAGTGAGGCTTGGGACAGCAGTTTTATGTTTGATATATTTGATATATATGAATTAAGAACCCCAGATTACCACGAGAAACTGGGAAACATACATCAGGATTTAGTGAGGGATTTGGCTGAGGTACTCCATCCGGAGGTCCCAACTAGAAAGAAAAGGACCCTTGTTCCCTCTTGGTACACCTCTGATTGTAGGGCAGCAAAATCTGAGCTTATTGCAGCAATAAAAGAGGGGTCAGATAAGGCCAATGTACGTGACCTTAGGAAGCACTATAAATCAGTGCTGGCGACTGCAAGGACCGAGTGGGACTGGAACCACTGGCAGGATCTTCATGATGCCCTAAAAGTCAGGGACTCCCGGAAATTCTGGGCCCTTGTAAACAATGGGACAGGGGAACTCAGTAAAGCGATCGAGCCCAATATAGCCCCCGCGGTCTGGGAGGCCCACTTTGGGGCTCTCTACCAAGATACTAGTTCCTGCCCGGACGCAGAGTTGCAACTGCCCTTGGGTACTCAAGACTTTGGGATGGAACTATCCCTGGGGGAAGTGGAGCTTGCCCTAGAACGCTTACCAGTGGGGAAGGCGCCAGGACTGGATAGGTTACCCGGGGATCTATTTAGGTATCACCCGGACATCTGGGGCCCATACCTTCTTATTCTCTTCAATGCCATTCTTGGAGGTATGGCGATCCCTGGGTCGTGGCTGGGGGCAGAGATTGTACCCATCCATAAGAAGGGTTCTACTCTGCTCCCCGCCAACTACAGGCCTATAAGCCTTATAGATGTGCCCCAAAAGCTCTTTGCGCGCCTCATCTTAGACCATCTCCTAGACTGGGTCGAGGACAATGACATCTTGAGCCCCCTCCAGGCTGGCTTCAGGAAGAACACGTCGACCATGGACCAAATTTTTCGCCTCCTTCTCCTGTATTGGAAGACGGTCACGCTAGAGGGAGGTCGACTGTACATGGTCTTCGTGGACCTGAGGTCAGCCTTTGACCTGGTCCCCAGGGGGAAGTTATGGGAGGTGCTGCAGAACCTAGGAGTTCCCCCCCACCTCCTCAGTATCATCATTAGGCTGCATGAGAACAACTTTGCGCAAGTGAGGTGTGGGAGGGATGGTAAGCCCTCGGGCAAATTCCCGGTCCGTCGAGGTGTCAGACAGGGCTGTGTTTTGGCTCCGACACTGTTCTGTCTGTACATTAACAGCGTCATTCAACATCTTGACGCTGTTGGGGACAATGATGCCCCGGTTTTGGCAGGAAGGAGGGTCCCGGCAATTATGTTTGCCGACGATACCCTCCTTCTTTCCAAATCCCCCATGGGGATCCAGAGGATTGTGGACGGTTTTGGCCATTTTTGTCGACAACATGGGTTGGAGGTGAACACGGAAAAAACTAAGTTCATGATCTTCAACCCCACCACCAAAACCAGACCCAATCCAAAACTGGGGGAAACTAGCCTTGAAAGGGTCTCGACCTTTATATATCTGGGGGTATCACTCCAAGAAAATCTGACATGGGACTCCCAGGTAGCAAGATCGAGGTTGAAACTTTCACAGCTATCGGGCGCACTCTTGAGGGTGTCCAATAAGTCCACCTTCAAGCCTGTTAGTCCGGCCTTGGAAACGTATAGGACCCAGGCGAAGGCAGCAGCCACCTACGGCAGTGAGCTGTGGGGACATAAAGCTGGGAAGGTCATGGCAGGGGTGGAAAACTGTTTTCTCAGACGCTTACTTGCTCTCCCGCAAGGCACACCACTCCTCCCCCTAAGACTCGACCTGGGCCTTCCGTCAATTGCAGAGGACCTACGGTCGAAACCTGTGAAGTTCTGGCACCGGATATGGACCACCGAGGAACTGTATCACTATAGGCAGGACCTTATACACGTCATGAGGCTGGATGTTAACGGCAAGATCCCTTGGCTGGCATTTATTAAGTCGGAACTGTCTAGCCTGAATTTGCCGGATTTATGGGATGATCCAGCTCAGGGCTGCCGGAAGATTTCGCGTAAAACCCTCGCACAGTTCTATAAGAACAAAAGCCTTGTTGATATGGACAATGCTTATGATAGTGGCACCTTGACGGGACGTTTTATAGTATCCAAAAATTCCTATCTGTTTGAACCTTTTATGGATTTTATTTTTCCTCTTTTGGCGAGGAAACTGTTCCTGCAATGGAGGTTTGGTACGCTCCCTACTAAAGTTTTTACCTATAAATGGTCGCTAGGGGGTGACAGGCTCTGCCCATGCTGTAAAGCTAATGATGAAGACGATTTGCACATAATGTTCTGTTGCCATGCCTATCGGAGCCCGAGGAGGCGCTGGTTAGCTCCTCTATGTCGGAACCTGGGCTTCAGGAAGTATTTACAGGCCTACAGGGTTATGAAAACCAACACCCTGGGCCACATTGTGTTTGCGGTTTCCAAATTCTTAATGGCAGCATGGTTAATAAGGAAGAAAATGTCTGGTTAACTTATATTACCTTGTATTTTCTAACATTGCAGGTCCAGCAGGATTTTTATTGTATATATTGTGTTTTATCTATATGTATTTTTACTGCATCTTTTATGGCCCATGTGGCCGAAATAAAGAATTTTTGGAATTGGAATTGGTTTGATATATTTCAAAACTACAGCAATTGAGTTGCCTCTTCTCTTGATGGCTTCTTTTTGTGTTTTAAATGTGCCTTTGTTGTCTATCATCACCCCAAAGTACTTCTATTCTTCAACGGCTTCTATTGCTGTTGTATGAGCTAAGTGGGTTTAGAGGCATTATCTTCGACATGTCAAGATTGATAGTTAGACCGTTGTTTGCTGAATAACTGCTGGTTATGTCTAGCAAGTGTTGGAGACCAATAGGGGTTTGGCTGATCAAAACAAGGTTGTCTGCATACAGCAGATTGGAGAGTAGAAACTCTTGCATCCTTGGAGCAATTCCATCGATAGATCAGCCATATACAAATCGAACAGCATAGGGGTCAACACACACACCTGTTTCAACCCCTTTGAAGCTGGTATTTCCTAGACAGGGAATTGCCATCTCCTAGCTTATCTTGAGGCCACGTGTTAGTGTGTAAGAGTATTAACTGGTTTAAAAGAGCAAATGGTATATTGTTTTTCTGAAGTGTGCCCCAGAGTTTGTTCCTGTCTTTTTTTGTCAAAAGCTGAAGAGTAGTCAATAAAACACAAAAAGAGTGGCAGTTTTGCTGCTTTGGCACCATCTATTAATAGAGACAGGGTGAGTATGTTCATTGTGGTTCCCATGCCTTTGCAAAAGACCGTCTGGTTGAAAGGAATAATGGATTTTTCGATTGTCCAAGTTGTAAGATCATCCCGGAGAAGGTCAGCATAATATTTGGCCTCAATATCGATTAGTGCTGGGGATATGATAGACACCCTCCAGGAGTCTGGTATGCTTTCTTCTCCTGAGATTTGTTCAAACAGCGGTAGTAGTGCAGCCACCCAGTAATCAGGATCTTTTTAAAATATCCCGTTAGGGCCAGATGCACCCTCCTGCTTGCCTTTAGCAATCATGCTCTTGATCTGACTGGTTATAAAGGAAAGAAGATCATTTACAGCTAGGTTAGTTCGGTCGGGGCGTTGCCTCAGGGGTGTGGCTAGGACTGGGCTTCCAAATCCTAAGATCATCCTATTCTGAATTAAAATGTTGCAGGAGGAGAGTGGCCCAGGCTTCTTCCATTAGGTGTGAGTTAACTCTTTGCACATTTGGATTTTCTAAGCTGTTTAATGTGCGCCAGAATCTTGCGCTGTTGCACCAGTGGTTGCTGGTGGGGCCCACCCGCACTCATTATGAGGACTTATCTTTCTTCATCATACATTTCCCGAGAGCAAGAGATGAAAATACACACAATGGGGAAAGAGGGAAGAAAAGAAAGATAGGAAAAAGTCATTAAGGAACAAAGCAGGAACCTGCAGGGGTGAGATAAAGGGGTAGGGTGTGTCTGGTATGCATTAAAGAAACCTGGGATGGGTTCAATAATATGCAGCCATGGTCTTCAGCTGAAGCCTGTCCTTTGTGTCTAAAGTCCAGAAGTGGCAACTTCTAGCCCCAATCAAGTAATGTTTTGCTGTCTACGAAAGACACCAAGACCCTTGCTCTGACAACCCATGTACATGTTGAATGAATATTGTGTAACATTCTCATGGTAGCAGGACTCTGTGTGAGATTTCTGATATGGTGGTATCCATTTTGGATTGCCCGTGGTTTTACACAGTGCAAGATTCAGTTGTGGTACTACCCTTCCAGACAGCAGAAGTGTATTGCCTGCATTTCTGACCTGAAGAGAGTAACCCTAGATACTCAAGAGTGGGAGAAGCGAGACAGGGCTGTCTTCAGAAATTCTATAGTAACCTTTTTAGTTGAGGACTGCTGATTAGCCCTTTCTGATCACTGGCATTTGGTTAAATGGGGGTTTTGGGGGTGAGTCATCAGATTATGTGGCTAGGGGGCTGGAAGCTTCTAGACAAGCTCTGCCTCATTTGTCTCTCCCTGAGCACTATTTTGGGAAGGCGGATGACAGCAACGTTCATACGTTTCATATGTCATTGTACTCATGTTTTGGCTTCTGCTGCCTGGAGAGAACATCTTCACTACCTGCTATGAGAGCCATCACCTTTTACCAACACTGTGTCCATACTCTACAAAGAACATAAAATATTGAAATGAACCACCCCAAACTGGGTCCTGGGCACAGACTGTGGGATCAATATCCCCTGTCTGCAAAGTGTGTATAAAAGTGTGCCCAAATTACCACACTTGATTCCAGTTGTGAGTTCCCCAAGATCAAGGAAGGGAGTGCTGGGACTCAAAGAACTACTTAGATTGGGGTTGGTGTCTGTTGAACAGTAAGTCTTCTATACGAGAGGAAGTCTCTACTTCTTATTAGAAGAGCTGTGGGTCTGCATGTGCCATGGGAACCTGCCTGATGGCCCAGAAAAGCAGACTGTTTGTGGGAGAGTAAATTGAGTTGAACTGAGTCTGTCTGAATATCTCTTGGCTTCCCCGATTTTGTTTATGTTTACACAAGATGTCCAAACCAGACCACCAAGCTGTTCCCCTGCGCCCACAGCTGGCCTGTTCCAGCAACCACCACCAAAGTAGTCAAAGGAAGTGTGCTGACTCTACCATCTGCACATTAAATACACTGTGTCTGCACTATACAAAGAACATTAAATATGGAAAATAATCACCCCAAACTGAGTCCTGGGCACTGACAGTGTGTTGTAACTTGTAATGTTCGGTTCACCCACCTTCCAATGTTTCCCCCTACCTCTACCCAGACATTGGTATAGTCCGCCTGACAGCCCGGCGCTCGCTATGGAATGTTGACATAGCAGCTGGGTTCCTTGTTGACAGGCTGACGGCATCGTAGGTTTAACCAGTGAATAAAGATCCTATCTACCCACAACGGTGTTCCTCTTTACTACAATTCATGGTGACGAGGTGAGGAGACTGTGCCAGGGACAGTGGATGCCGTCCCCCTGGAGTGATATAATTGCCTGTCAACGGAAAATTAACGGAGTCCGTGGTGAACAGCAAAAGAAGGAGTGAGTTACTGCTGTGGACGGACACGTGTGAAAGGGAACAAGTAAGAAAATATTGTGACTAGTGCTAGTCGGATTCGAGCTAGGCGCCAGCGAGCCTATCGTAGAGGCTGAATTAAAGAATAATCCTGTGTGGAAGGCAATTCACTCGGGTGCCAAGTCGGGCACTGTGAGCACTGTTTGACTCGTGTGTGAAGAGTATTCGTGTGGGGAGCTGCACTCAGGCTCCAGGGTTCAGTGCGCAGGGAGGCTTGATCGTGTGTCGTGTCGGGCACAGGGGGCGTCCTGTTGCAGAGTGATATCGGGGGGAGCAGTTTAGAAGAAATGTGTGACGGATTGTGAAAATATTCGGAATCACCAAAGGGGCAGTTAGCGGACCCGTTTACAAACTTTGCACACGCGCAGCGCCCCTAATCTCCCTCAGAGCACAGAGCTTTCCATTTGTGTTCGTTGAGGAGAAACGGCACCCCGATAAAGCTTAGGCGCGAGGCAAGCGCGCTTACTGGCAGGCTTCCACACGGAGGGATCGAGGACCGTCTGACCCACTTTTCGCTTAACCTCAGTGGAAATGGCATCCCACTGATTCACGAAGTTGAACTTTGAACGGGGTGTAGGAGAGTTGGAACCAGCAGCACGCATTCTCCAGAGCAGCATATCCTTTCTTCAGGCAGCTCCGTCCTGACAGGGATTTCTTCAGGGGAAAAACCTCTCCACAGGAAGTTCCCGCCAGTTTGGGGAGGAGGCTCGCGTTTCAATTGGATCAAGGACTTAAATCAGTGGCTGAAGAAAGGGGACTTACAAAACAACAAGTTTTTGCTGTATTCACGTTTAATGTAAGAATTTGTGTGGCTGTTTGGGGGACAATGTGGGTGAACTAGTGGATACACGGAGGAAGCTCTATTCTTAGTATTCACCCTCATTTCCAGCATTTTACCTTTTTCATTTTGGAAGTGGAAAAAAAAAATAATCTGACAGGAATTTTAAAGTAATTTTATGGGAATGGCAGGCGCAGGAATGAGTCAGCCTCCACCTTTTCTCAATGAGTTAGGGGAACCCGTCATTCCCTAGAGAAGGTGGGTAGGCATATTCAAATCATATCTAATAGCCATAGGAGGTAGCAATTACACAAATAATCGTAAACAACATATACTACTCCACAATTTAGGCACACATGGGAGGAAAATCTATGAAGATATAACAGGGAGGTTTGTGGAAGATGATCAAGAGGAAGTGGATGAGGGTGTCAATGTCTATGAAAGCACATTAAGGGAGTTGGAGTCTCACTTCAAGGAGAAAATAAATGTGGTGATGGAAAGGCATAAGTTTTTTAAGAGGGTGCAGAAGAGGGAGGAGAAAGTGAGCGCTTATATTGCAGTGTTGAGAGGTTTATCAGCCACATGTGAATTTGGGCAACTTACAGACTCGTTAATTAGAGACCAACTTGTGAGATGCACCAATGACACCAAAACTCAAGAGGAATTACTTACCAAGAACCCCAACCTAGAGGAAGCCATAAACATAGCTAAGGGCTTAGAACACACCGCGCAATGTATGAGAGAGATGAAATCACAGGAGGGGACAAACAAGGAGAGGACAGAAAACAAGTCTTGCACAGAGGGAGAAACTGTTTGTAAAGTAGGGGACAAGAGTAAAGAGATGAATCGCAGTAAGCCCAGTACTATGGTGTGTTTTAAATGTGGAAGTCCCAATCATTTGGCCAATAACTGGAAGTGCCCAGCAAGAAACGTGCAATGTAGAAAGTGTAACAGATGGGGGCACTTTTCCAAGGTATGCAAAGCTCCCAGTAAAGCAGTGCATGTTATAGAGGAGTTCCCCCAGGATGAGGAAAGGGAAAAATCTTATATTTTCCAAGTGGGGGAAGAGGATGAAAATAATGAGGACATTTATCCAAAATGTGATGTTTTACTTGATGGGGTGAAGTTTAGTATGTATGCTGACTCATGTTCCCCTTACACTTTGGTTGATAAAAATGTGTTTGAGGATAAATTTGCAAACCATCCTGTCAAAATGGTGCAAGCTGACATCTGTCCCAAGGGGTACAACAAAGGAAAAATCCCGCTAGAGGGCATGGTGACCATGAGAATCTCTTTTAATGATAGACACACTGTGGGAAAAGTGTATGTATCCACTAGTGGCTCGACTCTATTGGGCTGGAAACACCAGAAGGAGTTGGGTATGAAACTGGATCTGAACAATAAAGAGCAGGTGTTGTTAATTGACCCGGTAGGCATAGCAGGGGACCTCACCGAGGAGTTTAAGGAGGTATTCAGTGACAGGTTGGGAGTATTTAAGAACTATATGCACAAGATCATCCTAAAGGAGGGAGCAGTATCCGTAGTACACAAGACCAGATCCATACCATTGCGCATGAGAGAGCCCCTCCAGCAGGAACTTCAGAGGTTGGTCAGTCAGGGAGTCATCACAGAAATTGAGAGTTCAGCTTGGTTGGCCCCGATCGTGATCACGGCAAAAGATGGAGGGAACAGCATAAGACTCTGTGTGGACCTGAGGGATCTAAATGCGAATATTCTGGTGGACAGATTTCCTCTTCCCAGGATACGGGAAATGTTAAGCACGATCAGGGGGGCCAGGTATTTTAGTGTGCTGGATCTGTCCTCTGCCTATTACCAAATCAAGCTTCATCCAGAGTCACAATTACTAACGGCATTCACCACCCCTTTTGGAAATTTCAAGTTTCAGCGAATGCCGTTTGGTTTGGCGTCAGCGGCTGCGGCCTTCCAAAGAGTCATGCAACATGTGTTAAAAGACTGCAGGAACACTATCTGCTTCCAAGACGACATTCTGATCTTCGGTGGTTGCGAAGGAGAACACAACGAGATGGCAAAGAAGGTGTTGGAGAAGTTGAAAGAGGTAGGATTCACCACCAAACCCTCCAAATGCAAGCTAGGAGTGTGTTCGGTGGACTATCTAGGACACACCTTATCTGAAGAAGGTATCAAGCCTAAGCTCGACTTGGTCAGAGCAGTGAGAGACGCCCCCACTCCCAAGAGCAAAGAGGACATACTATCGTTCTTAGGGCTTGCTGAATACATGGCTAAGTTTATCAAGGATTTTGCAATGGTGTCACAACCGCTAAGAGACTAAATCAGAAAAGACAGTGTCTTTGCTTGGGGAAAAGAACAAGAGATGTCCATGAAGTGCATAAAGAAGGCAATCATTGAAGCCCTGTTTATCGGGAAGTTTGACCCGAATGGTGCAACCGTCATCTCGACTGATGCAAGCAACAGAGGAATCGGAGCGACGTTGGCGCAAAGAGAGGGGAGCAAGGTCAATGTCGTGGCTTTTGCATCAAGAACCCTCACTTCATCTGAGAACAACTATTCGACCATAGAGAAAGAAGCTCTAGCGGTCTATTGGGCCATCTGTCACTACAAGTTTTTCATCTGGGGAATTCCATTTGAAGTACAGACCGACCATAGACCACTGGTCTCGCTTTTCACAAAGAAGGACATGGAAAGCATGACGCCCCGCATAGCTAAATGGGCTGTGGGTCTGCAAGCCTACAACTTCAGAGTATCCTACATTCCAGGGCAACAGAATAAGGTTGCAGATTTCCTATCGAGGGCACCAGCTGGAGGAGAGGAGGACGAAGAGTTGATGAAGAGCTCAATTCTGGAGTTACGTTTAGCTGCGGTGGAAAAGAATGCATGGGTAACCCAGACGGAACAAGATGAAGTACTGAAGAAGGTGAAGAGACATATACTCACGGGATGGCCAAAGAAGTGCAAGGACCTGGAGACAGAGATCCAACCGTACTGGAACGTGAGGGAAGATCTATCAATAGAAGGAGATTTCATTCTCAAGTCCGGGAAACTAGTTCCGCCAGAAGCTTTGAGAAGCCAAATAGTGGAACTTGCGCACGAAGGACACTTAGGTCGTAGTTTGAGCAAAGCTAGACTACGTACAGACTACTGGTTTCCAACAATGGACAGTGAGATGGAGGACAAGGTGCGCGACTGCTATGCGTGCAGTTTGAGTGACAAATCGAAAATCACGAGGCGAGCACCTTTGTCACCAGTGGAAGTTCCCGAGGTTCCGTGGGACAAGTTAGGCTTCGACATAGCTGGACCCATCCATGGCAAAGGGCCCCAAGACTGGTACCTACTGGTCCTGGTGGACTACTACTCAAGCTGGGTAACCTGCAAGATTGTCCACAACGTGAACACAAAGGCGATCATTGAGTTCCTGAAAGAGGTGTTTTCGAGAGAAGGAATGCCTTTAACGCTGGTGACAGACAATGGGGTGCAGCTGATCTCAGAAGAGATGAAGGAGTTTCTCAAGGATTGTTCCATAGTCCATATCCGCACACCCCTGTATTGCCCCAAAGCCAATGGCAAAGTGGAGAGAGTAAACCGCATGTTGAAAGAGTGCATACAGTTGGCCAATCAAGCTGGGGAGAACATCGAGGAAGCCATAAGAGACATGCTGTGGGCATAGCACACCACGCCAAAGTCTACTACAGGTTGCACGCCTTTCGAGTTACTGAGGGGGAGGAAAGCTGGCACTAAGCTGACTCCCAGTTGGATGGGAAGAAAACAAATAGAGGAGACTGACCCTAAAGAGATCAAGAGGAGGATTGAAGCCAATCAACAGAAATACAAGGAATGGTACGACCAGAAGTGGGGAGTTAAGGAGAGAGGATTCCAACGAGGACAAAAAGTCTACGTGAGGAAGCCGGAGAGACTGAGAAAAGGGGGTGACAAGTTTTATGCTCCCAATACCATCAAAAGGCAAAATAAGAACACAGTGGTCATGGAAGATGGTAGATTATGGAGCCATGATCGGGTGGTTCCCGCAGGGGGGGAAGAATCTAGGTCAGACACGAGAAGGATGGAGGGTGGAGACATCAGTGGAGGCATCAGACTAGACAGGAAGAGTGATAGACCTAGGATCTCCCCTCATTGGCACAAACAATACCTAATGAGATAGTATGCAGCAGGAGAGCCCTAAGAGTCACGGAGGGTTTTCTGCGAAAGACCAGGAGTCAGGACAAAGGGGAGGTAGCCTCCCGCTCCCACCCCATACTGGAGGTTTGTTATTTCTCCCCCCTCTCTTTCCCTTACTGTCTTCTTTTTCCTTAGGGAGGATGATGTGTTGTAACTTGTAATGTTTGGTTCACCCACCTTCCAATGTTTCCCCCTACCTCTACCCAGACATTGGTATAGTCCGCCTGACAGCCCGGCGCTCGCTATGGAATGTTGACATAGCAGCTGGGTTCCTTGTTGACAGGCTGACGGCATCGTAGGTTTAACCAGTGAATAAAGATCCTATCTACCCACAACGGTGTTCCTCTTTACTACACAGTGGTATCATCATTCCCTGTTTGGGGGGAGTATATAAAAGTGGGAGCCACATTGTGCCACTTGGTACCAGTTCTGGGTTTTTCAAGATCAAGGAAGGGAGTGCTCTGAAAGGTACTCAAAGAACTACTGAGACCCATGGCTGATATTTGTCGAACAGTCAATCTCCCATTGGAGAGGAAGTTTCTGCATCTTACTAGAAGAATTCTAGATCTACCAGTGACCTGGCAAACTGCATGACCTGCTCTGAAGGTGAATTATCATGCCTGCCACATGCGTGATGTGACTGGCAGAGAAAGGAGAAGCCCAGCAGCCGAGCTCAGAAGAGTGGTGGTCCGGAGTTGACCTATGTCCATCTAAATTTCTCTCTGCCTCCAAGATTGTATCAGCATAGCCAATTTAGGCAACATAGCCAACTTAATTACCAACCTCTCCTTCCCCCCAACTGTGTGTCTTTCCAGCAACCACCACCAGAGAAGATCAATGTACCTGTGCCTACTCTACCTTCTGGAGATCAAAAATGGTCTTGCGCAACATAGGTCAGAGGACAAAAGTTCACCTTGAATAGTGTTGGTAGCTGCCCGATCAGAACTGATTTTCCACTAGCCAATGCCCCTGCACAGGGCCCTTCTCAAAGACAAGGAGATGAGGCCCTTTAGCCAAATCACTAAGCCCACAAAGCATCTGCTCATCTGTGCGGCTGTGGCCCGCAAACTCATGCATATGTCCAATAAGCGCCCAACATCTCAGATAAAACCATCACCTGAAATTAACATTGGCTGTGAAGTTTATCATAGATTCACTCCTTTATCAATAACCCTGCTGCAAGAGAATTGTCTAATAAATGAAATGTGGACTGACCTCTGTGTCGCAGAAACCAGGAAAGCTGCTCAAATGCACTTGAACTGAGCCTGCAACTGCATTTAATGTAATCTTCTGATTTTTGTGGAGATAACCGATGTAGGACACACGGTATGCAACCTTCTGTTGATTAATACATAAAAATGCATTCACTATCTTGTTTAGGTGTGATTAAAGTACTTGAGCTTTAACCAAAAAAAGTTTGGGTTAAGTCATTAGTCTACACTACCACCTGTGTTTAAATTAAGCCAGTGGTTGCTGGTGGGGGCCCTCAGCACTCATTTTTGGAAACCGCCATGTATGTTTCACATCAGACATTTACCGATAGCAAGAGAGAGAGAAAAGCATATAAAGAAGAAAGATAGAGGAAGGGAAAAACAAAACATTCATCAGAAAGGGAGAAAGCCAGTACCTGGAAGAGTGAGATAAAGGGGAGATAGTGTGTGGTAGTGGGAAAAAGAGGCAGATGGTGGATTTGAGACTATGCAGGCTTGGTATTCAGCATGTCAACATGATTGCACAGGCCAGGGGCTTCAGAGCAGATATCTGGAAAGGCACTCACTCTTTTGCAAATTAAGTGCTGATCTACCTTTCTTAAACGTCTTCGACTTCGCACCGTCACTATTTCGAAAGTCAAGTGTAGAAAAAGTGCGTTCTTGGGTCAGTTTGCAAAGCCATAGTATGACGGACCTCAGGACTGCAGAGGCAAATGTTCCCAACCATCACATTTGGAGTCCAGTAAGCCCTGCTTACCCTATGGCTCCTCTAATGGGGTCTGACCATGCCCCCCAAGTCTCTCCATTCTATCTTTCTCTTACTCAGTCTCTCTCACATCATTCTCCCTCTCACACACTTGTTCTACTACTTGATACAGTCCTTTACAAGTCATGGATTGTAGTGTGAATACGACGTTAAATGCCATCATTCTTGACAAACCAGAGACATTGACACATCCTCTTGTAGAGAACCTACTGTCATAAAGGTTGGATTACAAAGTAACTTGGGCCTGGAAGTTTGCAAATCATTTAAAAAGAAGGACACCGACGCATTTGCATCACATGTGGGATACCGAACCTGAAGAAGCACAGAGGAAAGGCCACATTGAAAGAGAGAGCACAGGGCTGGATATGATGTGAAGAAAAGGATAGAAACCTAGGTTATGAGGCGGGTTTCTTTAATACGCAATGGAGAAATAAAAAACATGTGATCAAAGGAAGAAGTGTCTCAAGGAGAAAGAAAGGCGCCTTTTAGCAGCCAGCCCTATTTCATTATTTTAAATGCCGTCTGTCAACCCTCCGAAGCCTTTCTGGGGGTTTTCTGAACTGGGTACATGCTGCTCTACTCACTGCAGAAGTGTATCCGTCGGTTTTACTTAAAAGCATTTCTGACTTTCGAAATGGCTTGAGGGGGCTATAATTCACTCGAGTCTGCAAGAACTCAACAAGGAGATGTTATTAACAATCCATTGCTTTATAGCTACTGAAAGCGAATTCCCCTTATAAAAATATCTACAGACATTCCATAGAAGAAAGCAAAAGTTACATTTGATGTAACACATCCAGATGGAACACTGACTGCAGAGAGATGTTTCAAGGCATGGGCAAAGTGGGCGCTGGCCCAGGGCTCCAGCTTTTCTGGGGGCCTCTAATAGACACAGCTCTGTTCTGCAGAGAGTCTTGACTGATGGCCTTCGATAATTATTTAACAAATTGTTTTAAATACATTTTTTCTTTAATTTATTTTCGATGTGAGTGATTTGTGGGCGTCCACCGCAGACATTTTGCAGAGAAATGTTGTGCTGATATTTCCTGTGACATCCATAAAAAAGTTTCTTTTATAGCAAAACAGGACTTCACGTTGAAAAAATGGGAAGTGGCCACAGATATTACTTGCAGTGATATATCAGTGAGCTGCTGCTGTGTTACAATACTGAAAACCCACATCACTTTCCCTGAATATTAGATGTAAGCACATTTGGAATGTATATTGCCAGTGCCTAGCCAAAGAGGGAACGAAAGAGCTACATTGGATCATAAAGTCAAAGCTGTTCCGAACAGGGGCCCCCAAAATATGTTTGACCCTGGGGGGCCAACATTCTTAAGATGTCCCTGACTGAGTTTGCTTGAGGGGTTTGTTTATAACAAGCACCAATACCTTGTGGAAACATTTATGCCAGGTCTGGATCTGAGCTTGTCATATTTCATTTCAAAGGTGGACTAACAGTTGACCTGCATGCTGTGTGTAGTGTTAAAGGATGCACAAGTGGTATAGTGATATATGCACATAGGAAAATCACTCAACGTCCTAACACTGTGTGGGGTTCAAGAAGGAGGAACTATACTGAAAACATCACAATCATGTAAAAAACCTTGTAGAGACAAACTGGCTTTCTAGGAAGGCAACCCTTTACCAAATCAACGTACAACCACCATATAGCATGGCAATATGGTAAATGCTGTTCCAGGATCATAACTGTCTTCTAGTTTGTGCAAACCGAGTATCAGTAGGAAAGGGGGCGGGGTCTCGGCGAGTTGCCGGCTTCCAATTATTTTTTTATTTTAGAAAAGGGAGTTGTGTGGCCACCCTTTTCCTTGATCCTTTTGGGCCCTGGGGACCCATGCCACGGGCCCGACCTATTTAAAAAAAAAAGGGAGGGAGGCCCCCCTCCCGAGGTCGATTTTGGATTCAGGGACCCTATGTCCCGGGGCTAGACCTATCTTTAAATTTTTTGTAAAGCCCGGCCACCCTTCCCAGGCCGATTTCGGACTGGGGACCCCATCTCCTGGGGGATGACCATGTCATTTGAGACCGCGGGGGAATCTCAAGGCCCCTGCGGTCCCTGCCGGTTCCCCGCCTCCTGATGGAGCCACCATTGCTTTTGGGCACAGGGAGCTGCAAACATGTTGCTACCTCTGCCCAAAAGCAATTCTTCTTTTCTTCATGAAAGGACAGCCTTTTTCATGCTGTCGCTTCCATGAAGTGAAGCAAAGTACACTATGGCTTGGAGGGGAGCAGTGCTCCCACCAAGCCATAGCAAACTGCAATGTTCCGGGGGTGGGCACACCAGGACATTGCTGGGGCCGGTCCTGGGGGGTGGCGGTCTCAGGGCCATTGAGGGCTCCTGGAGGGGGCCGCTCGGCCCCCCTCCCATCTACTTTGTAGCCCCGGGGAGGTAGTGGTCTCCGGGCCACAACGGAAACCCCTTAACTTAATTTGTTCCCCGGGGCAGCAGGAGGGCCGCATGGTCCCTGCATTACAATACATAGGCCGGGGGAGGTAGCGGTTCCCGGGGCTGCGTGGAGGGCTGGAGCCCCCTCACGCATGCTATTACCAATATAGGAGAAGTGTCGGTCCCCAGGGCCGCGGGGGTCGTGTGGCCCCCACTTTACAATACATTAGCCCCGGGGAGGTGGCGGTCCCCAGGGTTGCGTGGGGGTCTGGAGCCCCCCCCACACATTCTATCAGATATTTAGCCCTCGGGAGGTGGCAGTCCCCGTATTATTAATTCAATTGCCCCCGGGACCTGGCCCACTTGGGGGCCTAATTAAACAAAGTGCAAGAGACCGCATTTGGTTTTAAAAAGTTTTAGGCAGAAATCACGGATCCACCGCGACTCCCACCAAATGATTTTTTTAACTGCTTTTTTGGCCCTGGGGGGTACCAGTGGGACCTGCTGAACAGGCCTAGGGGGTGAGGGTGTTTCTACCCTGCCCCCTTTTTCTTGTTCTTACACCTCTTTTCTTGTGACTCAGTTTATCCGAGTCACAAGATGGCTGCCAACACTTCCTGGTTTGAAGTGTTGGTAGCCAATCAGACCTCAGGCACGAGATCGAGAGGGTTCGCGTATCCACCACGGCCACAGTTGTATATCTGAGAAATCTTTAAATTTTTCAAGAACTACTGAATGGATTTACACCATTTAACAACAATAGTGCTTTCTGGACCAAAAGCTATCTTTATGCCAAATTTGGTGTAATCCCGTTCAGCAGTTCAGGCTGTAGCCGTGTCTAAAGTTTCCTATGGAAATTAATATTGAGAAAAAGCGTTTTAGGTCCCCATTTTTTTCTCGGCCCCCGCTTGATGAATCTCCCCGAAACTTTCAACACAGCAGCTGAAGTGAGTGGCATATTAGTTTTAAAAGTTTCATGAAGATTCGTCAAATGATGCAAAAGATATTGGCAAAAGAAAAAACGCTTTTCCTATAGAAAAAAGGTCCTCACTATAATTACCTACTGGTGACCGCCAGAAGGAAATATATCTATATTGTCATTGTACACATATATGAAGCCAAGTATAGTAAACCCATACTTACGTATGTATACTCACCTTCACAATATTTTTGTTCTCGATATTTTGATTTTTATCCAGAATATTGGAAACAAAAATACTGTGGGATAAAATATTGTGTCAAAAATATTGAGGAAAAAAATATTGTGAAGTTAAGTACAAATATTATATTATGTATATTATATTATATGATATATATTATGTTTATATATATATATATATATATATTTTTTTTTTCTCCAACACATTCGTCAGTTTCAACGAAAGTAGACGGCACTCGTGGGCTGTGATGTAAAAGTAATTTTTAATGGCAGACCCCCTGCCCCCAAGACAACAGACGCGTTTCACCAATTAGGCTTCCTCAGTGTCAACCCGTGAAAACAAACAGGCACCATTTTATCCCCACCTCCCCATCAACATCGACAGAGGACTAAAGCGCCAGGTTCATAACGGCGGCCATATTTCAATGTGCAAACAATGCCAACAGTAAAATTACAACTCAATATACATGGGGAACGGTGTCAGAAAAGTGCACGTGCAATTAAAAACACATTCTTTTTACCACCAAAAGTACATGATGTTATTGTATATAAGACGCATGTATTCCCAAAAAAAAGGTAGCAAAAAAAGGGATAAACGTTAAACAGATTCTAACATCGATATCCACCTCAGTAAAATTAATTTACCATGTGTATCATAGAGCACAATTGGCGTGGATATGAGCACAATTTACGGCTATGATAGTTACATTATGTTGCCAGTTTTATTTGCAGAACCATGTTTATCATTGCTTGGCTTCTATAAAGAGGTGCTACCTCTATCTTGAATGATATCTAAATGGGTAACATGTCAACATTATTATGCACTAAATGGGCAGTCATGGTGGTACAAAGCATTGTATATCGTTATAATTTGATTGAACATTATTGATCCTACCCCTTGCGTTTGCTTGTCATTCTCTTTAGGTTGTCTCGCCCTGTATGGGCAACTGTGACCTTATTGATGGGTCACCTACTGCTGATTACAAGAGAAATTCAAAGATGTAATAAATCTACCTC
The DNA here is from genome assembly GCF_964261635.1 of Lissotriton helveticus. Lineage (NCBI taxonomy): Eukaryota > Metazoa > Chordata > Amphibia > Caudata > Salamandridae > Lissotriton > Lissotriton helveticus. The sequence goes on along the minus strand of NC_136063.1, from coordinate 278,361,255 downwards.
TTATTTCATTCACATGCTAGTACACCCTTGATTTCTCAGATGGTATCAACTCTCACTGGACAACCTTATTACATTCAGTATTTGGACCATGATGTTATTCGAGGTGTACCCACAGTTCCTCGTCATTGTTCAGACCCCTCGGCTGCGTAGTCTGGAGATCAATAATGTATTTGGACTCCAGTGCCCTAAGGGATCTGATTTTATCTCCACCTCGTTACCTCTTCTCAAGTTGGTCAATGAGGAAAAAAGTTAATAGATCCCTATTACTTTTATGGTGGGTTTCGAAGTGGCGTGCCACAGGATAGTTTTTATCTTTGTTCGTTATGGCACGCATGTGCTCCAGGATGCGCTTTTTAGCTGCATTGATGGTACTCCCTATGTATCTCTTGGAGCATGGGCAAACCAGGCAGTAGATGACAAATTCTGAATTGCAGTTCAAGAATTTCCTGATCCTCCTGGTCGGCTGTGGGTCATTGAGCCTTCCCTCGTATTGGGTCCGCTTTTTGCTGTGTTTGCAGGCTTTACAGTGCATACACGGGAAAAAGCCTGAGATAGGTTGTGTTTTTGATGTTCTCACAGTATCCTCAAAATGACTATTGGTTAAATGGTCGCTGAGGGACTGACAACGTCTATAAGTTACTGATGGTTTCGCAGGTAACTTATTTCTTAAGACTATGTCTGTTTTGAGGATATGCCAGTTTTTGTTTAGGATCTGGACCAATTCGTTTGATCTCATGTTATAAGTGGTGATCATTCTAGTCACTGTTTCCGGATCTGTAGTCTTCGGTTTATTTTTCAGGAGATCCTTCCTATTTACACGGTCTACTCTAATCGCGGCATCTGATAAAGACGCTGTCGAATACCCTCTGGCTTTGAAGCGTTCTATGGCTGCTTGTTTTGCTTCCGAAAAGTCAACTGTATCAGAACAATTTCTTTTCAAGCGCAATAGTTCACCGAAGGGGATATTTGCTTTCATGCTCCTAGGATGATGGCTGGCCGCATGCAAAAGGGTATTCCCTGCTGTGGGCTTACGGTAGAGTTTGGTGTTTAGGGTCTACCTGCTATGAAGACCTCTAGGTCCAGATAGCGTACGGACTTGTCACTGATGGTGCTCGTGAATCTTAAGTTGAGACTGTTGTCATTGAGCGCCGCCATGAACTCCTCAGCCGAGGCTCGATCGCCGCGCCAAATGACAAACAAGTCGTCAATATATCTGGTCCAGATCATTATATTGTCTAACCACTTCTCGTTGGTCCCTCCCCAGGCCACGTGCTTCTCCCACCAGCCCACGAATAAATTCGCGTAGCTGGGGGCGAAGCACGTTCCCATGGCAGTCCCTCTGATTTGGCGGTACAACGTCCCTGCAAACAAAATTTTTTTATTGTACAGGCAGAATTCGGTCATTTGTATAAGCATGCGATTATGCTGATGGTATTGCAAATTTTTCTTTCCAAGGAACCATTTTACTGCAGACAGTCCTTGTTGATGTCCAATACAAGTGTATAGGTTGGCGACATCTAGGGTAATCAACATCATGTTAGGTTCCCATATGATGCCGTCTATTAACCTTAAGAAGTCCTGGGTGTCCCTGATGTACGAGGGAAGATCTCTCACGAAGGGGGACAGGTAGTTGTCGATAAACCTGGATGTTGCTTCCAAGAGGCTTCCTATTGAGGAGACAATTGGTCTCCCCGGTGGATTGTTTATGTCCTTATGCACCTTGGGCAGGTGATAAAATGCTGGGATTATTGGTTGCTCACAGTGTAGATATTCAAATTCTTCCTTGTTCAGCATCCCTTCATCCCTCCACCCCTTTAGTAGTTCATGATAGGTCATGGTGCATTTGTCAAAATCCTTTCTGTTAATGATAGAATAACAGTCTTGATCCTGTAATTGTCTTAGGGCCTCTTTCTTATAGTTGTTTTTGCTAAAAATAACAATGTTCCCCCCTTTTGTCAGAGGGTTTGATCTCAATTGATTTGTCCTCCTTCAGCGCAGTAATAGCTTGCCATTCCATGCGTGAGATGTTTGAATTTTTTCTTGTTAATTCCACGTTCTTGTTTGTCATCGTTTCCAAATCCTGTAGGATTGCATCATTAAAAACATCAATTGCGTCATGTGTGACGTGTGATAGAAACCTTGACTTACGTTTTAGGTTGCTGGGATCCCTCTTTTGTATTAATTCTACTCTTCTCAAGGTTTCCATGGAATTCGGTATTTCTTCCAATCCTGCCAGGGAATGTGTGGTCATCAGCAATGGTAGATCGTTGTCTATCAAGCCACTTTCGGGTTCTTCCATTTCTTCCGATGTGGCTGGAGAAGGCATAGATGGTTTTGCCGCAAAGATTTTTTGTAGTTTTAGCTTACGCACGAATTTAAAGATGTCAATTCGAGTTTGTACAGGGTCAAATTTGGCCGTTGGGCAAAAAGTCATACCTCTCTTCAAAACTGCTTCTTCATGTTCTGTCAGCTTTCTTTCCGAGAGGTTGACTATGGTTTTTTCTTCCTGTTGCTTTACCATCTCCCTCTCTTGCCCTTGCTGCGGGTGGTCATGGGGGTTGACGTATGGCCGTCCCCTCCTACCCCGCCTGGTTTTCCTCCTTTTTTTTGGAATGTTTTTGTGGGTTTCTGAGGTTGTGGTCGTTGGCGGGTTTCTTTGAGTACTTGAAATTCGTCTAAAAAAGGAACTGTGGTGGCATTTGCAGTATTCCTTTTCCCGCCTCTATTACTTCTAACTGATTCATCTTCCGAGATAGAAGCCTCAGACTCTGATGTAATGACTTCCGAAGCAGTTTGTCCTTGTGCGAGCCTTTGTCTCGTTGCGTCAAATTTCTTCGCAAAGGTGAGAATGCGGCCAGTCAGATAGTCCTGCTCATCCCTTTGGAATTTAGTTTGTTTTCTCTTTTTAATCACATTTTCATATTCCTTCAATCTCTTTTGCATTGCTGTGCGTAAATCCTCTGCAGATTTGATGTCTTTATCTTTGGCGATGTTTTCTTCCAGTTTTTGGATTTCTGCGAGGGCTTTGTCCCTGTCGCTCCACGCATACTTTATTAGCATGTGCAGCATTCCTTTACATGATTCTGCAATGTAGGCTGCCCAGTCTATTAAAAGTTGCGGGTCTGGGTTCTCATAAGAGGGTATCGTGAAAATCCGAAGACCTCTGGTTACCCGGTTACAGTCAACATAACGTTGGAGCGATGTGGCCTCCCACCACTTTCTTATCTCTCGCTCGTGTGCCTTTTCTAGCTGCTGGAATAGCAATTGTAAATTACTGGCTGTAGGTTGGGAAATTCCCGCAGCTTCTGCTCTTTCTGTTAGTCTTCAGGCTCCTGAAGATATGGTCAGCTTCTCTCTCTCTTTCAGCATCATTTGACATTATTCTTTGCAAAAAGGGGTAAGAATATGTACACTCGTTTCACGCTGTTTTTGTCACACTCTATGGGGTACAACTACAGTGTATCGGGGGTCTGCCACTCAGCGCTCACAGTTCGGGACAGAGGTTTGTAAACAATGTATTTTGTAGAATACGGGATACTTGTGCGTGAAGCACTTACCCGAGTCGGAAGTCCGTAGTAGCCGACCGGCGTCCCGCGACCTCACAACTCCGGCAGGCTTCAGACGAGTTTCTCCTCCTCGTAATTCCTCGCTTTCGGCTCCCCAGTCAGGAAACTTTTAGCGGACCTTTTCAGAAACCTCGGGGCAGACGGCCACATTAACTTGTCGAACAGTTCCGTCACCGCCGTCGCTCCAACTACGTCCCGGGTGCTCACGTCTCGCGGTGGTGAGCCGCGTTCAATTTTCTCCAACACATTCGTCAGTTTCAACGAAAGTAGACGGCACTCATGGGCTGTGATGTAAAAGTAATTTTTAATGGCAGACCCCCTGCCCCCAAGACAACAGACGCGTTTCACCAATTAGGCTTCCTCAGTGTCAACCCGTGAAAACAAACAGGCACCATTTTATCCCCACCTCCCCATCAACATCGACAGAGGACTGGAGCGCCAGGTTCATAACGGCGGCCATATTTCAATGTGCAAACATTGCCAACAGTAAAATTACAACTCAATATACATGGGGAACGGTGTCAGAAAAGTGCACGTGCAATTAAAAACACATTCTTTTTACCACTAAAAGTACATGATGTTATTGTATATAAGACGCATGTATTCCCAAAAAGAAGGTAGCAAAAAAAGGGATAAACGTTAAACAGATTCTAACATCGATATCCACCTCAGTACAATTAATTTACCATGTGTATCATAGAGCACAAAAAAAAAAAATATTTATATATATATATATATATATATATATATATATATATATATATATATATATATATATATATATATATATATATATATATATATATATATATATTACCTACTGGCGGTCGTCAGTGGGTAGCTTTAGTTAGGACCTATTTTCCATAGGAAATCTGCAACATTGTATTTGGAATAACATTGGCGCCGGTTGACGAATCTCCGCGAAATTTTCAAAACTGGTGGGGCGCTTCGGTCTGCTAATATCCTGAAAGACTTGGGGTGATTCGTGAAGCGGGGGCTGAGAAAAAAGGGGGGTCCCAAATCGTGTTTTCCCCAGGCAATTTTCCGTAGGAACAGGTCATCGCGGCTACAGCCCGGCTGAACGGAATTACACCAAATTTGGCAAAGTGGTAGTCCTTGGTTCAGACTGGTGCCTTTTGCTAATATGGTGCAAATCCGTTCAGTAATTCCTGAGAAAATTACAATTAAAAGTACATATATATCTATGGCCTCGGTGGATCCACGCATCTTGCGCTCACTATAAGCGCACCTTCCCGATCACGCGCTGAATGCTTATTGGCTGTCAAGTGGTTGTCAACATTCGAAACCAGGAAGTGTTGACAGCCATTTTGTGCCTCGGTAGAAGCGAGGATCTAGAAATTATTGGGACAAGTGTTGAAAACGTATAAAGGGGGCAGGTAAGAAATATTTTGACCCTCTCAAACTGCTTAGGGGGTCCCACAAGGACCCCTAGGGCCCGAACTTTAAAAAAAAAAAATTGTTGAAAAAAATGAGAAATGTGCGCTGGGTGCATGGATCCGCCATAATAAAAATAAAAATGAATCGCGGGCTCCTGTGCCTGTTCAAAAATTAGCTACCTGGGAGGGCCAGATCCCGGGGTCTAAAATATTACATTTGATGGGGGTTCTGAGGGGCCCTATAGCCCGGGGACCGCCATTCCTAGGTGCTACAAAATACATGGGTGAGGGAGCTCAAAGGTCCGTCTAAGCCCCGGGGATTACCACCCTCCTGGGCTTTTTATATTTTGGGAGGGGGGTCGCGTGGCCTACATTCTGAGGCAGTCGAAAGCCTTGGGGAACACAACCCCCCAGGAGCGGCTCCTGCTGTGTCTCGGAGTGTCTACCACCGGGACACTGCTGTTTGCTATGGCAGGGCAGGAGTCGAGGTTCCCGCTGTGTCATAGCAAACTTGAGGGCATATTAACAAGTGCCATTTCTCCGCAATTTAAAAAAAAAGCCAAAAATGCGGTGAAAATGATATCGCCCTATTTACTAGGAGACGCTAAGATGCATTAATGCATGTTAACAGCCGGTTTGCTATGGGCTCGCCTCATATCTCCAATGAGTTGCAATGTAGGCGTTCTCAGTGGCAAGGTTGGTGTTCCTATGACAATATAAAATAGGAAGAGGGGGGTATGACAACAGCGTTGTATTTAAAAGGCGGCCCTGGATTTGAGGAGCGATAGCAAAATTCTCGCTAATTGCGGTTTATGTCGGATCCTAACATCTGTTCTGAAGTCGACTTAAGCGTGTTTAATATACAAGGTGGATTGATATGTTAAGTCCACAGTCACAAGCTTTTCATTTGCGAACATGAATTATCTCTGTACTTCTCGTGATATTGGGGGCATATTTACAAGGACACCGTTAAAATTATCGTCGCTTTAGCGTTAAGAAAGTGCTGTTAAAGCGGCCATAATGGGCTTAATAATAGGCTTTTTAGAATTCGTGAGAATTCCAATAGAAGCCCAGGTTTACACCAAAACATTTTAACGCTGTCCTTGTAAATATGTCCATTACAGACTCCTAATTTTACAGTAAAAAAAATATCACCTTCTATTAATTTTTATTTTTCCTCTGGATCCCATCCCACGGGATACAACATTGGGGACTGTGGGTGGAGGCCCAATGTCTCTACGGTCCCAGTTAGATCCCTGCGTCCTTCGGAAGCCGCCATTACTTTTGCACACAGGGACCTGCTAATATGCAGCTCCCCGTGGGGAAAAGCATTCTGCTTTGCATTTTAAAAGAGAGAGTAGGTTTTCGTGTTCGCTCTTTCAAAATGCAAACCAAGTTTGCTATGGCAGGGCGAGAGCCTTGGCTCTCACCCTGCCATAGCAAACAGCAGTGTTGAAGAAATTTTCCGGTAAGATAACAAAGGATTCTGAAGTCCATTATCGCCGTTTTAGTTGTAGTTTTCTGCCGTTAAAGTGGCAATAATTTTAACGCCGTCTTTGTAAATATGCCCCTACGTTTTGTAATGTCGACAATCCCGGCTCCTATTTAAATAGGCACAAAGTATTTAGTGAAGTGCATTGTGAATCGTGAAGCAACACTGTCTAATTGTGATCGATAAAGAATTAGAAAAGTTGTGTACTTCTTTTGCTCGTAATGTAACTAGAGGCAGATTTACAAGTCCCTTGCGCCACTATTGCGTCACTTTTAACATGGGAAAAGTGATGCAAAAGTGGCGCAAGGGGGTGGTAAATCTGCTCCACAGTGTTCCGTTGTCTCAGTTTGCTTTCCCCTCTGTCATGTAGAGGATCCTGGGTAAATATAACAGTTTCTGTACAGCCAGTACCTTTCAACCCTACCCCCAAACTGCTTACTGCCTGTTACCCTAGTAACAGTTCATGGAACACTTAAGTGAGCACACAGGTCACAAGTTCACCACACAATGTTGCTAATCCAAACAGTAACTGTGCTGGAGTTTTTAACATTTTTCATAGGAACCGTTAATCACTGCTACAGACTCTGGTAAAGAGCTGGTAAAGAGTTAGCCTCAGTATTATACTTCTAATTATAAACATAATTTCTACTTTAATTGTTAAATCTGCTCTAAGCATATGATTATCACACTAAATAATAGTGAAATGTTGTCAGAAAAAGAAGACGTATACACTTTTTAAAATTAACTTTTATTACAACAAAAATAAATAACTAGAAACGTAACTTTAACATATCAATATAATAAACAAAATGTGAGATGGACTCCAATGGTAGGAGGGTAGGTAACCTGCAAAACAAAAATGAAAATAAGTGTTTAAAATTAGATCGATGTGACTAAATGAGGTCAAAGATCACAAATTAACATAACACTTGGCAATATTTGGTTATTTGCACGTCTGCAGTGTGCCTGATACATCCCACCCTTCTCATAGGCCCGCGTTGAAGAGATGTCTATAGGGAAGTGCCTAGTGCGACAGATCTACAGTATGGTCCAGCAGGTCTTTAAAATGATTCAGAGATGAGACAGAATTAGGTGAGAGATCACGTCATTATGCAGGACAATATGGTTTATTTGCAACGCATTAATTTGGAGGCATTGTGTATCTATGCCGCTCTGCTTACCTTTTGTAAACACTGTGTCGAACAGAGTTCACAACTTGAAGTCTGCTTTGTCTGTACACTGCAGACTGTATTAAATTCAGCCTTGATTTATTTATCTGCAGAGTGGACAGCAGCATCCATAACTTGAAAAGAGAAAGAGAAACAATGTGAGAGAGAGAGAGAGAAAGAGAGTAAAAATGAGATTGAAAGTGTGAGAGAGACAAAGTAATAGATGGATCAGGAGAGGTAGTGTTAATAGTGGAGAAAATCTTCGTAGCTCCCCTATTTTGCCTCCGTTGTGTGTCCAACAACGTGCTGGCTCATAGTGCACCCTCAAGTTTAGTGATCTGAAAGATAGTATAGATTTAGTAATAGCAGAGTACATACAACTGCACAAGTATATTTCTGATTTATGCCTTTGGACACTCAGGATACTGTATTACATCAACTTCCACTGCAAGGTGGTATCTGTGCGGTCTTTTTTTTTCCAGAGTACTATACCCATGCACTCCCACTGCATAGCGGTGAGTTCCCATTACTGCGTACCCAGACTGTTGCACCCCATTGACTCCCACAGTGCCTTTTCTTGTGCACACTACTCACTCTCTCCGCCCACAGGTGACTTCTCGTTGCTTCGCAAACAAGCTTCTTTGCTCACCTTGTGCCATTGGCGTGATTCAAAGAGTGTGCGCCACGTGTCGTAGCCTTCTCAGGCATTGTTACGATGACCATGTATCATCGCAGAATCCTCAAACGTTGAGCTTTGGAGGTGTTGGGGGGGACGCCAATTTGTGAAACACAACCTGTTAGATAAAAAGGAAGATAAGATTGTGCGCCATTTCTTTATCAAAGGTGAGAGGAAGTGAGAGTGTGACTGAAAAGAATATTCGCAGCTCACCTTTCTGTCACTGGTCTTCCACCACATGCCGGGACATAGTGCACCCTGAAGCTCTATATCTGAAAGATAGCAAAAGAAAGATGTTATGATTGGTAATTGTCACTATCTTAATGTGGAGTAGACTAACATCGCCCTTTCACACAACTTCCCTCCGGCATTTAAAATACAAATATTTGTACAGTTCCAACTTGATAATGGGCTTCGATTTATAAAGAACTAGCAGCCCGTCCCGACCTTGTCCGGGAGCATTCAGGCTTCCCCTACCCCTGCCTCCCCCGACATTGCCCAGCAGCCCGTGCCCCCGCCTGCCCCGTCCCCTGCCTGCCCCGTCCCCTGCCTGCCCCGACCCCTGCCTGCCCCGACATTGCCTTTCCTCAGCCGATCTGTTTTCCCACCTGGCCCGACCCCCGCCTGTCCTGAGTCAATGGAGGTCGGACAAAATGTTCCACCCGTCACCTTGTTAGTCCCCGTCCCCCGCCTGCCCCGACCCCCGCCTGCCCCGACATTGCCTTTCCTCAGCCGATCTGTTTTTCCGCCTGGCCCGACCCCCGCCTGTCCTGAGTCAATGGAGGTCGGACAAAATGTTCCACCCGTCACCTTGTTAGTCCCCGTCCCCCACCTGCCCCGACATTGCCTTTCCTCAGCCGATCTGTTTTCCCGCCTGGCCCGACCTCCGCCTGTCCTGAGTCAATGGAGGTCGGACAGTAGTACGTGCAAAATGTTCCACCCGTCACCTTGTTAGTCCCCGACCCCCGCCTGCCCCGACCCCCGCCTGCCCCGACATTGCCTTTCCTCAGCCGATCTGTTCTGTTGTAACTCCCCGTGGACAGTAGTACGTGCAAAATGTTCCACCCGTCACCTTGTTAGTCCCTGTCCCCCGCCTGCCCCGACCCCCGCCTGCCCCGACATTGCCTTTCCTCGGCCGATCTGTTCTGTTGTAACTCTCCGTCCCCCGCCTGGCCTGACACCCGCCTGCCCCGACATTGTCCCCGGAGCCTTACCTCAGCCGCCGCTCCTCAGTTCACCGCTCCTCGCTGCTCTGCTCCTCGCTGCTCTGCTCCTCACCACCTGTCCACCGCTGCTCCTCCCCCGCGCCATGTCCGCCTCTCCGCTGCTCGCACCGCCGCTGGCCTGTCTGCTGCTGCTCACATCACCGCTCCTCCCCCGCGCCATGATCGCCGCTCCTCGGACGCCGCTCCTCCCCGTGCTCCTGACGTGAGCACGCACGTCGCGGCCGGTGCTACTTTGGAGGGACTACTTTTTTTAATATAAATTTTGTAAATAACGTTTATTTTGTATATTTATATAGCCTATAACCATCTACACACCCTGACGATTTCAACGGTGTATCGGGTGTGTAGATTGGCGCCGTGGTTCCCGAGTTTACCTGCCTCAAAACCTGAAAGTTCTTACTTTATTATAGTAGTATAGATTAGTATAGTAGTAATGTTTTCCATCCGGTTGTGAAAGCAAGTGGTGCGCAGTGATACACGTGGTTTCAATTATCACGAGCGACGGACATTTGACCGACTATAAAAACTTTCCTGCAATTGTAAAATTAAATACTAATGCAATAAGATACGGTATATAGGACTGCGTACGCTTAAATCGCTGCGTCACCTTTTTTTATCCAGTCTGCTACATCCCATCTACTCCCTCCGCTGTGCACCCAGGCCTCACTGCTCACCTTTTTGCGGACAGGGTACGTTCTACATCATGCAGTCCTGCTTTGCCACCATGAAGCCTCATATTTGGTGCTGAGTCTTGATATCACTATGGCAAAGGACATATTCGTGCACCTATCTTCATCGCAGGTTCCTCACCCGCTCAGTCCTTACGGTACCACTAACTGAGTGATGAAAGAGGCCACGCACGTGGTAGTGGGCCTCCCTGTTCGGTAGTTCAAGCCTACGTGAGGCGTTCAAACCCCTAGGACGGGCCATCACAGCGCTTGCGATGGAAGAAACTCTAAAATGGTGTAGAGCACGTGAGCTCCATCTAATTTATTGGTAGGGTCACATGTGTAGTGACGCATGTGCTGGATGGGTAGGGTGTGGGTGTATACCAGCCATGAGGGAGTGTGTGTGTGCCGTTCTGACAATTAGAATGGAAGTAAGAAATCACTACAATGGAAATCTGGGCCATGTAGCGTTGTTGTGTTTTCCTGGTAGCGTAAGCGGAGTGGGCTGGCCTGACGTATGCGAGGCTGTGAACGGTGACTCCGGAGCTATGGGCGTGGTTCCGTCATGAGCTATATGAGAAATCAAGTGATTCGGGTGTCCGTGTTGTAGTGCTGCCGTCACCCGGGTCTTAAACGCAAATGTGTCATTATGTCTGTAAAGTCCCACAACATGGCCAACATGGAAGGTACTGGGTATCACTGACCCTATATTCATCCATAGTTGCATACATAAAAGATGGTGGACATGACGCATTTTTGCAAATATGAATATTCAGTGGAGTGTTGTAGCTGTAGTAATACAGGGCTGTGAAGCTTTAGGTTGCAGTTTTTGGCACATGAAGGGCAGTTAATATATATACGTATGTACTCATTCAGGTATACTGTCGAACTTGGTGCTGGAAATCAGTGTTCGAGGCGCGTCCACATCCTGTTACTGTAGAGAAATGACGTAATCTATGCGTGCCTGAAAATGTACTGTAAATACGGTGCTCGAGTAAATTGCTGGTGTAGTTTTGGGTCGACTTCGCACTACATAAATATGCTAAAAAAAAGGGGAAATAGCACACACTTATAAATTTACTATACACTTTCTTTGCAGTTTTGTAATGATCCAGAATGAGCGAGAGAAAGTTGTATAATCAAAGTTTTTGTTACTGGCAGAGGTAAGATGGTTGCATATGCTGCTTGCAGTACAATATAATGTGGTAGGGCGCAGGAGCAGCATTTTACAAACATAATAAATACTCAGACATAGATCGATAGTTGAAGTGGGTACGGGCACGTGTGCTCGACTCCATTTTATTACGCTGCTGTTGGTAACAAGTAGAATAGTAATCATGATATCATACACAGATATTCAATCCTAAACGGTTTATGACTTCTGCTGTAAAAAGGTAGGAGCACTATATGTGAAATAATACACAGAAGATTGTATCGTAAAGGTTTCTTGAGTTGTGGTGCAATAAGGTAGGGTCGGTTTGTGTGGAACCTGTGATGATGCATGCTTCAGGCAGACCGCACGGGTAAGAATGTCTTTTGGCTAGTGAATTTTGCCTTAATAAGGCTACGTGGTGATTATTTATGGTGCACTGAGTTAGTGGTGCGTATGGTGCTCAGCGTGTTGCCTACTGGACTGTATCATCTGTAATCATGATTGAAATAAAAGGTGAAACATGTATGGAATACATTGTCGAAATATGTACTTTCAGGGACATTATAGTTCAAGTTGTGACCTGTGCTGTCTGCAGTGTAGACTACCATTGAGTGTGCCTTTGCACTTGCAGCGTGAATTTTGTTTTTCAACTAAACCTAGAACTGATATAAAAGACGTTTTTGAAGGAAGGCTACCAAAGGGATATTGTGTAGGTTTGAGGGACATTATACTTTGTTTGGTACTGCTCTCTATAAATAATGAATGAAGAGTCACTTGAATTCTGCCTGAATCCCGCCACGTGGCGATGAATTATGGTGCACTGAGTTAGTAGTACCTTTGGGACTGAGCGTGTACGTAATCTGTGATGATGGTTGGTCCGGGCAGGCCGCACTGGCGGTAATGTTTTTTGACTACTGAATTTTGTCTTAATAAAGCCTTGTGGCGATTATTTATAGTGTACTGAGTTAGTGGTCCGTCTGGTGTTTAGCGTGTGCTCACCCTGCGATGATGCGTGGTCTGAACAGGCTGCACTCTAAGCATTGACTGTTGCATGCTGGACTGCATGTACTTTGAGGGGGAGAAAAAATTACCATCAATGGTTATTAATTCTTCGGTAACAAAGTGATCAGAATCAGATGATTCTTCCAGTGGTGTAGCCCTTATTGTCTCCAAAAAAGAAATTCAGGTTCCAATGAAGAAAAAGTGAGGTTCAAATTGTGACTTATGCTGTCCGCAGCATAGACTGTCATTAAGTGTGCCTTTGCACTTGCAGCGTGAATTTTATTATTCAACTAAATCTATAAGTGATATAAAAGAAGTTTTTGAAGGAAGCATACTAAAGGGATATTGTATAGGTTTGAGAGGTGTTATACTTAGTTTGGTACTGTACTCTGCAAATAATGAATCAACAGTCTATTTAATTGTGAGCTCTGATGACCGCAGTGTAGGCAGGAGGACGCGGTTAGCAAGAACCCACGGCCACGTGAGGTTGACTAGAGCTGTACAGTATTGGTAATTTAGCGTGTGTGCAGCCAGCGATGATAAGTGGTGCACTGAGTTAGTGACACCTGAAACAACAAGGTTCTGTGGAGCCTGCGATGATGCGTGGGCGGGAAGGGGGAGGCACAGTAATTAGAGTAATGTCTTTTGTTGATTGAGTTCTGCATAAATTATATTTAAAAGTGATAGTATGCCTGACTGCGACATAATACTGTTCACTCTTCTTTGTAATGATTTATGGTGCACTGAGTTAGTAGTATCTTTGGTGCTGAGCTTGTACGTAGCCTGTGATTATGCGTGGTCCAGGGGGGCCGCACTGGGAGCAATGTTTTTTGCCTAGTGAATTTTGCCTTAATAAGGACACGGGGAGATGACTTGTGGTGCAGTGAGTTTGTGGTACCTGAAGAACTCAGCGTGTGCGTACCCTGCGATGATTCGTGGTTCGGGCGGGTCACACTGGTACAATGTCTCTTTACTACTGGTGTCCATCATGTGCAATCGCCATTCCACCTGAATCGTGAGCCCTCACAAAGTAGATCGAAGGCAGTAGTTAGCACAGACATTGAGAAATGTTTTTTTGTCGCATTGTTTAACAAAATCTGAGGACATAGAGTACAATTGTCTCTGCCTTAAAGAAAGCAAGGCTGAATTTCATGCTGTCCGTAGTGTAGATCCAAAGCTAAATTCAAGTTGTGAACACTGCTGTCCACAGTGTAGATCGAATGCAGTAGTCGGCACAGTTATAGACTAATGCTTTTTGTGACATCCATTTACAAAATCTGAAGACATATAGTACAATTGTCTCTACCTTAAAAGCAAGGCTAAATCCAATGCTGTCCATAGTGTAGATCCAAAGCTGAATTCAAGTTGTGAACCCTGCTGTCTGCAGTGTAAATCGAAGGCAGTAGTCAGCACAGACATCACGAAATTCTTTTTGTCGTCGTATCCTTTTACAAAATCTGAGGACATAGAGTAAAATTATCTCTGTCTTAAATAAACCAATGCTGAATTTCATGCTGTCCGTAGTGTACATCCAAAGCTGAATTCGAATTGTGAACCCTGCTGTCCGGACTGTAGATGGAAAGCAGTAGTCAGCACAGATATCGACAAAGAATTGTTGTCACTTATTTTAACAAAGTCTGAGGACATAGTGTACAATTGTCTCTGCCTTACATAAATCAAGGCTAACTTCAATGCTGTGCGTAGTGTAGATCCAAAGCTGAATTCAAGTTGTGAACCCTGCTGTCCGCAGTGCAGATCGAAGGCAGTAGTCGATACAGACATAAATCTGTGGTGCTGTGGGGCTGAGTTCGCAATGGGCCTGTCTCGAGGAGTCCTCTACAAACCGGAATCGGTCCCTCCTACCTCATCTCTCTCCGCCACGAAGGCCCTGCCCCCTAACCCCTCTCACTTAAGGCCCTGCTCCCCCCTCTCTACCCCCCCCAGCTCCCATGATGACACATCGCTTGGACCTTCTTGAAGCCCAGATCGCCACGCTGATCCTCGGACTAAAAGAAACCCTTTCCTCCCTAGAGAAACTCCAGCTACCCCCCCATCTCGTCTCACCTCCCCTCCTCCAGCAACCTCCATTAGGAATGACGCCCGCCCCCTGATCAGACCCCTGTCCCCCCCAGGCTCTCGGCCTCCTCTTACTGAACCCCAGACTGAACCACAAGTTGACTGTCCCGGAAGAACCTCTCCCTTTCCCTCCCCTCAGGAAGTGAGCTCCGGAGTCACATCCTATAAACCCCCTCCCAACCACCCTGCACAAGCTCTACTCCCGCACCTCTCACCCCTTTCTTCGATCCAAGTCATCACTGGTATGAGAAGAGACCCGCCTCACCGAAAAACTGCCAGACCCCCAGCCCATCTCGCATCCCTACCCAGAGCGAATTTGGTCAACCGGAACCCGGATGCTGAACCTCCCAACAACTGCATGCTCATCAACTGCAGATCAGCCGTCAAACACGTAACTGTATTAGCCGAAACTATCCTCTCCCATGACCTAGATGTAGCCGTCATCACTGAAACATGGCTGAACACCCTATCCCCTCCCATCCTGGACACGCTGGTGCCCCCCAGCTTCTCACTTATCCACAAAGACAGGCCCATACGCAAAGGAGGCGGAACAGCAATTATCCACAGAAGTGACCTCTCCATTACTGAATCCCCCTCCCTCCTCTACAACTCCTTTAAATGCCTCTTGGTCAACATCAATTCGTCCCACCACAGCCCACTCCAATGCCTTCTCCTTTACCACCCTCCAGGCAATGCTACTTTATTTGGCGAACAGCTGTCGGATCTGATCACTCAAACCGCACTCAACAGTGACGTCAGAATAATCCTGGGCGACCTCAACCTAAGATGGAATGCAACCAAGAATCCGCTCATCCAATCTCTCACCTCCCTTCTACAAGACCACGATATGATCCAACACTGCTCAGAAGAAACACACCATAGAGGAGCGATCCTAGATGCAATCATTGTGGCAAAAAAGACAATCTCAATTGACCACATCATCCCTGTGGACTGGTCTGACCACCACGCCATCCTCTTTCACATCAACCACCCGTCACCTTTCCTCCCATCCACTAAAACCTCCCCCAAGTGGGTCAGAAACTTATCGAAAGTCCCCCCTGACAAGCTGCAAGATGCTCTCAGCTCCCTCCTCCCAAGCTCGTCGGAGCTCCTCTCAACCAGGATCTCACCTCGCTCTATCACTCCAACCTGGAGTGCGTCCTGGACCAGCTGGCACCTAGAAAACTAAAAAAAACAGAAGCATCCCCTCCAGGTCTTGGTTCTCCAAGGACATCAATGATGAGCGCAGACTCCTAAGAGCCATGGAAAGATCCTGGAGGAACAACCCCACTGCCTTTAACCGGGACCAACTCAAAACAGCTCGCAAAACCTACCTTAATCATATCAAGAACCAAAAGTCATCCTTCTTCTGCTCTGCTCTAGACAAGGCTAAAAACCGCCCCAATGAACTCTTCAATATCATCAGAAACTAAACCTCCATACCTATGACAGACAGCTTAACTGCGTCCAAATCCCAGTGCGACGAATTTGCTAACTTCTTCAACGAAAAAATTGCCTCAATTGACCGATCTTGCAGCAATCTTTCCGTCCTCTCAGAGTTGTGCCCTACTGCTTCTACCCACTCAAGACCTACAACTGCAGCCACTCGCTGGTCTTCCTTCCAACCCATCCAAACCGAAGCGATAAGCGATCTCATTGCCATCGCTAATCCCTCGTCTCACTCCCTTGATCAGCTGCCCTCGAGACTGACGAAAGACCTGAAACTTACTCTAGCAATGGCTCCATCCTGACTGCCTTAAACTAGGTCAAGTCACGCCACTCCTAAAAAAACCTGGCCTCGACCCTACGGTTTTGAACAACTTCAGACCAGTGTCGAACCTGCCGCTCTTATCGAAAATTTTGGAAAAATGTGTGCTATCTCAGCTAACCCATCACCTAGAGATCTTGAATCTTCTTGACCCACGCCAATCTGGGTTCAGAAAGGGCTGCAGCACAGAAACCGCAATCCTCAATGTGATGGATGACTTACACATGTCTCTCGACTCCAACCAATGCAGCCTCCTCATCCTCTTAGACCTCTCGGCAGCGTTCGACACAGTGGATCACAACCTACTACAATCAATGTCCTACAGAAGAGAGCGGGGTAGGAAAAAACTGTTCTCAAATGGTTCGCCTCCTTTCTCAACAACCGAACACAGATTATCAAAATTAAAAGCTCCAAATCGGACCCCCTTCCTATTACTAGAGGAGTCCCACAGGGGTCAGTACTCTCTCCACAACTTTTCAATATCTACATGGAGCCCCTCACTACAATTCTACGGAACTCCAACATCCCCTTTCACCTCTATGCGGACGACACACAACTCTACCTGGAAACCACCTCGATCGCAGACATCCACAGACTAAATGACACACTCACAGAGGTCCAACACTGGCTCTCTTCCAACCACCTCAAACTTAATGAAGAAAAGACAGAAGTGCTCCTCATCTCAAACAAAAGTGAAAATCCCCAAATACTCGAATGGCTCAAAGCCTTAAACGCCCGCAATGTTCCTCTTGTTCCTACAACCTCCGTCAAATCACTGGGGATCACTCTGGACCCAAAACTGGACATGAAAGAACACATCCTAAAACTGCCAAAAGTGCTTTCCTTAACCTGAAACTTCTCTACAAACTTAAACCCTTCCTCCCCTTGAAAGACCTGAAACAGGCCACTCAGGCACTGGTACTCTCCAGGATTGACTATGGCATTGCTACTCTGACTGGAACAGCCAAATCTCATCTAGGTCCTTTGACTGCTACCCTCAATGCAACAGCTAGGATGGTCACGGGAACTAAGAAATATGAGCACATCACCCCGGCTCTCAAGGACCTGAAGTGGCTTCCTATTAACCTACGAGCAAACTTCCGCACAGCCTGCCTCACACACAAAGCCCTACATACAGGTAAACCGGAATATCTGGCCAATAAACTCAAGAGAGCCGGTCAGTCCAGGACCCTCAGAAGCTCCAACACGCTACTACTCATACCTCTGAAATCACAGAAACGTAAAAGATCTAACAGGTCCTTTGCGGGAAATGCTCCTAAGATATGGAACTCCATCCCCCCCCACATCAGAATGACCGCCTCCTTCCTGAAATTCAAGATACTACTCAAAGCCTTCTTTCTTGAGCGGGCTGGACCATAACGAGAACCATCGTATGACTTTGATAGTTCACTATCTCCTTGGTCCTAGCGAGAACCTGATGACTCTCACTTGATCTCCTCCATGTCGCCCTCATGCTGATACTGTATAGACTTTTACGTGCTACCATGTTTTCTCATACTCTCCCTACCCTGCTTCGACCTTCCTGTTATGTTGATGCTTATTTGTATACGTTGTGAAGTGCACTGATACCTTCGGGTCTAGCTAGCGCTATACAAAACTTCAATAAATAAAAAAAATAAAAAAACATGGTCATGGCAGCAGCAATGTGGAAGGGTGAGGACCATCGCTGTGGCAAACTCTTCTCTTTGCTGAAGTGAACCACGCCCAAAGCGTAGGCTAATTATTTATAGTCTTACGCTGGAGTAGCGTACATTGGACCAGCCCACCCCGCTTCTGCTTCAAGGGGGGGGAGACAACACAGCCACATGACCGAGATATTCCCCAGTGTGTGAGATAATATGGTTGTGTCCACTATGCAGTACACCACACAAATCAATAGTATATCTACACACAGAAAAGTTTTTGGTGTGTATAGTGAGTTGTGTATAGCATATCACCAGTAGTGTTAAGATTGTGTACATTATTGTTGATGTGCGAGTTCCTTTCCTTATATATAGTTGATTGCCACATCTCTGAACATTGAGGGATTGAAGGGATATATTACTTTTGGAAGCTTTGTTGTCCTGTTTTGCGCTGCCTCTGAGGTAGTAGAGGGGGAGGGGTCAGGAGGGGTGGTTGTAGTGGTGGTGTTGCTAGGTGTTGTGATTTTGTTGGGTGTTAGAAGTGCAACCTCTATCACATATTCGTCTTTAAATATGGGTGTGAGTTGGGTGTAATTCACGCAGTAGATAGTCGACCTCCTTACACCAGTTAAATGTTGATGTTAATTTGTTACTGTTTTTAGTGGTTTGTGGCGATTTTGTTGGCGGAAGGAATCAATTGAAGAGTGGTGATATTTGCAGTTTTTGCTAGGTTGAGATTGGGATCATAATTAAAAAAGAAAGAAAAAAAAAAGATATGCATAATGAACATTATAATTAGGAATTATCATTTAAAAAAACCTTTGAAATTCACTGAAAAAGCCATAGGTTTCAGGCAGGTTATAGTTAGGAATTATCATTTAAAAAACCTTAGAAATTCATTGAAAAAAACATTGGTTTCAGGGGTGTTATAGTTAGCTGGACATTTCACTCATACAAAACCATTGAAATTCCTCAGTTATAGCTAGTTGTACTAACTGTAACTCTCGCGCCCGCAATCCACTGGTGATTATGTCACATATTACATCATTCATGACATGGTCAGTGACATCACTGATGACATCACTGATGACATCATCCATGTGACAATCAGATACACCTCGTCATACACTAGTATAACCTTTCATCACTCACTGTAAAATACAGAGTACCATATTTGAATCTATTGACACAGCAATACAAGTATCTAAAAACCCACTCAGTGATTCCTAGATCTACACACACATCTAATCAATTACCTATAGATTCACTCATAGATGTTGTCAATGATCAATAGAACACTATCAAATATTCTTATACAGCTATATCGACATTACACACCACCACACATCCTACTCAGTTATGCAGTCATCCTGCTCACTTTTGCAAACAATGTATCCTATTTACATTTACTCCATTTACTCAGCTACACACTTATAAAAATAGCACTTTATTTATTCATATAGATAGTAACTCATACTTAGTGTGATATGAAATCACTAGTACAAGTATACAGTTATCTATACAGTCACCCATGCAATCAATGAGTGAGTTTTTTATATACTTAATTATATAAAACAACTGTCACATACACTGCCTTTTATTTTTTCTACTTTGTTGGACATGTACCATTGAGAAATATATTTGCTCATCACCACAGCCATAAAGATATTCAATTACCCAAACAACAATTATAACACGTAGTCTTAACCTCATATACGTACTGAATTAACTATTCACATATCTTTGGGCAGTAACAGATCCCCCACCGAGCCACACATATATAAACTCTCCCATACAAATAATCATTTAACTAATCAATAACTAATATAGACTTTCACTTAGCTAGTAACCTAATTGTGCAGCAGTTTACACAACAACTGACAAAGTAATACAGATATTCACACTCCTTCGCTGGAGCATCTGTGCGCTTAATAAATGAGCATAACATAACATAACATAACACAGTTTAGTCACTATCCAATATATTTAGTGAGACACTATAAATTACTCAAGTAAACAATCAATCACACTGCTACTAAATCCTCTATCCAGATATTTATATATCCACTGATTCTTCAATGCAGATTAGTGTATATATAATACATATTTAAATAACAAACCAAATCACATTCACTGGATGATGTCATCAGTGACGTCATTTGAGATGTCATTTGAAATGTCATCAGCGATGTCACTGACCATGTCATAAATGATGTAATATGTGACATCATCACCAGTGGATTGCGGGCGCGAGAGTTACAGTTAGTACAACTAACTATAACTGAGAAATTTCAATGGTTTTGTATGAGTGAAATGTCCAGCTAACTATAACACCCCTGAAACCTATGATTTTTTCAATGAATTTCTAAGGTTTTTTAAATGATAATTCCTAACTATAACCTGCCTGAAACCTATGGTTTTTTCAGTGGCTGCTGCTGCACTTCGTATGGAAAACAAATAAAACTTGCAGCTGACTAGCCACAGTAGTCCGCGCTCTTTCTTTCTTGAAAAAATACATTTTGTGAAGTTACTTGGAATATATATATATATATATATATATATATATATATATATATATATATATATATATATATATATATATACATATATATATATATATATACATATATATATATATATATATACATATATATAAATATATATATATATCTTCAAGGTACCTAGATGTGCTAATGAGAATAGATAATTTTTACTGGCCTCTCTGGACATACCTTCTCGATATTTTGCTCCATGATATTTTTGACACGATAGTCTGTCCACATTATATTCTTGTTTCTGATATTCTGTCAGTGACCCGATATTTTGGTGGTAATCCAAACGAATTAGAAATACTGCTTGCAGTTAAAACAAATGTTTTACATTGACATAGAGTTAATAAGTGCATTACTCGTTTTAGCAGAGCTTATGTGTGCACTTTGTAGCCTGAACAAAAAAAGCCTCACTTATAAGAGGAGGTTCTTGGATATCAAGGATCACCTTAGTGTTATGCTACAGGTATTGCTTACAAAATTGATGCACTCAAAAAGTCCAAATTAACAGATCGGCCAAAACCATATTTTGGTCTCACTTTTGTGACAGTTTTAGTTGCTCCACCAGACTGTTTGTCAAAAAATCTCATACGCAATATACATATACAGAGGAATGTTTGGTCATTGGGCTTCATCCATTGGTCTGAAAAACTGTCACACACATTGTGCTCCTGCCCATCACACCATACACCATGGGGCAATGAATCAGCCCATGTTTTCCATTGGTTCCCTTCACTGTGAGTGACTGAACAAAGTCTCTGCACATTGTTCACATCCACATAAAAATGGTTCCTTTCACTGTAGTGATAACGGTGGTTCAAAGTGTGCTTTTTAAATGAATTTTATATTAAATACTAGCTATGTATTTTGACTTCAATATGAGTCCACCTGCTTTCCAAACAAAAAATTATTTTTCACATTTCTGTTGATTTGGTGATCTGAGTTGTATCGGTAATTATAAAGGAAAAAAAGTGGCTGCATCATTCTGTGCTTCATTTGTAAATTTAGCCAAGCTGCACATCTTCACAGCGTGGTCATAGTGAATAAGGTCGCTACTTCTATTGCTATGCTTATGACTGCTCCTGCAGTTTCAAACTACATGTCTTTGGCGGCTTGATTTAGCGAGAAAAAACACAGATGAGTGCACGATTGAAAAGGAGGATATAATCTGGGTGCCATGGTGGGGCTTCGACATTGCAAGAACAGCTATCTCAGAACAGGGCCTACTGTCACGCTCAGACCACCACATTCTGCTGATCACATAAGGGTCAGGTTCGGTATTCGGGACCCGCATCGCCGATTCACATCTTTGACAAGCTGCACAGTAAAGGTGCTGGTGACTTCATCATGGCAAGCCACCTCTTGGAGTGGCTGTGTGGGGTTGCGGTATACTCATCAGAAGCTGTTTACTCTGCATTGGCGGTAATGAATGATGTCTCCACCCTCAGACAGTATTTAGAGCACCCTTTGGAGCCTCAAAAGTGATCACCAAATACAACAAGCAAATATCTGTTAATTCCTCTCTGTTTTGTCAACAGGCAGCCAATATGGATAGGAATAGCCTCATCATAGTATTACCTACAGGCCACTACCATATTTGCTTATATATGAAACTTCTTTCACTCTTACTAACCAGAACCTGAGGGTCAGTGTGGCACCCAGAGACATTAAGATAGTAAAACAGTTTACTCAGCACTCTCCAGTGGTGGCCTAGTTACTCCTTGGGACCTGATGGGCACGAGTGCTGCTCTCATTGTCTAAAGCAGTTTTCAGACTTGGAAAATTCTATGTTAAAACTCCAACAGCGTTATTTATACAGATCTCTCTCCCTCTTGGATATATAATACTCAAATGAGATTATCGACATTCAGGGGCCCCTTTGCAGAGCACCCTTTTGTAATAATTTGCATATCGAAGATCAATCATACAGTACAATCAGAACTTCATGAACAGCGAGGAGGCCATGTAAACTTCAGATGTGGGAATAATATTGCATCTTTTAATGTGGTCATAAATATCTAGAACTAATGCATTGATACAGCTCTTTGTCTCTGAGGCTCTGACCTTGAGAAGTGTGGTGGTGGGGGTAAAAAGGCACATCATCAGACCCCAGATCAAGATATGGCACCCATAGCCATTGATACCCACAAACAGTAACTTAAGTTTTTGATAACCTCTGTGGAAATGACCTTGACATAAACCATCCAAAAGTTGAAAACCTAGCATGAGGAAATGCCTGTGTTCAAGCAAAAGTCGGACGCATCTAAAAAGAGATTTGGAGAAAAGGGACTCTATGGAAAAAGTAATTGAACTAGAAGACAGGAGTGGGAGGTCCAAAGAGCGTCTCTATGGCCTTCCACAGACATGCCCAGCATTATGGCACACTTCCAACCTAAACGTTTGGGAATTGATATTGGTGTGGTAGTAGAATTTCAAAGAGCACACAGAATTCGAAGTAGGTGACAGACAAACACATAAGACAAACACAGACCCCCCCAGGCTAATAATAAAGTGTTTTCAGTGAATTCACACTTTAGTATGTCTGGTATAGTGAGGTTCTAAGGGTTAAGGGCTAGCATCCTGCCTAAAAATATGCCCCTTCAGAACTAGTGAGTTGGTGTGTTGTTTCTCTGGGAGGGGTCCTTTTTAAGGACGAGAAAACTCACTCACCCAAGGGTGACATGCTTCATCATTGGGTCCCCTCCTCACACCTGGACTGTGAGGTCCGTGTTGTGGGCTACAACTTCCAAAGTGGGAGGAGAAGAGGTGTTTTTAGATGTGCGAGGGAGTCAGTGAGGGACAGAGTGCATTCAAAAATTAAAAGATATGTTGTGTAGGTTAAAACTACCACCCAATGGCCAAAATATTTTTCAATCTTTGACTGGCCGGTATAAAGAATAATTAATTATTTTTATTACCTCTAGGAATTTTTTCATAAGAGCACATTTAACAGAGTGACTTAAACCATTGAAGGCCCTGATGAATGCCCTGGAGCCCCTTGTGGGCTCCGCTGTGGGACAGAAACGTCTTGACCACGGCCACCAAGAGGGTTATATTTGTTAGAAAACCCTAGTCCTCCTTTTAATCCTCCTCCTCTGTACCTACTGAATAAAAATATTTTGGCCCTTTGGAAGTAGTTTAAACCTACAAAACACATCTTAATCCCTGAATCCACATAACGTTTTTTCTATAAAAGACCTCTTATGATCACAAAGGCCAATATGTTTTTGTTAAATTAACATGCATGGCCACACTTATGTATTTGGATCTATGTATGCCCTCAATATCTAAAAGGCAGACTTCCTTGCTAAACTCAACAGAATTATGTCAGAAACTGCTCTCATGAAAACAGTAATCAAAGGAGATTGGAACCTCTCAACAGACCCAACTGTAGACTGTTTTGGCCGCACAGATCACCGCAGTAATGACATGCTATGACAGGGCTATTCTGTAAGAACTAATAGCAGGCCACTCCCTAATTGATCCGTGGTGGCTCATGTATCCGGGGACAGAGATAGCACTTTCTTTTTAGGCCCCTAGGAGACCATCATTAGAATGTACTTTTTTTTAATGACCACTGAGGTCTTCTCTAAAATCATAAAATGCATAATAGTTATTCTAAGCCTTTATGACCATGCAATGATCATCTTAGAGCTTGGCATAAATTTGCAGGTTCCCTGGAACCTGAGGAATGGGCCCATTGAATTTGAAAACGTCAAGAAGAAAATAAAAAACTCTTAGAGTACTGTAAGAAATTGGGTTATTGCTTGAAGAGGGGGGAAGCCCCACTCAGGCAACACCACAACCCTTGTCAGGGTGAACTTAAAAGTCACTAAATTAGCCTGTGCTTAACCCTCTGGTAGCTTGACACAAAAGCAGTCAGGCTTAATTTAGAGGTAATGTGTAAAGTAATTATGCAACACTCAAACAGTAATAGAGTGAAAACACAACACAATAACAAACCCAATCCAGTTTAGAAAAATAGAGTAACTTTTAATAAATAAAAAGATACCAGAACGACAAAAATCTAATCAGTAGAACAAGAGATTTTCAATTTTAAACTTTGAAGGAAGTGACCCGAATTGGGCCACCCGGGTCACTCGCGACCACCTCTCAGCCTACCAGAAGAAATAGGTTTGATGAAGCAGTAGAGAATACACATTATTTGTTAGTAAGTACGCTCAAGCAGAGTCGAGTCAGACTAGACTCCTGAGATGCTACCGAGGGGACTGACTTCAGAACACTTGGTAAAAGATAATATGCATTTCCAACACCCCTAAAGAAATGCCCAGAGTGGAATTTTCCAGCTCGGGCACTGATGAATCAGTGGGGAACAGAAAGATGAGCTATCACCTACAGAACGGGTAGATGTTATCACATTCTCAAGGTTGGCTTGTTCAAGCTCAATGCTCTCTAGTATGGGAGCAGGGCTACTAGAGAGGAAAGGCATGCAAAGACAGAATAAGCTAGTCATTAGAGCATTACGATTCAACCTTGAATACGATAAGAAGAAGTAACTGGACAGTATCTTTTCACTGCGGC
Source organism: Lissotriton helveticus (assembly GCF_964261635.1). Lineage (NCBI taxonomy): Eukaryota > Metazoa > Chordata > Amphibia > Caudata > Salamandridae > Lissotriton > Lissotriton helveticus. Next base: position 278,336,328 of record NC_136063.1, on the reverse strand, counting down.
AGACAGTTTATGAGACAGAAGCTTATTTCCGATCATGGTGCAATATGGCGGCTGAAGACAAAATGGCGCAGCAAATGCTAACTTAACTCGCACACTGCTAGAAGGAGTCGGCTAGACATATTTGCAGTCCAACAGCTTTAAGCGGAAATAGTGCCTAGAAGCGAGTGCAAATCGCCAAATGTGGTTATCTGATCGCACTGGACTGGTACAAACTCACAAGTTCAGGCTGATCAATGTGGAAAATGGGCCAGGTACAGGACTGAGTTCAGCCCGGTGAGAGTTGTACCTTTGTGCTGATCACAAGCTGTGAGGTGCGGTGATGCAGGTCTTGCATCAGTTCTGATGAAGCCTTCATTTAGGTCAGAGGAGATGTCTCTGATTGATTCCAGCCAAGCGACCAGGACCAGGAAGGCACCTTCTGTGGTTCAGGATGCACTCCAGGAGAGGCCAGCAGCAGGGCTCAACCAGAGTCAGCTGGACAGTTGCAAGGAGGCCTCAGAAGCTTATTGTGTTATTGTAGTTCACACAGGAGGTCAGCCAATAGACCTTTGGTTCATCTCGGGCTACTCAGTGTGTAGGAACCTAGAATGTTTGTGTAGTTTACTAAAATGAGGTATACTATGTAGACGGTTTAGGCACCCCTTATTGGCTTACATGGCTTAAATTAATAATCCCAAATGCTCTCTTTTGGGGTAGTGTGGGCAAGCAGTTTCGGCTTATCAGAGAGCAGTGTTAATGCATTTGTTGAACAAACACAGAGTCAAATGAGACACACACTCAAGAAGAAACTCAATACCAATTTTGAGAAGAAACAGGTATTTTTATATTTATTTTAACATAAAGAACTTCGTTAATGTGTAATTACTTTGCATTTTATCAGGTTTTGCAGGTAAGTAAATATGTCACTTAAAAGAGTCAGTAACAATAATGCTTTCCTATGGAGAAAGACACATATACTGCATGCAGGTGTTAGATCTGGCTTTTACATCAGGTTTATCCCCAAATGTTTTGCTTAGTGGCCTTCTGTTTCTGACCTGTTTTTGTTGGTTTTATGACTTCGGGCACTTTACCACTGTTGATCAGTCCTAAAGTGCATATGCTATCCCTGTAAATTGTTTGTATGGATTGGTGTTTCCATAAATGGCTGACTTGATTTACTAATCATTCCCTATTACAGTACACTGTGTGTGCCCAGGGCCTGTCAATCAAATGCTGCTAGTGAGCCTGCAGCACTGGATGTGCCACCCACATAAGCATCCTGTAAATGTAGCTCAGGCCTGCCATTCCAGAGCCTGTGTGCAGTCTAGTACTGCCATGTCGACTTGGCACCCAATAGCCAGGCCCTAACCTTCCCTTTTCTTACTTGATAGTCACCCCTACGGTAGGCCCAGGGTGCCCCTGTGGGCAGGGTGCAGTGTATGTGAAAGGTAGGTCATGCCCTGATGTGCGTGGCATTTCTTGATAATGAAATACTGCCAATTTCGTTTTTCACTATTATAAGGCTATCTGTTCCTATAGGATAGAATGGGGAGTTTGCTTATAACATCTTATAAGCATAACTGCCCCTGGGAAGCAGATAGGAAAATAAAGTTTAGTATGCCTGAACTCAGAATGTTAAAATGCATCTTTTAGTGAGGACATTTTTACATTCTGTGTTTGAAAACACCACTTTTACAAAAAAGGTATTTCCTTGATTAGCCATCCAGTGTGCCTCTGCTAGGATGTGTATTGACTGTCTGGCTTTGGAGTGACAGGGGCTGGGGATGTGCAGTGGCTCCAGAGAGTCTGGATGAGTCAGCACTAGGCTGAATAGGTCTGGTCTGGATTTGGAGCGGTGGGAGGAATCGCACCGGCACCTGAAAAGGGCTGTGCCTGCCTTCCACAATGATGGCGCCAATCCCCTTTGGTGTGTGTCTGGAACCAGGGCTCACACTGACAATGGAGCTTGTTATGTACTTGCAAAGTTCCCCCCAGAACTGGTTTGGACTGGGCTCAGAGCCCAGGGCCAGGAGAGAACAAAGAGATTTACTATATAAAAGAGGAAGAGCTGGGGAATCTGAGGAGGAATACGGCCCCTATGCTATTTGCTGTCTGGGGTTGGCCTGCAGTGGCTACTTTCTGCCAAGGAAAGGAAAAAGGACTTTGATGTTTGCTGTGTCCCCTGATTGAGGAAGATCTCCAAGGGCTTGAAACTGAGCTTGCCTTCTGTTCTGAAGTCTCAGGGACACAAAGACTTCACCACCAGCTCCCTTGAACTTCCTGGCTGGGAGTTCTGACCTGCTAATAGATCCCTGCTGTTGTTTTGGACCTCTGGAGGCTGTTTGGCGCTGGGAGCTGGAAAAGCAATGCAACAATGAGAATCGTGATGCATCCGCACCTGTTTCCGATGCATCACTGAAGAAATTGTTGCAGCGCCTACCCGCAACTCGAGAAATCTCCACACACCGCATCGAGTGAACCAAAGTCTGAGATCACAGCACCGGTTCTGACGCAAGCCCTGCTGGGCGGGTGCAAGAACCCACGCATCGTCCCGGATCGTCGCATCACATCGAGGCGCCAAGTCTGTTGCGTCACTGTGGGACGCAGTAAGGCTACATTTTGGCAGAATTGGTGGACGCAGGTGGCCTACCCACTCTGTGCGTTCAGTTTAGCACAATGTTTTTCTCTGCCAGGTCTGGGAGGATGTGGTGAAATAGGCGGACTGCATAACTCTCCAAGGGGCATATTAACTACAAACGGCGATACACATCGCAAAGCACGCTGAGAGCTATTACATTTATCGACACCTATCGCTGGAATTTATCGTCCGGATAGCGCGTTATTAACAACGCTTTTCTCCAAGGCGATAAATATTCTAGCAATAGCGTCGAAATGCAGGAATATTGCTGAAAATCCAGCGATATTACTGCAGCAATAGGAAAACCCTTGATGATAGGGAGATGTGGATCAGCCATAGAATCCACCTCCCATTATATGTATAGCTAAGGCTGGATTTTTGCAGACGTTAGCTTACGGCGATTTCCAAGGGTAGCGCGGATTTTCATGTCAGTATTGATATCCTGGGCCAGCTTGATAATAGGGAGAAGTGCAATTGGCGTGATTTCCGTGTTGTTTTGGGAGGAAATGCCTACTTTGCATCTCATTAGAGATGTGAAACGAGGTATCAGGAAAACGGCTGCTAACATGTGCTAATGCATGTTCACACCACCTTGTAAATAGGGTGAATATTTTATCTCTGCTTTTTTGGCTTTTAATGCCAAAAAAGCGGAGATAAGACCCTTGATGATATGCTTGAAGTCGCCCAAGTCCGCCGCAAAGGGCACCGCTCTAATTTGAATATTAGATAGACGCAATCTATTTTAGAGGTCATTCAGGTGGATTTGCAAATCAGCATTATGGTCTTGATTGATGTATGAGTCCAGCCCTATTCTTGTTTTAAAATCAACAGCAGCCTTTCTTTACCTAGCTAAAAAGCATAGGGTGTCAGGTCACACCCATTCCGTCGTTCTTCTCTCTCAAAAGTTCATTGTTTTGTTTCATGTCATCATCATCGTCCTTCAGCAGAGGAAATCAAATTGTTCTTCTTCCTCGACAGGCGCACTTTCAAACACAAGTCGATACATTTCTAGCACGGTTATCCACAAACGAATACTTTGAGTCAGACATTAGGAAATTTCCGCAGATACTTGAAACACGTAGCAGCCATTTGACAAGAAAGAACAAAAGGGTCATCTATAATGAATAGAACACAATTATCTTCATTTCTACATTTTAAAGCAACATTAACCCTAAATCAGCTTGAAGATTTCTTTCCAAAGCGTGCAGTTTTTCTCTAGGAGAAATAAACTAGATCGGTTATGTGTTCAAAATAAAAGCTCCATTTTCATTATTAATTTCAATCTTGATTAACTAATTAATAAACGTAATTCATTTTGAACTATTATTTTATGTAATTAATATTATTCAGTTAAAGTGTGTTTCTCTTTTCACATTTGCTCGTGGAAAATCTCATTGTGCACGTTTTATGAATTTTCCATATGGGAATCATTTGTGACATCCTTAAACCCATTGTCATTTCACCAAATCTAAATTATCTAGTAACACTTTGTCGGTTAATTCTCAAACTTGTTAATGATTTTCACACTGTGGAAAATAGAATATTATTGTCATGTATGTCCCATTAATACACCCTCTTTCTCGTCCCGAGCTCATCATGACGGTAACTAGAAAACACGGGCACATAAACGTAAGGTTGCACGCAAACACTTCTCTTCCTCAAACTGCAACTGCACATTCTTATGGTCAAGCCGATTCCGAGAAACGAACCCCCGTTGTAACCACCTCCGCTTATGGTCAGGCCGATTCCGAGAAATAAGCCCCCATTTACCAAGACACGACAACCAATTCTGAGAAACCAGCTCCTGTTTGCTAAACACACGACACCAGACATCCTGTCATGACCATTTCACTATTTCTTATCTAAGGAACCAGCCTAGGGTTATTTCTCAACACTCTGCCTTTCCGTGACCTCCTCATAATTATGACACGGTTATGTCGCTACTGCCATGATCTCTGTATGATTGCCACATTTTTCGTATTCGTAACTGAACATTACTCAAGGGAAGCTCGTTCCTCTTTTTTGTGTATAATTGCCATGCTTTCTGTGATTAAAGTAGAGACCATTCCCGAGCCTCCTTAGGTGACGGACCTCTCCCTTAACTCGAGTTACTGAATAAAGACCCTGAATTCTAACCACCACGGACTCTGCTCTTCATGCTTGACCTTATTGATAATATAGAAATTCCGATCAAGGTAAATTACTAAAATATTTACCACAGCAAATTGGCGCCCGAACAGGTACTTCCCTTTCTCCCCACACGCCGGTGATGCGGACCCGAACCTGTCTCTCCAGACACCGACAGACTTCCAAGTGCACACTGCAGGGTGTTCCCGCATGAACTCCTTCGTGTCGAAGAGGCACCGTGCCGCGGCCTAGCCATCCACACGAGGCGGTGAGGACGACAGCGGAAGTCTCGACCCAGAGCCCGAACATTGTGAAGTTGCCGAGTCCGAGGTCTTCAGAACCCCGACCAGTCCCTGATCAAGAGCGCAGCGCAACAAGTCCAGTGACCTGGTTTCCAAGGTCTTCAAGTTCTCTGCACCGCGGTGAGTACTGCTGGGGTGTATCAAGACGGGTTCTGATTTTTCAGAGCACGGTCAAGACAGGTTCTGATTTTCAGAGCACGGTCAAGACGGGTTCTAGCTTTCTAGAAAATGCTATGTTTGTACTCTGATACTCAGGGTATATCAAGTTATCAAGTGTAAATTTTTGTTTTATTTATTGACGAAAATGCCTTTGTTTTCCAAATTGTGTAAACTGGGTACCCGGAAAGGGTTACTGGAACAATCTGTACCAGTCCCCCCGAAGGATACTCCTGGTTACTTCATGTATACGAAATATGGAATTGGTGCCATCTTGTATTTGGATCTTTGGGAAGGTTACACTAAAGATTTAGAAATTGCGGTTAGATGGCCAAAGAGTGGCACATGGGATTTGAATTGTATCATGGCGGTTGAGAAGAAATGTTGGGAAAAGAAAGCAAGACCCTCGATGTTAGAGAGTGTCGAAATATGGCGAAAGGAAGCACATTGAAGGGAACAGAAAGAGCAAGGGAAAGTGGAGAAAGCAAAGAGAATGTCAGAAGAAAGTAGGATGAGAAAGTTACAGGATCAGAATAATGATATTTGTTTTGAACAAGAGAAAAGGGAAATCTCGGCCTCTGTGACGGGTATATATCCCGTCCTCTCGCAAAAGACAGGGTCCGATGGTAATTCAGACCCCAACATTCCCACAGCACCTGCCCGTCCTAAGGTTCCTTCCGTGCCCGAAGACTTCATTACCACCTATTTAATGGAACCACCTCCTGCTTATACTAACCAAATAGCAGCTAGACGAATAGTTACCCAGACGGAACCCATCCCTGACACTTCGGGTGGTGTTCTGCCTATGTTAGAATGTGAATATGACCCGACTCTAGGGGAAGGTCCACAAGCAGATGTCTCCCACCGCTTACGGGAAGCTCTAGAAAGCATACGGGAGGTACCGAATATCACAAATTGCCTAAATAAACTTTACGAGGCTCTCCGAACAGGAGAAAATTTAGAAGTCCTACAAGAGGCTATTAAAAATAGACCTATCGCTCATAGAAAATGCCTCTCACGATTTATGATTTCCTGCTTCAGCCGCATGATCTCAAGTGCGGGAAAGAAGGTTCCCGATGACCTACTTCAGCTAGATCAAGCAGTAGTAGCGGTAAATTATAATAAAATAAAAGAGATAGATCACTTCATTCCTCTCTTTACTAGTAAGGTTTCCGACTCTCACCAGAAAGATGCCCCTACCCAGGAGGCCGAGAATGAGGGTATAGACGAAGACAGGGAAGAAGGAGCTGCTTTTTACGGAGCAGTACGTTCCCGTATCCCTCGCTCCCTAGGTAGCGGACAACTCTGGAATACTAAAAAAATTGTCAGCTTCCTCAGATAAATTGTTCCAACAAAACCAGGAAGCTTTGGATGATTGGATGGACGACGAGCCTCCACTCACCACACAAGAAAAAGAACTCGCTCGATCAAGCGTACATTGGGTGTCTCAATACTCCCTATATGGCCCTGACATAGTCGCTCAAATGTTTTTATCACTCCCTATGGCATCTCAAAGACTAGCCAGCATATATATGGTTCAGCACCTCATTACCTTGTACGAAGACACTGGCTACCCGCCCAAAATGTTACGTCCTCTCTTACGGGATTGTCTGAAGGGAGGTGGGTGGCAAGGGGACAAGAATTCCTCAATATTTTCCTGGATCAGCGACAACGCTATGTCCAATTCTTTTCTGATGCTTATGACTCAAATCCCCCTCAGTACGGCAATGGTCAATTTCCCCTTCGAGAAGTACACCCTGTCATAGATTCTGCAGGAAAACTACAGCAGACATTTGTCTATACTCCCTTGACAAAATTAGAGATATTAGAAATGAAGAAAATGGTCCCTTCTCATGAAAAAGATCCTACAGGGTTCCATAGGGAACTCAAAGATATTCTTCAAATGGGCTCCTTTACTTATAAGGACCTCAATATTCTCCTCAAAGTTCTGCTACCTCAAGGAACATACGACAAACTAAAAGGAAAAGATTGGGAGGTTGAAGGGAAAAAGGTAGCATGGGCAGATTTAGAGAAAGAAGAAACTTCTCGTGATCCTGGACAAGGCCTGGGAACTCTAGTTCTGGAACTTCCTCGCCTTCTCCCAATAATACTCTCTCAGTTGTTGGCCACTAAGAAAGAAGATTGAGATGCTATCTCTGCATGCAAACAAAAACCAGATGAGGATGTAGGGGTCTATTATACAAGACTAGAGAAATGTTTTCTTATCAATAGCGGTCTCTCCTCAGGTGGAGATGCCTATAGTCGATTATTTGTCTCAAAATTCGTAGAAAATGCTTTACCTATGATTAAAAATTGAGTATTAAAAGTTGAAAGTACTTGGCAAGCTAGTTCCCCTTCACAAGCACTTCAGATGCTCCAGTATCATCAGAACAGAATTAGGGACGAACAGGAACAGGAGAAAAGAAGGACAAAAGACACTAAAATGAAGGTATTGGTAGTGCAGACTAATACAATTCCTCAGACCCATAAGCAAACTCTAGTATCACAAGAAAGGGTTACCTGTAACTATTGCAAAAAGCCTGGTCACTTTGTACGTGACTGTCCAGTCTTACAACACAATATTGCTACTGGAAAGACACAACCTCGCACCTATACCACTCGTCCCTCTGCTCCAACATCAGCTACCCCAGCTGATACTAAGTTAGCCACACAACTCTATCAGTATCCAATGTCATCCTATCCTGAATTCCCCACGATTTCATGAGACAGCTGGGAGGAACACGATAGTTGTCCACTGATCCCGGTCCCGGTTGACCAAAAGGGTCCCTATGTACATGCTAATCTTCTAGGTAAAGAAACTAAATTTCTGATCGACACCGGAGCCAGTAGGACGACAGTGCAACACAACGAAGTTCCCAAGGTACCCCTCTCTGGCTCAAATAGTATTTCCTTGGGTTTTTTCAGGTACACCAGTCATCAACAAAGTTTCTGAACCAGTATCACTTCAGGTTGGCCCTCTTCCACCGATCTGGTACTTACTAAGTCCTGTCCCGAAAATCTACTTGGCATCCAGACATTAAAAGAACTGGGTGCTGTGATATGCTGTTCCCCGGAAGGAGTCCGACTATTCCTCCGAGATTTCAAAGGTCATTTCACCACACGAGAATTAGATGTCAGATAAAGGGACATTCCTGTTACATTAGGGGCTTCTGATCCAACTGACGTAGGATTCATGGATATTATACCACACTTAGTCACGTTAAAAGAAGGTGTTGTCCTGCCTCGTGTCCGCCAATACAAATTACCTCCAGATGCAGAACAAACCCTTATTCAGATTATCGATGACTTGATTAAAAAAGGAGTAGTCAGAGAAGTACCTTCCAACATATGTAATTCGCCAGTTCTGCCAGTACGAAAGAAAACTGATGATGGTGCACCACCAATTTACAGACTCGTGGTTGACTTACGTGAGCTCAATAAATGCGTGGTACCACAATACCCTGTGGTCTCAGACATCAGTACTCTACTAACAGCTATAGATCCTGATGCCACACATTTTACCATTATTGACCTTAAAAATGCCTTCTTCAGTATACCCATTCATCCAGACAGTCAGTACCTATTCGGATTCTCCCTACAAGGTCGTAGTTTCTGTTTTACAAGAGCTCCTCAAGGGTTTACAGAAAGTCCCAGTATCTACAGCCAGGCACTTAAAAGACAGTTAGATGACATTGTTCTGCCCTCCAATAAGACATTGTTACAATATGTTGATGACTTGTTGATCACCGCACATTCCGAACCAGAATGTGAACAAGCCTCACGAATTGTCCTAATGTTCCTTGCACAACATGGCCACAAGGTGTCACCCTCTAAATTGCGATTATGTTTACAGCAGGTGGCATACTTAGGACACCTGCTGTCAAAGGAGGGTAGGGCACTCACACCTGAAAGAATCCAACTCATTTTTAACATTCCTATCCCTAAGACACAGAAAGAAGTTCGTGCCTTTATTGGCCTCACTTCCTATTGTAGGCAGTGGATTCCTCAGTTCGCCTATTTGGCCAAACCTCTGATACAATTAACAACCTCTGATTTTGCCACCTCTTCTCCATTGCCATGGACACCTGATCATACCTTTGCTTTTGACACCGTGAAACAAGCATTATGCTCTGCACCTGTCCTAGCTACACCAGATTATGCCAAACCTTTTGTCCTCTTTGTCACGGAACGGGACGGTACAGCCTTGTCAGTGCTCACACAAACACAGGCCAATAAACACCATCCCTGTGCTTATTTCTCCAGTACTCTCGACCCTGTTGCACAAGGCTTGCCTGCCTGTTTAAAATCCGTTGCAGCTACGGCTCTGGCAATACGACAAAGTGATTCCATTGTGCTAGGACATCCTCTTGAAGTACAAGTCCCACATGCAGTAGAATTGCTTTTGAATAGGACACAGACACAACAATTGACCATAGCTCGTCTCACAGGTTATGAAGTTACATTATTCCAACCCCACATTATCATCAAAAGATGCAATATCCTCAACCCAGCTACGCTATTGCCCACTGTTCCAACAGACAACCAAACTCACGACTGCCTAGAGATAGTCGAACTAGTCACAAAGCCCCGGTCTGATCTTGTAGATGTACCTTTAAATGCACCAGAACACACACTGTTTGTAGATGGTTCCTGTATGCGCCTCCAAACAGGCGAACTTTCCGCAGCTTATGCTGTCACTACAGAAAATACAGTCCTTCTGGCAGCTAGAATACCCGTACACTCAGCACAAGCAGCAGAACTCATAGCTCTTACACAAGCATGTGAATGGTCCAAAGGAAAACGAGTCAATATCTACACCGATTCGCAATACGCGTTTGGGGTAGTCCATAATTTTGGTACCCTATGGAGGGAAAGAGGTTTCCTAACCTCTCATGGAACTAAGATACAGCATGGAGATCTTATTCTTCAGCTACTGGAATCAATACACAAACCCGCAGAAGTAGCTATACTGAAATGCAAAGCACACACAAAGGTCATAGACTCTGTCACTAGAGGTAATGCTCTGGCGGAGGCCACAGCTAAACACGCTGCTCAGACAGGAACACTGAACACTGAAATTTCCATCAAGACTATTTGTCCAGTTATCGACCCTACCACAGATGTAGTAGACATCCAAAACCAAGCTACAGAAACCGAAAAGAGGAAATGGGAAGAAGAGGGAGGTTCTCACACAGATCAGGGTTGGGTAACAAAAGATAAGTCCAAATGGTTTCTCCCTGATATAATGGTTCCTGTAATCATAGAAACTGCTCACGGTCCCGCACATCTAGGAGAAAAAGGGATGTTAGACAGTCTAAATCTGATATGGCCTAACAAGCATCTGCGCTCAGCAGCCAAACAAAAAGTGCGAACCTGCATGATTTGCTGTCAGTTCAATCCAGGGAAAAGTATCTCATTCGAACAAGGAGGGTTCCATCCTCCAAATCACCCCTTCGAAGTCCTCCAAATGGACTACATACAAATGGAAAGATGTCGGGGAAATAAATATGTCCTCGTAGTAGTCTGTACCATAACCGGATGGACTGAAGCATACCCCGTCCCAGACTATGGTGCCCAGATGACAGCTAAACAATTGGTGAGGGAATTTTTTCCCCGATATGGGTTGCCAAGAGTCATATACTCTGACAACGGACAACCATTCTCCTACAAACTGATGGAGGCTGTTTCCTTACTGTTAGGATACACCTGTAAATTCCACTGTGTCCGACACCTCCAAGCCGCAGGTCTAGTCGAACGGCATAATCAAACCTTGAAAACAAAGTTAGCTAAAATCTGTGCTGACAAGCAAATTGACTGGGTTACAGCCCTTCCGGTTGCTCTCTTCTACATGAGAATGGTGGCACATTCCCGGACGGGTCTGTCCCCGTATGAGGTCACATTTGGGAGACCTCCGAATATCTGGAGTGTCCCGTCCCCTAAAAAGTTAACTGACATTGATTCTAATGTACGGACAGGTTACCTAGCTTCCTTGATGTCTGCACTACGTTCTTGTCGTTCACAGGTGGCTGCAGCCTTTCCAGACAAAACAACGCCCGAGGAACACGCCATCCAACCCGGCACCTGGGTGTTAATAAGGAACTTTGATCGCGCCAGTCCTCTGGAAAGAAGGTGGACGTCTCCCAAGCTGGTGCAGCTCACAACGAGGACTGCAATCAAAGTAGAAGGACGAAAAGGGTGGCTCCACAAAAGCCACTGCAAAAGATTCTTCGGACCAACTCCTACTGACGTTGCTAATCCCAAGGACATTGAGACATCAGACTTTATTTCACCCCTTCCTGAATTTTCCCCTCAAGACGAGTACAAATCGCGGCTGCGATCCCATCAGAAACAAGCTAGAGACATTGCATCTGACCTCGACCTACCGGTGGCTATTTAAGTCCAGGACGTACGGTGAAGCGGTTGCTGGGAAGTGTCGGGTCACGTATGCAAAATTTGACTCAGATTAGCCGCCCAAAAACATGAAGAATCTATGTAAAAATGTAAAATTACTGCATAACAAAGTTCCTATTTTCCTACTCTTCATGATTTCTATCTTTTGTATCACGGCTTGCCTAGGTTGGTTCCTTCACTTAGCTTTTCCACCGTCTTCCCCCACACCTTTGAACAACACAGCTATGCACTCTCATGTAGACCTTCCTCCACATCTTGAGAATAGAAGAAGAGAATTCTTCAATAACACATTCATCTCCACGCTCCACCAACATCAAATGGTTATTAACAAAACCAACTGTTGGCTCTGTGGTCTAATGCCACATTCCGTACATGGAGGAATGCCTTTTATCCCTCTCCCTTTCGGCTATGCTGGATCTACCTATGCCCTCTCTATGATATTTTCCGCTTCTGTTAGAAACATTCCTGAGACCAAGGCCAAGAACGCTAGTACCTGGAACGAGATAAAAACCAAGACAGTACGAGCTGTTCAAAAGATGGTAGATTTCACAGAGACATGGGGACGAGCAGACAATAATGAAAATACCAGTTATTTCCTCTTTAACGACAATACCTCCTTTAGGGAAACATTTTCAGTCCAGAAGAGACAGACAGAACAGGGAGGATGGGCCGTACCCCATAAGGGCCTATTCTGTGTAAGAGGAAAGGGCAAGGGTCAGAAATTGGGAGACAGTGAGTGTAACAAGACATACACCCTACCTGACCTAAATTTCCCAACGATGGCCACTGCCCCCAACACATATTTCATCTGTGGACCTCACGCACGTACTTGGCTACCCCAAGGCTGGTCCGGGAAGTGCTACCTTGCATTTCTCCTTCCCCCTACCTAAACCGCCCCAGCAGATTACCATCTAAGTGACCCTCCGACTGTAGTCAATAGACGACGAAGGGGGCCATAGATGCTGAAGATACAGCGGACCAAGAGGCTGGCGATTTCTTTAAAGGAATCATCCCATTCTGGGGGCCCATGATCAATAGCCGCCACATAAGACAACTGACTCGTGTAGTCCAGGGAGCCATAAACAAAACAGCTGGTGCATTAAGTAACATCACCGCTGAGATGGCTGCCGACAGACTCATGACGTTACAGAACCGTATGGTTCTCGACATCCTATTGGCTGACCGTGGTGGCGTATGTGAATTGATCGGGTCCAGCTGCTGTATATGTATTCCAGATAATGCACCCTCGGTGTATTCCACTATTTCCCGCCTTCATGTACTTTCCAGAAAACTAGATGCAAACACTGGTGCCTGGTCCCTGACGGGTTGGCTCTGGGGCCTCCTGTCCTCATGGGGATGGAAGGCGCTTACAGTTATAGGTCTTGCTCTAGTCATTCTCTTCACCTGTTGCCTCTGTATTCAGTGTGGCCCAGCACTTTGTAGTTTCTGTATCACTACCTACATTCCCAGACCCCAAACTAGAAAGAGAAACAAGGAAAAGATTATGTTACAGGAACAGTTGGACAGTCTAATGAACATAGAGGTAGATTAAGAAAGACAATGTTAAAAGGGTATATTATGGGACAAGGAGGGAATGTGGAAAATTGTATATTATCGTCATGTATGTCCCATTAATACACCCTCTTTCTCGTCCCGAGCTCATCATGACGGTAACTAGAAAACACGGGCACATAAACGTAAGGTTGCACGCAAACACTTCTCTTCCTCAAACTGCAACTGCACATTCTTATGGTCAAGCCGATTCGGAGAAACAAACCCCCGTTGTAACCACCCCCGCTTATGGTCAGGCCGATTCCGAGAAATAAGCCCCCATTTACCAATACACGACAACCAATTACGAGAAACCAGCTCCTGTTTGCTAAACACACGACACCAGACATCCTGTCACGACCATTTCTCTATTTCTTATCTAAGGAACCAGCCTAGGGTTATTTCTCAACACTCTGCCTTTCCGTGACTTCCTCATAATTATGACACGGTTATGTCGCTACTGCCATGATCTCTGTATGATTGCCACATTTTTCGTATTCGTAACTGAACATTACTCAAGGGAAGCTCCTTCCTCTTTTTTGTGTATAATTGCCATGCTTTCTGTGATTAAAGTAGAGACCATTCCAGAGCTTCCTTAGGTGACGGAGCTCTACCTTAACTCGAGTTACTGAATAAAGACCCTGAATTCTAACCACCACGGACTCTGCTCTTCATGCTTGACCTTATTGATAATATAGAAATTCCGATCAAGGTAAATTACTAAAATATTTACCACAACACAATGAGAAGTTTAATCGGAGCAGGTTTTATTCACGGGAAACCCTGCTCTATCATACGTATGAGCCCCAGTTGCTACAAGCAGACCCTTGTTGCCAAGAGAATGGGTCTCAACACACTGTCATCAGGCTTTATCAAAGACTTACTGGAAACAAAGAAGCATTCTGGCTATAATATGAAACATTAACGATTTAGAATTTGATATTTGCATGAGTCACCTTTTCCAAGAATTTGGAACTGTAATTTGCACTTATTCTTTTACAAGCAGAGCTAGAGGAATTCTCAACTTGTACAGACATACTTTATATTACATTTGTGTCACGTATGGTGTGAAGGTATTGCTAGTGGTGGGAAGGTGAATGTTTGTTGTCAGGAGGAAAAGCACAATACCGTTGTGCATTCATTACATTACAACTGATGAACTTGTGTCACTTGTGTCACTAAGAATCATTCAGATCACTGACTTCATTTACAATTCACCAAATAAAATTCAGGTTATTTGTTGCGTCTATCATAAAAGTTTAAGTGGTACTCCAGCTCTGGAGAGTCATAGAGTTTTTAACGAGCCATAGTATACCGGCTACACAGAGATTGATACAAGGTATGTCTTATGTCTTATTAAGAATAGGCATTACTATTATGAAATACTGAAAGTTCTTTCTTGTTTTAGGTTACAACACTTTCATAGTGGAGGTTGTGTCCAGCTGTAAGATGAGACAAAGCGAAGATATTCAGGGCAACATTTATTAAAGGTTGTGTGTCACCCGGGGCCACGCAACGTGAAAAAGGTGACGCAAAACTTAAAATGATTTTTATCAAGCCACCTTGCGTGGCACTGCATGTGATTATAAATCTAGAGTAGCATAAGGCAGATCATACTGCTGCCTTGCATTACTCTGAGGCATTGAGGCATGCCATGGGGTGAGCGTGAGTAATCTCAGGCATCCACCCATGTATTCTGGTCACATTGCCAAATTACCAACAATGGTAGACCTGGGAATACATCAGAATGTTACTCCTCCCCACCAGAAGCACAATGAGGAGAAATATATTTATTTCTCCACTTTGTTTCCTCTTTCTAAGTCGCTGCATTCAGCAACACATGTAGAAGGAGGAAGATTGTTCCTACAATGCATGCACACTTGCACCATGGTGCGTTGGTGCTATGCAGCAGTTTGTGCACCTGCGCAGGCAGAGAGCCGGAATGCACCATATCATTTTAAATACGTGCCTTCACCCTTTCGCGCAGTACAGCAATGCTGCTTGCTGCACTGCGCTGCTTGAATATTTGTTAGGTATGCCCTCCAGTGTCTATTTTTCACTAGTATCCATGCTCCTTTGCCCGGATCCGCTGCTGACAAGCATAATATCCTTTCCATAGTTGTAAGGGCATTCAGGCATGTGTGGAGATTAACACTGCTCCTGTAGGATGTGAAATACAAAATTAGTGCAAACATAACCGCTAGTTTCTCTCCCCTCAGGGCAGTCCTCTTTCTGTAATGTTCAGCAGTAGCATTAGTGGAGTTTTCCAGAGTTCTGTAGTTATGCTCTGCCATCCATCAGAGCTTTAGATTTCACACTAACAATATGGAAATAACACTGTCACTTAACTCTCTAGATATTGCCTCCTATAGCAACTCATATGGGTGCATGACATGTCGATCCATTTCATCTCTGTGCTTTGCTCCTAGACAGGCCTTAATACCATGGTTCCTTTCCATTCTGGTGGACTTTATGGACTCCGCCTCTCATTGCTAGCTATTTATATAGCTGGTCTTCATGGTGTTACCGTTGGTGTTAGTGGGGCATTGCTGTTCTGTACTGGTAGGCTATGTAGTTTAATGCTCTCACGTTATCGTTTTCTGTGGAGGTGATCCTTTCAGGTTTTTGTAAAGGGTGGAGATGCTCTGTAGCTGTTCTTGGTCCTCTAATCACTTGCAGTCCTCTGGTTTTGCTTCTCTTGACTGTTCAGCACATTTTTTCTGGGCTGGAATTATTGCCAACAGTGCCTTTGTCAGTGATGTGCAAGGAAAGGATGAACTTTGTGTTAGTAGACCGTTATTACAAAATGATGATATGTTTTATCCCTGATCCCTAATTCACCACCATCACCCACATCCTTGATGCCCTGGCACCACAAGACTACAGATTCCAGAACACTGACCTAAGAAAATAGGAGCAGGAGTTATGGTCCCATTCTTCTAATTGTCCTTACGCTCTCCAGCTTCAATGAAACTTCAACACCTTCAAGATCCTATCCTGACATTTCCAATTAAGAGCCACAAAGGCCACCACTTTCCACCATCTATGGGGTTCTGTCACCAACCGATCATTCAACTCTGCAGGCAACAGGCCAGATCATGCAGCCAAAACCATGCAGCGGACATCTGAAGGCCATGTGCGGCATGCTGTTGGCTTAACTTATGGTAATAAAATATTACTTTACCTTAAAAAAGCCCTAGATATTCACTGGAAAAATACAAATTTGCAGTAGCATTCCAGTTAGGAATCGTAATTATATTTTACTTAACATTACTAAAATGAAAGGTTACATGGATGTTACATAGGTAGGTGAAAATGGCAGTTAATACATACCATTTCAAACAAACAAAACCACTTAACTTCACTAGTTATAGTTCTTTAAAGCAACTATAACTTGTGCTCTAACTTGAATATATAACTAGTGCCCTTGCCATGCACTGCTTATGACTTCACAAATTACAACACTCATGACATGTTTTGTGGCAGGCATCATTCATAACATTACTGAAAGGAACTGAACTGACATCATTGCTGACAACGCTGTGCATGGCGGGGGTGCGAGTTACAGGTACTTTAGGGCATAAGTAATATATATATATATATATTCACTGAAAAAACATAGGTTTCAGGGATGGTATAGTTAGAAATTAGCATTTAAAAAACCATAGAAATTTACTGAAAAAACCACAGGTTTCATGGACGTTATAGTTAGTTGGACCTTTCACTCATACAAAACCAGAGAAATTGGCTGTTATAGTTCGTTCAGCTAACTATAACTTGCACCCTGCAATGCACTGCTGATAATGTCACATATTACATAATTCATGACATGGTCAGTGACATCACCGATGACATCAATGATGACATCCCAAATGACATCACTGATGACATCATCCAGTGACTGTGTGTTTCTGTAAAGTTTAAATAGGATTTATATATATATATGCCAAGGTGCATTGAAGAATGAGTTGGTGTATAAGTGTCTGAATGGATGATTTAGTAGGTGCATAACTGACTGTATAAGTGAGTGATTAAATGTGTCTTACTGAATGCATGGGTTAGTGACTCATACAAACATTCACACAGCTTAGTTTGTCAGTTGGTGTGTAAGCAGTTGCATGGGTTGGTGAGTAGCTAAATGAGTGTCTATATGGGTTATTGATTGGTTGTCTGAGTATCTGTATGGGTGCATGAGTGTCTGGGTGGGTGGGGAGTGTGTGTGACTTTGTGCATAGATGTATGAGTGGGTAATTCACTGGGTGTATGGGTTCAAGAGTACATATGTGAAGGGCTGTATGGGTGGGTGAGTGTATGTATGGGTGTGTTGATGAGTGTTTAGATTTACATGTCTCAGTGGTACATGTGTGAGTAACTACATATGTGAAAGGCAGTATTTGTGAGGGTTGGAGTATATACATGACTATATGTGAGAGTGGGTGATTGTGAGAGTGGCTGTATGGATGAGTGTGTGCTTGTATCAGTTGTTGTATAAGAGTGTAAGTATGTGTTAGTATATGTTTGAATACGTGAGGTGGTGTGTGTATAACTGTAGAGGTGAGTAAATGGGAGTGTGATTGATTCTTTGCATGACTGACTAGGTGTGTGAGTAATTCTATGGATGAGTGGCTGTGTGTGTGTGTGTGTGTGTCTGTATAGGTATGTGAGTGAATACGATAGTGCTGTATTGATGGTTGACTGCCTGTATGAATGACTGTATGGGTGAATGAGTGGATGTGTGTGTAGACCTAGGAATCAGTGAGTGGGTATGTACTAACTGGTATTGGTGTGTCTATTGTTTCGAAAATGGTAGTCTGTATTTTAGAGTGGGTATATCAAAGGTTATATTAGGGAATGCGGAGGTGCATCAGATTATCATGTGGATGATGTCATCAGTGATGTAATTTGAGATGTCATCAGTGATGTCACTTACCATGTCATGAATGAGATAATATGTGACGTCATCAGCAGTGCATTGCGGGGGCGCGAGTTATAGTCAGCTGAACTAACTATAACATCCGAACTTCTCTGGTTTTGTTCGAGTAAAATGTCCAACTAACTATAACATCCTTGAAACCTGTAGTTTTTTCAGTGAATTTCTAAGGTTTTTTAAGTGCTAATTTCTAACTATAACATCTCTGAAACATATGGTTTTTTCAGTGAATTTCAAAGGTTTTTTAAATGCTAATTTCTAACTATAACGTCCCTGAAACCTGTGGATTTTTCAGTGAATTTCAAAGGTTTTTTAAATGCTAATTTCTAACTATGCCTACAGAGGTAGGACATGTGCAGAAAGAGGAAGAAAGGCGCATAAAGAAGCAAGAGAAATGCAGAAAGAGGCAACAGAAGTCCAGAAAGACGAAGAAAGGTGCAGAAACAAGCAAGAGATGTGCACAAAGAACAAACAGAGGAGCAGAAAGAGGCCTGGCTGTAAAGTCATCCTGTGTCCCCATCTTTTTGCTGACGGTGGTAACTGACTATGACTAACCAGGCCTAGAGCCAGTGCTATGCTAAAAGACACTTAGAATACAGTTAAAACACCTACATACACTAGGGAACACTATGCGTTGGGGTACCCCTGTGATTGGCATGGCCCTAGTACATAATAGGGCAGGAGGATTAAAACTACCTCCAAGTCAGAGGTGCAGAAAGATGCTTCTTTAAGTAGTAGTCACGTTTGCAGAGAGGTGGAGAAAGGGTGCTGAGCTTCCGGTGCTGGGCTTCCGGCCAGCGCTCAGGAATTCCGCATTCGAGGAAGTACCAAGAGGGCATCGTGGCCCCCAAAGTCCCTCAGAAGTAAATTGGACTTCATCCCCCATCCCGTAGTCTGCCAGGAGGCGCGTTTGCAGAGTGGTGGAGAAAGGGGGCATGTCCTCCTTAGACGTCTTAGCAATCCTACTGTGTGGAACTTACTATCGGTAACAAGAGGGGTAGTTGGCCTCCAACAACAACCTTGGAGGCCAACTACCCCTCCTATTACATTCAGTAAGACCCACACAGCAGGATTGCTAAGATCTCATAACAGGCCACGCCCCCTTTGCTCACCACTCTGCAAACCCGTGCCCTGGCACACTCTTGTATGGGGATTGAATTCCCCTTCACTCCTGGAGGTCCTTTAGGGATCAACTAGCCTACCTCTTACCTCCAGTAAGCCCCACACAGTGGGATTGCTGAGAGGTGGAAACAGGCCACGTCCCCTTTCTCCTCCACTCGGCAAACGCTCCCCCTGGCGCGTTGGGGTTTAAGTCCATTGAATACTGAGGGTCTCTGGGGGCAAACTAGCCCACCAGGTACATCCAGTACATGCCACACAGCTGGATTGCAGAGAGGTGGTCTGAGGCCACGCCCCTTTTTACACCACTCTGCAAACACGCCTCTTGGCACACTGCTGGTGGGGCAATGAGGTCCTCTTGTGTCCTGAATTGCAGCCATATTTCTTGTTATGAAAGGTAAAGTATTTATCTGCTATGTATTCTACTAAAGTTGCCTAAGAGGAGTTTTTAATCAGAATGGCCACTCTCTGTCTGCCTTAAATATTCCAAGATCTCTCTCCATGACAAAATACTTAGGGGATATTTCCTATTAGTATCTGTCATTGTTCTTCCAAATTCTCTTCCTCCCTGATGTTTGATCCTCTTTCCCTATGGCTCGTTTGCCAACACATGTTCTTATACCTTATCTTAACCCTTACAAATATTTCTCCCCAGTGCTTCCCACCCAGTGCCATCTCCCTCTCATCTCACCTAGCTGTGTCAAGATTCCTCCCAAACCTCCTTGGGGAACCTCCCTTCTTTCCTTTCAGGTATTCTCATTAAACCCTTTTCAGCCTCTCCCTCCTCTAGTGAAGAGTTTACTCCTGGTGCACTTTGGTCTGTTTGACTAAATTCTCCACCTCGCCTGACTCTCTCAAGCTGTGCATTTTAATGTTTCACATAATTTTAATAGTTGCAGGGAACTTCAGCTGGGAGATAGCTCCAAGATTCCTAAGTTACTTTCCCAACTCTCATAGCTTAACCTGAGTGGCCCTTAAAATATCTGAACAGATGCTCAAGGACCACTCAACTTTTTTAAAACTACCTTTCTTTAGGGCCTCCGAAATTATCTGTTCTTTTAGAGAATAAGACTTGAAATTAATAAGGATCTTCCTTGCATTTTTTTCTATTCAGGTTTTTCCTAAAGGATCTCGGTGTATTCTTTGTATGTCCGCAGTCAATTTGCTAGGATCTACTGATGGGATGAACTCTTTGAGTAAGGTAATCATAAAGACTGCTACCTTCTTGCTAGGGGAAGAAGATCTGGACCTGCAACTTCATCCTGAACCCATGACCCCACAGTGACTCAAAGGGCTAGTCTGCTGGACTCCTGATCTGATCCCAAGGGACATAAAAGGCTCCCCAAGAGGTCCTCCACCATCTTCAACAAGTTCCTGATCTCACTAGCTCTTGAAATCAAGCTTTTAGGCTCTTCACAACCGCAAATGGCCATGTTCACACCAGAACCTCGCCGCTTGCTTGGAAACTCTGCACGAGCCACCACTAGCCCATCTCTTCATACAAGAAGCATCAATAGCCCGCATTCGACTGCCAACACAAAGTTCCCCCTCTTCTGTCTGCAACGCCCAACGTGCTCTTCGTGCCATGCCGTCAACCACACGTGACGCTGTCCTTGCTCCCGGTGACCCTCTCCAATGCAAACACGACTCTTGGCACAATACTTCAGAAGGTAAACCTTCAGTGGGACTAATCTGGGACTGTATCAGAGCTGCGCTCCGTCGCAGTCAGCCTGAACCTTTGACTCTGAGTGTAAATTTTTACTTTTCAACCTGACTACATAGTGTCAGTCAGTCAGTCAAAATATCTTTATTCGATTTAGTTAAAAATCATACAAAGAGATAAAAACATTTCATACAATTTAAAATATATACAGTAGACACTATTTACAAAATGTTTAAAATGACAAACCAATCAGAGCATACGTAGGCATAATAGAAGAAGGAAGACAAATTTGTAATTCATTCAATGTGACACTAGGATCTCGCATCTTAATTAACACAGTTTTTAAGAGGGGCTATTGGTCTGATGTATATATTTTTTAGTTCTGGCTGCCGCCACCAGGAAGTTAGCCATACAAAAAGTAATACGTATGTCGGTCAATGATTGTAGATAGAGCAAGGCTGGTCTCACTTGTGTGAAACCAGCCTCCTTTAAAACCGGTAACAAGTGTTTTTTCCTTGGCTCTAAATAAAACCCACAAAACATAACAAAGTGCATGGTATCTTGGGTGGAAAAATGATCACAACTACAAGGGGGGGCTAGTTCAGGTTTTTCCCAGGATTTAAAATTGCCCAAATAAAAATGTAACAAATTAAACCTGAACTTAATTAGAAGGAACCTGTGATATGGAGTCGTGACAAAACCAAGATAAGGTGCTAGTGCAAATGAGTTTGTAAGTAAATAGTGTCTCCTCACTGCTGGTTTTGTTATTTCCTTTTCCTCCCGACAAGCTATTGCCCTCCCTAAGAATTGCTTTTTAACAGTGTCAATGTCCTGGATCTTGATATCCTGAGGGGAAGTAAAGAGCTCTGGGCGTCCCAGATCTGAAAACGCCTTCATCAGGTAGGCCAACCATGGGATCCTTTTAAAGTGATCTAAAGACAATACATCGGCCATGATCTTATGGTTGAGTGGCAGATCTTCATTAAGCCAAGTCTTCAACCAAAAGATCAATGGTGCCATGTTCAGCCCATCAGTGAGGAAGTCTAAGCCCACCTCCATATGTATGGAGTAAGTCGGTGTGGACTGGGGGACAGACAGGAGAGTACTTATAAATCTGTTCTCCGCTTTCTGAATTGGTTCGAGATTTACATAACCCCAAAGGGGTGAACCATATGAGGCCAGGGCGACTGATTTGCTTTTATAAATTTTCAGGAGCGCTTCCATGGGCCTAGCGCCTAGTCTGCCCGCAAAACCCATGATGGCTGCCGATGATCTGATCACCGCCAGCCTCTTTGCCCTCACCTGGGGCCCCCAAGATCCTTTCTGGTCGAAGAGAACCCCCAGGTAGGGGAAAGTGGCGACTCTGGAGACGACCTCGCCCTTGCACACAAAAGTTTTGGTTTTCCTCTTACTGCTTTGTCGCCCCACAACCATAGTGTGGGATTTATTTGTATTTATATTTAGGTCTAACTGGTCCATAAATGTACCAAAAGCATCCAGTAGGCGTTGAAGGGCGACGCCAGTGCGGGCGATCAGCATGGCGTCGTCCGCATACAGGAGCGCAGGGATCTTAGCTCCTCCTGCACGCGGAACGTCACCCTCAACCTCCTCCAGATTGGCGCCCAGTACGTTGATATAGATAATAAAAAGCAAGGGGGCTAATATACAGCCCTGCCTAACCCCCCGCATGGACTTAAATTGGGACGTACACCTTCCTTCATTGGTAACCCGTACCGCAGCAAAGAGATCTTGGTGTAGAGACGCCATGAATTTAACTACATAGTGAAAGTCGAAGCCAAAAGAGGTGCACCTTGATAATTCAATTAGCTCACACTAGTACCTGGTTCCAGTGTTTCCAAGGACAGTGGCCATACTTATCACAATGATTGCCTAACTCTTCTTAAGTCACGTAGGCTCTGGAGAACTTGATGGACACTTGCAGCAAAAAGTCAGTGATCTAGACCATAGACTTCCTAGAACATGGCATACTTCAATAAGTTCAAGTAATTATTATTAAGTTCTTGTTAGAGGTGGCAGCAGAGAACAATCAATGGACGAGCTGGACATTTTGACTGAAGAGCAGCTTGTAGAGTCAGACGGATTTGCACAATGTAAAATGTAAATTCTGAGACTGCTGCTGAGACAGCTTTCAAAGAAGGTGCATCAGACATTGAAAATATTCAACCAGTAATAAATAATTTTGTGGGGACGTAAAAGAGACAAGACTGCCCTGTAAATACTAAAGATGGATCTTAAAAAAGCATTGAAAAGCCTATAGGTCGTGGCAGTGAAATCTTTTGGCTCTGCTAATGCTTTTTTTGTCTTAGACAGCAGCCGTGAATGTGCACAAATCCCATGTAGGAATCTTTGAGTGCCTTTGCAATGCTTTAAAAATGCCGTTCAAAGATAGCCATTGTGAATGCGTGTGCATCGATGGCAGCCATTTTTTAATGTTTTTTTTTTTTTAATAAATCATGTTTAGAGACGGCCGCCGTGCATGCATGCATACCAACGATGACCATCTTTGCATTTTGAAAAGCCCGCTATAAGTACATGTAATATACTGAAAAGAATAGGTAGGTCCAACAGACAGCTTAAGCCCTCAGCAACCAAGACCTAAAAAAGAGGTTGAGCTTTACCTCATATATAGCTTTCTACACACCTTGAGACAGAACCATGCCCAAAATTGAGATAAGATGGAACTATGATGTAATACGTGTACTTATTATCCCCAGAGAGGTTGATGAGTACATTTATAAGATAACACTTTATTTGGAAAGGAAACTTGCATATAAAGAAAACGTATATTGCTTTAAAGGTTTGAGATCAGGAAACAACAAGCACTTCATTATTTCAGCTATTGCCTAAGAATAAGGAACTCACCACGGCACCAAAATTGTTTGAGGATGGGTAATGAGTCCCGTGTTGAATTAAACACAGCTGTCCATTATTTGTGATTATTTGTTCAGGGAACAAATCAAATCACGGAAAGGTGTGCTTCCTTCTTTTTAATGTTCTTAAAATCAGTTTACTGGGAATAACGACGAAAAATAAGTTTTGGGAAAGCAAAAAATAAATCAAACAACTACCAGATCCCCCGTTTTCCATACCAGGAAGAAGAGAGTGTGGTTAGCAGAGGCAGAAAGAGATTTCTCACAAAATTCAAACCACAGGCTTTGTGAGAGACCTATGATATGAATGCAGTGGGATCGGCTTGTTTTTTAATAACATGTCCTGCTGAACACCAACAAAGCTATTTATAAAAGGCACTGTTTTTCATGTGATTGTGAACTGTGGTTTTGTCGCTCCTCCGGGCATTCTCTCTTTTATGCCTGTTGTTATAGCTAGAGGCTACTGCTTTCTGGACAGGGTCATGAAAGTGTTTTTAGACATTGTTTTGAATCCAAACTCTTCTTGAGGTGGATTTGGCTTTGTACTTTGGAAACCCCAAACACGATATGACGTTTGAGTCAACCGGGTCCAACACTTAACGTTTTGTTCAAGTTATTGCTGAGACTTAACAGTCAAAACAGCATATGAAGACATGCACCCTAAAAACATACTGTAATCATCATTACCTATAAATCCGATTCGACAAGATATACTGTACTTACTTCATCTGGACAATGACTCTGAAACATATATCATTGTATTTGCAATTTTAAATGAAAAAGACCCACAAAGAAAAAGAAAACAGCTCAGGGCTTTACAACAACATACCCACAAGTTCAAGTACATTTAGAGCTCTCGACATGCCAGAACTTCTATTAATTATAGTTTGTATTTCTTTGAATAATGATTTTATTAAACAGTGACAAAATACAATCGTGTGCATTTAAAGATGCTCTTCTTTTCACAGCACATAACACCTCCCAATGCAGGATTCATTCATTACACGTGTATTGGTTGTTTGTCTTGCTTAGAAGAATAATGACTTGTTATGCAGTTTTTTGGACTTCCCTGAGACAGTGCATGCGCTGTCGCTAGCTAAATATTTTTTTAACTTAGAAGGGCTAGGAGCCTGCGCATTGCTTACCAGTGGTTAGCCTAATCGTCACTCTTATTTTCTTTCTTTGTTTGGTAAGCACATGCTGCTTTTATTTCCTCTTTTTGTATTTTTTCCTCCCGTGGTGAATAGTCAGAGTACAACTTTTGATCCCACTGAGTGTCTTTCTACTGCGCGAGCTTTGACGGATGCTCTATATTTTCTTTTGGAGGAAGCATTCCATAATATGGTGGTATTTCAGATTTGTCGGCGTTTAACTGATAATATTATAATCGAGAGAAAACAGAATCATATTCTAAGAAAGTTGGGAGAGAGTTAATTGGATAAAAACAATACAAACGGATGCCGTCAGCATATACACATTTGTATCTGCTGGTCTCCAATTTGAAATCCTGAGACATTTGGGTCTTGCTGAATTTTGGTTAAAAAAGTATCCAATGCAATGATAAATAAAAGAGGAGATAAAGGACGTCCTTGGTATACTCCGCTAACTAAAGAAAAATAATCTAATAAAATACAGTGAACAAATATGGCAGCTTTAGGGCCTTTAAATAATAAAGAAATTATATTACGCAGTTTAGGGCGATGACCACACCACTTTAGTTCTCCAACCCCAACCAATTCTGCCAAAAGCTTTTTCAGCATCCGAAGCAATAGCAATAGAGTGGAGGCTTTACTTAAGATGTTGAAAAAGAGACAAGTGTTATCAGAGAGCAATGGACCATTGACAACACTGGACTGCTCTGGGCCGATAAGGTCCGGTAATATAGGATCCATGTGTAGTGCTAATATTTTCATCAAAGAATTATAATCATTATTGGCTAAGGATATAGGACGATCATTTTTACAATCTTTAAGATCTCTATTCTCTTTTCGCTTCCTGATAATGCCGTGAGAAGGTTCATGTTTGACAAAAAAGTTTT
Source organism: Lissotriton helveticus (assembly GCF_964261635.1). Classification (NCBI taxonomy): domain Eukaryota; kingdom Metazoa; phylum Chordata; class Amphibia; order Caudata; family Salamandridae; genus Lissotriton; species Lissotriton helveticus. The sequence goes on along the minus strand of NC_136063.1, from coordinate 278,310,523 downwards.
TAAAAAAGTAAAAGATTAGGAAGAAGAAGTGGAAAATTACCTCAAAATTCAATGGTAATGCTGTCATGTCCCAGAGCTTTCCCTCTCCGTAGGAAAGAAACAGCCTGTTTAATTTTGGTTAATTAAATATCTTTTTCCAATGCAGTAAGTCAATATAACGAGTCTGGGGGATTGAATAGGCTGAAAAATTTCCAGAGGGGAAGGTTGTGTTTCTGGAGTATATACATTAAAAAAGTAACTAATTAATTTAAAAAATACCTTTATCTTTAAGAAGGACATCGCCATTATTGGAGATTATATATTTTGATATGAGCATTCAGTGATGGCTACTTGCAGGGTTGGTGGACTTGAACAAAGCTACTGCTCAGGTGAGTTGAGGAGGTTTGGTTGGGATTGGAATTTGGCACATTACTTTGGGTAATTGTGAGGAACACCAGTGGGAGTAAGTACTACTGTGGTGCCTTTGAGGAAATATGGAGGCTGCTCTGAAGGACAACTGAGGCAGGGTTCCAACAGTGTTGGTTGGCCCTGAGTGAGGTTGTGGTGGTCGGGTTCATGGCTTCTTAGTAAGCCTTCTGAATTCACCTTAGGGTCCTGGTCTGGTGTCCTCTCTGCATCATATTTTTTTTTCTGTCAGTGCTTCCCAGCCGACCTTATACAGGGATTACAGTTCCCCAGCATGTGGAGGCCTGACGAGGGTGACTACTCCAACTATCAGACTGTGGCATTCGCAAATACCAACCTAGTGCCATTAGAGGTGTCACCTGCTCCTGTGTTTGGGCTACTCGTGTGCGTGAATGGCTTCACTCCCTGTCATTGATGATGCCCATATTACTACAATGCATCTCCTCACCATCCACGCGAGATCAGAAATCTTTGTGGTCATCTTTGAATAAGGGCATAAAGGCCATGTCCTTGCTTAGCAATACGGCTTCTGGCATAGATGGTACTCTACTCTCATTCGCCGTAGTGAAAGCAGACGTCTGGATGCTAACCCACGAGGTGACCGCACGTCTCCACCGATGAAGCATGCTGTTTGACTTCGATATCATGAAGACAAAGTGGTTTCAGCATATCCACGTTACCACAGCTCCTCCTTCAGTATCAGCCACATCACGCAAACAAACTGCAAGATAAGCAAAGTGACTGAAAGCATGAGCACTCATGTCAGAGACATTGAATCTATTACAAACCATTAGAACATTGGAACGTTGGAAGCTCCATTAAAAACAATAGAGTAGCTCCGGGCTTATAATGGCTGGTATAAGCCTGGAGCTCCAACATTCCAATGTTTCTTTGTTCACAGCTCTGGCTGTGAACAAAGGCTGCAGGGAGCCTGAGGGAAATTCAATCCCATCACGTTCCCTGAAGCCTTTGTTTTATTTGTTAGAACATTCTGCCCTCTAGTGACAGAATGTTCTAATAGCCTTATAGCCCTTTGTAGCAGGGCTATACTGGGTTTTAAAGTCCTGCTGCCTTGTTAAAGTCCCTCGCCTACGGTTCGGGCCTTTAACGCTGCAGCGGGCCTTTAATAGCCGGTATAGCCCGCTACAGTGGGCTATAAGGCTATATTAGAACATTGGAATGTTGGGAGCTCCATTGAAAATAATGGAGTTGCTCTGGGTTTATAATGGCTGGTATAAGCCCGGAGCTCCAACATTCCAATGATTGTCTTTGTTCACAGCTGTGGCTGTGAACAAAGACTTCAGGGATTTCATTCCCCTCCCTGAAGCCTTTGTTTTATTTGTTAGAACATTCTGCCCTCTAGTGGCAGAATGTTCTAATAGCCTTATAGCCCTTTGTAGCTGGCTATACCGGCTATTAAAGTTCCGCTCCCTTGTTAAAGGCCTGAGCCGAAGCTGGAGCATGCCTTTAATAGCTGGTATAGCCCGCTACGGAGGGCTATAAAGCTCTGTTAACCCTTGTGTAAAGAGAGTGGGAGATTGAGTTATCTCTTGATCAGAAACTGTGGCATACTAACCCACTAACATGCTTGAACCCGGAGAGCATAAGAGACTATAAATCTTAGCAATTCTCACCTGCTTTTCCAGAAAAGTGTGAGATCATAGATCCATTTGGGATTCTATTTGTAGCGCACTCTCGTAACTCTGGGTCAACAAGAGTATCATCGCCCCCGATTGAGTGCATAAGAGACAGCTGCGCTACAACTCCTTTTGTGTCGGCGATCTAGCCTCACAGCCTTGTTATTCATGTGAGTGTATTTGGATAGAGCATTATGGGTCAGATGTACTGAGCCACTTAGCATTTCTTAACAGGCCGAATCGATATGTTGACCAGTTAAAAAAAGCTGAAAAGGCCTGTTCATATGTACAAAGGCCAAATCAAGGTCGAAATTTGTGATTTATGCCCGGCGAAAATTGCTAAATGTGACCGCAATTTAGGGAATTGCAAATAGGGATTACCTATTTGGGATTCCCAAAGCACATGTACAAAGCATTTCCTAAATGCGAATTGTGCAATTAGGAAATGCAATTAACATCGACTCAAAGTCGATGGTAACCATGTGCAAATTTGGAAAATGCATATAAAATGCTTTTTTAATGTGACATGAAGCGCATATATGCCCCCAGGGCACCCTTGGCTTTGCTTTTCTTAAATTGCCATTTCCTATTAGGAAATCGCAACTTAGGAAATGCAAACCATTTCCTATTTTGCCCAAAGGCAGGAATGCATGGCATTTCCTATTTGCGATTCCTTAATAACGATTCCTACTCTATAGGAATTGCTATTAGGGAATCGCACATTTTGTACGTATCATTTTGCATTTCCTAAATAGTGATCTCTACGGAATTGCTATTTAGGAAATGCAAAATTAGAATTTCGGACACAGCCCTATAAGTGTCAGTATGCGTGTGTGCATACCTAGTGAGTGGGTGCGTATGCAGGTGTAATGAGAAGGTCACTGGATAACTCATGTTAAAATAGTCTGCACTCCTCCTTCTCTGTACAGATTGTAGGTGACACTGTCACATCGACTTCCTTTAGTGCCCCTACCGTGAGACGGCCTCAGGTGACACATCACTTGAATCAGATCTGTTCGCAGAGAGCCAGCAGGCTGCCTTTAATAATTTCTCCACACTCCCATTCCATTGGGTGCCCGCCTTGGTGAACAGTATCACTGTTCCTGTGGTAAACACTAAGGGGAGTGGGTGAACTGTCATCACACAACGCCCCCACTGGCCCTAGGACACCAGGTTAGTGCATGTTTCTCTGGGTGCAGGCTTCTAATAGGGAGATGGAGTGTCATAGGATATTTGGAGGTTTTGATTGGTCAATACATCTGGATGCATAGTTGGCTTACCCCTCTCCTGAAATTTGATGGTTAAGGCCTGCTGCTGATAGGGTCTGAGATTTGTGCACCACTTCTGGCAGGGGTTTAGGAGAAGAAATGTTGTTGCGCTCACAACCCAGGGGACGAGGCAGGCAATTGACAGGTTCTCCTGCACTAGTAACATGGTTAGTCCTGATGAAGGATGGATATGACAGATGGCGTGGACTACGGGGCTGACAGTGAAACCTTTATTGCAGTGAATTCTTTGCCACATGGTTGGGCTTGTAGTGTCTTTCCTTGTGCATTCTACCACAGGACGGGCTGGCTCTGAGCAGGGAGCATCCATCTCTCACTTAAACTGACAAAGTAATGTCATATTTAACTCATGTTTTATTCACACCAAAGGCTTTACTTCTCCCAGGGAGGTTGTGATGATTCTTAGATTGCAATTTTGCACTTCATGAGCCTGCCACATTACCTTGTTTCACACCGCACTGATGCCTCACCCTCCAGGAGGTCACACCTAGCATCTCACATGCATGTACATGAGCTTTGGTTCAGGGAATAGGTAATATTGTGGATGAACATCACACACAAGCACAAGATCCTCCACACATGTTTGTAATCGTGCATCATAGCCGGTGCTTACCAAAGGCATCTAACAGGGAGCAGACCGAGGATAAAGACACAATGAAGTATCGACTTGATAAGCGCAGAGTGAAGGTAATGATACACTGAATTATTGTCTTGCTGAGTGCACACTGATTATAAATATTCACTGAATTATTGACTTGCACACTAAAGATGCACTTTATGATATACTGGGTGGATGGGACAGCAACAGGCCTGCCTGCAGTGCCCCTGTGTTCTGTTTCCATTCCTGACATACTGTACCGTGTAATGTTCTAAGCCTTTTCATAAATCATGCATCATAAACGTCAAGGATTCTGTGAATTCCAGCGCATTACATGGACCATGGAGAATTCGCATTCTTCCACGAGAAGCTGTTTTACTTCCCCACTGAACGCTTCACAGCACAATCCCTTGCTGGTAGCAGAGAGGGGAATTCACAGAACAGCAGCTCGGCCAGAGCTGCATTGATAGATCAGAAAAGCACAAATATTTCTGCAATGTTTCAAAGCATTTTTGAGCTCATTGTGAGGTGGCCCCTCATATATGGCCAAGGGCCAGCTCAGCTGCAGCAATCGATGGACTGGCGTCTAGTAAATGGAGTCCCTGTTCTACTGCCAATGAGTCATCCTGCAGCAGGAAGTAATGCTTGCAATGGAATGCATTCAGTGTCAAACAAATCACACTACCTTATGGTTCTTAAAGCCGTACACCACCCTCTACTATATCTAGTGCTTTAACAACAACTTTAATAGAGTCAGAATTATGGATAAAGTGGCTGGCCTGGGTAAAATACGTCATGTGCAATAGTGAGATCATCAAGTGAGGACTGTAGACAGCTTTCAACATGCTGTTGTGTTTCTTAGTTAGACTGAGAACATAAGAGCCCCATTCCTGAAGCTCCTTGCGCAACAAAGATTACCTTGGTTCTGCAAATAACTGCAGTTATGACGGAATACTTGGCACCAGATAGGGTGGCCATATCACTCTAGGTCATCATAGACCCTGTTTTCATTAAACTTATTAGACAATTATTTTGACAGCAATCATTTTTAGGTTTAAAACCCAGGAATGGAAGAGTGTCCATGATGATCTGGAATGTCGTGCCCATCATAGATCAACATGGATGGGTTTGTTGACCTTTCTGGTTGGCTCCATTAACAAATGAGGGTGAGCAAATCATCCAAGTTTGTTGGGGTGCAGTAAACTTTTGCAGATAGTTTTTTACCCTTAAAATAAATACACACAAATTTACAAAGTGTAGGATACATTGCATTTTCATTGAGGGAACGCAATTGTTGGGCCTGGCCCTCCATGCAGGTTCACCCCTCAACATTTTTTACTACACCCCTCCTGTATTCTGAATTTTATTTTTGTTGGCATTAGGACTCTGTGTCCTTTACCACTGCTAACCTGTGCTAAAGTGCTTGTGCAGTCTCACTACATCATGGTAAAATTGGCCTACACCTGATTGGCACATGTAATTTACTTATAACTCCCTGGTATAGTGGTATACATGTGGCAAGGACCTAAAAATTAAATGCTACTGGTGGGCCTGCAGCACTTATTGTGTCACCCACTTCAGTAGCCTTTTAAAACATGACTCAGGTCTGCCTTTGCAGCCTGTGTGCAGTATTAACTGCCAATTTGACTTAGTAAAATAAACCTTTTGCCAGTGGCAGCTGGCAGGCCCGGACTGGCCATAGTGGGCACCGGGCAATCCCTCTTTGCGCCGCACGGGTGGGGGCCGGTTTTGGGTCCCTGGAGGCCGTTTTTGTTACAGGGCCGTTTTTGCAGCATAAATCGGCCGAAAACCGGCCCCGGCAAAGAGCTCGGCGGCACCTCCAACCCCCCGAGTGGGGAGGAGGGGCCGGCCGAGCACTTTGCCAGGGCCGGTTGTGGTTCCCAGTCCGGCCCTGGCAGCTGGTGAAGTTTTAAATTGGAGAGCGTAAAGAACAATAAATGAAATTTGGTGAGTAACCATAGCAAACAAACCGGGTGTTTTCATTGGGGTTTGGGACGTTTTTTTCGTGAGAATATTTTATGCCTTTTTACGCAAAGCGAGAAACCTGCCAACAATCCCGTCCTCCTCAGACCAAATTGTGTGATCCTAGACAATTGCCTTATTTCACTATGATTCTTTGTCCTTTATCATCACACTGTGTGATCCGAGATAATTAACTTACTTCACCACATGTGATGTTAAAGGACAAAGAGGCACAATTAAATAAAAGAAACTACCTAGAATCTCACAGCTTGGTCAAGAGGGAACCTGGGACTGTTAGAGCATCTTAAACTACTTCCAGATGGGTTCTATGCTGAAACAACAGACTACAGTATAGCTCCATCTAGCATCGCAACCTGGGCCACATTTAAGGTGCACTTGTCTTTTCGTATTTACTGACATCGTCATCAGGTTGGTGGAGTGAGGAGCAAAGACGGTTCACGGTTAGAGGCTACCATTACTAACAATAAATACCTCTCGAAGTATACAATCCAATACACTGAAACATATGGAATATTAAAGAAATGCGAAAAGTTCTTTATCATGCCTGAGCTTTTCATTTTAGTGCATTAACCTGTTACGTTGGTAGCAGAAGCAAAGCAATAATTTAGGGCCACATGCATCAAAAGAGTCGCAAACGGGCAGATTCTCAGAATCTGCCCCTTTGCGACCTGTATTTTTGCATTTGGGATGCAAAAATTCATGGAATGGAATGGAGACCTTCCAGCACATAAACAATCATGCATGGCGTTTCGCTCTTTTTATGTGTGCTACACAATGCAGCACACATAGAAACAGCAAAAAAGAGGAGAAAAAATGCATTTCTCCTTGTTTCGCAATGTTAAGACCAGGTTTTTTCGTGTCTTAATTTTTGGCGCTGTCCATATTTACGCCACCCTTAGGGCAGTGTCAAAATCAATGAGTGTTGCAGCGGGACACCTACTACAACACCCATTGCCCTCCCCTTTCACGGTAAGTATAGCGTGAAAGTGTGGCTTATTTACAAGGCAGCGTTAAGTCATGTTTCGCCACAGGAACGTCAAAAGTGATGTTCCTCTAGCGATAGGGGCTTGTAAATATGGCCATATGTTCCTGCAGGGAGCGAGCGATCTGCTTGGCTGGAAGCAACATAGGAGAAAATGTTGCAGCACCCATTGAAGGACATGGGAACTTGTGTCCTGAAACCGTAAAATAAAATAAGGTAGTGGGTGGCAGAGATGGGGGTACTAGGACCCTCTGCTACTATGGAGGGTGGTGGCTCACAGAGGTACCCCCTAGGGGACCAAAAGAATGTTTGGCTTGTTCATGAGTCCTGTGGCATCCAGCACCATCCCCACAATCATGGGGGGAATTAAAAATTAGGGTGGGTCTGTTACTGGATGACTTAAGGGCATGCATGGTGAGGGGTTGGCCACAAGCATATCATAATACAGTATTACTTTAAGTTAAACAATTCTAGAAATTCACTGAAAAACCAAAGCTTAAAGTGGAGTTAGACGTGAGGAAGGAAGTACATTTAAAAAGCCCTTCGAAATTCAAAGCTAAAAAAAACAGGGAAATTCGCCAGTTATCTATACTACTATTATAAAGAGATAACTGTGTCCTTTGAGCCAGGTAAACTCGAAAAGTACACTACCAATCCAAACACCCAAGACATATTTGAAAACCTCAGGGCAAGCAGAAGGACATAGGCTATATAAAAATAAAAAATATACGTTGTTTAAAAAATTCAGAAATAAAAATAAAGTAGTGCCTTGCAAGTAGCGCCGGCCGCGACGTCTGCGTGATGACATCGGGAGCGCGGGGAGGAGCGGCGTTCAGGAGCAACAAGAAGAGCGGAGGACATGAGCGGCGAGGAGCGGCGTGCGGCGGTCAAGCGGTGAGGAGCAGCGAGAAGCAGAGGAGCAGTGGAGCGGTAAAATCAGCAGTGCGGGGAGGAGCGGCGGGTGAGGTAAGTGAAGCAGCCAAGAGCCGCGGGTGCGCACAGAAGGACGAGCGGGAGCCATGAGTGCACGCAAGCCTGAAATGCTGCCCCCAGCCCCCTTCTGCCCCGGGCAACGCTGGGGCAACGCTGGGGCGGGCTGCTAGTACCTGATAAAAGTATAACTTGCACCACTGTGAGGCAGTGCTTTTGACCTCACATATTATAATTATTAATTATTATTATTATTTGGTCATTTGATATTGTGCACGACTCACTCCTTGAGGAGTATCTCGGCGCTACACGAGAAAAGTAATGGAGGGAATCTAAAACAACCAAGTAGCCTTAAGCCTCTTCTTAAAGGAGGGGAAATCTGAGCAAGAGCAAAGGCTAAGAGGGAGTTTATTCCAGTCATAATGGGCTGCACCCCATATCTTGAGGTACAGATACATTTTGAAGGAAGGTAGAGATTTAGGGGTAGATTTACAATACCCTTGTACCGCCGGTGCGCCATGTTGCGTGACACACTGGAGGCGCAACCTGCTGAGTGATATTTACAAGCACAGGTAGAGCCACCCTGCATGACTTTACCTGTGCTTGTAAATACTGCCCCTTTTCACGCAACTCTGCGTGTTAGGGGCGTGACATGGGTGTTGATATGGGTGTTCCCATGTAACACCCATGTCCACTGATGCATTTCCAGATTTACGATAATCTGGAAATGCGTGTGAGGTACAACGAGGGGAAATGTTTTGATTTCTCCTCGTTTTTTTCCTCTTTCAATGTGGGCTGCATCCTACAACATGTATTGGAAGAGGAAATCACCTCAATTGATTGTTTTTGTGCAGGAAGGTACCCTTCCTGCACATAAATAATCTCCCTACGATGCAGACATCCTTCCACCATGGTGCAAGGGTGCCTACGCCGACGCGTGGCAGCAAGGATCGGGGAGGAAAGCAAGTGAGAGGGAAGAGTACAAATTAGCCAAATGGCAGTTTTGGACCACCTGCAGTTTGGACAGCAGAGAGTCGTTTGCTGAGGTCAGCAGGGCATTTCCATTGTCCAGGGGACTGGTGTTGAGAGCCTGCACAAGAGTCTTCCTAGCAGTATCTGGAATCCACAGAAAGGCTTTTTTCAAGAGCCTCATGGTAGTGAAGCCGATGCCTCAGTTAGCGCTAACTTGATCTTTCATAGTTGATATTACATCACTGATGACTTCTGAAATCTATGGCAGTACATACTCCACTTTATCCTTTGATTTCCTCATCCACGACTTTGCTTGACCTTCAGGAGAGCTCTGGGTGGAAAAGATGGGACTTATGGGAGAACAAACACCCCACTTTGATCTAGCATCACAGATCAGAGTGACAAAGACAGCGAAACTTGCCTCCCAATAGTTACGCTATCAGTCGGAGGTCTTCGGTGGACAACAACTCCATTATTTATCCTTCTGCAAGTATGATTCTTTAATGATGTCTATAAAATGTATGCATTGTGTGACTCACAGAGGTGTGAACAACTAGAATGTTACTTAAAATCTCGCTGTGATATGATGCCTTGCAGTACCATACCTGTCAATGTACAAACTAATGCCACCGTGTCAGGAGGGGGCGGGCCTCATGTCAAGAGCTACTTATGACACACTCTGCCCCTCATCAAGTCCCCTGATCCCACCAACACCAGTGCCTCTCCCAGAAAAATAAAAACAGAGGGTCATTGAGGCTGTCGCCGATGTCCTGGACTGTTTACAGTGGTTTTCAGCTCATTTTTCCTGCCACCGTGTGATTTCGGCTACTCAGCCAGTGACAGTGTGACACGCGGTGGCACCATGTGAGTTGGCAGGTATGAAGTACAGGTAGACCATCAGCTACTTACGTCAAATAATTTTGCAAATGTGAAAGTTTTCTTGGAATGTACTTTAAAGGAAGAATCATAATCACGGTGGTTTTGTGCACTTACGACTTATTGCTGTTCCGCTCGTAAATTAATTATCACATATTGTGAAGGAGATTGCATGAGCATTGGTGCTACATTCCCTGCTCAAAAATTATATTCTGTAATATGCTAAGGAGGGAAAAATCCAAAAAGGCCCGGAAATATATCTTGTATTATTGATGTATGTGTTTTACAGCTATATACCACATGTGGGTGAAACATTTTGCAATACAGCAATATTCCTTTCTTGTTTTACAGCCCATCTTCCTGTGGTCAGTGTCACGGGCCGGTTCTCCCCTTCCTTGAGATCGAATGTCTTTATTGCACTGCCCTTGAAGCACTATTGAATCAGCGAAGTAGATTTCTAGCCGCAACTATTCGAGTTGTATCTAATGACTCCCTTTTTACGACACCATAAAACATCTCGCACAGAACACGCGGGTTTATTTGCCAACAGAGAATACACGGCGAGCTGTTCCTGCTGAGTCCTCAAGCCACCGGCCGCTGCTGTGCAGCCTTTGATTGAGATGTTTAAAATCCAATTAGGCGCCCTTCACCCAGGCCTTCCCCTGCAGAAGCAGTGCTGAGCACGTGCAGGTGACGCGCCCGTGCACGAGCGCGCGTCTCTTGGAACAGCAGACCCAGACAACGCCATGCAGAGTAAGATAGTTCCTGCCTTGTTTGTTTTAAAATAAAATACCAGCTGTGAGAATCAGAAAGGAATAAATGTGATGCATGGACAATTCACTCTCTCATGATTGACACTATCAATTGACACTAGGAACAATGACCCCAGTGAATATGGTATGCAACCTGGGGGTCAGTTTTAATGAGAATCTTAATTTGGAGACCCATGTTAATAAACTATTGGAAATATGCTTCGCCATAATTCGTGGTCTCCGCAAGGTGCTGCCGCTGCTGCCTATTCAGGTTAGAGCAACGGTGGTCAGGAGTACCATCCTTAGCCACCTGAATTACTGCAATGCCTTGCTTTTGGAATCCCCGGGCTATCCGATTGTCAAATTACAAAGTAGCCAGGCGGCAGCAGCGAAGCTAGCACTCTCCCGACCGCGTGGCTCCTCAACAACACAAGCACTGGCGGATTTACACTGGCTCCCAGTAGCCCAAAGGATCCGTTTTAAATTATGTGCAGTGTGCAGAAAGCTCTTTATGAGCAAGGCCCTAAGCCACTTCAGGTTAGATTTCAGTGGTATAAACCCACCCGGAATCTTCAATCCGCTACTACAAACTGCGTGAGAGTACCTAAAGTAAGGAGGGTGACCCTGGGAGGAAGAGCCTTTAGCGTGGCAGCAGCTCGCCTTTGGAACAGCCTCCCCTTAGAACTAAGGAGAACGCAAGGACTGCTGCTGTTCCGCATGAAAATTAAGACCTGGTTATTTCCCATGACATAATATGCTTCTCTGTTAGGGGTAGAAGTAGATTCTCTGGATAGCATGTTGATCCCCTATTATGTAGCTGACTAGCGCCAGGATGCCTGTAGGGTTGCAGTGCGCTCTATAAGTGTTTATAATAATAATAACAACAATAATAATAATAATAATAATAATAATAGGAAGACCCCCAACAAGAGCAAAACAATGCAATGATAAAACCAGCCCGACTTCTATTTGAAAAATAAAATACTACTGCATCCCGCCTCGCTTTGAAACACTGGCTGCGGTTGGAGTCCTACGCATGTGGCACGCGGAGTCGAAGGAGGTCCCTTGGAGCTACTTAGCCTCCACTTTTTCCCCACTAGCAAAGATCAGGAGATTTCTCTCTGCCAGGTCATAGACCAGCCATTAACAAATGCGTAAAATATAAAGATGTAGACGGTCCATAGCTGCCACGGTGCTCATTCTCTGAGTGCACAGACTACTAATCTTCAGAAGACTGCTGGCCACTTGCCAAGCTTGAGAGAGAGCAAAAGAGGACGCAACCCTTCAAGTGGCCAGACTCCTACTGCATGCAGTCGCCCCATCCCAAACTAAAAGTGGCATATATTTATAAGGCCATGGAAAACCACGTAACGTGGCTTTACATGGCCTTATAAATATGCCAGTGGCACATTGCGCCACCGGAATGTCAAAAAGTGGTTTTCCGGCGGCCCTGTGAGTTGAAACTAGGAAGGCCCCTACCAAGGGCAAAACAATGCAAGGACAAAACAGCCAGACTTCTGTTTGAACTAAAATACTACTACATCCCGCCTCGCTTGGAAACACTCTACTGGCTGCGGTAGGAGGCCTATACATTTGGCATGCGCCGTTGACGTAGGTCCCTTGGAGCTATGGAGCCTCCAATCCTTTTCCCACTAATCATAGATCAGCAGATTTCTCTCTGGCAGTTCACAGACCAGCCATTAAAAAATGTGTAAATTATATAATGATGGAAGTAGGTCCATGGGAGACCACGGTGCTCATTCTCTGAGAGCACAGACTACTAATCTTCAAAAGACTGTGGCCACTTGACTTGCCAAGTTTGAGAGAGAGCAAAAGAGGATGCAACCCTTTAAGTGGCCAGACTCCTCCTGCGTGCAGTCACCTCATTCCATACTAAAACATTTGTCTCACACTCCTCACTTCACAGATTTCTTCACCTGGGGGGGCAACATGAAGTAACAAATGCATTACTGCATTCATACTGCTTATGGGGCAATAGATGGAGCGCCCTCTGCCCAGGACTTAAACAAGGAGCTTCAAACCTTTCAAGCCCAATTAAATCCACTTAATGTAAGGTTCACGTAGTCCAGAAATGGTGCTTATATTGTCAGTGATCCAATAAAACACAATTTTGCCTGTAATTTGTTTGCCTTTTGCAGTAAATCTGCACTACCTGTAGATGGTGATGTAGGGCGTCTGCCTAGGCTTACCTTATAGAAGTGCTGGTCCAATGTGGAGTACAAAAAAATGCTTCTTTAGTCAGGATTGGGTATACACATTAGGTACAGGGTTAGGTTTAGGTTAGCTAAAGTATGATCCAACAGCAAAAAGGTGCTTGTCAGTCCAGTATCCTTATAGAACTGGAAAAGCCGCTGCACACACACACACTGACAGTTTCACATTCCATCAGTAGCATTAATGCTCAGGACTGAGCATGGACATGTAGAGCACTAAGCAAGGATAGGCTCATCACAAACCTATCCACACATTATCACAGTCCCTCCTGGGACTATGCCTACAGTATCCTCCTCTCAGAAGACAGAGGAGGCCTATAAACTCTTTAAGGGAGCGGTGGAAGAGTAGGTGTCAGCTACTGAATCCCACTGATTCATTCATTATGTGTATTTAAAGTTTCGACGATGAAAGCTGTTGTCCATTGATGAATTTTGATTCTTATTGATCACCTAATCAATTTTACTTCTAATCAAATTTTTGTATTCTGCTACTATCTGACTGGATTGTGTTTTTACAAAGTTGTTTACATAAAGATTCTAAGGAGAAATCTGAATAAATATGTTACATTGCTGACAATAAACGAGCTATTGGTAAGCATGGGAGATAAAACAGAGAGGGAGGGACATGTTTTCATGAAATGTTTAGATAAAGAGATTGGGTTCTAATGATCCACATCATTATTGATGGAGGTGCACCATGGGGTTGTCAAGATCTGAGAAAAGTGGGATAATCTCATGTGAAAGTCATCACCCAGCATTCTGGATGACTATGTGAGTTATACAAATGAGCTTGCCTCATGTGAAACTAGACCTAACTGAGCTAGATAAAAAGAATAACATGGCTGGTGAGTACCTGGTGACCTGAAGATGCAACTGCTGAGCTTAATAGAGCAGTCTCAGGTTGTTGGTCAATTTCCATTCTAAATGTTTTGGGTGCATTATTTGCTAGAGTTTTGTCATACATGTGATCGTATAAGCCTAAAAATCTTGTCATAAAATGAAAAATATTTTAACAGTTGTAATGGGCCCTTCATCTGAGATCTGACTCTTTAGCGAAACCCTATCTACTAGCCTCCAACTAACAACAGTACAAGTCCTTGCCCTTTTTTCACATAAAGGGGGCAATGTTCTCTTAGTTGGGAGTCTCCATTCACATTTTGACCCCTCCCCCCCCAAAAAAGTTGTTGTGATGAAACTGCCTTCTGTTATTATGGTGTTCACATGATCTAAAATAGGGTGACATCAGGTACCTAAGTGCCCTATATATTTTATTATTAATCAGTCTGGTTGTTCATCGGGGAGACGGACCACTTAAAGCTTTTAAACAGATTTATACAGCTTTCAACAGTAGTTGGTAGTTTGCAGCCAGCAGTGACGTTTTGATATTGAATGCAGTTGTGCATTTGTTTCAAATACCTCATTACAGATTAGAGTCAGTGAATTTGACTTCACTCCATATGGATTTAAGCCAACAGTGGGATGAAAGTCAGCCTAACTTAAATTGACTTTCAAAGTCAATTTTCTCTCTAGCCATCTTGGACACGCCTGCAGTCATTTCACTGTAAGCTTCTGTACTTGCACAGAGAAAATCACAGTGAATTATCGGGTGCTGTTCATTACAGAAATGCTTTATTTCCATGGATTTAAACTCAGTGGATGGCCAATGTTTTCTATGTGGTTGTCTTTGTGACTGTGTTTGGATATGAAACCAAAGGGAATCGCGGATAGCATGTTACCTGCACGTATATGTTCACGGAGCTCAGTAGTTTACTGTTCCTCGTTGCTTTTTAGCGAGGTCATGAGTTCAGTTCAGCGTGGTGTTCTACTTTAGCAAGCGATAGAGGCTGATAGACAAGCAGAACAAACAGACAGAGAACACTCTCAACACCTATTCCTATTTGTGTCAGTAATTACCTGTTTATTCTGGATAAACAGGCTTTCTTATTCTTCAGAAGGATCAAACTTGGGCTGTAACATATTTGTCCTTGGCACATGAGATAGTTTCCACTATTTTTGACACCCAAAAATATTAATCAATCAATCAATCAGGATTTATAAAGTGCTGCTGTTCACCCTATTGGGTATCTAGGCGCTTGCACGGACTCTCTATGTAGAGTATTTGCAGAGCTGGACTGTTACTCCAAGGACTGTCCTGGCGCTAATGCAGACAGAGCGATCAGCTGGAAACAGGAGGTGGAAGATTTAGGGACTGGAAAAGAGCCAGGTCTTACGTTTTTTCGGAAACATAGGTGTAGCCTTGATGCATCTGAGTGTCAACGAAAGTTTGTTCCTTAGAGAGAGGCCCAGGAAGGAGAGAGATCTGCCCCCTGACCTTGCCTTCCTGACCCGTGGAACTTTGGCAACCCAGTGATTTACAGAACGAAGGTTTCTCTGAGGGATATTGAACTTTATTCTATGTTGTAGATAGCCCTGGCAAGTTCCCTGGAGAGTTTTCTGGGCAAAATGCAATATCTTAAAGATGATCATTTTTCTCACAGGGACCCAGTGAAGACTCTGAAGAAGACGTGTAGCATGGGAGTTACAGGGTAGCCAGAAAATTGTTCGGGACGCTGCATTCTGGACCAGCTGCAGCGTATCAATCAGGTATTTAGGCAGGCCTAGTAGAGTCCATTCCCATAGTCCACCCTTGATGTTATCTGGGCTTGGATCACTTGTTGTCTGGCCGTAAAGGACAAAAGATACAGGAACTTTCACAGCCAATGAAGTAGGGCAAAACAAGTACCCACCACCAAATCGATTTGGGTGTTTCTTCGAACGCCAGGTCTTGAGGGCCATTTGGACTTCCAGAAGTGAGGTGATGGTTCAGAGATGCGTTGGGAGGCTGGTCCCGCTCTTTGCTGAAATGTGGGAGAAGGAGTGTCCTCCACTTCTGCTTCGTAGATAAGGGGAGTATGGGTAAGTAAGAGGGAGGCAAAGCATAGTCTTCTCAATGGTTGGTTGAAGTTCAAGTAGTGGTTAATGTAGGCGGGTCCTTGGTTTTGTAGAGCCTTTTGTGCGTGGGTCAGTACCTTGAATTGGCATCTCTTCAGTTCAGAGAGCCAGTGGAGTTGCCTGATGTGGGTCCGTTGGGGAAGGCTGAGGATGAGTCTGGCCGCAGCATTCTGTAGGGTCTAAAGTCTCTTTAGGACTTGTGCGGCTATTCCTACGTAGAGGGGGGCTTGCTGTAGTCCAGTTGGCTTGTGATGAGGGCCTGTGTCATGGTGCCTCTCGTCTGTAGGGGTGGCCACTTGAAGATCTTATGTAGCATGCGCAGAGTGAGTAAGCAGGAGGAGGAGATAGCAATGATCTGCGGTTTCATGGTGAGCTTATTGTCAATGAAAATTCCAAGGTTTCTGGCATGTGCGGAGGGAGTGGGTGTGGGTCCTAGGTCTGATGGCCACTAGGAGTTATTCCATGTGTTGCTGCTATTGCTGAGGATCAGATGCCAAAGATCAGTACTTTCGTCTTGTCTGTGTTTAGCTGTCGGCAACTGCTCTTAAAACATTCATGAACAATATGAAAATCAGTGCCCCCCCTTCCAACTCTGGCAAGAAACCCACTTAAGCTAGTTCTATGCCTAGGTGACCTCCGGCACTGACTGGAGCCAGCTTGGCTATGGAAAATGCAAACTTCAGAGGCGATTAGAGTAAAACATGTAAACTATGAGGGTCACTGCCATTGTAGCTCTTTTGTGCTTCCCTTTTCCATACATACCTAGATACAAACATGTAGGTATCCTGCAAGTAACTTCCCACTGCCTTCTGGACAAATCTATGCAAAGAAGAGGCTCCCGAAGATCCTTTGTTCTTCCCCGAGACCCACTTTACACATGGCTTCAGGCAGAGGTAAACACCTTATTCACAAACCATTTTCGTGGCATGTTTGCCACAAATCCATGTTTACCAGTGAGATTTGTTATAACTATTACAAGGCATGAAGGTGATTTTTCTAGCCTTTACCTAAGTCAATTTAATACAAAATGACTCTTTTTCTTTAAGCAGAACTTGGTAAAAAAAAATATAGCTAGGATGTTTCTGCATTATTTAGTAAACAGCATTTTAAACCCTTTCACTGTAGATATGTGCTGATTCCATATTTGGTATGTCTTATTTTTGTATGTTATGCAATGTTTTAAGAGTTATTAATGTGGGTGGTGTAAGGGCAGCCTACACGTGGCAACCAGCCTTTATGTCACTAGTACAAAATTACAGTGGCCTTAGTAAAGAGGCAGGCATGATAATTAGAATGATCAAATGTTACCATGATTTATGGTGCAGAGCACACGTTTCAGAATATGTTTATCAGTTTCAGAGGTCCCGAGACCAAAATGTTAAAGTAAAAGCAAAATAACCATCGAAGACCAGTGACTGGGGACGAGTGACTGGGGAGTCGTGCAACATGAGCTCTGACCACAGACCAGACGGAGTTTACCTCAATAAAGAAAAGTACGTTTCTCTACCATGATAATGTAATGCATTCGTTAAATAGGATGAATTATAAGTTGGTGGACAAATTTAGATATGGCTTAAAAGCCATGTGTCAATAATTATTTTGCTTTACTTAAAGGATAGACAGTGTTCCTTGTTGGTCCAATTTATGTTTAACATGATTAATAATTTGCTAGTTAAAACTAATATCATACCATGTCTGCAAAGGGGGCATTAGATTTGTTCACTAGTTGCTGTAAACTGATGAAATCTTGGTATCTCACACAGCTGATAGCCTACAGCTTGTAATAATCCACTCCTTGCAGTATATGGAGTAATCTAAGATAATAGCTAACATTACCAAGTCAAACTCCACAGCTATTAAGCCTGGTAACAAGAAGACCAGTAGGATGTGTTCAACAGATGGAAATTATTATTATTTGATTACGTTTTCTAACATTTACCACTTCTAGAGTAAATGGCACTGTATTTAAAGGAACACAACAATTATGCAGAGGCAGAAACAAACTGAATGTGAAAGATTGATAACAAGAAAGCTATTCCAATACAAAATATGTACTTACATTTTGAAATTACGTCGATCCGCTTCTCTGCTGAGGAAGGCAAAGCACTTGGTGTGTCCCAGTTGACCACTATATATGTAGGAAATCCAGAGTTAGCCCTACTATACATATTGAACGTTATTTATTTGGAACTACAAAATTCATGGCTATCAGTTTAGAAAATTGATCCTTCAGACCTCAAATATCATAATAAAATATATTAGTTTGCATAAACTAACCCAGGTAGTTCCATGAATTGGCTACGCACAAGATTATTTTACTAGACATAACAATCATAGCTCAGTGTATACTAATGACAACATCCTGTATCAGAACTCAATAACTTATCAGTAAAATGGTATATGACATGTTAGATATGTTGTGATGGTCCAAAGGGCTATCTTCTTTTTGCTAAAAAACATCTCTGTTAAAATACAGTGACATACCTACATTGTACTTCATGACATTTATGTCCAGCACATTTCAATGCAGATAATGTTAAGTCCTGTCCTTCAAATACTTTGTCTCTGAAAACTACACAGGATTTTGAAAATGATTGCACTTCTTATAAGAAGATGAGAAAGAAATATATTAGTTCAATTTTGGTGTTCACCCTGAATATTGTTGTAGCGTTTATACGGGGCCCAAATATAACTCTCACTCTATTTTATTCACCATAACTCACTTATATTCTCTCTGACCACCTATCACACACAATAGGTCCTCTGACGAATCTTGTTCTGTGCTGAAAGGGACTAGATTTTAGAAGGATGAGCAGTTATCCAATGGATACCAGGAATAAGATCATTGCTGACTTTAAATGTTATTTCACCTAATGTAGAAAATTCAAAGAACCAGTTCAAAGGGATATAAATCAAATGTTTTATCCACAAAGAAAATAATGAGTCAGAATCGGCAGGATTTAGTTTAAAATGTTTAGTTATTCATTCAGAGATAAAGAACATCAAATAGCAGACAACCCTGGTATTAAATTAGAAATAGATTTAATTAATTTGCAGAGGATAAGGGATGACAATAGGAATCTTCCTTAGCCAAGGGAGATAGGACTCATACAGCATTTCAGAATTGCCTAAAAAACCTACTTTACTATTAAAGACGGCTTTTAATTACAATTCTTTACACCCAAACATGACCTGTCTACCTGCTCCCAATTGGAAGCTATAGCTTATTATAGCTAACATATAATAAAGTAACTCCAATGTTATGCTACGGGAGAGGAAGTTCTTGCAGAAGTAATCACTATCAAGACTGGCAAAACGTGAAAGTACATGTCCAAAATTGTAAAAAAGACTGCCCCTCTCCTCTGGGCTGTTCAGGGACTGCCCTAGGGGTAACCTACGTGTATTAATAAAGAGGTTTTGGGCCTGGCAAAAGGTTCATTTTGCCAGGTCGAAATGGCATTTTAGAACTACACACAAAGGCTGCAATTGCAGGCCTGAAACATGTTGAAAGGGCTTTTTAGGTGGGTGGCACAACCAGTGCTGCAGTCCCACTAGTAAAAGTTAATATATCATTTAATTTACAGACCCTGGGAACAAGTAGTGCCACTTTACTAGGGACTTAAAAGTAAATTAAATGACAATTGGGTGTAAGCCAATTCTACCATGTTTAAAGGAGATAGCATAAGCACTTTAGCCTTGGTTAGCAGTCGTAAGGAGGGCAGGGTCCTAAAACCAGCAAAAACAAAGCCTGCAAAACAGGAGGATTGAAGACAAAATATTAGGGGAGAACTACCCCAAGGATGCCAGGTCTAACAATCATCATTAACAACGGAGGAAGGCACCAGCACTTTGTGCACCAAATGAATTGCGCTGCTTAGTGCCCAGTTGTTCTAGAACAGAGATTCTATTTCACATACTGCTTGCGACCTCGGTCTTCCCTACTTTCTGTGTGGATCTAACTTCACATGGCATAGTAGCGGGCTCTCATCTCCAATGGTTGGAAAGTTTGAATGTCCCAGCTATCCAACCGCATCGGCCCACCAGCCAAATAGACGAAATGGCTTCACTGAGTGCTTATCACACTTTGCAAAATGGCATACTATTGAAACCAGGGAAAGCGAGTTAAATGGAAAAGAGATGTCCAATTACTTCATCTCTAGTCGAAAGGCATAAGGATCTCCCATCTCAGATCCCCTCAATTCCTTACGTAGCAGGAGTAAAACTTACTTTCTTACAATAATGTACTTGCTGGGCAGCAGTTAAATACAAATTATACCCTATTACACAGTGTGGTTTAAAGGCAGTGGCGCAGGAGTGTCTACCAACATTGGTCCCGAATCCACCCCCGCCCCCCCCCCCACGACTCCACTTCCTTCGTTGCTGCCACTAGTGGAGTAAAATGTCCCCTCTTAATTGTTTTGGAGTAAATACATATGCATCTACTATGCTGAGGACAGAGGTAAACAAGTAATTACCAATAACTATCCCTTACAGAACTGTAAGCCTCAGGTATCACTAAATGGTGCATGCCAAGTTAGG
The DNA here is from genome assembly GCF_964261635.1 of Lissotriton helveticus. Taxonomy (NCBI): domain Eukaryota; kingdom Metazoa; phylum Chordata; class Amphibia; order Caudata; family Salamandridae; genus Lissotriton; species Lissotriton helveticus. Next base: position 278,290,356 of record NC_136063.1, on the reverse strand, counting down.
AAATTACAGGTAGAGTGAGTGAGTGAGTGAGTGATGGTATTTATAAAGCGCACTAATGCCGAGGCGTCTTGGAGCTATGCAAGGCAACAAGCTGAGAGTGATGACCACAATCCTATCTAGTGAAAAGCCACGTTTTGATTTCCTTCCTGAACTGCAAGTCGTTGGAGATTTGCCTAAGCTGTTGGGGTAAAACGTTCCAAAGCCTTGAAGCCAAATGGGAGAAGCTCTTCCCTCCCCAACGTTGTCTATTGATCTTAGACACCAAAGCCAGCCCGCGAGAGGCAGACCTCAGCGGGCGGGTTGGCATGTACCTGGAGAATAGATGTTGAAGATCGAAGGCCCCCATTCCCGCCAATGCTTTATGAGCTAGGCACAGCGCCTTGAAATCAATACACCTCTGGACTGGGAGCCAGTGCAGCTTCCTGATGGCCTGTGAGGTGGAGTGGTATTTAGGCAGACCAAGTAGCAATCTGGCAGACGCGTTCTGAATAGACTGCAGTTTGGCCAGTTGTGCACACCCCGCTCCCAGATAAAGGGCATTGCCATAGTCTATTCTAGAGAAGATAGTGGCAATTATGACCGTTTTCCTGAGGTGATAAGGAATAAAAGGCAAGATCTTTCTCAGCTCCTTAAGCACAAAGAAGCATGCAGACACTACCTGGTTCACCTGTGGCTTCCAAGCCAGATCTTTATCAAAAATGAACCCAAGGTTCCTTGCTTTCACCACTGGAACCGGACAAGCTCCCGCAGACGTAGGCCACCAGGTGTGGTTCCAGAGGGATGCTTTCTGTCCAAACTCAAGAACTTCTGTCTTTTCGGTGTTCAATTTCAGAAAGTTCGATTTCATCCACTGCATAACTGCCGACATACAGTAGGCGAAATCAGCTGACTTCGAGTCTGCAGAATGGGGCATAGAGACGATCAGCTGAGTGTCATCAGCGTATGACACCAGCTTAAAACCCAGGTTCTTTATTATCTTAGCCAAAGGGGAGACATAGATATTAAACAGGGTAGGCGATAACGCCGAGCCCTGGGGAACTCCTCCAGGAAGGGTAAAATTATCTGACTGATGGCCATTCCAAGAGATGGCTTGTTCCCTATCTGACAGAAAGGAGGAGAGGAGATCTAACGCTAGGCCCTTGACACCGATATCCTGCAACCGTTGGATAAGTACCTCGTGGTTTACGGTGTCAAAGGCCGCCGTGAGACCCAGTAGAATCAGCGTGACCCTGCTTCCCTCATCCATCCCCTTCCGGATTTCCTCTGCTGCCATCAACAGGGCAGTGTCAGTTGAATGATTAGCCCGGAAGCCGTGCTGAGTGCTGTCTAGATGTGCCATGTCTCAAGATTAGAGGATAGTTCCACATTCATGGCTTTTTCCACTAGCTTAGCTGGCAGCGGCAGGCAGGAGATAGGACAGTAGCTCTTCTCGTCAGAAGGGTCTAGCTTGGGCTTCTTTAACAGGGGCCGAATGCAGGCCTTCTTCCATATTAGTGGAAAAACTCCAGAGCTCAGCACATGACTCAAAACCGGCAGTAGTAGGGCACTGATTTCTGCCGGTGCCAAGTGTAGCACAAAAGGTGGGCAGGGATCTATTGGAGAACCTGACTTGGTGTTCAGCAATAAGTCTGCCAGCCTGTTCACATCCAGCAAGGAAAACGATGAGAGAGCACCTTGTGCATTACATACACCGTCGCCCCCGCTTTGCACTATGGGTGTCCTGTCTGCTGTTGTAGACAGATCATTGTAAACAGCTAGCACCTTATTCTGGAAGTAGGTCGCCATTTTATCAGTGAATGCCTTATCTGGTTGGAAGCTGTTATTCCGAGGACAACTCAGTAAGGTGTTAACTGTGGAGAATAATTCTCTACTAGAATGGGCGGCTTCCTGGATCTTCCTGGAATAGTACGAGGATTTTGCCTGAATAATTAAAATTCTTGTACTCCTCTAGTGCAGCACAGTAGTTTATATTCTGTGCTGAATCATAGTTCATTCTCCAGATCCGTTCTTTCAGCCTACATTTAATTTTAGCGGTTTTCAACTCTGGTGAGTACCAAGGGGCAGATACCCGTTTTTGCCGCACTCTTAGTGTTTTCTCCGGTGCTACCAAGTTGGCAGTCTTCATAAGGCTAGCTTGGAGAGCCATGGCCCCCTGGTTAGCATCTGGGCAGGCCAATACTCTTTCCTCAAGGGAGCCTAGTAAGTCAGACCTTGTAACTGACTTCCAAGCCCGGTATTTCTTGGTGGAAGGCCTGAATCGCCTTCTGTGGGGGGCGTTGGGGAGCAGAGTAGTAAAAAATACGGCAGAGTGGTCAGACCATGCCATTGGAGTTATATTTTTTATGACAACGTGAGACATACTGGTACAAATGCCATCCAGGATATGACCAGCCTTATGGGTAGGTTCATTAACAATCTGTTCTATATTGTGGCAGGCGAGTATATCAAGGAGATTGATCGTCTCTATGTTATTAGTGTCCTCCAGGTAAAAGTTCAAATCTCCCAGAATAGTGTAGTAATCGTGCTCGAGGGAATTTTCTAAATGGGCTTGAATGGCCGCTAGGAACCGGGCTCTCGGGCCAGGGGGCCTATAAATGAGCAAGCTAGAGAACGCAGAGGTGTTATCGAGTTTCAATGAGAAGCTCATAGCTTCAGCACCCTCCAGTCTCTCGGGCGCGACCTGCAACTTGAGAAAGGTTTTGTAAATAATGGCTAAGCCACCCCCCTTTCTTCCACTCTATTGACATTAGCAACTACGTAGTCCAGTGGCACAGCAATATTCCAATCAGGATCGCTGCTGTCATTGGCCCAGGTCTCGGTAAGAAACAATACATCAGGATCTTCAGTCTGTATGAGACACTCAAGTTGGTACTTGTGTCTAGCCATCGACCTTACATTCAGTAGTAGGCAGCTAATTGCCCTGTTATTCTCATTTGCAAACTTGACAACAGCCCTATGATCGTAGTGAGAGGGAGAGCCCGTGCAAACCCGGTGCACTGTATTCCAACCCTGCGAGCAAGCCACCCTCCAGGCAGTGCCGCTGTCAGGCCCTAACGGCTTGTCCCTGGATTGGTCTTGGCACGTCCCGATCTCTGACCTGAGTTCAACAAGGATTTCTTTCGTGTAAGTTGTTCTCACGACCGGACCAGGGGGTCTGGCACCAGGCGCCATCTGGGCGCTGACGGGCGCAGACGGGCTTGCCTTTGGCGCGCCTTCGGCGCGCGGTCGGTGCATCCCTGTTAATATGCAGGCTGGGGGAGGAGCTGCCAAGCAAAACCGGAACTGGAGCGCTACTCTTCAGGCGGGTTGGTGAAAGAAGCCGAGCCCCGCGGTAGCGATTCCAGTCCGGTTCAAGTCAGGGAAAGTGAGTACCAGATAAGGTTTCTAAATTTAAAATTGCCACATTCTCAAACTAACAGGCGCAAAGAAACAAGAAATGTAAAACAAGCTTTTTATAATTACGAAGGCGATAATCACAGCAACAGCCCCGTTACCTTAGGTAGTGCTCTGTTTTTAGTGGGCGAGTTGCTCATCCTCACAGAGTGCTTCTGTAACTTTAAAATTTAGGATTTCTACAAGTTGTAAACCTTTTTTTTAATCAATTCAATAAATATAAATCAATGTACTTTATATTAAATAATTATTCTTAAGCTAATACTAAACTGTATTCCTAATTATTTAAATTAAATTAAAATTAATGAAGTACTTATCCTTAGGAATACCTTAACATTAACCTAACCTCTTTAATTTAATTTGGTTATAATTTAACCATTACCTAACGCCTACCTTAAACCCCATTTTAATAAAGGGAATTTAATGCAATTAATTAAATTAATATAAAACGAACTAAAATTAAATTAAATTACATTTTTAACCATAAGCCTACCATAGTGCTTTTTATTCGTATAAATCATATACCTACCCCTTTCATCCTTAATTAAAATATAATATCTCGATCTTAGAATAAATTCTTTGGTACTCACCTATAAAATGTAGTAAAATTGTGGTGATAAATTTTGTAGTGTGCATATTAATGTAGTGTCCTCGTGTCCGTAGAGAAAGACGAATTTCGATTTTTAGTGTACAAAGCTCTGAAAAGAAACTGACAGGCAACCAGCTTTGTTCATGGTCCAATGTCGGCGCCATTCTTGGAACTCTGCTGCTGTGCCTGTCAAATCTGCATTACTTCTGAGTTATCAGAAGACCACGGGAGACCACCACGTGAACACAGTGGGCCAATGCATCTTCCTGTTTTGAAATTTGGTTCGATGTGTGGAGTAGAAAGAAAATGCGCCGGTGTAGTGCTCCAGCAGCAGATTAGTTCTCTATACCCAGGGAGACATCTGATGCAACACCGTATGGGGCTCAGCAAGGCATTGTCCTCGACAGAGTATCATGGAAAATGCTGGTAGCAACACTGCAGTCACCATAGCAACTATTCTGTGTATTACCAGGATTCCAAAAGGTAGGCCCATGGGCACAAGATTTTGAAGGACCGCTTCCTGTTTTGTCTCCAAATGTTGTTCCAGTAAAATATAACAATCAGTAGGGTTTTACAATTTAATGCTCACTCTGGTTCAAGTGCAATATTTTTTTTGTTTGTTATATAAGCAACTGTGCAGCATCAGCAGTTCATTTACCAACACACTAAAGTAGAGAGTGTTCCTAACTGAAGCAATGCCACACTATGAACATTAAATACGTGTTTAGCTTTCATTACAAAAATAAGAGCAGCCATGTTCCTCCATGTTGTCCTTCTAACATTTTTTATTTTTTATTTTTTAAAGCAGAAATACAAAATGATTTAAATGTACGGAGGAAGGAGAGATTTATACCAGAATACATTATACAGATAAAAATATAAATGTTCTCTAGTCACATCTTTGACAAGCATTAATATATATATCTATTATCTGTGTAAATAAAAGCAAACTAAAGTGGAACTATTATTCGTCTACCCAGCCGCAAATAGGGTATCCAATCGCTCTTCTTAATGAATTAAAGTGAATTCAATAGAAAGTGCATTTGTGCATTCAAAGTGCAATGTGCAAAGTGCAGCACAGTTCGAGATATCTTTCGATAACTTTACTCCAGACCTATACCATACTGCCAAAACAACCCGCTGAAGTAAAAAACGTATAGAGCCATCCTCCTGCACTTTGTTGATGATAGCAAACACAATTATTGGGCACCGACGAACATATTTTATGAATTGTCGCTGGGGTGTAATATGCCATCCAGCGAGAAAGGAATGGCATTCTTTTATAATTTGCAGCACAGAGGAAGTTATTCCCAATCTCTGAAATGGAGTGCCAATACAGACTGTATTGTGTTATTTTTAGTTGTCTTGGACAAAAATCTACTGATGTCCGCTTTCAAGGACTGACTCTACAACAACCTGTACCAATTTCGTATCCCTGTCAATGTACTCTTCACCAGTGCCCTGTTGCAAATGTGTTGTCCATGACTATCTCCTTGGATATTGGCTTTCAAAAGTTGAAATATTCGTCTAAACCATAAGAAATGATTTAGCATGGTTCACCACTCCTGGAGAGGAGGTCCTGACAGGAGATGCATTTGCCCCACAAGATAAAATCCCCAAAAGCTCTAAAACCTATTGAGTTCCAAAACCAAATATCCCTATCAGGGAGCAGCAGCCCCAATAACTTAGCCTTTCTGAATAATTAAAAATGAGCAAACAAAAGATGGCTGATCCAACTTACTTAGAGCGTTCAGCAACCCTCTAGACACCCATTTAATACCATTTTCCCATCTAAATACCTTGTTAATATATCCATGAAGGCAGCCTGATAATAACTCTGCATATGGGAAGCGCCAATCCACCCAGTGATTTCTCTGATTGTAATACATCCAGTTTCACCCTCGGTGTCTTTTTATTCCAAATGAAAGTCCTCATTGATGAATCTACCACCTGGACAAAGACATTAGGAATTTTGATTGGCACATTGGAAAAAAGAAATATAAGCAATGGTAAAACCATCATTGCAATTATTATGACACGTGCAATTATGGTCATTGGGATCAGGGACCACCTCTTAAGTAGCTCATTCATTTTTCTGAGCATTTGTCTCAAAATGTAGATAATGCAGATGGGAACAGTTATTCTTGACATATATCTGCAGATACCTTACTGGGTTTTACGATCGTGCTTGGTGCTGCACTGAAACTGGCAGATCTGCGTCTACCTCATTAAAAACAAGGACTTTTGTTTTACTTTGATTTATCTTATAGCCACCTACCACTTGTTAGACATTATCTTCACATCACCCAAACTCTCATTTGCATTAGGAAACCAGGAGGTCAGGTCCATCACACCATGATAATTCTGTCTCTTCAAAAGTCTAACATATTAACTATTATAAATGGAACATGTCCAACAGATGACCTTAAGTGGATGCTCCAGAAAGGGTTCCCACCAAAGAAGAAAAAGGCTCACCATAATTAGGCATGTGCTCTTTGAAGCAATAAAAAATAATCATAGCTCTCGGGTTGTACTACATTAATTACGAGACACTGTTTATCATCATATTTTCATTATGTTGTGGTAGTTGTACGTCTGTATGCGTTGAGTTAAAAAAACAGGATCTTTCACCTTTACAAGTAATATGCTTTCTAACCAAGATAGATCCATGTATATGAATCAGTGCATGGTGCGAAATGCGTCACTTTCGACAAATTGTGTTGTTGTCAGAACCAGAGCGTAGGGCTATCTGATTATGGATGGAAAACATTAAACATCCTCTGAATTTTTTTTAGACAGTCTAAATTCCCCTTGATTTGATTAAACTATTAAAAAAAATGGTGATCCATAAATAGAAAAGTAAAAAGTGACACCCCTTAACAGAAGAAAGGAAACATCATGTGCAATCACCATCATCGTCATGTGCAAAATGTAGGTCAAGGCTGATGGAACACAGCCTACTAATGTCACTGGGGCCACTTGCTCCTATTTGCACTAGGCTGGCACCAGTGTTTCTCTGCATCTCCCTTCTGTAGCCATCGTGGGAACCTCAAGTCTGCTTTCCCTCTGTCAAAATAGAAAGAGAACTTGGAGGTGTCCAGCATCACAGTATTGTGAGAAAAAGTTAATACTAAGGGAGGGTGCATAAGAGATAAGAACTGCACCGCGTCACACACAAAATAGGAAACTGTCAAACACATATTGACTGAGCCTAAACCAAAGAATGGTGCAGCTGCACTTTACACTGTGTCCTGGATGAAGCAAGCCTCCTGAAAATAGATTCATGTTCTGTTTTGTAGAAATCCTCCCTGTGTATCTAATTCCATGATATCTGTTCACAATCTTACACAAAGCCACATGCCTGTAGGATTGGTGCACGTGTGCCAAGGTTTAAAGCCATGCCTGACCTTTACATTTTCTTTCATACATTTAGAAATGATAATCACACTCCAGATACATACCACATTTACCACAAACTAGAGCTAGCATTAGAGTAAGGAGGGCTATCGTGCTTGAAGTACATGAACCAGGTGTATGGGAATAACTTAATGCTACCACAGGAGAGAGATCTACAGGGCACTGAGAGACATCTTCCGTATTCAGATGCTACCTGAGCCCTTGTTTCGAACCACTTTCTGGTCTTATCACTCAAAGAAAAATTCATATAGCTTGGGTGGAGGGGGGTGCTGGCTGCATAGAAAAAAAAATAATAATAATAAAACTTACCTTGCCGCCACTGCTGAGTCCCGGGTCTACTCTCCTCCTCACCTGTGTTCGACTCCAGGTCGGAACAAAAGCAGGCAGCCAGGCTCGCACGGCGCTCAGCATGGGGCTGTAGGAGTGGGCATGTTCTCCATTCAGGCTGTAATGCAGTCTGCATGGAGAAGGGGAAAAGTGAGCATGACTGTTTTGGGCAGCCCGAGAGGGCCGACCAAACAGTCATTGCACACAGGAGTGCTCGACCACTCTTCCCCTAAAGCTCCACCCTGCTCCCTCACCCACTGCTGCAGAGGGAGGACAAAATAAAATGACAATCACATTCAGTTACAATCTTTTTATTTTTTCCTTTCTTTTGCTGCTTCCTGGCAGTAGGGCGACGCTCCTCCGCCTTAGCAGAGGAGCCACCACTGTCCAGAAGCTTGTGGACACACACACACACACACACACATACTTGTTTGCGGGTATTTCAAAACTTTCCTCAATCTATTCCACCCTCTTTAAGACAGTTAGAGATGTACAAAGGCGTAATAAAGTAGTAGTCTAGAAATGTAAATGGAATACCCCCGAAAATGAAAACGTAACTAATTGGGAAAATATTTTACCCATGTTGAGGGAAAAATATTTACCAAGTGCATCCTGCACGCCTCTGAAACACACATCTGCTAAAGTGTGTCAATCTTGATGGAATGGCGCTGCTGTATCATTCTACTGGCATCCCTGCTCGCAGTGCACTGTGGTGGAGTAGTGTTCATCCCCTTGAATTCTGACAGGCGGCTTTTCCATGACATCTGCATGGCTTCATTCAGTGCTTCATGCTTCAATGCATTGATTCTTGGCGGGATTGTCGGACTTTCCTTCGATTTCTAGCGTGGGAAGCAAATTTTACTAGCAATTTAACATGAGTTTTGAAAGTTTTTTTCCCGTTGTGATGATGATCCTGTGTCTATCGGTACTTGGCAGAGCATTTGTATTTTTGTCCTTTGTTGCAGGTTAGTGACTCGCCCTGGTTTTCAGTGTACATGCAGGCCTCCTCCATGACAGTGGGTTCCATGAGCTTCCGGTTGCAGATTCCTCATTTTGGACCCAGAAACTTGACATTCCTTTCCTCCACAAATAATTTAAATTTAAAAAAAAGGAATATTAACATACTCCCTCCTCAAAAACATTGTTTTCCATAGATTGTATGAATTCAAAATATGCCAGATGTGCAAACCGACAACCAGGCGCCTCTGTTGCAACAGGGGCAGAGGGTATAAGTGAACCTTGTGAGTCGGTAAGATGGCTGCCATTTCCTTGAGCTCCCTTTCTCTGTGGCCTCAGCCCTTGCACCTCCTTTCGGGGGCTCTGTACGCCTTCTTTGTGAGGGAGCCCAGCCTTGTCTGAGCACAGATGAGTGGTTGAATGAATAGTATTCAAGGGTCTCCTGTGCGATGCACTGTCCTCTTTCGTTTCTTTCGCCCACCATGTCCCATCAATTATTTCTTAACATTGGTGCTGCTGTCTAACATGAAAGAGACAGTCTCTACAGTACCAAGGGACAAACCGACAGCCAAACAGTTGGGGGCATATTTATAATAAAGTGGCGGAGCGTGGGTTACCTCCAAAAAAGCTAACGCCTCACTCCATCACTTTAGAAATGCTGGGATGCACCGTATTTACAATACTACTGATGGAGCACGATTTTAGTAAATAAAATCTGCTCAGAGAAAATCCACCAATGTGTGGTTAAATAAATTACTAACGTGTGAAAAAACAAAAACACTAAACATGCAATTTCCAGAAGTACGACAGAGAAATGTGCAAAATAAGCATGTATTTGAGAGTCAGATTAAAAACAAGTAGTGGAGTTAACATTAAGAAGGATGTAAATAGCTAAAAAATGAAAGAGAAATCACTATCTTGTCTGTCTAATTTAAATGTTTTTATGTTTCCTGAACTGCAGGAATAAACAACGGCAAACACAAGAAAACTTGTTATTCTTCATAAAAGCTATGTAGGCCTTAGAAAATGATTTTTCTCTCTCCTCCTTCCTTTGCAATGTAGGCCTCAGCTAAAGTAATTGTTAGGGGATGTGCTAACATGCTCCTTTCTTATGTCTTTGCAAAGGATTACAAATGCTTCCTTAGAATGTAGAAAACTGTCAAGCTCTTTCCTGTCTAGGCAAGGTTTGTCAGGAAGTCAGAATGAAACAGTTGCAAAGTATTATGAACAATGAAATTGTAGTTCTTTCTCTTCCTCTCTAGGAAGTTGTATAACTCTTAGATAAAGACTTGTTAGAGATAATTTGTTAAATCATTATCAGGAGATTTACCTCCCCGCAGTTATTGACTAATAGAAAGGCGTGTAGAGGGATAGAAGAGAAATATTTTAGAAGAAACAAAGTAGCAACTCTACTATAAAGATGCTGGTGGGAATGTTCGTCGGCTTGCTCACAGACTGGTGACCTGTCCTGCATTCTTGGTTGCTTCGAGTCGTGCTGATTCTAAATAATCTGACTGGCGTTTTCAACTGAAACCTCTCCTAGAGACTTTGCACATCATTGGATGATGGTGCTGCCCATGCTATACCCTAATGGCCGAGAGGTTAGCTTTCCAAACTACTTGCACGCTGTGCATTAGATTTCCTCATCGTGGTGAGAGACTGTATTTATTGAATGCTATCTTTCTCCCCCTCCTCTATACTTGATTTGTTTGCGAGATTTGAATTATTCATCTTGTGATGTTTGTGGTGATTTAACCTGTAAACTGAGAACTAAATGATGATTTACAGTTTGTACTTGTGATTGACCATTTATATTTCTAAAATCACAAAAGAGAAAATAAGAGAAAGAATAGTGTCTGTCTTTATTTCTGGTGTTATGATTTATTTGGGTAATTATATGTTACACATTGTTGTATAGCTGTTTCTTCATTGCAGGTCCTCGTGAGGGAATAGCTCTCTAAATGTCATTATTTAGTCCCTTTTTGCTCTACCAAAGATCCATTGGAGGACCTTTGAAATTGTTCTAAGGAAATGATAATGACTTATGGGCCCGTCATTAGAGTTAAGTTTCAATTAGTAAAGGTTGGTGTGGGACATATGATAAAACTAACCCCCACCGCTACCGTTGCATCACTATGGTGTACCCCTGCATTTCTCCCTGTGCTGGCACTAAATTATGTTGCCTAGCACTAATGAGGAATATTGTTCATGTATGTGCAGGAAGGTTTCCCTTCCTGCACATAAGCAATCACAAATAGCAAATTGCAACTTCTATTTGTGCTGCATTCTGCAGCACAGATAGAAGTTGGAACTCTTAATTCTTGAATGATTGTTCGTGTGCAGGAAGGGACACCTTCCTGCACACACACAATCATTTATGGCAATTTGCTGTTTCTGTGTGTGCTGCACTGTGCAGTACACATAGAAATAGCAAAATCAAGTCCTTGTTTCGCCAGGGTAAGACCAGCTGTTCCTTTGTCTTAATTTTGGCGCTGCCTCATATTTACACCAGCCCTGTAAATAGGAACCAGCATCAAAATCAATGGGTGTTGCAGTGGAATGCCCACTGCAACACCCATTGACCACCCCTTACACGCTAAGTACAGTGTGAAAGGGTGCCTTATTCACAAGGCAGCGTCAAGCTACATTAAGTTGCTTAACGCTGCCTTGTGAATAAAGCGAAACCTCTATCGCCACGGGAACGTTGTTAAAAGTGATGTCCGGTGGCAATAGAAGCTTGTAAATATGCCCCTTGGTTCCTTGTTTGCTCAGACTGCCTGGTACCAAATGCCACTGATTAGCTTGTTTTCTTTTTCATAACGTGGATGGATGATTAACACCTTTGTCCACCCCACCTACACAAATTTCTGAAGTTTGCCCAGATACCAGTGTCTGCACACATGCTGACCTGGATGCACAAGTGATAACTCACTATGAAAGGCTCTTTGATCTTTTATTCAGTAAGTGGCAGATCTTTTACAGCCACTGGTCTGGAGAAATTTGCAGACTGACCTCGCATTCTCATCATGCCTCTGTCCCTAGTCAACACTTTATTTTTCTCTTCAAATAGCGACCAAAAATACTTTCAGCATCGATGGCAGGCAGGTCGTTCTGTAAGGATGTATGGAAGACTTTTGAAGAAGAATATACACAAATCCATACATATCATCTTTTTTTATTTGAAAAGGCTTTTATTGGCATCAGCAAGAATAACAGAAACATACAAAAATATATATATAGGTGGAGTATACATTGGCGTTTTTTTAAATTTTTTTATCTACAGTCCATTTGTGGATGCGCGCTCTTTTCGTTTGTTTTCCCCTACTTTGGCGTTGTGTTCTTTCGAGAAGTTGCCTGTGATGTTGTCTGCTCCTCTCAGGAAGGTGACCCAATTAATCCATGTTTTAAAGTTTGCTTTGGCTGTGTTCTTCCAGTTTGTCAGGATTATTTTTAGGGCCGCTGTGAGGAGCAGGTCTAGTAGTTCTCTCTCTTCTCTATTTTTTAAGTTCGCGGTCAGGTGTTCTGTTGCTAGGCTTACGAAGCTGATTGTTAGGTCAGCTTTGAGCATGTCGTTTATGAAGGTGTTGATCTGTGACCAGAACCTCTTGACTTTCACGCAGTTGAAAATGAGGTGCTCGAGGGTGCCTTCTTCTTTCTGGCAGTTCCAGCAGTTGCCCGACTCTGCGATGCCGACCTTGTGGAGCTTGGACGGTGTCCAGTAGGCCAAGCTAGACAAACTTATCAACGTCTTCCTATGGAAAAACAAAAAACCCAGAATAAGCCTACATAAACTGAGACTGACAAAGGACCTTGGAGGCCTCAATCTGGCAAACTTCAAAACATACCATACATATCATCTTTAACAGTGCACTCTGAGGGGTTCACCATGATTAGAATTATGTGGCATTAGAAGCTGAAATTGGTGTTGGATCTTTGTGGCCAGTTTCACTAAATTGCCTGAGTTTGATCAAAATAAGCAACCGAGGAATTTAATTTGTTGTAGATATGGCCCATAGTCTTTAGTAGATTTGACCTGCCTCTTCTATTGGACATGCGCCTCTCTGAGCAGAAGATGCACCCCTTATGTGCACTACAGGCAGAGGACTCATAGGAGGCACAAAAAAAAAACACAAAAAGAGAGGAACTCACCGCATTTTATAAAATACAAGTGAAGTGTTAGAGAAAGAGAGAGAGTCGAAGAGAGGAAAGCAAAGAGTAGAAAAAAAACAAAGAAAGTGATTTCATGTCGGTCTGTGAAATTATCAGCAAACCAATTATGCATGTTACACCAGTGATAATATTTTTGAATCTGTAACTTTCTGCCACTTGTGAACATAGGGCCATATTATCAAGAACAGGCAATAAAATTATCGGCGCTTTATCGGCAGGAAACTGCCGCTAAAGCGGCGATAATGGGCTTGATAATATGTCCTTGTGAATTCCCATAGCAGCCCAGGTTCTGGTGTTAACCTGGGCTGCTATGGGAATTCACAAGGGCATATTATCAAGCCCATTATCGCCGCTTTAGCGGCAGTTTCCGTCCGATAAAGCGGCGATAATTTTATCGCCTGTTCTTCATAATATGCCCCATAGTGCCCTGAAGGTCAGTGATACCTTCACCCACAGGCAAAAGGAATCTCCAAGCCTCTCACCCTCGCCTCTTTCCCAGTGTCTGCTAATGATGTCCTAAAAAGAGTTTAAAAAAAAAATCTTTACCCTTAAAATGTACTATGAGCGTTGCCCTTTTTCCTGAACTGATATCTAGTAGATAAGTGCATTTAATTACCTATCCCCGTTCCCCAACCGTTGGTGATAATTGCTTAATCCAATGTCTGTTATTAACCTGTTGCCTAGCCAATAAAAGCATATAATATGAAATAGCAGCTTCGTTCTTCTTGTTGGCAAGCAGAGCTATTGGCTCGGTGTACCAAAAATAAGAATAACATTGGTTACTTCTAGCTCCCGTAGAGAATATTATAGATATAGAGATATTGCTACTTACAGCTTGCAGGAACCAGAGGAGGGCCAGACAATACAGGAAAATCAGCAAATTGCTAAGAACTCATGCATCACATTTTGGGCATGTGATTGGTCGAGACTCTAAACTTCATCGACTTCTCAGAAATCAAATATAACCCATGTATAACCCATGTATCGTAAAAAAAAAGTGCGTATTTACAAGGGCATTGCGCCACAGGAACGTCACTTTTAATGATGTTCCTGGGGCGCTATGCCGTGCTCCATATTTACAAAGTGGAGTTAAGCCACTTTTTGTTGCTTAACACTGCTTTGTAAATATGGTACTCTTTCATGCAGGTATCTGCGTGAAAGGGACATGCAATGAGTTTGCTGTGGGCATTCCACCGCAGCACCCAATGCTTTTTATTGCAAGGGTGTGTAAATCCGGTGCAGCGCCAAAAACTAATGCCATGCAGGAGCAGGCTTTAGAATGGCAAAACTATGTGAAATACTTAATTTTTCTCCTTGTCTTTGCTTTGAAAGAGCAAAACACCATTTTTATTGTTTATATGCAGGAAGGGGGACCTTCCTCATTATAAACAATCATTCACTACAACGCAGACACCCTTGCACTATTATGCAAGTTTGCCTGCATTGGCGCTAGGCAGCTAATTTTAGAGTCAGCACTAAGGAAACACAGAGGGGCGCCGTATTGTTGTAAATACATCATATCTATGCCTTTTGGAAATGTTTGAAGCATGGCCCTGCCAAATTTGACACAGCTCCGCACTTTGACATTTTCTTGTACATGTGCCCCAATATTTCATCCTGAGTGGTGAAACTTGCCAGTTTACAGAATTCTACTACAGTCTCTGACTCGTACTCAAAAGTGAGTCTAATGTGATGACTCTTGAGGTAGTTTTAATAAAAATATTGTTAAGATATTTTAGGGTCTATTTACTAAAATTCAGTGCTGTGTTTGTGTCACAAAAGGTGACGCAAAACAACGCTAAATCTTTTTATATTATTTTAATTTCTATTGGTAAACTTGTTTAGGACTGGAAAACACTCGAATGTAGCGCATGGCAGCAGATAGCGCTGCTTTGCATCACTTAGCGGAAAGGGGGCGTCCCATGGGTGGTGTAAGGGCGTTCCCATGCAACCACCCTAGGTTTATGATGCTAACCCCCTATTTACTTAAAAAGGTAAACAGGGTTTAGCATAAGAAAATAGCGCCTATTTCAAATAAGGGCTATAGAGGAGAAATGCTTTCATTTCTCATTTATTTTCTGACTTTGTATGTGTGCTGCACTGTACAGCACACATGCATGATCGGAAAAGGTTTAAAGTTAGTCTAAGCATGCTATTGTGTACTGGAAGGATTCCCTTCCAGTACAAAATCTATGCTAGACTCACTCAGACACCTTTGCACTCTAGTGCATAGGTGTGCCCATGGCGCACCTCAGCATATTTCTGCACAGGCGCTAGGGAGAGGGGAGGAGAGTGACACATTTCTGTAAATATGGTGTTCTCCTGCTCTTGCCTTCCCACACAAAGCAGTGCAGCATTTGCGGCTGCTGCACTGCGCTGCATGAGAAACTAGTAAATCTTCCCCTTAGTTTTCAGCAAGTAGCTGTTCCATATCATACTGCAGACAGCTGATCACACAGGCACATCTAGCCACAGTTGTAGTTATAGTTAGTTCTGTGTATGACAAAATACTTAAGGTATCTCTTCCTTTGTTGGAATTCCCTACATTCCACAGACCACGTTGACCAGCCAAGTGATGAGGCGGAACCGGTGGAGTCCTGTGCCTCTGCTTTCTCTCTTATCCCATTCCACTTTCCCCACCTCTAGCAGTGACTCTCATATTTCTGTAGATGTGGTGATTGGTGGAAATACCCCCACTCTCTTTGGATCCTCTGTATAAGCTGAGTGCAAAGCTGACATTTAGCCAATGAAATACAACACAAATTCCTGTAGTCCTCTTAATTTCATTTCATTCCAACTAACAAAACCCTGTGAATGCACAGAAGCATTTGTTCACCCGGGAGCAACTCTTGGTACTCTTGACAGGTAACTAATGTGAGTTATTTTTCAACTTAATTCCGCTCATTGTATTAGTGCACTAAGTATTGGAGCCTGTAACCATGTCACAAGGTATGCCACAACTGAGTAAACGGAAGGGGGCCGCAGGCACATTGGATGATTTCATCGTAAGGGCCGAGTCGGTGCTCATCCACCAAATCCAAGCCACAGAGAGACGGCTATCTTTAGACCTTGTAGCACCTCATTCACGCTTGTCCATTGGGGGCCCAAATGAGTCACTCGCCGCTGCTAAATCAATAGCCAAACCTGAGCCCTTGAGTCCCGACATAGAGATAATAAACACCCAACCAATCATGTGCCAGATCACCCAGGATCCACATGCCCCAGCTAGCAACACACAAGACAAGGTAACCAAACGTCAGATATTGACTGCCTCAACATTGGGTGGTAAGTCTAATGTATCGAAACCCAATCAGGTGGAACCCAGAAGGAGGTCAACAGACTCTAATACAGACAACGCGAGCAATAACAAAGGTGGGGCTGATATTGGAACACTTGTGGCCAGGCCAACTAATTCCATCTCCACCCAGACTGAATTTCCTTTTGCCAGCGGCTCTAACACAACTGATTTGGGCATCGAAATCTTGGTCACCCTGATGGAAGGCTTTGAATCTAGATTGGATGACTTAATGGGGGTTTTTGCTATGAAACTTGATGGCCTATGGAAAGAAATGCATAAAATAAATGATGTAGCAGCAAATATAACAAGCATTAGAAATGCAATCGGGCTCAGATTTATTTGAGTTTGAGCTAATGGCATTGTAAATGCCAATGTATTGTTGCTATGTGTTATGGAGTGTGTTCATGTGGTGTGTACTGCCAGTGATCTCCTTGTGAGTGTGAGAATATTGCACCGTTACTGCCTGTGATGTCCTTCTTGTGAGTGTGAGAAGCTTGCACCTCTGCTGCCTGTGGTCTCCTTGTGAGTGTAAGAAGCTTGCACTGCTGCTGCCTGTGATGTCGTTCTTGTGAGTGGGAGAAGATTGCACCTCAGCTGCCTGTGGTCTCCTTGTGAGTGTAAGAAGCTTGCACAGCTGCTGCCTGTGATGTCCTACTCACTACTCTACTCTACTCACTACTCTGCACTCACTACTCACTACTCTACTCACTACTCTACTCACTACTCTACTCACTACTCTACTCACTACTCTACTCACTACTCTGCACTCACTACTCTGCACTCACTACTCTGCACTCACTATTCTACTCACTACTCGGCACTCACTACTCTACTCACTACTCTACTCACTACTCTACTCACTACTCTACTCACTACTCTGCACTCACTACTCACTACTCTACTCACTACTCACTACTCTACTCACTACTCTACTCACTACTCTACTCACTACTCACTACTCTACTTTCTACTCACTACTCTACTCACTACTCTACTCACTACTCTGCACTCACTACTCACTACTCTGCACTCACTACTCTACTCACTACTCACTACTCTCCACTCACTACTATACTCACTACTCACTACTCTACCTTCTACTCACTACTCTACTCACTACTCTACTCACTACTCACTACTCTGCTCACTACTCTCCACTCACTACTCTCCACTCACTACTCTACTCACTACTCCCTACTCTACTTTCTACTCACTACTCTACTCACTACTCACTTCTCTACTCACTACTCTGCATTCACTACTTTACTCACTACTCTACTCTACTCACCTCACTACTCTACTCACTACTCTACTCACTACTCACTACTCTGCACTCACTACTCACTACTCTACTCACTACTCACTACTCTACTCACTACTCACTACTCTGCACTCACTACTCACTACTCTGCACTCACTACTCACTACTCTGCACTCACTACTCTACTCACTACTCTGCACTCACTACTTTTGATAAAAGTGCTAATTATGAGGCAGATTATGTGGCCAATGTGGCAAGTTCATAATTATGCTGTAAACCCTGCATCCAAAGTGACAGAATTGCATATTTTTCTGACCCTCGCAATTTTCTATTGCTTTATTAACATGCCATTTGTGAAAGGCAAACAAAACGTGAACATTCTAGTTTCAAACAGTGTCCATAGTTAGCCGCACACTTGAACGAACAACTCCAACAATGCCTCCCTTCTGGGAACAGAACTTGTTTTTGACAGTGCAAACTGTACCTTTTATTTTAGTAAAAATTATACACCCCTCTCTATATAATGAAGGACTGTTCTGTCATTTTACTGCGAGCAACCAAACGACATAGTCCACTATGTTAATTACTATGTTCAATGTAAAAAAATCCGTTTGGAAAAATGAAAAAAAATATTTTGAAGCGTGACTTATGTACCAAAAGCGTGAAGAAGAGTGACACGTGGAGTTGATTCATATCTGTAGACCAGAGTGAAGATGTCTGATTCTGATGCAAAACTAGCATGTTATGTGTGTAGCAGAAGTAGCATCTCCGACCCCAATAACACAACAAACACCGCACACCTATCAAACCGCGCGTGACATGCAGGCAGTCAGCTGTCTGTTGATTCCTCTTTGAGGTTGGTGTCACGCATTTACAGCAGCAGGCGGAGTCATCCATGTCGTGTTCGTTTTATCCCGAGGAACCCACCTTCGCCGTTTAGGGGGCTTTGTGTACTGTCCACACTTGTTTTTACAGCCCTACAGACGGACAACATAAAGATACCAAGCCTGCAGTATCTCCTTTCAACAGAACATCCGTTAAGATAACTCACAGGGTAATGCGCCCCCTGCAGCGCACTGCAGGTGACACGAAGGTTCTGCTTTTGCAGGGATAAACTGCCTGAATGCAATTCAGTTGAGAAAAGTGGTTAAGTGACATTTCATTTCCATCACTGGCAAACGGCAAATTCAACGAAAGTAACTCGACATAAAAACACGTCATTGTTTTTCTCCTCTTACACATCGCACACGTATCTCTCCTTTTTGGAGCAGTGCAATAGTGTTTGATGCTTCCTCGCTGTGGTGTCTTAGGAAGCCCATATTCACAGTAAATATAGCGCGTTTTCAAAATAAAGAGTCGTGTCACTGGCACGTGCATGTAATGTGACTCAGCAGATTAACCGCTCCCTGCTGTGACCTGCTGTCATGCTTCAGATGTCTGTTGATCGAGTACATTTACTCCATTAAATTGCGAGTTATGGGCTTTACTATGTCCTATACATAACAGAAATCACAGGTTGTTACCGCGTCAGTGTTTTGTTATTTTTTTAGTCAATGGTTTCCGTTTTCACAAATAGACTTTTAATGATTTAATTAAATCGTATTAAACAACCCTGATTTTAAAAAGCGCTGCATATAACGAATGTTCCTTTTAATCCTTTTTACTGTTCTATTTTTTTATCACATTTTATGGTTAATGACTGCGTCTGCTCTATGTAAAAAATGCAATATGTTATTTCCTCGAGTAATGTTGCAAAGAATTCGTGTATTTTTCTTCTCTTTCCCAAAATTGTTACTTTCACATCGTCATCAGATTCTCGCACAAACTCTCTACCCGTAGATATTAGCTTTTGCATTGCTGACTTTAAGCACATTTTCAAAAGAAAGTTATTTAAAAAAATATATATATATACGCACAGATTATTTCGGCCTAATAGAACAATGCATTCAGAACTGTGTAGGCAGCTCAGGAGAATAGTGTACCTGCTGCAGAATTCCGTATGAAGATTCAAGCCTTCATGCTTCTGAGGTCGATAAAATCGAGTGTCCCTGATTTATAAACCAGCGCTTCTCCGTTGGACAGCGAGCGCTGGTAGTCACAAGGCAAAGACAACCGATTAATAAAATGAAAATCAGTATTTATTGTCAATAGCTGACTAATACCCCTTCGTGCATGAGTGTGGGTTAAATATGTGTACATTGAATTCGATACTAAGCCTCTGGGATGGGTGGGAACAAATCGACATGCTCGCCGAACGCAAGATTTATCCCCCTGACAGCTCCTCGGCACTGGAACAGTAAAACTCCAAATGAAAGAAGCAAGCTGCCGAAACCGCGATAAACCCATTCATCCCCTGAATAAATATGCTCGGACTTGCACCCACCCACAGGAGGCGCAAACAAACACCGAGGCCCTTAAAACCACTTTTAAAGCTGCACGACCTCCACCGCTTCCCGCCCGGTGCGCGTGCCAACTGTAACATGATGCCACGGCCATGTGTGTGTGTGTTTATGACTTTGTATGCAATGCCATGGTGAACGCGCTCGCACCATCTGGATTGCATTACACGGGCACTCTGACAGCTCCTAATTAAGATTAATCACTCGGCCGTGCTCGTTCGCGCACACAATATGCCACATCGGCCACGCGTAAATTACTTACAGCCTATCAGGTCAACGCTACAAAAAAAACAGCACAGCGAAGACGAATCACTAGGCAGATACCAGAAAACACTAAGGAATGTGCCTGGAAAGAGCCCTTTCTGAATTCCTTCTTCTTTTGAACGCATAAGTTCTCGGGAAGCTCCGCCTCCCCACTTCGTGGAGGCGGAGGCCCGAGCCCTAAAAAGGGTGGGAGAGGGTATAACTGCATTGCAACCTACGCTGTCTGTTATATTAAATTGTGATAAGGCCCCTAACTCTCACAGAGTAGTTGACACTACGATATCTTCAATGACTCAGGGCGATACATGCAGGGATAGGGGGGCTACGCACAAAGGTAATCCAAACTGCAGATCCCCTAAGCCGTCCTTAAGGCCAATTAATGGCAGCAATGATGTAATTTGAGCACCTAGGGAGCCAAGTGCTACCAACAACCCAGATGTTTTGCATCTCCCACTGGCCTCTGCACCATATGTCCTGGTTTTAAGCGGAGTTCCTGCCTTGAAAAAGGGACAGAGGGAGTCTTGGTTCGACTTGCAAAGAAAGTCAGTGGACTGGCTTTGCAAGCACAAACGTTTTAAACCACACCGAAGGGAGGACATCATTATGGCCAGAAGAGTTGGGTGGGTAGGTCCCTCTCATTAATGCATTAAGGGGGATTGTGCTGTTCTAAATTTTAGAAGGCCCCAGCAGGTTCGCCATCTTTTGTCTACTAGTGATGCAACCTTTAACCCGCCTACTGACATTAGTGCTCTTCCTTTGGGTTACTTGTATAAACGTCCAAATACCCCCAACAGTGGCCCTGGAACAACCACACTCCTGTCCAATAATTTCCAAGTTCTCCAAAGTTTGGATCAACAAGATTGACCACCAACACCCTTAGACCTTATGGCTGATAGTACTTTGCCAGTCGCAGTTACCCCGACTGCACCACCCTGAGCCCAAGGGAAGAAAGATCGAGTAAATAGGGATAATGGAGCACGTCTGAGCATACTTAGCTGTAATGTGGCAGGTCTCCGATCCAAACTTGATAACACTGAATGGGTAAATTCAGTAAGGGATACTTATTGTAGAAATTGCCGTGCACTCCCCATTTAACTTTTTAAACCTTTGCTGCTACATTTTCTTTCCTTTTGAAACATTTTTGCGTGCTCCCTGGATGACGTGGTCCACCCATTACCACGTGGAAGTTAACGATTATAAAGATGGATGGGGCGCCTCTGCACCCCAGATCCAGACGCACTGCTGTGATGATGATTTTTGCACTTGTTAAAGAATGTTCTATTATTTACTCCAAAAAATCCAAAATACTCCATAGGTTAGGATGATGTTAATTCCTTTATTTTCCAATGAGCTGTCCACACATGATTAGCCAATGTTTTTCCATAATACTTTTCCTGCCACGGATATGCCACAACAAGCCTTTTTCCGGGCACGTATATAAAACATTAAACATCCTTAATATTCAATGGTGATGTAACCCAATGCATTTCAAACTGTTTTAAGTTCTTCCTCAGGGGTCCACTGAAAAATTAAATAAAAACATTGCTGTAAACATATTGCTTAAATGACTACAGTTAAATACAATTTACACCAGGATCACATGGCTGTGTTGTTTATTTCGATCACCCCATGGTAATATGTGTTTTATGCGCTACCCTCGAAAACCGGAGCTAAAACGCTACCGTAATTAAATTAAAGTGAATCACTGCGATGTTAAACCCTCCTAGATTTAAGGCTCGAAACCCAGTATACCACCCCCGTTGTTACCCTTCAAATCTCAACCCGAGTACATCTTGCCTCACAGTTCCATACCTGTAGTATTAAGTTCTAGTTGCACGCACAGTGGCGGTGTCAGACTACACGCCATCTTCTCCCGTAAATTAAGCTACTAAGATGAAATCCCGCCTTTTTATCTCGCCTATCCCAGCCTAACTGAGTCTTCCACTCTGTTAAATACTGCCTCTCCCATGATGCATCTACGCGGACACCCGAGTAAATGGGCTTAGTCTCCATACACCTGCGTGATTCACCAGCTAATGTCTTGCTATACCCCGCCCACCCTGTTGATCAAATTAACTGCGCAAAAAAACGGTCTCTCTAACCACGTTATATGAATGCGTACAATTCACATTTCACTTCTCAACAACGTAAAAAACAGTAAAACCACATAGTAAATGATAGATCGTGGTACTCATGTCCTTGCTCAATAAGCAAAATACGCCCAAGCAGGTTCCATTAACTTTTTCAAAAGATGTGCTTTTCATGTGGGATTTCAGTCCATCAAACGTTAGTTGATCAGTTCATTTTATTTAATTTTTCAGTGGACCCCTGAGGAAGAACTTAAAACAGTTTGAAATGCATTGGGTTACATCACCATTGAATATTAAGGATGTTTAATGTTTTATATACGTGCCCAGAAAAAGGCTTGTTGTGGCATATCCGTGGCAGGAAAAGTATTATGGAAAAACATTGGCTAATCATGTGTGGACAGCTCATTGGAAAATAAAGGAATTAACATCATCCTAACCTATGGAGTATTTTGGATTTTTTGGAGTAAATAATAGAACATTCTTTAACAAGTGCAAAAATCATCATCACAGCAGTGCGTCTGGATCTGGGGTGCAGAGGCGCCCCATCCATCTTTATAATCGTTAACTTCCACGTGGTAATGGGTGGACCACGTCATCCAGGGAGCACGCAAAAATGTTTCAAAAGGAAAGAAAATGTAGCAGCAAAGGTTTAAAAAGTTAAATGGGGAGTGCACGGCAATTTCTACAATAAGTATCATAATATTTACTGCCCGACCTGCATGTAGCACCCACAAAAGAAATGACTAAGCTAAATGAACTGATCAACTAACGTTTGATGGACTGAAATCCCACATGAAAAGCACATCTTTTGAAAAAGTTAATGGAACCTGCTTGGGCGTATTTTGCTTATTGAGCAAGGACATGAGTACCACGATCTATCATTTACTATGTGGTTTTACTGTTTTTTACGTTGTTGAGAAGTGAAATGTGAATTGTACGCATTCATATAACGTGGTTAGAGAGACCGTTTTTTTGCGCAGTTAATTTGATCAACAGGGTGGGCGGGGTATAGCAAGACATTAGCTGGTGAATCACGCAGGTGTATGGAGACTAAGCCCATTTACTCGGGTGTCCGCGTAGATGCATCATGGGAGAGGCAGTATTTAACAGAGTGGAAGACTCAGTTAGGCTGGGATAGGCGAGATAAAAAGGCGGGATTTCATCTTAGTAGCTTAATTTACGGGAGAAGATGGCGTGTAGTCTGACACCGCCACTGTGCGTGCAACTAGAACTTAATACTACAGGTATGGAACTGTGAGGCAAGATGTACTCGGGTTGAGATTTGAAGGGTAACAACGGGGGTGGTATACTGGGTTTCGAGCCTTAAATCTAGGAGGGTTTAACATCGCAGTGATTCACTTTAATTTAATTACGGTAGCGTTTTAGCTCCGGTTTTTGAGGGTAGCGCATAAAACACATATTACCATGGGGTGATCGAAATAAACAACACAGCCATGTGATCCTGGTGTAAATTGTATTTAACTGTAGTCATTTAAGCAATATGTTTACAGCAATGTTTTTATTTAATTTTTCAGTGGACCCCTGAGGAAGAACTTAAAACAGTTTGAAATGCATTGGGTTACATCACCATTGAATATTAAGGATGTTTAATGTTTTATATACGTGCCCGGAAAAAGGCTTGTTGTGGCATATCCGTGGCAGGAAAAGTATTATGGAAAAACATTGGCTAATCATGTGTGGACAGCTCATTGGAAAATAAAGGAATTAACATCATCCTAACCTATGGAGTATTTTGGATTTTTTGGAGTAAATAATAGAACATTCTTTAACAAGTGCAAAAATCATCATCACAGCAGTGCGTCTGGATCTGGGGTGCAGAGGCGCCCCATCCATCTTTATAAATTCAGTAAGGGAACATGATATTCTTATGTTCCAGGAAACTTGGGCTACCGATAACCTATATATCGAGGGTTTCCATTGTTATAGTGTCCTTTCAGAAACACCTAGGAAAGGGAGGCCATCGGGGGTTTGTTTCTGGGATTAAAAGTGGAAGTTGGGGGAAGTTTTAAGGTAATCCCAACATATAGTCTAGACCTCCAAGCAGTACTGTTTAAAAGAGGCATCCAATTTTACTTATTACATTTTTACAATAATGACTTTCAGTCAGTTCCTAACAAAAGCTTTTTAAAGTTATTTGATCTTGTTTCAGACCTGGACAATCAATCCATTAAGGGAGATTCTCTGGGTATTTTAGTAGGTGGTGACTTTAACGCCAAAATTCAAGGTCAAAGCCCTGATATGGACATAGTTCTCTCTGCACAACCCTCGTATATCAGAGGCAGAGAACTCCAAAGGCTGATTAAATCGTATAATTTATCCAATGTAATGGATCTAGTCGCAGGTTCCCATAGGATTAATCATCCGACATACAGGGGAAGGGGGAGGGGTTCTATAATAGACTATGTTTTTGTATGCCCTCTAATGGATAAACTGGTGGCCTCTGCCGCAGTTATACCTTCCGACTTTGGGGATCATAACCCCATTAAGGTAACATTGAATACAATCAGACGGCACATCTCGCACATTGAATGTGGGGCGGTAAACCTAACGGTTCAACTGATAACCTTAGATTATGCTGGAAGGGGGCTGATAATGCAGAAATCTTTAGGACTTTGGCAAAAAACAACATGCCTCTTACTGACTCCTGCCTTTCCCTTGAATCACCACCTGCGCAGATAATTGAGGATTTTGGGAAGATATGCCGGACTATTAAAACCATCATATCTAAACCTGCCAAAAAGGTGGCTTCTGTCCCTAGTTGGTTCAATCATGATTGTTCCGTAGCAAATAGGAACTTACGTAGGGCACTAATTACTACCCCGAGATGCCCCATGACGGTTAAACAGGCATGAAATGATTATACGGTGGTAACCAAGAATAGGAAAAATGAAGTTTTGAAGGAACGTTTGGACAAACTGTCCGATGCTGCCAACTTAAAAAACGGTAACATCTTTTGGGCGGCAGTGAGGGAAGTACGTACCATGGGTCAGTCAATGACGCCAATTAGCTGTAACATAACTAGCGATGCCTGGGTGGATCACTTCTCAACTATTTATTCTGTCCCATCTCCACCCGATTTAATCCCTACTATTGGTAACCTAACACCTATAGACATTGGCATCTCAGAAGTAATCGAAGCAATCAATCAAAGCCTAGGCAACAAAGCGCCAGGCTCCGATGGGCTGCCCATAGATCTAATTAAATGGAACCCGGCTTTTTGGGGCCCCCTGCTTCTGAATATTTTTAATAACCTGACTCTGGCAAAGATTCCTGATATATGGGCCAGAAGTATAATAGTTCCGATCTTTAAGAAAGGTGATAGGTCACTTCCGTGTAACTATTGCCCTATCTCCCTAATAGATAATACTCTTCAAATTTTAGGGAGAGCTCTTTATAATAAAATCGTAGACTGGACAGAAGCAACTAACATCTTAGACCCTTGTCAGCTGGGTTTCAGAAGTAAAGTAGGAACCAGGGAACAATGCCTTAACCTGAACCTAATCCTTAGTAAATATGCCATCGCCAAGAAATCCCCGGTTTATATGGCCTTTATGGATTTGTCCCCAGCTTTTGACCTAGTAAATAGGTCTAAGCTGTGGGCAATCCTTCTGGCCAAGGGCATGGATGAAACCCTGGTTAATTTTCTGGCCTACCTCCACAGAGACCTTAAGGCCCAAGTTAGAATTGGGGTGGGAGGTGAGGTTTCAGGATCCTTTAACATCGGCAGAGGGGTCAGACAAGGTTGCGTGTTGGCCCCCCTGCTTTTTATTATATACATTAATGACCTGAATGCCTCCCTGAAATTGGCCACCCAAGATGTTCCATATATTAACAAAGTACCCATCCCCGCGCTGCTCTATGCTGATGATGCAGTTGGTCGCACATCAAATTCACTATGCCTCCTTGTCCAAGATTTTAACATTTTTATGAAAAATTTAGACTTGCAAGTTAATTTAAAAAAATCCTTTTCAATGAGCCGTGGCCCGGGTAAACATGCTATACACCCGATTATAATAGACGGCCATAAGATAACCGCGGTAAAATCTTTTGTATATTTGGGTTTGGCCTTTGCTGCGCACAGCTCCTGGTGTGAGCACTTAGCTCATGTCAGGAGCAAGTTCTCAAAGGCCACCAATTCGATCTTAAGCATACCTCGCCCTAAGACCATGGGCACTATATTAGCCATACAAAAGATTTACAAACTCCAGTGTATCCGGGTAGCCACATATGGCGCCGAGATATTGGGGACGGCCAACTGTTCTGGTATACAGCAGGAGGAGAATAGGTTCTGCAGGAAATAATTGAATGTTCCAATCTCAACCTCCCACTACATATCCCATAAAGAGCTTAATATTAATTTTATTACTGATTTTATTAGAACCCGTCCGGCACTTATGTGGATTGCAGTATGGAAGAATGAAGCAGCCTCCTTGACACAGACAATTATCAAGGACTGTCTAGGCTGTGCTAAGTGTCTAGAAATCCCATGGTTGAGCGGTGTGTTGAGTAGTTTGTGCAGTATGAACATGGAAAGTATTTTTTGGGACCCTTCACTCGCTACTTTAGTCGCAAAAAAGGAAATGCGGAATGCTCTTTACTCCCTATATAAGACCGAGCGAGAGGTAGCAGAGGCCAGAAAAATTACTGTACGCAACTACACGGACATTGAACGGTATAGTTATCCACTCCATATGTATTTGTCCTTACCAATGAGCCGATGGGAGACAAGCCTATTGTTCCGTTTAAGAGCTGGCACAATTCTCTTCTCACTCTGCTTCCCACTTGGTTATAGTCCTAACTCAAATTCGAACCTGTGCCCTTGTGACGGGAGGAGTGAGCAAACTATCAAGGACTTTATATTTCTCTGTAAATACTATATTAAATATTTTAAACAGTTTATATATTCGTATTTTAACAAAAGAAGACCAATTAGTTTAGAGGCAGTATTTGGTTCTATGTTAGCATTAGATGATGTGGACCTTATTTTTCGCACCAGCACTTTTCTAAAATCGGCAGTAAGGGCGCGCAGAACTATGACTGATGCCTGACAGTGTCATGAATAGTTTTGTATTGTTTCTTTATCGTTCTCCTATTTTAACAATTTATTTGAATCATGATGTATAGGGTTACACAAAGTCACTTTGGATTTGTATAATGAATATTTTAAATTATTTTATTGGTCATTTTTTCAACATGTATTTGTTTTTGTGCTTTTATGGGTACTGTTGTATTCCGAATAAAGTTGAACTGAACTGAACTGAACTTACAAAAGCATTTATCTTGACCACTGGTAACAACTTGCACAGTAGGAACAATCAGCTTATCTGCAAGCTGCAAGTGACCACTTTCCCAGATGCCAGTGCTGCCCACACTAAACCCGAATATGACTCTTTATATCGCAGATTTTACTCAGTTACAATGACTTGCGCTAGATGGCACGCTGGACTTAGGAATAGTATGATTTACTATTCCAACTCCAGTGTGTGCAACACTAGGGAAAGTGTTGAAATAGTAAATCATACTATTCCTTAGTTTAGAGAGCCATCTAGTGCAAGTCATGGTAACGACTTGCGTAATAATGGCACTGTGTTGTAACAACGCGGTCATTGTAACAACCGTGTTGAGTTTGCAGGCGGTGTAAAATCCGCAATGTAAACGTTGTTGCCCACTAAACCCAGATTATGCAATCAAGCAGTAGAAATCAAGGCTTGCTGGACTTACTCACCAAACATGTAGTCTTAAGTGTTGTGGTCTGGGTTCACTAGACCTATCTGTAGTGTGTATGTGAGTTAGAGATAATGGGATCCTTTTGGATCCTGACGGACTCCGTAGAACAGTAACATAAGTGCTTGGAACAGTGACGTAAGTACGTGGGTGAGAGAATTCTTGATGTAGAAGGTTCAGTTAACAGTTACACGCTGAGGAATAAAGACGTGTAATATCAAGCTCTGTTGCATGGCATGATTATTGGCATATACCGGGGCCAGGGGCGTAACACAGGCCCCCGCAGCACCCGCGGTGCAGGGGCCCCCCAAGTTTCAGGGGGCCACCTCAGCACAGCACTCTGGCTGTAGAGCTCCTGATTGAGCCCAGAGGCCTGGGCTGGGGAGGATGCTACAACTAGCGATGAGATAAGGGATTATGTACAGCCCACAACATGAAGAACTGAGACTACTCTCCCGGAGAGTTTGACATGGTCCAGCAAACTGCTTGTGTGTCCCATGTGTGCCTCAGACAAAGTGAAAAACTACGGTTGGTGTATGTGGGGCCACCGCCTGGTCATCGTGGCTCTCAGATAGCAGAAACAGCAGCAAAAGTTGTTGGCTGCAGTGTTAGGAAGTAAGTGACCTTTTTTTCCAAATGCTGAGTACATGTACATGACGTACGTGATTGTCAACAGAAATGGACACATCCATTGGCTTTGGTATGTTGTTGTCACACACATTAGCCTATGCCTTTGTCCACCGTGGCATCTCACACCCACTACACAGTCAACTTCCACCGCAGCCGTCTGAAAGCAAATGTCCTGACAGCGAGGTCAGGTACCCGCCATTTTAGATTGTGAAATAGTGTTTTTGTGAATGTCAAGTGCATCACAACCACTCAAAATGGTGGTTAGAGTGTTTATATATACAAAATGCTAATGTTGTTAATTTGTTTTCCCAAAAAAAATGGTATGTAGTACGTAAATGTGGTTAGAAGCAATTTTGGCGCAGTGTTGTTTATACCGCCATTAATGGAATTTTTAATTACAAAAAAAAGCATGTGTATTTACACATTTAAAAAATTCATTAACAAAACTAAATTAATACCACACATATTAATGTTCTGTATAATTATGTAAAACAATTATATGTATTGAAAACTAGAAGAAATGTGTTTTTTAATTTAAAAATATGTTAGCTAACATTTACAACATTTTTATTATTTTAAATGCAGACATATGTACCCAGAGAGAGTGAGGAGACGACAGCCTCAAGTGTTAAACCATTTCCAGACCTTGCCACCATGGAAGGACAGGATACTATAAAAAAAATCAGATTGAGTAGGCAAACAATTCTTGTTTTATATCATCAGCTGGAGCCAGATCTTCTGCCTCACAATAGGAATCTCACAGCATAAAAACAATAGTCAGAATCATGGCAGTAGTACATTCTGTGGCCAAAGAATCATTCCAATACACTGTAGCAGTATCTGGTGGCATGTCACACCAACTCAAGAAGTTCTTTCTTCTATGATGAGACACTTCAACAGGTCCACCCAGTTTCCATGAAACGAGGATTTTGCCAATGTAAAGGGAGATTTGTATTCTTTGGGTCGCCTACCACATGTGGTTGGAGCACACATATTTCCTTAGTACCACCTCACGCTAGAGAACAATTCTACTGCAAGAGAAAGAACTGCCTTTCATTCAATGTGCAAGTTGTCTGCTTACCAGATTTGTACATCACAAGCATGTGTGCGCATTTTCCAGGATCAACCCATGATTCCTTTGTACTATGGAACAGCAGCATATCCCTGCAAATGTCACAACTTGTACCTGAAAGGGCCTGGCTTGTTGGTAAATGCACTCTGTCAAAATATTGCTTGGTTGATTTCAAGTTTAAAAATCTAAAATAGTGTCACATTTGTTGCCTAAATATTTTTTTCTCCATGTAAGAGACTCAGCTTATCCTTACCGACCATGGTTGTTGACACCACAGAGGAATCCAACAACGGCAGGGGAAGTCTCCTTCAATGAAGCCTTGGAAGAACATGGAGACCAGTGGATAGTGGTGGCTGGTGACATTTGAAAGTGGTGAGGTGTAACATTTTTGTCGGACTGCACTGCGGCTATCGAGCGTAGCAAGCGAGCTTGAACAACCTTTGAGGGGTTTGGGGGGATTCTCCCCCCAAAGAAAATTTTGAAAAAAGAGTGGACAAACTGTGCATTTTTAAGCAAATTTAAGGAAGCAGGAAGGTTAATAAAGCAATTAGTGCTGGGCCTAAACTGCCCTGACAGGCTTATCTACAAGTTCCTCATTTCAGCACATCACAGACACTGATAGGCTGGCCACCCAAACTTACTTGTAGATCTCACCTTGTTTGATGTTAAAGCCAAGGAGTGGATCTCCCTTCTCACAGATTGATTTTTCTTGGCCTTATGCTGCTCCTCCACTTGCCACCTGCCCTCCCACCTATTAGTGAGCCCCATGGTTCTGTCCTGAACCTGTCTTTTTTTACCCTTTACATGATGGTGATCCTAATGATGTTCTTCTTTATTCCTCCTCTACCTGGAACTTAAGGACCCTATCTAATCCTTTTTTGGGACTACAGTTCTTCAGAGCATTCACAACTATCATGAGTTGATTACAGCTACTTAACAGAAGACATAACCCAAAGCGCATTACCCGTCCACACTGCTAATGTTCTGATTAACACACTGCTTGCTAATAGTAAACTACATTACTGCAAGAATCTAATACTGCAAACCAATATACTGTTTCTCAGCACAAGAACATTTTGAATTTTGCTACATACACACTGTTCAAATTGCACCGCTAATCACCAAGCACTGCACAATAAAAAAGGGAGGCTGACTCTAATACACAAAGTGCACAGGACATACCCTTATTTCCTCGCCATATTAAATGGTGTGAGTCTCTTCGCCTAAATCGGACGTGGATCCACTCTATCCGTGTGCCTCGAGGTGCTGAACGAGCTTCCAGAAAGACAGACCACCCACACCTCAAGGACAACCCTCATGGCCTCCCAGGCCCCTTGTGCAGCGCATTTCTTTTATAATGTGTGTCCCGGCTGAGTTATGAAGTGACATAGCGAAGCGGAAGTCAGTAAAGAAACACGTTTAATAGGCAAAGTGCCCAGGACACTGGTACCCTGTGCCCACCCCTAAACCATAGACATTACTGTCAAAGACAACCTGCTTCCAGCAAAAATCCATTTTAAACCAAAATGCACCAAGTGTAACAGCTACCCTTTTCACACAGGTGAGCACCACCACTGTGCTCCTAAGTTACCATAAAGCACATTTTAGTGCTGTCTTGTAGAAACACCCGTGGGTGATATCCATGCAGACTAATACGCCGTGTACATGCCATGTTGCTTTTAGAAAGAAGCAACATTGTTGGAAGATTTGAAAATGAAAAAATAGTTAGACAATTCCGCCATTGTTAGGCATCGAAATAAAGCACATACCCTATAATATTGAAATCCATTAATGCAAAGTGCATTGGAATTTTTCTAGCCAAGTTTGCTTCGGTTTCTGAAAGGCGCGAATTTGTCCATGTGAAGTGACACACTTAATACAGCCATACATAAGGGGAAATCAATGTGGCACGTCAGAATGCATACATTATAGCTGATCTTATAGAACAACAAAGCACATCACGAATGATTTATTACCACGTTTTTAAAATCTGCAATATAAGTTATGCTGCCAACTATAAACTACACAGCTCGATAGAGCATGGACATTACTTTCAGCTATTGTACAGTTTATGTTCAATTATTTTCTCTCATGTCAGCAGCTCAGCGAATTTATACCTTATGAGCCAGCAGAGTCCATGCAACACAACTGCCCAACCAAACCTGACAGAAAGCAACTGCAAGCAAAGCCTGTTCCTAAAATGTACAGCATGGTCTGTGCCAGTAATCTCCTGCAGAGCTCAGCCTGTGTAAGGAACCACCACGACACACCAGGGCCTGTACCCGTACCCACCGACCCTTCCACTCACCGCAGACTGTGCACGATGGTCTTTGCCCAGTGTAAGGACACTGGAAGGCCCCATCTCGACAAGGCCACGGCTGAGAACACCGGCTGTTCCCCGGCCATGCAGGCTTCTGAGGACCGTCCATGGGAGGCGACCCGCTGGCCTCTCAACACACTAGAATGGTCCCAGGGCCTTCCACCGGCTGGAGGCATGGGGCACGTTGTGAAAATAAACCACAGCCTTGTTGATAGCCCAGCGTCCGCCTGTTTACTTAAGAGAAGAACAGGGAAAAACATGTGTCAAGAGAGGCGGAGAAACCAGTAGGAAAATAAACGGACATGCAACAAGTCCCACTCAGCTCTGCATGGATGGCCCTGCCCGCTTGTGTGTAGCATTAGGAGTGATTATATCACAAACTCCTCTATGTTAGGGCCAACACCCGAGACAGCATCTACTAACAACATGTCACATCGAATAACGGCATCTAATCATCTTTTACAAGATGTGTCAGAAAATTTCTAACAACTTACACAGAAATAACAGCTAACAAACTCTGACAGCATTTAACATCTGAGACAATACTCGCGGGAGTCACGCAGGGAAGACTAAAATAAAGCAAACAACTTACCGGGTCTGTTCCCGGGCCGGGGTCCGACTCCCGCGTTGGCGCCTTCAACGTCCTCGTCACTGACTGGAGTGGCAACCCCTCTGAACCAATACTGGCGCTGCTCCAGCAGTGCCCGGATTGGCTTAGCAGGGCTACTCGCCGCCCGCCTGCACATTAGGAGACCGAGGGTTGCAGCGTTGCTCAACCCTCGCTTTCTTAAAGCGCAGCCCTGAGCCAGATGCAACACTAGTGCGCATGACTGGGCTGGTCAGAAAAATTCTCCGACCTAAGCCCAGCATGCGCACTTCTGCTGCTGCCTGCTGTGCGCTCCGCGCCACCCCCTGCCTGCCCTACAATGCATGTCAGTCAGGTGAGTCAGCATGATGCCAGACCGCCCACCCCCTTCAGACTCTGAAGGGGGTGGGCGGTCTGGCATCATGCTGACTCACATGCATTATTAATGTCGGGAGCTGCGGGCGCGGGCGGCTTGTGGGGCAACGCCCCAGCGCCCTAATGGACACATCGCCCCTGCCAGTGGAGATGTCCATTAGGCTCCTAAAAGCCAGTTTTCGATGTATGGATAAGGCTGGTGGATCCCTCCTCTACTCACCCGATAAAGTTTACCAAATCACCATGGCCTGCTGCATGTTTCGCAAAATAGCCCCCTGACGGAACATCCCATATATTGCAGAAGATAGAGACCATGAAGAGCCACCGGGTGAGGATGTTGAAATGCCAAATAAAGATGATATTAGTGAAGAGGAAGAAATTGACTTACAGCAAGATGTTATGGACAACTTTTTCAGGAGTGTGAGAATATATTTAAAGTTTCTTACATTAAAGTTTTGACCAACTTGTAATCTAATGAGGATAACAGTCTCTGTTGGAAATGTTTTAGAAAGGGCAAGGTAATGTAAATACGGGGTAAAGTTGTTTATTGATCTGACACGCTGAGTAATCCTCAAAATTATTCTTTTGTTATTTGTAAATATAGTAATGTATTCAACAAATTTATTTTTTGTACTCTGTTTTAGGTTCATTCACCATGTCATTTTCATTTGGACATTTCAAAGTTGTGACATTTGCAGTTATATGCTGCTGTTGCGAAGTGCAAAAGGAACATGAGTTGATCCTGTGAAATGCAAACACAGACTTTGGGTGTACATATCTTGTACAAAGACAACTTACACAATGATTGAATTACATTTTTTAAGATTGGACTTGTTTTCTGTGGAATGTTGGTACCAAGCCAATATGTGCTGATTAAATTGCTCTAACTACATGTGGAAGTTGACACAAAGAATACTAATCTCCCTTCACAATGGGAAAATCCTCATTTTGTGTTAAGTGTCTGAAGCTGTTGACGTGTGTTATCATTGTAGAAAGAACTTCTTGTAGCACAACACTTCAAGTTTTTAACGTAACTTTTTTAACTCTAATAACTTTATTTCGCCGATAAAATAATGCCATTAATAAAAACACTAAACATAATAAGTCATCTATTAGCACTCAAAGTTATTATACACTATAAAAAGAATAAAAAGCCACAATAAATATAACGAATTCATCAATTAAAAAAAGAGGAATAAAAGAGAAGTTAGTCATATTGAGACTTCTCTCAGTTATTAAATTTGAGCTTAAGGAATACATCTTTTTATCTTTAGTGTGGATAAAAAGAACGAAGCCAGAGACAAGCATGCCAAGCGATCCGGTAATTGCTGTCAGTAGTAAAAAGCTGCACTGCATGGTCTAATCCCTAGCTTGCGTATAAACGGAAAAATAAATCTGTTCTTTTCATTTGTGTAAAATTTACAATAGAAAGCAATGTATAAATCTTCCTGTACTGAATGATTATTGCATGTCTATAAAGAAAGGCCATCGAAGGAATAAGTTCTGGGAGGAAAACCCAACATGAGTGGAATATATTATAATCGAAATCTTAATAGTATTTATCTGTGATGGGGATTCATTACAAATGGCTGATATGAAGTTGAAATATTAATTACACTTGGAGCTGAAAGATAATGTCTTACAATGGTACAGTTACCATTAAATTCATACCTCTTTGTGGCAAAATAATCTAGTAGACGCAACTTCAATTGTTTTTTGGTAATTTTCAGACAGGATTTTAGGTCCTCGTATAGACTGGGTAAACCGATTGCATGTAAGTTTGTCTCAATATATTTCAACCATGGCTTATAGCCCTAGAACACCCCAAAAAAGTGTCCCGCATTCAAAGATTTAAAAATGTCCAGTTCAACGTGCTGCACCAAGCTTATCTCACGCCAGCACAGCGTAAGCGCTTTTACCCGACGTCCCGCTTTGACTGCCCACACTGCCACACTCCGTATGTCCCATTTATCCACATGTTTTGGACACGCCCCACGATACAAACCCTTTGGGCAACAGTACACACTTCAATACGAACAGTCACAGGTCTGACAGATTTCCACACGTGGGAAGCGTGCGCCCTTGGCATCTGTAAGCGCAAGAAGCAAAAGAAGGTAGAAACCAAATTTGCCATGCTGGCCATACTTCTAGCAAAATGCAGTATAACAATGCACTGGCGCTCACCGGGTGGTCCCCCAATAGCGGCACGGTGGGGGGTGGTAAAGAAATGAGGCGCGGCTGAAGAAGATATCATCCAGCAGGAGGAGGCTTTTGGCATGTGACGGCAACCTATTTCATTGGAATGTGTGATTGTCCTACATGAATTCAAGCAAGCACAAACTACCGGCGGAGAACCCCCGTAAACTACCCAGACGAAACTAGGGCCCAGCGCGCATTGACCCTTCCAAAATTTCCCCTCCTCCACACTGGCTCGCCAACCTCAGGGGATCGCACCGTTTGTAATGTTGGAAATCATTGCCCGCAGTTAGAGTAACAACATGGAGCTGCGCCACACCTACCCCCACCCCACGCCCACCCCCCGATCCATCACTTTCCGTGTTCTAAATCCCCAGTTCAGTTAAGAACCTGGATTACCATTTAGCACTACCCCTTACAGGAAACAAAGGACTAGTGACTGTCATACGGGTATGGGTGACACAGCAACCCAACCAACAGCATCTTCAAGTATGTTTCTTATCATCTCACCTAAAGGCGGAGGGGCATTCCCCCCTCCCCGCCATCAACAGACGCTTGGCCATCTAAAGCAGAAATGTTGACATCAACTGTAATGCTGCAGCAGATGAATCTGATTATTGTATGACATGTATAATACTAAAATCCAATAAAAAGGTTTTGCATATAATATATTTCAACCATTTAATTTGATGTACGCCATCTAAATTCAAACAGTCTGTGAGAATATGTCTTGTCAGGGCCAATGTTTATTTCTTCCAGACTGAATGCCACAGGAGAATTGGAGCAATACAGATTTTATCTATTATGAAAGGGACTCTCAGCTCAGAGTGGTTGGAGTAATTCATGGCACATATACTTAGTGCCACCACACGCTAAAGAGCAAGTCAGAGTACATTTTCACAAAAATAACCACTTTTATTCAGCATACAAAATAACATACTGAGGAAAAGTGTTCTTATGATCGGCATCATTTGGACCGGGACTGTTTTTTCATTGCCATTTCGTGTCAAGCACTTCCACACGACCCACCTGGTCTTTTCTGCTGAAGCCTGAGGAAATTCTAACTGACACGACAAAAACCATCTTGCAGCCTGCATTTCTGCCCAGGAACTGTCGCACACCCAACTCTCCCTGTTCTTTGCAGTTTGACAGAAAGCCATGAGACACTCGTGCCCTGTGTAAATGATTTGTTTTCTATCTCCTGCTCCCTGCCTGGTAAACATCCTTGACACTGTGATCAGGTTATCTGGACAACGGTCTGACTGCTGGGCCTTGATCAGGGTGATTGGACAATGGTTTGAATGACCAAGCTTTGATCAAGCTGATCGAACAATGACCTGAATGACCGTGCTTTGATCAAGCTGAGTGAACAATGATTTGAGTACGAAGCCTTGACCAGGTCACCAACTACAAACATCGTCTGGATCTGGTTATCAACTGCAAACACTGCCCTGATTGAACAATGGACTAACAGCCAAAAGACTGGAATGAAAAAGTATAAAAGGCTTGTAAGCTGCGGAGTAAAGCAGCAGCCTCCTCTATATTGTTTCTAACGAGCTTGGGACTCTGTTCGATAGCCCGGGCTATTTGAATAAATCTGTGTTCCTCCTGCAGACGAAGGCTCCTGTGTCTCCTTCTACTACGTATGAAGGGTATGGAAGACTTGGGCGGTTCCCCGCCGCCGAGAACCAGTAAGTGGGTTATTCCGGTTTTTCAAATGGCGCCCGAACAGGGACTCCACGAGTAGGAAGGTCAGGCTCGGTGGATGTGAGGAGGTGCACCGAGAGACTCCGACGGAGGCACCCTACCCGAGGTATTCGTGCAATCCGGTAAGCCGAACGACTCGCCCGCTGTTCCTCCCCACCCGGTCTGGGCCACCTGACCGCGTCCTTGCTGGAGTCCCCAAGCAAAAAATTTCTGGAGCAGGACACAACCCTACATCTGCAGAAGAGAACTACCCCTGTAAGGAAAGGGTGGAATGATCACCCACCAAGTCTGTATGATTCTGCTGTTATTGACTTTTGCAAAAGCCAAGCAAGGGAGGTGAGTTTTTTAAAACCTGGTGTCTGTTATCTGTTTACAAGCATGCCAGTCAGTAGTAAGTTCAAGAAATTATGTTATTGTATGTGTACGCAGGACTCCCAGCTGGAGGCGGCTTGTCCGCTTCCTCCAGAAGGGACCCCTGGCCATACGATGTATGTTAAACATGGCCCTTCTGCCATAATGTTTTCCTTATTCTGGGTAAAATATACGAAACAAAGTAACGCGGAATTACAGTGGCCACTTTATGGCTCCTTTAATTCCCAAGTTCTCGCCAGCTTAGAGGAACAATTAATTAAAAGAAATACGCGCCCGTCTATGTTTGAATCTGTTCGATTTTGGCGGAAAGAGATAGAGCAGAGAGTTAGAAAGCAGAAGGCTCAAGAAAGAAAACAGGAACGTATGTCAATGGCCGACCACGCCAGAGAAAATTTACAAAATCAAATGACAAAATCAGTAGAAATAGCCGATAGGGAGCATGGGGCCCGGGTACAAAAATGTTATCCAGCTCATGAGGAGAAAGGAAAGGGCCATATGGAAGGGGGAGAAGAAGGTGATTCCTTGCTTGATACCCTGCTAGAAAGCCCTCCTGCATATGCCCCAATGTAGCCTGCCCTGACGCCTCACACACCGCATGTCCCCCTGCCACCGCCCACTCCTGCCTCCACTGCCCCTTCTACTGTTCTCCCTGTCACACCAAACCTCCCGGTTTTTTCTATGACACGGACCACGCCCGCTAACCCTGTCCTCACTGCAGGAATGACAACAAATCTCCATCCGCCCAACCCCTGCGGCTTTACCCCTATCCACCCTTTTCCTACTTTTCTGTGGTCTACAGTTAAGCAGGATTTATAGAAATTGTTGAATTCCCCCCGACTGGTCTCCTTGAGCTCTGCAGTCAGCTTTTTGTCCCTTCGTGAAAATGACCTACAGAAGCACCAGTGTGAATGTTGGATAAATAATGGGAATATTTATGCCTTTAAAGACATATGGTCCACCTTTTCCCAGTGGACGATTATGGAACAGATCACCTGGGCTGAAAACATGTGTACGCTGGTCATGCAAAGATTCGAGAATGCGCATATGCAGATACCCACCAGATTAATGGACCTTAGGTCACAAATAAGAAGAGGCGATGTTCAGGGAGACGGGATGTTTGGTGCTATGTCTGCTTTAATGGCTTACCGTGATATGACCGCTTTTTCCAACACCCCTCAAGAAACAGCTATGCCAATGAGAGAGGCGGCCCCTGTCTTTGTTAACGCACTTACCGATGCCCAAAATGATGGCCGAGGGGCTGGTGAGGCACACTGGCGCGGGCTTTGGGTTCATGTTCCTTGTAAAAGGTCAGAAGTAATGCAGTTAAAAGGACAATTACCAGATCCCCAGAAGAATCCGGCTGCCTTTTACAGAGAATTAGGTCAGATTATATCTGCAGGTACTCTCGTTCTTGAGGATATAGATTTACTTTTTGGTACGGTTGTCCCCACTGAAATTTGGGACAAGATTCGACATACTGACCATGAAGTGGCGTTGGGAGGTAAATGGGCTGACCTAGAGGCTATGGAAGAAGCAAGGGTAGGAGGGACTAAACCAGAAGCTGCCATCCTGACTTTGCCCGGTAAAATAATAACGTTTATGAAAACACTTTTGCCGGAAACTGTCATTACCTGGGATAAAATAAACGCCTGTAGGCAGCGAAAAGATGAGAATGTAGCTGACTTCTTTACCCGTTTTGAGACAGAATACAAGGGACATAGTGGTTTGGATCCCCGGACCCCAGGTTCTGGCCCAGTGTTTCTCGATAAGTTTGTCAGCAACTTGCTTCCTGAGATTTCCGCCAGGCTTAAGAAAGTTGACAGTACGTGGTCTGCCCAAACTATGACTGGTATCTTGGCTATGGCACAATATCACGAGAATAGGGAGAATGAAGATAGAGACAAGGAAAGTAAGAAGGTTACGGATCTTAAGACTAAGGCACTTCTGCAGCAGGCTTACCCTCCCCGAGGTCCCAAGGTCCCGATGTCCGCGGGAATTTCACACCTCAACCCCAACCCCCTCCGAGGGCTAGCCAGTCTACCCCCTCCAGCCCTCAACGTAAGGGAGCCCTCCAAACAGATCAGTGTGCTTATTGAAAGGGGTACAGCCATTGGATAGATGAGTGTCCCGTGTTAGCTGAAAACATCCGAACAGGGAAGACTCGGCCTTCCGCTCTCAGGGAGGGGAGGCCGAATAGGGACCATGGCCCGCCCCATCCACAGGACAAAGAACGTAGGTCCAGGGATGACGCTCCCGTCCAGCCGCGCCCGGCCAATAGGTTTGATGGGTACGAAGCAACACGCACTTATTTCAATGATGATTATGACGAAGTTGATGAGATAGGGTCCTACCAAGCATAGGACAGCCAGGAAAGGGGTATTACCAGAGTGCAAATTCCAGTGAATCAAAGGGACCCGTATGTTCAAATGTCAGTTGTGGGGAACAATCAGAATTTTCTTTTGGATACTGGGGCCACCAGGTCTTCTATTGCACGTCTGTCAGTCCGGGAGTCACCCCTTTCTGGCAATATGAATGTCTCTGTGGGTTTTGCAGGAACACCTGTGACGAGCCCTGTCTCTGAACCCTTCCCTATCGATATTGGCCCTGCACATGTTGGCGCTCCCTTGGTCCTTACTACAGGTTACAGTGAAAACTTGTTAGGCATGGATTTACTGAAAGCTTTGTATGCGACCATATCATGTTGTCCCCAAGGTGTTCCCTAACAATTTCTCCCACCGCAGCTTCCTAAATGTATCTGTCTGGTCCCCTCCCACCAGAATTGCAGCTTTACCTTCCTCCCTCTGGGCATCATCAGACACTGATGTAGGGTGTCTCAACATATCCCCTCGTGGTACGCATACAGCCAGGTGCACTTCTGCCCCGCCTCCGGCAGTATCGACTACCCGCGGAAGGAGAAATGGCCCTTTTAACAATAATATCTGAATTAATAGACAAGGGCGTTGTGGAGGAAACACGTGGCAATATCTGTAACAGTCCAATTATTCCCGTTCTTAAAAAGACCAATGGAGATGCTCTCTCCCCTAAAATATACAGATTTGTGATTGACCTGAGAGCCCTTAACAAAATAACAATCTCCCAATATCCTGTTGTCCCCGTCATTACAGCCTTCTTAACGATGGTCCCTTCTGACGCAACGCACTTTTCTGTCATAGACCTGAAGAATGCTTTTTTCAGCATTCCTATTCCTCCTGACAGCAGACTTTTTTGGGTTTCTCCCTTGGTGGGCGGAGGTTTAGATTCTGCCGCGCCCCTCAAGGTTTCACAGAGAGCCCCAGTATCTATAGTCAAGCCCTCAAAAGTCAACTAGATTCCTTGGAACTCCCTGATAACTCCACACTATTACACAATATGTAGATGACCTCCTCATTGCTGCAAATTCTGCCCCATCATGTAAAGAAGCTACTCTCTGTTTGTTACGCCAACCTGCCCTCCATAATCACAAAGTCTCTTTGACAAAGCTTCAGTTTTGTCAAGAGAAGGTGACCTATTTAGGTAATCTCCTCTCGAAGGATAGAAGGCAGCTCACCGCTGATCGTGTAGCCATTATCAATGCTATGATGGCCCCACGAACACAAAAGCAGGTGCAAGCCTTCATAGGCCTAACCTTATACTGTAGACAGTGGATTTCCAACTTTTTGGCCATGGTCAAAACTCTTCTTGCCCTCACCACTAAAGACATATCAGACTGTTCCTTTCCATGCGCAGGCCTTCCAAGATTTAAAGAGGGCTATGTGTTCTGCTCCAGTCCTCAGTACTCCTGATTGTAGCAAACAATTTTTCCTTTTTGTACATGAGACAGACGGCTGTGCATGCGCTGTCTTGACCCAGATGTTCGGAGGTCTCCATCGGCCATGTGCCTATTTTTCAGCCACCTTAGATCCTGTTGCAAGGGCTCTCCCAGGATGCCTACGGGTGACCTCTGCAGCCACCCTCATGGTCCGTCAGAGTGCGATGATCGTCATGAACTCCCCCCTGACTCTGACGGTCCCCCATTCTGTAGATACCCTCCTTAATGACACCAAGACACAGTACCTCACTAGCGCACGACTCACAGGATATGAACTGACACTCTTTTCCAGCCACATTAACATCAAGAGATGCACTGTACTAAACCCTGCCACATTACTCCCACTGGATATCAGGATGCCCGCTTAGACCCACATGACTGCATATTAAGGACAGAGGAGGAGATGAAGGGACGGGTTGACTTACAGGATACCCAGATAGGAGAACCAGAAGGTACACTGCATGTGGACGGATCATGTCTCAGAGGGCCAGATGGTAACACCTCAGCCACCTACGCCCTCACGACGTTAGGGCAAGTAGTAGAAACAGCTCAGATTCCGCAGTGCTCTGCTCAAGCAGCAGAATTAGTGGCCCTCACTAGAGCCTGTGAGTTAAGCAAAGGGATGACGGTAAATATTTATACTGACAGCCAATATTCCTTCGGGGTGGCCCACAACTTCGGGAGGTTATGGAAAGAAAGGAATTTCCTTACTTCCCATGGGACCAAGATTCAACATGGCCCCCTAATTCACCGATTTTTAGACTCCCTGACACTCCCGAGAAAGGTGGCCATTATAAAATGTAAGGCCCATAAGAAAGTGACAGATGATGTTGGGAAAGGCAATGCTTTGGCTGACCAGACGGCCAGACAAACAGCTCTTAGGAAAAGGGAAGAAATCTATGTAGGAGGTCCCGCTAGGTGGGTGGCAGACAAGGGCATGGTTGAAAACACAGTACAGAGTGTGATCGATACTCATTCCCATACTACTCCTGAGGAACTAAGGGTGTGGAAGGAGCAATTAGCAAAGGAGGGAATTGATGGTTGCTGGGTCCATACCACTATGGAAAGACAATGGATGTTACCTGACAGTCATGTGCTACCAGTAGTTACGATGGCCCATGGTCCTGCTCACATTAGTGCAAAAGGGATATGTAAACTGTACAACTCTAAGATACCAGCATATGCTGAAAAGCTGGTTAAAACATGCATAATGTATAACCCAGGAAAAGGCACAGTTACTCCTAAGGGAGGATTCTCTCCTCCTACCTTCCCTTTTGAAGTCCTCCAAATGGATTACATCCAGATGGACCGATGTACCAATTTGAAATATGTCCTAGTGGTGGTCTATACCTTCAGCTGATGGGTGGAGGCCTACCTCGTCAAAGACTGCACCGCCAGCACTACCGCCAAAATGCTATTAAAAGAGTACCTCCCACGATTCGGTTTGCACCGCTTGGTCTGGAGTGACAACGGGACACACTTTACGGCTCAAATTATGGAATATATCTGTACAGCATTGGGTATAAAACAAACATTTCATGCAGCTAACCACCCCCAGTCAGCAGGTCTAGTGGAGGTGTACAATGGCATCCTAAAAACTAAAATGGCCAAAATAGTAGCCGAGACAGGTGTCACTTGGGTTGATGCTCTGCCCTTGGCCCTATTGTCTACAAGAACAACAGCCCACACCAGGATAGGGCTATCCCCCATGAGATTGTGTTTGGGAGGCCTGCCAATGTATGGGGTGTCCCGCAGCCTAAGAAACTGTCTGATGTTGAATACCCTGTATTAACTGATTATCTGTACAGTCTAACTAATACCTTTTGTACTCTTTATCACCAGGTGCATGAGGCCATACCTGACAAAAGCGAGGGCCCAGGACACGTTATCTAACCTGGTGATTGAGACTTAGTAAGAAATTCTCAACGG
Source organism: Lissotriton helveticus (assembly GCF_964261635.1). Taxonomy (NCBI): domain Eukaryota; kingdom Metazoa; phylum Chordata; class Amphibia; order Caudata; family Salamandridae; genus Lissotriton; species Lissotriton helveticus. Next base: position 278,247,451 of record NC_136063.1, on the reverse strand, counting down.
ACTAAGAGCCTTGAGCCCCGCTGGACACAGCCCCGTCAGGTGTTGCTGGCCACCCACACCGCCGTGAAAGTAGAAGGTCGGAGAAATTGGGTGCATTCTTCCCACTGCAGGGGTGTGCCTCTGCCCCTCCCCTACGATCAGTGGGTGAGGGAAGGACAAGGAGACTAAGAAACAGAAACAGTTGCGACGTTTGTCCCATTCAGCGGTGCCAGACTGCATTTTACAACTCTACGGAAGCAGAGAGTGACAGCGTAATGAAAGGAAGGGTGGAACCCTCCCTTAACTCTGCTCAACATCAAGAACAATTGTTTCCCGACCATACTGTCCCTACTTCCGACCGATATAACTTGCGCCCCTGAGGGAAAGCTTGCCCTTGACTATGCCAAGTGCCTATAGGCTGTAGGGCTGTGATCACCCCGGCTGAGAGTAGTGCTGGTGTGTCAGACTAAGGTACGTCATAGAGCTCTTGGCACCTGCACCCAGTGAAGCAACCACCAATCACAGACAGCCACTAGAGGTACCTGGCTTAGCACAATGGCTGCTGTCCAAAACACCCGAATCCAGAAACAATATGTCAGTCTCCGACATAGTAAATGCTTCATGGCCGCTGTGGTGACGCTGTTTGTCTCCCTCATCCTGTCTATCCTTGGTTGGCTGTTACTAATCTACCATCCTGTTACCTCACCAACTCCTACCCCGGCTCCTGCAGAGCACCAGTATTACACGCTACCAGCCCACAAATTACCCCGCCGTGCAGAATTCTTCAATAACACCTTCATCCAAATGTTGCATCATCATCATCAGCTGATCATGAACACTTCCAACTGCTGGGTTTGTGGACTGATGCCGCATTCCATGATACACCCTGTCCCATTCTTTCCCTACCCCTTTTCCATCTCTGGGTCTTGTCTTGCATGGTGGATGTTGATACAGGAGGCCTACACTGTCAATGGTACTGCCAATTCTGCCCTTGGAACATTTCGGGATAACTTCTGGCGGAACAGATCTGGCCATGCCAATGCTCCTTTTTGCCCGACCAGCTCGTCCACATTGCTACTATCACCAGATGAACTCGGTGAGATGGTAGTATTCAACTCAACCAGTCGACTAACATTTTCCAGATTCCGCACGAGAAGGATACTGCCCGATGAACGAGACACTGTGAATGTCATAAATGTGCAAGGCCATGTCTGCATCCATGGCCTAGGGACTAAGAAAGTTGGTACCAGTACTTGTGATATCACAAAAGCTTTAAACTCTACACCTCCTCCGAAGCTGGTGGCATCCCCCAACACCTATATAATACAGCAGGCCAGGAAACCGGGGACTTCTTTAAAGGTTTCCTTCCATTCTGGGGCCCCATGGCAAACAGTCGGGCTGTACGAGGACTGACCAGGGTCCTTGAAGCCACCATCACAGTAACAGCTGGTGCCCTCTCCAACATCACTGCAGAGCTACAGGCGGACCGCCTTATAACGCTTCAAAACCGCATGGTCCTAGACGTCATCCTTGCTGATCGTGGTGGTGTGTGTAAATTGATCTGCTCCAGCTGCTGCGTGTACATCACAGACAACGCACCTACAGTGTACGATGCCATCCAACGTCTGCATCGCCTTTCTTCTGAAATTCATCTGGATGAAAGCAACTGGTCCCTCACAGGCTGGATCTGGGGCATAATTTCCTAGTGGTGGTGGAGGGTCCTCATCTTCCTTGCCTTGGGAATAACTGTCCTGGTCTCCTGCTGTTTGTGCTTTCAGTGCCTGCCAGTGCTCTGTACAATGTGTGTCCAGACCATCCAATATGATGATGATGCTCCAACAAGAAACCGATGGCCTTATGAACATTGACATTTCTTAAAGTATTTGCCACTCAATGGCAAAAGGAGAGTCTGAGGAAAAGTGTTCTTCTGATCGGCATCATATGTACCGGGACTCCATTGTTTTTTCATTGCCATTTCGTGTCAAACACTTCCACATGACCCACCTGGTCGTTTCTGCTGATGCCTGAGGAAATTCTAACTGACACGACAAAAACCATCTTGCAGCCTGCATTTCTGCCCAGGAACTGTCGCACACCCAACCCCCCCTGTTCTTTGCAGTTCGACAGAAGGTCATGAGACACTCACGCCCTGTGTAAATGATTTGTTTTCCATCTCCTGCTCCCTGCCTGGTAAACATCCTTGACACCGTGATCATGTTATCTGGACAATGGTCTGACTGCTGGGCCTTGATCAGGGTGATTGGACAATGGTTTGAATGACCGAGCTTTGATCAAGCTGATCGAACAATGACCTAAATGACCGTGCTTTGATCAAGTTGAGTGAACAATGATTTGAGTACGAAGCCTTGACCAGGTCACCAACTACAAACATCGTCTGGATCTGGTTATCAACTGCAAACACTGCCCTTATTGAACAATGGACTAACAGGCAAAAGACTGGAATGAAAAAGTATAAAAGGCTTGTAAGCTGCGGAGTAAAGCAGCAGCCTCCTCTGTCTTGTTTCTAACAAGCTTGGGACTCTGTTCCATAGCGCGGGCTATGTGAATAAATCTGGGTTCCTCCTGTAGACGAAGGCTACTGTGTCTCCTTTTACTACGTATGAAGGGTATGGAAGACTTGGGTGGTTCCCCCGCTGCCGAGACCCAGTAAGTGGGTTATTCCAGTTCTTCAATACCTTCAAATGTTTTAGTAAATAAACTTTAATTTGTGAAACAAATAACATCAATTTAATCAAATAGCAGGGATAGGACAACATACTAAATAAAAGACAAAAACATTTCATAACATAGCATGATATAGAAATTGATCAATAGATAACACTTTGACCTATGTTAAAATGTGATAGGAAAGAGAGAATGAACAAAATAATATTGCAAATATGATTTTCACTAAACAAAAACAAGGCATCATGGTAATTATAGTCATTTCACTTTAACAATGAGAACACTAGCAAATGTGTAAGTTAAACATACCTAGAGAAATAATGCTGTTAAAAAGAACAGACATTTCCAATTTAAAAAACATATATGGAATATACTATTTTGTGTAAAAATCATTTACAAGCAACATTACATTATATGAAATGTTATGGAGATTGAAACCTGTAATCTTATACACACCAAAATACATTCAACCAAACAAAAAAGACAACAAAAGAATTGATTAACATATAAATATTTTTGCATGTTTCCAAAAGGTGCAAAATGCATTATCACACAGCTATATGAAAATCAAAAATGAAATTTAGGTTTAGCGACACATTCAAATGTGTAAATTATCAGTCTTCACTCCACCAGGGATTACTGTCAAGCATTCAGGATACAGGATCTGCAATCCCTTCTCATCCCAGGGAAAACGTTATAAGGAGGGCTGGGAGAACCACCACCAGCCTCTAGGTCTGCAGGTGATGCTTGGAGGCAATAAAATGCACTATCCTCCGCAGGTCATTCCACCACTCCCTAATATACTCCTGTGTGTGCAGGAAGTTTGCTACAGCATTCACTCTGTCAACTATTCTGGCCCACATTTGCCTTTTCTGATATATGGTTGTATTTTGTACTTGTGCTCCAAACAATTGTGACTCTACTCTTATAATTTCACCCACCATGACTTCCAATTCTCTCCCTGTAAAACAGGGATTTCTCCTCCCTGCGATTATCAAAATATAACAAAAATTAAAAGAATGTTCTGACCCATAAGATATAAACATGAGAAGAAATAAGGGTCAAGACACAGAGAAAGCCAAACTGACTTAAACGGCAAAAGTTCAGCTTGAAGCTGTTGTGGTGTCGTGGCATGGCAAGGGATTATGGTCTGAAATGGAGTATTTCTTATAGTGTTGAATGCAGGTGAACACAATTAGGCAAAACACATCAGGTGTGTGATTCTAGCATCCATCCAAAAACCACAGGAATAGTCCAAATGTTGAACGCATCCAGCAACGAAACCACTCCATCTGCAATACGCCACTAGTACACTGACAGCACAACTGTGAAATCTAAATAGGCTTGGTTCAAACCTGCCACCCTGATAGTGATGGAATAATGTTAGCCAGCAGAGAAGTCTGCCACATTGAACGTGATGAACCGTTTCCTGTGGTGCCGTGGCATGGCAAAGGATCATGGATTATTTCTTATAGTGTTGAATACAGATTAACACAATTAGGTAAAACATATCAGGTGTGTGATTCTAGCATTCATTCAAAAACCACAGCAATCGTCCAAATGTTGATCGCATCCAGCAACGGAATCACTCCATCTGCAATACGCCACTAGTACACTGAAAGCACAACTGTGAAATCTAAATAGGCTCGGTTCAATCCTGCCACTCTGATAGTGATGGAATAATTTTAGCCAGCAGAGAAGTCTGCCACATCGAACGCGATGAACCGTTTCCATGACTGAAAACACTCTGTCGACATGGATGGCAATTCAGCCATTGCACATCTATATACAGTGGCCGGGATTCTGTCACCTTGACGGGTAACTTGTAAACTCCGCCGCAGTGGGATGAGAGGAGATTCAAATCGGGGCCTATGTTTTGGAGTGACATCAGCTACAGAACTCTTTCAGGATGTCATTCAGTGCATAATACAGCCAGTCACAAATGCTTCCATTTATAGTGATGACATACTAGTTTATGGGCCCCCACGAAAAGAACATGATGAAGCTCTTACACAAATGTGTCATGTACTTGTGGATGTAGGTTTCACTTTAATTGCAGCAAAGTGTGAGTTTCATAAAACCAAACTCAAGTTCGTTGGGTAGATCTTTTCTGATGGGGAATGACTCTGGATCCAAATAAAGTACAAGCCTTGTCAGGCACTTGACCCTACGAGATATAACTACGCACGATCCTTCCTTGATAAGGCCAGTTACTGTTCAAGGTATGTTTGCAACTTTGCCACTGAAAGTGCCCCAATGAGAGACTTAACAAAATAAAATGTTCCATTTCGATGGTCTCATGAATGTGAACAAAGCTTCAAGAAAGTCACGCATTCAATTGAGAATACCACTAAAATGGCATACTTTCATCTAAAATTGCAGACAGAGTTTATTGTTGATGCAATCCCAGTGGGGTTTGGTGCCATCCTTGCCCAGCTCACTGGACATCCCCATGTCCCAATACACATTGGGGCTTATGCTGGCCAAAGATTGTCCTTGCCAAAATGTGCCTATTTACAACCTGAAAACAGAAAGCCTTGCTGTGGTGTGGGCTTATGAGCATTTTCATGTGTTAGAAAGTATTTCCCAGTTGTCACCGACCAACAAACATTGCAATCTTAATGTAAAGATGCTCCCTTGCATTGAGGGGTGGGGGTGTGATTGCAGGAGAATGATTCTACGATTGTGCATCCTCCAGGAAAAGATCAAAACCCTGCTGACTACTTCTCACGAGTACCAATATGGTGTCATGGCACTATTGTTAAAATTACTGATGCATATGTTAACTTCATTGTGAAATCCAGTATCCCTGCTGCCATATCAGTGGAAAAAGTCATTGCTGCCATGAGCACTAACAGCACTAACAGAGATTTGCTAATACTCAAAGACATTATCACTCAAGTGGAGTGAAAACATACTTGACCTCATCACAATAACCTTGAATATCAGAAATCCAGAAATGCTCAGGAAAAAATTAAAGCTACTCCAGAAAGCATCATCTTACCAGGGTCGAGAATTGTCAAACCTGAGAATCTGAAAAAACAAATTATTGAACTGGCCCATGAAGGACATTGTGGAGTTGTTGCTACTAAACAAGCTCTACGTTCCCTCGTCTTGATGATGAAAGAGTTGAAAAGGGGTTACGGGCATGTCATTTGTGCAACTGCTTGTCATCCAAAACAACACTGCATCCGTTAAACATGTCTGATCTTTCAAAGCATGCATGGTAGAAGACTGCAATTGATTTGTTTGGACCCCTTGACAATGGACATCATCTACTAGTGATGGTTGATGAATATTCCAGTTTGCACCTTGTGGAAGATCTGTCATCACCTACTCATGACAGTCAATGTGAGATTAGAAAGTGATTTTCAACATGGAGTATTCCTTCAATTTTGAAATCTGATAGTAGCCGCCTTTCAATAGCCAAGAATGTAAAGATGTTCTCACTTATCTAAATGGCAGGCATCAGAACAACACACCTCTATGGCTACAGATGAATGGTGTTGTTGAGAGATTTATGAGCACTCTCAAGGAGCCAGTCCAGCGTACTGCGCTGGAAAAGTTGAACTCTAATCAGTGCTTCAGTCTACGCTACATGGATACAGGTGAATTCCCCACGCTACCATTGGTAAAAGTCTTGCCTCCTAATGTTTGGGAGAGCCATAGGAACCAAATTGCCACAATGGACCACTGAAAGATCTATTTACATTTATAAACTTCACACCACTAATTTGTCTCACAGACGTAGCTGTGCTCAGAGCACTGAGTTCAAAAGAGATAGACAAAGTTATTGTCAGGCAGAAACAAAAACGCAAGTCTGATGCTCGTTTTGATGCTGACCCACTAAGGATTGTGACTACTAAAGGACAAATGGTGAGTCCATTACACGAGATACTTTGAATTTCAAGCACCTGTCTCGACATTTGCCAACTCCAGATGTCAGAAGTGAGACTGATTCACCTGAGAATACAGAGAGAAAACATAGACGTAAGTGCGTGGGTGTGGGTGATAGAATTCCTGATGTAGAATGATCAGTAAATGGTTACACGCTGAAGAATAAAGACGTGTAATATCAAGCTCCATGTGTGGTGAGATCATTTGAATATAACCGGGCTGGGGAGGATGCTACACTAATGACCTAGCACAGGTTCGTCAGTCAGGTTCAATAGTCCACTGACAAGTCCACCAAACATGGAGAATCAGCCTTTTTTACAAAACTTTTTTGTCACACCTGGAGAGTGTTCTCAAGAATCAACACTCCACAATGCTAGATGGGTTTGACAGGACTGCAGCTACAGAAATGCTCGCAATCCACATCTACGGGTAACTTTCACAAATCATATTTTGTGTGTAGTGCAAATTATGTGACAGTATTGTTTATCAGTACATGTGAATTTTATTCCAGTCACTTTCAAGATTTTTGAGGCTTTAAGAATATGCAATAAGGTTTGCAAATTCAGGAGGATAGATAGGTCCAAAGACTAGGGAAAGACCAAGGACTTCTGTCACCAGCAAAATAAAAGGAATTTTTAAAATTCACATACTTGAAAATCACATCAAACCAGGACACCACACAGCTCAAGGTGTACCTCATAACCATCCACACCTGGATGTCCAAGATCTACATCAAACTGAATCTGAGCAAAATAGAGTTTGCTGTTGTTGAAATACAATCAAATATCTCAAGATTGAAATGAGCCTAAACAAAACAGATTTGGAAGACTTCACACCTCAACTCAACAATAGTAGCAGTTGCTCCAACATTCTCTAACTCTCTAACTTTCTATATTGAAAGCTATGCCAGCTTAAAAACACTAACTTCACACAAAACCAATCCCACGTGGCATCATCTTCCCCTACATTGCAAGTGAAACCTTTCCTAACTTGCAAGTTCTTACCTGACATTAATCGAATAAATACTCTACTCCATGGTATTTGTGAACCCCCACCCTGAAATTTGACAAAATAATATCAGCGATCTACTGTATCCACTGCCTCTAACTGCCAATACACCTCCATTTAAAAAAAAGCTATTATATTCACAGCTGTCTATTCTGGTACCTGGCACCTCTCAGTGTCTTCCATTCAAAATCAAGACATCATAAGGTGTCTGAAAAGAACTGCAGCATGAGCATCAGCAGACAAGGAGACAAAACCCTTCCCCTGCTGTACCCACAGAGAGTGGGAAGCAATCCCAGAACTAAACTGTGAAGGTCCATCCATCTTCCACTCAACATAGAAGCGAAAGACCCTTTTCTGTAGACAATACCTCATCAATTGCGGAACTGCGTAGTTCAGGATCAGCATGTTCCTAGTCCAACCCTTCCAAGTGAATTAGTCCCTCCAACCCCATTTGCCACTTGACCCTTTCCCATCCCCCATATCTGCTGTCTGTCTGCCAAAGTCTCCACCACAACCTCAGAATAAAATTACGTGCAGTGCTCTGTTACTAGGTAGTTAGGTTAACCCTATATACATCTACTAATTCATGTGCATGCATCCAATGCAAACATACATGTTAGATGTTCTAGTATGCACTGGTCCCAAATCTTTTATAATTTGTGGACATTTTAAAAATACAGTCTTCAACTGTCTGAACTGGACAATTTCCGAGTCTCCAAAATGTGAAAGTGGTAGATGTATAGAACTGACTCAGCTCACTATGGGCAAAAATGAATATTACCTTTATGTGTCAATGTGTCTTTTGAATTCTGGGGTCCAAGGATGCAAAGTAAATGACTTTGCTTAAGCAAACTCAAAAATACTTCAAAAATGTTGAGCTTCTAAACTTTTTCTTTAGCCCGTGGAGTAAACTGTTTTCAATAAAAAATATTTATTAAGATTCGTGGATTCCAAAGCATTGACAATTTCTATGCATACGAAAACTTTTCTGTATTTATTTTGCAGAGCAAACTTTGTCCCCTTTTTCAAATTTGGTCTAGCATTTTATAAGTTCTTGAAAATGACCTAAGGTTTATGGAGAGATGACTAACAAAGCACATTTGTGGCACTCCACTATCCACGCCCTTGCAAATGCCCCTCCCTTCATTTCTTCCCTCCCACCACCTACATATGGTCCCAATATTTAGGAGTTTGTTCCAACAAATTAGGAAGGGGAAATAATACACATCTTCCAAAACAGCATCCTAAACATTCTTTGGGGTGAACATTACTCAGTCAGTCAAAAAAACTTTATTATCGGTTAAAAACCATAAAAGCAGAGAATACATGAAAAAACAAATTACAATTTGGCCATCAGTAGGCTACATACAGAGGTGCATGGTTGAACAGAATAGCTAAACAATATTTTAAAAAAACATTAAAAGGTTAAAACTGGTGGGTAGATATAAAACAGGCCATTGAGGATTGAGTTGCAGTTCCCAGATAAATTGATGGAGGAATAAAATCAATTAAGGCGAGTTGGGTATTAATTTTAGCTCCTCTAATACACCACATCGAGAACAACTATCTGGAGGTCGCAAACACAGTAAGAGCAGAAGTATCGTATTTCAGCATTCTAAACACCTCTCTGAAATCCCTGAAGCCCCTAGACTTGCATAACTGTAGGATCCATTTGGCTCTAGCCTTGGAGTACAAAGGGCAGAAGAGCAGAACGTGCAGATCTGTCTCCTACGCCTGTTTGCACCCCGGACATAAGCTTGGTACGTACTGAGCCACAGACCATTTATTTGTTACAGCCCTCACTGGGAGAGAACCATCCCTAAATTGTACATATAGTTTCTGCGCCAGTGGGGGCTGGATGTTATCCAAGCATTTATTGAAGTAGTACTTATCCTTGACTTCAAGAAAATTACTTGTCAGCCTACACAGAGATGGATTCACTACCAGCTGGTCCAGTCGGAATTGGTCAAGCACTTTGGTCAGTGTTCTCCTCGGGGTCGAAAATGAGGAAGGTTCCGGGGAAAGCCACAAATCCCCCCTCCACAGGGCTGACATAGCTGTTTCACGTGCTTAAGCCAAGGGATTTTCCCCACACTCCCCAGCGTCAGTAGGTAGCTAAGTTACTCCCTGTAGCTAGAGAGCTCGGTTGTTGCCCAGAGCCTCCTCCAGTAGAGAAGAGGGCGATTAGGGATGACTTCATGTAGGTGGGCCAGCCCCAGGTCAAGGCGTAGAGGGATCAGGGGTGTGCTCTGTGGGAGTCTCATTAGGTGCCTGATGAAGCTATTCCCCGTAGTAGAGAGCATAGAGGCATAAGCATGGCCCCATAGCTCTACTCCATAGAGCGCCCCCCCTCTCGCCTGTGCTTTATAGATTTCTATTGGCGGTCCCAGAATTTTGGACGAGCACTCGTTATGGATCTTGAGGATACCTCCGGCAGCTTGGCCCAGCTGCATGTTGACCTTGGCTATATGGGTCCCCCATTCCATCTTATCATTCAGAGTTACCCCTAGGTACTCGAAAGTGGAGACTCTTTTGAGCGCCGTGCCATCCAAGTGGGGGAGGGGGCAATTGGGCAATTTGGAGTTAAAGACCATAAATTTTGATTTGGAGAGGTTAACCTCCAAATTTCTAAGTCTACAGAAGGAGCAAAAAGCCTCCAATGTCTGCTGAATGCCCGATAAGGGTTTAGATAATAAAAGGGTGTCATCAGCGAACATTAGGGCTGGAATTTTACGGGATGCCAAACTAGGGGAGTCCAAGTCCTTTGCGCCCCAAAGGTGTTTGATCAGTCCATTTAGGAATAAGGAGAAGAGCAGAGGGGCCAGTACGCACCCCTGCCTCACGCCCTTTTACACCGGGAATGCCCCCAAAAGCTCTCCTACCCTCCCATACCTAACTCTTGCAAACGTGCCCTGATGTAGCCGTTTGAAAAGTTGGCGTAGGTAAGCTGGGGCGCCCATCTCCAGTAAAACCGTCCATAGCTTCTCCCTCTGGACCAGGTCAAATGCAGATCGAAGATCTACAAAAATCAAATACAAAGTACCAGCCCCCATAGTGACCGTCTTCCAGTAGACCATCTGTAGTCTAAATAGTTGGTCAATTGTGGAAACTTTAGCACGAAAGCCCGCTTGGAGGGGAGTCAGGATGAGGTATTCGTCCATCCAGCACTACAACCTCGATAGTAAAATGCGGGCCATTAATTTCTGCAAGACGTCAATAAGGCTAATGGGGCGATAATTGGCCGGATCCAGAGGGGAAGCCTTTTTGTGGATGGGGATGATCTCAGCCCCCAACCAAGTTCGGGGGATTTCCATACCCCAGATGATGGCGTTAAAATAGAGGCAGAGATAGGGGACCCAAACCTTTTGCTAGCTCAGAAACAGGTCTCCCAGTATACGATCCAGACCCGGAGCCTTTGCTGTCGCCAGACTTTTAAGGGCCATCTGGGTTTCCCACAGATTTACTGGATAGTAATCCGGGTCTAGGGAAACCTGTGGGTATGACGCTGTTGTAACTGGTTCTGTTGGGAGCGAGTTGTTTGAATGAGCAAAGAGGGGCTTAAAATGCGCTATCCATACCTCTTCGCTCAAGTTAGGTGTTATAGCACGCGCCCCCTCTGGCGAGCCGGATCTCACCAAGTTCCAAAACGCCCTGAAATCGCGTGTGTCAAGGGCTTCTTTTAGATTTTGCCATCTTCGGGACTCCCATTCCAACTTAGACTCCGCGATAATATTTTTATAAAAAAGTCTAGCCCCTCTTATATTCTCAACTGAGCCGGTTTTGACCTCTCTTACCAGTGCGCCTTTGCCTCCCTGCATTGTTTGTTAAACCACTGCTCCTGGATTTTAGGTCGGGCCCTCCCGTTGTCTGGAGTGTAGAAGTAGTCAGCTAGGGTGGTAATTAAATTAGTGTGGATGAACTCCAGCGCCCGGAAGTTCAAAACATCGTTGGCGGCTGGGAGCTTAAAGGCCTCAGCAAGAGAGGCGGCAACTTGTTGGTAAACCTCCGCTACTTTGTCTGGTGCCAGCACAAACTTGGCCCACCTAATGCGTCTACCGCCTGCTCCCACAATGAGACTAGAATTAGTATATAAATTGGACTCCCTAGCTCCTGGTTGACTACCCAGAGCACGAGTTAGTTCCAGAGACAGGAAGTTGTGGTCACTGTCCACCCTCTCTATAACAGTAAAGGACTTGGGGGCCCATTACGATGTCGGTGGATTGCCTCTGCCAGGCTGGTGGTAGCCACCGCCTGCCTGGAGGCAATCCGCCCGACACTGTTTCCCTAATTCCCCCCGCCATATTAGTATGGCGGTGGGGACCGCGGCGGACGGAAAGACCGTCTGCCGCTTTTCCGCCCCGGTCGCCATGCTGCTGGGGCGGAAAAGGAATAATATGGTGGCCGTTTCTAACAGACACCGACAGCCATATTATGATGGGGGAAACAGATGCCTTTCCGTGGCGGCGATGCTGCCACGGAAAGGCATGCGGTCTTCACTTTGGGGGCCCTCTGTGGGCCCCCAAAGTAAAAGAGGGGTGGGGGGTGCACACGGGGGTACCTGTGGTACCCCCCACATTTGCATATGCAATGCGGTAGGCACCGCGCGGTGCCTGCCGTATTGCGTATTCAAATGTATGCAATCACTTATAGCATTGTGGCGGGCGGTGCAGAGTGCTCCGCCCGCCACAATGTTATAAAGGCAGGATGCGACCGCCACAGTGGCGGCCGCATCCTAATGCCAAACACGGAACCCCCACCCTACTGGTGGGCGGTCCCATTCCACGATAGGATGACGGGCGGACAAAGTCCGCCCGTCATCCTAATGGACCCCTTGATTTTGGACCAAAATTCAACGTTAACCATGATGTAGTCAATGGTTGTAGATTTCCCGACTCTGTTGTAGGTAAATTTCCCCGGCACGTCAGGAGGGAATCTGCCGTTACAGGCTCCAAGGGAATGTGAAACTAAAAGCTTATTGATCTGCAATGCCAGTGGAGTCAGACGCTTAGCTGGATATGAAGAACACTCCTGTATATGCCAGGTAGCGTCCTCCTCCACTGTTACAGACGGTATGCCCGCCAGGGGTTCGAAGTGGTAATTAAAGTCACCTCCCAATATTCTGACGGTGGGGGCAGGGTACGCTTAAAGGAGTTCATCAAGAGCCTCAATCAAAGAAGACCCCCGCGAAGGGGAACTAGGGCACCGATAGATATTAAAAACCACCAGTGTCCATCTAAAAATTTAAGGACAATACCCAGAATGTCCGGGGAGCAAGTATCTATCACCTTCACAGAGCACCCCAAATGGGTGGCTACCCAGATACACAATCCCCCCGAGGGTCTACCCCTGGGTCCCTGTAAGGCTGGGGTGTGGTAAGATGCGAAACCCACCCTAGAGGGAGCGGATGTCATCCAAGTCTCTTGGAACAAACACACATCATGTAAATCCACCAACTCCCCCCCAATCTGGGTCTGCTAACTTGGCACCCATCCCTGCTACATTCCAAGACCCTATGAGTGATGTACGGGGATGTTGCTCTGTACATTCAGCTAAAGATGGGGATAAACTACTGTCACAGATTGTACCTTCACTAAATGCCATCCCAGTGCCCACCCCTTGTTGGCAAGACCTTGGCTGTATCAGTGATAGCGTCAACAGTGGATCCACTTGAGGGGTCCCACTGATGCTCGTAATTACCATCCCTGCATGCCTCACACCCTCTCTTTCCACCTCTCTCCCCGCTGGGGTAAGATCCATATCCAAGTGCCCAAGTGGGAGGGTTAGTCAGTCAACATTGTTCAGGGCATTAAATCTGTTCTCCACCGGGATGCTATATTCCAACCTCTCACCCATATTATGTAGGGAGGAAAATCCATGTACACTGGGGAACCTTGCCTTTGGATAAAAATGCCCCAGGGGGAGGGGAGTAATTTAACCCTGTTGACAGGGGCCACCCCATGATAGAATGTGATTGACCACACCCGGATCCCTAAAATTAATAATCACACAATCTCCTACCCGATCTTTAGGTTTGTTCCCGATTCAGCTTACTCTTCTAGCAAAAAGGATTTCCCCCTGGCCCGAGTTCATTAATGGTCTGCATTTGTTCCGCCAAAAATGGTTTTGTTCTTTAGCTCGGGAAACGTTTCTCCTCGCTCGCCAGAGAGCGGTGGGACTCCCGATAGAACCACCACGTACGGGGAAGCCTCAGGGGGAAGCTGGATACAGGGTAAAGGTTGTTGGGAAACTTTTGGTGGAGGGGAAGGGGTTGAGTTATGGGGCGTCGCCCCCCGGTTTAGCAGCTGATTACTGGGCCCTGCTAGGTTTGGTGATAGAATACGGGGGCCCGAACTCTCACTAGATGGGATACTTGGAAGGATAGGGTTAGCGGGGCAGGAAAAGGTAGGGGCAGTGGAACAGTTAGGCGTTGTTGATTGTCCCCAACCTTGTGGCCGATTTTCTCTTGATGTTTAACATGGATACAACTTTGTCAATTCTACTCATCACGGTTTTAAACTGTGAGTTAATAAGTTGTTCCATATGAGCTTGTAAATCAGTTATTAAGTGGGTGGCCCACAGAGGGGGAGATAAGATGGAGAAGGAAGGACCCGCATACGCCTGGGGAATATTGGGAGCGGGTATGTTCCGCCTAGTAGCATTTTTTTTCGTGGTTTAGGTTTCCTTTTTTTAGGACAATACTTAGATGACTCAGAAGTCCCCCAGGAACCAGAAAAAGGGTAAATTGGTGCATGGGCCAGCGACCAGCTCAATCGGCACACAAGGAAGCTCCGCAAACGAGGACGCGAGCAGTGAGTCGGGAGAGTTGGCGTTGGTAAGGAAACATTCACAGGTGTTGTGGGGTGGGATGAGAAGGGTGCCAAGGGGTGAGGCATAGCTGGTGTCAAGGATAGGCGTCTTTCGGTGTTTTCTATGGCTGTAGCTACAACCCCTATTGTCTTTTTCAACATTTTATCTATAGCAGTAAGGGTCGGGAGTTGGGTAGTTGAGGCGGCCTTTTGCCGAGTATTAGGGTGAGTAGTAGGGGATTGCTCTTGCCCATTGCTCTCGCCAATGGGCTTTTCACCAGGTGATGCAGGGGCAAAAGAATAATTTGTAAAATAAGTGAATTAAATTAGAAGGGTCAAAAAGCCTACTAGAAATCTAACAATAAAATTAGTCTGAGTAGCTATTACTGACTGACTTTAGCTAAAAATAGGATATAACAAGGAGACAGTAAATACCACAGTTCAAGATGTCCAAATCAGAAGGAGCCTCGATCAGCCAAGAGATGTGGCCCAGCCCTGCCTCGGTCGGCCCCGGACGGCCACAGACGGCCCGCCCTTTGCCCGGGCTTAGCCCGGCGATCGCCCGCATGCGTCCCGCAATGCTGGAGGAGCTATCAAATTAAATCCCCCCAAAAGAAAGGGGAGGGGCAAGCAGTCCGGTCCTGGCCCCCGGTGTCCGCTGGTAGCTGTAGGCTGAAAGCTGTCACTCAGCCCTCCTGCGCGATGCGTCTCCCGCGAAGCGGGAGGCGCGAGGGGTCGTAAAGGCCCCCAGATAGGAAGGGGAGGGGCAAGCAGCCCGGTCCTGGCCCGCGGTGTCCGCTGGTAGCTGTAGGCTGAAAGCTGTCACTCAGCCCTCCTGCGCGATGCGTCTCCCGCGAAGCAGGAGGTGCGAGGTGTCTTAAAGGCCCCCAGGTAGGAAGGGGAGGGCAAGCAGTCCGGTCCTGGCCGCCGGTGTCTGCTGGCAGCTGTAGGCTGAAAGCTGTCACTCATCCCTCCTGCTCGATGCGTCTCCCGCGAAGCGGGAGGTGCAAGGAGTCTGAAAGGTCCCAGGTAGGAAGGGGAGGGGCAAGCAGTCCGGTCCTGGCCCCCGGTGTCCGCTGTTAGCTGTAGACTGAAAGCTGTCACTCAGCCCTCCTGCGCGATGTGTCTCCCGCAAAGCGGGAGGCGCGAGGTGTCTTAAAGGCCCCAGGTAGGAAGGGGAGGGACAAGCTGTCCGGTCCTGGCCCCCGGTGTCTGCTGGTAGCTGTAGGCTGAAAGCTGTCACTCAGCCCTCCTGCGCGATGCGTCTCCCGTGAAGCGGGAGGCGCGAGGTGTTTTAAAGGCCCCAGGTAGGAAGGGGAGAGGCAAGTAGTCCGGTCCTGGCCCCCGGTGTCCACTGGTAGCTGTAGGCTGAAAGCTGTCACTCATCCCTCCTGCTCGATGCGTCTCCCGCGAAGCGGGAGGTGCAAGGAGTCTGAAAGGCCCCAGGTAGGAAGGGGAGGGGCAAGCTGTCCGGTCCTGGCCCCCGGTGTCTGCTGGTAGCTGTAGGCTGAAAGCTGTCACTCAGCCCTCCTGCGCGATGTGTCTTCCGCGAAAAGGGAGGCGCGAGGTGTCTTAAAGGCCCCAGGTAGGAAGGGGAGGGGCAAGCAGTCCGGTCCTGGCCCCCGGTGTCCGCTGGTAGCTGTAGGCTGAAAGCTGTCACTCAGCCTTCCTGCGAGATGCGTCTCCCGCGAAGCGGGAGGCGCAGGATTTCTTAAAGGCCCCAGGTATGAAGGGGAGGGGCAAGCAGTCCGGTCCTGGCCCCCGGTGTCCGCTGGTAGCTGTAGGCTGAAAGCTGTCACTCAGCCCTCCTGCGCGATGCGTCTCCCGCGAAGCGGGAGTTGCGAGGTGTCTTAAAGGCCCCCAGGTAGGAAGGGGAGGGGCAAGCAGTCCGGTCCTGGCCCCCGGTGTCCACTGGTAGCTGTTGGCTGAAAGCTGTCACTCAGACCTCCTGCGCGATGCGTCTCATTACTAATAAATCACTGTACAGATATTTCACAGATTTCTTTTGAATGGTTTGCTCAAATATCCTTTAATGTTGGTGTTGCATGCCCATTTTCTACTTATTGTTTCTCACACATTTGCTTTACAGTGTCTGTGAAAGATACATTTTTTGAACACATGTTGGGATACAAACTGTTTTATTATATTTGCATGAACGTTCTTTGAAATGTGAGTTTGATTTCATATAAGACTAACCCACGGATATTTCCAAAGTAACCTCCATTAAGGATATAGGCTGTTTAATTGGGGCTAATGCTTTTATTTGTTAGCCTGTACTAGAAGAAACACATTTCATCACCTCTTGTGTTTGTGACATTTGTTTCCTTATCCATCACGCACACAAAGATTGGAATCACTGCTACAGTGACTTCTACTGATCCCTGCCAACAGTGCTTTTACTGAGCAAATTGACAGTGCATTTCAGGACACACTACATGAACCACGGCTGCTAATTTCTGAATGATCTTTGAATGGCTGCCAGGGAAAGGCGAGCTACAACAGGACAAGCAGCTGTTCCTGAAATCAATCACGCCTGTTTGAACAGTTCTCTGATGAAGCACAATAAAAACAGACGTCCCTAGAGAGGTTACAAGAATTTTATCTGTACCATAAATTCTCATGTTGCAATAGAACAACTGTTCAATATCGATCTATTTGAGCCTAGTCCATGAGTTCCATTTAGAGTAACTGCATGTATAGTTATATTATGTGCATACCTTTACATATGGCCATGGATCTGATCCATGTGGATCTTCCTTGGAAAATCCTCCTTACACGCCCGCCCTGCCTGCAGTCCTCTGCCTTCAATAAAATATTTTTTCAAACTAGCAACCTCCAGGATTAAATGTTAACAAGCTCCAAATCCCCTCATTTCGTCAATATTATTATCAGCACCATAAATTCCTCTTCCATCACCTCCTCCTATGCCACTTGCAATGTCTGATCGGTCCACACACCATCATCACAACTGAAGTCCATTTACCTTGGCAGTAGCTTGGATTCTGTACAAAACGACACTTACTCCTCTGCAGGAATTTTGCATATACCTCTGTTAAACACAACACACCGAGAAGCCCTCCAATCTAACATGTGTTTATTGCAAAAATAGCAAGCAAGCAGCAAGTAAAAAACACAATTGCCATTTCAGCTGGCCAGATGTCTAGCTAGAAAGGGATACATTGCGAGACTGTCCTATCTTTTCATGTGTGGAGACTCTGTGCTTGTAAAGTTGCTACTCATAAATCGCTTTGTGAATACCAAACGATTGTAAACATACACAAGAGTCTAAGTTTACCTTTGTGACTCAGGCCCACAATGATTTGCAAATATGTGTACAACATATGTGACTATGTTTTCACACCTCTCTAGCAGGACAGGGTATCCGGTTGGCACTCTCATGTTCCTTATATGTCCCCTCAACAACTTCACCTATCAAACTTGTATTCGTATAATGTTTTTTAAAGATATGGGAAAAGATTGTCTCCATTACCTAAAGGCTGAAGTTCGATTCTATTCATTATCTCAGCCCTTGTTTTACAGTTATTTAATTGTGATCCTCTGGTATTTTGTTAATTGAATTATTATTTAATAGCAAAGTAATAGGTATTTTGTTATATTTGTCTTGCTGATAGCAATTTTCATTAGTACAATCCTGGTGTCACTCTCAAATCAAAAGACATATAGCCTCAATTGCTTTTATAACCTTTTCGATTGACAGACCCATTCACAATGCAGATGCAATGAGTAAAAAACATATATATTTTTTAATGACTGTTGTTGATATTGTGAATCTGCACCAGTGATGGGGGAGGGGCGAAGAGAGGGGATCAACTTCTTTTTCCTTTGTGGTGAAAGTGCAGGTATTGCAAATTATAGTCTTAGGTTAGGAGGTGTATTTTGATCTTCCATGTTCTTTTTTTTTTTCTTACATTGTTTTACATACCGCGAACTTGACCCGAATCAGGTATCAGAGCGCATTACTTAGCACCAGTTGCTTTACATGAGGACACATTCATTTTTGTTAGGCACGGGGAGATTAAGTGATTTGCCCAGAATCACAGGATGTTCAGCTCATTGCTTAGACTCAAACCCAGTTCCAGAGATTCAAGGTCCACCGCCCTAGCCATCAGGCCAACTCCTCTCCCCTCTTATTCCCCTCTTCAGCTGAAATGTGGTTGGCTTTTAATAAAAAGTTTAGCTAGGCCGGTGTATCAAGAATCTTGAGCCAACATATTTTATCACAAACATAAAGTGGTTGCCCAACATCAAAAGGAGACGCGATTTTGGCTAGATGGCGACCCTGGTCCTCAGACCAGTTTGTTCGAGAAAAGGTGCTGTAGGGCAGCTGCACTGAGAGAGCCTGAAACCCCCTCACTCAATAAGTTGAAGTAATTGTAATGAGGAAGACAGGTTTTAGGTTCAGCCAACCGAACAGCGGGTATGCATTGGCTTGAAATGAGTACACATGAGGAACATCAGGGACAAGTTGAGGTCTTACTGTGGCATCACAAATTGTTTGAGAGGGAACATCAAACCTTTAAGAAAACGCATCACAGCAGGTGATTTAAACACAGATGGTTGGTCCAGGTAAACATTGACAGCCTGAAAAGGACTGATAAATAACCTTTAACGGTGCCCACAGCAAGGCCTTTGTTGAGCCAAAGACAAAACAAATAAAATATCTGGCACTTTGACATGCAAAGAATCTGTCTGCAAACTTGGCACCAGGCCATAAATTTGTCACACCACCTAGCATAAATATATTTTGTGGAAGGGCACCAGGCAGTCAGGATGACATGCACAAATTCGGGACGTAGATCCAAAACAGTTAACTGCTGCCAGTGAATCTCCACACATGGAAGAGGAGATGTCTCAGGTTCGAGAAGAGAATCCTGCCCGGCTACAGAAAATACTCACAAAATGGTAGCCTGATCGGAGGATAGACACATACAGTTGTTCCCGATTTTCTTCAGAAATCTGGCGATGAGGGCAGAGGAAGGAAAGAATACAGGAGTCCTGTGTCCCCTCCCGCTGAAATGCATTTCCTAGGGAGATCCTTTCACGGGAACTCCAACGTGCAAAAGGGTGGGCACTGTACGTTCGTGATGGTTGAAAAGAGATCTAGCCATGAATGTCAGAAGACACCTTGTGCCACCTCCAGGTACAGCCACCATTCATGATCTGACAAGTACCACTAGCTGAGTTACTCCTCCCTGGTCTTCAAGGATCCGACCAGGTGGTTCACAATCAGGGAAATGTCTGATGTTTCAACCACCTCCAGAGATGTACAGCCTCTTGGCAAAGGAGCGAGAAACCCACTCTGCCCTCCAGTACCAAATGGTGGCAGACTTGTCCGGAGTCAGAAATCAGCTCTTGAAATAGGAGCAGGTGGATCAGCAATCTGACATAATCTCTTCAGAGAATTCTAGCCAAAAGACCACTCCTAATCAATGGTCAAATCCTAGAATTAAATAGACTTTTACCACTGATTCTATCTCATGTTTCAAAATAAAACAAAATAAAAGACACTGTTTCTCTTACTAGGCTAAATTATCATGGCAAAAAGAATGTCAGATCTATCCACATGTTTAATTTTAAGTAAGGAGCCATGACATCGGTGACAAAAGTGACAAAACATGTTAGCTCAGACAGTGTGCAGCCATGATGAACTCAGCATTTTTCGTGTGCCGTTAAGGGCTTTACCCTTTCTATTACAGATAACAGATAGAAGGCAGGTTATGAAGTAGAAATAAGCTAACTAAAATGTAGACTATCCTGGGTTCACGAAAAAGCTACACCTCTCCTTGATAACCCTCAAAGTCATGTGAATGGCCCGCAACTCCAACCGACTAATATGGTGCAGGATTTCCAACACCTCTCACAGATGACCTTTCCAAACTAGCAGTGATCCATCCATCACCACCATCAGCTCTGGGATGGGATGGGAAAAGTGAGAGGACTGCCACTGGTCAGGTTTTGTTTGAGCAGCCTACATTGCAGATCTTATGCTGTCTTCTCTGAAACCTGGTTGACATCTGGCAGTATTCCTTGATGCTGGGCCAACTAAAGCTTCAGATCCCATTGCATAGCACACATTGACATCTGGGAAAGTGGACAAAGTATGTCTATGAGGGAAACAGGCCAAGATGCCTCAAAGCTTCTCTCACCAAGAGGATGAAACATTGGAGTCAGAGCCTGAATGTGCTGGAATCGTTGTGTCCGAGGAAAGACCCTGAACTTCAAGATAGATTTCAAGAAATCTCTGAGAAGGAATAATATGTGACATTGGTTCATTGATTGAGAACCCCAAAAATGTCAGGAGGTCACCATCACCTGACTGTGGTGAACCTTCAATGCAAGGTTCACCACAGTCAGGTGCAAGGTTGGTAAGATAGGAGAGAACTGGTATCCAAGAACTCCAAAGATAGGCGGTAACTACTGCCATCACTTCAGTGAACACCTAAAGGTACTGGTATGGCTGAAGGGGAGCATGGAAACTGAAAATGCTCCTGACCAACCTTAAACCTCAGGTACCATCGGTGGAACCATAGGACAGGCACATCAAGGCTACCAAGGCTACCATACAACCGCCAGGATCCAGGACAGACAGAACCTGGGCCAATATGAACATTTTTGATTTGCCCTTTTGCAGGAAGGCACTCAGAAAATAAGACAAATGCTTCAATCCGTTTTTTGCCACAAGCAAAAATTGGAAGTATCTATGTTCGGAAACCTCTTGATGGTCTTTTTGAAAAGCAGGGCTCACATCATGCAGTAAGATGGACAGGTGCTCCTCTTAAAGCCACTCTGATGTGGGAGGAAGCTGTGGCTAGTCGGGAAAGGAACAGAAGGGCACAGCCCTGTTGAACAATTTGGATGACTAATGAGATGTCGGATAGATGCACAGCTGATATTCTAGTGATGTTTGAGAAAAAGGTTAGTTCAAGTTTTATGGTGCTCCTAAAGGTGACGTCGAGGGTCCAACGGCGTCTTGGAATATGAGATAGAAGTGAAGCTAGAAGACCTCTAGTTTCATCCCTTTAGGGCACACATATTAGTTGTCTTTCCCATTGGAAAAGAGACTTCCACTCCGTTTTTTGTTTAATGCATAAATGTCTTTTTAATTAGTTTAAATTTCACTTCTGTTTATCAGCTTCATTAATTTTTCATGTGGATTATAATCATGTGCATTTCAGGCAATGTCATTTCGAAGTATCCAATGCATTTCGGGCATTATATTCATGCCCTTCATCAGGGAATCGACACTGTAAACATAATATAATAACAATTACAATGTTGTTTTATGGTAACTGTGAATCATAATCACTGCTAGAAACTTCATAAAGTAATATCTATACGATGTAAAACGTTGTGTGTACAGTGATATCAAGTGAGGTTCTGAGAGTTCGTTGTGCATGTGCATGCAATTAAGGTTCAGGACATAACAGATAAACAATACGTGCTTGAATCTGTAGGTGGTCTTTGGAAGCGTCAGCTCGGGCGGGCTCCGGCTGCGCTTTGATATTTTAAAAAAATGCCGGTCATGTGACCATGGGTATCGTCGGTTCATGCGTGGGGTGTGGGGATAGTTGTTGTCATTGGAGATCCTATTTAGTGTGCTCACTTCGCCCCTATGTTAACATAATACATCTCCATATAGCTCCACCTACAGAGCATCCCACTAGTACCACAAGCATGCCAGGGTTCTAATCCTACCCGGGACACCCTCGCAACCCCAGACGATTTTTTCACGTACCTTTTCATACCATTTTTTATTAGCCTTTCCACTACCCCTAACCTTAATCTTTCTCTTTTCACCTCATGGGTACCCACCCCGATCAGCACACTAAATAGGATCTCCAATGACAACAACTATCCCCACACCCCACGCATGAACCGACGATACCCATAGTCTTTCGACTATGTCCATGGTCACATAACCGGCATTTTTTTTAAATATCAAAGCGCAGCCGGAGCCCGCCCGAGCTGACGCTTCCAAAGACCACCTACAGATTCAAGCACGCCAAACCAGCACCCCAGGTTAGTCCGCATCAGCCGACAGGCTGAATGCCCTCCGAACGCTTTCCCGATACGCTCCCATAACACTGTTAACCAGGCCTTATGTTCTTTCACAGATGTAAATCAAAACCCATGAGGAAAGGCTTGTGAGTGACACGTCATTTTCTTTTGTTCCATATTGTTTATCTGTTATGTCCTGAACCTTAATTGCATGCACATGCACAACGAACTCTCAGAACCTCACTTGATATCACTGTACACACAACGTTTTACATCGTATAGATATTACTTTATGAAGTTTCTAGCAGTGATTATGATTCACAGTTACCATAAAACAACATTGTAATTGTTATTATATTATGTTTACAGTGTCGATTCCCTGATGAAGGGCATGAATATAATGCCCGAAATGCATTGGATACTTCGAAATGACATTGCCTGAAATGCACATGATTATAATCCACATGAAAAATTAATGAAGCTGATAAACAGAAGGGAAATTTAAACTAATTAAAAAGACATTTATGCATTAAACAAAAAACGGAGTGGAAGTCTCTTTTCCAATGGGAAAGACAACTAACATGTGTGCCTTAAAGGAACAATTTGGATGACCCATCACTCAGATGTGATGGGTTGCCACCCTGGTAGAAAGTTTTGGATCCTGCCTTCTACAGGGTGCTGATGCACCACAGGGTAGAGGGACTGGAACAATTGATGCCCCTGGAGACCTGATTGTACCTGCCTGATCCGTGCCCCTGGCAACAAAAGGACTGGGGGGACTGCAGAAGAAGTGGGGGCCCTTGAACTGCCTGTATGCCAACCCTTTGAGGCAACCTTGGAAAGGCTAAAACTGGTGGGTACACTGTCTGTCAGGAGTCAGATTTTTTACCAAATAGGTGTGATCCATCGGAAGGCATATTCATAAGGGAAACCTGCAAATTTCCAAAAACACTTGTGGACCACTTCTACACCTGGCAAAAGAGAACAAAACTAGTGCTGATTGCTCGCCCAAGCAATCTGTAGTATCAAGGCCAGCACAAATTATGTATTTGGATGCTTCCTAACCATCGTGAATAGTTTGAGTCAGGGAGGCCCTAAAATCTATGGAGACCTCCTGCAAGATGTTGCTAGCCATGTCCGAGAGGGCGTGAGTATATCGTCCTGGTAGGCAAATTATGTTAAGTGACCTAAATGGTAGACTGGTTGAAGAGAGCATTTGTTTTCTTAATTCCTCAATCCTTTTAGACTCCCGGTCTGGTGGAGTTGTGGGGAATTAATTACGTTTCGCCTTGCTGGTGGAAGTTTGAGCCACCAAACTCTCAGGAGTAGGATGATGCGCAATAAAATCCAGTTTGCCGCGCACTGTTATGTGGCATATGACTACATGTCTTTTCACCGGTGGGCAAGAGCAAGGCTTAGACCAGATGCCATTACAGAATCAGTTAGGGCTTTGTTGAACAGAAGCAATGGCGCTGAGGACTGCCTTCTGATGAAATTAAGACAAATGTCCTTACGGAGGTTCTGCACCCTTTGTCAGGATATTTGTCTTACAGAAGGCAGTTGTAGATCCAGAAACTCATCAGCACAATAAATAACTACAACACTCTCTTCTTTTGGAGGCCCAGGAGATGCAATCAACTGTATATCAAGTCAACTGTCCTCCTGTAAGTTCATGTATACACTGTCATAATCATAATAAGGGGGTAATTCATCCTTATCATTTTGACTGTCATATCCGGATGGTGGGAAACTCTAGTCAGAATTGATTCCAAAAAGATGATAAACCCACTGAGGACAGCTCCTCATCATTAATGGTACAGGGTCTGAATCAGGCTGTACCAAAACTCGGTGTGCTGGGGTTTAGTTGGACCGCAACATCGGTCAGGTCGAGATGGATTCGGCTCTTGGATGCACACTGGAGTTAGCACCAAATACCCCTCTGGCAGGTTTAGGATCAGCATCGATGAAAAAGTGAGTGACACAGGTCTTGGAGTCGGAGTGGAATTTGGCACCCGAGTTGGTGAAGAACACAAGACAGTCTCTAGAGGCTCGGATGGACCCGAAGATGGGTCTGTGGATAATAACCCAAATGGTACCCCTGCGGTTCCTTGGGAGTTAAAGACGTACCAGCAAGAGCCTGAAGAGTGGCAAAAATACATGGCATGGCCTCCTTAAAGGCCAAAACCTCCTACGGCATTGCTGAAGACTCAGTAAAATCAGGGCCTATCAAGATCAGTTGCAGAATCAGCTCATCAATAGAGAATCAGGAGCGAGATCAAAAGGCACCTTGATGCCCTCACAACTTCTCTTTAGGGATAGTGGCAGGAAGAAGTTGAGTCCCACTTTGCCTTCTTTTGTTTCCTCTTCAATTTATACTTTGACTTACTGGGATACTTCACCCGCAAAGATCTTTTGTAAGAGGGGGAGCGGATTTGTGACCTCTACCTGGAGTGAGAGCTGGACGTATGCAAGGTCCCTGACTTCTTTTTGTGTTCTGCAATGTACGGCTTTGCCTCATAGTCCTGGATGACTTTCAGATGCATGAGTGCACACTCATCACACAACTTGGAGTCGTGCCCCAAGCCCAAAAACCAAAGGTACCACATATGCAGGTCTGTTACCGACATCTGTTTTCAACAGTCACTGAATTGTTTGAACCCTGTAGCTTTAGGTGGGATATCCTTCCCTACACATTGGATTTAGAATTGAAATTGTCAAAAACCACAGAAAGAGGGAGAAGACCTCCAGATCTGTGTTTAAATTTGGGGAAAGAAAGAAACTGATGGTGCGCAAGGGTGACGCGTATATGCTGCTCCACTCCATCACTTTTGGGGTAGAATGAAATCATTTTGAAGCCTCATGGCACCATCCAGCAGCACGTGTGAGCACTGCTATGAAAACATTCTGGCACCTGGGGAATAATCTAAAAGTGAGGAATCTTCAGTTAGAAGTATCCATTTAAAAATATAATGTATTGTATACTATTTCCTATGGGGTTCTATTTTAAGTCCCTGTCTCTGTGTTATTCTGTAGGAGGATGCTGCAGTACCAGTGGTAGGGCATGTGTGGTGCTGGACATACTCCAGGTCTGAGCTGGAGTACATTTACTACTATTTTTGGCCATTTTTATCTATAGTAACTTTAGAAGTGCAGTTTGTGAGTGAGTGTCCATCCTTCCCTAAGTCTCTCCTTAGCCCTGCTGTTTCCTCCCTAAACTCCTCCAAATTTGTAGGAGATATTCTCCAATTCCTGCCACTCCTCCTGCTTCTCCCACATTTTCTATTAAGTAGTAAGTTTGCTAAGGAGATCTTCCCAAGAAAAGACAGGAGAGATGGAGATTTCTATTGATAGGGCTGTGAAATGCATTTTGTACGAAGTAATTAGTACTACTGAACTACAAAATGCAGTTTGTGAATCAGGCCTAATGGTGTTTGTTTGACTATTATTGTACGTTGACACTTCCAAAGACAGTTCTCATGTGTTATGAAGAAACTGTGGTTCCCTCATGTTGGACAAAAGAACACAAAAAACATTCTATAGTGAGTGATAATACCTGACAGAGTGATTAACATCTCCATCAGGGATCTTTAATACCCTAACAAATCGAATACCTTCCTGTCCATTATCTTTTGTAGGCTTACAAGTGACAATAGCTTAACAGAGTGTCCCATCCTGTTTTTAGAATGAACCAATTCCTCCCTGGATTTCAACCCTATCCTCAGTAAACATAGGCCCCAAATGCTTAAAGTCATTTTTGCTAAATTTGAAATTTTCTTCCTTGAGATTCAAAAAAACGTTCTTAATTTTGTCTCTATGCGCAGTTTTTGAACTTTCAAAAACTGAAGTTGTCCTGGATAAACTGTACTCTTCTAACCCATCTGAAAAAAAGCATTCATTAGCCCTTGGAAATTGATGAAGCTGAAAGTGAACTAAAAGACATTCTGACAAATCTTGAACTCCAAAACGTGAACTGAGGGTAGTCAGATCCATAGATTCTTCATTCAGTACAGTGATATACGCAGAGGTTAGCACAACAGTTCCTCCATACATTTATTTGACCCTCTATAATTGATAGAGAGCCTAATCTCTCTGCTAACTTTATGCATAACCACCACAAGGTCCATCCACTCTGTTGTTTCCACTCGTCCATAATGCTTGTCTTACAAAAACGATCTAATTATTTTTTAAGAGCTTCTCTGTTATTGATAGGAATGTCCCTACTCAATCAATCAACCAGTACTTTATTTGGATATCAAGAACCAACAAAGCATATCAATTATATATCAGGTTTAAAAGAAACAATAAAAAAACAAAAACAAATGGTCATATTACAATTAACGTCCTAAAAGGAAAGCAATGCAAAAGAGCAGCTATACAGTAATCCATTTAATAAAGCATCAGTTTTTTTAAGGGCATTTTAGCTAATATCAAAATAGCAGCTCAATCTCAAATTGATAGTAGATAATTTCATTAAAATATATTGAAATCCTAGAGATTACATAAAAAAGTGCAAAGAGACCAAAGTGCAGAGAACTCGTCTAATTTAGGATATAAAAAAAGAAAAAAGTATACATCCACGATAGATACTTTTAAAACAATAACATAATATAATCTAAATTAAAAGATATAGATATGATGGAAACATTAAATAACTATCCAAAATAAGAACATAATATAGTCCAAATTTCCCCAAGATTCAGTCACAAATGGAATATCTAAAAACGTTACAGTCGATTACTATTCCATTCGGAAAGGCTCCGAATCGGATTTGGGTCTGCCGAATCAGATTCAGAAGCCTTGTTTCCGACCGATTTAGACACTTTTCCGAATGACCGATTACGATGTATGGAAAGCTTTCTAACTTTCCGACTCGGTTCAGAATCCGAACCGGACGGCATTCGCAAAGTCCGAGTCATTCAGAGCTGAATCGTAAGGGTCTACGGACCGTGTTTCCGACCGAGTGATTACGATGTCAGATTCGGACAGCCTTTCCAAATCGGTTGTTCTGACTCGGATCGGCTGTCGGAATCTGGCTTTGGGGGCCCATAGCAGGTCCCCCTTCACCCAGGGCCTTGTGAATCAGGCTCGTGGGGGAACCCATGGGCCTGCTCTTTCCAACCATGCATAGAGTGCCAGGGACCAAGGGGTGCCCGCTACAGGGTGCACGATTTGACCCAACCACCGCTTTCTTCAATGGGAGCCTGTGTATTTGGTCGGACCACAGGCTCCCATTGAAGTCAATGGGAGTCTGACCGAATTGTGTCCGGAAGCATCTGTACCACATCGTTAATATACAGGGTAAATGAATAGGGTGGGAGCGAGGATGCATCCCTGATGTATGCCATGCATAATTGGGATACGCTCCTTCAATTCCCCCTACTGGTCCTCAGACTTGGGCATAGTTCTTTATGTGCAGCTTTTTCTATAAGGTCAGCCAAGTTCCAAATAGCACCCATTTTGAGCAAAGCTCTCTGCAAGTTCTCACTGGGAATGAGGTTAAACGCAGCCCTAAGGTCAACAAAAGCCTCATATAAACTTTACTTAATTAGCAGAGCGTATTTCCAATAAAGGAGAGACAGTCTAAAAACTTGTTCCAAGGTGCTGGTTATGTCTCGCTAGCGAACGCAGCTCTATTGTTGTCCCTTTCTGTCCCGAAGGGAGACAGGAGGTGGCACGCGCGGACAGGAGATGTGCACTCCGTATGCGTGCACATCTCCTGTCCCCAGAGGCTGGCAGTTCACGCATCGCGCGCTTTCAGTTTCCCTCCTTCTCCCGTCGGCTCCAAGGAGCCAGCTTGTTTTTAAACCTGGAAAGAGATGCTTGCAGCTTGTAGCATGTGGAGCCCGGGCATGACATTTTTGTTTATTTATATTTTTTGTGAGCGAGTATTTCCCTTCCTTGCTGAGGCGTCTGACCCCCTTTGAGGCTGGGAGCCGTTTAGTTAGAAGGCTTGCAATTGCTGCTGTCTGGTGCCTCCCTTTCCCGTGCAAAATGTTTACTTCCCCCTTCAAGCAAGGTGATACAAATCAATCCAGAGCCGCTGGTGGCTGCAAGCGTGGAGAGCAGATGTACTGCACGTGTGGAGCTGCTTCTATTTTATTTTTGTCAAAGATTGCTAACATCTACCAGGTTTGCACAGCAGCAAAGATGAATGTTTGTGTTTATTTACGGACACAAAATAAAAACCTCTGCGGTCCGCGTGGAGCCAAGGTTGCCAGAGTGAGGGCTAACTCAGAAATGAATCAACACTACAAAACGGTATTGTCAGCAATAAAATGTCAGCCAATGGCCGAGATTTACAGCACTGGCAGCACGGCTGTGCTCTCGTAATGCAGGAGTCAATGGCACGTTTATTGCTCCCGCGTGCATTAAATACAAGTAAAGAGGGTCACCGAGCGCCTAGAAGTGAAGGTGAATAAGTGCTACCACGCATATCCGAATCGAACTAGCACTGCAATTTGATTTAAGTAAATTACCATCTTTATCTGCACGGGTATGCCTCAAAGGTCACCTGCATACTAAAACTCAAACTCAAACTCAGATGTGTTTGAAATTGCTTTAAGCCGGTGGAACAAATCAACAGCATCAAAAATCGTCAAACATGACATCACATGAATTTTATCCATTTTTAAGACACATCTATCTCCCGCGAATGCAGGCAGCCACTCTTTCTGTTTTATTATTTTCTGTTGTATTCTTGGTGGCATTCTGCTTGATGCTTATATTGTGAGTTGTTGTTCTTCTTCTTTTGGCTTTATCTGTTTTGTGCGTTGGAGCTAGGTTCTCCTGGTGCTTATATCTGCAATATAAATTAATAAATTAAGCTAAAAACAATCATCCGACCTAATTCATCCATCCAGTCACCCGTCAGTCCCTCCGTCCATCCATCCATCAAGCCACCCACATCCATCCACCCATCTATTAATCCACCATTCAATTATCCATCCATCTGTCCACCCACATATCCGTCAGTCCATTCATCCACCTGTCAGTCCTACCATCCATCCATAAACCCACCCACATCTATCCATCCATCCACCTATCTACCCATCGACTTATCCATCCATCCATCCACCCATCCATTCATTCATCCATCCAACTATATATCCATCCACCCATTCACTTGTCAGTCCATCCATCCACTCATCCATTTGTCAGTCCATCCACCTGTTACTCCATCAATATATCCACCTGTCAATCCATCTATCCATCCACCCGTCCATCTATCCATCCATCCATCCACACATTTTCATTGCCACATGTATTTCCCTCCGTCCATCCATCCATAAACCCACCCACATCCATCCACCCATCTATCAATCCACCATTCAATTATCCACCCATCTGTCCTCCCACATATCCGTCAGTCCATCCATCCACCTGTCAGTCCTACCATCCATCCATAAACCCTCCCACATCTAACCATCCATCCCCCTATCTGCCCATCGACTTATCCATCCTTCCACCCACCCATCCATTCATTTATTCATTCATCTATCCATCCACCCATTCACCTGTCAGTCCATCCATCCCCTCATCCATTTGTCAGTCCATCCACCTGTTACTCCATCCATATATCCATCTGTCAATCCATCTATCCATCCACCCGTCCGTCTATCCATCCATCCACCCACCCATCCATTTTCATTTCCACATGTATTTCGTAAGGTCTAGATAAGGGAAACATTCCCCTCTACAGGAGTATGTGGCCTTACACTGCAGCTATCTTCTGCCCTGGAGCTCTTGAGCCTTTCTGAGTGGCAGAATCACGGCCAAAGCATTGAAGAGGGCAGCGCTCAGGCTCTGCACCCAGCTGCCAATGAAGAGATCTAGGAGCAGCCCTGGCTCACGATGGCGTTACATTATCCTACATAGCAAGGATTATGTGTCCTACGTCCAGCGCCGATAGAGCGATAACATACATGCGATGAACACGCAACCTTTTGTTCCATAGAGAAGCACAATTATCCCCCAGAGGAGGCACCCGTTGCCCAATAGTTCCCCCCTCGGTCACTGCATATACCATAAACAAGCATTGAAAATGCAATAGGTCTCGCCTTTGATTAAGTTAAAGCCATTTGCTTTGCTAATGGTATTACATAGCAAAGCAAATGGCTTTAATTTAATGAAAGGCGAGACCTAGTGCATTTTTAATGCTTGTTTTTAGTCTGAAACCATCTTGGAGTGAAGACAGGACTTAACTCTTCTCCACCCACAATAAGAGTTTTCTAAGATTATAGGCCTATAATTAGAGGGTGTACTGGGATCACCTTTTTCACCTCAGCTCTCCTTCTAGAATTAGGACTCTCCCTCCCTGCAGATATTGCATTAGAGACAAGGTTGACATAACTTATCCAGGTTCAAGGTTCAGATTTAAACAGGCCACCCAGTATTTTTATCCAGTCATTGTGCTTAAGCTGATTTAAGGAGGGAAATTGCATTGGCTGTATCTTCTAGGATGAAGTATACTGGATCCCTTTCTTCAGGACCCACCACTATTCAAACCCTGCTAAATGGTGAAGATCCAAGGCCAGAAAAAGGGCTAACAACAGAATCAAGTTCCTCGAAGGCATATATCTTGGAGAAATGAGCCACCCAACACTCTGGTTTGATGTGATAATGATAAATTCTAATCTTCTCACTGCTACCATGTGACAACAGTTGCCAAAAAGATCAACTATCCTTCAAGTTAGCACGTAGAAGTGGGTCTTGCCAGATTTTATCATTCCATTTTTTCTTGGCGTTTATAAGGGTAGAATTATACTTCTTTCTACCTTCAGTTATTTCTTCCTTACTTGATTTTTTACGGCTGCTCTCAGGTTTGCTTTGGCTGTTTTAGACTCAAGGTTAAACCATTTAACCTCCTGAACAGGCATGGGTTTCTTATAAAAAACAACCAGCAACGAAATAAAAAGTAGTTTGTGAATGTCCAGAATTGTAATAACAGCACAGGGAGCATTTTCATAATCAAGTCAGGTCACAAACAGCCATATACCTCAGCATGAAATATTTGAGTAGCCATTACATGTGGCCAGGTGGTTAGCTAGCAATGGTTCAGGTACATGCGTATAACTACCAGATATAGTCCTAATCAATGCTTCGCCAGAAAGAAAGAAAAACAAGGGACTTTCAGAGCAAATATCCTCTTAACAGAGCCCATACCCTAAGATCAAGAAAGATATAATCAATAATGTTTTTATATAAGCCATGCCTGAAGGTAGGAAACCTGGGAGAGTCTGAGTGAGTTCAAGCATTGCAGGCCCAAATACCCCTGCCCAGAGTTATTGCAGTTAACTGAAGAGATGCATGTGCTTACCATCCAGCTGAGGAATATTCACTGCTTGTCTTCGGCTTCTACATGCTCATTAATATAAGGTGACAGCTCAAATGAAGTGCTGAAATTGCCTGCCACTATTAACTTAGCGTTCTGTTGAAGGGTTTCAAGTACCTCATCAAGAAGAGTTAAGGCCGGGGATTCGATACCCCGGAGACTGGTCTAACATCAACATTAATTAACACCTGTTTTAATCCTGTCGGAAATTTGAGTATAACCTCCAATAAGACCGGAGCTCAATCTTCATAGGTGTATGACTACAATGTGAGTCATACTTTATCAATATGAGCTACCCTCCACTAGCTCGTCCGTGCATCCCAGATAATTTAGCTTCTACACTATAAGGTTGAATAACCATTAATGGACATAGTGATTGTTGCCCAAGTCTCCTGAAACACACAGATGTCAAACGTGCTGACATAAAGTATCTAATCAGAGTCTGCTAATTTAAGTTTAACACTGGCCAAGTTCCAGTAGATAATAGTAAGGCTAGAACGAGGATTGGAACCTCCCCTTGAATTAGGGGGCAACAATAGGATCAACAACTAGAACTGAAACGCAACCAAATGAATTGTCACTTGTCCCCCTCAAACATGCCCCAGGGTTACATCATATCCGGCCCATGTTCCCGAGTCTGCAATAATAGAATCGGCATAAGAGTCCCCCATTGCTGGCTCATCTAAATTGGTTAGTCAATCGATGGCATTTAAATTCGATGTCTCTGACCGATCGCCCGAACATGGCTTATGAGAGTGTGGATTGCAAAAGCTCTTCACAGGAATACGTCTGTCAGTTGGAGGTAACAATTTTAACCTGATCAAGGTCTTGGATAATGATTCAAGAAGATGGCTTTTGCATAGTTTGAAGTTGATCAAATTTCCAACCAAAGCTGCATGGTACAAAAATACAGAGATGTAATAAAAAATAGATGATTCTGTTCTGTGCCATTTGACATGCTCAACATAAGAACTACCTTGGGAAGACACTCTCGGATCATAACCCGCTGGAACTTACCTTGACCTGGGGACGGATTCCGGCACCAGTGCCCACGTGGTTATTCGACCCCTTGCTTTTAGAGGATGGGGTGTTAAGTAACACTATTGCCAGCACCATAAGCAATAACTTCACAGACAACACTAACACAGCTTCCTCACCCCTGATAGAGTGGGAGGCATTCAAGGTGGTGGGCAGGGGGACATCGATCATCATAGTAGTGGGGGCACATCAGATGGTGCGTCATGAACTGATGCGGGTGGAAGCGGGATTGGGTGCATTGGTTCAGGCTACGGCAATAGACGTGTCCAGAACAGCAGAACTCCAAACAGCATGGATAGAATACGTAGCACTATTAGCGCGACTGTGTGTTATTGACCACCGATCCTATACTCAGAAATCGCTAACAAAAGTCGATGTCAGGAACATTATTCGCTCGGTTCCTCAAAGAAACCCCCCCATCAGTCCCTATACTGGAGACAGCAGCAGTCTGTGCAGGTAAGCGAGGTGGGACAGGCGGGGGGATGTAGACAGACAGACTAGGATTTATTAATTTGTTTTATTTTCCCTATTCCGTTGCCTGTTAACTACCCCCCTCGGCCCCCTGCACCACCACCAACCCGCCCCTCATGAACCGCCGCTGACTAGAGCTCAACACACCGACAATGACGCATGTTACTACTCCGGCTGTGATAAATGATGCCTTCTATGAATATTACAAGACCCTATATGCGGCACCCCCTGCCGTGGAGCCAAAGGTGCTCGCGGGCTTTATTGACAACCTATCCCAGCTCGGGTCACAGCAGCAGATAGGGAAGAATTGGCAGCACCTTTGACAGCCGTTGAGATCCATGAAGATATTAAAGAGCTTTACCAGGAATAAAACACCGGGCATTGATGGCCTCCCGGTGGAGTTCTAGGCCAACTTCTCCACCCAACTGGTTCTTCAGCAGAAGTGGCTGTATACATTCTCCTTAGACAAGGGGCCTCTGCCCCCTACTACAGTACAGGCTCTTGTGCCCTAACTACTGAAGCCAGGCAGAGACCCCACTGATATAACAGCTTACAGACCCCTGTCTCTATTGAATACAGAATATAAAGTGCTGAGCGAAGTATTGGCTCGTCGACTCCTCACACTATA
Organism: Lissotriton helveticus; assembly: GCF_964261635.1. Lineage (NCBI taxonomy): Eukaryota > Metazoa > Chordata > Amphibia > Caudata > Salamandridae > Lissotriton > Lissotriton helveticus. Next base: position 278,213,589 of record NC_136063.1, on the reverse strand, counting down.
GCCAAGGGTTATACATAAAGACCAATGTGACTTTGTGACTGGACGTAGCGCATCACTAAACATATGCAAGCTGTATCATGTGGTGGATGCGACCCCATATACATTTTTAAATAGCGGGCGGTCTAGTGCTTGGCAATTTTTTGACACTCTGAGTTGGGATTACAAGATAGCTGTTCTTCGCCAATTTGCTATCCCACCCAACTTTCTCCAATGGGTTACTCTACTATACACCTCCCCTACTGCAAGGGCATTTACTGAAGCTCACATATCGAAAGCTTAGTAGATACACAGGGGAACGAGAGAGGGATGCCCGCTGTCCCCCATACTGTTCATGTTAGCATAGAAACCATTGGCGCAAAGGCTGTGCTTGAACACCTAGGACTGGGGTATCCACATTGGGCCCACAGTCCATGCACTGTCACTCTACATGGCTGAAAATTCTATTTGCCAAAAATCTCCAGGACAATTAACACACAGTGGCCCAAACCTTCTCATTATTTGAACACATTTCTACTCCTGGCAGTAAATGTGAATAAAATCCACGCATTTTTCTTTTGAGGTAATCATCTGGCCCCAACCCTTAAATTTGGAGATAAGTTAATTAAGGTAGCACCCAACACCTTTAAATACCTAGGGATACAAGTATACAGGAAGACACAACATCTGTTAGACTGGAATCTACACAAAGCGATATCCTCACAACGCCCCCAGGTTTCTTTCTGGACATCACTCCCCCTCTCCATCGCTGAGTGCATTGCTATATTCAAAATGGTAATGTATGTGCTATATTATTTCACTAATTTGCCAGTAGGGGTCCTGGTGCAATATTTTAAAATGTTAAACACACTCTTGACAGACTTACTCTGGGGCAACCGCCGTAGGTGTATAGGTTTAGCAAAATTACAGCTACAGTCAAATAGTGGAGGTATGGAGGCACCAGACTTCAAGTCATATTGCCTGACGAGCCAACTACAATGGCTTTTGTACTGGTTAGCCTGCCATAATCTGCAAGAAATAGGCCTACACACCACCTCGAATGCTCACACAGGGCCTACCACACAAATTACTGTGCCCTGGGGAGCGAAACCCTTGTCAGCTCCACTGTTACTGAAAGTTGAAAAACAGCCCTGAAATATACTGAGCAAACCACTCCCTATGCCCCCAATATACCGCTGCTGGTCTCCCTACCCCATAAGAAGTATTGACTCAGCACAGACTATGTCCACATTTATGCAGGTATGTGGGAATGTGGTGGGAGCACTGTTTGAGGCTGGCTACCTGACTCACTGTTCCTCACACATGCACATATCACATGATATGTCAAAATACGCTGGTCAACAGAAGGCACGGTACCCAGAACGCAAAAATTAGTTTGTTAGAAATGGGATCCCTGGTTGGCCAAGGCTTGCGCCAAGGCCAGGGAGAAATCACCATTCCTAGTTAGGGTAAGGAAGTCACCCGCCAAGACAACCCCTGCTCACCCCCTTGGTAGCTTGGCACAAGCAGTCAGGCCTATCTCGGAGGCGATGTGTTAAGCATTTGCGCATGCACCCACCAGCAACAACCTCCAGGGCCCCCCACAAAAGGAACTCCACACAAGGTATATATGAAAATAGCCTTTGTATTGAAAAACATAATTAGATATGAACACGCAATTTACAAGGTGCCAGGGGCACGGGCAGAATTTATAAGGGACTATGTACAGGACAGGGCCATGGGACCACTGCTAGGAATATGCACATGATGGAACTGGCATTAGAACACATAACAATCAGGGGCTTCATAGAACTAGCATTAGGACTCACTATAACCATAAGCAACATACCTGAGGCATAGGATATTTAGGAGGGAAGGAATGACAAGGCACATAATGTAACAGAAGCACCTTCAGAGGTGCAACACAGAATAACTCTCAGGAATCACATTAACATTAGCCAAAAACTTTCAACAGGCCAACTGGCCTTTCTGGGGCTAGGACGCCCAATGTCACGATGTTAGGACAGGCTGTAGGTAGTCAGAATAAACCTACACGTGGCAGCTGCCCACGAAGTGCTGGGCAGCTGTAGAGGGTGATGAGGGCAACACGTTGGAGCCTCGCGGGCTCGGGGCAAATATGCAAATGAGGGAGCCTCTCTGGCTCGAGAACGAAAGCTGCTGGGGCCGAGCCTCGCAGCCTCGGAAGGACAATGGCCACAAGGGGGAGCCTCCCGGGCTCAGGAATACCAGGGGGGGGGGGGGGGTGGAATCCCTCTCAGGGGACTCGCGATTAAAGACTGCCCCCCTGAGCCTCTCGGGCTCTGTCGTGCATCGGTGGCGCCCCTCTCGGTTCATTATTTTAACCAAGACAGTGGCCCTCTCAAATAAAGTTCCCGGTACCACTAGCCTTTTTTAATCCACAACACCCACGTCTACCACTCAGTTCTGGCCCCATACCCGCACTTCATCCATACGGCAGTTGGAAAAAGATCTCCGCCAAAGAGCCCCTCTTTGAGGTGTTGCCCGTTGGGTATTGCACCGCCGACCCAACGAGGAGCAGGCCCAGATGATGAAGCATGACACCTGGAAGGGTGTGTGAGGGCATTAAATCCAACAAAATGGATTCCCAGGGTGATCTTTTGACTACCCTGCCATAACACAATTGCATCACTGACTGTACCGACCACTTACTCTCATTAGGAACAGCACGATACATTTTGTAAAGACGCCCCTCTCGGGGGACTCAGCATCAGGGGAGGCCCCACGGGCCACTGAACACCCGGGCGCTCTCGCTGGAGGGGAGGGGCGGGCACCGGCAATGTGCCCCGACCCCCCTCCTCTCCCTCTCTCTGCACTCACCGGGTTGTGTCCGCGCCAGTCTCTCCTCACTCTCCGGGGCTCCCTCTCGCTCCTGGGGGCCCCGGGGGGGAGTCGCAGCTTCTTGGGGGGGAAGCAGGGGCACGGAGTCGGCTCCCGCCGCTCCCTGCCTCCTCATACTTCAGGACCGCACACACCAACTCCCCGGGCTGGCAGCCAATCACGGCGCGGCCTGGGGACACGTCATTCGGGAATCCCTGGCTGGCAGCCAATCAGGGCGCAGCCTGGGGAAACATCAGCAGGAAATCCCGGGCCGGCAGCCAATCCCAGCGCGGCCCGGGACAGACATCACGAGGGGTCCGGGCCCGTGGCGGTGAACTCAGGGGAAACGACGAGGAGTAGGCTCCCTCGTAAATGCGGGCAAACAAGGAAATAGGCGAGGTAGGCTCTCGCTGGGGGTCCAGGCGACCTTTGGGGGACGGGGCAAATGCCGGGTGGACACCGGCTTAGGAAGCAAAGCACTCTCAGCGCTGCAGCAACAATGAAGCGCTCCCAAGCGCTAGAGGGCAAGAACCAGCGCTCCCAAGCGCTAGGTAGGAGGAACAGTGCTCCCAAGCGCTGGGGGTCAAAGAAAAGCGCTCCCAAGCGCTAGGTGCACAGAAAACAGCAAAGTCCATAAGGAGTCCAGGACATCAGGTGGAGCACAGCAGCTCCTAGAAGGGAAAGTCTATCAGGTGTCCTGGAGCTGGGCAGGGCCCAGGGAGGCAAGCCTTACCCTGAGCCCAAGCAGCAGCACGCTCCTGGTAGATTCAAGTTGGAAACAAGAACCCCTTAGAAGAGGTCACAGCCTCTTTTTATACATGAAATTCCTTTGTCTAAAGGTGCTGGGTGGGGGAGAAACCAGTCGCAGCTGGTTTTGGGAGTACCTTGTTTTCCCCAGCCACCCTCTCCATTCATCAGGCAGGCTAGGGTCATCAGACGCCCCCCAGGGGGTGGAGCCAGCATTGTGAGGGAAAAGCCCAGCCCCATACAGGATGCAGGCGCAGCCCCTCCCTCACATCAGCATGTTAATCTCTCCATTCACCACCGGGGCAGACCCACACAGACTCCTGGAGCCAGGCTCTCCAGCCGGCTTCAGCCAATCACACGCCAGCACACCTACTTCATACACACACCCATGTCTAGAAGTGGCACTTCCATTTTAGACACACACACGCCGCATACATCATCTCGTAGCATTCAATCACACGAGTCCACACATACCAGACTCGAGCCTGTACCCCCCACGCATCAGGAACTATCAGGGACACACACATTCCCCATGCATTCCTTTGGAGGGCAGACCTCTCTCATCTACACGCACTCAGAGTGGGAATCATCATTCCCAGGTCACATATAACAAGCAAAAACTTCAGGGGTGGACCTGCCAGAAGGGCCAAGTCCAACACTGTGCATTCTTTATACCTAATGGGCAATTGCAGACACTTCATCCGGTGGCTATATCAAGGCCTTCGAACACACTGAGCACTACATTTGACATAGTTGCGGGGCCAGTGGGAGCAGTGCCTCAGCAAGGATTTGCAAGACAAAGAATGCAATACATTTCTTGAATTCCCCCAAATAATCTCACGAAATACACAATTCTACACTGCGCCCATCTTACACCACACAGAACACACGCTATATTTCCTAATGTTCGACAGCATGCCCTAGGTGCCCTGAGTGACATACAGGCCTGCTGCACATGTTGTGGGCCTACCCAACCCTTTCCTTCTATTGGGCACAGATCAGTGCAATATTGGAGGAAATTACTGGAGGGACTAACTCGAACACAGCTGAAAGCTGTCTGTTGGGGTTGTAACTGTGCCCAAAATGTTGCAAAGTACACACGCGATTTGCAGACTTGCCACTTCTTCTGGCAAAACACCTGTTACCAGAAGATGAAAATCGGCATCCCCCCGAAAGTATTAACTTGGAGGGAAGATGTGATTCGTTGGAGCATGGCAGAGAGTGAAGCGATTCGCTGATAGGAATTCCGAGGGATTAAAAAAAGGGGATAGCCAAGGAATGGCCAACTAGAGTCCTTTAGAGCTTTAGACCCCTACCTCCTTACAGAGACCCTTTGTAGCCCCTAACTAGCTTGGGATATGAACAACATCTGTGGGGTCCTGTCCCAGCTTCTACTTCTACAGCCAGACATAATGGAGCAGGGGTATTACGAAAAGATGCATGTGAGCGGACATACCCCGTGTACTTTCCTATATTATAAAGTGTTGATGTATATGATTATGTCCATCAAATCTCAGCATGGACTGAGGTAACGGCAAAGCTTAATTATATTTCTTAACTAAATGCTATATGCCGTCAGCAGGTGAGGTTCTTTAATTTTGACTCCATTTTATATTCAAACTCCATTTTGTGTTGCCTTTACACAGGCTGCATGATTCACAAAGTGTCTCTGCCCTTTTGGACTGCAACGTGTTGAAAACCCCCTCTGTCCTTGTTTTGTAACTCATCTCGGACACCAGCTGGCCTAACTAATTCTTGTCTGGACCACCTAATCCCTGTATCAACTATCTGTTAGCCCTTAGCATTCTTCTTGTGCTGTATCTTATCTTTTGGCCTTCGCTATTCTCTCCCTGTGTTTTCCTATTCCACAACCTTTTCCTTTGAAGCACGCAAACATGTTCTGCCATTACTGATTGACCTATAGGTGCTGTCATAGATTGACTTATCGGGTTGGGCAATAGCATGACTCAAGGGGGATGTTCTGGTTTCATGATGCTTTGTTTTGAATGTTTTCCTATTCGCTAATATTTGGCAGATCTTGTATGCCCATGTTAGGTATTTTGCATGCTTGCAAAAGCTAGGACTGCCCCTTACTTTTATGCCGAGTTTGTAACCCTAAGCATATAAAAGGCCTCTGTTTTCTGTACTCTTCAGACTACCTCATTCAGTTGCTACGGCTTCTGTGTGACGTAGCCTCACTTATAAATGTAATGAAGATGTCTTTTCATATTTCAGCTTCTGTGCCACGTTCTTCTTTCTATTAGTAAGTATTCCCTGAGAATGAAGATTTCAGTTTCTTCAAATGGCGCGGCCAACGTGGGCCTCATCAGAGAAGTGACTTTCTGTGGGAGTGATCTTGTCAGAAGTCTGGAATCTACTGAGGAGGACAGGACGGGACTCTACTACTCTGTGCACAGGAATTCTGGAGATTCTTTGTCTTTGTAGCCCAGTATATTTCTGATCTTCCTGATTTTGATCCTCCACACGATGTCACTCCTGACTGAGAACCTTTTTGCCGTGAGTATTCTAAAAGAAAAAAGACCGTTAGGTCATGTAGAACTTGGCAGTTAGAATTTGGATAACCTTTTGATTGCTAAAAGTAAGGTAGTTTAGTAACGCTTACTGTAGCTTTGGAATTTTGGAATTTGTGTTGGCCAACTTTGTATATGTTTGGATTTGGATATGCAAATTGTAACTTGTGTAGGCAGGTAAATGAGGAGATTTTTCTCCATCTGGTTTTGTTGAACGGTGCACGTACGAAAAGTACATTAAGCACCACTTTGATTATAATACTTGCAATTTTTGGCATGCCTGTTTTCAAGCTCACAGAGAAGAATGTGTTGCTTTTTTTGAAAGGTACCATAGTGTGATGTGAAGTAAATTAGCCGGTTCCCCTAGATGGGATATCTAAATAGATTTAGATTTAAAAACATATTTCTTCCTTGGTGATTTTGTATCCCCAGGGAATTAAAATATGACATAATGCAAAACAAGGATCCTTTGTTCAGTGCAATTTTTTTTTATTTTTTTTATTAAGATATTTGGTGTTCTGCCAGCTAAAGCTAGTGAATTGAGTGTATTTTCGCTTCTTGGATATACCTCAGTCTGTTGGGCTGTTTTTGCAGTCTTTTGGAACACTATTGAGAAGCGTTTCTTGTAAATATGACTTACAACTAAGTATTTGCAAATGGTTTGGTTTAAGTACAGTCTGTGGGCTGTCCTTTGTTTCTGTTCTGAGTATTGATTTGTGGGTTAAATGTGTGTTTAAATGTCTATGTGGTTTTCTCATTAGTGCAACTTCTGTAAGTACATAGTGATGGCGCTATTTATGAAATGCATGGCTAAAGCGCGCTGTATTGTGTGTCTTGAGTGTTTGACCCCTTTCTGTTTATGTCTGAAATGAGCTCAATGTCTGTTCGTGGTTTTTCTGGATGTTTTCAGTCTATTAAGCAAAATGTCTAAATGCTTAAAAACTATAATTTAAATTCACATTCACTAGGAATATAAAAAGGCCTCAAAAAAGAAAATGGTGTGTTTTGTAGGAAAACAAGCTTATAGTATTTTTACTTACAAATGTTATATTAGATATTAACAGGCAAACACTTTCAGCTGAAGTACATTTTTGCTGAACTCAGACGCATATTATAGAACATGCATTGATGTGTCTGCGTTTGAAAAAGACTGTCACCGTGCTCATGTTACAAACCCTGGGAGACAAGCTAAATAAACAGGAGTATTTACTCAAGCCAGGACTTTGCCCTTAGCTAAAACACGGGTGAATCTTTACATTTCAGAATGTTGTTTTCAAAAGGTTCCAAAACTAAGGTTCATTATTTTGTATTACAGGAAGACATTTTAATTAAGGGTTTTCCTCTCTCGCATATTCTTGGTTCTGTTGCTAAATACAATTGTCCTTTTTTTAGAAAGAAAAAATGTGGCGCCAAAGTTTGTCATGTTTTAAGTTAGGCTTCTGTTCTTAGGCTTATAAAGGAATGCGTCTAAAATGATAGGTAAGGGTTGCAGCTCACCTTTATATATGGAATTATAAAAAATGATTGGGTTTATTAAAAATAATTATTAATTATGAAAAATAATTATTATAAATAAGTGCTACAAAATTAGTTTTTTACTATTCATGAAGCTTAATACTCATACTATGACCTCCTAGCATTTTAATTTAAGTTGTGTTGCACTACATAATGAGGACATTAGCATATGGAATTTCACTTAGCGCAGGCATAAGAAACTCATTTTTCTAAGGATTTACATGAGATATGTCTAATGTCCAATCTCTGCAATTTGTAAAGAACATTCTGAGGATGATTAATATGTAACACAATTATAGGATATTTATTTTTAAGTGCCGCAAATACTCAAAGTCGAATTTGGGTATTTTTACCATTTAAAATAGCTTTAAAGTGCCCTAGGTTTCAGTAAATGCATACATTTAGGTATAATACAAATTTACAAGTGGTTCCCATTTGGGGTTTGCTTTAAATGGCTCAGTGAGCCAATGTGCTCGGTGCAAAGCATCCATTTAAGGTTGATGAAATGAGTACCATTGCATAGGGTGGTAACAAGCATTTGCTCTAAAAGCTGGTATGTTGTGTTGTTGAGTTCTGTGAATTATTCACTGTAAATGTTGTTTAATAATCTGAAAATAGAGATCATTTTTTTAGCCCTTAAAAAGGAGAAATTATTTTTCAAAATAGAGTGAATTGTTGCAGGTTAGGAGGAATGAGGAAGGCCTTTTGTATTTGACAGCCTAGGAGACCTGCAGAGGCTGACTCAAGTCGCGCTGAGGTGTTATCTTTAGTTTCCTTGTAAACAATGGAGGGAGGCTGCCATGTTGACATCTGTGACCTCTTAAATTAGGGCCTAGTCTCTGTGAAGTGTAGAATGACCTTGCTTAAAGGGCCTCTAAAAGGAAGGGTTTCTGGTTTCTCCGTAAGAACATCAATAAAATTAAAGAACTTAATTCCAAAGGGACAATATGAAAAAAGGTTTCTTTGAAAGTCCCAACATCATGCTAAATGCTCTGCAGAACGGATACATTTGTATTTCTGCTCTAAAAAAATAATGTCTGCTAGTTGCTTTTATTTGACAGAAAATGAAGCACTGCATTAAGTCTTAGACAGAAAATAAGACGAAGTCTTTTATTGAAATTTTGAAGGCTACATGCCTAAGTGAGAACGAATTGTGGCGCAAAGATAACATGGAGTGTCAGTTAAAGAATTTTACTTTTGGAAAGTTAAAATGGCTTAATGTTGCAAGCTGACTGATAAGATGGGAACAGTTAAGTAATGGGAATTTATTTTTGTGTCTGTTCATGTGTATCATGTTTTGTCTTCTGATTAAAAGTTATAATTGATGTCTGTTTGTTATGAGAAATGTCTCTCTTTTGTGTGTTGTGTATTTTTTTGCTTCTGTCCACAGATCATTCATGGATTGTTCTGGGTGATTTTAAGGCTGACAAGACACGTGAGTTGGTTGGTTGAAAAGAGATGTGTTTTTACGTAACGCCTTTGGAAAGAAATGTTCATGTGTTTTTTTAATGTTTGTGTATTTGGTCCTATCATGAATTGTTCCTGCTGGTCCTGTATGTCAGAAGAGACACAATGGGTTGTATTTGACAGCCAAATGTCCACTAAATGGTGATTTGCTGTCAACAGGAGGGTGAGGATTTTAAACCTGACAAATTAAGCAGGCCCGAATATTGGTAGTATATGACCTGGTGTTGTGCTTCACCGCTCATCTATATATGCTATTGTTTTGTCTATGCTTTTTGTGCTTGATATACAGCAAGTATATCTGATGGCTTGACATGTGCGTTTTGTGCGGTTTTTTATGCATGTTTTTGTTTTATGTTGCTGCTTTTGATACTATTACAAGTTTACCTGTGTTGTGAAGGGATATACATGACGATGTGTATCCTGCACAACAGTTGGGTAGATTTGCTCTGACGCTAAATTTCACAGATAGACAGACAACACTTCATCAGCGTATGTCAAATTTGGCCATAATGGTATTTGAAGAAATTTTTAAAAAAAAGAGATATACAGGATCAAAGTGTGTCACATGTTGTTAGTCGCGTTACTGCCCCTTCCCTTAAGGAAACAGGCAGCCCTAGATTTATGTATCCTGATTGGACGTAAGAATAAATTATAAATCTGTGACTCTTGTACATGGTGACCTAATTTCTATATTACATTAGTCAGTTTTGTTCTGCTTCCTAAGTAGTGTATGGCTTTGTACCATAAAGGAAACAAGGTTTCATTTTTCCCTGAAGAAGGAACTGGAGCATTAGCTGAGATTACCGTATATGGTAGCGGCCAGCGGTAGAGCCAACATTTGTGAAGTATTTTAGATTTTTGTTCACCCAAGTAATTTCTTGTTTTTCCTATAGATTTTTCTTTTGTCACTTCTCCCCTGACCGATGTCGCATCATGCCTAGTTATTGGGGATTTTAGCTGTGTCCTAGTTCCATTTCCCTTTTCCATATTCCTGTCACCAGTCAGCTTTTAATATTGTAGGTGTGTTGTTCAGGTTCACACTTCCAGACTGCAGTAATGTACTAGGAACCCCCATATTATGTATAATTCCCTTTTGTATGACCAGGCTGGATTTTAAGAATTTTCTTTAGGCCTACTTTGATGTTTTCCAGTCTGACTGTCAGGGTAGTGATAGACTGGTTAACTGACTCAATACTATAGTAAGATAAGTTTTCCACCTCAATAGGAGATACCTTACGTTTTCTTTTTTTTAACATGACAAATTTTCAATGATGTGTCCTAAATATTGGAAATAACAGGACTCCCTAGTTCTTGTCTTTTGTTTCCACATTTTGATCATTAGCCTGTGTATTGCATAGTGCACTTGATTCATAGTTATAAAAAGGGAGGTATCTACATGTCCCTGATAATCTGTATTATGCGATTTCTCTTTTGAGATGTTTTAGATAAAGAATTTAGGAACACCTATATGTAATCATTGAGAAAAAAATGTGTGTTTACCCCATTAGACGATGTCACTATGTGTGAGGACATCCATTTAGATAGAATTCTCATGTAGTTATCTACCCTTAGATGGTAGAGGATATGCTCTCACATGGAAACCCAATTGAAGAGATTAGAGGCACTGTTTTGCTTATTGCCTTTGTCTTTGTATTCTATGAGAATGACAGTGTATTTTGGATCACAATTGCCCCATGGCATATGGCCACACCTTTGAAGATTGCAGGCCACCTGCTTGCAGTCCCCTTGTTATACAATGAACTGTTTTGTACTAAATTGAAGGAAACTAACAACTGTGTCCCATTTCCTACGTCACTGGGTTCTGCGGGATTAAGTCATAATACTCTGCGGAACTCTGATGTAAGTCTATTTCCCATCAGTGACAGCTACAGTCTCAGCATCCAGAAAGTAGCAAGGTTGGATAGTGATCGCCAGCACGCCATCAATGATACCTTCAAAGTATTGTGCTTGCTTGGTCAGAAGGCGTTGAACATCAGAGAAGAAGGAGGATCTGGTTTTGCCACAGAACAAGAATTTCAGTGCAAAAGAGCAAAAGAGAAGGATTCCTGTTCATTTGAGGCTTCACTTTTTCACCTGTCATGTGCTGGTAACCTCTGACAGTGTGCAGTCCCTTGGGCCCCTTGGCCTGAGTTTTGGCCACACACACACCCTTTTCCTTTGCTCCAACGGAAGTGCAGTGAACCGGAGGATCCAAGATTGGCAAAAGGCATTACATTATGGTGCATAAATACAAAAAGAGAGGGAGGGGGTACTAGGGGAAGTTTAATGACCTAGCACTGCTACAGCCCCTATACCAACAATTGTACCAACAAACATGTAGCAGAGGGTCAAACAAAAAAAGCAGAAAAAACTACAAACTACGTGTCTGTGTGAGTGAACGGAGGAGAGAAAATGAATAAATCAGGTAGCGTATTCATTCATTTGAGAAAAAAGTGTTCCCATCAGTTGTCGACCTGTACCGCCCTTCATCATCTGGGATCCTTCATTCCTTGAAGGCCAGAAAGGAGACCCATAAAAGACTGGCAGATGTAGCAACCAAGTCCAAATTATGGGTCCCAAAAGTAAATAGTAAAGAAGGGGGAAGTGTTCTGTCAACTGAATAGCAGTGCAAAAAAATTATATAGTGAAAAGAGTAACAAGTGGTAAGACTTATGTCTGTGAAATAAAATTGGGTAGAGAAGCGGTTAACAACTTTAATATGTACCACTTCAATCCCAAAACTAAAAAAGAGAGTGCGATGATAGTAGTGTCAACAAATAACTACTAATCAGAGTGTGAGGTCAACATGTTTCTGCAGACAAACGGAGCCAAAAGGTATCCTGCTGCTTCATCAGGACCGTTCTCGCTACTGCTATATACAAATAAAAAAAGTGTTTATCACCTGATTGTGATCTGAATCTTCCTTCTCCTTGCTTCCAGGACACCAACAATAAATGAAGTTCCAAAAAAGCCACACACAGACACAAAAACAAGACAAATAGAAAGAGACGCATCACTACTAGTCTGAAGTAGTTTGTAGCTTCAAATGCCATTAGTGACACCGCTTCTATTGTAAGCATATATCGCAACTTAGTGTCCCTCCAGTGAACACTCATGCGTTCAAACTTGCACATCAGTCAAGCCCACTCACCTTTTTCGAAAGGAGAGGACTGCTCCACCTCACCTGGCTGCAGCGCAGGTAAAAAGAGCACCGCTCTAGTAAACAAATGTAACATACAATTAGGGGGGGGACATAGAATGTCAAAATCATAAAGCTGCCTTGACAACAAACTGTTGTGTGAACGCCACTTCCAAAACCCTATATCTTGATATGCGAGCACTCGGCTCAACTGTTCAGGCTGAATATGCAACAAACGCATTGTTAATATGTAGGCTGGCAGTTACCCTTCTGCTTGATTGAGGAGCCAGACCCTCTGTAGAATCTGGGCCACTTTTTCGGTCGATTTACCCAAGCTCGAAAAATATGCCTGCATTAGAACAAATCGATTGCACCGGTCCTGCATGTTTTAAGAAAACGCAGTAGCGGTGGAACAAAGGCCATGTACCAGAACTTAGCCCTCTCCTCCGTTCGCTGGTGCTGCAAGGCTCTCACCCAGCTAAGTGCCGCGCACACCGAACCAAACATGTATCTCTACAGACGGTGTCGGTCTCGCCCGTTTGGTCGCGTCTCCTTTAGCGTTTCGCACCCTTGCTGTGTTTGTACTTAAAAAGGCCCAACTATCACCCTTCTCAGCTCGAGCACTTACCTGCCCGTCGGTACTCCAGACGTCCCTATGGGCTGTCTTGGGGATATACCGGCGCGGCGGCGGTGCTAGAGTTTTATCCTGTTTCTGTGATCCTAACGCCACACACGTATCACGTGTCCTTCGACACTTCCTGGGTCGCCATAGGGTTTCTGGGTAATGTAGTTCCTTAACCAGAGAGTACAACAAAACAACGTTTTTTAATGTGTTCGCGGTGTATTCCGCCAGTAACGTTGCTCCTTATCTCTGGAGTATATACCACGCAAATAAGCCAATTGACCCACGTCCACTACAGGCATCCAGGAAACGGGAAGTTATCGGGCACTGTGAAATTGCGTGTGACTTTTTAAATTTCAACGAGCTTTATTTATAAGCAGCACTCATCCGAGTAGTTGTTCTAATGATTTACAATACCACTCTTCAACTAAGTGATGTTAAAAAGAGCACGGCACTAACAACTGTGATATTCTCGATGGTGACACTCAATGTATACTCTCAGTGGATAATAATAGACATTGCACTAGCACCTGCGATATTCTCACCTACGATATTCAGTGGTGCCACTCAATGTGTGCGCTCAAGGGGTAATAATGTAAAACTTGTACCCTCTTCTATTCTTTGGTACTGACAGTGCAAACAAGTGTTCGCCAAGTGAACCTGATCGCAATTAGTGCTTGCAGATGCTTGTGCGTGATTACTGTTTCAAATGGGAATGATTGTTGTCTAAATGAAAATGTCGGCAACAGACTTTAGTTACTATTACCGTCATCATTCAATGTTAAAGAAAGAGGTAAGCACCTCAACCACTCCCTATCTCACTATGTCACCTTCGCTTATTGGTAGGTCAAAAAAGAGAATGGTACCCATAGACATCGAATCGTTTTCATGGAAAAATTATGTTTGAGTGGACAGATTCCAGGTCCGGTTATAGGCACATTTTAACCGTCTCATGAGCCGCATACCCCCGGCAGAGGACTCAGACAATCCTCAAAGGGGATTCATATTTGTACTTCATCATGACGTCCAATGGATATCTCACAGTGACATCCAGGGGATATCCTCATTGAGCCCGGTTTTATCTGAGTTGAGCTTGTAAACCCATTTCTGCTCTCTCTTAAATAAAAATTTACTCATGTCTGTCACGTGTGGAGGGATGAGTGGCTGTTCGATCACTGTCCACTTCAAATCAGTGGGCTGATGTCCTGCCACAACAAAGTGACTCATCATTCTGGTCGCTTGTCTACAGCATCTAATGGAGCTTTTGTGCTCAGAGATTCGCACCTTAATCTTGCGCGTGGTCATCCCCACATATTTCAAGTTGCAGGGGCAGGTGATCAGATATACGAGGTTCTGGCTGTTACAATTAGTGAACCGTCGTTGTTCCCATGGACGATTTGTGCCTATATCAATGCTTGTTGTTTTGGATGTCTGTGGGCAAGCTGCGCAATTGCCACAAGGATGGTGGCCAGTTACAGCTGGCATATTCCATAATGTACCTATTGCTCGAGGAATGCTGGTCTTAGGTCGCGTGTGGACTAATTGGTCCTTGATATTCTGTCCTCGCTTAAATGCAAACAGGGGTGGTGGGAGTGTGTCTGTTCCAGTATTCAGAATACCCCAATGCTTTCTGATGATTCTTTGTATTTGATTGGACTGGGTGCAGAATGTGTTTACACACGTGATCCGCTCTTGTTTAGATTTGGGGAGCAGAAGCTCGAGCAAACTCTCCCTGTTGTTATTAGATGCCCGTTTCTTCGACCTGCGGATCAAGCATCCTGGGTATCCGTTCTCGGACAGATTCATCTCCAGATTTTTAGCATGATTCTCAAAAGCCACTCTTGTGGAACAATTGCGCTGTATCCGCAAACATTGCCTGTAGGGCAAATTATCCCTTAATGCTTTCGGGTGGCAACTGTTGTAGCTCAGAAGAGAGTTTCTGGCCATAGGTTTTCGATACAATTCTGAATGCAACCCAGTCGGTGTTGCGGTGATTAGTAGGTCCAGAAAAGCTAGTTTGTGTTTGCTGAATTCGATAGTAAATTTTAAAAATCGATTCCTCCCATTCAACCATGAGTGGAAGTTCATCAGCTCTTCTTCTGTCCCTCGCCATATCACCAACACGTCATCGATGTAACGTTTCCAGAGGCGCAAGCCCCTCCGGTATGGGTTGGTATCGGTGAGGACATGATCTTGCTCAAACATGTGCACGTACAGATTAGCGAGACTAGGGGCAAAAACGCTGCCCATACTGGTCCCGCTAATCTGTAGGTACACAGTGTCCTCTAACTGAAAAAAATTCTCAGTCATTGCCAATGTGGCCAAATTCATAATCAACCTAACCGGTGTCATGGAGTTCAGATCTCTAGCTGTTAGTAAAGTTTCTACTACCTCCAAGGTTTCAGTCTGTGGTATTGACGTGTACAAACTCTCCACGTCAAATGATACAAGGAGGTCCAAATCATTATCAAATTCGATGTCAGGTAAGAGTCTCAATATGTCTTTCGTGTCCTTTAGAAAGGTGGGCATCTCTCCCACCATCGGTTTCAGAAAGAAATCAACAAATGTCGACAGGGGTTCTAGCAATGAACCTATGCCCGATATGATGGGGCGCCCTGGTGGTGGCCGTTGAGTTTTGTGTACTTTAGGCAGTACGTAGAAATAGGGCATCACTGGGTTCACTGCACATAAATATTGTGCCTCTTTCGTTGTAACCCATCCCTCAGCTAGAGCCTCTTCTACAATGTGCCCAATGACGGTTGCCAGCCTCTCTGTCGGATCCGTGGTCAAAATGCGGTAAGATTTTGTATCATTCAGTTGTCTTAAACACTCATTGCGGTAATCGGCCGGGTCCATCAGAACTATGGCCTCACCTTTATCCGCAGGTTTAATTAACACTGAGTCGTTGTTCGCCAGATTCTTTATAGCGTTCTGCTCTTTTTTGCTCAAGTTGATAAAAGGTTTATGGGTTTGTTGAAACAGAGCTCTTAGGTCATGGTCAACTGCCTCCTCAAAGGTGAGATCCTTTGCCGGTAGACCTACAGTGGTCGGATTGAATGTAGATGGTCTCTTAAGCCCCGTATTGTCATTAGATCTTAAAGAGTCAGAGATCTCTCCATTTTTGTTAGAAAACAGAAAGTGTAGGCAAATCTTTCGAAAGAATTTGCCCATCTCTATTTGTGTAAGAAATGGGTCTCCCGTGTTGGTAGTGACAAAGCCCAACCTTTGGTGAGAACCTGTTCTTCGATGTCAGTCAGTACATGGGTGCTAAGGTTAATTACGAGGCTGGTCCTGACGATGCCCCGCTTGTTCCCGGGGGATTTGCTTCCCGTTCCTCAAGTCCATAGTTAGTGGACGAGTATTCCACTGGACCTGCCCTTGTTGCTGTGATTGTGTCCGCCTCCTTCCCCGTGCCCTCACCTGACCAAACCCTAAAAAAGACTGTTGGTTGTAGTCGGGGTAAAATTTTTGTGGACCGTAAGGTCCTATTGCAGGGGGATAGGCTGGAACTCCCCAGGGCGGTGGTTGCCACCAAGGTGGATAGGATGGTTGGCCAAACCACTGATTGAAGCCTCTCCAATTCTTCCTGTTGTTACCTCTCCCTCTACCTCTGAAGTTGTTCTGTGTGTTTCCAGAGTTAGAGGCATCTGAGTCGCTTGACCCATCCTCTGAACTGGAGGTGCCATATGTTGAACCGCCTTTCCACCCGTTTTTATTAAATGGCGTAGGTACATAGGAATCACTAGTGTAGGGATAGACTTTTTCCATCGAGAATTTGGCAAGATCTTTTTTAAATTTCTCTAATTTGGTAAAAACGATGGAGTCTCTGAATTCCTTACTAGTTTTGTTGCCCTCATCTTGATTCTTAGAGAAAGCCTTACCAGAGATGGTATTTCTAATCTGTCCTTCTAGGACTTGGATCTCCACTAGAAGCTTGTCTGCTGTTTGTTTAGCTGTTTTAATAATCAATACGAGCCAGTCCCGAGTGCATTTCCACGCAATCAGTCCCACAAAAAGTCCTTGTCGTCTAAGAACAGACGGGGGGCGTTCGTCACGATAAGTCCACTTGGAGCACAGTTGCCACGTAAGTACTCCGCCATGGAAATACCGTGAACACATACTCTGGCCTGATTCTTTTTGAGTATTAAGATTTTTGCCAAGCCTTCATCGTTACTAGTCTGGTTGGTTGGTATACGGTCTAATATACTTGGATTCTCTGATAGGATGGATCGGATCTCCGCTTCATCAAAGGCCAACCCTAAGTTAGTAGCCATCCTGGGTGTAAGGCGTCACACGTCAGAGATGTCAATAGGCAGCTATTGTGTCAGTCCCGGTGACCCCGCTATATCACAAAGTTTACGAGGACTTAAAGTTCATTAAAAGGACCCGCAGCGACTGCTGCACAAGAGTATAAATACAAAAAGAGAGGGAGGGGGTCCTAGGGGAAGTTTAATGACCAAGCACTGCTACAGCCCCTATACCAACAATTGTACCAACAAACATGTAGCAGAGGTTCAAACAAAAAAAGCAGAAAAAATACAAACTACGTCTCTGTGTGAGTGAACGGAGGAGAGAAAATGAATAAATCAGGTAGCGTATTCATTCATTTGAGAAAAAAGTGTTCCCATCAGTTGTCGACCTGTACCGCCCTTCATCATCTGGGATCCTTCATTCCTTGAAGGCCAGAAAGGAGACCCATAAAAGACTGGCAGATGTAGCAACCTAGTCCAAATTATGGGTCCCAAAAGTAAATAGTAAAGAAGGGGGAAGTGTTCTGTCAACTGAATAGCAGTGCAAAAAAATTATATAGTGAAAAGAGTAACAAGTGGTAAGACTTATGTCTGTGAAATAAAATTGGGTAGCGAAGCCAACCATCCTATCCACCTTGGTGGCAACCACCGCCCTGGGGAGTTCCAGCCTATCCCCCTCCAATAGGACCTTACGGTCCACAACAATTTTACCCCGGCTAAAACCAACAGTCTTTTTTAGGGTTTGGTCAGGGGAGGGCACGGGGAAGGAGGCGGACACAATCACAGCAACAAGGGCAGGTCCAGTGAAATACTCCTCCACTAACTATGGACTTGAGGAACGGGAAGCAAATCCCCCGGGAACAAGCGGGGACATCGTCAGGACCAGCCTTGTAATTAACCTTAGCACCCATGTATTGACTGACATCGAAGAACAGGTTCTCAACAAAGGGTTGGGCTTTGTCACTACCAACACGGGAGACCCATTTCTTACACAAATAGAGATGGGCAAATTCTTTTGAAAGATTCGCCTACACTTCCTGTTTTCTAACAAAAATGGAGAGATCTCTGACTCTTTAAGATCTAATGACAATACGGGGCTTAAGAGACCATCTACATTCAATCTGACCACTGTAGGTCTACCGGCAAAGGTTCTCACCTTTGAGGAGGCAGTTGACCATGACCTAAGAGCTCTGTTTCAACAAACCCATAAACCTTTTATCAACTTGAGCAAAAAAGAGCAGAACGCTATAAAGAATCTGGCAAACAACGACTCAGTGTTAATTAAACCTGCGGATAAAGGTGGGGCCATAGTTCTGATGGACCCGGCCGATAACCGCAATGAGTGTTTAAGACAACTGAATGATACAAAATCTTACCGCATTTTGACCACGGATCCGACAGAGAGGCTGGCAACCGTCATTGGGCACATCGTAGAAGAAGCTCTAGCTGAGGGATGGGTTACAACGAAAGAGGCACAATATTTATGTGCAGTGAACCCAGTGATGCCCTATTTCTACGTACTGCCTAAAGTACACAAAACTCAACGGCCACCACCAGGGCGCCCCATCATATCGGGCATAGGTTCATTGCTAGAACCCCTGTCGACATTTGTTGATTTCTTTCTGATTTCTTTCTGAAACCGATGGTGGGAGAGATGCCCACCTTTCTAAAGGACACGAAAGACGTATTGAGACTCTTACCTGACATCGAATTTGATAATGATTTGGACCTTCTTGTATCATTTGATGTGGAGGGTTTGTATACGTCAATACCACAGACTGAAACCTTGGAGGTAGTAGAAACTTTACTAACAGCTAGAGATCTGAACTCCATTACACCGGTTAGGTTGATTATGAATTTGGCCACATTGGCAATGACTGAGAATTTTTTTCAGTTCGAGGACACTGTGTACCTACAGATTAGCGGGACCAGTATGGGCAGCGTTTTTGCCCCTAGTCTCGCTAATCTGTACGTGCACATGTTTGAGCAAGATCATGTCCTCTCCGAGGATATATGATGATACCACGCATACTTTTAGCACGCAGACCATTACCACGCAATTTTTACAACGCAGGACCCTTTACCACGAATACCTTTACAACGCAATACACTACAACGCAGGCACTATTACAACGCATACCATTACAACGTAAGTATAGGTAAGTATATAATATGTTAAAATAATATAATTATTATTAATATTTTTTTTAATTATTAATTTATTATTTTAATATTAAATAGTTTAATAAATTATATTAATTTTTATTTATTAACTTGTAAATATATATGTTAAAAATACCCCTGTACCCCAAAACCCAACCCCAACCCTGAAACCTAAAAATACCTCTGTACCCCAAAACCCAAACCCAACCCTGAAACCTAAAAATACCGCTGTACCCCAAAACCCAAACCCAACCCTGAAACCTAAAAATACCCCTGTACCCCAAAACCCAAACCCAGCCCTGAAACCTAAAAATACCCCTGTACCCCAAAACCCAAACCCAGCCCTGAAACCTAAAAATATCCCTGTACCCCAAAACCCAAACCCATCCCTGAAACCTAAAAATACCCCTGTACCCCAAAACCCAAACCCAACCCTGAAACCTAAAAATACCCCTGTACCCCAAAACCCAAACCCATCCCTGAAACCTAAAAATACCCCTGTACCCCAAAACCCAAAACCAGCCCTGAAACCTAAAAATACCCCTGTATCCCAAAACCCAAACCCAGCCCTGAAACCTAAAAATACCCCTGTACCCCAAAACCCAAACCCAACCCTGAAACCTAAAAATACCCCTGTACCCAAAACCCAAACCCAGCCCTGAAACCTAAAAATACCCCTGTACCCCAAAACCCAAACTCAGCCCTGAAACCTAAAAATATCCCTGTACCCCAAAACCCAAACCCATCCCTGAAACCTAAAAATACCCCTGTACCCCAAAACCCAAACCCAACCCTGAAACCTAAAAATACCCCTGTACCCCAAAACCCAAACCCAACCCTGAAATCTAAAAATACCCCTGTACCCCAAAACCCAAACCCAACCCTGAAACCTAAAAATACCCTGTACCCCAAAACCCAAACCCATCCCTGAAACCTAAAAATACCCCTGTACCCCAAAACCCAAACCCATCCCTGAAACCTAAAAATACCCATGTACCCCAAAACCCAAACCCAGCCCTGAAACCTAAAAATACCCCTGTACCCCAAAACCCAAACCCAACCCTGAAACCTAAAAATACCCCTGTACCCCAAAACCCAAACCCAGCCCTGAAACCTAAAAATACCCCTGTACCCCAAAACCCAAACCCAGCCCTGAAACCTAAAAATATCCCTGTACCCCAAAACCCAAACCCATCCCTGAAACCTAAAAATACCCCTGTACCCCAAAACCCAAACCCAACCCTGAAACCTAAAAATACCCCTGTACCCCAAAACCCAAACCCAGCCCTGAAACCTAAAAATACCCCTGTACCCCAAAACCCAAACCCAGCCCTGAAACCTAAAAATATCCCTGTACCCCAAAACCCAAACCCAACCCTGAAACCTAAAAATACCCCTGTACCCCAAAACCCAAACCCATCCCTGAAACCTAAAAATACCCCTGTACCCCAAAACCCAAAACCAGCCATGAAACCTAAAAATACCCCTGTATCCCAAAACCCAAACCCAGCCCTGAAACCTAAAAATACCCCTGTACCCCAAAACCCAAACCCAACCCTGAAACCTAAAAATACCCCTGTACCCAAAACCCAAACCCAGCCCTGAAACCTAAAAATACCCCTGTACCCCAAAACCCAAACTCAGCCCTGAAACTTAAAAATATCCCTGTACCCCAAAACCCAAACCCATCCCTGAAACCTAAAAATACCCCTGTACCCCTGTACCCAAACCCAACCCTGAAACCTAAAAATACCCCTGTACCCCAAAACCCAAACCCAACCCTGAAACCTAAAAATACCCCTGTACCCCAAAACCCAAACCCATCCCTGAAACCTAAAAATACCCCTGTACCCCAAAACCCAAACCCATCCCTGAAACCTAAAAATACCCATGTACCCCAAAACCCAAACCCAGCCCTGAAACCTAAAAATACCCCTGTACCCCAAAACCCAAACCCAGCCCTGAAACCTAAAAATATCCCTGTACCCCAAAACCCAAACCCATCCCTGAAACCTAAAAATACCCCTGTACCCCAAAACCCAAACCCAACCCTGAAACCTAAAAATACCCCTGTACCCCAAAACCCAAACCCAACCCTGAAACCTAAAAATACCCCTGTACCCCAAAACCCAAACCCAACCCTGAAACCTAAAAATACCCCTGTACCCCAAAACCCAAACCCATCCCTGAAACCTAAAAATACCCCTGTACCCCAAAACCCAAACCCATCCCTGAAACCTAAAAATACCCCTGTACCCCAAAACCCAAACCCAATACCCCTAATAAATGTTTTTAAAAAAAGATAAACTTACCTATACTTACGTTGTAACGGTATGCGTTGTAATAGTATCTGCGTTGTAGTGTAATGCGTTGTGAAGGTATTCGTGGTAAAAGTACTTGCGTTGTAAAAGGTGCGTGGTTATGGTATTGTGTTGTTAAAAATGCGTGGTAACAGTTGTATACCCCTCACCAATACCACCCATACCGGAGGGGCTTGTGCCTCTGGAAACGTTACATCGATGACGTCTTGGTGATATGGCGAGGGACAGAAGAAGAGCTGATGAACTTCCACTCATGGTTGAATGGGAGGAATCGATTTTTAAAATTTACTATCGAATTCAGCAAACACAAACTAGCTTTTCTGGACCTACTAATCACCGCAACACCGACTGGGTTGCATTCAGAATTGTATCGGAAACCGATGGCCAGAAACTCTCTTCTGAGCTACAACAGTTGCCACCCGAAAGCATTAAGGGATAATTTGCCCTACGGGCAATTTTTGCGGATACAGCGCAATTGTTCCACAAGAGTGGCTTTTGAGAATCATGCTAAAAATCTGGAGATGAATCTGTCCAAGAAAGGATACCCAGGATGCTTGATCCGCAGGTCGAAGAAACGGGCATCTAATAACAACAGGGAGAGTTTGCTCGAGCTTCTGCCCCCCAAATCTAAACAAGAGCGGATCATGTGTGTAAACACATTCTGCACCCAGTCCAATCAAATACAAAGAATCATCAGAAAGCATTGGGGTATTCTGAATACTGGAACAGACACACTCCCACCACCCCTGTTTGCATTTAAGCGAGGACAGAATATCAAGGACCAATTAGTCCACACGCGACCTAAGACCAGCATTCCTCGAGCAATAGGTACATTATGGAATATGCCAGCTGTAACTGGCCACCATCCTTGTGGCAATTGCGCAGCTTGCCCACAGGCATCCAAAACAACAAGCATTGATATAGGCACAAATCGTCCGTGGGAACAACTACGGTTCACTAATTGTAACAGCCAGAACCTCGTATATCTGATCACCTGCCCCTGCAACTTGAAATATGTGGGGATGACCACGCGCAAGATTAAGGTGTGAATCTCTGAGCACAAAAGCTCCATTAGATGCTGTAGACAAGCGACCAGAATGACGAGTCACTTTGTTGTGGCGGGACATCAGCCCACTGATTTGAAGTGGACAGTGATCGAACAGCCACTCATCCCTCCACACGTGACAGACATCAGTAAATTTTTATTTAAGAGAGAGCAGAAATGGGTTTACAAGCTCAACTCAGATAAAACCGGGCTCAATGAGGATATCCCCTGGATGTCACTGTGAGATATCTGTTGGACGTCATGATGAAGTACAAATATGACTCCCCTTTGAGGATTGTCTGAGTCCTCTGCCGGGGGTATGCGGCTCATGAGACGGTTAAAATGTGCCTATAACCGGAACTGGAATCTGTCCACTCAAAAATCATTTTTCCATGAAAACGATTTGATGTCTATGGGTACCATTCTCTTTTTTGACCTACCAATAAGCGAAGGTGACATAGTGAGATAGGGAGTGGTTGAGGTGCTTACCTCTTTCTTTAACATCGAATGATGACGGTAATAGTAACTAAAGTCTGTTGCAGACATTTTCATTTAGACAACAATCATTCCCATTAGAAACAGTAATCACGCACAAGCATCTGCAAGCACTAATTGCGATCAGGGTCACTTGGCGAACACTTGTATGCACTGTCAGTACCGAAGAATAGAAGAGGGTACAAGTTTTACATTATTACCCCTTGAGCGCACACATTGAGTGGCACCACTGAATATCGTAGGTGAGAATATCGCAGGTGCTAGGGCAATGTCTATTATTATCCACTGAGAGTATACATTGAGTGTCACCATCGAGAATATCGCAGTTGTTAGTGCAATGCTCTTTTTAACATCACTTAGTTGAAGAGTGGTATTGTAAATCATTAGAACAACTACTCGGATGAGTGCTGCTTATAAATAAAGCTTGTTGAAATTTAAAAAGTCACACGCAATTTCACAGTGCCCGATAACTTCCCGTTTCCTGGATGCCTGTAGTGGACGTGGGTCAATTGGCTTATTTGCGTGGTATATACTCCAGAGATAAGGAGCAACGTTACTGGCGGAATACACCGCGAACACATTAAAAAACTTTGTTTCGTTTGTACTCTCTGGTTAAGGAACTACATTACCCAGAAACCCTATGGCGACCCAGGAAGTGTCGAAGGACACGTGATACGTGTGTGGCGTTAGGATCACAGAAACAGGATAAAACTCTAGCACTGCCGCCGCGCCGGTACCTCCCCAAGACAGCTCAGAGGGACGTCTGGAGTACCGACGGGCAGGTAAGTGCTCGAGCTGAGAAGGGTGATAGTTGGGCCTTTTTAAGTACGAACACAGCAAGGGTGCGAAACGCTAAAGAAGACGCGACCAAACGGGCGAGACCGACACCGTCTGTAGAGATACATGTTTGGTCCGGTGTGCGCGGCACTTAGCTGGGTGAGAGCCTTGCAGCACCAGCGAACGGAGGTGAGGGCTAAGTTCTGGTACATGGCCTTTGTTCCACCGCTACTGCGGTTTCTTAAAACATGCAGTACCGGTGCAATCGATTTGTTCTAATGCAGACATATTTTTCGAGCTTGGGTAAATCGACCGAAAAAGTGGCCCAGATTCTACAGAGGGTCTTGCTCCTCAATCAAGCAGAAGGGTAATTGCCAGCCTACATATTAACAATGCGTGTGTTGCATATTCAGCCTGGACAGTTGAGCCGAGTGCTCGCATATCAAGATAAAGGGTTTTGGAAGTGGCGTTCACACAACAGTTTGTTGTCAAGGCATCTTTATGATTTTGACATTCTATGCCCCCCCCCCTAATTGTAATTACATTTGTTTACTAGAGCGGTGCTCTTTTTACCTGCGCTGCAGCCAGGTGAGGTGGAGCAGTCCTCTCCTTTCGAAAAAGGTGAGTGAGCTTGACTGATGGTGCAAGTTTGAACGCATGAGTGTTCACTGGAGGGACACTAAGTTGCGATATATGCTTACAATAGAAGCGGTGTCACTAATGGCATTTGAAGCTACAAACTACTTCAGACTAGTAGTGATGCGTCTCTTTCTATTTGTCTTGTTTTTGTGTCTGTGTGTGGCTTTTTTGGAACTTCATTTATTGTTGGTGTCCTGGAAGCAAGGAGAAGGAAGATTCAGATCACAATCAGGTGATAAACACTTTTTTTATTTATATATAGCAGTAGCGAGAACGGTCCTGATGAAGCAGCAGGATACCTTTTGGCTCCATTTGTCTGCAGAAACATGTTGACCTCACACTCTGATTAGTAGTTATTTGTTGACACTACTATCATCGCACTCTCTTTTTTAGTTTTGGGATTGAAGTGGTACATATTAAAGTTCTTAACCGCTTCGCTACCCAATTTTATTTCACAGACATAAGTCTTACCACTTGTTACTCTTTTCACTATATAATTTTTTTTGCACTGCTATTCAGTTGGCAGAACACTTCCCCCTTCTTTACTATTTACTTTTGGGACCCATAATTTGGACTAGGTTGCTACATCTGCCAGTCTTTTATGGGTCTCCTTTCTGGCCTTCAAGGAATGAAGGATCCCAGATGATGAAGGGCAGTACAGGTCGACAACTGATGGGAACACTTTTTTCTCAAATGAATGAATACGCTACCTGATTTATTCATTTTCTCTCCTCCGTTCACTCACACAGACACGTAGTTTGTAGTTTTTTCTGCTTTTTTTGTTTGACCCTCTGCTACATGTTTGTTGGTACATTACATTATGGTGCCCATGAAAGAGCAGCCTGAGCGTTCTCTGACACTGAGTAATGAGTGATGGAGCCTGAGAATGTAGACCCGGATCTGCATAAGATGATCTGTGCCCTTGATCAATGAAGAGCACACTATCTGTAGTGCCTACCGCAGAGGAGAGATATTGGTGCACTGCATTGAGACATTGAGACTGTCGAATGAGCTGTGAGTGTTTGTCAGGAGGGCACTCCAACGGATACTGAGAAGCACCATTTACATGAAAGGCCTGAATGAAGAGGCCCATGCGGAAGAAAACGACAAAAGAAGATTTGATGGACAATAGAAGCCTGCCAGAGAGGCTTGGACGGACTCTGGGTATTTCCCGTGCGATTGCATAAAATGGGTGTTAGGAGACTGATTCTTGTTGTTTTGCTGGCATTGTTTTAAAGTAGTATTCTGTTTAGTAAAAGCAGAATAAAGTCCATTCCCTGGGGAAGAGTATCCCTTTTCATCTGAGAGCATTGATAAGGATCGCCACTGTTTCACGTGAGTATATAATAAGTTTCTGAAATGTATAGGAGCCCTAAAATGTTATTAGATAATTTTTAGGATTTGCTTTTGCTTAGTGTTGTGAAAATGATAATTTTGTTTGTAATAGTGGTCGTTACTTTCTCCTGTTGTCTATATATGTTAATTATGACCCAATGCCCTGTTCTCTTTGTATTCCTGCTCATTCCCTTAATGAAATGTTTAGAATGGAAAATGCTTATGTAGCAATCAATTAGGATTTGCCTGTGTAATGGCAAAAGGAGGGTCTGAGGTTCTTTAATTTTGACTCCATTTTATATTCAAACTCCATTTTGTGTTGCCTTTACACAGGCTGCATGATTCATGAAGTGTCTCTGCCCTTTTGGACTGCAAGGTGTTGCTTTGTTTTGAATGTTTTCCTATTCGCTAATATTTGGCAGATATCGTATGCCCATGTTAGGTATTTTGCATGCTTGCAAAAGCTAGGGCTGCCCCTTACTTTTATGCTGAGTTTGTAACCCTAAGCATATAAAAGGCCTCTGTTTTCTGTACTCTTCAGACTACCTCATTCAGTTGCTACGGCTTCTGTGTGACGTAGCCTCACTTATAAGTGTAATAAAGATGTCTTTTCATATTTCAGCTTCTGTGCCAAGTTCTTCTTTCTATTAGTAAGTATTCCCTGCGAATGAAGATTTCAGTTTCTTCACAGGGGGGAGGTGGGAGGGTGTTTGATGTTTACCAAGTTATTGGATGTATAATACAATTAACATTTTCAGTTGTAAACCACAAAATGTTGCACCATATTATGTCGAAATGACTATTGCTGACCTACACTTGGACAATCTATATGAAATCTCTAAAAACCTGGCTCTTTAGCAACTAGAGTCATCATTACTACCTTCGCATTTGCAACCTTTCTGGGTCCCGCTGGCACTAGCGCCTAGACGCCCTGGGGCATTCGTGCGCTATACAAATTCTCAAATGAAATCCAATGTATTTATTTTATTTATAAAGTTTTATATAGTGCAAACTTGATCTCGAAGGATATCAGAGCGCTTTGCAATTTGAAGGAAAGGAAGGTAACATTTCAGTACATGAGTTAATTGGGGAATCTACATAGACAATGAATCAAATAGGGCTCACATAACAGGCTATTTACAATTCTGGGGTCAGCAAAGAATGGGCTAGTCGCTGATACATATCGACATAGAAGGGGAGCAAATGAGACAACAAGAGAGGAAGGAGAGGGAAAAAAAACAATAATAATATACAAGATTAACAACAAATTATGGAGTATGTCCAATGCAATTAGAGCCAACAATCGCACATCTTATTAAGGTAAGAACTTATTCATGAAGAATCTTTTTACTTCCAGTTTGAAAGCAACCTTGGAGGAGATTCTCCAGATTTTTGGTGCAGAGCTGGAGAAGGCTCGTAGGCGTGTTAGCTTTTTGCGAAAGACCCGTGGTTTCAGAAGAAGAGTATTAACACTTCTAGACGGTGTATCCCCTCTGGATAGTTCTAGCTTTTGCACTAGATAGTTGAGAGTTTTGAAGTGGAGGGCTTTGTGAGATAGGTAGGCAATCTTTAGCTGAATTCTAGCTTCATAGGGCAGCTAATTTAGAGATTTTAAGACAGGGGAGATGTGGGCATTCCGCTTGGTGCCCATAACCAATCTGGCCGCCGCCTTCAATGATGCCCTTAGTGGGGCCAGGGTATATTTGGGGTGGCCACAAAGCATAGCACCCCCATAGTCAAGCCTCGGCAAAACAAGCGCTTGGACCACTTGCTTGAAATCCACTTGAGGTAGGAAAGGTTTGAGATTCCTGAGTGTCCTCAGAAGGTGGTTAGCTCCCTTGCACACATTGCTGATATGAGTCTTCATATTCAGGTGCTTGTCCAGGGTGATTCCTAAAGATTTAGCTGAGTCAACAATGTGGGGGGAGCAGTTGAAGGCGGTGAGTTGGTTCATCCAGAGGTCAATTTTAGGAGTGTGTTTCGGGGGAGAAATGAGGAGGATTCTGTTTTGGAGTTGTTTAGCAGGAGGTGGTTCTCAGTTAACCAGTTTTGAGTAGTCAGTAGGGTGGAGTTGAGTGAAGTGATGTTATCCGGGGAGGAGATTTTCAGATAGAGTTGGGTGTCATCTGCATACATATGGAAGAGAATGCCCATGGATTTTAGCTCATTAGCTAATGGTTCCAGGAACAGATTGAAGAGAACAGTAGATAAAGAGAGACCCTCGAGGAACCCCTATGGTGACTGGTGATGGCTGGGAGAGAGAGTGGTTAGCCTGATCTCTTTGGGATCTGTGCTGGAGGAAGGACGAGAACCATTGCAGCACCTGACCAAAGTGGCCCATCCTTTGCTCCAGAATGACTAGGAGGTTGGCGTGCTTGAGAGTGTCAAATGCAGAGGAAAGGTCAAATAGGATAAGGAGGCAGGATTCATTTCGGCCAAGCATTATTAAAATGTCATCCATCACGTGAGTGAGAGCCGATTCAGTGCTGTGCCCACTACGAAAGCCAGATTGGTGTTGGTCCAGGAGATGGAAAATTTTCAATGTGCTCACATAGTTGTGACTGCATGCATTTTTCAAGGAGTTTGGCTAGTGAGGGAAGCTGGAGATAGGGCAGTAGTTGTTAAGATCAGCGCTGTCGGCGGTAGTTTTTTTTAATATAGGTGTTACCTGTGCAGCTTTTAGGCATTCTGGTATCGTGCCTTGTGACAAGGATGCATTGACGATCTTTGTCCAGATGGGAGAGATGCCAACCTTAATTTCTTAATTTCTTTGAAGATGGAGGGTGGTAACGGGTAACTGAAGTGATTAGATGGGTTGAAACTCCGGAGAACCTTTTTGATACTACTTTCATTGAGGGGGTAAAGGTGTCCCAGGATGCATTGAATGAATGAATGAATAAAATATTTAATAAAGCGCGCGATGGCCAAGCGGCTTCCTGGCGCTGGGGACCTGATCAGAAACTCGGCAGAGGGGACCCAGGAAAGATTTAAGAGGGAAATGCCTGAAGGAAGAGGAAGGTTTTAAGGGCTTTGCGAAAGTGGGAGTAGATGGGAATGGAGCGAATAGAGAGAGGAAGGCTATTCCAAAACTGGGGGGCAAGGACTGAGAATCGGGTTCCCCCGGTTCTGGATTTGCGGAAACGAGGGGTGTGAAGAAGAGAGAGAGAGGAAGAACGGAGGGTGCGGACAGGGGCATGGGAAGAGACAAGAGAGTTGATGAACAGGGGTGCGGAGCGAGAGTGAGCCAAGAATGCTAGACAGGCCAGTTTGAAAAAGGATCTGAGACGAACAGGGAGCCAGTGAAGTGATTTAAGAGCCGGGGTGATATGAGAGGATTTGGGGAGGGAGAGAATGAGACGAGCGGCTTGGTTTTGAATGGCCTGTAGGCGGCGAGATTCGTAAGCAGGTATGCCCACATACAAGCCATTCCCGTAGTCAAGGCGAGAGATGACGAGGGCCATGACTATGGATTTGAGAGCATCAGAGGAGAAGAAGCGGGAGATTTTCCGGATTAAACGGAGAGAAAGAAAGCAGGAGGACACAACCGAGCTGATCTGACTGTGCATGGATAAGTCATGACTGACTTTGATGCCAAGAGTGCGGACAGAAGAAGAGGGAACAGGGGGGGGACCAAAAGAGAGGGGCCAATGTGCGGGAGTCCAGGGGTTAGAAGAGCCACCGGTGAGAACAAGTTCGGTTTTATCTGGATTGAGCTTCAGTTGGTTAGCGCACATCCAGTCAGAAATGAAAACTAAAGTGGAACAGAACTTGGGAAGAGAGTCAGGGGAGGAAGAAAGATCGAAGACGAGCTGAAGGTCATCTGCGTAGTTATACACAGAGACCCCCAGCTCAAGAAGAGAAGTGATGAGGGGGTGAATATAGAGATTGAAGAGGAGAGGGGAGAGAGAAGAGCCTTGGGGAACTCCACAAGTGACAGGACGGGGAGGAGCGGAAAAACCGGCGAGATGAACTGCCTGGGACCTATCCTGAAGGAAGGACGCCAGCCAGGAAAAGGCCACGCCCCGAATGCCCGCTGCGCTGACACGGTCGAGAAGGATGGCATGGTCGACCGTGTCAAACGCAGCGGACAAATCGAGAAGGACCAGAGCCTGGGGGAGATTGGAGTCAGCCTTCCCCTTAAGCTCATCCAAGACTGCGAGGACCACCATCTCCGTGGAGTGGCCCGGGCGAAATCCTGCCTGATGGGATGCAAGGAGGCTGTTCTCCTCAATGTAAGAGGAGAGGCAAGAAGTGACATGAGCCTCGAGGATCTTGCCCAGGTAGGGAAGGAGAGAGATGGGACGGAAATTGGAGGGAAGAGAGGGATCTAAACCAGTTTTCTTTAAAATCGGAAGGACTATGGCAGATTTGAAAGAGGAGGGGACAGATCCAAGAGCCAGAGAGGAGTTAAGGAGGGCAAGAGGAGGTCCAGAGCAAGTGGTGAAGAGGGTTTTAAGGATGCGTGCTGGCGCGCAATCCAAGGGGGAACCGGACTTGATTTTGATCAGTAGATTTAGAAATAGTTCAGTAGAAAGAGGAGGGAAAGAGGAGAAAGAGAAGGGAGGATAGATGGGAAGACAGGTGGGGCGGGGTTGTGGCAGTGTGGGAATGTTAGCTTTGATCTTAACGATCTTATCAATAAAAAAATCGTTAAGTGAAGAACAGAGGGACTGTGAGGGAACCGGACTGGGGGTGGAGCGATCAGAGGTGGCAAGATTGTAGACCAGAGAGAAGATTACACGGGATTTGTTATTCGCGAGAGCTACTCTCTCAGAGAAATAGGCGGTTTTTGCCGCCAGGATCGCATTTTTATATTCAGCAAGGAGTGATTTGTATTTGGCGCGCAACAAGGGGCAATAGTTCCGTCTCCAGTGGCGTTCCGACCGCCTTAGGTCGAGTTTAAGAGTTTTAAGTTCTGGAGAGAACCATTTGTGCGCGTCATGAGGACGCATCGCCTTGATCTTTTTAAGCGGAGCGACAAGGTCGCAGGAGGAGGAAAGCCATGTGCCAATGGCATTGACCTGAGAATCAAGAGAAAGATTGGTGAGGGTAGGGACAGATGAAGCCAAAGTGAGCGAGAGAGAGTCAAGGTCCGTTCGATTCCAATTGCGGGCTGAGATGTTCTTAGGGAGGGGAGGCTTGTCAACCACTCCCAGGAGGATGGCAAAAGAGATGGAAAAATGATCCGACCAGACGCAAGGGGAAACAAGAGGGGGTGAAACAATAGGGCGAGAGGACCAGATTTGGTCCAAGATGTGACCCTGGACATGAGTGGGAACTGAGATATGAGAAGTGAAATTTAGGCATTGGAGAGCATTGTTCTTGATACCCCGGCTACTCGGTTCAAACTTGTCTAGTAAGGTTGGGGGGTGCAGACCCATTGGGTAGCAGAGCCCGCCTGGTTTCTAGATCAATGTTAATGAGTCTAGTTTTCTCTGTAAAGAAAGCAGCTGGATCATCACATGAGGGAGGGCTAACTTCAGAATCAGATCGGTTAGGGGATTCCACCGATTGTTGTTTAGCCAGTTCAGAAAGTTTCTTTCTTGGGGTGATTTGCAGCTTGGTTAAGGTGGGATCTGAAATATTCCGCCTTAGCTGTCTTGATTTGTTTGTTATAAGAGCTTCTTGCTGATCTAAGGATTTTTAGCTGGTCCGCGGATGGAGTGGATCTCCAGAAACGTTCGATAGATTTACTTACTTAACAAAGAGGCTCTGTTGATGAATTGATTGTGTCAGTTTCCAGAAATAAGCACGCAGACAGCCCACGTGACAGGCGATGCTGGTTTTTGTTAGTTTGAAGTTTAAGTGCTAACAACCATGCTCTGTAGGACCAGTTTTTTTATGTTCTTTGCTTGTAAAACACGTTTCTAATTAAATGATTTTAAAATAAATAGTTATACACCTCAGATTTATTTGTCTAGCTTTCATTTTAAAAGACGGGTGTAATTAATCCGACTTGTTAAAACATGATGCTCATCTGCTGCCGACTCTGGGATCTTTGAATGTCCTGCATACCAAGACTTGACTCAATTTAGAAAATAGATAAGCAACTGCCAGAAGATTTCATTCAAAGTGCTGCATAAATGACACAGGTGGTCAGTGCGTTGCAAGGGTGCATACGGCCCTAATGCAAGTAAGGAAAACTATCCTCCTGCTTACAGATTGAGTAGTCAAATGCAGCCATTGTACAGTGCAGTGGGCCCCTTACGCTACTGGGCACTAGTTCCACTGCACTGTCTCCACCAATGATAGCTGTGCCCCTGAGCATGGTTCAGTCCTCTAGCGCTCTTACAGCCGGCATCGCATACTGCTTGTTTAAAGATGGCCTTCAATAAATTTTTGGAAGGTCACTCCATGTTAACAGGAATGCAGTTTTTCACCTTTAATGTTTGATTTAACAACCTAAGCAATTCCTTGCGTTTTCTTTTATCACATCAATTGACGCTGAAAAAAATTATCTGTATACACTAGAGGTGCATTGTGTGCTTTGTGACAGGGGATCAACTAGTAACTTTATCATTAAGTAATTGATCAAATGTAGAACGGCCATGTATGTTATGCTATGCGGTGGTAAACCTGTGTAATGTATGGAATATGAAATCTCAATAAAGTTTGTGACAAAAAATAAATAGAACAACTGTTACGTTTGTACCTGAACCAGTGAATAACTTTTTGGGTCAATGAATCGGTAGCCTTGTTTGACCCCTTGGGTAGCTTAGGTACATTGATCAACTGAATTGCTCTATTCCTTATGTGCTCAGCAGATGTGGAATGTGGATGAGCTTGATTTCATGAGTAATATGGATTCCACTTCCTTAAAGCTGGAGGACTTATCATCCCCTGCTGCTCCCTGGTAAAATATTGAGCAGGATCTGGGACAGAGACAGATTGTAGAGTGTGTAAATAGTGCCGGCACCAATTGTGTTAGTGGCATCTAATTTCCTAAAGACTGTCACATAACCCATTGTGCTTTGCACATGTGGGTTTGATTCCCATCCTCATCACCAATGTGAAAATTGATAATCTTTTTGGGTAAGGAGCCACACAGCTGTAGAAGAAACAACCTGGGGTATTCCTCTAAAGTCACCCCATCCACTGCTTACCTCTGGTCAAATGTATCGTTCAGAATCTCCCCTCAATTATTCATTCACCCATCACCAGTCAGCTGACCAGTATGCCACACAGGCTACAAAACATATGCATATTTACACTCACTATCTCTCACCTTTTGCTTCAACGATTTCTGTGAAGAAACTGAGGCACTGCTTTAGTATGAAGTCAGTTTCTCTTTGAATGTGACAATCGCACCCAAAAATAAACATCTCTGAAATAAGTGTTGTAGCACACATTCCCATTTGAATATCCACACTGAACGGTGAGCATTGCTATGCAATCTCAAAGCAAGATGCGATCTGCTAGAATGTGCTGCAGAAGGAAAACGTCCACTCTGCACCTGAAACGTTTCCCCCATTCGCACCCTTTCACCCAAGAATCCGGGAATGACCAAATGGTTTGACTACAGACCTTTAGTAGACTTGAGTTGTTGTAAAAATTAGAATGATGTGGAGAAACTTTATTAAAATTGTAAAACATTTTCCAACATTGAGCACTGTGTCAAACGTTAAGCAAATCACATTTGCACTATTCTTGCCCATTAGCTAATTGGGTATGAAGTTCATACTACCTAAAGATTGCAGTGTCAGGGCTAAGAATTGAACAATCATATTTGTGCCATCTTAGCATGGAATGCAAACAATACCTCTGCTATTTTGTAAGTGTTGAGGCGAAATAGTTTACTGTTTCTTCTTCCTAGAGAAGCATAAATATAATTTTCTCATTTTTGTTCATTTATTTTCCCCACCCGCACTGCCTGTGTTGCCCCCCCCCCACGCCTGTGCTCCGTGTTGCTCTAACACCCACTCCCGCAGGTTGCTGCGCCTCAATCTGCTTCAAATAACAAATCACATTTGTTTTTAGGGCTCGGCTGAACGCGCGGAAGCGCGTCTCCGCCGAAGCTCTTTTGTCGGCGTGTGTGCTTCCCAGGAGAC
Organism: Lissotriton helveticus; assembly: GCF_964261635.1. Lineage (NCBI taxonomy): Eukaryota > Metazoa > Chordata > Amphibia > Caudata > Salamandridae > Lissotriton > Lissotriton helveticus. Next base: position 278,179,660 of record NC_136063.1, on the reverse strand, counting down.
AATCCTGGCCGCGCGCATCGCCCTGAAGTCGATTTCAAAGTGACACGCGCACGCGAACGAGCGCTGCGGCCAGGCGCTGTCTCCTGAGAAGCACACACGCATGCGCATACACACACACACACAAGCGCCCACGCACGCACGCACATACATACAGAGACACCCCCCCAGCTCACATACACACACGCGCGCACACACGAGTGCACCCCCCTCTCCCCCACCGTCGCACACATGCATACACACACACGCGCGCGCACACACACACACACACACAACGAGGGAACCGAGCCCCCCCCCCAGCCCTTTTCAACTTACCAGGTGAATTCTGAGGGACTCCGCTCTCCTTCTGCCGTCGCGAGACGCTTTCACTCCGCCTTCTCTTCCGGTCCGGATGCAGCCCCGCCCCCGTCACAGGCGAATTTGCCTGACTTCCGGTGAGGCTGCTGGGCTCGTTTATTTATGCGATTTTATATAGCGTGAACTTTACCCGTTTGCAAGCTGTGGCAGCATTTCACTTGCCAAATAATCCAGAGTTGTGTTAATTGAAACTTGCATGTGGGGCGCGTCACTTTTTCCCCCTCCCCGCGATCACTGTGCACTTATTGGAGTCTGCTCTGAGGTGGTGTTTAATAAATTTAAAGGCTCAGCATTTCTTGCTCCGATTACATTTTGAAGAGGCAGAGCATGTGACTGGCTGTATGGTATCATCTTGTACCGCAATTAACTTTTAAAGAGGCAAAGCGCGTTACCAGGTTTTAGAGGCAGAATGTGTTACTAGCCTTATGACAGTGTCACGCTGGCTTATCAGCTGCGTTACCCACGTCTTCATTTAATATTACATTCTGCTGCTATTGGTTACAAGCTCAGCGGTGACACGCACACCCTTTAAATTTATCAACAGCTTGCCACAAGCCATTTGGTAGCATATACTGTGGTGTTATGCACACCAGAGCCATAATAAAATTATTGCTGGGAGTTACAGCAGTGACTTACACACCTGTTTATCTACAAGCAGCAAGTCCATACTTATTATTCAATGTGCATGCATCGGTGATATGCACACCAGTTTATCATACAAATAGCGTGTCACAAAATATTTGGATATATAGTGGTCTCACACACACCAGAGTCATTTACACTGTGCTACTTACTGTGCATTTCTACCTGTTTGTTTAAAGTTTTCTTGTTTAAATCTTTTATAAATAAGTCCTTGAGGCCTCGTGTGTCATGTTCTTAATGGCTGCATCACATCGCGTTCATGTACAATGCTAATAGCTCTAACTTTTGCAATGCCGAGACCGTTGCATTGTAAATGCTTGTTCTTATTCTTTACCAGTTCAGCTTTGTGACCTACTTGCTTTGCCATTGCTTATTTTTGAAAGGATTCAACAGGACACCGAGTTTACTCAGAAAAAAAGACAGCCAACTTTATTTGCATCAATCTATAGCTACTTGAAGCAAGATGTGTACTACGAATCCATGATTTCCTTCACCACAATTTGTTGCTTTGATAAATGGAATTTATAGAGCCCCACTGGCAGAGACGTTTTGAGTCATGGGCAAAGTGGGCCCCAGTCTTTAAAGGGGTTTCCCTGATAAAGCCAGCTTTTTTTTCTTTTTGGAGTTTTATATAGTGCAAACTATTCCCGACGATATCGGGAATCAGAGCGCTTTACATAGCACCAGTTTCGTTACATGAGGACACATTCATTTGTGTTCGGTGTGGGGAGATTAAGTGATTTGCCCAGAATCACAAGACATTGAGCGTCCTTGCCCAGACTCGAACCCGGTTCCCCAGCTTCCACGTCGACTGCTCTAGCTGTAAGGATACATCCTCTGCCTACTGTTCTTGTCTTGATGATCTTGAATAATTCTTAACATGTTGTTTTCAATACTATTTTCTTTTAATGTCTTTTTACTGTGTGTGATGCATTGGAGTTTTTTTACAGACATTTGACAGAGAAATGTTTGTTTTTCAACACCATGCAACATCAATGAAACAAGTTTTTGCAATGCAATAGGCCCACATTCACAAGAGTTTAAGCTATTGTATTGGCATTGTAAATGTCAATGTCTTTTATTTATCTTTTTTTGGTAATCAACACATAAATATAAGGCACTGTCATTTACAATGCCAATAGCTCAAACTCTTGTAGATGCGAGATCTATTTAATTTTAAAGAAGCAGTCGCCATTGTCCCTTGCTGCTTTGAAAGTGAACGTTTGCATGGCATGCTGAATGTTGCAGGAAAGCATGTCATACCTGCAGTAGGAGAAACTCATTAAAGAAAATAGTGCTACAGAATAAATAAGATATACAGTGTAACAACAGAAGTAAAAGGGCCAGTCCTCATGGGAGGTTACAAAGGAAGACAAGGCGGTACTAGGGAGGGACTAACAAGCCGATTAATGAATCATAAGCCAGCATTTAGAAGGACAATGACACAAACCAATGACAAATATGGGTGGAGAGTGGGTGGAGCTTCAAGTCCATACTCGAATACAGCATGCCTCTCAGACCAGTGCTTGCGCTGCTCAGGCTCGACCTAAACAGTTACTTTTAGATCAAAACAGGACCTCACATATGAGAAATGGCGGGGCTGGCGGGTCACAGAAATTATAAGCAATCATTTTTTGAGCTGCTGCTGAATTATAATAGTGAAAAAACATGCACTATGCCTGATTATTAGATGTAAATACACTGTGCACTGCCACTGACCTGGTCAAAAAAGGGCATGAAAGAGCTGGAATTGGATCATACATTCAAAGCGTTTATGAATAGGGGCCCCCAAAATACGTTTGGCCCAGGGCCCCCAAAATCCTTATGGTGTCCCTGCCCCCTGGTGCAAATGGCGCTCCCAGGGCAGGAGCCGGAGAGGATATGGTATTACTAAAAACACGGCCAGCTGTGAATAGATTGATGCCAAGGCTCACAGACTGCCCGGCAGGGGGCGCATTACCCTGTGCGCAGCTCACACCGTCTGACAATGCCCCTCTGACAGGAGGAGGTCATTCACACAGAGCCCGCCTTGTTACAGTGCGGGGCGCTGGTCCTGCTGGTAGGAAGCATTGTCCATAGAAAGGATGGCGTCAGTTCACTGTATGCAGCTGTTCTGTCCCTCTGTATCCCATCCCCCAGAAACTCCTGCCTACTTCCTTACGAAGGGCTTACTGATGTACCAGACCGACCTAGTAAAGCAGTAACTGGCCCTCTGCAACTTTCTGATCAATCAGCCGACCTGTCTCTGCAACGACTAAAATCATGCTTTGATGAAAGGCGGAGTTATATTAATATAACTGAATTATAAGGGATACTTGTTCATTTTCAACTAGTGAAGTTTTTTTTCCAGCTCGTTAGGCAATTTTTCAGCTGTACATCGCCTCAAGAGAATTTTCTGTTACGAAAGTATGCAAATCCAACGGCAACTCAAGCAGTTTTAAAGGCATTCCGGGAGCGCAGGCAGGCCTTTGGCAAACAGATTTATTTCAGGGAGTCGGCGGCCTGACAGATTAAATAATGGTCTTCCGTGATGTCACGCTCCTTCTTTTATGAGCCCTGCTTTCTGCCTCTCTTTCTTCTAATTCTTATTTATGTACATGTTGCTTTACATGTTGGTTGCTGTTTTGTCAGTTATTTCCCTTCTTAGTATTGAAAACAACACGTTGTCCACCTTGTAAATTCAAGGTGAGCTCCTCGAAACGGTGCAGGCGCGCGCTACACAAACGCAGTATTTCAGGATTTTTTCACAATTGCCCATTTTTCATTTCGAGTGAAAACGAATTTTATCTTTTTCCACAGTGACTGGTAAAATGAAAAACAAGCATTTACAATGCAATGGTCTCTGCATTATTAAAGGTAGAGCTATTGGCATTGCTCATGACATTTTTTTTTTAAATCATAAATAAATGACATTGTCATTTACATTGCCAATAGCATAATCGTTAAATAAATGGCATTGTCATTTACAATGCCAATAGCTTAATAGCTCGCAAATGCATGACCTATTGCATTTACACCCACATAGAGCCACACACACAGAGCCACCTACACACACACACACACAGAGCCACCCACCCACACAGAGCCACAGACACACACACAGAGCCCCCCCACACACACACACAGCCCCACACACACACACAGCCTCACACAAACACACAGAGCCCCACACACGCACACAGCCCCACACACACACACAGAGCCCCACACACACACACAGAGCCCCCCCACACACACACACAGTGCCCCCCACACACACAGAGCCCCACACACACACACAGAGCCCCACACACACACCCAGAGCCACACACACACCCAGAGCCACACACACACACCCAGAGCCACACACACACACCCAGAGCCACCACACACACCCAGAGCCACATACACACACAGGAGAGAAAGCACAGCGAGGGGGCAGGGAAGCAAGCCCTGCCCCAACCAGGATCCAACCGGGGACCTCCAACCTGCCCCCCTAAACGCTGTACACGCTACCAGGCTGAGTTGTTCAGGTGCACCTCTGTGTGCCCTGAATGCGGACCCTGCCGCAGCTGCTGCACGAATTGGAAATGCGAGGGTGGTAACAACACGGTACCCCCGTTATGGAGGCACATAAACTCACGGCGCTCAGCTCCCCAACCGCTGGGGACTCGTGCTCTCGTTGGGGTGCGGGCACCATGCTGCTCACTGTTCCCTACTGCTAACAAACCCTCCATTGCTCCGCAGCACGGAATGCCCGAGTGGCTGGTTAGGCCCGCATGACTGTCCTTTCCCCCCGTTTGTGCCCGGCAAATAGCTAAAGCCCCTCGAAAGGCATCGAACCAGATCAAGTTGAGGGGGGGGGCAGTTGGGCAAGATCGCGCTCCATTGGGCTGCCCTGTTCAGTGTCCAAAATATTTTCCCATAATCACAGGAAGTTTGGGCTTCACGCCAGGCTCGTGAGGGACAGACAAAAAGGAAACCTCTCCTTGCCCCATTGCCCCGCAACCGGGGTGGAGGATCGGGACAGGGGACAGACCACATCACAACACCCGGGAGGCCGGATCAACCCTATGCGACGGACCCGCACCCGGTGAACCAGCGCAGCACCACCGGGCGCCTCCCCCGGGGCCACAGGAGACTCGTCGCAGTGGCGCTGGCTCGCGGCCGGAGGATTGGGGGAGGGAAGTGGGGGGGGGACACCACCCCAAGGGAGGGAGCATCGGAGACAGGCATAATCCAAGCTCACCGCGGCACAGGATCCCCCACGCCCAGCGCGGGTAAAAGCCCAGTATGACAAAGCCGGCAAAGCGTTGGGCACTGACGTTAGCTAACCTGCCCGCTGATTGACTGGTCGCTCATGCCGCCAACCCCCCCTAAATGCGCCAGCCTTCCCCCACGCTCGCTGCGACCGGGATGATAAACGAGGAGCACCGACAGGCACGAGGCAGCACCAAGGCACAGGGGCATCGAACCCCCAGTCATGGCAGCACAAGGAGGCAGGATACATGCCGCGAAGCTGCGCAGGGGGAGAAGCGGCTCACGGATTCAATCGCTCGTGGTAGGGGGGGTTTGGTTGCGCAATTGAATCCCTGGCCCGGAATTGGACCCTCCGCCATCTTTAAATCGCATCCCCGCCATGCCCTGGCACAGTCCCCAAATGGCGTGCAGGCCCATAGTCGACTTTCCTCACTGTACAAAACAAAAGCTGGAGCCTTATTCCCCGTGAAAGATAACGAGCGCAGCTAGGGAAGAAAACTTACCGACTCGGGGGACGCCATGCACACGACTCGGGGGACGCCATGCACACATCTGGGATGCAAGGGTCGGACGCGGTCGGGCCAAAATGGCTGCAGCCAAGCTCCGAAATTTTCGGAATCGGGGCGTGTTTTTAGGTTTGAGTGACGGATGACGTCACAGATAGAAAGAACCTAAAAAACACGCCCTCGAATCCGAAAAAGACGGGGCTTGAACGGAGTGACGCCCCTCTCCTCCAATAGCTGGCCTCCGTTTAGGAAGCCAGCCAATGGAGAAGAGGGGCGGGTTCCAAGCCCCTACTTAGAAACGTTAAATCTCAGGCTCCGCCCACTGCTACGCAGTGCGACGATCCTTGACCTAAAATGCATTTTGGAGGGAAGCTCCTGCCATCATGTCCCTGTTCGAGTTTTTCTGGCCTACTCTATGATTTTCCTCTGGTGGGCTCGATGGTCTCGGTGCCCTCTAGAGGTGCTTCACATGTTTGTGATATTTGCCAATATAGTACAAGGCTCTTCTGATCATGAGTTGTGCCAGTGTGGACCCCAACACAGTCGAAGAACGTAATGGCTCCACGTGCCATGTTTACAGATCTTGGCAGCAGCTGCGCCCCTTGCAGGCCTGGTGTGGGGCGTTTCGACAGACGACGACGAGGGGAAAATAATAATTTCTTTAATATTTCCATGTGGTCGTCTGTCAAATCCCCCACAACCCACCCCACCTCCCCACCGCTCTTACCTGCATATGCTGCAGCTGCTTGGCAGTACCTTCTATGGTAGATGTGTAGCCATTTTTTAATTCATTGCCCATGTGGGAAGTGCCGTCTACTTTTTGGCCTTTCCCTGTAAAATCTTCCTCAGGCGCCCACAATTGTTGGGTCATTCACCCCCCACACTGTGTGCCTGAGTCACAAAGGGACTTACGTGTAGTAAAGTTACAAGTGCGAAGTCTCGGGACATGTGGCGGAATCTACAATCTCAGGGCGGAAGCTCTACGCAGTGCCCTGTAGAGAGTGTGCCATACAGAGCTCTATCCCCTGGTACGCCGATTCCGCCACAAGTGCGGAGACGCCGCCATGAGTGTGGAGACTCCCCACTCATAACTTTACTACGCGGAAGTCCCTTTGTGAATCGGGCCCTGAGTGTACTATATGCTGCATGTGTCCCAGGTTACTTTTACGTTGTGTCCTGGCAGCTTGAACGCTATAGAAGATACAGCAAGTGCCTGCAAAAAATGATGGTACCACTACAGGTTACCTTTGCCCACCTTGAGCACAGCGTGCTGCGGCTTCAATTGTTCACCAGACCCCAACTCCTCTACTAGAAACCCATCTGATAGGCTAGGGGAAATACCTCTGCTGCCTGCCAGTCAAGATATCTGGAACCCAAGAGTTCCTGAAGAGAGCTAAGGACACCCAAACCTTTCCAAATTAGATGGTGTCCCACGTCACTGAAGTAGGGTAGCTTACTGCGTAAGAGAGATCATTGTACTTCAAGTTGTAACTCAACGTCAGTGATAGAGCTCCTGTTTATCTGCATGCTTCCTAATTTAACTCCCTTTCTTTCCAGCTCATAAATAAAATGCTTCTTTTTCTTAAACCGCAATGAAGCTCTGTCTGGACATCCAGTTTACTGCTTACATTAACTTCTGTCATAAGGTACTTGACCTCCAACCCTCTACCACCATCTGAAGTAAAGATTGTTTATTCCCAAGTGTGTATAAGAGTAACTTGGTTATCCAATTAGGAGGCACTTTGTGCTGGTTGCAGCTTACTTGATAGGACACAGACAAACTGTCAGATTTTGCCCTTATCAAAATTTGAGGAAAGGATTGTGAAACTACTGCAAATAAATATAAAGCATCCATTATTTATAAATATAATAGAGTATTTAACAGATGGAAAGATGATCACCTCCTTCATGGCTGTTTTCCACGTGTGATATGCACATTTGTATTACCAGTGGTGCTAAAATACCCCAGCTCTGCTTTCGAATGCGCACGGCCGCTGTTACAATGGGAAGCATAAAGCTGGGGAGGGTACTTCATTTTAATGAGGTGATTCCCTTTTGCCTTTTGTATTCTTAGAGAGTGAGACAAGGCCTCTGCTGGAAATGCTGAATTTCCAACTCCCAAGAGATGGTATATATTTAGTGTCCTTTTGGCAGGCGCTCCAAAATGACTGGGCGCAATTCCAAGCTGAGATTCCTATGAACGTTTACTACAACCCCTTTAAGGGAGGCTAAGCCAGCAGATACCAACAGTGAAAGAGCCACAGCGGTGTCAGTGTTTGGAGACTCAGAACAGGCGGATGTTCCAATTGTTTGCAGACCTGGATGTTGTTGCAGTTGTGTACAAGCCAGGGGAGATTGTTCCCCATGCTGTGACCAGTCACTGAGACACACCTCTTTCCTCAGGTCTCCACCTTGTTGTTTCTAACAGTATACATCTACTAGGTCCGATTCACAAAGGTAAAATAAGACAAAAGTCTAACTTTACGACATTCGATATTCACAAAGAGCATTTATTACTCATAAATGCCCTTTATGAATACCGAAAGTCGTAAAGTTCAACTTAAGGTATTCACAAAGGGCATTTACTTGTGAGTAACAAAATTCATAAAGTTAGACTTTCGTCTCAGTTTACTTTTGTGAATCGGAGCCATTGTGTTTGCAAACTTGTGCAAACGTGGGCTGAGTGCACCGCTTGCTTGATCAACGTTGCAGGGTGGGAGGAGCAGCACAGAAGGCACATGTGGGGACAGAGAAAAGCAAATGGGAGAGTGAGAGCAACACAGAGCACAGGGGGGAGAAGAGCATATTAAAGAGAGAGAGAGGAACATGGAGATGGGGGAGGAGCACCCAGGTGAGAAAGCAACACAGGGGATGAATCGCACGTTGGTGAGCACACCGTGGAGGGGGAGGAGAAGAAAGACATTGGCAAGAGACAGCAGCATCGAGGGGGGAAGAAAGGCACAGTAGAGACACAGCAGGATAACACAAGCACATTCATGGAGTGTTTAAGACAAAATAAAAAAATTAGTTCCCTAGAAGTGAGCAGTGGAACTACATAAGCAAATTGACTATACTCCAGGGAAGGGACAGACACAAGATGGACAAGGTAAACCATCGACTAAGCAGCAGGCAAATTAGAGTGAAAGTAAAGCCAACCAAAGGTAAGCAACATACTGGCTAAAAGGTACTTAATGTTCTTGGTAAGCCCACAATATGTCTATAACACCCAAACACCCGCTCAGTCTGGTAGGCCTGACCTAAAGAAATCGAAGGGCAATCGATAAGGACCAAAGAAACTGCCAAATGAGTTTCTACATATTCATTCATTTTATTTATGTAGCTGTAACAGGACCGGGACCGACCCAGTCCTGGTATCCGACCGGCAATCAACCACTTTCGGCCTTAACTTTGACTTTGCTCTAGGTATAATGCGACCGAGTACCTGCAGCTGGTGCGCTGCACTTTTTGGTGCTATTTTTATTTATACTTTGTCATTTTTGTGTCATTTTGTTCCTTATATTCTCTATTTTTATAAATTAGATTGGAAATGTAATTGTGTTGGGTTTTTGAAATGTTTAAGTGTTTTACACTTCTAAATGCTTTTCACGTTTTCTTAAGTTAAGCCTGCCTGCTCAAAGCCATAGCTACCAGGGGTTGCGCTCAGGTTTAAATTACTGAAACCTTAACTGGACCTAACAAGAATAGTGCCATTATTACTTGTGGTGGCCTTCCACCCACTGTTATTGTTGTTATTGGTACTGGCTCTTAAATAGCCCGGTGACTCACTCCTGGAGGAGTATTTCACTGCTTGCTACTCAGCAGCGACACAGTGGAATTAAAGCAACCCCGTTCTTAAAGATTTTTTTTTACTTGGGGAGGTGAAGACAGGTGCGAACATGCAGAGGAAGTTTGCTAGTGAAATGGGGCAAGATAGGAAAAAGATCGACCCCTGATTACAGCAGTGTGAATGCAAGGGATTCTTATAAGTGCTTTGATTGTGGACCTGAGCAATCTAGTGGGTTAGTAGAGGAGAAGTCTGGAATAGACATAGGTGGGTAGTGAGTACTTAAGGGGGGGACGCGCATTTTAAAGGGACAGCCAGGGGGCAGACAACAAGCCCCTTTAACTCTCGCGGCAGGAGCCGCCATTGACGCTGGTTCACGCATGAAGACGCTACTAACTTGGCTTGGGCATCCCGCCACGGACAGGCCTGTCTGCACCTGTCCAGGGCCGGAAGAGGCTGGGCCACCTCTCTTGGTTTTTGTGCACGAAGTAGCCGAAAGCCAGGGCTGCATTTAATTACATAGAAGGTGAGACCTTTTTCTTCTTGAATTTGCGGCCATGTTGAAAAGAAAGTTAACAGGGGATGCTCTTACATGCCACTGTTACAAAAGACAGTATTCTTGTGAAGGCGGTTGGGATTATAGCGAATGAAGTGGAAAAATTGGTACGTAGTCTATCCCTGGACCATGGTATGTTAACAGCCTTACAATGCCCTAGTGGGATGAGTGTTTCACAAACTTTGGACGGTAGGTTAGGCATGCCTACTGAGAGCGTTGGTGTTAGTGCCAGTGCGGTTACTCATGTGAATTCTGACAATTTAGTGGCACAGCTGTTTGACAACTCTACTATTCAGCCCACTCTAACCTTAGCTATGAAGCGTAAGATGCTTCCTAAGAAGACAGTGATTGCAAAGTGGTAACAATCTTTCTTCACTCAAAACTATAAAGGCAGGCAGACAAGTGATGTTTTACTAAATTCTTTTGCCTCAATGGATGCTCTATGTGACAAACTGAGTGCTCTTATTAAGGAGAAAATTTGACCACTGACAGAACGGCTGGACCAAATTGAGAGGCTCTTGAATAATGATCTTGATTATACATGACTGGACCCACCTGGTAACCACCCATCTGGGGATAACATACTACCTAGGCCAAATTCACAATGTATTCCTTCATTGGATGTGGGTAAGAGATGTGACACAAACACCAGGAGTCCAAATTTAGAGTCAGGAATTGGTGACAGTATTCCCATGATGACTGGAGCTCAAGGTATCAGCATTCAATCAACCCCAGCCCAGCCTGACCCGGCCTTTCTGCACTCAATCCCTCTGGTTACCAGGAACATTGTTTTCACACAAAGACGTGACATACTGAATCTTCCTCCTGCGGCCTGCACTTATGTCCAAATTTTGGCTGGGGTGCCACGGCTGTTGGCTAGCCAGCAAGAGTCTTGGGTGAAATAAAGTGGCTCACTGGATTCATAAACATTGTAATGCATGGGATTTTAAGATTAAGATTATAACAGTAAGAAGAGTGGGATGGCTTGGTAAATCCAAAAAGAACATAGCAGGGGACTGTATTGTTGTAAATTTTAGGTATCCTGTCTGTGTTAGAAATATTCTAAGAGAAACAGAATATGATAGCCTTACAGAAACTCAGATTATCGCCCTGCCTTTAGGGTATTTTTACAAGCCCCCCACCCTTCCCTCAGGTAATCTGGGATCACAAAAATCATTATTCGATATATCATGCACTAATATGTTTTCAACGTATATTTAAACTTTAGTGACCTATTAGAGCCACATCTTCCTCTCAATGCTGGTGAATTGGTACACCAAATTATTCATATGCCAGGGGACGTAGTGGAAGGAAAACAGCCTGGTGTGTTAGCTACCCCTATTTCAGGGGAAGTGCAGGCAGGCCAACAGCTTGGGTCAATAGCTGCCCTTCCCTGTGTCACTCTTAATGCTGATTCTGTAGCAAATATCTTTGCACCCAACCCAGGGACTCCTGCCATGGATGAATGTAAGCCTCTCCTAAAAATATTAAGTTATTAAGTTGGAATGTAGCCGGTCTATGGGGAAAGCCTAATATACCAGACTGGCTAAACTTTGTTAGGAGTTATGATATCATCCTGTTTCAGGAAAGTTGGTATGTAGTCGCCTCACCAGTGGCTAGATTTCAATGCTTCAGTGCCAAAACTATCCCATCACGATGTGGGCGTGTACCGCGCGGCTGGCAAAATGGATAAAGGTTGCCCTAAGGGGACATGTTAGAGTACTCGAGACAGTGGATAGTAATTTCCAAGCAATAGCTGTAGCAAAAGTGTTATTTATTAGGACGCAAAATACAACGTTTCCTCCATTATGTATTTTATTTCTAAATATTAGATGAGTTGGTACATTCAGGGCATATTGCATATCTTTGCCTGGCGGGAGACTTTAATGTTCATCGTCTTCGGATGAATGCAACAAGTGGTATGTTGAGTCCTCTTGATTCAACTGTTAATAGTAATTCATGAGATTTGGAACTAGTCTCCTTTCTTGTTCCACTCGACTTGGTTAATGCTCTAGAGGTTGTTGGGCAGAATAATTTCACTTTTCCTACCTTTCATGGTAGAGGTAGCTCCTCCATAATTGATTCTATCTTTGTTACTAGGAGTCAGGAGCATCTACTTGCTCATGGCTCAGTAGTCCCTTCCACCTTTAGTGATCATAACCCTATTGAGCTATCACTATTTATCTGTCTGAAGAAAACGATGCGGGTGGATGTCGGAGCTTGTAATCTTGAACCCTCAACTGATAATTTGAGGCTGGTTTGGAGACTAAGAGACCCGGTCCAATTTTTTAATACTATAATTGGAGCAAATCAGGGGGTGGTGGAGCAGTGTTTATCTATAATGGCCAATAATGGATCAGTGGTGGATGCGTATATCACATTATGTGATAGAGTCAGGAAGGCCCAATTAAAACCTGTACGGCCCTTGAAGAACTCTCCTAGATGGTTCAACACTGAGTGTGAAGTGGCGCAAAAGCATTAAGAGCAGCATTGACTTCCAAACACACAGGCCCAGTGTTAGACCTGTCTGACTTTTTGCGTAGTCCCTCCAATTTATTATTTATTTTGTCCCCTTTTTGCCCCTCATGCCTTTATTAATTTTTGTGTCCACTAGTTTTTTTTTAAGGTGTTGGTCTAGGGGATAGGTGCTTTTTCACCCTCATAGTTTTTACCTCAGGCCTAGAGGCCTTTCCTGACAGGAATTCCCTTGGAGTCACAAAATGGTGGCTACCAACTGTCCCCAACTGCCACATCCTAGACTGCCACATAGGTTAGCATTAGGCCTTCCAGAACTTTCTGGACCCTACTGGACCCTGTGTGGTTTGGCTATAAAAGGGCAGGGGTCAGGGAGCCATTTTGTGTAGTCTAGAGTGTGAGAGGAGAGAGGCAGTGGTGTGAGGAGGAGGACGCGCTAGAGGGAGTTAGTTGGTCTGTAGGATTGACAGCATCTTCCAGAAGGCGTTCCCCCTCTTGCCCCTGACCAAACCCTTTCGTTGGTCTGTCATTAATTGGGACAGCCAGGCAAACGTGACCTTTGGCCCCCTTCCCGTTTTGAGCCTGAGACCCACACCCTCATTCAACCCACTTCAAACTGGCAACTGGTCCCCCCACCTTCCTTCTTGAAGTCCCAGCCTACCCGGATTGAGAAGAATCGAACCCGGCGTGTTCTGTCTTCTCACGCTGCTGGAGTGTCTCCGAGCCGGAGGCGCGAGGGGGCGTTGATGCGACAGGACTGAGGAATGAAGGAAAGTGGTGCGGTTCACTGCGCAAGCCAGCGGTATACCTGGAGGTGAGGCGGGCAGGGAAGCGGCGAGGCACTGATTCTCCGCGCAGGGTCGGAGGTGTGCTAATCCCCATACGAGAGAGGTGGCGCCAGTCGGAACACCGCTTCCCCGCGCCTGCGCAGCCGTGGCTTGAGTCAGAAAGGAGCCGAGGGGCTCCCGTGAGGAAACGCGTCTCTAGGCTCCTCCGCGTCTCTGTCTCCTGATGAGGCCTGGGGCGAAGGAACAGCTCCCGCCCCCGGAGAAACGAGGATCTAGTTCTGCAGCCTGCCGGAAGACAAGTAAGGTGTGGTGCAGGGGGAGGAAGTGAGGCAGGAGCCGGGAAGATCACTAAGTCCCTGGAGAAGAGTTGTAATTCAACCCATAATTCTGAAGTAACTGTGGGAGGTTCCAGGTCCCGGGATAGCCATCAGTTTAATCTGACATCGACTCAGTCAAGAGAAGTACGAGTAAACACTCTGATGTTGCCTGAAAATAAGTGCTAACAAAAGCTGTTGTGAAGCAGGGGGGTGAGCTGGAAGACTCCTAAGGCTTTATGGACTTAACTTTCCCAGAGCTCAGGCCAAATTAGTTGTAATTTCCAAGAGTAACCGTTTTGGTGAAGTAAACAGGAGTCCCCAGTGGGGATGAGAAATCCATTACTGGACAAAGAATATCAGCGTCAGTAGAAGGAGCATTAGACAAGTTTACTTCTCTGTTGGGAATGGGAATTTGGCTGATGAAGAACTTTAGACGTTATTGAGAAGGTGGAGAAAGCTGGTAAAATCTGCACACTGTAAACAACTGTGAACTGCTGTATTGTGATGAAAATTTGATAAGCGAAGTAACGTGTATGTTTTGGCAATTTATGGGAAATTTAGTAATCTCATGACTGAAATGTATTGAGCTGTTAACTCTAAAAAGGAAACTGCTTAAGGATATGATTTGGTAACTTTGAAAGACTCAAGATATTTACAGGAGTAAATGTAATACACTGAGCTGTGTTTTCTGAATCAAAAAGAGCAAAGATTATTTTTATAAACAGGCTCGTATTTTTCCATAGTTCACGGTGTAGTGTCGTTCTTTTTGAGTGGAATTTTATTGAGTTATTGCTGGGTGGTTTGCAACCTTCACACATGTGCCTTTGTTGATATTGCCTTACCCTAGGCCAGGCTACCTTAGGTGACCTGACATCTCAGGTTCCAACACCCAGCCCTAGTACTGAATATGCATAAGCAATATAAAGAAACCACTTCTAACAGAAGGCATTAAGTAATTACGAGCCAATGGGAGATGTTAGTACAGACATCAGTAATGAATAATAGTAGATCTTTTTGGCCTACTATGTCTGATCTGAAGCGTAAAAAAGGGCCACTTAGTACAATTGCATGTCACATCCCCTGTGAACTATGGGAGGAGTACTTTACTAAAATATATGCTCCACCCCGGCACAGGCCCACCTCCCAGGCCGATTTCAGCCCTGGGGACCATATCCCCTAGGACCCGGCCATATATGTATTCGGGAATGGAGGTGCCTACCTGAGCCATTAATGGCCCTGGGGACCTCATCCAGCAGGGACGACTTGGTCTATGTCCCAGGGAGCCCATCCCAGGACATAGCGAAGTCCCTGCTCCACTAGCGAGGCCAGCAAAATCTGCGTTTGCTCCCGGGAGCAACTTCAAAACTCCCACTTAGAGGGAGCAAACACAAAGGGCCATATTATCAAGTAATTGCGATAATGATCGCAAAGCGCGCTTAGCGCGTTTTTGTCTATCGCCGTGTATCGCTGAATTACATAATCGTGTTAGCGGCGTATTACCAACGCTTTGCTAACAGGCGATATTCAAACCAGCGATAGACGGCGATAAACATCATTAGCGTGTGAAATCAAGTGATTATGGGAGTGTTGACTTAATCTATCAATCCACCTCCCATTAAAAAGATAGCTGAATCAGGATTTTCCCTGACGTTAGATTCCAGCGATAACTGCGGTTATCGCGGCTATTTTTTATCGCATCGCGTGTCCAGGTCTGGCTTGTAAATAGCGCGATGTTGTCTTTGCGACTATTTTGCTGTTGTTTTGTGAAGGAACGCCTACTTTGCATCTAATTAGCGATGCGAGGCGAGGCGATAGTAAAACTGCTGCTAACATGCGCTAATGCATGTTAGCGGCGCATTGATGATGTGGAGATAAATATATCACTGCTTTTTGGGCGAAAATGACCGCTAAAACTGCGATGTTAGGCTTGATAATATGCCCCTCAAGTCTTAGCAGGTGGGAACATGGAAAATGCTCCAGCCCTCAGGGTTCAGACTTTTCATCTGTTTCCCTGACCGCACTGAAGCGGGCATGCTGCCACCCGCAGAGAGCAGCTTTTTTAGCTGCTCCCTGCGGGTGGGAGCAATGCTGGCTCCTGCAGGAGGCGGGGAGCCAGCTGGGCCATGGCGGCCTTAGGGATCCCCAAGGGGGGTGCAAACAATTGTAAAATCATAGAAATCCAGCAGTTATAACTTGCGCCCTTACCATGCACTGCTAATTAGTCCACATCAGTCATGACATCTTCTTTGGCTGCATTGATAATATCACTGCAACATTTGCAATAAAATTATCGATGAGACAACTGTGCATTGCGGGGACGCGAGTTATAGTTACCTTAGGGCACAATTATTAAACTTTTTATTTTATCCCCCTTCCCCCAAGATTTTTTTTCAGGTTGAGAAGTAAATCCTTTCCCTTACTTCACCACTTTCATATACCATCTTACTCCAAAAAAGAATGAATGAGCGAATTAAGTATTTTATAGAGCAAGAACAGTTGCTCTCAAGGGGAGCGTCCTAGAGCATAGCGAAAAACAATAGGTTTATATATTAACTGAATGTCCACAAACATTGTGATTGTTTACTAACTTTTCACTGTGACTCAGAGGCACAAAATGTTTGTGTCTGGGGTTCACTGTGTTTTCTAGAGCATCTGTGTAAACTGGGAAGAGCAATGCCAGCACTGCTCATGAGTTATGTAATCAGTTTCACGCATATGCTGAATTGAAGATGAATCGTAACACTTTATAACATTTGGCATTTGTTTCTAAAGTTGTTTCTTGTGTTTATTGTATTATACTCACCATTTCAAGCAAACAGCTGGCTAGAGT
Organism: Lissotriton helveticus; assembly: GCF_964261635.1. Classification (NCBI taxonomy): domain Eukaryota; kingdom Metazoa; phylum Chordata; class Amphibia; order Caudata; family Salamandridae; genus Lissotriton; species Lissotriton helveticus. The sequence goes on along the minus strand of NC_136063.1, from coordinate 278,163,169 downwards.
TAGCTATGCGCCAGTTTATGGTCAGCTGTTTGTGGGGTGTATCAGCTTCACACATTGTGACTCTCAGAGACAGCTCAGTAGCATCACTGCCTGCCAACTCTCTGCACAATAAATTCCTTATGGATGCAGCATTTGGGAACAGGATTATTACTTTCTAAGAACAATCTACAACTTTTAGGCAGGGTGCCTAGAAATTCCTTCCTTGTGAAACACTGGAACTTCTATTTTCTCCACGTTGAATTCTAACAAACTCATTTATCCAGGCAGAATGAAATCTCTGTTTTTTACACGTGTTGTGGCTACATAAAGAAGCAGTTTTGTAGTAATAATTCAAACTGAAACTAATAATATTCTGTATCTTGCAGTCTCCATAGATCTAGAATTATTCATTGCGGTTATAAACCTCTACTTTTAATTTAGAACTAGCTCCAGTTTACTGTACATTGATCACAGACCTTCTTCTATTGCTCCACCTGCAAGGCACATGTATTCAGGGCAAATATGTTACTGTAGGGAGGAAAGTATTTCTTTATTTTGGGACCTGTGTAGAGTTTAAGCTCAGTTCAAATTCAGACCATCATTCTCATTCTCCAATCATATGTACTCTCTGGAATTCCTAAAAGATAGGGTTTTTTCAGATTTATTGGAAAAAAATTAAAACATTAATAAAACATTTTATTGGTTGGCCCTATCTTTCTACAATGATGCCAATGGACAGTGTTATGAACCTGTTACCTGCATTTTCAAGACTGACCATGTAATGTGATGAAAAATCGATCAATATTTACACTAAGGGCATATTTACAAAGCCCTATCGCCATCACAACATCTGGTGGCGATAGGGGCTTTGCCTTATTTACTTGGCAGCATTAAGCCACTTAATGTGGCTTAACATTGCCTTGTAAATAAGGCACCCTTTAGAGCTTTGCTTAGCGTGAATGGAGAGGGGAAAGGGTGTTGTGATGTTGCGATGGGTGTTCCACCTCAATACCCGTTGATTTTGACATTGCTCCCTATTTACAAGGGTGGTGTAAATAGGAGGCAGTGCCTAAATTAAGACCAGGTAAAACCTGGTCTTAAACAGGTGAAACGAGGAGAAATGGTTTATTTCTCCTCGGTTTTGCTGGTTACATAGAAATAGCAAATTGCCATTGATTGTATGTGCAGGAAGATGTTTTGCAACTTCTATGTGTGGTGCATTAAACAACACACATAAAAGTTACAAAATGTCATTTAAAGATTGTTTATGTGCAGGAAGGCAGGCCTTCCTGCACATAAACACTCTTCCCCTCAAGGCAGACACACTTGCACTATGGTGCAAGGGTGCCTGCGTTGGCGCTCTGCTGCAAAATTTAGCGCCAGCGCAGGGGTAAACGCAGGGCTATACCACATTCTTGTAAATACCGTGCAGCCCTGTGTTTCTAAAGTGGCGGAGCACGGCGTTAAGCCAGGAAGGCTAACACCACCCTCCATCACTTGATTGTAAATATGCCCCTAAGTGACCCCACCACTGCCTTCTAGCTATCACTTTAGGCTACCAACTCCTGTTCACGAGACATTTTGCGATGGGCACATGCTAAGGGAGGCACTGATGAAGAAGCGAACTCGCAATTAATGGAAAGGGCTCAGCCACTCAGACCATTACCAGTTACTCTTTCCATTGTATTTACCTCTCAGACTGGTAGTTGGGCTACACTTGGTGGATACATTGTTTCCACAACTTTAATAAACAAGCATTAGAAATGCAATCGGGCTCGGATTTATTGGAGTTTGAGCTAATGGCATTGTAAATGCCAATGTATTGTTGCTATGTGTTATGGAGTGTGTTCATGTGGTGTGTACTGCCAGTGATCTCCTTGTGAGTGTGAGAATATTGCACCGTTACTGCCTGTGATGTCCTTCTTGTGAGTGTGAGAAGCTTGCACCTCTGCTGCCTGTGGTCTCCTTGTGAGTGTAAGAAGCTTGCACTGCTGCTGCCTGTGATGTCGTTCTTGTGAGTGGGAGAAGATTGCACCTCAGCTGCCTGTGGTCTCCTTGTGAGTGTAAGAAGCTTGCACAGCTGCTGCCTGTGATGTCTTACTCACTACTCTACTCTACTCACTACTCTGCACTCACTACTCACTACTCTACTCACTACTCTACTCACTACTCTACTCACTACTCTGCACTCACTACTCTGCACTCACTACTCTGCACTCACTACTCTACTCACTACTCTGCACTCACTACTCTACTCACTACTCTACTCACTACTCTACTCACTACTCTACTCACTACTCTACTCACTACTCTGTACTCACTACTCACAACTCTACTCACTACTCACTACTCTACTCACTACTCTACTCACTACTCTACTCACTACTCACTACTCTACTTTCTACTCACTACTCTACTCACTACTCTACTCACTACTCTGCACTCACTACTCATTACTCTGCACTCACTACTCTACTCACTACTCACTACTCTCCACTCACTACTATACTCACTACTCACTACTCTACCTTCTACTCACTACTCTACTCACTACTCACTACTCTGCTCACTACTCTCCACTCACTACTCTCCACTCACTACTCTACTCACTACTCACTACTCTACTTTCTACTCACTACTCTACTCACTACTCACTTCTCTACTCACTACTCTGCATTCACTACTTTACTCACTACTCTACTCTACTCACCTCACTACTCTACTCACTACTCTACTCACTACTCACTATTCTGCACTCACTACTCACTACTCTACTCACTAGTCACTACTCACTACTCTACTCACTACTCACTACTCTGCACTCACTACTCACTACTCTGCACTCACTACTCACTACTCTGCACTCACTACTCTACTCACTACTCTGCACTCACTACTTTTGATAAAAGTGCTAATTATGAGGCAGATTATGTGGCCAATGTGGCAAGTTCATAATTATGCTGTAAACCCTGCATCCAAAGTGACAGAATTGCATATTTTTCTGACCCTCGCAATTTTCTATTGCTTTATTAACATGCCATTTGTGAAAGGCAAACAAAACGTGAACATTCTAGTTTCAAACAGTGTCCATAGTTAGCCGCACACTTGAACGAACAACTCCAACAATGCCTCCCTTCTGGGAACAGAACTTGTTTTTGACAGTGCAAACTGTACCTTTTATTTTAGTAAAAATTATACACCCCTCTCTATATAATGAAGGACTGTTCTGTCATTTTACTGCGAGCAACCAAACGACATAGTCCACTATGTTAATTACTATGTTCAATGTAAAAAAATCCGTTTGGAAAAATGAAAAAACATATTTTGAAGCGTGACTTATGTACCAAAAGCGTGAAGAAGAGTGACACGTGGAGTTGATTCATATCTGTAGACCAGAGTGAAGATGTCTGATTCTGATGCAAAACTAGCATGTTATGTGTGTAGCAGAAGTAGCATCTCCGACCCCAATAACACAACAAGCACCGCTCACCTATCAAACCGCGCGTGACATGCAGGCAGTCAGCTGTCTGTTGATTCCTCTTTGAGGTTGGTGTCACGCATTTACAGCAGCAGGCAGAGTCATCCATGTCGTGTTCGTTTTATCCCGAGGAACCCACCTTCGCCGTTTCGGGGGCTTTGTGTACTGTCCACACTTGTTTTTACAGCCCTACAGATGGACAACATAAAGATACCAAGCCTGCAGAATCTCCTTTCAACAGAACATCCGTTAAGATAACTCACAGGGTAATGCGCCCCCTGCAGCGCACTGCAGGTGACACGAAGGTTCTGCTTTTGCAGGGATAAACTGCCTGAATGCAATTCAGTTGAGAAAAGTGGTTAAGTGACATTTCATTTCCATCACTGGCAAACGGCAAATTCAACGAAAGTAACTCGACATAAAAACACGTCATTGTTTTTCTCCTCTTACACATCGCACACGTATCTCTCCTTTTTGGAGCAGTGCAATAGTGTTTACAACTAATAGAACAATGCATTCAGAACTGTGTAGGCAGCTCAGGAGAATAGTGTACCTGCTGCAGAATTCCGCTGCTGCAGAATTCCGTATGAAGATTCAAGCCTTCATGCTTCTGAGGTCGATAAAATCGAGTGTCCCTGATTTATAAACCAGCGCTTCTCCGTTGGACAGCGAGCGCTGGTAGTCACAAGGCAAAGACAACCGATTAATAAAATGAAAATCAGTATTTATTGTCAATAGCTGACTAATACCCCTTCGTGCATGAGTGTGGGTTAAATATGTGTACATTGAATTCGATACTAAGCCTCTGGGATGGGTGGGAACAAATCGACATGCTCGCCGAACGCAAGATTTATCCCCCTGACAGCTCCTCGGCACTGGAACAGTAAAACTCCAAATGAAAGAAGCAAGCTGCCGAAACCGCGATAAACCCATTCATCCCCTGAATAAATATGCTCGGACTTGCACCTACCCACAGGAGGCGCAAACAAACACCGAGGCCCTTAAAACCACTTTTAAAGCTGCACGACCTCCACCGCTTCCCGCCCGGTGCGCGATGCCACGGCCATGTGTGTGTGTGTTTATGACTTTTTGTATGCAATGCCATGGTGAATGCGCTCGCACCATCTGGATTGCATTACACGGGCACTCTGACAGCTCCTAATTAAGATTAATCACTCGGCCGTGCTCGTTCGCGCACACAATATGCCACATCGGCCACGCGTAAATTACTTATAGCCTATCAGGTCAACGCTACAAAAAAAAACAGCACAGCGAAGACGAATCACTAGGCAGATACCAGAAAACACTAAGGAATGTGCCTGGAAAGAGCCCTTTCTGAATTCCTTCTTCTTTTGAACGCATAAGTTCTCGGGAAGCTCCGCCTCCCCACTTCGTGGAGGCGGAGGCCCGAGCCCTAAAAATGCTGATACAGACATCTCTAAAAATGTCCATGCACCGTTATTACAGGGATGCACCCGGTATTGCCACTGTGTCCCCTGGAAATAGCTGAAATATTTGTAATTAATATTCTTTGAGCAGAATGTTTGTTCTGTGCTATCACAGAAGGAATATGACTGTGCTATGGAGACTGGGAGCATGTTTTCCCTTTAAACATACACAAACCCTTAAAGAAAATGAAACTGACACGCTGAAAGAATTCTTACAAGATAGCTTACACAATAGCCTCATTGTACCATCCTGCTCTCCTGCTGAAGCTTCCCTTTTTTGTACCTACAGCGATGTATCAAATATTGTGCATTAAATAAAGTCATAACTAAACACTAGCATCCCTTTACTCTTAATATCCAAGGTGCTGGAGCCTGTTGTATCTTCACTTTATTTGCTACTCTTGCAGGGCACCAACCTGCTTTGCAGCAAGTATGTTTATGAATGAAAGATGCCGTTGACCAAGTCTTTCAGATAATAGTACTGATCCAAATATATACCTGGAAGCACAACCTAAATTTTTCTAAGATCCCAACTTCCTACTAATAATAATACAATTGAAGCCACATTATTAATCAAAAATCATACTTACTTACAAAAAAAACTATTGTCTAATAATGGGGAAAAATCAATACATTTAATTGGACATGCAACAGTATATTTGTGATAAACTAATGAGGAATGGTGTAAGTAAGATTAGTGATTACTAATGTTGCTTCTATTCTTAGTATTTGTGGGGCTTTGAATAAATTAGGTTGTGCTTTACAGTTTGTGGGGCTACTCTTTCGCCCTCATTTCCCACATCCTCACTGTGGTTTCTTCATGTCCTTTTGACCTTGCAGTGCCCAGGAGTATTCCATATGGTAATCTACAAAGTGTTCCTATCTGTACTCAGTTTGACAAGATAGTCTGCGTTTTAACCCTTTCTCTAATTCCACTACCATCGTGTTATAGTGGTTTTACACCAAGACAACATTAATTATCTCTAATCGCTGAAAACGGTAAACATCCTTTACAACGAAACTTTTTCCACCCAGTACCTTTACAACGCAGGAATTACAACGCAAGTTGTTACAACGACTTGCGCTGGAGGGCGCTGTAGGATAGGGAATAGTTTAATTACTATCCAAAACCTTCCCTACTATCTACGGGGACTGGAGTTGGAATAGTAAATTAAACTATTCACTATCCAGCGCCCCCAACGCAAGTCGTTGTAACGACTTGCGTTGTAAAACCTGTGTTGTAAAGGCATGCGTGGAAAAAGCATGCGTTGTAACGACATACATCCACTGAAAACATGGGTTTGCGAGAAAAGACTGTGGACGGCTAGGTTTTCAGGAGCCTGATCCTGGGGTATTACTGGATAGGATTTTAGCTGTGCTCAAGGGGCCTTGCCAACTTCCTTGCTTTACCCATCTGTCCAGTTCCACGATCACTTGTTAAAGAACTTGTAGTAGAATGAATGCCTGGCTCAAGGTGTTTGATGGATAAACAGTCAGATGCAGCCTTTTAAGAACTACAAATAATTTACCACTGCCCCTGTGTCATGTAACACAGGTCCAACCAGTAAATGGTGCAGAGTGAAACCCTCTCTTCACAGAACAAACACGCATTTACAATGCAATGGTCTTCGCATCATTAAAGGTAGAGCTATGGGCATTGCTCAAGACATTTCTTTACATCATAAATACATGGCATTGTTATTTACATTGCCAATAGCTTAATCGTTAAATAAATGGCACTGTCATTTACAATGGGCAACTGCAAGACTTTGTTTGTAATGTAAGCCATGCTTTCGCAGTACTGTTGAATTTCATTATCCTCGCCTAGTGCTATTTTTCAGCCGTATATAGCGTGAGTTTTGTGGAGGTGCACCCTGCACGCTCACACACTGCTCACCCTACACACTCACACACTGCTCACCCTGCGTAATGCGAAAAGACCTAGCTCTGCCCTTCAGCCTGTGTTGTAATCGTACAGTAGGTTGTGAGTAGCTGCGCTTGATTGGTTGAGGCATCCCCTCCTTGCTGCTCCCTTCACAGAGGGCCGGCTGCCTCATTGAAGCTCCCACGTATTCAGCTGTTCTTTGTTTTAGCTCATGTGTGTCAGTGCACCGTGTAAGCGCACAAGCATACCCTGCTCTCTCTGGAACAGGCACTCGGCACTCACCACTCTGCACTCACCACTCTGCACTCATAACTCTGCACTCACAACTCTGCACTCACAACTCTGCACTCACAACTCTGCACTCACAACTCTGCACTCACTACTCTGCACTCACTACTTTGCACTCACTACTCTGCACTATGCACTCACTACTCTGCACTCACAACTCTGCACTCACTACTCTGCACTCACTACTCTGCACTCACACTCTGTGCTCACACTCTGCACTCACACTCTGCACTCACACTCTGCACTCACTACTCTGCACTCACTACTCTGCACTCACTACTCTGCACTCACACTCTGCGCTCACACTCTGCACTCACACTCTGCACTCACTACTCTGCACTCACTACTCTGCACTCACTACTCTGCACTCTGCACTCACTACTCTGCACTCTACACTCACTACTCTGCACTCTGCACTCACTACTCTGCACTCTGGAAACTCACTCTGCACTCACTACTCTGCACTCTGCACTCACTACTCTGCACTCTGGAAACTCACTCTACACTCACAGTCACTCTCGCACTCTGCACTCACTCTGCACTCACTACTCTGCACTCTGCACACTCACTCTGCACTCACTACTCTGCACTCTGGAAACTCTGGAGCTGGTAGAGCAATCGTTGTTCTCGGATGCTGAGCTCAGCTGGGCCTAGATACTCTCCTTTTCCGCTGGAGTTGGTAGGCTTCCACCCGTGCCTGTAACCTATGGCACCTCTTCTACGAGAGGTTGGCAGATATTAAAGGCCACTGAGTCTATCACAAAATCGCTGTTGTGTTGGTTTGTTGTTCTAGGCGCTTCCCTCTAAGGTTTTTAGAGTTTTTACTGAAGATGCTTCCTCTCCCCCCTTGGAGACAGGGGACCAGATTTCTTTGTATGCTATAATCAAATTGCCACCTGAAAGTGCCCCCATAAACTGATATGCTACAGAGGATGATCATTGCAGTGTAGACCCTGTGTGACTAGGCAGTTTACTGTTAATATGTATAAGAAAATACCATATCTGTTGGAAATTTAACAGTGTGCAGTTGTGCAATACAGATAAAGACAGACAGTGGTATTTGATTTAGGTAACAAGGCGCCACATAGAATAACTACACAAATTATTTTAAAGAACCCAATATTTGATGGTGCTAAAAGGTGAGGAGAACCACCCCACTCCTCAGGACAGGCATCGGCCTACTAGAACAAATCAACGCGTTACATACCTATGTTACTTTAAAAGTGATACGCGTGCTAAGGAGTGTCATCAGTTGTGCAATACAGCTCAGTGGAACAGTAGCATTGTTACCAATACAACGTGCTACATTGTTGGCTAAGTGATTTAATTGATTGATCAGTACCAATTGATCTGGGGTCGGCTCAGCTGAACATCCTTCTCGAGTAGTGTTAAGGATGAAAATGAAAAAAGCAGACCAAAAACATCCTAAACTAACATTTGATGCCAGGCGAAGACCGGGACCCTGGGAGTGCTGAGGAGCCCTCTCCGATGAATGCCTCCAATGAGCAGGACTTGAAGTCCATCCTCAAGGCATGAAACATGTCTTCAAACCAACTGAAAGAGAAATTGAAATCTTTACATTGTGTATGGAAAGACAGTCACAAAGAATGGATAAACAAGACTCAATATTGGACACGGAGTGTCAGATATCGAAGATGACTTTACAGGCCATATTGAAAACAGCCTTAAGATGGCAAAAGTACCAGAAGTCATCAGTGCAAAATAATAAGGTCTTTAAACAAGGTCTATTTGTTACAATATTCACATTGTAGAGATACCAGAATCCATGAACACCGAAAACATGAAGTCCTTCATGGAGTCTCACCTCGCGGACTTTTTATGGTTGGGATAGTTTCTCTGCTGTGTTCATCGTTGAAGATTGAACACATCACTGGTGCATGGGCCTGTGCCGGGGGCACCTCCAAGGACCACAATTGCCCTGCTGAAAATTACCAATGCCGCAAATTTGATCTGAAACCAGCTCTTGATAAACTTGGTTTGCACTATGCTAGATCCTCAATCTCGTTGTTAATTGACTTCGCAGTGGCAGTACAGAACGCTTGCAAGTCCATCCACAGAGATAAAAGGGAACTGCAATCCACCAATATTACATAAGCCAGGTCGTAGCCCGCCCTTCTCAAATTTGTATTAGTGGGGACATTTTCACTGACCTGCAGGTGGCCCACATCTTTATCAAGAAGCATGCAAGGGGGACACTCACTGGGTCACCTCAGCGAGATTCACTTAAAGTGGCATTACATGTGTCTGGAGGGCTTGCTGCAACTCTACCCACGGCCTGTATCCATGTAAGGAGCACAGTCCACGATAAGCTTGTCGGTGGTGGGCTCCTAGGAGACTTGCAGAGGTTTTCATATGGATGGCCACCATCTTTCCTTTTTATGGGGAAGTTATATGGGTAGTAAAACCAACACTCCCACATCTTGCGTGGAATTCTGAAATCTGTGGGACTAGCAGTGCTTAAAATGAATTGGAATAAATCCCTAATCTTACTGCTAAAGAGAAGCAGGGCATGGTATAAAGTGGAATTTCCTTTACGACTGACAGAGAAATAAGTATGATATGTTGGCCTCAATGTATAGCCCCAGTTGTATTTAAAGAATAATATGGGACAGCGTTAGATTAATTAGCTCAATGTGTGGAACTCTCTGGTAGGCTGCTTAGCCATCAAGAAAATGCTAGCCCTCCCTAGATTTCTATATCTCTTTATCAATATACACATTACCCCGACCGACAAAAGCTTTTTTCGACCCCTTAAAGTTGCTTATGATCAAACTGGCATGGGCTGACAAACACCACAGGGTAAACTTTTGCAACTTACTTTACCCAATGTAAATAGGAAGGAAAGTTGACCGACATTCACCACGTCAAGACCTTGACAACCACTGTAAAGATGCCTATTTCTTGATAGTATGCCGTATATTTACGTAGCTATGCCCTGTACGCCTGTGTGTCTGATATTCATTTAAACTGTGTATTTGATTCCAAATGATCTTTTGGGGTTAATTCCACCACCTCACCTCATTGTTGTATGAATCTCCTTTGTATCTCCTGTAAAACACTTCTGGTTCAAATGTTATTGCAGAAGCACACTCAAATAAAATGTTTGGCCGCAGGGGGGTGTAGGAAAATGGAGGCAGGGGAGTGAGTAGTGTTGTAGTGATATTTATTATGTGGTAGTGTTGATGGAGAAGAGATTTTCATGGGTCAGTGGGATGGGGAAGGTAAATTGTTTCTGATGGCACATGCAAGCGGTGAGGCAGTATTAAGGTGATAAGGTTTTTGGAAAGTTGATGATTCAGCATTGTCAAGGGCATCACAAAGTGTGCTCAGAATGTGTTACCATTCTTTCCCTATATCTTATTATTGAACCATTTAGCAGTCCTTGCATGCTTGTTTTTATGTCCGACTGGAAATCTGTGCGTGGCTGTAGAGAAGGCACTTCATGGATCGGGTGAATCACAGACTTCAGGGTGTGATTTAACAAATCATGTGGTGTATGTTTTGAAGTGGGTGAAGTCAATGTGAATTTAATGCAGGGTCGACATCTGGAGTATTTTCTCCTGGAAATGGCCATGTTGACGGGCTGAGGGAGTACTTGTGGTGTTGACAAGAATGTGTTTTGATATCATGATCGAACCAGTGTGGTGAATGCTAGTATCAGACCTAGGAGGTAACCTCGATCGTGACTAGGTGCACAGTATGCGTTGATGATTAAAACAATCATGGAAGGAAGTTGTGGGAAGAGGGTGTATTGTAGTTGATTTGTAAGCATTATTGGAAATCACCAAACAGGGTGACCAGATTGGTTGGCGCAAGTGATGCAATGGCAGTGTCGAGTTCGTCAAAGGAGGTGTTATGTTTGCTTTGAACCGGACAATAATTGATGTACATTGATATTATAAGCAGGTGAGGGCCCTTTTGTGGAGGGTTCCACAATGAACCCTGGAATTGCACACGCTTGTGCATGTGCGATTCCTTTTAGTCCACGGTATTGGCGTTTGCGGTCGTCTTTTTTAGAAAGACTGCATGCAATAGGCCATAGGCGGTCACGTTGCTCCGCCCATGGCCTATTGGTGTCTGTTACCCGCACGCCAGCATCTGTTTTCAATTATCGTGCCCAGGCACAGGCGCGATAATGGAAAACAGATTGCTCTCTGTGGCACGCACGCGCACCACTGGCAGGCTTGTCACTTGATGTTCTGGTCCTCCCGATATACAAACATTATCTCTCCCGGGGTTTCCCAGATCTGTCACTTTATTGTGCATTTTTCAATATGCGTAGGTCCCACTCCGAGAGTGTCCAGGCGTAATTCCACGTATGTAATTATTTTAATCAGTTATCAGTGAGTATTGAAGTCTTCAATATCTGTTCGTAAGTATTATACTTCCATCGCAGTTATTGTAATTGCTGTATCAACTGAACCTATAGAAAGTTTAATCTCGGTTAGCTTCTTGAACAACATATCCAATGTTGTTTGTGCAGGCCCCTGTGATACCGACATTGTCGGAGTCTGAAAGGGCAATTTGAGAGATTTGCCTTTGAGAACAGAAATTACTTCACTGACTTCTGCTTTGACATGGATGGCTACGATTGATGAGAACAACGAGGAGTAGTAGGTTAGAGGTGTGACTGCTCAATATTACATATGTCATATAAATGTGAACCTCAACCTGGATATCTGAGTTGTTTCCCAAATTAGCATGCATCTATCGGTAGCAGTGGTTGGGATCCGGCGTTGGAAAAGACTGTTATATCGGATAGGTCCCTTCATGTCTATCTGGTTTAAGTATGTCAACCTGTGAAGCAAAAAGGCATAAACAAGTTGTGCCTTAATGGTGGCAGGGTGAGCATTAGAAATGCCACACCATTTCTTATTTTTAAGATTGTAGTCTGCTGTCCAGTCAAGATGGCCGCTGCCGCCGCCACCGCCACCGCCCACAGTGAAGCCTTTGTTGATTTCTCACCATCATCAAACTCGTGTCCAAGCCGGTTTATAGCAATCGCGCTACCCTGTTATCACCCTTACCTGTTGGTCCACGCAGTAGGTGTTATCAACTTATCAGTTTTCTCCTTACGTGGTTGTGTTTGGGAGAGCACCGGAGTAGCAACAGCAGACCATGGCGATAACTACTGCATGGGTGTTCAGTTTGTCACACTTCCATCATTGTTGAAGGCTTTTGGGATAGGGGTGGTAAAGTGAGAGCTGCTCACTGAAATTGTATGGGTGGAGAAGGGGTAAAGCCCCGGGGCCATGTGTCTCCAGTGCCTCTAGCACAGCCCAGCAGTATTAGGCCTCACTCCTGGCTAACCAGTCGGTGTTGCTCCGGTGTTTGGATTTGGGTGAGGAAAGGCAGTGTACCCTCTGACATGTGATACTAGGTGTGCCCCAGCACAGCACCCATCGGTGATAGTCTGGAGAGGAGACGGGGACCCCAGTTTCACTGCATCAGGAGGATGCTGGCCCGGTGCTTCAGCAAAGCGCAGCCATCTTGCTCCCGTCCGCTGCTGTTACATGCTGGCTCAAAGTAATGTACCACTGAAGCCCAGTGGCTCAGAGGGGGAGGAAATGAACAATTCTTCAACTCAGCACAATGTGTTGTCTATTTAGTTTTTATTATTATTATCCTTTTAGATTCTGGATCTGCCTTATTAGGTCAGTCTGATATTATACTGCAGGAACTTCAGCTAAAACGGGTGCTTTGTTTGATTCTGGACCTGCATTTGTTCATCCTCACATGTTGGAGATCTTTTTCTCCCTTAGAAAGAAGATAGGTTCAGTGTTTTAGACCTGCCAAATGTCTATTTTAATGTTGTCACATCGGCAGCAACACACCTTCTTTACTCTAAGCATCACCTGTGCATGGTGCTCCTTTGTGAAGTGTGCTGGCTACGCAGAGATTTTACACGGCCCATGGCAACAACTCGCCCGTCACACTCACCGGCCATCGTCCTCTTCCTGCTGGGGGGCAGCTGGTAGCAGTTCTGATCCCAGGTTTGCCTTCACCACGTTTCAAAGCATCCAGCAGTCACCATGGAAACAAATACATTGCACAATTTCCGGGGAGGTATAGCTGCTTTAAATGACAGCGCCACTAATGCCTTCTATTCTCTCTTGTCCCTATTTCCTTGCTAGTGTTTCAGCTAATTTTTAGGTCGAGCCTGGAGCAGCGCGCATGCCAAAACGCAATGCTATAGCTATTGCTATTGGTATCGCATTATAATTAGCAATGACAATATTTCAAACTTGTTAGAAATGGGATTTCTGGTTGGCTAAGGCTTGCGCCAAAGCCAGGCAGAGACCACCACTCTAGTTAGGGCAAGGTAGTTACACTCCAAACATAACCCCTGCTCACCCCCTTAGCAACGTGACACGAGCAGTAAGGGTGATTCCAGAGACATGGTAAGTTAAGCATTTGCGCACTCACCCACCAGCCACAACATCCAAGGCCCCCACAAAAGGAACTCCACACAAGGGTATATCAACAATAGCCTGTGTATTACCAAAACACATCAGATAGTAATCACACCATATACATTGTGCCACCTGGCACGGGCAATATTTACAAGGGATTATATACATAGGACAGGGCCACATGGACCACGGTCCGGAGTAAGCACTTGGTAGAACTAGCACTTTGTAGAATTAGCACTCTGTAGAATTAGCACTTTGTAGAATTAGCACTTTGTAGAATTAGCACTTTGTAGGAATAACACTTAGAATAGGGAATAATTGTAGCACCAAACAACAAATGTAGCACACAACCAGCAACCACTGGTAAAGAGTAGGTACACACTATGCAATCCTAACCACCTTAGGCAATTATCCCGCGAGGAGCCATGAACTCACTAGCATAGGCAATACTAGGTAGACACAACCCCCTAAGCATACATCATATCTAGAGGTATCAACCCCACGGTGCGCAAAACAACCTACACCCAGTACATTTCCTAGCACCCAACGCCTTAGCACATAAGTCACATCTAGCACATAAATCACATTTAGCACGTAAATCACATCTAGCACATAAATCACATTTAGCACGTAAATCACATCTAGCACATAAATCACATTTAGCACATCAATCACATTTAGCACATAATTCACATTAGCACATAAATCACATTTAGGGTCCAGGTTGCGCCACTGCGCCAAAACCTAAACGTAGCAGCTGCCCACTACTTGCTGGGCAGCTGAGGGACAAGAACAGGGCCTAAAAGCTGCAGCTGGCACTAAGTGCTGTGCAGCTGGGGAAGGCCAACGTAGGGGCTAAGGAGGGCCTCCCACTCCTGAGTTCACAAACACAGGTCCTCTAGAAAGAAAACCTAAACGGAGCAGCTGCCCTCTATGTGCTGGGCAGCAGTAAATGTAAAACTGCGGCCTGGGCCCTCAATGGCTCGTAGGAAGAAATATGCCAATGTTAGAGCCACACAGGGCTCTTTAAAATAAAGGGGCAAAGCGTTGGAGGGAACACGGGTCCTTCTGGTCCATTATATACTCCTGGTCAAATGTTGGAGCCCTCTAGGCTTTGGGCCAAGGAATGTGCCTTTTGGGAGCCCTCTAGGCTCTGCAAAATAATGGGGGCTTTGTTGGAGCCACGGGGCTCGGCAAATATTCATGTCACCAATCGTTGGAGCCTTCTAGGGTCGGGGAAATATGGTTTATAACCCGTTGGGGCGGCCCACTGCCATCCGGGGTCGCCTTGAAGGTACCCCTGATGCTGTGCCTTACACCGGCACCAACACACGCCCAGAGCCCCCAGAACACTCACCGGGTCGCTCGTCTCTGGTGGCTCCTCCTTTTGCTCGGTGCAGGTCGGCGGGGCGCTCTGTCGCCGGGGCTCCCTCCACCGCAGGGGAGCCCCGCAACACTGGTGCTCGGTTCTGCTGGCGGCCCCGGGGCTCTCCCTAACTCACGGGAGCCCCGGGCCACGGTAGGCCATGACTCGGCCTGCTTTTCTTCTCCGAGTAAAGGCGGGGTTCTCCCTCACACATGGGAGCCCCGTGGACAGCTGCCTCTCTTCACCCGGGCCCCTCCTGGGCCCCAGTTTGACTATGCACCAGCAGGGCTCTCTCCAGCATACGGGAGCCCTGCTGGGAGCGGCGCCGCCATGCTCCTTCCCTCTCTCTCTCTCCCCGCACCACGCGGCCCTGCTTCCTCCCCAGGCAGAGCGGGGAAACGGAAACGAAGTACGCAGGCCCCGTCCATGTCCCGGGCGGGAGGCGCCTGACTTCCGACCGGGGCGCGGCAATGACTTCAGCTGAAAAGAGGGGTAGACTACCTCGAGTAAATTATAAATAGCGGGGTGGGCATCAGCAAAAATAAATAAATAATTTCAAAAGAGCGTAAAGGAGGGGTAGGCTCCTTCCGAAGTGGATGATAGAGCAGGCTGGGCTCCTGCTATTTAAAATATAAAAACATGGGCCACTCTCACCACACGCAATCAGGGAGCGCCCGCACCCCACACTGCGCCACAGCACCAAAGTGCGCAAAGACCAGAAATCACCACAATGGTGCCACACCAAAAGGCAAAAAGTTCAGGGGTGAACCTGCCAGCAGGGCCAAGTCCAACAAAACGTTAATAATGTGAGACCTATTACATTGCAAATGCTTGTTGTTCTTGGGATTGTATCAGTCCTAGGTGTTTCTTTCTCCTTCTTTTCGAGGGTCTTGATGGTTTCTCTTTATTTTTTTCTCAGAGGGACCGTTGGAAAACAATAAACACAGGTGAGTAGTTACTTACTGCTTTCAGGCCTTCTTCTATTAATCTGTGCCTCTTTCTCCCTTAGGTTTCCATCTTTTCTTTCCTCGCTCACTTGTTCGAACTTTCTGTGTCTCTCTGTAAATGGCTCTTCTTTTTCCAAGAGCTTTAGTATTCCTTTTCTTCCGTAAAGGATCCTGCACTAAACCACAGTGTGATCTTGATCCTTCTGTTATAAGATTTTGTTTTCAAGTGTCTGCCCACAATCTTCTTCCCACCTTATCAACTCTCAAAGTCTCCAGTTTACTAGCTCTGAGCTACCACCTCCGCTAGTGTTAAAAAAAGAAGATATAGGGCCATATGTAGGACGGCTATTACCGGTCGGTAACGGCCAAAATTAACGAATTTCGGCCATTACCGACCGGTAATAAGCTTTTGTTATGTAGGGGGCCAATTTACAGATTCGGTAAATACCGAATCGGTATTTACCGATTCGGTATTTACCGAATCATCATTTACTGATTCGGTATTTACCGAATCTGTAAATGACATGTAGGAGGCACCTTAAACAGTGCTCATGTCAGGGGCGTAACACAGGCCCACGCATCCCCCACAGTGCGGGGGGGCCCTCAAGCTCAAGGGGGCCCCCTCAGCACTGCACTTCAGCCTGAGAGCTCCTAATAGAGTCCGGAGGGGGGCCCTCCACGTACCTGGCAGGGGGGCCCCCTCAATTATCGTTACGCCACTGGCTCATGTGCTTTAAGGATTCGTTATTTACCACCAACTATTAGTTGGTGGTAAATAAGGAATACCTTAGAAAATGCAAATCAATGCATTTTCAACTGTGCCATGTGGCACACATACATGCCCTTAGGGCATGTATGTGTGCCACATGTGCACACAATCACTAATCAGGGGTGCAACAGTGTGTCAAAGTGACACCCTGCCACCCTTGACTCTTTCCCTATTTTACCGAATCGGTATTTACCGATGTAATTGACATTCATTCCTATGGGCCTCCAGGCCCGTAGGAATGAATGGCAATTACCGAATCGGTAAATACCGATTCAGTAATTTTTACCAATTTTTTATCTACATAGCAATTACGGATTCGAAAATACCGAATCGGTAAAATTCGGTATTTTCCAATCGGTAATTTACAATTACCTATTAGTTCTTCCCTCAGAACTAATTGGGAAATAGGTGAAAAAAGAAACAAAATGAAACAAAAGAACTTAGTTTCCCCTATCCAATAATGATTATGACTTGTGTGGACCCCTACTTAATCATTACTGGAATACAGGGACCCCCCACTTACTCACTATTGGAATTCAAGGACCCCCTGTGAGTGATTACTAGGAGCCTGGGACCCCAACATAAGCTTTTCCAATGATTTGAATTGCAAAACCATACACAAAAAATACAGTCACAAGCAATAATCATATAAATCCTTCGATTATGAAATATTTTATTTAATTCACAAACAAATATAAAAAAATCTGAATTTTAATTTTAATGGGAAGGTGTTATGTTCACTGTATCTTTAACCAGCTGATTACATCATTGTTAGAATGATGACATTCCAATACTGAGCTGTCAGTTTGCTGTTTCTGTCTCCTGTTGATGGTTGTACATTAAAGCTGCTCTACAACTCCAGCTTCTCTTGGATTCAATGCTTTTATCAGAAGGTTAGACCCTTTCTAAATACAAATTGCTCCTCATCATCCATATTATATTCAGTTCGATGCACTAGCACTGCTCCCACAAATCAATCCAAGGATACTAACTTACTTTTTTAACCTCCAATTTCAAATTCCTAAACATTTACAGAACATTTCAAAATGTTTAACTTTAAATTCTGCTTCTTCATTTATTAACACTTTAATAATCTGTTAATATTATTTAATTTTCTGGGCATTTACGGGCCACTTGAGTAGGGTTCACGAACCCCAAGGGGTTCCCAAACCACAAGTTAAGAAACACTGCGTGAGTGTAAGAAACTGGGTTATTGGTTGTGGAAGGGTGGAAGACCCACTCAGACAACAACCAAAATCCTGAAACAAACTATATTAACCTGTGGTTAACCCTATTGTAGTTTGGCACAAAGCAGTCAGGCTTAACTTAGAGCCAATGTGTAAAGTATTGATTGATGCAGCACACAAATATTAATAAAGTGAAAACACAACATAAGAAGAAGCACACAAAGGGCTGCTTACCCTGTGTAGTTAGTTTTGAGCCAGTGCAGGAAAGGTAGGGCATCTGTGCACTTCAAAGGCATGCCTCTGAT
Source organism: Lissotriton helveticus (assembly GCF_964261635.1). Lineage (NCBI taxonomy): Eukaryota > Metazoa > Chordata > Amphibia > Caudata > Salamandridae > Lissotriton > Lissotriton helveticus. Next base: position 278,145,083 of record NC_136063.1, on the reverse strand, counting down.
CCGAGCCTCAGGGACATTAAAGGCTCTCTAACAGCTCCTGGACCAGTCATCAGCAGAAAATTAGTGCAAGCTGGCACCAGCCCATCTCTCCGCACAGCAGCATAAGCCGCCCATGGGAGACCGTCAATGCAAAGTTTCAGTCCGCCCGTCCGCGATGCCCAGCCTGCTCTTCGCACAACACCTACTACCGCCAGCAACACTTTCCTTGCTCCCCGAAAACCTTCAGCGGGACTAATCTAGGACTGTATCCGGCCGGCGCTCCATCGCGGTCAGCCAGAACCTTTGACTTTGACCCTGGAAATGCCTCCAATGCGAAGGGAAGTCTTGGCACAAAACTTGAGAAGATAAACCTTCAGCGGGACTAATCTAGGGCTGTATCCGACCCGCGCTCCATCGTGGTCAGCCAGAACGTTTGACTTTGATCCAGTCCAGCACAACCGTTTATCCCTGGTTGGTGCTTTTTGTTTTTAGGTACAATTTTCACTTTACTCTTTAAAAATGCATAGCTCAGGTTCTACTGATTGGATCTTTGTCGTTTTGGTCTTGTCTTGTTTTATTTATTAAATTAAGCTCTAATTGTCTGACCTGGTATGGCATTCTTTTTGTGTTTTCATTGTTTTAGTGTTTGAAGTGTTGGACAAATACTTTACACATTGCCTCAAAGTTAAGTCTGACTGCTCTGTGGCAAGCCACAGGTTAATTTGGGGGCTGCTTGTGCCTCGCTCTGGCTAGGATTGTGGTTGCTGCTTGACCAGGGCTCACAGCCCAGTCAACCACTAACAGTGAGGTACTTACTGCATCCTGTGAATACTGATATCAAACAATATTGTATATTTATGGTGAGATTAATAACTTCTATTCCGAGTTTTCCTCTGTGAAATGAGGAATTACATGTAGGCCCAAGCAGAAAGCATGAAACCTCTTCAGAAATCTTGAAAAGAGCAGAGCTCATTTCAAGGATGTTTTCACAGTATGTGTAGGAGCAACCACTTCCAAGAGTGTTCTAGGTCACTCTGCCTCATTGCCTGCCTTGCATGCCTAAGCAATGAGGATGATATGCTTCAACAAATGTGCACTTTTTAATACTGCAGGGTATAACGCAAGCGCGGAGATACCCCTTCGGGGGTCGAATTCCTGCGCTATACAAGAAACAAAATAATAATAATATAATAATAATAATAACACTTTACCAGGGATTACCAGTATTACTACACAGAATAATTTGAGAATCTATGAAGGATGTAATGCTTGAAAATTGCTTAGCCCTCATAAGTTTTTCATATTGAATTTTGTTAGAAATTGGATTGCTGGTTGACTTAGATATGAGCCCTGTTCAAGCAACAGCCACAATGCCTTGCAGGGTGAACCAAAAAACTCACTAATTTAACATGTACTTAACCCTGGGTGCCTTGGCACAAAAAGCAGTAACGCTTAACTTAGAGGCAATGTGTAAAGTATTTATGCAGCACACAAAAAATAATAAAGTGATAATACAGCACAATAAAAATCCCAAAACAATTTAGAAAAATAGACTACATTTTAATAAATTATTTGTTTTTAGTGAAAACTAGCGCCTAAAATAATAGAGCGCCAACCATGGACATGTAGTCGCACAAAACCGTGCCAAAGTCGAAAAATACGCCAGACCGCACTGGAGCGTGTTTCGAATACAACAACTGAGTTGATCCTGTTCAGCGCTTACCTTCGTACTTAGAAACATTCTTGAGAAAAATGTCAGGAGAAGGTACAGTTCAGCTAGGCAAGGCAACAGGAGGAAGCCAAGAAGGGGGTGTCATCATCAGATAGCCTTAGTTCGAAGCCATGGTGAAGATTTCTAAGTTTGGACTTAGTGTCTAAAATGGAAGTTGAAAATCTCCAGTGGGACGAGGCAGAGGGTTATAGCCGAAGACAGTTCCACAAGGTCATATACCCCTTTAGCGAAGCACCGCTGCACCTCGGGTGGGTAGGCGAGCAGGTTAGTCCAGCCTACTCCTGATATTCAGAGATGTTTTTAGCCAACAAATGTTTGTCCCCACTTTGGGGTTTTGGCTATTTGGACACCGTTAGCACCACTTGCAATGGTCCAGGACTGGAAGGGCACTACTTGGAGGGCAAGGACTCACTTAAACTGGGTTTAGGTGTGGATTCAAGATGGAAGAAGCCTTTTGTGACCCAATGGCTCTGAACAGGAGTCCAGTAAACCAACACTTGTGAGTCACTCTAGAGGTCTAGGAACAGTTGAAGAGCCAGTCCTTGTCCACAGGCAGAAGGTAGCAGAGCAGCATGACAACATGGCAGCAATTCAGCAGCAACGCAGCAGGTCCTACTTTTATAACCTGGCGCCCTTCTTCTGGAAGGTGAGAGAAGCTTCAAGATAGTGGCTTTGAAGTGCATGGAATTTCCATACTGCGCTGCCTAGGCTCCAAGCTGGATGCAGTGACGGTGTAGGGTCGTTAGGCCTTTGTGTGAAGGCAGAGCACAGGATATTCAGTTGCAAGTGGGGCTGTGCTCAGCTCTGCAAAATACGCCCCCTATTGTGGGACTGGAAGGAATTCACAAAGTCTTTCAATTACACCCAGTCGTGTGACCCAGGTCAGGCTGCAAGCACAAAAGGGCTAAGGCCAGAGAAAATCCAAACTTTCTAAAAGATCTTTGTACTGGGGGTGGATGTTTGACATTGTACAGCATTCTGCCCACCAATTGTTCTTTTTGCTTTTGTCACCCCGAGTGGGACAGGGTGCCCATATGTGGGTACCTTGCTCACCATGCCACTGGAGGCAAGTGAGCTTGGATGATGATACCTCGAAACCGGTCCAAGAATGCTTGTTTCCAGTCCATGGAGGACCTGGCTTGTACTTCGGGCAGGGCTGTTCCCATGAGGAGCAATTGTCACCCAGAGTGGGATGAGTATGCCCAGACGTAAGCACCGTGCTCACCATGCCACTGGAATCAAGCTTGCCTGGACACCCCGAAATTGGTCCACAGATGCTTGTTACCTGTACAGGGAGGACCTGGCCTGGCAGTTCGGGCCAGGCTGTTCCCATGATTTGCATATAGCTGGGTTCAAACTGAAATGGCATGGTGAGCAAAAAAAATTAATGATTTAAGCCTAGATCTCTATACTGGGGATGGATGTTTGACATTGTTCAGCATTCTGTCCTCAATTGTTCTTTTTGCAACTTTCTAAAAGTGGCATTTTTAAAAATTGTATAAAAACCCCAACTTTACAATTACAAGGGTTTTTCACTACAATTCCAAAGACATAAAACATGACATGGCTTCCTGCCCCAATTGGATATTATAGCTTATTAAACATAACAATGAATCCCCAATGTTATTCCATGTAGGCCTCACAGTAGTGAAAAACTTATGTTTGGAGTTTTTCACTACCAGGACATGTAACACTTAAAAATGTCCAACCTTTTAATTACACAGCACCCTGCCCTATAGGGTACCTAGGGCCTACTCTTGTGGCAATGTATATGCAATAAAAGTGGAGCTCAAGGCATGGTAAGGGTGTTTTAATGTTATGTCGACATGGCAGTTTAGTATTACATTCAGATGGCAATGGCAGGCCTGGGACATGTTTTAAGATGCTACTTGAGTGGGTGGCGCAATAAGTGTTGCAGGCCTACTGGTAGCATTTAATTTACGGGGTCTGGGTAGAGGATATACCACTCAACTAGGGACGTGCAAGTAAATTAAATGTGTCAATTGGGTATAAGCCAATCTAACCATGTTTTAGGAGAGGGATCACAAGCACCTTAGCACTGGTCAGCGGTGGTAAAGTGCACAGAGTCCTACAGCCAACACAAATAAGTGCAGCAAAATGGAGGCGGTGAGGCAAAACATTTGGGGGAAGTCTATCATACGGCTGACAGGTCTAACATATTTGTTTTATTGTTTTGCTTAATTTACAAATATTATTCTTTCTTTTTCGCAAATTTTTGTCAATCACATCATAGATTCAAGGGTGCTCGTTAGCGCCTGAAATAAGTAAGCTTTCTGACGTGTATAAGAACAGTACAGCTACAAACCTGCATTACATAATTGAAGATGAATAGAAAAATGGAAGTAAAAATTAAATTAAAATAAATTCAATAACTAAACTCGAAAAGACGGAAGGTTATGTCACATTGGTGTGTTCTGTTAAAAGGTAATTGGATTTCTAATGAAACATATGCACCCTGTTTAATTAGCATCAGACCATTGGAGTACAGGGCAGGGTACAGGCAGATGTGGTAAGTGGCTCAACAAAATCCTTGGAATCCATCCAGGGCAGTGAGCAAACACCAGGGTCGAGTACTTCAGCTTAATTACTCTTTTCCATTGTACTCATGTGAAGCTGTCGGTGTCATCATGACACGGCTGTGCACAGTCAGATCAACCTTATTTTGCCTATGCAAGTGTCCATAAATATGCATTATAGAGCATCCGAGAACAAGGGAGACCTGTAGAAATGAATAAGACATTACAGAATAACAACTTCCTTCTTTCAGACGCAGCATTTTGACCTCCTGGGAAAGGCAGCAATGTTGCTCCCTGCAGTGTGTAGATCATGTCATCCTTACTTTGGCCTTCTTCCAAGGACTGATGCCTGATTCATGAATGGAATTACAAAAGCGCTGCAGTGTAATTCCTAGAAGTTCAATACCGTAAAATTCCTCTCGTAACAACACTCTTGGGAGAAGATAGAAAAACAGCTTTATGGAAGAAGTTAGCACTGCGAAGCATAGTATTTTGGCTGAAGAAGTCAGTGGAATTCTGAATAATGTGGATTTGAATGGAAAAGGTTGACTCATAACTATGGTAATACGGAAATATATAAAATGTTACATTTAAAAATGGCTTGGGAAAGCCAACACCTGTGTGTTTAATGTGTTAACGCCTGCAGGCGTTAGCACATTAGTGTAAAGTAAAAGGGAGGGAGAGAGCCAGCAGAGGTGGACAGCCAGGGATATAGTATTAAAGTAGACCCGCATGCTGTTCAATGCGAACACTCAAGTGGAGATGGATGGATACACTCAAACAACCAATAGCATTAGATGAGAGATGAATACTCTACTTGGCTTATCCAAGGCGTAATTGACAAGTGTGAAGCTAATGACGGAAAGAAACTGGCCGAAGAAAGCCACTGGTCCACTCGGCCTGGGATCATATACTTTGCCCCAACTTACAACATTGACTTAGAAAACTAGTCTAATCTCACACTAAAATTTACAACTCATCCTCTCAAGCATATCATCCACTGCCCTTTTAGGCCAACCAATAGCCCCCTAAGTGTATAATGAGAACCTCCTTTCAAATAGCTTGAGTCCAGATCAGTAATATTGTAGGAAGGTGTACAAAACGGAAATAATATTGGATGGATCTCTGGACCATATGGATCTGCTAAAAGCAGGGTAAATATATGCCCGGAAAATGACTAGGAAATCATGAACCACTTGCAGAAATTGGTGCGGTAACTTGATTTCTGCATGTTATGTGTATTTGTAGAGAAACCTATCACCTGCAAGCATAGCCTGGTGCTGAACAGGTGTGGATGGCTCGACCTGCCTATGGTAGGTTGGTTAATTGGAAGTAGGACATAAATTTCGATTTGCTCGGAAATGGTTGTTACCAGGCACATAAGAATTGAAAGTTTTTGTTTTTCATGACCTTGATAAAACACACAGAAATGGGCACAGAATCTCAGGGACTCATTTACAATGAGGTTGCGCCACCTGAGTGTCACTTTTTTTGAAGTTCCAGTGGTGCAGGGGCCTGATCCAGGCATCACTAACCCACTTTGCGTGGCTTGATGTGGCCTTGTAAATATCGTTCCTTTTAACCCGTTTTTCTGCATTAAAGGGGAGATCAATGGGTGTTGCTGGGGGTGTTCCCATCAATATCCGTGGCTTTTTGACGCTGCCCCAAATTTACGAGGAATCGTATCTCTTCAGAATCACCAAAAACGTACCCTTCCCCAGGGGAGGAGTAAAGGAGGCGCATCGAGGAGAAATACCTTTAATTCTCTTTGTTTTTCCTTTTTCTATGTGTGCTGCCCCTTGTGATTGTTTTAGTGCAGGAAGGTGTCACTTCCTGCACAAAAATAATCATCCGCACAACTCAGACACCCTTGCACCATGGTGCAGGGGACAAAGACAGGAATGCGCCATTTCTAATAGTAGGGCGCATTCCTGCCCTTTTCTTTTGCCATAGGGCAGCACAGCAAGAAGGCTAAGGCACTGCCCAGTGGCAAATTCTTGTAAATAAGGCCCACAGATTTCTGGTTGTTATTCCCTAAAACGCAATTCCCATTATTGGCACTCGCAATTTTCCCAATGTGATTAATAATTGTTTGGAGTATAAAATGTTTCGAGCCATGCTGGCTTGAGAACATCTGCTTGTATTGTCTTAGACAGCTTATTAATTAGAATACTAGCATACAATGTTACATCTACATTATTCAAACATATATAGAAATAAATTGTACATTTTGGGAGATTCTAGTCATCTTTGACAAAAACAGAAAAAAATAAAGCATTGGCAAAACAAATAGGTTAAATGCTTGTACCCGAGCGCCAAAGAAAGCAATACAAAAATGTCTCCTCAAGTGAAAAACAAAACATTTACAAAGACAATAGGTCTCATCTTGAAAAACTGGTGGGTTGGTTATTATTTCTATGTTTATTTATTTATTTATTTATTTATAAAGTTTTCTATAGCGCGAATAAGATACCAAAGGATATCAGAGAGCTTTACAAAAGGGTGGAAGGAAGGTCATAAACCCAATATCGACATCAAGTAAGAATACACAACATGAATATTCGCATGATTCACAGACAAATGACACAAAGGAGCGTATTACAATAAACAGGTATATGGCCAAATTACTTATCAGGATTTATAGAGGATCCAAGGATTACTGCAAGGAATATACCAAAATTATATATTTTATGAGTACTCATATATGCAATTATTACACATGCTAATGATTGACTGGCTGAAAGTTAAAAAATATATTGCTAAACAGGGAAAATATAACTGACATAGAGAAATCTCTTCCATGCACCTCCGGTGAATATGAGGGCATGAGGGCCACTAACACCCTGGATATACGTAAACGTTTTGAACTTTAGTATATTCCTATGCCACTATATCTGAGACACAGCGATATTTCCCCTTTCTAATTTAAATATGAATGAAAATGAACTAAAAGAACGAGCATCTTGAAGAAGAGATTGTTCCCTCATATCACTCTGTCCAAACTGTGTATTATTATTTACGTGTGTCTTTGTTGCAAGTGGCCATGAAATCTCCACAGAGTTTTTATTGCAGGCTTATTCAACAATAATAAAAAGGAAAAACAAGAAAACATGCCGCTGTCTTAACATCCTGACAGCATGCTTGCAATAAGGTTGTTACTTAAAAAAATTAGCCATTGCATATCATTTTAATAGAACAGAAAGGGTGCTTCCTAGAAGCCAGGTGAACTTAGAACTGGTATAAAACCCTTTTTACTATTTAATGCACAATACTAAAAAATATTATAGTGATTGAAAGAGAATACCAGTGGCTGTGTGTGAACTAAATAGTAGGATCACTTTGCCTCCCTTAAATTACTGAGATTCCCCCCTCAAAGTGCTATGGCCAGGACATTTTAAATTCGGATACTGGATGTAGTGCAACGGCCAGAGCGGCCAATTCAGGAGCTGACGATCCGGGTTTGCATCTCGGCATCAGCTCAACATCCCATTATTCTGGGAAATTCACTTAATCTCCCGTCTCCATAGACAGCGCCTGGATACCCTCAAGGCGATATGCCGTGCTATACAAATCTACAAATTAGTAGTAGGAAATGTCATTTGTCTATTATGAAGAGAACTTAAGCTGTGTGTTGGATAGTTCAAAGAAGTGCATTCTTCTGATAACCCAAAGTACTTGCTGAACAACAATTTATTAGCTATCATTTTTTTGAGTTTCAGGTCCCTAAACCCAGACCACCTCCCTAAGTAAGCCTTGGACTGCTTGCTCGAGTGCCACTGAGAGTCAAAAGTTGTAGGGGTGCCTCCCCACTGGAGGATAGGCTCCTGACGGATCCCCTACCCCATAAGGCGATCTCGCTCCCCCACCGCAAACTGGTCAACAACCAGCACAACACCTTGGTACGTCTTAGACAACAGTGGGAAACAGACCTGGGATACTTAGAGGACGACGACTCGCAGGAAGCCATATCCTCCCCTCGGGAGGTGGCCATCCCAATGCATCTACGACTTGTACAACTGAAAACTTTACATAGAACATACCTGTCTGCGCACATATTAGTTAGGATGGGTAGTCGAACAGATCCTCGCTGCCGCAGAGGATGTACAGCTGAAGGCACCTTCTTTCACGTAATTTGGGAGTGCCCAAAACCAGAGCCTTTGTGGGGGAAAAAGTGTCTCAACAATGGCTGGGGTATGTGGGAAGTCCATCACTCAATCCCCGCGACTGTGCCTGTTAAATGTATGGGAGGGCACGGATCTGCCTCACACTGAGCGTTCATGGGTGTCGCTAGGGTGCGCACTTGCTAAACAAAACATTGCTCAGGGATGGGGATCAGGGGATTTTCTTAGGTATGCATAGTGAGCTAGGGATGTGGATCATGCAATGGTTGCCAAAAAGGACATATTCAAACGCAGAGGATGTCGCGCGAAATGGGACCGCAAGTGGGCTAACTGGAATAAGTCCTGTGGGAATATATGTATCTCTCCCTCAATTGAACTGCAAGATAATGTTTTGGATGGTGTTTCTTTGCCGGTCTAATGTACTATGTGCAAGAGACCTGACCTCTGATTTGCTATATGTATCATGCCTCTCTTATGTCATTGCTGTGTGGCTCTACGACTTATTAATGTACCATAACGACTGTTTAATAGAAAGATTAATTTAAAAAAAAAAGTTGTAGGGGTGTACTTAGTGCCCAGTTTTGGGCCCAATAGTGTGGTTAAGACCCAGAATACCAGTGGTAAATGGCCCTGAATTTCACAATCTGGGGCAGTAACTCCTGACTGACCCCTGGCTGGCAAGGACTCATGAAAACATTCCCACAACCTCTATCTCTGATCAGCATAGTATCAGATTTCTCCTGCTTGATACATTTCATCTTCCAAGCAGACCCAGATAGGTATGTAATAGAATTCATTGGAAAGGATTATATAAGTAAAAGGATGAAATCAAGAACATTAGGAATTTAGATAATTCATCTTTGGAAAATAAATGTTGACTGTAATGGATGGTATCTGTGACAGGTGCAGTAGTTAAAAAGCATCATAGTATTTAAAAAGCATCATAGTATTTAAAAAGCATCATAATATTTAAAAAGCATTATAGTAGTTAAAAAGCATTATAGTAGTTAAAATCCATCATAGTAGTAAAAAAGCAGTATAGTAGTTCAAAAGCATCATAGTAGTTAAAAGGCATTATAGTAGTTAAAAGCATTATAGGAAGGAATTTACCCCCAGATGCATCAAGCATCCATTTTGCGATTCCTTATTGGCGAAAAATAAGGAATCGCTAATAAGGAATAGCAAAATGGTATGCAAGAAGAAATCACTTTAAAAATAGCGATTTCTTAAAATTCCTTAATTGCGATTCGCAAATTGCGAGTCGCAATTAAGGAATACCTCCCCAGTAATTCCTATGGGCCTAGAGGACCTAGGAATGAATGGGAAGAATTTTCAATTTGCGAATCGCAATTAGCGATTCGCAAAATGAGAATGCAATTTCAAGGGTGCAGGGGTGTCCAAAGGACACCCTGTTGCACCCGTGAAATTGATCTGTGCACATATGTTGCGCACACACATGCCCGAAACTTTGAAAAATGCACTTAAGTGCATTTTTCAAAGTTTTTGCAAATTACCATGAAGTTGTACTTCATGATAATTTGCTAGCCCTATTAGCGAAATCGCTATTTTTTAAACTGTAATGCATTGCATTTAAGGAATCTCAATTTGAGATTCCTTAAATGCAAGTAATCGCAATTTAGCGAATTCTCAATTTGCGATTTTTGCATTTGGGATGATGCATCCCAAATGCAAAAATACGGATGTATGACGTTACAACGCACACTTTTACAACGCATACCTTTACAACGCATTTTTTACACCGCAAAATCCATTGCAACGCACACCATTACAACGCATACCATTACAACGAATTCTTAGAAACTACCTTTACAACGCATTCCACTACAACGCATACTACATTTACAACGCATACCATTACAACGCATTACATTACATTGCATATAAGGTAAGTGTTGGATAGTGTAGGGGTAAAAATTACTATTCTAACTCCAGGGGGTGCAACAGTAGGGAAAGTGTTGGATAGTGTAGGGGTTAAAATTACTATTCTAACTCCAGGGGGTGCAACAGTAGGGTAAGTGTTGGATGGTAATTTTTGCGTTGTAATGGTATGCGTTGTAATGACTGCGTTGTAATGGTATGCGTTGTAGTAGTGTGCGTTGTAGTGTCATGCGTTGTAATGACTGCGTTGTAAATGCATGCGTTGTAATAGATTTTGCGTTGTAAAAGTTGCGTTGTAATGGTAGTGCGTTGTAAAAGTTGCGTTGTAAAGGATGTTTCCCAAAAATACCGGCCGCAAAGGGGCAGAATCTGAGAATCTGCCCCTTTGCGAGCGGTTTTTAGCCTCATGAATCTGGGCCTATAAGCCTGATTCATCAAGCCGAATTGCGCTCGCAAAGGGCCAGATTCTGAGAATCTGGCCCTTTGCAAGCGCAATTTATGCATTTGGGATTCATCATCCCAAATGCAAAAATCGGTAATTGCTAATTCGCTAAATTGCGAGGAATTACATTTAAGGAATCTCTATTTGAGATTCCTTAAATGCAATTCATGAAGCATTTTAAAATTGCGAAAATGCAATTTTGGGCCGCTATTTACCGAGAGGTCAGACCTCTCGGTAAATAGCAAAAACGTAGAAAAATGCTTTTAAAAGCATTTTTCTAAGTTGCATGTTGCACACACACATGTCCCTTGGACATGTGTGTGCGTGCGCAACACCTGTTTCAATTTGCATTTCAGGGGTGCCCCTGGCACCCTTTCAATCTCTATCTTATTTGCGAGTAGCAAATTGCTAATCGCAAATAAGGAATACTCCCCATTCATTCCTATGGGCCTTTTGGCCCATAGGAATGAATGGGGAGTTATTCCTTATTTGCGATTAGCAATTTGCTACTCGCAAATAAGGAATGTGTAGGAATCGCTATTTATTTAGCAATTCCTACATGAATACCGTTTTGCGAGTCCTTAATAGCGATTCGCTATGATTCGCTATTAGGGGCTCGCAAAACGGCCCGTTGATGAATAAGGCTGCATATGCCTATTCAAATAAAGAGAATTAAGAAACACCGCTCTTTGCTGAAAGCGTTAAAGAACCTGGCTCTTCCAAGCGCAATGAACACGAGTTGAATACACGCTGGTAAGTAAGTCTGTGTGGCTGCACTTCCTCTCATAGCCTACATTTCAGGCATATGTGCTGAAACAAACGAGGCACAATATTTGGAGCATGTCTTTGATTCTCACACACCAAAACCTACGTCTCCCATATAGGACATCCTACATGGTCAGCGACTGGCTGCCGCCCCCCCCCAATCCGACACCCAACACCCAGAAACATGAACATGAGGCCTGTTTATCTTTGTAAGGCGGGGGCTAGTCCCCCGGCCGTATTTATTAAGATATGAAATTAAAAAAGGTTTTAATTGCATGGTCAACAATTTATACAAAAATCAGCAGGACATTAGATACAATATCGTCAACAAGTTTGAGAGGCTAACCTTAACAAAAACTCTAATACATGTTGTTTCCTAACCGAATCTAACATCCTCATCTAGATTTCTGTACATTTCTGGCCATATGGCAAGGTCGCTAACCGGTGTCAGGTCCTACAAGCTGCGCCTCACCTAGAGATGTGCGCATGCGCCGCCGTGCCCGGTAATTGCCCGGTCTACGCCGTGAACTCCATTTACCCACTAAAGGAGGGCCCTTACTCTGCGCCATCCGGTGACGTCATGAGTATGCGCGCGCGGGGTGGCTACCAGCCTAAGGAAAGCGTGACTACTCCGACCCGCGCCCCTTTGAAGCATCAATTACCTTGCCCCTGGAGTTCTAGGAGTGGCCAATGGCCCCTCCTCCTGGGCGGGAACCTCCATAGGATGATGCCCACCCCCTCAGACCTTAAAATTATGTGCTCACCGGTCATGACCTTACCGCCACAGGCCAGCATTGTTAACCGACGATCTGGCCTCCCCCCATCTAGACCCAATTCAGGAGCGCGCTTGTTTGGCAAATCCCTCCAACCAGGCCCAGAGATTGTCAGACCACAAGACATTCCCCGCCTCATTCAAGTGAACTCCATCCCCCAAGTAGTACTGTTCGCCCCAGATACACCCATGAGGAATCGTCTGCAACCGGGGGGCTCGAAACAGCTTGTCCAACTGTGTGTTGATCCTCTTTACCGAGTGATTCAACGCCCTGACCGAGTCCCCCCCCGCCACTGCCATCGAGGTATGAGTTGCGACCATACTACCATGCAACCCGGACAGGTCCTGGCCATCCACCCCGCAGTTGAGATAATCTCTTCAATCAGAATGCGCCTCCCCAGTTTGGCCAAATCATTCTCCCCCAGGTGAAGTATCACCACTGACGGGGGGACGTGCCGGCGCGCTAATAGCCCCTGGAGGAAGTCCCTAAACTGGTTGAGACATAAACCCCCTCTCCCGAAGAATGAGATGTCAAACCCCAGTTGCGCAGCCCTTTTCTTACGGTCTCCTGAAAGAAAAACACATTCGGCCCGTCTCACATAGGAGTGACCCACAATCCAAACAATTTTCCTGAATTTATCCCGATGGTTGGTCCGCGATGATGTAGGTCGTTGCTGCCCGACGGCAAATTCCTCCCCTGCGTAACAGGTCTGAGAAACTGCAAGAAAACGGAAACAAACCAGGCGTGAGTACCATCTTATCACAACATGTCAATCCGCACATATCGTTTGTAACATTCTGAGGACCATCTCCCAATTTTCTTCACTTTCTCCACTGGGAGGCCCCTTGCCACCGCCTCTGTTGCTGCCCCAATTCTAAAGGAGTGAGAGCCAAAATCTTTAGGGTCAAGACCTGCTTGTCTGACAGTCAGCTCCAATACCCTCCTGAACTGGTACCTAGTCAAGGGCGTACAGTCGGCGTGACAGAGCAGTGCCCCGCCCGCCGCGCCCCCCCAGCCGCCCATGGAACACTTCCACGTGCCTCACTGGGCAGCAAGGATTGGCAAGGGCCCGGTGGAGCACTATGGTGTGACCCCGTGACTCCTGGTCGGTCTTTGATTTCTGAATGGTCACCCACATGGTGTCCTCCTTGATCCTTACACCAGCCCTTTGTACGCCGCCCTGTAGATCAGACTTGGACCCTGCCACTAATTCACCAATTCTCAGTGCCCCATAAAATGCCAAGGAAAATGCAGCTTTGAAAAGAAGTACCTCCCACTCCGAGCTACAAACACTGTCCAGTGCGACCAGTAAAGCCGTCAGCCGTGCTAGCCCGAAGGGCCTTCTCTTATCCGCTTGGTGACCTTGTAAACGGCGCCAACCCCTCAAAGCCTTGCGCACCATAAAGGTGTTAGTAGGATCACGCATGCCCCTAGCTTGAGCAAAGAATGATACCGCTGCCCTATGCCTGTTCGCAGCTGCCACTGAACGTCCTTCCTTATGCATCCATTCTAAATAGGCCGCAAAGCCGTCCTCCTGCGCCCATAGCACCTCCCATTGCTGACCCAAGAAAGCACAGTAAGACAAAAACGCCCCTTCGTAAGCCGTCTTGGTCCTGGGGGCTAAGCTAGCAACCACGAGGTCCTGTAATCTGGGGCACCAATCTGCCAAAGTACTGCTGGGAAGTGCGCTGGCGAGGGGTCTGCTGTAGGAAGATGTTCCCTGAAAACCTGCATTTTGAAGCGAGAGAGGGAGTCAGCTGCATCATTGAGAATGCCAGGGACATGCTTGGCCTTGAAAACTACATTCAATTTTAGGCACTGCAACACAATTTCTTTTATCAGACGCAGTATGAAAGGACATCGTGCCCCCTGTTGGTTTATACATTCCACTACTGTCATGTTGTCTGACCAAAACACCACTAATTGATTACATAGGTGTTCGGGCCAGACCTTCAATGCCACCCATATTGGGAAGAGTTCCAGGAAGCCAATGTTAGTGGTCAGACCCCATGTTCTCCATACTTCCGGCCAACGTTGAGCGACCCACCTGATCCCCAGGATGGCGCCGAAGCCCACACTACCAGCAGCGTCCGTCCATAGGCCCAACTCTGCTGATGTTGCGGGAGGACCGGGCCAGACCACCCTGCCATTAAAATCCTCCAGGAATGCCATCCATATAAGCATATCCTGGCGAATCTCAGACGACAGCCTAGTGCGGTGATGTTTCTCCCATAGCCCTTTCATTGCTTGGGCGATGGAGCGAGAGAAAGGGCGAGCCATAGGGATGACCCGCAGCGCGAAGTTCAGTTGCCCTACCACCTCTTGTAATTGCTGCAAGCTAACCTTGTCTTTGCGTAAGCATAGACGTAGCGCTGTTCTGAATTTGTCCACTTTGTCCCTGGGCAATCTGAAACATCCCTCCACTGAATCAATCTCAATGCCAAGAAATTCCAAGCAGGTGGCCGGGCCAACAGTCTTCCCCGGCGCAAGCGGGACACCAAAAGCCCGCATGAGCACGCAAAATTCCTGCAATGCCCATGCACACTCCTGAGAGCCCGCCGTACCCAAGAAAAGAAAATCATCTAAATAATGCATGACCTGCTGATGGCCCGTCGCTTGTCTCATGGCCCATTCCAGAAAAGAGCTAAACATCTCAAAGTATGCACATGATATAGAACAGCCCATGGGCATGCATTTATCCATGTAAAACTTGTCCCCAAACGTAAAACCTAGGAGATGATGATCCGCCGGGTGAACCGGGAGGAGACGGAAAGCTGATTCAATGTCTGACTTCGCCATCATCGCCCCCGGCCCCATGGCTTGCAACAAGTTAACCGCCTGGTCGAAAGAGGCGTACTTAACGCTACAAATACCCTCCTCAATGGCATCATTCAATGACGCGCCTCTAGGAGCTGACAGGTTGTGGATCAATCTGAACTGACCCTTCTCTTTTTTGGGAACTACTCCTAATGGTGAACACACAAAATTGGGGACAGGCACCTCGGTGAAAGGGCCAGCTATCCTGCCTAGAGATAATTCCTTTTCAATTTTTGCAGCCACCACTGCTGGGTTGTGTTTCACCGATAATTGGTTCTTGCAGTGTGCGCTGCCTGTGTATCCCCCCGCAGGGATCCTAAAGCCTTGGGAGAAACCTTCCTGGAGTAAGGTGGCCGTTGCGTGGTCCGGGTATCTATTTAACCATGGGATCATTGCTAACACATCTACTGGCGTGGGGGTACCTAACTGGTTTGTGTTACAGTGGCTTTCCCCTTCCCCTCTGACCCGTGTTCCCGTGTTTGGACCTGCAGGATGTTTCTGGGTGTGAGGGGTGACCACAGGACGAACATGCATGTCTAAACTTACAGGTGCCCGGGGCCCTTGTGCAGGTGCGCCTATTAAAGTCCCAGCACACCCCCTTTTTCTCTGCCCCGCCGGCCCTAAACTTCCCGGGTACCTCACTCGCTTGGGGGGGCCGAAAGGGCTGTTGGGGTCTCGCGGAGAACACCCTGACCGCACTGTTGGCCTGAGGGGGGGGGGGGGGGTGAACTATCTGAAAACTGCTTATGCCATGACATTGAATCAACCGTATCCCATGCCAATGACGGGTTAAATTCTAACGCTTTCCTGAAATTCACATTGTACCCTTTCCATGCATCCCCAGAGTACTGTTCGCTCCAACCCACAATCCTGCTGTTGTAGCACGCCAATGGCGCCTGGATATTAGGAGGTCGTTCGGCCTTGATAGCCGTGAATACTGCAAAAGCCCTGATCCAGTTAAGTAGCGTTTCCTCCACCCTAAATCTAGAACACTGTGCCCTCCATTCACTTGGATGCATCCACTCTTTCAGTGTCTTCGCATGCTCCATCTCCCTATTATCCAGCAACAATGAAAAAATGTACACATACTTATCGGCCCAAATCATCTCTTTCACAGTCTGCGACACATGTTGTGCTAAATTCTCCCTTCTAGAAGGTAAAGAACCCTCCCCCAAGAGAGGCAGTGCCACCTCCTTACCATTTTCAGGCACCTGGACCGATTGCCCACTAACTCCATTCGGCTGGGCGAGACTGGAACCTGCGAGGGAAGAAGATGAGGGCAATGCAACACTGTCGGCCACTGTTGCCGATCTAATCTTTTCAACGAACTTTGCCGCCTCTGCCGCATGATCTGAAGAAGTCGTAAACCCCCCCCCCCTTCTGTAGCCACGGCATCAAGGCCGTTATCTGAGACAACAATTCAGGGGGCATTGAATCTAGGTTACCTGCTGGGACAGCGGGCGCCACTGGGGTTATGCCCGGTGGTACTGGCGTAATAGGCAAGGCTGGTGCCGGTTGCGGCAAGCCTGTAACCGGGATCGGGACCACCGGTGAGGGGGCAGGCCCAGCAGCTCGGGGCCCCGGTGGAATGGCAGGAGCCGGCGCCGCGGGGGCTGGAAGTACCGGCATTGGTGTCATAGGGGGTGGGATGACCGCTAAAGGTGTGATGGGTACCGGGACTACCGGCCCCGGGGCAGGTGCAGCATACCTGGGGTTTTTGGGCTTGGACTTCTTAGGCGGGGTAACAAAATCCCCCCTTGGCAATGGTGCCGCCCTCTGGCGAATAGGCCTACCCGATGGGCCAGGGGGGTCATCAAACCTCTCGTTAATCCGTGCCTCCAATTCATCAACCTTCCCCAGCCGTTTATTAATTTCACCCATTTCACGCATCATTGCCCGCATCATAACCTCCATCTTGGACCCTCCTTTACCACCCCGCAATCCTGGCATGTTAAAACCGAACAAACAGCTGCCTACTCTCCTAGTGACACCACTGGCCAAACTTGTGTACCTGTACCAGATGGAGGATCTCCAGGGGGCTTTCAGCACCACGCAACCGCAACACCACCGGCTTATCCAGTTATGTAAGGGGTGAGTAAACCTAGTGAAGACCCACCCGGCGGCTACCAGGAGCAATGAAATGCTAGCCCCCGTTCTCCTCTTACCGATAAATCCTGCGTGCACACGGCCGGTATTGGATCAGCAACGGCGTCTTATGTCCCCTTCTGTGAGCAAATCGCACCAATAATGTCGTTAAATGCCTAGAATAGAATATTATATCAATACCGTGGGATATAAGGCAGGAGCAGATTAATGAACACCAACCCTGAATTCATTGGGGGCTTGACCCTCACCGTTAACTTTTTGTGATGTGCCAAAACACCAAATTGTTGTATCAATAAATTGCACAATAGCACCAACTTATGTCAAGGACATTTATCATACAGTAAATAGCCACTTTCTTGTAATGTCGAATCCCCAATTTACCAAAAAATTGCCCACTTTCATTGAGGTCTCCCCTCCAGGTCCTGCCCTGGTCGACCCTGCTTCGCTTCCCCTCGTGTCAGCTGCACCAAACTCAATTGAAATACAAAGCGCGGGGAAAACCAAGCGCAAACCAAGCGGCAATCCTTCCCGCGCCGCTATGCAGGCGGGAAATCACTCGTACTGCCCCACACAAAATAATTTTTTCCGCCGAAATCGTCCGGGTCCGCGCGTGTGCTCAAATGCCGGTCTCCTCTACCCTAAATAACCGGCACGTTCACGGGTCCCCGATGCGGCGCCCACCCCCGCACAATACCTTTTCTCGTTGCGCAGCCCGACCGGCTAAAGGAAAAAACCTTGCTCTCCGATCCGCTCACCAACCGCCCCGTGTCACGGTGACCTCAGCGCGAGGTGGACTTGCTCGCGACGCTGCTACGAAGCTCAGTAACTCGGCAGCCCTGGATCGTGCAATCTGCAAAACCAAGCAGGAAAGTTCAATAAACCAAGCAGCCCCGAGCGCGGGGCACAACACACTGTGGGGGAGCCTCGTCACGGTGACCTCAGCGCGATGCCTCGGAACCTGCAAAACAAAGCAAGAAAATTTTAAAAAACAAAGAAGCCCCGAGCGCGGGGCACAACGTGCTGTGGGGGAGCGTCCAGGGACAAGGGGGTCTCCCGGGCGCTCCCCGCCTCTTTATTCCCAAGGAGGCCGAGCGGGGTGGCGACGCCCCCCCCGCCCCGCCCCTCCAGTAGCACGCCCCCCCCTGACCCGGACATCCTACCTGGTATCCCGGTCAGGGAGGCCGCCGGCCAATCGGTGGTGGGTCGCGCCCAAGGGCCCGCCCCACCACCGAGAGGCACAAAGGGGGGAAGGGGGGAAGCGGTCGCCGCGCCGCCATGCGGGCGGGGGGGCCGAGGGCCCCCCTTTTCACATGTAACACCCTTCCAACCACAACCTCCCATCCGCACACGCTTCGTAGCCTCATCAGGTGTATTAAGCACTATATAAATGATTCAATAAAATATAATGCAGTTAGGATATGTGAGTATAGATTCTGCTCCTTCTCCCGTAGGCTACATCTAGGATAAATACAATTATGGGAATAAGTTGCAAAAACACATACATAAGAACTGAAACTTTTCATCTCAACATTTTTTTTTATAAATGGAATGTATGAAATCAAAAACATAGGGTCATCAATTGTAGATAGAATCTGTTTCAGGAGAACCCCGGGGAAGCTGGAAAGGTCAGAAAAAATTCCATATGATGAATAAATGTGAATGACTGACATACGTTTAAGAGAGGTGTGTCCGAGATAACAGTGTATATAAAATATTTTAATATTGATTATCCATAAACCATTGAAAGATCTGCGTATTCTTTCAGCCTAAAGGTTTCTCATTGATGGCCCCTGAGTTTATGCATTATAACCAGCCCTAAACAAATAGATCAACCTTATGGGAGATTTACAGCAATCATATTTACTGGAGTTAATGATATCCTAATCAATGAGACATAGTGAACCTAGGATCGACTTATTACGATTGTGCGACCATGAGCAATTAGATCGAATTCACCCTTAATACGCCACTTATTCTGTTTACTAGGGTTAAGGCGAGGGGGGAGGGGTTGGCCTAACGGCTAAGGCGCTCGACCTCGGACCTGGGGAACTTGGTTCTAGTCTCGGTAACGACGCCAAAAACCCCCTGTGATTCTGGGCAAATCACTTAATCGCCCCGTGCCTAAAATGAAAGTGTGTCCTCATGTAACGTAACTGGTGCTATGTTAAGCGCTCTGATAACTGATTCGGTACGGTTCAAGTTCGAGCTAAATAAAACTCTCTAAAATAATAAAAGGCATATACCTTCTTAAGAGTACAGTACCGTCTGGTGACCACATAGGTGTGGACTATTCCAGTCTCAAAACAAGAACAGCTGCTGTCATCCATACTTCTGAAATTGAACATCGATTTCTTTTTTATTCGAAAGAATGTGACATGGTCCTAGTCTCTCGCAACATTATAAATGAAAAATTGTGTAAGTAGTCAAGAACATCAGAATTATCCTACTGAGGTTGGAGATAAGCTGTGTTCCAGGAGGCTAGTGACCATGTACATACTGCTGACAGCCATCGTGCCCATTCTGCCCAGGCAGGCAGGAAGTCGCCTACATCATAATCCCTGGAGTACCGTAGTAATCTGAATGCAGTTTCTGTTACTTGTTCAGACGTGGGGAAATACTTAAACTGCCGCAAAATATGTGGCACCAGGCAACCCTACAGCGCAGGAGAGGAAGTGCAGGAACCTATTTTGATTGGGTATTCCCTACCATTATTAGGTTCAAAGAGTTCCCATACACATCACTATAAGTCATTCCTTTACCAGGTTCAAGGCTGATCTGCAAAATATTAATACTAAATTCCTTACTCTATGTAGTTTGTTCCAGAGATTCCATTACGCCATAACCCTTTCTCTGGAGTTTATTGCCAAATGATATTACTTAATCAAATAAACTGAAACCAAAGACACGTGGAGGCCTCATTTGCACCTTCAAAAGAGACACATTGACTATCAATTCTTAAGTATCACAATGATCTAAAGGAGTTCAGGATTTTAATAACTCTAAAAGCTGTATTAAATATGCCTTTGCTCACTGGCTTATAAATGTTGATATAGGGATTGTGTGTGTGCCCACATCCCTAATGAAGGGAATTAAATAGCTCAATAGCTTTTTACTATAGCCTTATAGCCCACTGCCGAGGCTATATCCGTTTTTAAAGGCCCTGAACCAGAATTTTAGGCGAGGGCCTATAATTAGGTCGAGGACCTTTAACAACCAGTATAAACTGAGGCAGAAGGCTATAAGGCTATTAAAACATTCCACCCACTGAGGGTAGAATGTTCTAAATTTAAAAGAGAGAACCATGAAGACAAACATTGGAATGTTTGAGCTTTGGGCGTATACCAGTCATTATAAGCATGGAGCTGCTCCATTGACTTCAATGGAGCTCTCAATATTTCAATGTTCTAATATAGCCTTAGAACCTGACAAAGCGGGCTCTACTAGCCATTAAAGGGCCTCTCCAGTGTTCGTCTCGGGTCTTTTACAAAGGAGCTTGCATTTAATGGATGTAGAGTCCACTACAGAGGACTCTAGGGCTATTAGAACATTCGCCCCTAGAGGGCAGAATATTCTAATTTGTAAAACAAAGGCCCAAGGGGATTAACAAAGGCCTCACGGAGCCCTAGCGGGTTGAAATCTCCTTGGGCTCCCGTGAGGCCTTTGTTAGCAGCAACAGCTGTGAACAAACATTGGAATGTTATTCAGCGCCTATATACCTTTGAGTGATATGTGCGCTTTACAAATACGCATTATTTTATAATATGCTCCGACTTCTACCAGCCATTAGAATTCCAGAGCACTCCATTGTCTTCAATGGAGTGTTC
This sequence comes from Lissotriton helveticus, assembly GCF_964261635.1. Taxonomy (NCBI): domain Eukaryota; kingdom Metazoa; phylum Chordata; class Amphibia; order Caudata; family Salamandridae; genus Lissotriton; species Lissotriton helveticus. Next base: position 278,124,088 of record NC_136063.1, on the reverse strand, counting down.
AACAGTCCAATGTTCTAATAATGCATAAAGATTTTGATATGTCACCTGTGGTAACCTTTAAGGCAGGGTGTGGGGCACGTACATTTTAAATCATTTCAAATAGTAGAGAATAGGTTTCTAAGACGACTTATCTCAGTGCCCCAGAATTCCGTTGTTTCTTTTTGTCATGAGGAAGTTGGTCTGAGTCATTTGAAAGACTATATAGTGATCCAACCGCTATTGCTTCGGTTACAAAACTTGGAAGTGAGGGAGGAAGGAACGAAGGGAGGAAGGAAGGGAGGAAACAAGAAAAGGAAGGTGGAAGGGAGGGAGAGAGAGAAAGGGAAGGAAAGAGGAAGGGTGGGAGGGAGGGAGAAGGAAGGAGAAGGAAGGAAGGAGAAGGAAGGAAGGAAGGAAGGAAGGAAGGAAGGGATGGAGGAGCGGAAAAGGAGGGAGGGAGCGAGGAAGGAAGGAAGGGAGGGAGGGAGGGAGGGAGGGAGGGAGGAGGGGAAAAGGAGGGAGGGAGCGAGGAAGGAAGGAAGGAAAGAAGGAAAGGAAGGTGGACGGGAGGGAGAGAGAGAGAAGGAAGGAAAGAGGAAGGGTGGGAGGGGGGGAGAAGGAAGGAGAAGGAAGGAAGAAAGGAAGGAAGGAAGGCAGGAAGGAAAGAAGGAAGGAAGGAAGGAAGGAAGGAAGGAAGGTAGGAAGGAAGGAAGGAAGGAAGGAAGGAAGGAAGGAAGGAAGGAGGGAAGGAAGGACACATCATTACAGACAGCGTTTGACACGTGTATCCATTCAACTCTGCACCAGACACTTACTAAGCACCCACTTCAAATTTCGAATGCAACATTAAATTGTATTGAATGGCTGTCTCTCACTGAGTCCAAACCTAACTTGTTTTGCAATCCATTAGCATTACTTGTTTTATTTTGTAATATCCTCCTGAAACCCATTTACAACTACAGCAATATTATTCCCATCTATCACTGACAAGCTGTCCCTGAATGACCCTATTTCAGTATCCCATATACCATGACTGCACTTAAAGGTCTTTCAGAGAACAGAACTGAATTGATTCTGCAGTTTCACTGGTCTCCTTTCACGCTCATGGAGCCAGTCCCGCTAGAGCAGAGGTCTGGGAAACCCTGAAATTGTAACCTTATGTTATGCTTGGCCCCACAAAACTGCTTCAAGTTTCCTGCTGTAGATTCCTGGAAAATCTCCATATTCCATAACTGCGTCTCACAAATGTAGACGCACACAAATGCCTGGGGTGCCAGTGTGCAATCTGCAGAAGACAAGTCTGGAGCAACATAGCCATTTACATTTATTTTTTGACATGTTTCTTTAGTGCTCTATAATTAAAAACCTGTTTCAAGGAACTGCATAGGAATAGGATACGTTAGAACTAGCAAACACAAAGAAGCATCTTGGCAGTGGCATTTTCAATCATGCTGTGCTTTAAAGCCAACCAAATAACACACTAATTTATGTCTATGGAAAAAGAACAGGGAGGTACACATTAAATTGTTATATTCAAGTATATTCAAGTATAAAAGTATCTTATTTAAAAAAATCATGCGAGACAGAGCTGCTAGACGAAGCAACATCCAGACTTTACTAGGTGTGCCTAAAGTTAGCCACGGGGCGTGGCAAGGCCAGATTATCAAGATAGCCCTAGGCCACAGTTGTTGATATGCCTGGCCAAGGTTGTTGATTTCTCCATAAATGCACCCCATGGCAGTGGTGCCTGCTGAATTCTCAAAGCAATGTCATGTGAATAACATCATGACACACAGCAAGAGATTCAAGCATGCCAGATCTCCACTAATACACTCTTGTTTTGCAAGGTCTTGACATCATTCTTCAATACAACATTCCATCCATTTTCTTCAAAGAGGCTTCTCAGTTATATCTGATGATCAATGCTGCATGGAAGTAGCAGGGTGAATATGCAGAAATCTGAAGCCACTTTGCAGATTCTACACATTATAAATCCCTATAATGCAATGCAAAATGACAGGCCTTAGACAGAAGAGCTAGGCAAATCTTGAAGGTTCATATAGCAATGCTAATGGACTGTGAACACAGCACCCACCAGCAGAAAGGTTTCTGCAGTCTTAAATGCTCAGAGCTCAGCAGTAGTGGTAATACAAAAAAAACTTTAGCAATATAAATAATAACAGTAAGTGACAACTGGTACTAAGGAACCAAAATCAGCAAAATGTCTCCCGAACTCAACAATTATCAATTTCAAATATATGCCAGTAATGCAGTAATTTTATCAGAAGCATAAGATACTCAGTTTCTGAAAAGACAGGCATTTTACATATATATATATATATATATATATATATATATATATATATATATATATATATATATATATATATATATATATATATTACCTACTGGCGGTCGCCAGTAGGTATATATAGTTAGGATTTTTTCTCTATGGGATTTTTGAAAATTCTATGTCTAATAACTTTGGCGTTTGTGGACGGAATTGGCTGAAATTTTCAGGAAAATGGCACATTTTGTTTCTGAGCAGCCCCTGAAAATTTTGGGGGGGTTCGTCAAGGGGGGGCCGAGAAAAAAGGGGGGTCCCAAAACGCGTTTTTCCCATGTTAATTTCCATAGGGCGGTTGGCCTCACTTTTAGCCCGAACGGCTGAATGGATTTGCACAAAACTTGGCAAAATTGTAGGGACTGGTAGCCCGATGTGCCTTTTGTAGGTCTCAATATATGTGCTCCAGTGGATTTTGAGAAATTAACGTTTAAAAAAAGATATATATCTGTAACAGCGGACTGGGCAGCGGCCCAGGACGCGTACTTTTCGCGCAACGGAGCTTTGTGAAGCGAAGCTGATTGGTTCTCCGGCATCTGTCAACATTCCAAACAGTCCGTAGCGGCCGCCATCTTGTCTCTCGGTAGGATCGAGAGACAAGAGGAGGCGAAAGCGAAGGGGCAAATGACCATGTGTAGATCCTCGCTGACCCCCTAGGTTTGATGTGGAGGTTTTAAAAGGGCCCCGCGGGGCAAAAAAAAATAAAATAATAATAATCGAACGGCTGAATGGATTTGCACGAAACTTGGCAAAATTGTAGGGACTGGTAGCCCGATGTGCCTTTGCTAGGTCTCAATATATGTGCTCCAGTGGATTTTGAGAAATTAACGTTCAAAAAAAGATATATATCTGTAACAGCGCTCCGCTTCGCGTACTTTTCGCGTTACGGAGGTTTGCGAAGCTGATTGGTTTTTCGGCGTCTGTAAACATTCCAAACAGTCCGTAGCGGCCGCCATCTTGTCTCTCGGTAGGATCGAGAGACAAGAGGAGGCCAAAGCGAAGGGGCAAATGACCATAAGGGGGCATAGTAGATCGTCCCTGACCCCCTAGGTTTGATGTGGAGGCTTTGAAGGGGTCTCGCAGGGCAAAAAAAAATATACCGTTTTTTTAGTTTTTTTGCGTGGAGTGCGCCCGGTTCGCGAACCGGGAAGCGTTCTGGGGAGCGTACTTTCTTGAAAATTAGTGAAAAAAGTTAGAGTAAAATAATAATTGTGAGTGATCAGATGTAGGGTAGCTCTGAGAAGAGCTTTTGGGTTTATGGTACATTTAGGTACTTATAAGTAGGTACCAATGCACATTCTTAAATTCAGAGTGAAAACTCTGTTGCCCTCATCTGAGAAGTGAACTCCATCTCCTCTGTAGATATCTTGCATGTAGTAACGCAAGTTATTGTTGTACAGGGAGCCCATTCCATGGTCTCTCATGTAAGCTGAAACAGATTTGTTTACATGCTTCCTCGACTTCTCAATTTGTGGACAAAATTGGTTCGACCACCTCCATTTCTGTCTTTGGCATATATTTGAATATACCAAGGCAGTCTGAGGAAAAAGTGCCATCAATTGCTCAAAGGTGTCCTTTAAAAGCATTTCCAGACCTACCCCAGTCAAAGTGCCCAAATCATTACCTCCACAGTGCACAATTAACAGGTCAGGTTTTGGCAAATGCATAAAGGTTTTCACCAATGGTATCAATTGGTGACATTTTAATCCTCTGTGGCCAAACCACTTAATTTCCACATCTTGTAAATTGAGGTTAGGTAAATTCCTGTTTTCAGCGTACGTTTGAGCCCAATAGATGTAACTATGTCCAACAATCCAGACAGAAAACATGGTGAGAGAAGGTTCTGCTGCAGTCAGATGAAGTGTGGCAATGAAATGGCAGTTGAAAAAATGAGAGTGTAAAATGAAAAAAACTGAGGAGTTTCTGTGTTAATGAAGCAGTAAGAGTGATTGGTGGATTTTGATTGCTGAAAACAGAAAGTTAGTGTGCATGGATGAGTTCGTTGAAAGATGTATTTTGAGTGGCGAAGAAAAAATCATTAAATGAAAGAATGCTCTGGATATGCAGGTGCACTGAGAGTTCAGAGTTCAATTGCAACATTGTTGTGTGAGAGGTCTTGCAAGAGGTGGTTGCTATGCAGAAAAAGCAGAGAGGGGGCAGAGGGGGGAAGGGTTTTGCTTTGAAAAAAAGTGAGGGAAGAGTTTTGATTGGGTGACATGAGAGATATGTGTGAGGAATTACAGCATTTCTGTGCTTTTGATAGCTGCAGACTCTGGAGTGCATACCTTTTGCTCTGCTGAAGACAAATTGGTGTGTTTCTGAGACTGTTTTGAAACTCAAAGTATTTGCTAAGGTGAGAAAAGATTTCTTTAATTTAGATAGAAAATAGTGTGCTTTAAGGAGAAAATTATGAAGAAAGTTGTGTTTTTCAAATGTTGCTTTGTCTCAAGTGTTTCACAAATAGATTTTGTGTCTTTGAGAAATTGTAATTGGAGAAAATGTGAAGTATTAGTACTGACAGGGCTTTTATGTGCATAGGAGCTGTGGAGT